>NW_027273875.1:14805000-17205000 GCF_046630095.1 Trachinotus anak | reverse complement strand
CTGTTTTGCGCATCTTCATTTAAGTACTCTGTCAGGACATCACAAGTGTGTCTGTGGAGACACTTTTGCTCAGAAAGATCATTTCAAAGTGATTCCACGGTTAAAGTGTCATTTCCAGTCAAAAGCGCTCAGAAACACATTTCTTGTGTAGAAAACCTAAAAAGGCGAACAATGTAAAGGAAAACGTGTCTGTGTAAGAATGTGTGACATTCTGACCAGAAACACATAAATGTTCTTTCTGAGCTTTTCTCACCGAAAGCATTACATTCTGTCATGTTGAGTCGCTGTCATCCATGCGCTAGAGTTAAAACATAAATATAGTGCTGAAACGCGCTGGAAACATCCAATACATGAGGGAAAACACTGTTTTGCGCATCTTCATTTAAGTACTCTGTCGGGACATCACAAGTGTGTCTGTGGAGACACTTTTGCTCAGAAAGATCATTTCAAAGTGATTCCACGGTTAAAGTGTCATTTCCAGTCAAAAGCGCTCAGAAACACATTTCTTGTGTAGAAAACCTAAAAAGGCGAACAATGTAAAGGAAAACGTGTCTGTGTAAGAATGTGTGACATTCTGACCAGAAACACATAAATGTTCTTTCTGAGCTTTTCTCACCGAAAGCATTACATTCTGTCATGTTGAGTCGCTGTCATCCATGCGCTAGAGTTAAAACATAAATATAGTGCTGAAACGCGCTGGAAACATCCAATACATGAGGGAAAACACTGTTTTGCGCATCTTCATTTAAGTACTCTGTCGGGACATCACAAGTGTGTCTGTGGAGACACTTTTGCTCAGAAAGATCATTTCAAAGTGATTCCACGGTTTAAAGTGTCATTTCCAGTCAAAAGCGCTCAGAAACACATTTCTTGTGTAGAAAACCTAAAAAGGCGAAGAATGTAAAGGAAAACGTGTCTGTGTAAGAATGTGTGACATTCTGACCAGAAACACATAAATGTTCTTTCTGAGCTTTTCTCACCGAAAGCATTACATTCTGTCATGTTGAGTCGCTGTCATCCATGCGCTAGAGTTAAAACATAAATATAGTGCTGAAACGCGCTGGAAACATCCAATACATGAGGGAAAACACTGTTTTGCGCATCTTCATTTAAGTACTCTGTCGCTGTCATCCATGCGCTAGAGTTAGAACATAAATATAGTGCTGAAACGCGCTGGAAACATCCAATACATGAGGGAAAACACTGTTTTGTGCATCTTCATTTAAGTACTCTGTCAGGACCTCACAAGTGTGTCTGTGGAGACACTTTTGCTCAGAAAGATCATTTCAAAGTGATTCCACGGTTAAAGTGTCATTTCCAGTCAAAAGCGCTCAGAAACACATTTCTTGTGTAGAAAACCTAAAAAGGCGAACAATGTAAAGGAAAACGTGTCTGTGTAAGAATGTGTGACATTCTGACCAGAAACACATAAATGTTCTTTCTGAGCTTTTCTCACCGAAAGCATTACATTCTGTCATGTTGAGTCGCTGTCATCCATGCGCTAGAGTTAAAACATAAATATAGTGCTGAAACGCGCTGGAAACATCCAATACATGAGGGAAAACACTGTTTTGCGCATCTTCATTTAAGTACTCTGTCGGGACATCACAAGTGTGTCTGTGGAGACACTTTTGCTCAGAAAGATCATTTCAAAGTGATTCCACGGTTAAAGTGTCATTTCCAGTCAAAAGCGCTCAGAAACACATTTCTTGTGTAGAAAACCTAAAAAGGCGAACAATGTAAAGGAAAACGTGTCTGTGTAAGAATGTGTGACATTCTGACCAGAAACACATAAATGTTCTTTCTGAGCTTTTCTCACCGAAAGCATTACATTCTGTCATGTTGAGTCGCTGTCATCCATGCGCTAGAGTTAAAACATAAATATAGTGCTGAAACGCGCTGGAAACATCAAATACATGAGGGAAAACACTGTTTTGCGCATCTTCATTTAAGTACTCTGTCGGAACATCACAAGTGTGTCTGTGGAGACACTTTTGCTCAGAAAGATCATTTCAAAGTGATTCCACGGTTAAAGTGTCATTTCCAGTCAAAAGCGCTCAGAAACACATTTCTTGTGTAGAAAACCTAAAAAGGCGAACAATGTAAAGGAAAACGTGTCTGTGTAAGAATGTGTGACATTCTGACCAGAAACACATAAATGTTCTTTCTGAGCTTTTCTCACCGAAAGCATTACATTCTGTCATGTTGAGTCGCTGTCATCCATGCGCTAGAGTTAGAACATAAATATAGTGCTGAAACGCACTGGAAACATCAAATACATGAGGGAAAACACTGTTTTGCGCATCTTCATTTAAGTACTCTGTCGGGACATCACAAGTGTGTCTGTGGAGACACTTTTGCTCAGAAAGATCATTTCAAAGAGATTCCACGGTTAAAGTGTCATTTCCAGACAAAAGCGCTCAGAAACACATTTCTTGTGTAGAAAACCTAAAAAGGCGAACAATGTAAAGGAAAACGTGTCTGTGTAAGAATGTGTGACATTCTGACCAGAAACACATAAATGTTCTTTCTGAGCTTTTCTCACCGAAAGCATTACATTCTGTCATGTTGAGTCGCTGTCATCCATGCGCTAGAGTTAAAACATAAATATAGTGCTGAAACGCGCTGGAAACATCCAATACATGAGGGAAAACACTGTTTTGCGCATCTTCATTTAAGTACTCTGTCGGAACATCACAAGTGTGTCTGTGGAGACACTTTTGCTCAGAAAGATCATTTCAAAGTGATTCCACGGTTAAAGTGTCATTTCCAGTCAAAAGCGCTCAGAAACACATTTCTTGTGTAGAAAACCTAAAAAGGCGAACAATGTAAAGGAAAACGTGTCTGTGTAAGAATGTGTGACATTCTGACCAGAAACACATAAATGTTCTTTCTGAGCTTTTCTCACCGAAAGCATTACATTCTGTCATGTTGAGTCGCTGTCATCCATGCGCTAGAGTTAGAACATAAATATAGTGCTGAAACGCGCTGGAAACATCCAATACATGAGGGAAAACACTGTTTTGTGCATCTTCATTTAAGTACTCTGTCAGGACCTCACAAGTGTGTCTGTGGAGACACTTTTGCTCAGAAAGATCATTTCAAAGTGATTCCACGGTTAAAGTGTCATTTCCAGTCAAAAGCGCTCAGAAACACATTTCTTGTGTAGAAAACCTAAAAAGGCGAACAATGTAAAGGAAAACGTGTCTGTGTAAGAATGTGTGACATTCTGACCAGAAACACATAAATGTTCTTTCTGAGCTTTTCTCACCGAAAGCATTACATTCTGTCATGTTGAGTCGCTGTCATCCATGCGCTAGAGTTAAAACATAAATATAGTGCTGAAACGCGCTGGAAACATCCAATACATGAGGGAAAACACTGTTTTGCGCATCTTCATTTAAGTACTCTGTCGGGACATCACAAGTGTGTCTGTGGAGACACTTTTGCTCAGAAAGATCATTTCAAAGTGATTCCACGGTTTAAAGTGTCATTTCCAGTCAAAAGCGCTCAGAAACACATTTCTTGTGTAGAAAACCTAAAAAGGCGAACAATGTAAAGGAAAACGTGTCTGTGTAAGAATGTGTGACATTCTGACCAGAAACACATAAATGTTCTTTCTGAGCTTTTCTCACCGAAAGCATTACATTCTGTCATGTTGAGTCGCTGTCATCCATGCGCTAGAGTTAAAACATAAATATAGTGCTGAAACGCGCTGGAAACATCCAATACATGAGGGAAAACACTGTTTTGCGCATCTTCATTTAAGTACTCTGTCGCTGTCATCCATGCGCTAGAGTTAGAACATAAATATAGTGCTGAAACGCGCTGGAAACATCCAATACATGAGGGAAAACACTGTTTTGTGCATCTTCATTTAAGTACTCTGTCAGGACCTCACAAGTGTGTCTGTGGAGACACTTTTGCTCAGAAAGATCATTTCAAAGTGATTCCACGGTTAAAGTGTCATTTCCAGTCAAAAGCGCTCAGAAACACATTTCTTGTGTAGAAAACCTAAAAAGGCGAACAATGTAAAGGAAAACGTGTCTGTGTAAGAATGTGTGACATTCTGACCAGAAACACATAAATGTTCTTTCTGAGCTTTTCTCACCGAAAGCATTACATTCTGTCATGTTGAGTCGCTGTCATCCATGCGCTAGAGTTAAAACATAAATATAGTGCTGAAACGCGCTGGAAACATCCAATACATGAGGGAAAACACTGTTTTGCGCATCTTCATTTAAGTACTCTGTCGGGACATCACAAGTGTGTCTGTGGAGACACTTTTGCTCAGAAAGATCATTTCAAAGTGATTCCACGGTTAAAGTGTCATTTCCAGTCAAAAGCGCTCAGAAACACATTTCTTGTGTAGAAAACCTAAAAAGGCGAACAATGTAAAGGAAAACGTGTCTGTGTAAGAATGTGTGACATTCTGACCAGAAACACATAAATGTTCTTTCTGAGCTTTTCTCACCGAAAGCATTACATTCTGTCATGTTGAGTCGCTGTCATCCATGCGCTAGAGTTAAAACATAAATATAGTGCTGAAACGCGCTGGAAACATCAAATACATGAGGGAAAACACTGTTTTGCGCATCTTCATTTAAGTACTCTGTCGGAACATCACAAGTGTGTCTGTGGAGACACTTTTGCTCAGAAAGATCATTTCAAAGTGATTCCACGGTTAAAGTGTCATTTCCAGTCAAAAGCGCTCAGAAACACATTTCTTGTGTAGAAAACCTAAAAAGGCGAACAATGTAAAGGAAAACGTGTCTGTGTAAGAATGTGTGACATTCTGACCAGAAACACATAAATGTTCTTTCTGAGCTTTTCTCACCGAAAGCATTACATTCTGTCATGTTGAGTCGCTGTCATCCATGCGCTAGAGTTAGAACATAAATATAGTGCTGAAACGCACTGGAAACATCAAATACATGAGGGAAAACACTGTTTTGCGCATCTTCATTTAAGTACTCTGTCGGGACATCACAAGTGTGTCTGTGGAGACACTTTTGCTCAGAAAGATCATTTCAAAGAGATTCCACGGTTAAAGTGTCATTTCCAGACAAAAGCGCTCAGAAACACATTTCTTGTGTAGAAAACCTAAAAAGGCGAACAATGTAAAGGAAAACGTGTCTGTGTAAGAATGTGTGACATTCTGACCAGAAACACATAAATGTTCTTTCTGAGCTTTTCTCACCGAAAGCATTACATTCTGTCATGTTGAGTCGCTGTCATCCATGCGCTAGAGTTAAAACATAAATATAGTGCTGAAACGCGCTGGAAACATCCAATACATGAGGGAAAACACTGTTTTGCGCATCTTCATTTAAGTACTCTGTCGGAACATCACAAGTGTGTCTGTGGAGACACTTTTGCTCAGAAAGATCATTTCAAAGTGATTCCACGGTTAAAGTGTCATTTCCAGTCAAAAGCGCTCAGAAACACATTTCTTGTGTAGAAAACCTAAAAAGGCGAACAATGTAAAGGAAAACGTGTCTGTGTAAGAATGTGTGACATTCTGACCAGAAACACATAAATGTTCTTTCTGAGCTTTTCTCACCGAAAGCATTACATTCTGTCATGTTGAGTCGCTGTCATCCATGCGCTAGAGTTAAAACATAAATATAGTGCTGAAACGCGCTGGAAACATCCAATACATGAGGGAAAACACTGTTTTGCGCATCTTCATTTAAGTACTCTGTCGGGACATCACAAGTGTGTCTGTGGAGACACTTTTGCTCAGAAAGATCATTTCAAAGTGATTCCACGGTTTAAAGTGTCATTTCCAGTCAAAAGCGCTCAGAAACACATTTCTTGTGTAGAAAACCTAAAAAGGCGAACAATGTAAAGGAAAACGTGTCTGTGTAAGAATGTGTGACATTCTGACCAGAAACACATAAATGTTCTTTCTGAGCTTTTCTCACCGAAAGCATTACATTCTGTCATGTTGAGTCGCTGTCATCCATGCGCTAGAGTTAAAACATAAATATAGTGCTGAAACGCGCTGGAAACATCCAATACATGAGGGAAAACACTGTTTTGCGCATCTTCATTTAAGTACTCTGTCGCTGTCATCCATGCGCTAGAGTTAGAACATAAATATAGTGCTGAAACGTGTTGGAAACATCAAATACATGAGGGAAAACACTGTTTTGTGCATCTTCATTTAAGTACTCTGTCAGGACCTCACAAGTGTGTCTGTGGAGACACTTTTGCTCAGAAAGATCATTTCAAAGTGATTCCACGGTTAAAGTGTCATTTCCAGTCAAAAGCGCTCAGAAACACATTTCTTGTGTAGAAAACCTAAAAAGGCGAACAATGTAAAGGAAAACGTGTCTGTGTAAGAATGTGTGACATTCTGACCAGAAACACATAAATGTTCTTTCTGAGCTTTTCTCACCGAAAGCATTACATTCTGTCATGTTGAGTCGCTGTCATCCATGCGCTAGAGTTAGAACATAAATATAGTGCTGAAACGCGCTGGAAACATCCAATACATGAGGGAAAACACTGTTTTGCGCATCTTCATTTAAGTACTCTGTCGCTGTCATCCATGCGCTAGAGTTAGAACATAAATATAGTGCTGAAACGTGTTGGAAACATCAAATACATGAGGGAAAACACTGTTTTGTGCATCTTCATTTAAGTACTCTGTCAGGACCTAACAAGTGTGTCTGTGGAGACACTTTTGCTCAGAAAGATCATTTCAAAGTGATTCCACGGTTAAAGTGTCATTTCCAGTCAAAAGCGCTCAGAAACACATTTCTTGTGTAGAAAACCTAAAAAGGCGAACAATGTAAAGGAAAACGTGTCTGTGTAAGAATGTGTGACATTCTGACCAGAAACACATAAATGTTCTTTCTGAGCTTTTCTCACCGAAAGCATTACATTCTGTCATGTTGAGTCGCTGTCATCCATGCGCTAGAGTTAGAACATAAATATAGTGCTGAAACGCGCTGGAAACATCAAATACATGAGGGAAAACACTGTTTTGCGCATCTTCATTTAAGTACTCTGTCGGGACATCACAAGTGTGTCTGTGGAGACACTTTTGCTCAGAAAGATCATTTCAAAGTGATTCCACGGTTAAAGTGTCATTTCCAGTCAAAAGCGCTCAGAAACACATTTCTTGTGTAGAAAACCTAAAAAGGCGAACAATGTAAAGGAAAACGTGTCTGTGTAAGAATGTGTGACATTCTGACCAGAAACACATAAATGTTCTTTCTGAGCTTTTCGCACCGAAAGCATTACATTCTGTCATGTTGAGTCGCTGTTATCCATGCGCTAGAGTTAAAACATAAATATAGTGCTGAAACGCGCTGGAAACATCAAATACATGAGGGAAAACACTGTTTTGCGCATCTTCATTTAAGTACTCTGTCGGGACATCACAAGTGTGTCTGTGGAGACACTTTTGCTCAGAAAGATCATTTCAAAGTGATTCCACGGTTTAAAGTGTCATTTCCAGTCAAAAGCGCTCAGAAACACATTTCTTGTGTAGAAAACCTAAAAAGGCGAACAATGTAAAGGAAAACGTGTCTGTGTAAGAATGTGTGACATTCTGACCAGAAACACATAAATGTTCTTTCTGAGCTTTTCTCACCGAAAGCATTACATTCTGTCATGTTGAGTCGCTGTCATCCATGCGGTAGAGTTAGAACATAAATATAGTGCTGAAACGTGATGGAAACATCAAATACATGAGGGAAAACACTGTTTTGCGCATCTTCATTTAAGTACTCTGTCGCTGTCATCCATGCGCTAGAGTTAGAACATAAATATAGTGCTGAAACGTGTTGGAAACATCAAATACATGAGGGAAAACACTGTTTTGCGCATCTTCATTTAAGTACTCTGTCAGGACATCACAAGTGTGTCTGTGGAGACACTTTTGCTCAGAAAGATCATTTCAAAGTGATTCCACGGTTAAAGTGTCATTTCCAGTCAAAAGCGCTCAGAAACACATTTCTTGTGTAGAAAACCTAAAAAGGCGAACAATGTAAAGGAAAACGTGTCTGTGTAAGAATGTGTGACATTCTGACCAGAAACACATAAATGTTCTTTCTGAGCTTTTCTCACCGAAAGCATTACATTCTGTCATGTTGAGTCGCTGTCATCCATGCGCTAGAGTTAGAACATAAATATAGTGCTGAAACGCGCTGGAAACATCAAATACATGAGGGAAAACACTGTTTTGCGCATCTTCATTTAAGTACTCTGTCAGGACATCACAAGTGTGTCTGTGGAGACACTTTTGCTCAGAAAGATCATTTCAAAGTGATTCCACGGTTAAAGTGTCATTTCCAGTCAAAAGCGCTCAGAAACACATTTCTTGTGTAGAAAACCTAAAAAGGCGAACAATGTAAAGGAAAACGTGTCTGTGTAAGAATGTGTGACATTCTGACCAGAAACACATAAATGTTCTTTCTGAGCTTTTCTCACCGAAAGCATTACATTCTGTCATGTTGAGTCGCTGTCATCCATGCGCTAGAGTTAAAACATAAATATAGTGCTGAAACGCGCTGGAAACATCCAATACATGAGGGAAAACACTGTTTTGCGCATCTTCATTTAAGTACTCTGTCGGGACATCACAAGTGTGTCTGTGGAGACACTTTTGCTCAGAAAGATCATTTCAAAGTGATTCCACGGTTAAAGTGTCATTTCCAGTCAAAAGCGCTCAGAAACACATTTCTTGTGTAGAAAACCTAAAAAGGCGAAGAATGTAAAGGAAAACGTGTCTGTGTAAGAATGTGTGACATTCTGACCAGAAACACATAAATGTTCTTTCTGAGCTTTTCTCACCGAAAGCATTACATTCTGTCATGTTGAGTCGCTGTCATCCATGCGCTAGAGTTAAAACATAAATATAGTGCTGAAACGCGCTGGAAACATCCAATACATGAGGGAAAACACTGTTTTGCGCATCTTCATTTAAGTACTCTGTCGCTGTCATCCATGCGCTAGAGTTAGAACATAAATATAGTGCTGAAACGTGTTGGAAACATCAAATACATGAGGGAAAACACTGTTTTGTGCATCTTCATTTAAGTACTCTGTCAGGACCTCACAAGTGTGTCTGTGGAGACACTTTTGCTCAGAAAGATCATTTCAAAGTGATTCCACGGTTAAAGTGTCATTTCCAGTCAAAAGCGCTCAGAAACACATTTCTTGTGTAGAAAACCTAAAAAGGCGAACAATGTAAAGGAAAACGTGTCTGTGTAAGAATGTGTGACATTCTGACCAGAAACACATAAATGTTCTTTCTGAGCTTTTCTCACCGAAAGCATTACATTCTGTCATGTTGAGTCGCTGTCATCCATGCGCTAGAGTTAAAACATAAATATAGTGCTGAAACGCGCTGGAAACATCAAATACATGAGGGAAAACACTGTTTTGCGCATCTTCATTTAAGTACTCTGTCGGGACATCACAAGTGTGTCTGTGGAGACACTTTTGCTCAGAAAGATCATTTCAAAGTGATTCCACGGTTAAAGTGTCATTTCCAGACAAAAGCGCTCAGAAACACATTTCTTGTGTAGAAAACCTAAAAAGGCGAACAATGTAAAGGAAAACGTGTCTGTGTAAGAATGTGTGACATTCTGACCAGAAACACATAAATGTTCTTTCTGAGCTTTTCTCACCGAAAGCATTACATTCTGTCATGTTGAGTCGCTGTCATCCATGCGCTAGAGTTAAAACATAAATATAGTGCTGAAACGCGCTGGAAACATCAAATACATGAGGGAAAACACTGTTTTGCGCATCTTCATTTAAGTACTCTGTCAGGACCTCACAAGTGTGTCTGTGGAGACACTTTTGCTCAGAAAGATCATTTCAAAGTGATTCCACGGTTTAAAGTGTCATTTCCAGTCAAAAGCGCTCAGAAACACATTTCTTGTGTAGAAAACCTAAAAAGGCGAACAATGTAAAGGAAAACGTGTCTGTGTAAGAATGTGTGACATTCTGACCAGAAACACATAAATGTTCTTTCTGAGCTTTTCTCACCGAAAGCATTACATTCTGTCATGTTGAGTCGCTGTCATCCATGCGGTAGAGTTAGAACATAAATATAGTGCTGAAACGTGTTGGAAACATCAAATACATGAGGGAAAACACTGTTTTGCGCATCTTCATTTAAGTACTCTGTCGCTGTCATCCATGCGCTAGAGTTAGAACATAAATATAGTGCTGAAACGTGTTGGAAACATCAAATACATGAGGGAAAACACTGTTTTGCGCATCTTCATTTAAGTACTCTGTCAGGACATCACAAGTGTGTCTGTGGAGACACTTTTGCTCAGAAAGATCATTTCAAAGTGATTCCACGGTTAAAGTGTCATTTCCAGTCAAAAGCGCTCAGAAACACATTTCTTGTGTAGAAAACCTAAAAAGGCGAAGAATGTAAAGGAAAACGTGTCTGTGTAAGAATGTGTGACATTCTGACCAGAAACACATAAATGTTCTTTCTGAGCTTTTCTCACCGAAAGCATTACATTCTGTCATGTTGAGTCGCTGTCATCCATGCGCTAGAGTTAGAACATAAATATAGCGCTGAAACATGCTGGAAACATCAAATACATGAGGGAAAACACTGTTTTGCGCATCTTCATTTAAGTACTCTGTCAGGACATCACAAGTGTGTCTGTGGAGACACTTTTGCTCAGAAAGATCATTTCAAAGTGATTCCACGGTTAAAGTGTCATTTCCAGTCAAAAGCGCTCAGAAACACATTTCTTGTGTAGAAAACCTAAAAAGGCGAAGAATGTAAAGGAAAACGTGTCTGTGTAAGAATGTGTGACATTCTGACCAGAAACACATAAATGTTCTTTCTGAGCTTTTCTCACCGAAAGCATTACATTCTGTCATGTTGAGTCGCTGTCATCCATGCGCTAGAGTTAAAACATAAATATAGTGCTGAAACGCGCTGGAAACATCCAATACATGAGGGAAAACACTGTTCTGCGCATCTTCATTTAAGTACTCTGTCGGGACATCACAAGTGTGTCTGTGGAGACACTTTTGCTCAGAAAGATCATTTCAAAGTGATTCCACGGTTAAAGTGTCATTTCCAGTCAAAAGCGCTCAGAAACACATTTCTTGTGTAGAAAACCTAAAAAGGCGAACAATGTAAAGGAAAACGTGTCTGTGTAAGAATGTGTGACATTCTGACCAGAAACACATAAATGTTCTTTCTGAGCTTTTCTCACCGAAAGCATTACATTCTGTCATGTTGAGTCGCTGTCATCCATGCGCTAGAGTTAAAACATAAATATAGTGCTGAAACGCGCTGGAAACATCAAATACATGAGGGAAAACACTGTTTTGCGCATCTTCATTTAAGTACTCTGTCGCTGTCATCCATGCGCTAGAGTTAGAACATAAATATAGTGCTAAAACGTGTTGGAAACATCAAATACATGAGGGAAAACACTGTTTTGTGCATCTTCATTTAAGTACTCTGTCAGGACCTCACAAGTGTGTCTGTGGAGACACTTTTGCTCAGAAAGATAATTTCAAAGTGATTCCACGGTTAAAGTGTCATTTCCAGTCAAAAGCGCTCAGAAACACATTTCTTGTGTAGAAAACCTAAAAAGGCGAACAATGTAAAGGAAAACGTGTCTGTGTAAGAATGTGTGACATTCTGACCAGAAACACATAAATGTTCTTTCTGAGCTTTTCTCACCGAAAGCATTACATTCTGTCATGTTGAGTCGCTGTCATCCATGCGCTAGAGTTAAAACATAAATATAGTGCTGAAACGCGCTGGAAACATCCAATACATGAGGGAAAACACTGTTTTGCGCATCTTCATTTAAGTACTCTGTCGCTGTCATCCATGCGATAGAGTTAGAACATAAATATAGTGCTGAAACGTGTTGGAAACATCAAATACATGAGGGAAAACACTGTTTTGCGCATCTTCATTTAAGTACTCTGTCAGGACATCACAAGTGTGTCTGTGGAGACACTTTTGCTCAGAAAGATCATTTCAAAGTGATTCCACGGTTAAAGTGTCATTTCCAGTCAAAAGCGCTCAGAAACACATTTCTTGTGTAGAAAACCTAAAAAGGCGAACAATGTAAAGGAAAACGTGTCTGTGTAAGAATGTGTGACATTCTGACCAGAAACACATAAATGTTCTTTCTGAGCTTTTCTCACCGAAAGCATTACATTCTGTCATGTTGAGTCGCTGTCATCCATGCGCTTGAGTTAGAACATAAATATAGTGCTGAAACGCGCTGGAAACATCAAATACATGAGGGAAAACACTGTTTTGCGCATCTTCATTTAAGTACTCTGTCAGGACATCACAAGTGTGTCTGTGGAGACACTTTTGCTCAGAAAGATCATTTCAAAGTGATTCCACGGTTAAAGTGTCATTTCCAGTCAAAAGCGCTCAGAAACACATTTCTTGTGTAGAAAACCTAAAAAGGCGAACAATGTAAAGGAAAACGTGTCTGTGTAAGAATGTGTGACATTCTGACCAGAAACACATAAATGTTCTTTCTGAGCTTTTCTCACCGAAAGCATTACATTCTGTCATGTTGAGTCGCTGTCATCCATGCGCTAGAGTTAAAACATAAATATAGTGCTGAAACGCGCTGGAAACATCAAATACATGAGGGAAAACACTGTTTTGCGCATCTTCATTTAAGTACTCTGTCAGGACATCACAAGTGTGTCTGTGGAGACACTTTTGCTCAGAAAGATCATTTCAAAGTGATTCCACGGTTAAAGTGTCATTTCCAGTCAAAAGCGCTCAGAAACACATTTCTTGTGTAGAAAACCTAAAAAGGCGAACAATGTAAAGGAAAACGTGTCTGTGTAAGAATGTGTGACATTCTGACCAGAAACACATAAATGTTCTTTCTGAGCTTTTCTCACCGAAAGCATTACATTCTGTCATGTTGAGTCGCTGTCATCCATGCGCTAGAGTTAGAACATAAATATAGTGCTGAAACATGCTGGAAACATCAAATACATGAGGGAAAACACTGTTTTGCGCATCTTCATTTAAGTACTCTGTCGCTGTCATCCATGCGCTAGAGTTAGAACATAAATATAGTGCTGAAACGCGCTGGAAACATCAAATACATGAGGGAAAACACTGTTTTGCGCATCTTCATTTAAGTACTCTGTCGGGACATCACAAGTGTGTCTGTGGAGACACTATTGCTCAGAAAGATCATTTCAAAGTGATTCCACGGTTAAAGTGTCATTTCCAGTCAAAAGCGCTCAGAAACACATTTCTTGTGTAGAAAACCTAAAAAGGCGAACAATGTAAAGGAAAACGTGTCTGTGTAAGAATGTGTGACATTCTGACCAGAAACACATAAATGTTCTTTCTGAGCTTTTCTCACCGAAAGCATTACATTCTGTCATGTTGAGTCGCTGTCATCCATGCGCTAGAGTTAGAACATAAATATAGTGCTGAAACATGCTGGAAACATCAAATAAATGAGGGAAAACACTGTTTTGCGCATCTTCATTTAAGTACTCTGTCGCTGTCATCCATGCGATAGAGTTAAAACATAAATATAGTGCTGAAATGCGCTGGAAACATCCAATACATGAGGGAAAACACTGTTTTGCGCATCTTCATTTAAGTACTCTGTCGGGACATCACAAGTGTGTCTGTGGAGACACTTTTGCTCAGAAAGATCATTTCAAAGTGATTCCACGGTTAAAGTGTCATTTCCAGTCAAAAGCGCTCAGAAACACATTTCTTGTGTAGAAAACCTAAAAAGGCGAACAATGTAAAGGAAAACGTGTCTGTGTAAGAATGTGTGACATTCTGACCAGAAACACATAAATGTTCTTTCTGAGCTTTTCTCACCGAAAGCATTACATTCTGTCATGTTGAGTCGCTGTCATCCATGCGCTAGAGTTAAAACATAAATATAGTGCTGAAACGCGCTGGAAACATCAAATACATGAGGGAAAACACTGTTTTGCGCATCTTCATTTAAGTACTCTGTCAGGACATCACAAGTGTGTCTGTGGAGACACTTTTGCTCAGAAAGATCATTTCAAAGTGATTCCACGGTTAAAGTGTCATTTCCAGTCAAAAGCGCTCAGAAACACATTTCTTGTGTAGAAAACCTAAAAAGGCGAACAATGTAAAGGAAAACGTGTCTGTGTAAGAATGTGTGACATTCTGACCAGAAACACATAAATGTTCTTTCTGAGCTTTTCTCACCGAAAGCATTACATTCTGTCATGTTGAGTCGCTGTCATCCATGCGCTAGAGTTAGAACATAAATATAGTGCTGAAACATGCTGGAAACATCAAATAAATGAGGGAAAACACTGTTTTGCGCATCTTCATTTAAGTACTCTGTCAGGACATCACAAGTGTGTCTGTGGAGACACTTTTGCTCAGAAAGATCATTTCAAAGTGATTCCACGGTTTAAAGTGTCATTTCCAGTCAAAAGCGCTCAGAAACACATTTCTTGTGTAGAAAACCTAAAAAGGCGAACAATGTAAAGGAAAACGTGTCTGTGTAAGAATGTGTGACATTCTGACCAGAAACACATAAATGTTCTTTCTGAGCTTTTCTCACCGAAAGCATTACATTCTGTCATGTTGAGTCGCTGTCATCCATGCGCTAGAGTTAAAACATAAATATAGTGCTGAAACGCGCTGGAAACATCCAATACATGAGGGAAAACACTGTTTTGCGCATCTTCATTTAAGTACTCTGTCGGGACATCACAAGTGTGTCTGTGGAGACACTTTTGCTCAGAAAGATCATTTCAAAGTGATTCCACGGTTAAAGTGTCATTTCCAGTCAAAAGCGCTCAGAAACACATTTCTTGTGTAGAAAACCTAAAAAGGCGAACAATGTAAAGGAAAACGTGTCTGTGTAAGAATGTGTGACATTCTGACCAGAAACACATAAATGTTCTTTCTGAGCTTTTCTCACCGAAAGCATTACATTCTGTCATGTTGAGTCGCTGTCATCCATGCGCTAGAGTTAAAACATAAATATAGTGCTGAAACGCGCTGGAAACATCAAATACATGAGGGAAAACACTGTTTTGCGCATCTTCATTTAAGTACTCTGTCAGGACATCACAAGTGTGTCTGTGGAGACACTTTTGCTCAGAAAGATCATTTCAAAGTGATTCCACGGTTAAAGTGTCATTTCCAGTCAAAAGCGCTCAGAAACACATTTCTTGTGTAGAAAACCTAAAAAGGCGAAGAATGTAAAGGAAAACGTGTCTGTGTAAGAATGTGTGACATTCTGACCAGAAACACATAAATGTTCTTTCTGAGCTTTTCTCACCGAAAGCATTACATTCTGTCATGTTGAGTCGCTGTCATCCATGCGCTAGAGTTAGAACATAAATATAGTGCTGAAACATGCTGGAAACATCAAATAAATGAGGGAAAACACTGTTTTGCGCATCTTCATTTAAGTACTCTGTCAGGACATCACAAGTGTGTCTGTGGAGACACTTTTGCTCAGAAAGATCATTTCAAAGTGATTCCACGGTTTAAAGTGTCATTTCCAGTCAAAAGCGCTCAGAAACACATTTCTTGTGTAGAAAACCTAAAAAGGCGAACAATGTAAAGGAAAACGTGTCTGTGTAAGAATGTGTGACATTCTGACCAGAAACACATAAATGTTCTTTCTGAGCTTTTCTCACCGAAAGCATTACATTCTGTCATGTTGAGTCGCTGTCATCCATGCGCTAGAGTTAAAACATAAATATAGTGCTGAAACGCGCTGGAAACATCCAATACATGAGGGAAAACACTGTTTTGCGCATCTTCATTTAAGTACTCTGTCGGGACATCACAAGTGTGTCTGTGGAGACACTTTTGCTCAGAAAGATCATTTCAAAGTGATTCCACGGTTAAAGTGTCATTTCCAGTCAAAAGCGCTCAGAAACACATTTCTTGTGTAGAAAACCTAAAAAGGCGAACAATGTAAAGGAAAACGTGTCTGTGTAAGAATGTGTGACATTCTGACCAGAAACACATAAATGTTCTTTCTGAGCTTTTCTCACCGAAAGCATTACATTCTGTCATGTTGAGTCGCTGTCATCCATGCGCTAGAGTTAGAACATAAATATAGTGCTGAAACGCGCTGGAAACATCAAATACATGAGGGAAAACACTGTTTTGCGCATCTTCATTTAAGTACTCTGTCGCTGTCATCCATGCGCTAGAGTTAGAACATAAATATAGTGCTGAAACGTGTTGGAAACATCAAATACATGAGGGAAAACACTGTTTTGCGCATCTTCATTTAAGTACTCTGTCGGGACATCACAAGTGTGTCTGTGGAGACACTTTTGCTCAGAAAGATCATTTCAAAGTGATTCCACGGTTAAAGTGTCATTTCCAGTCAAAAGCGCTCAGAAACACATTTCTTGTGTAGAAAACCTAAAAAGGCGAACAATGTAAAGGAAAACGTGTCTGTGTAAGAATGTGTGACATTCTGACCAGAAACACATAAATGTTCTTTCTGAGCTTTTCTCACCGAAAGCATTACATTCTGTCATGTTGAGTCGCTGTCATCCATGCGCTAGAGTTAGAACATAAATATAGTGCTGAAACATGCTGGAAACATCAAATAAATGAGGGAAAACACTGTTTTGCGCATCTTCATTTAAGTACTCTGTCGCTGTCATCCATGCGCTAGAGTTAGAACATAAATATAGTGCTGAAACGCGCTGGAAACATCAAATACATGAGGGAAAACACTGTTTTGCGCATCTTCATTTAAGTACTCTGTCGGGACATCACAAGTGTGTCTGTGGAGACACTATTGCTCAGAAAGATCATTTCAAAGTGATTCCACGGTTAAAGTGTCATTTCCAGTCAAAAGCGCTCAGAAACACATTTCTTGTGTAGAAAACCTAAAAAGGCGAACAATGTAAAGGAAAACGTGTCTGTGTAAGAATGTGTGACATTCTGACCAGAAACACATAAATGTTCTTTCTGAGCTTTTCTCACCGAAAGCATTACATTCTGTCATGTTGAGTCGCTGTCATCCATGCGCTAGAGTTAGAACATAAATATAGTGCTGAAACATGCTGGAAACATCAAATAAATGAGGGAAAACACTGTTTTGCGCATCTTCATTTAAGTACTCTGTCAGGACATCACAAGTGTGTCTGTGGAGACACTTTTGCTCAGAAAGATCATTTCAAAGTGATTCCACGGTTTAAAGTGTCATTTCCAGTCAAAAGCGCTCAGAAACACATTTCTTGTGTAGAAAACCTAAAAAGGCGAACAATGTAAAGGAAAACGTGTCTGTGTAAGAATGTGTGACATTCTGACCAGAAACACATAAATGTTCTTTCTGAGCTTTTCTCACCGAAAGCATTACATTCTGTCATGTTGAGTCGCTGTCATCCATGCGCTAGAGTTAAAACATAAATATAGTGCTGAAACGCGCTGGAAACATCCAATACATGAGGGAAAACACTGTTTTGCGCATCTTCATTTAAGTACTCTGTCGGGACATCACAAGTGTGTCTGTGGAGACACTTTTGCTCAGAAAGATCATTTCAAAGTGATTCCACGGTTAAAGTGTCATTTCCAGTCAAAAGCGCTCAGAAACACATTTCTTGTGTAGAAAACCTAAAAAGGCGAACAATGTAAAGGAAAACGTGTCTGTGTAAGAATGTGTGACATTCTGACCAGAAACACATAAATGTTCTTTCTGAGCTTTTCTCACCGAAAGCATTACATTCTGTCATGTTGAGTCGCTGTCATCCATGCGCTAGAGTTAGAACATAAATATAGTGCTGAAACATGCTGGAAACATCAAATAAATGAGGGAAAACACTGTTTTGCGCATCTTCATTTAAGTACTCTGTCAGGACATCACAAGTGTGTCTGTGGAGACACTTTTGCTCAGAAAGATCATTTCAAAGTGATTCCACGGTTTAAAGTGTCATTTCCAGTCAAAAGCGCTCAGAAACACATTTCTTGTGTAGAAAACCTAAAAAGGCGAACAATGTAAAGGAAAACGTGTCTGTGTAAGAATGTGTGACATTCTGACCAGAAACACATAAATGTTCTTTCTGAGCTTTTCTCACCGAAAGCATTACATTCTGTCATGTTGAGTCGCTGTCATCCATGCGCTAGAGTTAAAACATAAATATAGTGCTGAAACGCGCTGGAAACATCCAATACATGAGGGAAAACACTGTTTTGCGCATCTTCATTTAAGTACTCTGTCGGGACATCACAAGTGTGTCTGTGGAGACACTTTTGCTCAGAAAGATCATTTCAAAGTGATTCCACGGTTAAAGTGTCATTTCCAGTCAAAAGCGCTCAGAAACACATTTCTTGTGTAGAAAACCTAAAAAGGCGAACAATGTAAAGGAAAACGTGTCTGTGTAAGAATGTGTGACATTCTGACCAGAAACACATAAATGTTCTTTCTGAGCTTTTCTCACCGAAAGCATTACATTCTGTCATGTTGAGTCGCTGTCATCCATGCGCTAGAGTTAGAACATAAATATAGTGCTGAAACGCGCTGGAAACATCAAATACATGAGGGAAAACACTGTTTTGCGCATCTTCATTTAAGTACTCTGTCAGGACATCACAAGTGTGTCTGTGGAGACACTTTTGCTCAGAAAGATCATTTCAAAGTGATTCCACGGTTAAAGTGTCATTTCCAGTCAAAAGCGCTCAGAAACACATTTCTTGTGTAGAAAACCTAAAAAGGCGAACAATGTAAAGGAAAACGTGTCTGTGTAAGAATGTGTGACATTCTGACCAGAAACACATAAATGTTCTTTCTGAGCTTTTCTCACCGAAAGCATTACATTCTGTCATGTTGAGTCGCTGTCATCCATGCGCTAGAGTTAGAACATAAATATAGTGCTGAAATGCGCTGGAAACATCAAATAAATGAGGGAAAACACTGTTTTGCGCATCTTCATTTAAGTACTCTGTCGCTGTCATCCATGCGCTAGAGTTAGAACATAAATATAGTGCTGAAACGTGTTGGAAACATCAAATACATGAGGGAAAACACTGTTTTGCGCATCTTCATTTAAGTACTCTGTCGAGACATCACAATTGTGTCTGTGGAGACACTTTTGCTCAGAAAGATCATTTCAAAGTGATTCCACGGTTAAAGTGTCATTTCCAGTCAAAAGCGCTCAGAAACACATTTCTTGTGTAGAAAACCTAAAAAGGCGAACAATGTAAAGGAAAACGTGTCTGTGTAAGAATGTGTGACATTCTGACCAGAAACACATAAATGTTCTTTCTGAGCTTTTCTCACCGAAAGCATTACATTCTGTCATGTTGAGTCGCTGTCATCCATGCGCTAGAGTTAGAACATAAATATAGTGCTGAAATGCGCTGGAAACATCAAATACATGAGGGAAAACACTGTTTTGCGCATCTTCATTTAAGTACTCTGTCGGGACATCACAAGTGTGTCTGTGGAGACACTTTTGCTCAGAAAGATCATTTCAAAGTGATTCCACGGTTAAAGTGTCATTTCCAGTCAAAAGCGCTCAGAAACACATTTCTTGTGTAGAAAACCTAAAAAGGCGAACAATGTAAAGGAAAACGTGTCTGTGTAAGAATGTGTGACATTCTGACCAGAAACACATAAATGTTCTTTCTGAGCTTTTCTCACCGAAAGCATTACATTCTGTCATGTTGAGTCGCTGTCATCCATGCGCTAGAGTTAGAACATAAATATAGTGCTGAAACGCGCTGGAAACATCAAATACATGAGGGAAAACACTGTTTTGCGCATCTTCATTTAAGTACTCTGTCAGGACATCACAAGTGTGTCTGTGGAGACACTTTTGCTCAGAAAGATCATTTCAAAGTGATTCCACGGTTAAAGTGTCATTTCCAGTCAAAAGCGCTCAGAAATACATTTCTTGTGTAGAAAACCTAAAAAGGCGAACAATGTAAAGGAAAACGTGTCTGTGTAAGAATGTGTGACATTCTGACCAGAAACACATAAATGTTCTTTCTGAGCTTTTCTCACCGAAAGCATTACATTCTGTCATGTTGAGTCGCTGTCATCCATGCGCTAGAGTTAGAACATAAATATAGTGCTGAAACATGCTGGAAACATCAAATAAATGAGGGAAAACACTGTTTTGCGCATCTTCATTTAAGTACTCTGTCAGGACATCACAAGTGTGTCTGTGGAGACACTTTTGCTCAGAAAGATCATTTCAAAGTGATTCCACGGTTTAAAGTGTCATTTCCAGTCAAAAGCGCTCAGAAACACATTTCTTGTGTAGAAAACCTAAAAAGGCGAACAATGTAAAGGAAAACGTGTCTGTGTAAGAATGTGTGACATTCTGACCAGAAACACATAAATGTTCTTTCTGAGCTTTTCTCACCGAAAGCATTACATTCTGTCATGTTGAGTCGCTGTCATCCATGCGCTAGAGTTAAAACATAAATATAGTGCTGAAACGCGCTGGAAACATCCAATACATGAGGGAAAACACTGTTTTGCGCATCTTCATTTAAGTACTCTGTCGGGACATCACAAGTGTGTCTGTGGAGACACTTTTGCTCAGAAAGATCATTTCAAAGTGATTCCACGGTTAAAGTGTCATTTCCAGTCAAAAGCGCTCAGAAACACATTTCTTGTGTAGAAAACCTAAAAAGGCGAACAATGTAAAGGAAAACGTGTCTGTGTAAGAATGTGTGACATTCTGACCAGAAACACATAAATGTTCTTTCTGAGCTTTTCTCACCGAAAGCATTACATTCTGTCATGTTGAGTCGCTGTCATCCATGCGCTAGAGTTAGAACATAAATATAGTGCTGAAACGCGCTGGAAACATCAAATACATGAGGGAAAACACTGTTTTGCGCATCTTCATTTAAGTACTCTGTCGCTGTCATCCATGCGCTAGAGTTAGAACATAAATATAGTGCTGAAACGTGTTGGAAACATCAAATAAATGAGGGAAAACACTGTTTTGCGCATCTTCATTTAAGTACTCTGTCAGGACATCACAAGTGTGTCTGTGGAGACACTTTTGCTCAGAAAGATCATTTCAAAGTGATTCCACGGTTTAAAGTGTCATTTCCAGTCAAAAGCGCTCAGAAACACATTTCTTGTGTAGAAAACCTAAAAAGGCGAACAATGTAAAGGAAAACGTGTCTGTGTAAGAATGTGTGACATTCTGACCAGAAACACATAAATGTTCTTTCTGAGCTTTTCTCACCGAAAGCATTACATTCTGTCATGTTGAGTCGCTGTCATCCATGCGCTAGAGTTAAAACATAAATATAGTGCTGAAACGCGCTGGAAACATCCAATACATGAGGGAAAACACTGTTTTGCGCATCTTCATTTAAGTACTCTGTCGGGACATCACAAGTGTGTCTGTGGAGACACTTTTGCTCAGAAAGATCATTTCAAAGTGATTCCACGGTTAAAGTGTCATTTCCAGTCAAAAGCGCTCAGAAACACATTTCTTGTGTAGAAAACCTAAAAAGGCGAACAATGTAAAGGAAAACGTGTCTGTGTAAGAATGTGTGACATTCTGACCAGAAACACATAAATGTTCTTTCTGAGCTTTTCTCACCGAAAGCATTACATTCTGTCATGTTGAGTCGCTGTCATCCATGCGCTAGAGTTAGAACATAAATATAGTGCTGAAACGCGCTGGAAACATCAAATACATGAGGGAAAACACTGTTTTGCGCATCTTCATTTAAGTACTCTGTCAGGACATCACAAGTGTGTCTGTGGAGACACTTTTGCTCAGAAAGATCATTTCAAAGTGATTCCACGGTTAAAGTGTCATTTCCAGTCAAAAGCGCTCAGAAACACATTTCTTGTGTAGAAAACCTAAAAAGGCGAACAATGTAAAGGAAAACGTGTCTGTGTAAGAATGTGTGACATTCTGACCAGAAACACATAAATGTTCTTTCTGAGCTTTTCTCACCGAAAGCATTACATTCTGTCATGTTGAGTCGCTGTCATCCATGCGCTAGAGTTAGAACATAAATATAGTGCTGAAATGCGCTGGAAACATCAAATAAATGAGGGAAAACACTGTTTTGTGCATCTTCATTTAAGTACTCTGTCGCTGTCATCCATGCGCTAGAGTTAGAACATAAATATAGTGCTGAAACGTGTTGGAAACATCAAATACATGAGGGAAAACACTGTTTTGCGCATCTTCATTTAAGTACTCTGTCGAGACATCACAATTGTGTCTGTGGAGACACTTTTGCTCAGAAAGATCATTTCAAAGTGATTCCACGGTTAAAGTGTCATTTCCAGTCAAAAGCGCTCAGAAACACATTTCTTGTGTAGAAAACCTAAAAAGGCGAACAATGTAAAGGAAAACGTGTCTGTGTAAGAATGTGTGACATTCTGACCAGAAACACATAAATGTTCTTTCTGAGCTTTTCTCACCGAAAGCATTACATTCTGTCATGTTGAGTCGCTGTCATCCATGCGCTAGAGTTAGAACATAAATATAGTGCTGAAACGCGCTGGAAACATCAAATACATGAGGGAAAACACTGTTTTGCGCATCTTCATTTAAGTACTCTGTCGGGACATCACAAGTGTGTCTGTGGAGACACTTTTGCTCAGAAAGATCATTTCAAAGTGATTCCACGGTTAAAGTGTCATTTCCAGTCAAAAGCGCTCAGAAACACATTTCTTGTGTAGAAAACCTAAAAAGGCGAACAATGTAAAGGAAAACGTGTCTGTGTAAGAATGTGTGACATTCTGACCAGAAACACATAAATGTTCTTTCTGAGCTTTTCTCACCGAAAGCATTACATTCTGTCATGTTGAGTCGCTGTCATCCATGCGCTAGAGTTAGAACATAAATATAGTGCTGAAATGCGCTGGAAACATCAAATACATGAGGGAAAACACTGTTTTGCGCATCTTCATTTAAGTACTCTGTCGGGACATCACAAGTGTGTCTGTGGAGACACTTTTGCTCAGAAAGATCATTTCAAAGTGATTCCACGGTTAAAGTGTCATTTCCAGTCAAAAGCGCTCAGAAACACATTTCTTGTGTAGAAAACCTAAAAAGGCGAACAATGTAAAGGAAAACGTGTCTGTGTAAGAATGTGTGACATTCTGACCAGAAACACATAAATGTTCTTTCTGAGCTTTTCTCACCGAAAGCATTACATTCTGTCATGTTGAGTCGCTGTCATCCATGCGCTAGAGTTAGAACATAAATATAGTGCTGAAACGCGCTGGAAACATCAAATACATGAGGGAAAACACTGTTTTGCGCATCTTCATTTAAGTACTCTGTCAGGACATCACAAGTGTGTCTGTGGAGACACTTTTGCTCAGAAAGATCATTTCAAAGTGATTCCACGGTTAAAGTGTCATTTCCAGTCAAAAGCGCTCAGAAATACATTTCTTGTGTAGAAAACCTAAAAAGGCGAACAATGTAAAGGAAAACGTGTCTGTGTAAGAATGTGTGACATTCTGACCAGAAACACATAAATGTTCTTTCTGAGCTTTTCTCACCGAAAGCATTACATTCTGTCATGTTGAGTCGCTGTCATCCATGCGCTAGAGTTAGAACATAAATATAGTGCTGAAATGCGCTGGAAACATCAAATAAATGAGGGAAAACACTGTTTTGCGCATCTTCATTTAAGTACTCTGTCGCTGTCATCCATGCGCTAGAGTTAGAACATAAATATAGTGCTGAAACGTGTTGGAAACATCAAATACATGAGGGAAAACACTGTTTTGCGCATCTTCATTTAAGTACTCTGTCGAGACATCACAATTGTGTCTGTGGAGACACTTTTGCTCAGAAAGATCATTTCAAAGTGATTCCACGGTTAAAGTGTCATTTCCAGTCAAAAGCGCTCAGAAACACATTTCTTGTGTAGAAAACCTAAAAAGGCGAACAATGTAAAGGAAAACGTGTCTGTGTAAGAATGTGTGACATTCTGACCAGAAACACATAAATGTTCTTTCTGAGCTTTTCTCACCGAAAGCATTACATTCTGTCATGTTGAGTCGCTGTCATCCATGCGCTAGAGTTAGAACATAAATATAGTGCTGAAACGCGCTGGAAACATCAAATACATGAGGGAAAACACTGTTTTGCGCATCTTCATTTAAGTACTCTGTCGGGACATCACAAGTGTGTCTGTGGAGACACTTTTGCTCAGAAAGATCATTTCAAAGTGATTCCACGGTTAAAGTGTCATTTCCAGTCAAAAGCGCTCAGAAACACATTTCTTGTGTAGAAAACCTAAAAAGGCGAACAATGTAAAGGAAAACGTGTCTGTGTAAGAATGTGTGACATTCTGACCAGAAACACATAAATGTTCTTTCTGAGCTTTTCTCACCGAAAGCATTACATTCTGTCATGTTGAGTCGCTGTCATCCATGCGCTAGAGTTAAAACATAAATATAGTGCTGAAACGCGCTGGAAACATCAAATACATGAGGGAAAACACTGTTTTGCGCATCTTCATTTAAGTACTCTGTCAGGACATCACAAGTGTGTCTGTGGAGACACTTTTGCTCAGAAAGATAATTTCAAAGTGATTCCACGGTTAAAGTGTCATTTCCAGTCAAAAGCGCTCAGAAACACATTTCTTGTGTAGAAAACCTAAAAAGGCGAACAATGTAAAGGAAAACGTGTCTGTGTAAGAATGTGTGACATTCTGACCAGAAACACATAAATGTTCTTTCTGAGCTTTTCTCACCGAAAGCATTACATTCTGTCATGTTGAGTCGCTGTCATCCATGCGCTAGAGTTAGAACATAAATATAGTGCTGAAACATGCTGGAAACATCAAATAAATGAGGGAAAACACTGTTTTGCGCATCTTCATTTAAGTACTCTGTCGCTGTCATCCATGCGCTAGAGTTAGAACATAAATATAGTGCTGAAACGCGCTGGAAACATCAAATACATGAGGGAAAACACTGTTTTGCGCATCTTCATTTAAGTACTCTGTCGGGACATCACAAGTGTGTCTGTGGAGACACTATTGCTCAGAAAGATCATTTCAAAGTGATTCCACGGTTAAAGTGTCATTTCCAGTCAAAAGCGCTCAGAAACACATTTCTTGTGTAGAAAACCTAAAAAGGCGAACAATGTAAAGGAAAACGTGTCTGTGTAAGAATGTGTGACATTCTGACCAGAAACACATAAATGTTCTTTCTGAGCTTTTCTCACCGAAAGCATTACATTCTGTCATGTTGAGTCGCTGTCATCCATGCGCTAGAGTTAGAACATAAATATAGTGCTGAAACATGCTGGAAACATCAAATAAATGAGGGAAAACACTGTTTTGCGCATCTTCATTTAAGTACTCTGTCAGGACATCACAAGTGTGTCTGTGGAGACACTTTTGCTCAGAAAGATCATTTCAAAGTGATTCCACGGTTTAAAGTGTCATTTCCAGTCAAAAGCGCTCAGAAACACATTTCTTGTGTAGAAAACCTAAAAAGGCGAACAATGTAAAGGAAAACGTGTCTGTGTAAGAATGTGTGACATTCTGACCAGAAACACATAAATGTTCTTTCTGAGCTTTTCTCACCGAAAGCATTACATTCTGTCATGTTGAGTCGCTGTCATCCATGCGCTAGAGTTAAAACATAAATATAGTGCTGAAACGCGCTGGAAACATCCAATACATGAGGGAAAACACTGTTTTGCGCATCTTCATTTAAGTACTCTGTCGGGACATCACAAGTGTGTCTGTGGAGACACTTTTGCTCAGAAAGATCATTTCAAAGTGATTCCACGGTTAAAGTGTCATTTCCAGTCAAAAGCGCTCAGAAACACATTTCTTGTGTAGAAAACCTAAAAAGGCGAACAATGTAAAGGAAAACGTGTCTGTGTAAGAATGTGTGACATTCTGACCAGAAACACATAAATGTTCTTTCTGAGCTTTTCTCACCGAAAGCATTACATTCTGTCATGTTGAGTCGCTGTCATCCATGCGCTAGAGTTAGAACATAAATATAGTGCTGAAACATGCTGGAAACATCAAATAAATGAGGGAAAACACTGTTTTGCGCATCTTCATTTAAGTACTCTGTCAGGACATCACAAGTGTGTCTGTGGAGACACTTTTGCTCAGAAAGATCATTTCAAAGTGATTCCACGGTTTAAAGTGTCATTTCCAGTCAAAAGCGCTCAGAAACACATTTCTTGTGTAGAAAACCTAAAAAGGCGAACAATGTAAAGGAAAACGTGTCTGTGTAAGAATGTGTGACATTCTGACCAGAAACACATAAATGTTCTTTCTGAGCTTTTCTCACCGAAAGCATTACATTCTGTCATGTTGAGTCGCTGTCATCCATGCGCTAGAGTTAAAACATAAATATAGTGCTGAAACGCGCTGGAAACATCCAATACATGAGGGAAAACACTGTTTTGCGCATCTTCATTTAAGTACTCTGTCGGGACATCACAAGTGTGTCTGTGGAGACACTTTTGCTCAGAAAGATCATTTCAAAGTGATTCCACGGTTAAAGTGTCATTTCCAGTCAAAAGCGCTCAGAAACACATTTCTTGTGTAGAAAACCTAAAAAGGCGAACAATGTAAAGGAAAACGTGTCTGTGTAAGAATGTGTGACATTCTGACCAGAAACACATAAATGTTCTTTCTGAGCTTTTCTCACCGAAAGCATTACATTCTGTCATGTTGAGTCGCTGTCATCCATGCGCTAGAGTTAGAACATAAATATAGTGCTGAAACGCGCTGGAAACATCAAATACATGAGGGAAAACACTGTTTTGCGCATCTTCATTTAAGTACTCTGTCAGGACATCACAAGTGTGTCTGTGGAGACACTTTTGCTCAGAAAGATCATTTCAAAGTGATTCCACGGTTAAAGTGTCATTTCCAGTCAAAAGCGCTCAGAAACACATTTCTTGTGTAGAAAACCTAAAAAGGCGAACAATGTAAAGGAAAACGTGTCTGTGTAAGAATGTGTGACATTCTGACCAGAAACACATAAATGTTCTTTCTGAGCTTTTCTCACCGAAAGCATTACATTCTGTCATGTTGAGTCGCTGTCATCCATGCGCTAGAGTTAGAACATAAATATAGTGCTGAAATGCGCTGGAAACATCAAATAAATGAGGGAAAACACTGTTTTGCGCATCTTCATTTAAGTACTCTGTCGCTGTCATCCATGCGCTAGAGTTAGAACATAAATATAGTGCTGAAACGTGTTGGAAACATCAAATACATGAGGGAAAACACTGTTTTGCGCATCTTCATTTAAGTACTCTGTCGAGACATCACAATTGTGTCTGTGGAGACACTTTTGCTCAGAAAGATCATTTCAAAGTGATTCCACGGTTAAAGTGTCATTTCCAGTCAAAAGCGCTCAGAAACACATTTCTTGTGTAGAAAACCTAAAAAGGCGAACAATGTAAAGGAAAACGTGTCTGTGTAAGAATGTGTGACATTCTGACCAGAAACACATAAATGTTCTTTCTGAGCTTTTCTCACCGAAAGCATTACATTCTGTCATGTTGAGTCGCTGTCATCCATGCGCTAGAGTTAGAACATAAATATAGTGCTGAAACGCGCTGGAAACATCAAATACATGAGGGAAAACACTGTTTTGCGCATCTTCATTTAAGTACTCTGTCGGGACATCACAAGTGTGTCTGTGGAGACACTTTTGCTCAGAAAGATCATTTCAAAGTGATTCCACGGTTAAAGTGTCATTTCCAGTCAAAAGCGCTCAGAAACACATTTCTTGTGTAGAAAACCTAAAAAGGCGAACAATGTAAAGGAAAACGTGTCTGTGTAAGAATGTGTGACATTCTGACCAGAAACACATAAATGTTCTTTCTGAGCTTTTCTCACCGAAAGCATTACATTCTGTCATGTTGAGTCGCTGTCATCCATGCGCTAGAGTTAAAACATAAATATAGTGCTGAAACGCGCTGGAAACATCAAATACATGAGGGAAAACACTGTTTTGCGCATCTTCATTTAAGTACTCTGTCAGGACATCACAAGTGTGTCTGTGGAGACACTTTTGCTCAGAAAGATAATTTCAAAGTGATTCCACGGTTAAAGTGTCATTTCCAGTCAAAAGCGCTCAGAAACACATTTCTTGTGTAGAAAACCTAAAAAGGCGAACAATGTAAAGGAAAACGTGTCTGTGTAAGAATGTGTGACATTCTGACCAGAAACACATAAATGTTCTTTCTGAGCTTTTCTCACCGAAAGCATTACATTCTGTCATGTTGAGTCGCTGTCATCCATGCGCTAGAGTTAGAACATAAATATAGTGCTGAAACATGCTGGAAACATCAAATAAATGAGGGAAAACACTGTTTTGCGCATCTTCATTTAAGTACTCTGTCGCTGTCATCCATGCGCTAGAGTTAGAACATAAATATAGTGCTGAAACGCGCTGGAAACATCAAATACATGAGGGAAAACACTGTTTTGCGCATCTTCATTTAAGTACTCTGTCGGGACATCACAAGTGTGTCTGTGGAGACACTATTGCTCAGAAAGATCATTTCAAAGTGATTCCACGGTTAAAGTGTCATTTCCAGTCAAAAGCGCTCAGAAACACATTTCTTGTGTAGAAAACCTAAAAAGGCGAACAATGTAAAGGAAAACGTGTCTGTGTAAGAATGTGTGACATTCTGACCAGAAACACATAAATGTTCTTTCTGAGCTTTTCTCACCGAAAGCATTACATTCTGTCATGTTGAGTCGCTGTCATCCATGCGCTAGAGTTAGAACATAAATATAGTGCTGAAACATGCTGGAAACATCAAATAAATGAGGGAAAACACTGTTTTGCGCATCTTCATTTAAGTACTCTGTCAGGACATCACAAGTGTGTCTGTGGAGACACTTTTGCTCAGAAAGATCATTTCAAAGTGATTCCACGGTTTAAAGTGTCATTTCCAGTCAAAAGCGCTCAGAAACACATTTCTTGTGTAGAAAACCTAAAAAGGCGAACAATGTAAAGGAAAACGTGTCTGTGTAAGAATGTGTGACATTCTGACCAGAAACACATAAATGTTCTTTCTGAGCTTTTCTCACCGAAAGCATTACATTCTGTCATGTTGAGTCGCTGTCATCCATGCGCTAGAGTTAAAACATAAATATAGTGCTGAAACGCGCTGGAAACATCCAATACATGAGGGAAAACACTGTTTTGCGCATCTTCATTTAAGTACTCTGTCGGGACATCACAAGTGTGTCTGTGGAGACACTTTTGCTCAGAAAGATCATTTCAAAGTGATTCCACGGTTAAAGTGTCATTTCCAGTCAAAAGCGCTCAGAAACACATTTCTTGTGTAGAAAACCTAAAAAGGCGAACAATGTAAAGGAAAACGTGTCTGTGTAAGAATGTGTGACATTCTGACCAGAAACACATAAATGTTCTTTCTGAGCTTTTCTCACCGAAAGCATTACATTCTGTCATGTTGAGTCGCTGTCATCCATGCGCTAGAGTTAAAACATAAATATAGTGCTGAAACGCGCTGGAAACATCCAATACATGAGGGAAAACACTGTTTTGCGCATCTTCATTTAAGTACTCTGTCGGGACATCACAAGTGTGTCTGTGGAGACACTTTTGCTCAGAAAGATCATTTCAAAGTGATTCCACGGTTAAAGTGTCATTTCCAGTCAAAAGCGCTCAGAAACACATTTCTTGTGTAGAAAACCTAAAAAGGCGAACAATGTAAAGGAAAACGTGTCTGTGTAAGAATGTGTGACATTCTGACCAGAAACACATAAATGTTCTTTCTGAGCTTTTCTCACCGAAAGCATTACATTCTGTCATGTTGAGTCGCTGTCATCCATGCGCTAGAGTTAGAACATAAATATAGTGCTGAAATGCGCTGGAAACATCAAATAAATGAGGGAAAACACTGTTTTGCGCATCTTCATTTAAGTACTCTGTCGCTGTCATCCATGCGCTAGAGTTAGAACATAAATATAGTGCTGAAACGTGTTGGAAACATCAAATACATGAGGGAAAACACTGTTTTGCGCATCTTCATTTAAGTACTCTGTCGAGACATCACAATTGTGTCTGTGGAGACACTTTTGCTCAGAAAGATCATTTCAAAGTGATTCCACGGTTAAAGTGTCATTTCCAGTCAAAAGCGCTCAGAAACACATTTCTTGTGTAGAAAACCTAAAAAGGCGAACAATGTAAAGGAAAACGTGTCTGTGTAAGAATGTGTGACATTCTGACCAGAAACACATAAATGTTCTTTCTGAGCTTTTCTCACCGAAAGCATTACATTCTGTCATGTTGAGTCGCTGTCATCCATGCGCTAGAGTTAGAACATAAATATAGTGCTGAAACGCGCTGGAAACATCAAATACATGAGGGAAAACACTGTTTTGCGCATCTTCATTTAAGTACTCTGTCGGGACATCACAAGTGTGTCTGTGGAGACACTTTTGCTCAGAAAGATCATTTCAAAGTGATTCCACGGTTAAAGTGTCATTTCCAGTCAAAAGCGCTCAGAAACACATTTCTTGTGTAGAAAACCTAAAAAGGCGAACAATGTAAAGGAAAACGTGTCTGTGTAAGAATGTGTGACATTCTGACCAGAAACACATAAATGTTCTTTCTGAGCTTTTCTCACCGAAAGCATTACATTCTGTCATGTTGAGTCGCTGTCATCCATGCGCTAGAGTTAAAACATAAATATAGTGCTGAAACGCGCTGGAAACATCAAATACATGAGGGAAAACACTGTTTTGCGCATCTTCATTTAAGTACTCTGTCAGGACATCACAAGTGTGTCTGTGGAGACACTTTTGCTCAGAAAGATAATTTCAAAGTGATTCCACGGTTAAAGTGTCATTTCCAGTCAAAAGCGCTCAGAAACACATTTCTTGTGTAGAAAACCTAAAAAGGCGAACAATGTAAAGGAAAACGTGTCTGTGTAAGAATGTGTGACATTCTGACCAGAAACACATAAATGTTCTTTCTGAGCTTTTCTCACCGAAAGCATTACATTCTGTCATGTTGAGTCGCTGTCATCCATGCGCTAGAGTTAGAACATAAATATAGTGCTGAAACATGCTGGAAACATCAAATAAATGAGGGAAAACACTGTTTTGCGCATCTTCATTTAAGTACTCTGTCGCTGTCATCCATGCGCTAGAGTTAGAACATAAATATAGTGCTGAAACGCGCTGGAAACATCAAATACATGAGGGAAAACACTGTTTTGCGCATCTTCATTTAAGTACTCTGTCGGGACATCACAAGTGTGTCTGTGGAGACACTATTGCTCAGAAAGATCATTTCAAAGTGATTCCACGGTTAAAGTGTCATTTCCAGTCAAAAGCGCTCAGAAACACATTTCTTGTGTAGAAAACCTAAAAAGGCGAACAATGTAAAGGAAAACGTGTCTGTGTAAGAATGTGTGACATTCTGACCAGAAACACATAAATGTTCTTTCTGAGCTTTTCTCACCGAAAGCATTACATTCTGTCATGTTGAGTCGCTGTCATCCATGCGCTAGAGTTAGAACATAAATATAGTGCTGAAATGCGCTGGAAACATCAAATAAATGAGGGAAAACACTGTTTTGCGCATCTTCATTTAAGTACTCTGTCGCTGTCATCCATGCGCTAGAGTTAGAACATAAATATAGTGCTGAAACGTGTTGGAAACATCAAATACATGAGGGAAAACACTGTTTTGCGCATCTTCATTTAAGTACTCTGTCGAGACATCACAATTGTGTCTGTGGAGACACTTTTGCTCAGAAAGATCATTTCAAAGTGATTCCACGGTTAAAGTGTCATTTCCAGTCAAAAGCGCTCAGAAACACATTTCTTGTGTAGAAAACCTAAAAAGGCGAACAATGTAAAGGAAAACGTGTCTGTGTAAGAATGTGTGACATTCTGACCAGAAACACATAAATGTTCTTTCTGAGCTTTTCTCACCGAAAGCATTACATTCTGTCATGTTGAGTCGCTGTCATCCATGCGCTAGAGTTAGAACATAAATATAGTGCTGAAACGCGCTGGAAACATCAAATACATGAGGGAAAACACTGTTTTGCGCATCTTCATTTAAGTACTCTGTCGGGACATCACAAGTGTGTCTGTGGAGACACTTTTGCTCAGAAAGATCATTTCAAAGTGATTCCACGGTTAAAGTGTCATTTCCAGTCAAAAGCGCTCAGAAACACATTTCTTGTGTAGAAAACCTAAAAAGGCGAACAATGTAAAGGAAAACGTGTCTGTGTAAGAATGTGTGACATTCTGACCAGAAACACATAAATGTTCTTTCTGAGCTTTTCTCACCGAAAGCATTACATTCTGTCATGTTGAGTCGCTGTCATCCATGCGCTAGAGTTAAAACATAAATATAGTGCTGAAACGCGCTGGAAACATCAAATACATGAGGGAAAACACTGTTTTGCGCATCTTCATTTAAGTACTCTGTCAGGACATCACAAGTGTGTCTGTGGAGACACTTTTGCTCAGAAAGATAATTTCAAAGTGATTCCACGGTTAAAGTGTCATTTCCAGTCAAAAGCGCTCAGAAACACATTTCTTGTGTAGAAAACCTAAAAAGGCGAACAATGTAAAGGAAAACGTGTCTGTGTAAGAATGTGTGACATTCTGACCAGAAACACATAAATGTTCTTTCTGAGCTTTTCTCACCGAAAGCATTACATTCTGTCATGTTGAGTCGCTGTCATCCATGCGCTAGAGTTAGAACATAAATATAGTGCTGAAACATGCTGGAAACATCAAATAAATGAGGGAAAACACTGTTTTGCGCATCTTCATTTAAGTACTCTGTCAGGACATCACAAGTGTGTCTGTGGAGACACTTTTGCTCAGAAAGATCATTTCAAAGTGATTCCACGGTTTAAAGTGTCATTTCCAGTCAAAAGCGCTCAGAAACACATTTCTTGTGTAGAAAACCTAAAAAGGCGAACAATGTAAAGGAAAACGTGTCTGTGTAAGAATGTGTGACATTCTGACCAGAAACACATAAATGTTCTTTCTGAGCTTTTCTCACCGAAAGCATTACATTCTGTCATGTTGAGTCGCTGTCATCCATGCGCTAGAGTTAAAACATAAATATAGTGCTGAAACGCGCTGGAAACATCCAATACATGAGGGAAAACACTGTTTTGCGCATCTTCATTTAAGTACTCTGTCGGGACATCACAAGTGTGTCTGTGGAGACACTTTTGCTCAGAAAGATCATTTCAAAGTGATTCCACGGTTAAAGTGTCATTTCCAGTCAAAAGCGCTCAGAAACACATTTCTTGTGTAGAAAACCTAAAAAGGCGAACAATGTAAAGGAAAACGTGTCTGTGTAAGAATGTGTGACATTCTGACCAGAAACACATAAATGTTCTTTCTGAGCTTTTCTCACCGAAAGCATTACATTCTGTCATGTTGAGTCGCTGTCATCCATGCGCTAGAGTTAGAACATAAATATAGTGCTGAAACGCGCTGGAAACATCAAATACATGAGGGAAAACACTGTTTTGCGCATCTTCATTTAAGTACTCTGTCAGGACATCACAAGTGTGTCTGTGGAGACACTTTTGCTCAGAAAGATCATTTCAAAGTGATTCCACGGTTAAAGTGTCATTTCCAGTCAAAAGCGCTCAGAAACACATTTCTTGTGTAGAAAACCTAAAAAGGCGAACAATGTAAAGGAAAACGTGTCTGTGTAAGAATGTGTGACATTCTGACCAGAAACACATAAATGTTCTTTCTGAGCTTTTCTCACCGAAAGCATTACATTCTGTCATGTTGAGTCGCTGTCATCCATGCGCTAGAGTTAGAACATAAATATAGTGCTGAAATGCGCTGGAAACATCAAATAAATGAGGGAAAACACTGTTTTGCGCATCTTCATTTAAGTACTCTGTCAGGACATCACAAGTGTGTCTGTGGAGACACTTTTGCTCAGAAAGATCATTTCAAAGTGATTCCACGGTTTAAAGTGTCATTTCCAGTCAAAAGCGCTCAGAAACACATTTCTTGTGTAGAAAACCTAAAAAGGCGAACAATGTAAAGGAAAACGTGTCTGTGTAAGAATGTGTGACATTCTGACCAGAAACACATAAATGTTCTTTCTGAGCTTTTCTCACCGAAAGCATTACATTCTGTCATGTTGAGTCGCTGTCATCCATGCGCTAGAGTTAAAACATAAATATAGTGCTGAAACGCGCTGGAAACATCCAATACATGAGGGAAAACACTGTTTTGCGCATCTTCATTTAAGTACTCTGTCGGGACATCACAAGTGTGTCTGTGGAGACACTTTTGCTCAGAAAGATCATTTCAAAGTGATTCCACGGTTAAAGTGTCATTTCCAGTCAAAAGCGCTCAGAAACACATTTCTTGTGTAGAAAACCTAAAAAGGCGAACAATGTAAAGGAAAACGTGTCTGTGTAAGAATGTGTGACATTCTGACCAGAAACACATAAATGTTCTTTCTGAGCTTTTCTCACCGAAAGCATTACATTCTGTCATGTTGAGTCGCTGTCATCCATGCGCTAGAGTTAGAACATAAATATAGTGCTGAAACGCGCTGGAAACATCAAATACATGAGGGAAAACACTGTTTTGCGCATCTTCATTTAAGTACTCTGTCAGGACATCACAAGTGTGTCTGTGGAGACACTTTTGCTCAGAAAGATCATTTCAAAGTGATTCCACGGTTAAAGTGTCATTTCCAGTCAAAAGCGCTCAGAAACACATTTCTTGTGTAGAAAACCTAAAAAGGCGAACAATGTAAAGGAAAACGTGTCTGTGTAAGAATGTGTGACATTCTGACCAGAAACACATAAATGTTCTTTCTGAGCTTTTCTCACCGAAAGCATTACATTCTGTCATGTTGAGTCGCTGTCATCCATGCGCTAGAGTTAGAACATAAATATAGTGCTGAAATGCGCTGGAAACATCAAATAAATGAGGGAAAACACTGTTTTGCGCATCTTCATTTAAGTACTCTGTCGCTGTCATCCATGCGCTAGAGTTAGAACATAAATATAGTGCTGAAACGTGTTGGAAACATCAAATACATGAGGGAAAACACTGTTTTGCGCATCTTCATTTAAGTACTCTGTCGAGACATCACAATTGTGTCTGTGGAGACACTTTTGCTCAGAAAGATCATTTCAAAGTGATTCCACGGTTAAAGTGTCATTTCCAGTCAAAAGCGCTCAGAAACACATTTCTTGTGTAGAAAACCTAAAAAGGCGAACAATGTAAAGGAAAACGTGTCTGTGTAAGAATGTGTGACATTCTGACCAGAAACACATAAATGTTCTTTCTGAGCTTTTCTCACCGAAAGCATTACATTCTGTCATGTTGAGTCGCTGTCATCCATGCGCTAGAGTTAAAACATAAATATAGTGCTGAAACGCGCTGGAAACATCAAATACATGAGGGAAAACACTGTTTTGCGCATCTTCATTTAAGTACTCTGTCAGGACATCACAAGTGTGTCTGTGGAGACACTTTTGCTCAGAAAGATAATTTCAAAGTGATTCCACGGTTAAAGTGTCATTTCCAGTCAAAAGCGCTCAGAAACACATTTCTTGTGTAGAAAACCTAAAAAGGCGAACAATGTAAAGGAAAACGTGTCTGTGTAAGAATGTGTGACATTCTGACCAGAAACACATAAATGTTCTTTCTGAGCTTTTCTCACCGAAAGCATTACATTCTGTCATGTTGAGTCGCTGTCATCCATGCGCTAGAGTTAGAACATAAATATAGTGCTGAAACATGCTGGAAACATCAAATAAATGAGGGAAAACACTGTTTTGCGCATCTTCATTTAAGTACTCTGTCGCTGTCATCCATGCGCTAGAGTTAGAACATAAATATAGTGCTGAAACGCGCTGGAAACATCAAATACATGAGGGAAAACACTGTTTTGCGCATCTTCATTTAAGTACTCTGTCGGGACATCACAAGTGTGTCTGTGGAGACACTATTGCTCAGAAAGATCATTTCAAAGTGATTCCACGGTTAAAGTGTCATTTCCAGTCAAAAGCGCTCAGAAACACATTTCTTGTGTAGAAAACCTAAAAAGGCGAACAATGTAAAGGAAAACGTGTCTGTGTAAGAATGTGTGACATTCTGACCAGAAACACATAAATGTTCTTTCTGAGCTTTTCTCACCGAAAGCATTACATTCTGTCATGTTGAGTCGCTGTCATCCATGCGCTAGAGTTAGAACATAAATATAGTGCTGAAACATGCTGGAAACATCAAATAAATGAGGGAAAACACTGTTTTGCGCATCTTCATTTAAGTACTCTGTCAGGACATCACAAGTGTGTCTGTGGAGACACTTTTGCTCAGAAAGATCATTTCAAAGTGATTCCACGGTTTAAAGTGTCATTTCCAGTCAAAAGCGCTCAGAAACACATTTCTTGTGTAGAAAACCTAAAAAGGCGAACAATGTAAAGGAAAACGTGTCTGTGTAAGAATGTGTGACATTCTGACCAGAAACACATAAATGTTCTTTCTGAGCTTTTCTCACCGAAAGCATTACATTCTGTCATGTTGAGTCGCTGTCATCCATGCGCTAGAGTTAAAACATAAATATAGTGCTGAAACGCGCTGGAAACATCCAATACATGAGGGAAAACACTGTTTTGCGCATCTTCATTTAAGTACTCTGTCGGGACATCACAAGTGTGTCTGTGGAGACACTTTTGCTCAGAAAGATCATTTCAAAGTGATTCCACGGTTAAAGTGTCATTTCCAGTCAAAAGCGCTCAGAAACACATTTCTTGTGTAGAAAACCTAAAAAGGCGAACAATGTAAAGGAAAACGTGTCTGTGTAAGAATGTGTGACATTCTGACCAGAAACACATAAATGTTCTTTCTGAGCTTTTCTCACCGAAAGCATTACATTCTGTCATGTTGAGTCGCTGTCATCCATGCGCTAGAGTTAGAACATAAATATAGTGCTGAAACATGCTGGAAACATCAAATAAATGAGGGAAAACACTGTTTTGCGCATCTTCATTTAAGTACTCTGTCAGGACATCACAAGTGTGTCTGTGGAGACACTTTTGCTCAGAAAGATCATTTCAAAGTGATTCCACGGTTTAAAGTGTCATTTCCAGTCAAAAGCGCTCAGAAACACATTTCTTGTGTAGAAAACCTAAAAAGGCGAACAATGTAAAGGAAAACGTGTCTGTGTAAGAATGTGTGACATTCTGACCAGAAACACATAAATGTTCTTTCTGAGCTTTTCTCACCGAAAGCATTACATTCTGTCATGTTGAGTCGCTGTCATCCATGCGCTAGAGTTAAAACATAAATATAGTGCTGAAACGCGCTGGAAACATCCAATACATGAGGGAAAACACTGTTTTGCGCATCTTCATTTAAGTACTCTGTCGGGACATCACAAGTGTGTCTGTGGAGACACTTTTGCTCAGAAAGATCATTTCAAAGTGATTCCACGGTTAAAGTGTCATTTCCAGTCAAAAGCGCTCAGAAACACATTTCTTGTGTAGAAAACCTAAAAAGGCGAACAATGTAAAGGAAAACGTGTCTGTGTAAGAATGTGTGACATTCTGACCAGAAACACATAAATGTTCTTTCTGAGCTTTTCTCACCGAAAGCATTACATTCTGTCATGTTGAGTCGCTGTCATCCATGCGCTAGAGTTAGAACATAAATATAGTGCTGAAACGCGCTGGAAACATCAAATACATGAGGGAAAACACTGTTTTGCGCATCTTCATTTAAGTACTCTGTCAGGACATCACAAGTGTGTCTGTGGAGACACTTTTGCTCAGAAAGATCATTTCAAAGTGATTCCACGGTTAAAGTGTCATTTCCAGTCAAAAGCGCTCAGAAACACATTTCTTGTGTAGAAAACCTAAAAAGGCGAACAATGTAAAGGAAAACGTGTCTGTGTAAGAATGTGTGACATTCTGACCAGAAACACATAAATGTTCTTTCTGAGCTTTTCTCACCGAAAGCATTACATTCTGTCATGTTGAGTCGCTGTCATCCATGCGCTAGAGTTAGAACATAAATATAGTGCTGAAATGCGCTGGAAACATCAAATAAATGAGGGAAAACACTGTTTTGCGCATCTTCATTTAAGTACTCTGTCGCTGTCATCCATGCGCTAGAGTTAGAACATAAATATAGTGCTGAAACGTGTTGGAAACATCAAATACATGAGGGAAAACACTGTTTTGCGCATCTTCATTTAAGTACTCTGTCAGGACATCACAAGTGTGTCTGTGGAGACACTTTTGCTCAGAAAGATCATTTCAAAGTGATTCCACGGTTAAAGTGTCATTTCCAGTCAAAAGCGCTCAGAAACACATTTCTTGTGTAGAAAACCTAAAAAGGCGAACAATGTAAAGGAAAACGTGTCTGTGTAAGAATGTGTGACATTCTGACCAGAAACACATAAATGTTCTTTCTGAGCTTTTCTCACCGAAAGCATTACATTCTGTCATGTTGAGTCGCTGTCATCCATGCGCTAGAGTTAGAACATAAATATAGTGCTGAAATGCGCTGGAAACATCAAATAAATGAGGGAAAACACTGTTTTGCGCATCTTCATTTAAGTACTCTGTCGCTGTCATCCATGCGCTAGAGTTAGAACATAAATATAGTGCTGAAACGTGTTGGAAACATCAAATACATGAGGGAAAACACTGTTTTGCGCATCTTCATTTAAGTACTCTGTCGAGACATCACAATTGTGTCTGTGGAGACACTTTTGCTCAGAAAGATCATTTCAAAGTGATTCCACGGTTAAAGTGTCATTTCCAGTCAAAAGCGCTCAGAAACACATTTCTTGTGTAGAAAACCTAAAAAGGCGAACAATGTAAAGGAAAACGTGTCTGTGTAAGAATGTGTGACATTCTGACCAGAAACACATAAATGTTCTTTCTGAGCTTTTCTCACCGAAAGCATTACATTCTGTCATGTTGAGTCGCTGTCATCCATGCGCTAGAGTTAGAACATAAATATAGTGCTGAAACGCGCTGGAAACATCAAATACATGAGGGAAAACACTGTTTTGCGCATCTTCATTTAAGTACTCTGTCGGGACATCACAAGTGTGTCTGTGGAGACACTTTTGCTCAGAAAGATCATTTCAAAGTGATTCCACGGTTAAAGTGTCATTTCCAGTCAAAAGCGCTCAGAAACACATTTCTTGTGTAGAAAACCTAAAAAGGCGAACAATGTAAAGGAAAACGTGTCTGTGTAAGAATGTGTGACATTCTGACCAGAAACACATAAATGTTCTTTCTGAGCTTTTCTCACCGAAAGCATTACATTCTGTCATGTTGAGTCGCTGTCATCCATGCGCTAGAGTTAAAACATAAATATAGTGCTGAAACGCGCTGGAAACATCCAATACATGAGGGAAAACACTGTTTTGCGCATCTTCATTTAAGTACTCTGTCGGGACATCACAAGTGTGTCTGTGGAGACACTTTTGCTCAGAAAGATCATTTCAAAGTGATTCCACGGTTAAAGTGTCATTTCCAGTCAAAAGCGCTCAGAAACACATTTCTTGTGTAGAAAACCTAAAAAGGCGAACAATGTAAAGGAAAACGTGTCTGTGTAAGAATGTGTGACATTCTGACCAGAAACACATAAATGTTCTTTCTGAGCTTTTCTCACCGAAAGCATTACATTCTGTCATGTTGAGTCGCTGTCATCCATGCGCTAGAGTTAGAACATAAATATAGTGCTGAAACGCGCTGGAAACATCAAATACATGAGGGAAAACACTGTTTTGCGCATCTTCATTTAAGTACTCTGTCAGGACATCACAAGTGTGTCTGTGGAGACACTTTTGCTCAGAAAGATCATTTCAAAGTGATTCCACGGTTAAAGTGTCATTTCCAGTCAAAAGCGCTCAGAAACACATTTCTTGTGTAGAAAACCTAAAAAGGCGAACAATGTAAAGGAAAACGTGTCTGTGTAAGAATGTGTGACATTCTGACCAGAAACACATAAATGTTCTTTCTGAGCTTTTCTCACCGAAAGCATTACATTCTGTCATGTTGAGTCGCTGTCATCCATGCGCTAGAGTTAGAACATAAATATAGTGCTGAAATGCGCTGGAAACATCAAATAAATGAGGGAAAACACTGTTTTGCGCATCTTCATTTAAGTACTCTGTCGCTGTCATCCATGCGCTAGAGTTAGAACATAAATATAGTGCTGAAACGTGTTGGAAACATCAAATACATGAGGGAAAACACTGTTTTGCGCATCTTCATTTAAGTACTCTGTCGAGACATCACAATTGTGTCTGTGGAGACACTTTTGCTCAGAAAGATCATTTCAAAGTGATTCCACGGTTAAAGTGTCATTTCCAGTCAAAAGCGCTCAGAAACACATTTCTTGTGTAGAAAACCTAAAAAGGCGAACAATGTAAAGGAAAACGTGTCTGTGTAAGAATGTGTGACATTCTGACCAGAAACACATAAATGTTCTTTCTGAGCTTTTCTCACCGAAAGCATTACATTCTGTCATGTTGAGTCGCTGTCATCCATGCGCTAGAGTTAGAACATAAATATAGTGCTGAAACATGCTGGAAACATCAAATAAATGAGGGAAAACACTGTTTTGCGCATCTTCATTTAAGTACTCTGTCAGGACATCACAAGTGTGTCTGTGGAGACACTTTTGCTCAGAAAGATCATTTCAAAGTGATTCCACGGTTTAAAGTGTCATTTCCAGTCAAAAGCGCTCAGAAACACATTTCTTGTGTAGAAAACCTAAAAAGGCGAACAATGTAAAGGAAAACGTGTCTGTGTAAGAATGTGTGACATTCTGACCAGAAACACATAAATGTTCTTTCTGAGCTTTTCTCACCGAAAGCATTACATTCTGTCATGTTGAGTCGCTGTCATCCATGCGCTAGAGTTAAAACATAAATATAGTGCTGAAACGCGCTGGAAACATCCAATACATGAGGGAAAACACTGTTTTGCGCATCTTCATTTAAGTACTCTGTCGGGACATCACAAGTGTGTCTGTGGAGACACTTTTGCTCAGAAAGATCATTTCAAAGTGATTCCACGGTTAAAGTGTCATTTCCAGTCAAAAGCGCTCAGAAACACATTTCTTGTGTAGAAAACCTAAAAAGGCGAACAATGTAAAGGAAAACGTGTCTGTGTAAGAATGTGTGACATTCTGACCAGAAACACATAAATGTTCTTTCTGAGCTTTTCTCACCGAAAGCATTACATTCTGTCATGTTGAGTCGCTGTCATCCATGCGCTAGAGTTAGAACATAAATATAGTGCTGAAACGCGCTGGAAACATCAAATACATGAGGGAAAACACTGTTTTGCGCATCTTCATTTAAGTACTCTGTCAGGACATCACAAGTGTGTCTGTGGAGACACTTTTGCTCAGAAAGATCATTTCAAAGTGATTCCACGGTTAAAGTGTCATTTCCAGTCAAAAGCGCTCAGAAACACATTTCTTGTGTAGAAAACCTAAAAAGGCGAACAATGTAAAGGAAAACGTGTCTGTGTAAGAATGTGTGACATTCTGACCAGAAACACATAAATGTTCTTTCTGAGCTTTTCTCACCGAAAGCATTACATTCTGTCATGTTGAGTCGCTGTCATCCATGCGCTAGAGTTAGAACATAAATATAGTGCTGAAATGCGCTGGAAACATCAAATAAATGAGGGAAAACACTGTTTTGCGCATCTTCATTTAAGTACTCTGTCGCTGTCATCCATGCGCTAGAGTTAGAACATAAATATAGTGCTGAAACGTGTTGGAAACATCAAATACATGAGGGAAAACACTGTTTTGCGCATCTTCATTTAAGTACTCTGTCAGGACATCACAAGTGTGTCTGTGGAGACACTTTTGCTCAGAAAGATCATTTCAAAGTGATTCCACGGTTAAAGTGTCATTTCCAGTCAAAAGCGCTCAGAAACACATTTCTTGTGTAGAAAACCTAAAAAGGCGAACAATGTAAAGGAAAACGTGTCTGTGTAAGAATGTGTGACATTCTGACCAGAAACACATAAATGTTCTTTCTGAGCTTTTCTCACCGAAAGCATTACATTCTGTCATGTTGAGTCGCTGTCATCCATGCGCTAGAGTTAGAACATAAATATAGTGCTGAAATGCGCTGGAAACATCAAATAAATGAGGGAAAACACTGTTTTGCGCATCTTCATTTAAGTACTCTGTCGCTGTCATCCATGCGCTAGAGTTAGAACATAAATATAGTGCTGAAACGTGTTGGAAACATCAAATACATGAGGGAAAACACTGTTTTGCGCATCTTCATTTAAGTACTCTGTCGAGACATCACAATTGTGTCTGTGGAGACACTTTTGCTCAGAAAGATCATTTCAAAGTGATTCCACGGTTAAAGTGTCATTTCCAGTCAAAAGCGCTCAGAAACACATTTCTTGTGTAGAAAACCTAAAAAGGCGAACAATGTAAAGGAAAACGTGTCTGTGTAAGAATGTGTGACATTCTGACCAGAAACACATAAATGTTCTTTCTGAGCTTTTCTCACCGAAAGCATTACATTCTGTCATGTTGAGTCGCTGTCATCCATGCGCTAGAGTTAGAACATAAATATAGTGCTGAAACGCGCTGGAAACATCAAATACATGAGGGAAAACACTGTTTTGCGCATCTTCATTTAAGTACTCTGTCGGGACATCACAAGTGTGTCTGTGGAGACACTTTTGCTCAGAAAGATCATTTCAAAGTGATTCCACGGTTAAAGTGTCATTTCCAGTCAAAAGCGCTCAGAAACACATTTCTTGTGTAGAAAACCTAAAAAGGCGAACAATGTAAAGGAAAACGTGTCTGTGTAAGAATGTGTGACATTCTGACCAGAAACACATAAATGTTCTTTCTGAGCTTTTCTCACCGAAAGCATTACATTCTGTCATGTTGAGTCGCTGTCATCCATGCGCTAGAGTTAGAACATAAATATAGTGCTGAAACGCGCTGGAAACATCAAATACATGAGGGAAAACACTGTTTTGCGCATCTTCATTTAAGTACTCTGTCAGGACATCACAAGTGTGTCTGTGGAGACACTTTTGCTCAGAAAGATCATTTCAAAGTGATTCCACGGTTAAAGTGTCATTTCCAGTCAAAAGCGCTCAGAAACACATTTCTTGTGTAGAAAACCTAAAAAGGCGAACAATGTAAAGGAAAACGTGTCTGTGTAAGAATGTGTGACATTCTGACCAGAAACACATAAATGTTCTTTCTGAGCTTTTCTCACCGAAAGCATTACATTCTGTCATGTTGAGTCGCTGTCATCCATGCGCTAGAGTTAGAACATAAATATAGTGCTGAAATGCGCTGGAAACATCAAATAAATGAGGGAAAACACTGTTTTGCGCATCTTCATTTAAGTACTCTGTCGCTGTCATCCATGCGCTAGAGTTAGAACATAAATATAGTGCTGAAACGTGTTGGAAACATCAAATACATGAGGGAAAACACTGTTTTGCGCATCTTCATTTAAGTACTCTGTCGAGACATCACAATTGTGTCTGTGGAGACACTTTTGCTCAGAAAGATCATTTCAAAGTGATTCCACGGTTAAAGTGTCATTTCCAGTCAAAAGCGCTCAGAAACACATTTCTTGTGTAGAAAACCTAAAAAGGCGAACAATGTAAAGGAAAACGTGTCTGTGTAAGAATGTGTGACATTCTGACCAGAAACACATAAATGTTCTTTCTGAGCTTTTCTCACCGAAAGCATTACATTCTGTCATGTTGAGTCGCTGTCATCCATGCGCTAGAGTTAGAACATAAATATAGTGCTGAAACGCGCTGGAAACATCAAATACATGAGGGAAAACACTGTTTTGCGCATCTTCATTTAAGTACTCTGTCGGGACATCACAAGTGTGTCTGTGGAGACACTTTTGCTCAGAAAGATCATTTCAAAGTGATTCCACGGTTAAAGTGTCATTTCCAGTCAAAAGCGCTCAGAAACACATTTCTTGTGTAGAAAACCTAAAAAGGCGAACAATGTAAAGGAAAACGTGTCTGTGTAAGAATGTGTGACATTCTGACCAGAAACACATAAATGTTCTTTCTGAGCTTTTCTCACCGAAAGCATTACATTCTGTCATGTTGAGTCGCTGTCATCCATGCGCTAGAGTTAAAACATAAATATAGTGCTGAAACGCGCTGGAAACATCAAATACATGAGGGAAAACACTGTTTTGCGCATCTTCATTTAAGTACTCTGTCAGGACATCACAAGTGTGTCTGTGGAGACACTTTTGCTCAGAAAGATAATTTCAAAGTGATTCCACGGTTAAAGTGTCATTTCCAGTCAAAAGCGCTCAGAAACACATTTCTTGTGTAGAAAACCTAAAAAGGCGAACAATGTAAAGGAAAACGTGTCTGTGTAAGAATGTGTGACATTCTGACCAGAAACACATAAATGTTCTTTCTGAGCTTTTCTCACCGAAAGCATTACATTCTGTCATGTTGAGTCGCTGTCATCCATGCGCTAGAGTTAGAACATAAATATAGTGCTGAAACATGCTGGAAACATCAAATAAATGAGGGAAAACACTGTTTTGCGCATCTTCATTTAAGTACTCTGTCGCTGTCATCCATGCGCTAGAGTTAGAACATAAATATAGTGCTGAAACGCGCTGGAAACATCAAATACATGAGGGAAAACACTGTTTTGCGCATCTTCATTTAAGTACTCTGTCGGGACATCACAAGTGTGTCTGTGGAGACAATTTTGCTCAGAAAGATCATTTCAAAGTGATTCCACGGTTAAAGTGTCATTTCCAGTCAAAAGCGCTCAGAAACACATTTCTTGTGTAGAAAACCTAAAAAGGCGAACAATGTAAAGGAAAACGTGTCTGTGTAAGAATGTGTGACATTCTGACCAGAAACACATAAATGTTTTTTCTGAGCTTTTCTCACCGAAAGCATTACATTCTGTCATGTTGAGTCGCTGTCATCCATGCGCTAGAGTTAGAACATAAATATAGTGCTGAAACATGCTGGAAACATCAAATAAATGAGGGAAAACACTGTTTTGCGCATCTTCATTTAAGTACTCTGTCAGGACATCACAAGTGTGTCTGTGGAGACACTTTTGCTCAGAAAGATCATTTCAAAGTGATTCCACGGTTTAAAGTGTCATTTCCAGTCAAAAGCGCTCAGAAACACATTTCTTGTGTAGAAAACCTAAAAAGGCGAACAATGTAAAGGAAAACGTGTCTGTGTAAGAATGTGTGACATTCTGACCAGAAACACATAAATGTTCTTTCTGAGCTTTTCTCACCGAAAGCATTACATTCTGTCATGTTGAGTCGCTGTCATCCATGCGCTAGAGTTAAAACATAAATATAGTGCTGAAACGCGCTGGAAACATCCAATACATGAGGGAAAACACTGTTTTGCGCATCTTCATTTAAGTACTCTGTCGGGACATCACAAGTGTGTCTGTGGAGACACTTTTGCTCAGAAAGATCATTTCAAAGTGATTCCACGGTTAAAGTGTCATTTCCAGTCAAAAGCGCTCAGAAACACATTTCTTGTGTAGAAAACCTAAAAAGGCGAACAATGTAAAGGAAAACGTGTCTGTGTAAGAATGTGTGACATTCTGACCAGAAACACATAAATGTTCTTTCTGAGCTTTTCTCACCGAAAGCATTACATTCTGTCATGTTGAGTCGCTGTCATCCATGCGCTAGAGTTAGAACATAAATATAGTGCTGAAACGCGCTGGAAACATCAAATACATGAGGGAAAACACTGTTTTGCGCATCTTCATTTAAGTACTCTGTCAGGACATCACAAGTGTGTCTGTGGAGACACTTTTGCTCAGAAAGATCATTTCAAAGTGATTCCACGGTTAAAGTGTCATTTCCAGTCAAAAGCGCTCAGAAACACATTTCTTGTGTAGAAAACCTAAAAAGGCGAACAATGTAAAGGAAAACGTGTCTGTGTAAGAATGTGTGACATTCTGACCAGAAACACATAAATGTTCTTTCTGAGCTTTTCTCACCGAAAGCATTACATTCTGTCATGTTGAGTCGCTGTCATCCATGCGCTAGAGTTAGAACATAAATATAGTGCTGAAATGCGCTGGAAACATCAAATAAATGAGGGAAAACACTGTTTTGCGCATCTTCATTTAAGTACTCTGTCGCTGTCATCCATGCGCTAGAGTTAGAACATAAATATAGTGCTGAAACGTGTTGGAAACATCAAATACATGAGGGAAAACACTGTTTTGCGCATCTTCATTTAAGTACTCTGTCGAGACATCACAATTGTGTCTGTGGAGACACTTTTGCTCAGAAAGATCATTTCAAAGTGATTCCACGGTTAAAGTGTCATTTCCAGTCAAAAGCGCTCAGAAACACATTTCTTGTGTAGAAAACCTAAAAAGGCGAACAATGTAAAGGAAAACGTGTCTGTGTAAGAATGTGTGACATTCTGACCAGAAACACATAAATGTTCTTTCTGAGCTTTTCTCACCGAAAGCATTACATTCTGTCATGTTGAGTCGCTGTCATCCATGCGCTAGAGTTAGAACATAAATATAGTGCTGAAACGCGCTGGAAACATCAAATACATGAGGGAAAACACTGTTTTGCGCATCTTCATTTAAGTACTCTGTCGGGACATCACAAGTGTGTCTGTGGAGACAATTTTGCTCAGAAAGATCATTTCAAAGTGATTCCACGGTTAAAGTGTCATTTCCAGTCAAAAGCGCTCAGAAACACATTTCTTGTGTAGAAAACCTAAAAAGGCGAACAATGTAAAGGAAAACGTGTCTGTGTAAGAATGTGTGACATTCTGACCAGAAACACATAAATGTTCTTTCTGAGCTTTTCTCACCGAAAGCATTACATTCTGTCATGTTGAGTCGCTGTCATCCATGCGCTAGAGTTAGAACATAAATATAGTGCTGAAACATGCTGGAAACATCAAATAAATGAGGGAAAACACTGTTTTGCGCATCTTCATTTAAGTACTCTGTCGCTGTCATCCATGCGCTAGAGTTAGAACATAAATATAGTGCTGAAACGCGCTGGAAACATCAAATACATGAGGGAAAACACTGTTTTGCGCATCTTCATTTAAGTACTCTGTCGGGACATCACAAGTGTGTCTGTGGAGACACTTTTGCTCAGAAAGATCATTTCAAAGTGATTCCACGGTTAAAGTGTCATTTCCAGTCAAAAGCGCTCAGAAACACATTTCTTGTGTAGAAAACCTAAAAAGGCGAACAATGTAAAGGAAAACGTGTCTGTGTAAGAATGTGTGACATTCTGACCAGAAACACATAAATGTTCTTTCTGAGCTTTTCTCACCGAAAGCATTACATTCTGTCATGTTGAGTCGCTGTCATCCATGCGCTAGAGTTAGAACATAAATATAGTGCTGAAACATGCTGGAAACATCAAATAAATGAGGGAAAACACTGTTTTGCGCATCTTCATTTAAGTACTCTGTCGCTGTCATCCATGCGCTAGAGTTAGAACATAAATATAGTGCTGAAACGTGTTGGAAACATCAAATACATGAGGGAAAACACTGTTTTGCGCATCTTCATTTAAGTACTCTGTCGGGACATCACAAGTGTGTCTGTGGAGACACTTTTGCTCAGAAAGATCATTTCAAAGTGATTCCACGGTTAAAGTGTCATTTCCAGTCAAAAGCGCTCAGAAACACATTTCTTGTGTAGAAAACCTAAAAAGGCGAACAATGTAAAGGAAAACGTGTCTGTGTAAGAATGTGTGACATTCTGACCAGAAACACATAAATGTTCTTTCTGAGCTTTTCTCACCGAAAGCATTACATTCTGTCATGTTGAGTCGCTGTCATCCATGTGCTAGAGTTAAAACATAAATATAGTGCTGAAACGCGCTGGAAACATCAAATACATGAGGGAAAACACTGTTTTGCGCATCTTCATTTAAGTACTCTGTCAGGACATCACAAGTGTGTCTGTGGAGACACTTTTGCTCAGAAAGATCATTTCAAAGTGATTCCACGGTTAAAGTGTCATTTCCAGTCAAAAGCGCTCAGAAACACATTTCTTGTGTAGAAAACCTAAAAAGGCGAACAATGTAAAGGAAAACGTGTCTGTGTAAGAATGTGTGACATTCTGACCAGAAACACATAAATGTTCTTTCTTAGCTTTTCTCACCGAAAGCATTACATTCTGTCATGTTGAGTCGCTGTCATCCATGCGCTAGAGTTAAAACATAAATATAGTGCTGAAACGCGCTGGAAACATCAAATACATGAGGGAAAACACTGTTTTGCGCATCTTCATTTAAGTACTCTGTCAGGACATCACAAGTGTGTCTGTGGAGACACTTTTGCTCAGAAAGATCATTTCAAAGTGATTCCACGGTTAAAGTGTCATTTCCAGTCAAAAGCGCTCAGAAACACATTTCTTGTGTAGAAAACCTAAAAAGGCGAACAATGTAAAGGAAAACGTGTCTGTGTAAGAATGTGTGACATTCTGACCAGAAACACATAAATGTTCTTTCTGAGCTTTTCTCACCGAAAGCATTACATTCTGTCATGTTGAGTCGCTGTCATCCATGCGCTAGAGTTAAAACATAAATATAGTGCTGAAACGCGCTGGAAACATCAAATACATGAGGGAAAACACTGTTTTGCGCATCTTCATTTAAGTACTCTGTCAGGACATCACAAGTGTGTCTGTGGAGACACTTTTGCTCAGAAAGATCATTTCAAAGTGATTCCACGGTTTAAAGTGTCATTTCCAGTCAAAAGCGCTCAGAAACACATTTCTTGTGTAGAAAACCTAAAAAGGCGAACAATGTAAAGGAAAACGTGTCTGTGTAAGAATGTGTGACATTCTGACCAGAAACACATAAATGTTCTTTCTGAGCTTTTCTCACCGAAAGCATTACATTCTGTCATGTTGAGTCGCTGTCATCCATGCGCTAGAGTTAGAACATAAATATAGTGCTGAAACGCGCTGGAAACATCAAATACATGAGGGAAAACACTGTTTTGCGCATCTTCATTTAAGTACTCTGTCGGGACATCACAAGTGTGTCTGTGGAGACACTTTTGCTCAGAAAGATCATTTCAAAGTGATCCCACGGTTTAAAGTGTCATTTCCAGTCAAAAGCGCTCAGAAACACATTTCTTGTGTAGAAAACCTAAAAAGGCGAACAATGTAAAGGAAAACGTGTCTGTGTAAGAATGTGTGACATTCTGACCAGAAACACATAAATGTTCTTTCTGAGCTTTTCTCACCGAAAGCATTACATTCTGTCATGTTGAGTCGCTGTCATCCATGCGCTAGAGTTAGAACATAAATATAGTGCTGAAACGCGCTGGAAACATCAAATACATGAGGGAAAACACTGTTTTGCGCATCTTCATTTAAGTACTCTGTCGGGACATCACAAGTGTGTCTGTGGAGACACTTTTGCTCAGAAAGATCATTTCAAAGTGATTCCACGGTTTAAAGTGTCATTTCCAGTCAAAAGTGCTCAGAAACACATTTCTTGTGTAGAAAACCTAAAAAGGCGAACAATGTAAAGGAAAACGTGTCTGTGTAAGAATGTGTGACATTCTGACCAGAAACACATAAATGTTCTTTCTGAGCTTTTCTCACCGAAAGCATTACATTCTGTCATGTTGAGTCGCTGTCATCCATGCGCTAGAGTTAAAACATAAATATAGTGCTGAAACGCGCTGGAAACATCAAATACATGAGGGAAAACACTGTTTTGCGCATCTTCATTTAAGTACTCTGTCAGGACATCACAAGTGTGTCTGTGGAGACACTTTTGCTCAGAAAGATCATTTCAAAGTGATTCCACGGTTAAAGTGTCATTTCCAGTCAAAAGCGCTCAGAAACACATTTCTTGTGTAGAAAACCTAAAAAGGCGAACAATGTAAAGGAAAACGTGTCTGTGTAAGAATGTGTGACATTCTGACCAGAAACACATAAATGTTCTTTCTGGGCTTTTCTCACCGAAAGCATTACATTCTGTCATGTTGAGTCGCTGTCATCCATGCGCTAGAGTTAGAACATAAATATAGTGCTGAAACGCGCTGGAAACATCAAATACATGAGGGAAAACACTGTTTTGCGCATCTTCATTTAAGTACTCTGTCAGGACATCACAAGTGTGTCTGTGGAGACACTTTTGCTCAGAAAGATCATTTCAAAGTGATTCCACGGTTAAAGTGTCATTTCCAGTCAAAAGCGCTCAGAAACACATTTCTTGTGTAGAAAACCTAAAAAGGCGAACAATGTAAAGGAAAACGTGTCTGTGTAAGAATGTGTGACATTCTGACCAGAAACACATAAATGTTCTTTCTGAGCTTTTCTCACCGAAAGCATTACATTCTGTCATGTTGAGTCGCTGTCATCCATGCGCTAGAGTTAAAACATAAATATATATTGCTGAAACGCGCTGGAAACATCAAATACATGAGGGAAAACACTGTTTTGCGCATCTTCATTTAAGTACTCTGTCGGGACATCACAAGTGTGTCTGTGGAGACACTTTTGCTCAGAAAGATCATTTCAAAGTGATTCCACGGTTTAAAGTGTCATTTCCAGTCAAAAGCGCTCAGAAACACATTTCTTGTGTAGAAAACCTAAAAAGGCGAACAATGTAAAGGAAAACGTGTCTGTGTAAGAATGTGTGACATTCTGACCAGAAACACATAAATGTTCTTTCTGAGCTTTTCTCACCGAAAGCATTACATTCTGTCATGTTGAGTCGCTGTCATCCATGCGCTAGAGTTAGAACATAAATATAGTGCTGAAACGCGCTGGAAACATCAAATACATGAGGGAAAACACTGTTTTGCGCATCTTCATTTAAGTACTCTGTCGGGACATCACAAGTGTGTCTGTGGAGACACTTTTGCTCAGAAAGATCATTTCAAAGTGATCCCACGGTTTAAAGTGTCATTTCCAGTCAAAAGCGCTCAGAAACACATTTCTTGTGTAGAAAACCTAAAAAGGCGAACAATGTAAAGGAAAACGTGTCTGTGTAAGAATGTGTGACATTCTGACCAGAAACACATAAATGTTCTTTCTGAGCTTTTCTCACCGAAAGCATTACATTCTGTCATGTTGAGTCGCTGTCATCCATGCGCTAGAGTTAGAACATAAATATAGTGCTGAAACGCGCTGGAAACATCAAATACATGAGGGAAAACACTGTTTTGCGCATCTTCATTTAAGTACTCTGTCGGGACATCACAAGTGTGTCTGTGGAGACACTTTTGCTCAGAAAGATCATTTCAAAGTGATTCCACGGTTTAAAGTGTCATTTCCAGTCAAAAGTGCTCAGAAACACATTTCTTGTGTAGAAAACCTAAAAAGGCGAACAATGTGAAGGAAAACGTGTCTGTGTAAGAATGTGTGACATTCTGACCAGAAACACATAAATGTTCTTTCTGAGCTTTTCTCACCGAAAGCATTACATTCTGTCATGTTGAGTCGCTGTCATCCATGCGCTAGAGTTAAAACATAAATATAGTGCTGAAACGCGCTGGAAACATCAAATACATGAGGGAAAACACTGTTTTGCGCATCTTCATTTAAGTACTCTGTCAGGACATCACAAGTGTGTCTGTGGAGACACTTTTGCTCAGAAAGATCATTTCAAAGTGATTCCACGGTTTAAAGTGTCATTTCCAGTCAAAAGCGCTCAGAAACACATTTCTTGTGTAGAAAACCTAAAAAGGCGAACAATGTAAAGGAAAACGTGTCTGTGTAAGAATGTGTGACATTCTGACCAGAAACACATAAATGTTCTTTCTGAGCTTTTCTCACCGAAAGCATTACATTCTGTCATGTTGAGTCGCTGTCATCCATGCGCTAGAGTTAGAACATAAATATAGTGCTGAAACGCGCTGGAAACATCAAATACATGAGGGAAAACACTGTTTTGCGCATCTTCATTTAAGTACTCTGTCGCTGTCATCCATGCGCTAGAGTTAGAACATAAATATAGTGCTGAAACGTGTTGGAAACATCAAATACATGAGGGAAAACACTGTTTTGCGCATCTTCATTTAAGTACTCTGTCAGGACATCACAAGTGTGTCTGTGGAGACACTTTTGCTCAGAAAGATCATTTCAAAGTGATTCCACGGTTAAAGTGTCATTTCCAGTCAAAAGCGCTCAGAAACACATTTCTTGTGTAGAAAACCTAAAAAGGCGAACAATGTAAAGGAAAACGTGTCTGTGTAAGAATGTGTGACATTCTGACCAGAAACACATAAATGTTCTTTCTGAGCTTTTCTCACCGAAAGCATTACATTCTGTCATGTTGAGTCGCTGTCATCCATGCGCTAGAGTTAAAACATAAATATAGTGCTGAAACGCGCTGGAAACATCAAATACATGAGGGAAAACACTGTTTTGCGCATCTTCATTTAAGTACTCTGTCGGGACATCACAAGTGTGTCTGTGGAGACACTTTTGCTCAGAAAGATCATTTCAAAGTGATTCCACGGTTTAAAGTGTCATTTCCAGTCAAAAGCGCTCAGAAACACATTTCTTGTGTAGAAAACCTAAAAAGGCGAACAATGTAAAGGAAAACGTGTCTGTGTAAGAATGTGTGACATTCTGACCAGAAACACATAAATGTTCTTTCTGAGCTTTTCTCACCGAAAGCATTACATTCTGTCATGTTGAGTCGCTGTCATCCATGCGCTAGAGTTAAAACATAAATATAGTGCTGAAACGTGCTGGAAACATCAAATACATGAGGGAAAACACTGTTTTGCGCATCTTCATTTAAGTACTCTGTCGGGACATCACAAGTGTGTCTGTGGAGACACTTTTGCTCAGAAAGATCATTTCAAAGTGATTCCACGGTTTAAAGTGTCATTTCCAGTCAAAAGCGCTCAGAAACACATTTCTTGTGTAGAAAACCTAAAAAGGCGAACAATGTAAAGGAAAACGTGTCTGTGTAAGAATGTGTGACATTCTGACCAGAAACACATAAATGTTCTTTCTGAGCTTTTCTCACCGAAAGCATTACATTCTGTCATGTTGAGTCGCTGTCATCCATGCGCTAGAGTTAAAACATAAATATAGTGCTGAAACGCGCTGGAAACATCAAATACATGAGGGAAAACACTGTTTTGCGCATCTTCATTTAAGTACTCTGTCGGGACATCACAAGTGTGTCTGTGGAGACACTTTTGCTCAGAAAGATCATTTCAAAGTGATTCCACGGTTTAAAGTGTCATTTCCAGTCAAAAGCGCTCAGGAACACATTTCTTGTGTAGAAAACCTAAAAAGGCGAACAATGTAAAGGAAAACGTGTCTGTGTAAGAATGTGTGACATTCTGACCAGAAACACATAAATGTTCTTTCTGAGCTTTTCTCACCGAAAGCATTACATTCTGTCATGTTGAGTCGCTGTCATCCATGCGCTAGAGTTAAAACATAAATATAGTGCTGAAACGCGCTGGAAACATCCAATACATGAGGGAAAACACTGTTTTGCGCATCTTCATTTAAGTACTCTGTCGCTGTCATCCATGCGCTAGAGTTAGAACATAAATATAGTGCTGAAACGTGTTGGAAACATCAAATACATGAGGGAAAACACTGTTTTGCGCATCTTCATTTAAGTACTCTGTCGGGACATCACAAGTGTGTCTGTGGAGACACTTTTGCTCAGAAAGATCATTTCAAAGTGATTCCACGGTTTAAAGTGTCATTTCCAGTCAAAAGCGCTCAGAAACACATTTCTTGTGTAGAAAACCTAAAAAGGCGAACAATGTAAAGGAAAACGTGTCTGTGTAAGAATGTGTGACATTCTGACCAGAAACACATAAATGTTCTTTCTGAGCTTTTCTCACCGAAAGCATTACATTCTGTCATGTTGAGTCGCTGTCATCCATGCGCTAGAGTTAGAACATAAATATAGTGCTGAAACGCGCTGGAAACATCCAATACATGAGGGAAAACACTGTTTTGCGCATCTTCATTTAAGTACTCTGTCAGGACATCACAAGTGTGTCTGTGGAGACACTTTTGCTCAGAAAGATCATTTCAAAGTGATTCCACGGTTTAAAGTGTCATTTCCAGTCAAAAGCGCTCAGAAACACATTTCTTGTGTAGAAAACCTAAAAAGGCGAACAATGTAAAGGAAAACGTGTCTGTGTAAGAATGTGTGACATTCTGACAAGAAACACATAAATGTACTTTCTGAGCTTTTCTCACCGAAAGCATTACATTCTGTCATGTTGAGTCGCTGTCATCCATGCGCTAGAGTTAAAACATAAATATAGTGCTGAAACGCGCTGGAAACATCCAATACATGAGGGAAAACACTGTTTTGCGCATCTTCATTTAAGTACTCTGTCGGGACATCACAAGTGTGTCTGTGGAGACACTTTTGCTCAGAAAGATCATTTCAAAGTGATTCCACGGTTAAAGTGTCATTTCCAGTCAAAAGCGCTCAGAAACACATTTCTTGTGTAGAAAACCTAAAAAGGCGAACAATGTAAAGGAAAACGTGTCTGTGTAAGAATGTGTGACATTCTGACCAGAAACACATAAATGTTCTTTCTGAGCTTTTCTCACCGAAAGCATTACATTCTGTCATGTTGAGTCGCTGTCATCCATGCGCTAGAGTTAGAACATAAATATAGTGCTGAAACGCGCTGGAAACATCAAATACATGAGGGAAAACACTGTTTTGCGCATCTTCATTTAAGTACTCTGTCGCTGTCATCCATGCGCTAGAGTTAGAACATAAATATAGTGCTGAAACGTGTTGGAAACATCAAATACATGAGGGAAAACACTGTTTTGCGCATCTTCATTTAAGTACTCTGTCAGGACATCACAAGTGTGTCTGTGGAGACACTTTTGCTCAGAAAGATCATTTCAAAGTGATTCCACGGTTAAAGTGTCATTTCCAGTCAAAAGCGCTCAGAAACACATTTCTTGTGTAGAAAACCTAAAAAGGCGAACAATGTAAAGGAAAACGTGTCTGTGTAAGAATGTGTGACATTCTGACCAGAAACACATAAATGTTCTTTCTGAGCTTTTCTCACCGAAAGCATTACATTCTGTCATGTTGAGTCGCTGTCATCCATGCGCTAGAGTTAAAACATAAATATAGTGCTGAAACGCGCTGGAAACATCCAATACATGAGGGAAAACACTGTTTTGCGCATCTTCATTTAAGTACTCTGTCGCTGTCATCCATGCGCGAGAGTTAGAACATAAATATAGTGCTGAAACGTGTTGGAAACATCAAATACATGAGGGAAAACACTGTTTTGCGCATCTTCATTTAAGTACTCTGTCAGGACCTCACAAGTGTGTCTGTGGAGACACTTTTGCTCAGAAAGATCATTTCAAAGTGATTCCACGGTTAAAGTGTCATTTCCAGTCAAAAGCGCTCAGAAACACATTTCTTGTGTAGAAAACCTAAAAAGGCGAACAATGTAAAGGAAAACGTGTCTGTGTAAGAATGTGTGACATTCTGACCAGAAACACATAAATGTTCTTTCTGAGCTTTTCTCACCGAAAGCATTACATTCTGTCATGTTGAGTCGCTGTCATCCATGCGCTAGAGTTAAAACATAAATATAGTGCTGAAACGCGCTGGAAACATCAAATACATGAGGGAAAACACTGTTTTGCGCATCTTCATTTAAGTACTCTGTCGGGACATCACAAGTGTGTCTGTGGAGACACTTTTGCTCAGAAAGATCATTTCAAAGTGATTCCACGGTTAAAGTGTCATTTCCAGTCAAAAGCGCTCAGAAACACATTTCTTGTGTAGAAAACCTAAAAAGGCGAACAATGTAAAGGAAAACGTGTCTGTGTAAGAATGTGTGACATTCTGACCAGAAACACATAAATGTTCTTTCTGGGCTTTTCTCACCGAAAGCATTACATTCTGTCATGTTGAGTCGCTGTCATCCATGCGCTAGAGTTAAAACATAAATATAGTGCTGAAACGCGCTGGAAACATCAAATACATGAGGGAAAACACTGTTTTGCGCATCTTCATTTAAGTACTCTGTCGGGACATCACAAGTGTGTCTGTGGAGACACTTTTGCTCAGAAAGATCATTTCAAAGTGATTCCACGGTTAAAGTGTCATTTCCAGTCAAAAGCGCTCAGAAACACATTTCTTGTGTAGAAAACCTAAAAAGGCGAACAATGTAAAGGAAAACGTGTCTGTGTAAGAATGTGTGACATTCTGACCAGAAACACATAAATGTTCTTTCTGAGCTTTTCTCACCGAAAGCATTACATTCTGTCATGTTGAGTCGCTGTCATCCATGCGCTAGAGTTAAAACATAAATATAGTGCTGAAACGCGCTGGAAACATCAAATACATGAGGGAAAACACTGTTTTGCGCATCTTCATTTAAGTACTCTGTCGGGACATCACAAGTGTGTCTGTGGAGACACTTTTGCTCAGAAAGATCATTTCAAAGTGATTCCACGGTTAAAGTGTCATTTCCAGTCAAAAGCGCTCAGAAACACATTTCTTGTGTAGAAAACCTAAAAAGGCGAACAATGTAAAGGAAAACGTGTCTGTGTAAGAATGTGTGACATTCTGACCAGAAACACATAAATGTTCTTTGTGAGCTTTTCTCACCGAAAGCATTACATTCTGTCATGTTGAGTCGCTGTCATCCATGCGCTAGAGTTAAAACATAAATATAGTGCTGAAACGTGCTGGAAACATCAAATACATGAGGGAAAACACTGTTTTGCGCATCTTCATTTAAGTACTCTGTCGGGACATCACAAGTGTGTCTGTGGAGACACTTTTGCTCAGAAAGATCATTTCAAAGTGATTCCACGGTTAAAGTGTCATTTCCAGTCAAAAGCGCTCAGAAACACATTTCTTGTGTAGAAAACCCAAAAAGGCGAACAATGTAAAGGAAAACGTGTCTGTGTAAGAATGTGTGACATTCTGACCAGAAACACATAAATGTTCTTTCTGAGCTTTTCTCACCGAAAGCATTACATTCTGTCATGTTGAGTCGCTGTCATCCATGCGCTAGAGTTAAAACATAAATATAGTGCTGAAACGCGCTGGAAACATCCAATACATGAGGGAAAACACTGTTTTGCGCATCTTCATTTAAGTACTCTGTCGGGACATCACAAGTGTGTCTGTGGAGACACTTTTGCTCAGAAAGATCATTTCAAAGTGATTCCACGGTTAAAGTGTCATTTCCAGTCAAAAGCGCTCAGAAACACATTTCTTGTGTAGAAAACCTAAAAAGGCGAACAATGTAAAGGAAAACGTGTCTGTGTAAGAATGTGTGACATTCTGACCAGAAACACATAAATGTTCTTTCTGAGCTTTTCTCACCGAAAGCATTACATTCTGTCATGTTGAGTCGCTGTCATCCATGCGCTAGAGTTAGAACATAAATATAGTGCTGAAACGCGCTGGAAACATCAAATACATGAGGGAAAACACTGTTTTGCGCATCTTCATTTAAGTACTCTGTCGGGACATCACAAGTGTGTCTGTGGAGACACTTTTGCTCAGAAAGATCATTTCAAAGTGATTCCACGGTTAAAGTGTCATTTCCAGTCAAAAGCGCTCAGAAACACATTTCTTGTGTAGAAAACCTAAAAAGGCGAACAATGTAAAGGAAAACGTGTCTGTGTAAGAATGTGTGACATTCTGACCAGAAACACATAAATGTTCTTTCTGGGCTTTTCTCACCGAAAGCATTACATTCTGTCATGTTGAGTCGCTGTCATCCATGCGCTAGAGTTAGAACATAAATATAGTGCTGAAACGCGCTGGAAACATCAAATACATGAGGGAAAACACTGTTTTGCGCATCTTCATTTAAGTACTCTGTCGCTGTCATCCATGCGCTAGATTTAGAACATAAATATAGTGCTGAAACGTGTTGGAAACATCAAATACATGAGGGAAAACACTGTTTTGCGCATCTTCATTTAAGTACTCTGTCGGGACATCACAAGTGTGTCTGTGGAGACACTTTTGCTCAGAAAGATCATTTCAAAGTGATTCCACGGTTAAAGTGTCATTTCCAGTCAAAAGCGCTCAGAAACACATTTCTTGTGTAGAAAACCTAAAAAGGCGAACAATGTAAAGGAAAACGTGTCTGTGTAAGAATGTGTGACATTCTGACCAGAAACACATAAATGTTCTTTCTGAGCTTTTCTCACCGAAAGCATTACATTCTGTCATGTTGAGTCGCTGTCATCCATGCGCTAGAGTTAGAACATAAATATAGTGCTGAAACGCGCTGGAAACATCAAATACATGAGGGAAAACACTGTTTTGCGCATCTTCATTTAAGTACTCTGTCGCTGTCATCCATGCGCTAGATTTAGAACATAAATATAGTGCTGAAACGTGTTGGAAACATCAAATACATGAGGGAAAACACTGTTTTGCGCATCTTCATTTAAGTACTCTGTCGGGACATCACAAGTGTGTCTGTGGAGACACTTTTGCTCAGAAAGATCATTTCAAAGTGATTCCACGGTTAAAGTGTCATTTCCAGTCAAAAGCGCTCAGAAACACATTTCTTGTGTAGAAAACCTAAAAAGGCGAACAATGTAAAGGAAAACGTGTCTGTGTAAGAATGTGTGACATTCTGACCAGAAACACATAAATGTTCTTTCTGAGCTTTTCTCACCGAAAGCATTACATTCTGTCATGTTGAGTCGCTGTCATCCATGCGCTAGAGTTAGAACATAAATATAGTGCTGAAACGCGCTGGAAACATCCAATACATGAGGGAAAACACTGTTTTGCGCATCTTCATTTAAGTACTCTGTCGCTGTCATCCATGCGCTAGAGTTAGAACATAAATATAGTGCTGAAACGTGTTGGAAACATCAAATACATGAGGGAAAACACTGTTTTGCGCATCTTCATTTAAGTACTCTGTCGGGACATCACAAGTGTGTCTGTGGAGACACTTTTGCTCAGAAAGATCATTTCAAAGTGATTCCACGGTTAAAGTGTCATTTCCAATCAAAAGCGCTCAGAAACACATTTCTTGTGTAGAAAACCTAAAAAGGCGAACAATGTAAAGGAAAACGTGTCTGTGTAAGAATGTGTGACATTCTGACCAGAAACACATAAATGTTCTTTCTGAGCTTTTCTCACCGAAAGCATTACATTCTGTCATGTTGAGTCGCTGTCATCCATGCGCTAGAGTTAAAACATAAATATAGTGCTGAAACGCGCTGGAAACATCCAATACATGAGGGAAAACACTGTTTTGCGCATCTTCATTTAAGTACTCTGTCAGGACATCACAAGTGTATCTGTGGAGACACTTTTGCTCAGAAAGATCATTTCAAAGTGATTCCACGGTTAAAGTGTCATTTCCAGTCAAAAGCGCTCAGAAACACATTTCTTGTGTAGAAAACCTAAAAAGGCGAACAATGTAAAGGAAAACGTGTCTGTGTAAGAATGTGTGACATTCTGACCAGAAACACATAAATGTTCTTTCTGAGCTTTTCTCACCGAAAGCATTACATTCTGTCATGTTGAGTCGCTGTCATCCATGCGCTAGAGTTAGAACATAAATACAGTGCTGAAACGCGCTGGAAACATCCAATACATGAGGGAAAACACTGTTTTGCGCATCTTCATTTAAGTACTCTGTCGGGACATCACAAGTGTGTCTGTGGAGACACTTTTGCTCAGAAAGATCATTTCAAAGTGATTCCACGGTTAAAGTGTCATTTCCAGTCAAAAGCGCTCAGAAACACATTTCTTGTGTAGAAAACCTAAAAAGGCGAACAATGTAAAGGAAAACGTGTCTGTGTAAGAATGTGTGACATTCTGACCAGAAACACATAAATGTTCTTTCTGAGCTTTTCTCACCGAAAGCATTACATTCTGTCATGTTGAGTCGCTGTCATCCATGCGCTAGAGTTAAAACATAAATATAGTGCTGAAACGCGCTGGAAACATCCAATACATGAGGGAAAACACTGTTTTGCGCATCTTCATTTAAGTACTCTGTCAGGACATCACAAGTGTGTCTGTGGAGACACTTTTGCTCAGAAAGATCATTTCAAAGTGATTCCACGGTTAAAGTGTCATTTCCAGTCAAAAGCGCTCAGAAACACATTTCTTGTGTAGAAAACCTAAAAAGGCGAACAATGTAAAGGAAAACGTGTCTGTGTAAGAATGTGTGACATTCTGACCAGAAACACATAAATGTTCTTTCTTAGCTTTTCTCACCGAAAGCATTACATTCTGTCATGTTGAGTCGCTGTCATCCATGCGCTAGAGTTAAAACATAAATATAGTGCTGAAACGCGCTGGAAACATCAAATACATGAGGGAAAACACTGTTTTGCGCATCTTCATTTAAGTACTCTGTCGCTGTCATCCATGCGCTAGAGTTAGAACATAAATATAGTGCTGAAACGTGTTGGAAACATCAAATACATGAGGGAAAACACTGTTTTGCGCATCTTCATTTAAGTACTCTGTCAGGACATCACAAGTGTGTCTGTGGAGACACTTTTGCTCAGACAGATCATTTCAAAGTGATTCCACGGTTAAAGTGTCATTTCCAGTCAAATGCGTTCAGAAACACATTTCTTGTGTAGAAAACCTAAAAAGGCGAACAATGTAAAGGAAAACGTGTCTGTGTAAGAATGTGTGACATTCTGACCAGAAACACATAAATGTTCTTTCTGAGCTTTTCTCACCGAAAGCATTACATTCTGTCATGTTGAGTCGCTGTCATCCATGCGCTAGAGTTAAAACATAAATATAGTGCTGAAACGCGCTGGAAACATCCAATACATGAGGGAAAACACTGTTTTGCGCATCTTCATTTAAGTACTCTGTCGCTGTCATCCATGCGCTAGAGTTAGAACATAAATATAGTGCTGAAACGTGTTGGAAACATCAAATACATGAGGGAAAACACTGTTTTGCGCATCTTCATTTAAGTACTCTGTCAGGACATCACAAGTGTGTCTGTGGAGACACTTTTTCTCAGAAAGATCATTTTAATTCAATATCCTGAGGGAAAACATATTTGATGTTATAACGTAAGTATGTATATTAAAAACAAACAATCCTTGATTCTGAAAATTTCTTTCTCGTAAAAATTCATACTATTCTTAGAATTCACAAAATATAAGGGAAGCTTTCAAAGAACCAATAAATTTTGATTCTGAGCAGTTGTCACTGACAGAAAGTCACCCTACTCTGAAAACTCAATGGATATGATGAAATTTACTGAGAACAAAAAATCTTGATTCTGAGCAGCTCTCAATTGAACAGGTTAAGCTATTCTGAAAAGTCATAGATTACATTAGGCAAAGATACTGTGAGAATGTAACAGCACTTGCTAAAAAAAAAAATCATGATTCTGAGCAGCTTTCAATGAATATGTCATGCTTATATGGATATTAGCAATTCTCACTGAGAGTAGGTCATCCCACTCTGAAAACCCAAAGTTTGTGAGTGAAGTGAACTGTCTGTTGTGAAGTGAGAATGTAACAGTGTATATTAAAAACAAATAATTCTTGATTATGAGCAGTTCTGACTAAGAGTACATCATGGTACAATAAATCTGAAATAATATGAGGGAAGCTTACCGAGAACAAACAGTTCTTTATTCAAAGCACGTCTCTATGAGAGAAAGTCATGACAATTGTAAAACTTATGGAACATAAGGGAAAGTTGTTTTACTGTGAGAATGTAACAGTACTTGCTAAAGTTGATCCTAAGCAGTTCTTACTGAGAGACAGTCAAGCTACTCTGATAATGCAAAGATTGTGAGAGAAAACAGTTTTGACTTGAGAATGTAACAGCGCTGCATGATTCTGAGCAGTGTTGCATGAGAGAAAGTCATGGAACACTGAAAACTAAAAGAATTATGGAGGAAGCTTATTGAGAACAAACAAGTTTTGATTCTGAGCAGTTCTCACTGAGAGTAGGTTATGCTACTATGAAAACTCATAGAATATGGGGGAGAACTGTTTTGATGTAACAGTGTGTACTAAAAACAAACCATTCTTTTTTTAAATGTTTTTTTCAGGTTTTTATGCATTTATAATAGTTGCAATAAGAGAAAGACTGGAAAGTTGGGGAGAGAGAGGGGATGACATGCAGCAAAGGGCTACGGGTCAGATTTGAACCCAGGGCACAGCAGTTAGGACTAAGCCTTAATGGTACGCACTCTGCCAGGTGAGCCTAGAGTAGGTAAGTGAGAGTGAAGCTGTGTATAAGGAGCTTTCAGAAACAAATGTTTGGTAAACAAATGTACAGTAAAGGGTTTTATTGGCCCTTGTCTTTATGCCTTCACTGAACTTGTTTACTTAGCTCATTAAACTAGAATTACCGCTGCATGGTTGTATGCTTTCGCGTCTCAGAGTAGTTTCAAATTACATCCCTGTTTATCCAGAGTCATATAAAATAATAACCATTTGTGTGAAATTTTATCATAATTGCTGTGTGAAGTCTTGAGTAATAGCTAAAAAGTGTTTTGTGAGGTTACACTGACCTTGACCTTTGACCACCTTTTCCTTGAGTCCAAGTATATATTTGTGCCAAGTTTGAAAGAATTCTCTTGATGAGCTCTTGAGATATTGTGTTCGCAAGACCATTGTGAAGTCACCCTGACCTTGAGCTTTAGCTCCCAAAACCTGATCAGTTTGTCCTTGAGTTCAGGTGAAGAAATTCCCTCACAAGGTATTATGGAGATATTGCTCTCACATGGCCAAAAGCGTGTTTGACCATGTTCAAAAGGTGTGGTGTTTATGTGACTTCAGTGTAGAGGATTGTGATGTTTTTTACTACCTCAGCGATGTCTGCTTACCTTCAACACACAGCTCACCAAAGCTCACCATTTTTGCAATGAAACATCATCAAAGGGAGAAGGAGTCTATGACGAAGTTTGTGGCAGATTGGACAAAGTATAACAGAGTTACATTAACTTCCTGTTGCAAATTTGCCGCACCATCAAAGCCATGCCATTAAATTAAAAACTTTTACAGAATATTTGAGGAGAGTCTGATCAATCTCTTAGGAGGAGGTTGTTGGGAGAGTAAAACATTTTGTTTCATGTTGTCATTAGGTGGTGCTTTGAGTATGACTAAATATGGGTGTCAGGTTTAAACAACTCAAAACATTATTATTTGATGCTGGACTTCTTTGTAATAAACCTCTATATACAAGTAAGACGGTGTCAGCAGTTTTCTTCATCATCATCACATCATCGTTGTTTAGGAAAAACAACATAGTAAAACACAAAATGGGGTCTCAATTTTTCTAATTTTCTAGGTGGCGCTGTTGAGCCATTCTGCTGCTCCCTTGTGCCAGAATAATAAAAATTTTCACCAGACCTGACGCATGTGCAAAATTTCGGTCTTTGAGCACGGTAAGGCCCTCAAAAATGAGATTTTCATTCAGGAATAATAATAAACACTACAGTTTCAATTGGGACCTCACACCGTTTGGTGCTCAGGCCCTAATGATTCACAGTCACTACCCACAGTGATTCAAATATGTCACATATAACGCAGCACATAAGACTTTTGCATTAAATAGGGATAAACTAATTTTACCATAATAAATGGCAACGTTTAACTGGTTTAGACTATGCTCAATGCCACTGGTCACTTGTTTTACATTAGCTAGAATTTGATGGAAGTCACCTCAGATGAGGCTGAAAAGGCTCAGGGAGCCTGTATACGATCAAGAGCAAAACTGATGGAACGAGGGGAAAGAAACTCTAGCTACTTCTGTGCCTCAGAGAAACAACACCACAAAAGAAAGAATATTACTGTCCTTAAAATGAACATTGATTGTGAAATGAAATGAAATTTCATCCCAAGGCAGACTTAACCGTTACCATTAATGAGCAACCTTACCTGTTGACTGTTGGGGTGGTAGATCATTTGCCTGTTGATGCTGTTCTTGGATTGGGCTTACCTATACTGTTGGAAATTGCTGCTTGAAGCAGAACAACCTGAAGGAAATGACTCTGGGGAGAAAGGAGAGGTCAATGTTGAAGTTTCCTGTCCTGTAATCATGCGAGCCCAAGCAGAAGCTGGTGTCCAACCACTCCCAGATCTTGACAGTAGTCTGTGTGAAGGTGTCACTAAAGGGCCAAGAAAATCCTGTCACCAACAGCGCTTTGAGAAGCAGCTAAGGCCAACAGAACCTGGAAAAGAGAGTTTGCTGTCTGCTAAAATGTGGGATGTACTTGAAAATATTTCTGTGCTTCAGAGGGCGGATGTAACTTTGAAACCTTTGTTTGCTGAAGTGGTAAAGGGTGCAGATGAAAAATGTGTGGGGAAAGAAATATTCATTATGGATAACAATGTATTGTATATAGCTGAACACAGACGCCCTGTAGTACCTGCTAGCTGTAGGTCGCTTGTATTGCATTTGGCACACACACTCCCATGGGCTAGACACCTCAGTCGCCAGAAAAAATACATTCACATCAGTTCACGCTGATGGGGGTGGGGTGGTGCAGTATGTGCTGGAGATGAGGGACCAACTGACAAGATATCAGGAGGAAGCAGAGGTCAATTTGCATGAGGCTCAGAAAAGCCAGAAGACCTGGCTTGACACCGTGATTTTCTGCCAGGCCAGAAATTCCTGCTGTTACTCCCCTCCTCCACCAAATAACTCCTAGTAAAATGGCAAAGCCCATACGTCATCCTTCGTAAGATGATGCCAGTCCTGTTTTTGTTTTGTTGTTTTTTGTTTTTTTCAAATTTTTATTATAGTTTTATTTATTTTTTATTTTATTTTAACAATAATTGAGATTGCTGTGATTTTGTGATTTCACATTGTTAGTTGTAAAATAACACTTTATCACTTTACTTTTTGTTCAAATAAATAATTGGTTGAACACTATACACTATTTGATAGGTGAAAGTACCCAAAAATACAGTAAAAGTATACATTTAATGTATTTAAACATGGCTTTAGTGCAGGTTTCAATATATTAAGTACAACTTAAGTGGGTTCATTTAAGCACAACACAAAGTATACTAAAAAGTAAACTAAAGTATATGAAATATACTTTGAAAAAGACATAAAACATGCATTTTTTTCACTTGGTTACAGCAAATTCGAGCATTCTGCAGACTCCTGCTAGCCTATTTCTGTGGTAGAAAGGTTTCAGGGATTTCATGGATTGAGATTTTGTGATACACGGCTACAATACTTTTGACCCTATTTTGGGTTCTTGCCCCTCCAACAAGTGTAAAAGACACAAAATCACTTCATTTATACAATTCAGCATTCATTGTCAATGACACAGTGGCCACATGTTACCACACCCAGAGAGCTATTTATTTAATTAATTACTTAATCCTGATATCATTCCATAAAAATTTGAAACCCATTGCAGCTGCCAATGTTGATCTGCTGTTGAAAAACATGCATGTTCACACTGGCTGTGTAGTTGTTGCTGCAGCTCTATTTGTCTACATAAAGCTAGCAGGATACTTGAATATTGGATTTCTCTTTCATTTTTAATTTATTTCTGATTTATTTTTTGACAGAAAATGCCTCTAAAACACCACTCTCTCCACATTCAGCTGCTAAAAAGGTAAAAAAATATCTTTTATATTTTTTCATGTCTATGTCATGTTCAGATTCAGCCTAGATGTAGAGGCTATAGTGGAAGGTGTCAAGTTTGTTAGATATTGCTGGTATGATCTCAAAACAGGTGGGAACAGGTCTTTTTGCTGTCTATTTTTGCTGCAAGACATGCGTGTCACATGTAGGTGAGACACCAAACTTCTAGATTCTGCAACGCAAGAGACGTGCATCTTACGCTGGAGACACACTGGATGCCTCACCTGTGCATTGCAGCTGCAGAACATCTTGGTTTTCATTTCAGCGTCCATGTTAATGGATGAGAGAAGACACACTGGCTGCTTGAGATGCTTGTGCAACGCACATCTCTCACATCAAGGCTGTGTCACGGAAGCTAGAAGTTCAGCGTCTTGCCTATTTTTCAAGCGTAAGGTGCGCATTTCGCAGCAAAAATAGACAGAGAAAAGACCTGTTGACGGTCATATTGACACAATATTACATAAAACTGATACCTTCCACTGTAGTGTCTATGGGTAGGCTGGATCTTAACAAAATATGAATATAGTTTTTAACCATTTTAGCAGGTGCATGTGGAGACAGTTGTGTTTTAAAGAAATTTTTTGTCAAAAATTGATCAGAAATTAAAAGGGAAGAGATATCAAAGATTCAACTATCCTGCAAACTCTATGTAAACAGATAGAGCTGGCAGTAGCAGCGACGTAGCAGACATGCAGCAGGTATGAACACACACTTTTTTCCGCAGGTCAGCAATGGCACCTGCAATGCACACGCATGCAGTGTGTCTCTGGCATCACTCGTATCTCCTGTAGGCCATGTGTCTGCTCTACCCATTAAGATGAAGTAAAAACCAAAACTATAGTAGAAGGTGTCAATTTTGTGTGATATTGCTGGTATGATGTCAAAATGACTGAGTATGGGTCTTTTTGCTGTCTATTTTTGCCATAAGATATGTTCAGATTCAGCCTAGACATAGAGACTACAGTCAAAAGTGTTTTGCGTATTATTGCTGGTATGATTCCAAAATGACTGTCTTTTCTCTGTCTACTTTTGTTGCTAGATGCGTACATGTGCATCACATGTGAAAAACAGGTGACATGACAAACTTCTAGATTTTGCGACACAGCCACAATAAGTGACTCATGCTTCTCATGCAGGACATCTGTCCGCTCTAATCTGTTAACATGGGCACCAAAATGAAAACCAAGATGTTCCATACCCACCATGGTCCATGTGCGTAAAGCAATTCGATTTGCCATTTTAAACCAGAAATGAAAAAACGAAAAAGAAAACATGGTATTTCTGTTTAAAAACAGAAAAATGGAAAAACAGAACTGTTCTGTTTTTGTTGTCAGAATTAAAAAAACAAAAAAGAAGTACATCAAAGTAGAAGAAATAGTCCAATGTCGGTGTTTGCAAATTCCCTTTTTTAATTTTTCATTGTCGAATTGGGGAACGAATAAATGCAGTCAGTTGGCACGGAAGGTAAATATTTAAACGACGAAACTGACGAATTTCTGAGTCGAACTCTGAATCAACAACAGCTACCTTTTCCATTACTCAATTAAAAAATGATAAACGAAAAAAGGAAAGTTGCAAACATCAAAATTGGACCGTTTCTTCTACTTTGATGTTCTTGTTTTTTGTTTTTTAATTCTGACAAAAAATGGCTCCAAGTTAATCTCCCACACAGAACATGGGTCATTTTGACTATAGTAGTATTTGTTACGTGTGTGTTACATATATTGTTTAAAAAATACAAGAACCTACAACATTCGGGAAATTAAGGCTGGACTAGATTCAGCTCTCGTATCAATAACAGGTTTTTCAGTTTTCTTATCATTACAAAACCACTTTGCACAATATGTAAGGCTGTAGCCTAGATAATCCACTGGCTATCACAGTTGCACTGTTCAGTCCTTACCGTTATGGGATATGGTCCATGCGGAATGCCATCTTGCTTCAGTGTTTTCTTTTTCTACAATGCAAGGTAAACAGTATTAGTGGTTGTCTACATAATCTTAGGGATCTGCGCAGCAAATGCTGTATATAAAACAATTTGGCTTTGACATCTTCACAATATACACAGCAGGTTCATATAAAAAAATAAATAAGAAACAGCATAATAACTTAAAGGGCTAGGGCCTTTTTTGTAAATCATAATCTTCTATTATACTAGAAAGTGTCACTGCCTTCTTCATTTTCATGTCAGGGCTTTTATGTAAGAAAGAAACTAATTATGAAACACACAGAACTTAGGTTTCACTTTGCTATATTTTGATTTTTGTATATAAAATTTCCTAAGGATGAGAATGGTAATAACCAGAGGGTATTTTTCTTTATTGTGAGAAACGTTTTCTAAGGACTAAGTGAATATTGTTGTGAATGGATCTGCCCTTCATGAAGCCCGATTGAGAGTCACTTATAATTTTATTTAGGTTCTTTTTAAATCTATTGTCATTAAAAAGTATTAAAATTTTGTAGTCATTATTCAGTAATGTCCTTGCCAGGTTTGGCAATTAAAGTTATTACACCTTGTTTCATGGTTGAACAAAATGTCATATTGTCAGTATCTTCTTTTTACATGTGAAGGAGCAGGTCTATTAATAAGTCCCACCACATGGTGGACATTAACATGAATATCCTATAATTATATAGGATTATATATATAATATATAATATATATATATAATTATATATATATGTCCACCTGATTATCCTATAATCAGGTGGACATCTGATTCTGATTCTGATTAAGAAGGTTAAGAACTTGATTTCATTGGGGTTTAAAACTTTGGCTGCACCTGTTCTGCCATTGTACTGGAAGTGTTCCTATGTCATCTTAAAATATTTTAAGTAAAATGACAGTCTTTCTTATCAAACTATCTTGTAACTGAGATGTTAACAATTTTGAGATGTGAGCAGTTGGATTTCCTATGTAAATATTGTCTGAAATACTGGCTAGCATTCTGTGCATCACTGCTGCACCTGTTCCATTGAAATAGCACAGGCTGTAGGACTAACTTTTAAAGTCAAATTTATTTTATCTATTGCTCGCTCTGTCTTTTTGTCATTTATTTTTAAACTATGTTGACAGTTCCTTATTTCATATCAAACTGTGAAGTGATTTATTTTCAGTGTGTCATTTGATTATTGAGCCCAATTTATGTATTTCCTTTCATACAGTGCCAGGAGCTAGAAATCATTTTGAGCTAATAAATGCAACCAGGTCTTAGCCGCAATCCAGAGCTACTGTGAATCTGTGTATCATTCGTTCATTCGTTTTTCAAAATAAAACCAAAAATAAGAAAACGAAAAAACAACTCTTTTTCTCTGTATTCGTTTCCCATACTAAAATGAAAAAACGGATAACGACTTGTTTTTTCAGTTTTCGATTTTATGCTCAAATGAATAATGGAAAAAATGGATAACGAGCGTTTCCCGTTTCATCCAATTTTGATCTGAAGCAAGTTCAGTGAGCCGGAAATGACCGTGACCCGGAAGTGGCCATCCCTGCCTTTACTGCGAGAGCCCGTATATAAAAATACCATGGATGTATACATCCATGAAAAATACATCCATGATAAAAATGGACGTCGACGCTGGCTCTGGAAAATGAAGCCAATGCGGAAGTGCCTTAAACCTGCATTCTATCCAATGACCATCAGTGGGCGACATCACTGGTTGCAAAAAGAAGTCTGATTGTATGGAAGTCTATGAGAAAATGACCCTACTTCTCACTTGGTTTATGACCCCAGTAAACGATAAAGTAGGGTATGCATTGGGGCGTGGCTAACGTATGATTGACACATGTCACTTGTCAATCAAGAGCAGTCCCTTCTCACAGAACCAATGATGTTGAATTAGCCGTGAACTTGTTTTTGGGTGTAGTGTCGCTAGCCAAAATTAGCATCCCAGTTTCCAATTGATATCGTAGTGTAGATAAATTACAAATATACCTTGCTAACCCAGCTGGCTAGCTAGCGCTAGCTGATTACCAAGCGTTTTCTATGCTAACAGGACAGAGCTCTGCCGGGATGGTGACCTGTGTTTACTCTAGAGGTGTTAATACATGTTTGAATATAATGTTAAAAGCCCAACTACAATGTGCATATAACTAATGTTAAGGTACCAACGTTATTATTTTGTTTCTGGAACATGGGATCCAGTCGAGGTGTACTGCATTAGTGTGTTGGGCTCATATTGAGCTCCATTAATGCAAGTTCTTAAAATGTCAGTTTGGATGTTGTGAAAGTTCAGGTTAATTTAACCTTAATGTAATTTAAATGTAGTTAACATGTAGACTGTAAATGATGCTGACTGGAACAACAGAAGACAACACTACATTTCTGATCAGGTCCTCAGTTCACAAGCGGCAGATAGTAACAATAGCATTTACTGGATCTGTCCTTTTTATTCAACCCAGATATTCTTATCAGAATCAGAATCAGAATCAGAATCAGTTTTATTGCCAAGTATGTTTTCACATACAAGGAATTTTTTCTGGTGATTGGTGCAATTGATCAGCAACAGTGGGGCTCTCTAGCCTTGTTGATGAGGCTAATAGCAGATGGGAAGAAGCTATTTTTGTGGCGAGAGGTTTTGGTCCTGAAGGACCGCAGCCTCCTGCCAGAGGGGAGTGTCTCAAAGAGTTTGTGTCCAGGGTGGGAGGAGTCAGCTACAATCTTCCCTGCACGCCTCAGAGTCCTTGAGGCGTACAGGTCCTGGAGGGACGGAAGATTGCAGCCAATCACCTTCTCAGCAGAGTGGATGATACGCTGCAGTCTGTTATTGTCCCTCTCCGTGGCAGCAGCGTACCAGATGGTGATGGAGGAGGTGAGGATGGACTCAATGATGGAGGTGTAGAAGTTCACCATCATAGTCCTTGGCAGGTTGAACTTCTTCAATTGCCTCAGGAAATACATCCTCTGCTGAGCTTTTTTGATGAGGGAGCTGATGTTTAGCTCCCATTTGAGATCCTGTGTGATGGTGGTTCCCAAGAAGCGAAAATGCTCCACGGTAGCCACGGGGGAGTCACACAGGGAGATGGGGGTGGGTGGGGCTGGGCTCTTCCTGAAGTCCACTATCATTTCCACTGTCTTCAGAGCGTTTAGCTCTAGGTTGTTCTGCCTGCACCAGGTCACCAGACGCTCAGTCTCCCACCTGTAGGCAGACTCATCGCCATCAGAGATGAGTCCAATGAGAGTGGTGTCGTCTGCAAACTTCAGGAGCTTGACAGACTGATGGCTGGAGGTGCAGGCATTGGTGTACAGGGAGAAGAGCAGAGGAGAAAGAACGCAGCCTTGCGGGGATCCAGTGCTGATGGTCTGGGAGTCAGACACGTGCTTTCCTAGCTTCACGTGCTGCCTCCTGTCAGACAGGAAGTCGGTGATCCACCTGCAGGTGGAGTCAGGCACGCTCAGCTGGGAGAGCTTGTCCTGCAGCAGAGCCGGGATGATGGTGTTGAAGGCAGAGCTGAAGTCCACAAACAGGATCCTGGCATAGGTCCCTGAGGAGTCCAGGTGCTGGAGGATGAAGTGGAGAGCCATGTTGACGGCGTCGTCTACAGACCTGTTGGCTCTGTAGGCGAACTGCAGGGGGTCCAGGAGTGGGTCAGTGATGGATTTGAGATGGGACAGGACAAGGCGCTCAAATGATTTCATGACCACAGAGGTCAGGGCAATGGGTCTGTAGTCATTTAGACCTGTGGGCCTTGGTTTTTTGGGGACAGGGATGATGGTGGAGGATTTGAAGCAGGCTGGCACGTGGCAGGTCTCCAGTGAGGTGTTGAAGATGTCCGTGAACACTGGAGACAGCTGATCAGCACAGTGCTTCAGGTATGATGATGATTATTACTGGACAATCAGATATGCTCATAATCTGAAGTATCCTACAGATTATATCGCCATGAAGTCAAGTGTTAATTGTGGTGTGTTCATGTGTTGTGCACAAAAGACAAACGTTAAAGTCTCTATGTAGAAGTTCTGTTCATTCACTCCCATCATCACAATACAGTTAGAAGTTCTGTACAATACACAATGTAGAAAATAACATTAGTACATAACATGTAGCAGTTCATTCATTTGATGCTGTAAGTGCAAACACAATAGTCCTCAACTGAAGGAGACATTCATGCAGCTATCCTGACAGCTGGTTTATGTATGTGATTAACTGATCCATCATGTCTGAACTAAAGTCTTTTACTGTGATTTGAAAGGTATCTGCGCTGAAAACTGAAGGACCACTGCCAACAGAAGGAGGACCTCATGTATGGAGCACAGTATTTGTTTCCATTCATCTGGCTGTGAAGAAAGGAGGCTGCATGGACAACATCCTTAGTTCTCAAATGGATGGTGATGATGATGCTAGAAAACCACTTACAGTTCAGGTGCCTCTGATGGAAAGACAGACCAGTTCTGTAGAAGTTTAATATTCTTTGTCCTTGGTGTTACTCTAGTCTTACTCTAGTCACCACTTTCACAAATGAAAGTATTTCCCAATTTGACATTTAAAGGATCTTCACTGGACAACAGCTGGCACTGTCAAACCAGAAGTGCAACCAGGAGCAGAATGTGACTCCTGTAACAGATGTGTGCTGCTGTTACCACTTCAGAAATATTAGCCTTACAAAATCTTTGGTGTGTACTGCAGATTTGACAGTGAGATTTTAAAAGTCAAGTTAAGTAAGCAGTAAAGAAATTGATGTTTTATGTCCTTTTATGGTTCTTCTTTTGTATAGTGAAGTACAGCTTATGCACATTAGTTTTACTCATATCTGCTATTACTGTCATTGAAATGTGTTTAATGTGCTTTTCTAATTTGTGATTGTAGTTTTGTTTATGGAATCTTAAATAAACCTACTGTGATTAAAGTGTACTGAGAGCATTTCCTATGAAATACAGAAGTACTGCCTGGGTTTTCAGATTTACCATACACCTTGTGATGACTTTAACAGTACAGTTTGGTGAATGAGTGTTCAGTGTCATTGAAGTTGATAATTCATAGTACATAAAGTACATAAAACACATGGAAAGCACAAACTAAAATATCTGGCTTTTGATCCTTCATTGTCAATGTTCTAGGATTGCCAAAATTTATACCATCAAACACACTTTTAAATATACAACTAAATAAGGTCGAACTTAAAGGTGACCTATTACACTGGCACCCAGTGCTGCCGCTTGGCAGGCTTTTGGATGTTCAGCAAATCAGAAGAATGGCTTTTGAGGAGGCCTCTTATGGCTTGAATTAATCTTCCCTGTTTCAGTCAGTGGCTCAGATGAGAGGCTGAAAACTTTTTTTCCGTCACGCAAGGCTACACTTGTGGAAATCCCAGGACAAAAACATAGAGGTGGAAATGAGCACAAAATGTTCCCTTTAATATAACAGATCTTATGGAACATGAAAATGACTGCAATTGTACATTCAATAAGGTCAAAAATAAAAATTCAGTAATATACACTATAGACCCACGGAGGAGGATTAAAATTACACGGGGAGGTGGGGAGTGATATATTCACAATGTTCCTCTGTAATTTAACTGGCATTTTAATTAGGAAATTATAGAATATGGTCTGTAATAGACATGGATGTCCCACAGGACAATGCCACAAGAAAAGCCACCCGTAGGGGGCATTGGAGGGTTGAAGAACAGGAATACTGCTTGAGGTGAATGTGAGTCAAAAATCATACTCCTTCTCAGAGTCATAACTTCACCTTCAAACCATGACATACAGATATAACACATGTGATATCAATCAATGTAACTTACACTTTTCAAGGAAATTGTTATCTCCAAAGTTCTTGCAAATAAATTACCATAAATCTGCTTAGAAACCATAGGAAAAGGATGTCCTTGACTCACCTTACACCATTCTGAAATCAGCTATGATACTGCACACATTATGTGCATGCACAGACATGTATGGGAACTTACCGCAACTTACAGGAACTTTCTATGGCATCCTTTTCCCATGATTTCTTTTACAGATGGCAAGCAGCGCTGAGCAACCAACTATAAGCATGACCACAAAAACCACCATCTGTGTGCTATTTAGCTGTTTACAACAATGACAAAAATATGGGTCTGATTTTTTTCATGACAGTAGTAGTAGCAAATCTCTTTTTTATTCAGGGCCTGTCCTCTCTTATGATTTTGTGTTACCTGTCTTTCCTGTGCTGAAAGTCTCTCTTCTACATCTGGCTGCTCTCCTTTCTTGCTGAAGAAGTATTAGGATTATTCCTTTGAACTGACACTAAACATATCAAAAGTGCAGTATAGAGGAAACAGCACAATGGATGCAAACAGGCAACATCAGATCCTTTATGTGACAGAACAGTGTTGTGAGATCAGATGTAAGGAGAGATATCACTTCCACTTCAGTGTCTTTCTAAATTATGTCTATTTTTTGCTTTAACTGGTCAAGCACTGCTTTAGAACATGCCTGAAAATCAGTATATTTTTAGTTTTTCTTCAGTATCAAAGTAATTTAGTGATAGTTGTCTGTACATCCATAGTACACTGCCAACAGAAAATGATCAAAGCTAAATTGGCATACTTCTAATGGCAAATATGGGCTAAAAAAAAGCCATAAACCATTTGATGGGGCCTTGCTCTCCTTTTTTCTGACATCACACTGACTCCCAAATAGTCCTACACCGGCAAGTACTTTACCACACCATACTAATACTGGGTAGTTCCTCCCTTTCTTCTCAAACAGTCTTAGTTAATTGTGGCATCCACAAGATGTTGGACATTTCTTTGAGACTCTACTCCATGTTGACATGACTGCATCACATCATTTCTGCAGATTTGTCAGCTCCACATTCATGCTGCCAATCTCCTGTTCTACCACATCCAAAAGGTTTTACTATACTGCTACTACTGCTATACTACTGGATTATGGTCTGGAGGGGGAGGGGAGGTCACTGAAGTTCCCCGAACTCTCTGTTCGGGAAAAAGAGACAACTTGCTTTGTGACATTAATATGTGACATGAGCATTGTTATTTAAACCATGACTGACTGGGAGCCAAGTGTGCCAGAAAAATATTCCCCACACCATCATTAAGGTGGACTGTTGACAGAGGGCATGGATCATGGATTCAAACTCTGACCCTTCCATCTGCTGCCTCAGCAGGAATCCAGATCCATCGGACCGGGCTACATTTTTCCAGTCTTAAACTGTCCAGTGTTGGTGAGTTTGTGTCCACAGCAGTCTCAGGTTTCTGTTCTTGGTGACATAAAGTGGAACCTGACGTGGTTTTCTGCTGTTGTAGTCCATCCACCTCAGGGTTGGATGGGTTGTTCATTCTGATGCTTTTCTGCTCACCACTGTTGTAAAGAGTGGTTATCAGAGTTGCTGTAATCTTTCTGTAAGCTACACCCAGTATAGTCATTCTCCTCTGATCACCAATCTCCATCCACAGAGCTGCTGCCCATTGTTTTTTTGGCAACATTTACTGTTGTGTGAGAAAATCGAGGAGACAGTGTCAGAAACACTCAAACCAGCTAATCTGACACCAACAATCATGCCACAGTCAGAGTCACTGAGATTATATTTTATCCTATTCTGATGTTTGATGTGAACATTAACTGAAGCTCCTGACCTGCATCTACATAGGTTCATGCATTGCATTGCTGCCATGATTGGGTGATTGGATAATTGCATAAATAAGCAGGTGTACAGATGTTCTGATAAAGTGCTTGCTGGTGAGTGTATATGTTGGTGTTAGCAATATTCATCAGATCAGAAAAATCTCTATCCTACGCACTTCACAGAAAAACAGTAATCAATTGCAGCTGTAATTAATACGGGAGTGGGGGGTGAATAGAATAGAATGGAATGCCTTTATTCTCATTGCACGAGCATTGCAATGAAATTAAAAGTGCTTCAACTGAAACAGTGCGATCAAAACAGGCAGTCACACAACACAAAAGCCAATACCAGTACCAATACCAATAAAAATCCATAAACACACATATCAATAAAACCAATGAATACCAATAAATAATAAATGAGTTTCAGCACTGAAAGCTGTGTATAAAAGTAGAGTTAAAAGTGATAGTTAAGACTGGCATTTTTATTTGCATTCACAGATCTGATGGTCCAAGGAAAGAAGCAGTTTTTCAGTCTGCTTGTTCTGCTTTTTAAGGTCCTGTACCACCTCCCAGAAGGCAGGAGAGCAAATAGATCATGTCCTGGGTGTGTACTGTCCATTATTATGCTTCTGGCCTTATTTAGACATTGCAAGCTGGAGATGTCCTCAAGAGAAGGCAGGGGACAGCCGGTGATTTTCTCTGCTGTCTTTATAACCTTCTGAAGGGCTTTTCCAGTCTGTAGCTGAGCAGCCAGCGTACCACACTATGATGCAGTATGCTATTAATAATAATGGATAATAAAAATAATTATCCACATACTCAAAATTGGAATCCCTGGCCAGTGCAGGTAATGCTAAAATCAACCCAACCTCCCCTAGAGACATAGGTTCAATTCAAAGCTTAAGCTTGATAATCACCGTTACATTTTGTATCCAGTGTTTTTCCTGTAAGGACATCTTCATTTTCAAGTTAATTATGAGTGTGTGTGTGTGTGTATGTGTGTGTGTGTGTGTGTGTGCGTGCATCTCTTGCAGGGTATCCACAGAGCTTCATTAGAGGAAGCAGCCACGGGGGTTTGTTCAGGGGTTCATTGAAAGGAACTTCTGGAGTGGCCTCCGCTACATTTTGGTTAACATTACAACAAACATATGACAAAAAATTTCTGGTACTTTGAACCTGGCTCTCTCATAGCTGTGATCATTCTGACTATGGGTCATGTCAACATCAGTTCTTGCAGCATGACCCTCCTAAAGATTTCCAAATAGACGTTATTAAAATCTAATTAAATATTTGCAATATTTGAACAATCACTCATGATCATCCTCATAGTCCACCAGGTCACCAGTTATTTCACTTAGTTTTCCTGACTTACAGTTTTACAGACTTACGCTAAAAACTTAAACATATCTGAGAATGTTCTCCCAGAAGGAACAACAGCATCAGTTGTTTCAGCAAATTACCCAAATTGCTCTCTAGCGGCCATAGGAGACATTGGAGACTGTTATTTGTTTCCTGTCTCCAAATGACGATCAAGGTTTCTCTTTTAACCCTTTAAAAACGAGTGTGTCGTCGATGACACATTTGCGCAGGCACACTTTGGATTACCATAACTCTGTCATGGTTTGAGCAATCGGAAAAATTCCAACGGTTTCTGAAAGCTAAGACCTTGCGCTTTATAGGCATATAGGTGTCATTACAGTAATTTCACTCCTGCCTCTACCGAAAGACCAGGAAAGTGCCCTTTCGTTACCAGCGAATACAGAGACAGCAGAGTGGAGAAATACAGCAAATTTTTGATTGAAACTGCCAGATATTGAAAGTTCCAAGTATTCTGGAAAAATGGACAAAAGCACTTACTCACAGGACATTTCCTGACCTTTTTATAGTCAAAATAAGCAAAAAAATCCAGGCGGACATTTTGAGGCTCAGGTTAGGAGCTCAGGATTAAATCATGGCAATGAAGGTCACCTAACCTTAACAAAGTAGAAATTTTAAAATGAACCACAAACATTAACCATAGTGTTGTCACATCATAAAACAATGGTACAGACAGATGGTCATACTGAAGAATACATCTATATGTTGTTTTAGAGGGAATGGATAAACAACATTTTCTCATTAGACAAATCTTTTGTTGTTTATTACTGTTACTCTCAGCCATGTGATAAACCTCACACATAAACAAAGTGGTGTATCAGTTAGCTTATACAGGGTATATACAGAAATCCTGAAGTTAAATTGAATACCTTTTAATACATTTTTTAATACCTGCTCAATATTTTTTAAAACCAACACAACATTGCAACTGTTTTAATTGGCAACTTTTCTAACTTTTACACTGATTTTGAGATTTATAAAACTACACACTCTGGGCCAATACAACAGAATTTAAATAGGGAACATGGGTCAACAGAATAGATTTGGAGACTCAGTGATTTTGAACACATCTTGCATTTTTTTAACTTCTTGAATAAAAAAATAATCGATTATATAAAATGTTCAATAAAGGGGTAAAAGTTCCAACAAACTGGCATTCACTACATGAACTGGTTATGCCATTACAACCAGTGAATGGACTTGAACCTGTTTAATACCAGTGTCTAGACACCACAGAACCTCTGCACACAGTGTTGGTGGGGCGCTTGTAGTCACCTGGGGATCTGCCGTTGATGTAGCGTAACGTTACAAACGTTGGTTTGGATGGTGGCACTGGTTTGCGGTGATGTAACGGTAGCAGCAGCACAGAAAGTAGAGATTGATAACTGCTCTCCGCGTATTCCAGATTTATGGCTAGTGCTTAGCATATGTGGAGAGCGTTAACCCCCATCCAGCTGATATTGATGTTTTTTTTACAAACCGAACAGTAAGTCTGCTGGTTATTCCCTACCGGTCTTTAAATGCCGGGTCCTCTAGCCAGTTGTCTGAGAATTTGCATTTGCCCATGACGACGATATGTTTGGTTGTCCGAGTGTTTAACCCTTTAAAACCGAATGTGTCGTCGGCGACACATTTGCGCAGGCACACTTCGGATTACCATAACACTGTAACGGTTTGAGCGATCGGAAAAATTCCAATGGTTTCTGAAAGCTAAGACCTTGCGCTTTATAGGCATATAGATGTCATTATGGTAATTTCACTCCCGCTCCTACCATGAAACCGGGAAAGTGCCCCGAATACAGAGACAGCAGAGTGGAGAAATACAGCACATTACTGATGGAAAATGTCAGCAAAACGGCCTTCCCGCGCAACAAAACCTCCGTGGACGGTCACAGATGGGTTTGAGGATGAAGGAGCAACCGAAGGAGCAACCTCCGGCGAAGAAAGGTAACGTTAGACGAGTTGAATTACCAAGTTGAATTTCTGAATGAATGAAGCTCTCTCTAACTTTTCTCTATCTAGTTTTTACTTTCTTTACGTTATTGTATGTGTAAATCGACGCTTGTATTGCGTGGTGACTTTTTTAGTCACGGGGATGAATAAAGTTCTATCTATCTATCTATCTATCAGAGGTCATATTCAGGGCCGTAGAGGGAGAAGCCGTGGGGATGCTGGAGGCTCCGGTGATGGTGTTAGGGACCGTAGCCACTCACCGCGTCATCAAAGGTGGAAGACCCTCGGCCACCGAGGTTCAACCCCAAATGCACCCCAGGTGTCCAACCCCCTCTCAATATGGGCCACACAAAGTCTGACAGAGCCAGCATGGGGAGACGGTGCTGCAAGCTCCGTAAAAGGAGCACTCCCTGGAAGTGTCAGGAATGTGATGTGCGCCTGTGTCCCGCTTTGTGTTGTCCCTTCATTTAAACTCTTATTGCAGTGTTAGACCATGCAGTAAATTGAAAATAACTGCCAGATATTGAAAGTTCCAAGTATTCTGGAGACATGGACAAAAGCACTTACTCACAGGACATTTTCTGACCTTTTTATGGTCAAAATAAACAAAGGACTCTGGGCGGCCATTTTGAGGCTCAGGTGTCAAAGGGTTAAGATAGGCCTAAGCAAATAAACCTGAGGAGTTTGAAAAGCCAGCCAGAATCCAGTTCAGCACACAAAATGTTTGACATCCAACGACCACAGAATGTAACGTTAGTATCATAGATATCGCCTAACTAGAATGAATGAGCCTTATCCAACATTTAATTAATCTTACGCAAACTTTAGCATATAAACTTTAAAAAAAAATCTAAAATTTAATACCTCATAAAATGGCATTTAATACATTTTAATACCTTTTAATGGCCTTAATTTTTGCAAATTTTATTTACTACCTTTTAATACTTTTTAAAACCCTGCGGACACCCTGTTGCCTGCATTTCTTACTAAATCCACTTGATTTCATTGCTCAACATTTGCATTAAAAATGCAGCAACACTATACTATACTATACAATACTATACTATATAAATAAATTAAACTTGTACTTACTAATGATTGACCACAACCCATAACTATAATCAGAAAATGATATGAATAGCAGGAGATATTTTATTTTATTTTATTTATAATCTTGGTCAGAATATATATACATAGAATATATAATAAAAAATATCTACACTAATTGATCCAATTGCTGGCGATTCCAATTCACAACTATTATGCAGGTTCATCAGCTTTTATTGATATAATATATTAGTTTAACTGGCACCTTTGTATAAGAGAAGACATGACCCTGTATAAATCACATCAAAATTAAAAAGGACAAACCATCACACTCAGTGTATTTAAAGAGGCAATATTAATGTAAAAGGTTTAAGTGTGTTTAATAAACATCCCCACACTGATGTACTGACAGGTGCAGATGCTCACATATTGCAGCTATGTTTTGAGTGGTTGTTCCAGAGTTTTGTTAGTGGTACATTTGGAGAGCTGTTGTGCTTTTTGTCAGCTGCTTAACAAGAAAAATTCTCTTCTAATTATATAAATTCATTGCTCTTTATGTTGTTGTTGTTTGTTTCTGGCTGAACCATTATTAAAATACATACAGTACAGATAAAGTACTACTGTGTCTCTACTGCCGCTTTGAAAGACAGTGGGACAAGCCTGACACTAACCTCCACATCAGAGCCACATCAGAACCCCCCCCCCCTCCCCTACCAAAGGAACATCTCTCTCTATCCTGGAGAGAGATGTCAACAGGCTTTTTAAGAAGCAGAAACCCCGCAAAGCAGCCAGTCCTGACTCTGTCTCTCCATCATCCCTGAAGCACTGTGCTGATCAGCTGTCTCCAGTGTTCACGGACATCTTCAACACCTCACTGGAGACCTGCCACGTGCCAGCCTGCTTCAAATCCTCCACCATCATCCCTGTCCCCAAAAAACCAAGGCCCACAGGTCTAAATGACTATAGACCCATTGCCCTGACCTCTGTGGTCATGAAATCATTTGAGCGCCTTGTCCTGTCCCATCTCAAATCCATCACTGACCCACTCCTGGACCCCCTGCAGTTCGCCTACAGAGCCAACAGGTCTGTAGATGACGCCGTCAACATGGCTCTCCACTTCATCCTCCAGCACCTGGACCCCTCAGGGACCTATGCCAGGATCCTGTTTGTGGACTTCAGCTCTGCCTTCAACACCATCATCCCGGCTCTGCTGCAGGACAAGCTCTCCCAGCTGAGCGTGCCTGACTCCACCTGCAGGTGGATCACCGACTTCCTGTCTGACAGGAGGCAGTGAAGCTAGGAAAGCATGTGTCGGACTCCCAGACCATCAGCACTGGATCCCCACAAGGCTGCGTTCTTTCTCCTCTGCTCTTCTCCCTGTACACCAACACCTGCACCTCCAGCCATCAGTCTGTCAAGCTTCTGAAGTTTGCAGACGACACCACTCTCATTGGACTCATCTCTGATGGCGATGAGTCTGCCTACAGGTGGGAGACTGACCGTCTGGTGACCTGGTGCAGGCAGAACAACCTAGAGCTAAACGCTCTGAAGACAGTGGAAATGATAGTGGACTTCAGGAAGAGCCCAGCCCCACCCACCCCCATCTCCCTGTGTGACTCCCCCGTGGCTACCGTGGAGCATTTTCGCTTCTTGGGAACCACCATCACACAGGATCTCAAATGGGAGCTAAACATCAGCTCCCTCATCAAAAAAGCTCAGCAGAGGATGTATTTCCTGAGGCAATTGAAGAAGTTCAACCTGCCAAGGACTATGATGGTGAACTTCTACACCTCCATCATTGAGTCCATCCTCACCTCCTCCATCACCATCTGGTACGCTGCTGCCACGGAGAGGGACAATAACAAACTGCAGCGTATCATCCACTCTGCTGAGAAGGTGATTGGCTGCAATCTTCCGTCCCTCCAGGACCTGTACACCTCAAGGACTCTGAGGCGTGCAGGGAAGATTGTAGCTGACTCCTCCCACCCTGGACACAAACTCTTTGTGACACTCCCCTCTGGCAGGAGGCTGCGGCCCTTCAGGACCAAAACCTCTCACCACAAAAATAGCTTCTTCCCATCTGCTATTAGCCTTATCAACAAGGCTAGAGAGCCCCACTGTTGCTGATCAATTGCACCAATCACCCGAAAAAATTCCTTGTATGTGAAAACATACTTGGCAATAAAACTGATTCTGATTCTGATTCTGATTCTGATTAAAGGGCTGAACCTGACTGACAATAGGCTGAATGCTCATATGATGCAATGATGTCAGCTATTTACAACTCAATTACATTGACCATATGCAGTTCAGCCATATACAAGGTTTTGATCCAGTCTTTTTTTTTTTTTTTATTGGCTGTTTTGGGTTGAGTTTTATTTTGTGGTTTATTAGTGCGGAGAGTTTTAAAGACACTCACTGAAGTCATGAGTCACTAGTGTTGAAGTCTTAGTCAAGTTGCAAGTCTGTTAAGATTTTATCGAGTGAAATCTAAAGTCATCAGACTCATGAATCAGATTCATGAGTCCAAGTCATGTCACTTAAGTGCACACCTCTGCTTATTTCTGTGTAAATAATGACTGCACCATCAGTGGTTAAGTGGTCATGTGAGATGGGCAGCATACTTTCACTGTTTTGATATCTTCAACTGTTTTTGATTTGTGACAGTTGAAGTTTTATGCTTTTTCAGACAATTTTTCAGTTTATAATGGGTGTGTATTGTGCGAAATGTTCAAAGCTAGAGTGGGTGACCAAAAAAAAAAAATCTGATTATGGGTCCTCATGGCCTCACCTTTCACTTCACAAACACAATTTCTGGACCATCAGGTAGAGAAATTTGACTTCTTTCAAGCAATATGTCTACCAAAGCACAGAGACTTACAGAATTTGAACAGTGAGCCTCTGAGTGATGAGAGTACCATCCAACTGCCCCATTAACTGCAATACAAATTAAGAACAAGATTTTCAGAGAAAAAAGAAATGGCCTTTTTTGTAACTTGCTCCAGCATACACATTTTTGACTATAGCAACTATAGAAAATTTTGACTTTCGTGTCTGTCTGTGCACTGTCAGTGTTTCATTATGCATCAAAGTCATTAGAATTAGTTTCTCTGCTTTTTAACTGTATTTTTGCATTTCTAATTGAAATGACAAGAGAACATGTTTAGTTCACCAAGGAAACACAGCCTTTCACATAAAAGGTGTGTAACTCAGAAATGAACTTTTGAAAACTTTCATGCAAGAAAACAATTTGACTGCATGATAAATGCTGCTGTTTGCACCGTTAGAGACTGTAGCACCTGATGCTTTTAATGATGTGTGCTTCTGATGACATTGATACTAGCAACCTATAAAGCTCCATAACATTGGTTTGGCATAAAAATCACCCCAAATCTCTCCCTTCACAGTCGTGAGAATCACTCATCAAGACCCATGTGCTACAAAGGTTACTGGGAGATTTTAAAAATACAAGTGTGATATGATGATGATGATTTTGAAGGAGACGAAGGTCAACTCTGGAGGGCTAGTGTGGTGTAATATTAAGGGCTAATTTACTACGTCTATTTGTTAAAATGTACTATGTCTGCAATGATGATTATTATGCTCATCAAAGTAATGACTGAAGTATGAAGAATAATGTCACAATATATACAATCTGTGTGAAACACTGATTAAGATGTGCACGTGTGTTAAACTTAAGTAAATATATTATTTTTTTAAATGCAGTATGAACAAGTTAGAACATAATGGTATATTCCTGGATGAGAACATGTTTTTTTTTAAAAATGTAATAGAAGAGAATTTGAATATAATGGTGTCTAGTGAGCATGGACTTAACTAAATGAAAATAGATAAGCCTTATGAGCATAATTATATAAGAGTTATGTTAAAAGAGTGTTGAGAAATAATGAGCCAGGTATTATACTGAGAAATGTTTTTTAACTAGAAGAAAATAGACATTGCCTAGGCACAGAAAGCTTTGTGCCCAGGAACAGATGGGCGAGGGGCCAGTTTTGGTATGACGGGACAGTGAGGTAGTAATCCAGTCTCTGGGGAAGAATAGGGAAATGATAGTGAAATATGATAGGGGGTGTGGACAATTTTTGGACTATAAAAGAAGAGGTCATGTACTAGATTTTCAGATCAACTTCTGTTGTTCTCGGGCTTTGTTGTCGACAATAAATATCTGCTGCACTGAACTCTGCCTCGCTGTGATTTTTGAAGACTTTGAAGATTTTTGAACAACTGATAAGACTCAAAACTTAGAATCTAGTCCATGAGTGGAGTGTCCGTCCCACATCACTAGCACAGGGAAAAGCTCAAGAAAAGTGCATAATATAAAAGGACTCAAGGACTGGATCACATACAAGGAATTTTTTCTGGTGATTGGATCAATTGCACCAATCACCAGAAAAAATTCCTTGTATGTGAAAACATACTTGGCAATAAAACTGATTCTGATTCTGATTCTGATTCTGATTCTGATTCTGATATATACAGTACATGTACATGCATGCATACACTGAGTTTATATAACTTTGACCTTTCCAAGTGTCACACTGTAAATTCTAATTAGTTAACCTTACTTAGAAAAAGCATGCAAACTGATTGCCTTAAAAAAACTAAGTAAAGTGCAATAGAAATTGGATGTTTTACTAACAAATGCTTATGTAGTTTAGTATACTTGCACATGAGTTTAGATAATAAAAAAGAAACTGTAAAGAATACTTGATAATTTACTTCAGATGTACTCTTGACTTAGTATAGACTACTCAGAATTACTATTTCAAACAACTAGATCATTTCAAGTGTACTATGCTGTGTGTGTATTCCAGCTAACACATTTATGTAAGTTGGGCTAACTATTGTGACATTCCGTACAACTTAGAATTTCTTAGCTGTATTTACTTGGCTTTATAAATGTTAATAAAATCAGAACTCTAAAATTCTTAAACTACATCTTTCATTCTGCAGTGACAATAACAAGCAGTTTAGAGACCCAACTTGCTATAGAACCAATGGGCCGATAAGTGAAAAAATGGCATCATTCAGTACGTGTAACAATATGAAAGAGCAGTGACACTGGTAATGAATTTCACACATGTATAAATGAGCATACACCATCAGCCTCTACACAGAACTTGCTGATGAACCCATAGGCTGACAATTTGAAATCAATTTAGTTGACATAATAAAAAGCAAATGCATCTGAGATCTATGCCAAATGTCACCACTCTTATATGCTCATTGAAATTCTAGCTCAAAAGGAGATTTTTTTAAGTGTTTGCAGTTTTGGTGGGAGTTTGTTCTGTCCCAAGCCAAGCAACACTCTTTGAATTAAGTTTAGAGTGTTTTTCATGGGTTTAGGGTAGTCCAAGTGTAAAGCATATAACAGCCCAAACAGGAGGCAAAGTGCTTGAGGTAGGTTCTGGAGATCATCCTTTACAATACCTCCCTCGATAATGATGGCAGTAGACAGGGTGTCAAGGTGGAGATGATTTGGAGAGAGAGACATATCTTCATCGATGACAGTCAGCACTCCAACAGATACTTGTGCTCAGGCCTCATCACTGTCAGAAGCCTATATAAAACCAAACAAAAACAACATTACAACAGGGAAATGTTGATAGGCAAGATCAAATGCCACTGTGCTGTGTCATCTGTAAAGCCTACCCTACCTTCCAGCCTTGCCCATTAAGTTTTTACCTGACACGCATTAGCAGGCCTAAAACATTTTTCGACTGCAAACAGTTAAGTTTTCAACCATGCATTGGTATGGCTGCTTCATAACATGGGTGATGCTTCTTGTCTAGCTCATGTAAAGCCAGGAAAATATACCTTTCATCATCTCATATCTAAAATTTTTTTTTGCAGATTGGGGGCATTTCTGCTTTGTTTGATAGTGACAGTGGACAGACAAGAAAAGCAGAGGAGAGAGAGAAGCAATGACATGCAGCAAAGGGCTCCCTCCAAATCAAACCTTGGCTTCTCTGTTTAGGACTCAGCCTTGATTTGTGATACATTTCTACCAGGTGTACTACCAGGCGCCTCAAATACATCTACATTTAAAACACAGATCTTGTTTATGTTTTTTTATCCTGACTAATCATAAATATGCAAGGTCTAGTACTTAAATAACTTAGTTTTGGAGATTACTTTACAGGAGCTGGGCTGGTAGCTTCACCCTCCTGGCATACGCTGAAATGACAGTTAGTATGTAGCCCATGCCTATCTCTGTACTTACAGGACTATAATCAGCATTCATCTTTTTATCTGCCACTCAGTAAGATAAATACAAATACAAAGAAAATTTCCCATCAACTCTATGTGTTTCTTTAACATGCAACTATGAGAGCTTACAAAGCAGCTGTTGTAGAAGTTACTGGGGTCATCACCAAGTAGAACAGGGAGTCCTCAGAATACAAGGGTGCGCATTGCAGTCACATCTGGTTTCTAGAAGCATTTAGTGAAGATATTAAGTTCAATATTATGAAACATTAATTTACAGTATAAACACATTAGAAATCAGATGATGTCATTATGCTGTTTGACAGTGCAGTGAACAGTTATTGATTGGAGACGTGATTACGATACAATCAATAGCTTTAGTTCATGTAACAGCAATGAACTACAACTTTTGTGGTAGTCTATAAATTCCAATACTACTTTAAAATACTGAAAACAATATAGGTAGACATATAAGTCCTATGGGGATTGTAGGATGTATGTAATAAGAAATGTTACATAGTGTATATTTCTTAGGTCAATTCTTAGGTCAACCCAATCCAAAAACAAATAAATAAAACAATGGATTAACCCTTTTGCTACTTTACAACAGCAAAATAAAATTATTCCAGTTGATGCCTTCCTTCAATACTTGAAGATACTGAATAAAAAGAAGGCACTACATGTCCAACTCAAATCCACATCTACCCCAACTGACTGAAAGAGGGCCTGCAACATCGTTAAGAGACAGCCCTTGCCGATGCAAGTCTCTCCTCACTTCCATCAGGAAGACACAGTTCTTCAAGGCCAAATATTCTGTCTTCATTCCATCAGCCAGTAGAATTCACTCTCACCCCCCTCTTCAGCCTATGCCCTATTATCTTCCCCCAGTCACTACTGCTGAAATAAAAACATTCATTGTCAACTCACCATAATAATTGAAGATATAAGAAAACTATGCTAGACTCACCGCTGAATCAATTTGTTGCACAAGCTCAGCCAATGTCTCTCAAACACTTCCTTTCTTGGACTTGAAGATTGTGACCAAGTGTGGTGTGTAGCGGTCTAGGGCATCAAAAAAGTTGTTCTTCGGTTTGCGGTGGCTATCCTGTTGAACTCTGCAAACACTTTCAAATACAAAACATAAAAAACACAAATTTCAAAAACAAATTTCCACCACATATCCTCACTATGCGTATAGACAATGAATTGATTCATAATAAGTGAATATTTAGCAAATTGTGCTGCTAACAGCTGTACATAACAGCACAATTTGAAATATGATTTTACATATTTTTATATACATTTTTTTAATTGACAGGTCTGGGCATGGTCAACACTACACTGGTGACCAGTCCAAGCCAAAAACTAAATGCGCAGTTAATCATAATGGAAAACAAAAAAGCATATGAAAATTTGTGCTTTCTTGTCTCTCTGTAAAAAGAGCTGGCCGCCGCTCTATTTGTCTGTTTTTGCTGGAGGTCTGGCCTCTACAATCCCATCTCCGCAGTGAGAAGGTCTGGTCCATCTTCCATGCAATGACAGTTCCACCAGGGTTCTGTTTTTTCATTTCTTCAACCAGGCGCTTTCTCTGATCCTCTAGGCTATCTTTATTCTGCCCCTCAGGAAGGTCTGGTAAGGAATTTACCTCATACCTTTTTGGTCTTTTGAGGCCTTTTGATGCCAGTTCCGGGGCACCTTGTTTGCCCCCATTTATACCAACCTCTATGCATCCTGCTCTTCTAAGTTTAGTGTGATAATTCCCCATCTTGAATTTCAAGCTATTCATCCAGCCAGAACAGCCATCTGGTGAGCCTGGTTCCCTTAGGCAGGGATGTTTGCTAATGAGCGCTAATGCCACAGAATGGATCCACTCTTCATCTGGACAGGCATCAAACTAGTAACTCGTTTCAGCCAGCTTTTCCAAAACACTATGCTTCAATGCTACATTCAGGTATGTTTGATCTCGTAGATATGCAAGATTAGCCTATCTCAATCTGAACTCCATATCAACTGAGAAATTTGGAATGTCAAAAAACTCATTTTTGCTCATTGCTCTTGTCTTGTTGATGACAATTAGCTGTGTGTGGACAGAATCTCTGTATCATCAGAGGCAATGGGGGCATCAGACAAGCTGGTGGTGGAGGCAGTCACTAGCAATGGAATGAGCTTCACAGTAGCTCTTGTAGCTGGCAAGTCCTCTATGTCATCAAGGTTGCAGAGGGCATTATTGAACTCTGGGTCTTCATACATAACATTGACGTCATACTGCAGGTTGCATTTTTCTTTGATTTTTATCTTCAGTTCTTCAACCGATTCTGGTTTTCTATCTAGTGACACTTTCCGTATGTCCTGTTCATTTACGACAAGTCTTACTTTATAGCTTTCCATGGTCCTAGAAAAGGTGAAAAAAATCACTTTAGTAGCTTCAGTGTCACATACACATTGTCTTTCACTTGGTAGGAGGATAAGGGGAAACCATCATTCACTTCGGACAGCTGGGTGACTGAGAGATCCTCCCCCACTGAAGCACAACTCATAAGCATGTAAATGTTCCATGTACCAAGAGCTCAAAAGCTTGCAGACTAACAGGACTTCTGTGTTGATGACAACAATGTGTGTTATTTGCCTGTACTCTGGGAGACCTGAACAGCTGCCAACTGATATGATCATATCTGCACTGTATTTAACACCATGAACACATGCAGAAGATGCAACCAGCACATTTTCAGGGAAAGATGTGACCATAACTGACTTCACTTTATCAGTTTGCAAAGCAGGTTTGAAGAATGTTGAGGAATCTAAATGGAAGGCCATCATCTTGTGGTTTCTTACAGCCAAGGTTTGTGCTACATTCTTGAAATTACGAGTGTCATGCACAACCTTTTTGAAAAAGCTGTGTTTCCCCTCAAAACGCATTGTCCAATAAAATTATGTTTTGTGAAGTGTGATGACAAGACAAACTCAAGTATATCTTTCAGAAGCATCAGGATCTCCCATGCTTGGTCTGCCTCAGGGATATCATGGCCTATCATCAATGGAAGGAGCCTCAGGAGAGACCAGTTTTCATGGCCATTTCCCCCAGTGGTCCCTTTAGAGATGAAGGTCTTTTGAATTATCTGTGGTTGGTTAGTTTTGTCAGAAAAAGTGGAAAGGAAACTGCCTAATAGCCTTATATTCAAAGAGTCCAAAGTAACATACTTCTTTGTGATCAAGTCCTGAAGACATGGTGACAATTCTGCTGGTATCACACCCTCCAGAAAATCATGCAGAATGTCAGGTGGAAAACCATTCATGACATGAAAGTGTGTGAGGTTTTCATTCAGAGGACACCCCCGTTTAACACCATGATGTCTGGCCATAGAAGTGTCATGTGTAACCTCTTGCACATGTCTATCATGGTTCTGTCTGGTTCTTGGCTGGTGCAGACCTGATCGGATCTCCTTATCCTGTATCTCATCTCGCTTACACATGCAAAACCGACAAAAGTAATCTGCTGCAAAATTCTCCTGAAGTCCTGCCAAAGAGTGAGCCCCCAAGTTGTCTGCCACGACATACAATACAGTGCCTTTAACACAGTCTGCTAGTTGTTCAACATACACTAAATGCTCTCCAAGAGTTGCAAGATCCTGTATGAGAGGATGAAGAACATCTGCATAGCCATGTTCTTTCACAGTGTTAACTTTACACAAAAGTGAAAACTGAATAGAGTGAAGAGCTGACTGATATTTGGAGTCAAGATTTGCTAGTACCCAATATATGGCACACAGTTTGAGTTTTTTCTTGGATGTCCCCAGTGGATTAGCCACTTCAAACTCATCTATATATAGTCCAAGAGCAATCCTAAATTCTTCTACATTCAAAAGAACATTTTCTTTAAAATTAAAGTAATCTCAGAACAAGTGGTATCTGTCTGATGAAATTACATCTGCACGCATTACCTTGTCCAAAATGTCCTTATTGCTTAACAAGGCCTGCAGCATTTTCAGAATGGGGACATATACAACAGGATGTCTAGAAGAAACTCAACTGGCATAACAACTGGAAATTCTTGAAGTATATAAGATGCTCTCCTGCCAGCTGGGATCCCTCTGCATTGGTGAATTTTAGCAGGACATTACTTTGTGAAACTACTCTACAGTGTCACTCACTATGGAGTTATCCACATCCGCACAATGCTCACTGATAATCTTATGGATTGCACTTTGTAGTAATGGCTGCCAAAGTAAATGGATCTGGTTAATCTGCTGAATTATTTCTTGTGCAGCACTTTCAGTTATGTGCAGTATCGTTTGCATTTTCAAAAACAGTGAGGCCAGGTTGCGCTCCAGCTGAATTTCTAAGCCCCGTCTGTCATCTTCAGACTCCTCAAATTCACACTCGATGTCATCCTGCAAAGAAACCTCTTCCTCCACTTCAGACAGCTGATCTGGACATTCAATGCTTGATATTATTCCAGTTTTAAATTGTGTTGTACCACTGGCACTGTGTACTTTACTTTTGTGTGCATTAAATGTTGAATATACATTGCTCTGAAAATGACAGCCTTCATATGGACACATAACTCTTTGTTTAAGTTTTAAATGGCTGCACAAGTGTGTGTGAAAAACTCAGCTTCAGTGCAGGGCTCTATGTATTCAGTAACTGGCAGTGAAACTCAACTTTGGTTTACTTGCTTGCCCAATGTCTGATTGAGAGTGCCACACAGATAAATGAACTTTAAGTGCATTAAAAGACTTGAAAGTGCACAAGCAACTGAAGAATATTTTTATATAATAGCATTGTGTGTGTGAGTATTGCAAGGTTATTAGAAACATGTTGGGGTAGGATGCTTGCTTTTGATAACTATATGTCGGGGAGTTGCTGAAGTCTCAACAGGGAGCAGGGTGTTACAGATAGTGAAGCCAAGGATGTGTGAAGAGGTTGTTCTCCAGATGTGGGGCGGACATGCCACGGATAGACGGCATAGGTAAAAGACGAGGACAGAAGTGTGCAAGGGCACGGTTAACTGATAGATGTGAGATAGCCCTGAGGAGGTGGGAGTGTTGTGTCTGTCTCTGTCTTCTTTTCTCTGTTTCATACAGGAAAAATCAGCTGTTCCCAGGCACGAGTGAAGGAGGTCAAATGGAGTCAGATAACAGCGAAGGAGGCGCCTGGGCGAAGGCCAGTCGCGCAACAGCCAATGAAGAAGAGTTCAACCTACATTCTTTGCTTTCTTTGTGTAACAGTAACTGCATGGTGTTGTTAGGGAAAGATAGTTTGGCCCAGAGCTCTGTAACGATCTCCTTTTCTGAATGCTATTTTGCTGTTAGCTGGGATTTGAACTTTGAATGAGTCTCCTGTTTCCTTCATCAAACCAACACGCGAGTTCAGGTGACGAACTCAACACAATATGGTATTGGTTGTTGGCGAGTGAAGCCTCCATGTTTTAGGCAATAGTGTTTCAACAACTGTCCTCTTTTGTCCGCAGAAAAAATACAAGATCCACTGCATCTGTAAGAAATAATTTTAAGTGGAGATTTTAAATTGGGATAGTCTCCCAAATTAATTCTAATAGAAGTGTAGTATAGTTAGCAGCGTCAAAAAATATTACTGGTTATAACTCATTCCTGAAATATACCCTAAAATATAGGCTACTCGCATCTCACCTTCAGTGTCTTGAGGCCAACGTTGATAAAGCAGTGGTTCAGTGATGAACTGTAACTTCAGCTGCTGCAAGCAGTTCTTCTGAAAAAGACAAAGAATTCTTTAGTTAAAAGGAAGTTCTACTTATAGTGTCGACGTTTGTAGATTTGAGGCATATTGCTCAATATGTGCATGCTTTACAGACATTACAGGAAAATACGTTTTGTTTGATATGTATTTGCATTTCCACAAGTATAAATTTGAATATCTATTTAAGTAAATTGAAATGATTTCTCAATTAATTAAGAAGTTATATTAGGAAATGTGATTTCAAAATACCTTTGACCCCAAATATGACCAAAGCACCACTGTGTTATAAAATCATACAGTGCTAAAGAGCTCACTCAGAGCTCTGACAATATGTATTAGGTTTTCTAAAACACCATCCATTTTGTCAGTCCATTAAATTTGAATCAGGTCACCTTCAAATCAAAAGAAGTTACAACATGCTAAAGGAAACCCATGCTATTTGGCCTTTGTCATGCTGTTGCCATACTTACTGGGTTATTTACACAGATAAAAGAGGCTAGGTAAGACTACCAATGTCCCTGACACTGAAAAAAATTGGGACACAAAGAAAGCCTCCTCTAGATGAATAGGGTGAATTTTTTCCACACATGTAGTCAAATTAACGTTTCATGCAGCCAATAGCACCTCGAATCAATGTAAATTTAAGTATGACAATATGTTGGTATGCTATAGTGGCACTCAGTAACTCACAAGTAGCAAAGGCCCAACTTAATGTAAACACCGTTACGGTTATGACTTTGGCTACTTTTTCTTCACTCTGGCTGTGTGAGGAAAATAAATAGACTTTGTAGACATCCATCACGTAAATAAAGCAACTTCACCACTAGCTATAGTGATGAGCCTCTTACCACCCTTCAACATATTATTCCTGGGAAATAATTTTTAGCTTTACAAACGCTGTTTGAAAACGAGAAAACAAACAGTACGGTCAAATATGTCTCTTGTCCAGCGAATGTTGCTGCAAGCCGTGCATTACAACGAGCCCCTCAGCAAACCTTTTTATATACAGTCTATGCAGCAAACACGTTTAATGTTACCCTTCACTTGTAAATTGGAATAACCAAGTTCTTAATTACTGACCAGCAACCAAGATGCGTTCAATGTATCAACTCTGGGAAAACAAAAAGCGAACTTCAATATCAATTCACTTTCGTTTTGGAACAGTTGAAATAGGTTTTCATGTGATCCACAGATGGTGGTGAGAACTCAATGTCTTTTCCGCCAAGAAATGCCTGAACAAGTTCTGCCAGTAAAATATTGTGCAGTGCCTGTGCTGGCTATCATTGGCAGTAGTCACAAACAGGAATTCACACAAAATTGTTGTTTGTTTGATAACTTACCTTATTGTTCTTCACAAAGAAACAAAAAATGAGACGCCACAAAATGGTAAAAATTCGACCAATGTCTTCTGGTTCCTCAACGTCCTCCTCTGAATTTGGTGCCACTCCACCTGAGCACACACAAGATTGGCCACCACCCCTACTCGCACCAATGCTTAGGGCGTTCTTCTTCTTCTTCCCCTTTCTGGCAGTCTAGGTACAGGTTAGTGCTTTGCTGCCTCTCACTGGTGTTGTATCGTCTTGCTTCCTTTCTTGTTACTTGCTTATTCTAAGTCAACTTTACTCACAAACAATAAGTAATTTGTTTTCTTCAGCCTACAATGAACTGTTACTTCATGAAAGCTTGTAAGAAGTAGATATTGTTAATAACTGAGTAAAGTTAACAAATTATTGTTAGTCAGGATAGCTATTTGAATTTACAGTGCATTAGAGAATGGGACACCGTTCTCTCTCTCTGAATGCTGTGTTGAGCCATCTCACCTGTGGGTGGTGCCTGTGTGTTTATAAATGTAGGGAGGGAATGCATTGGGTGACTCCCATGGCTCTTTCATAATTTCCTCTTAACAGCCACAAATTCCCATCTCCATTCGAGTGTCTCTTAAACAAAGTACTGAGAGAAAAATATTTTGCATCCCTAGAGGAAAAACTCTTAATAACTTTGTTATCTTGAATCTGAGGGATCTACTTCTCCATAAGGTTCACTACACCACCCTCTGCTTTTTTGCATATTCCCAGGATCCTCAGATTTTTTGGCAGCCTTGATTTTCATAATAATCCTGGAACTGCAGTATCAGATCATTTACTGACTTAGTTAAGGCAGCAGTGTGCGTTTCTCCCTAAGCTGTGGTGTTCTCCACTGCCAATATCCTTTTCCATGCTTGGGTTGATACTGTTTAACTTACATCACAGTTGATCGTCAATCAAGCTTGTGTTACTGGCTATCATTACCTCCACTGCTGTGGCTAATTCAGGTGTATCACATGTGCTGTCACCATCTTGGCAGGAGTGAAACTTTTGTCTTTGTCTGTTAGATTCTGAGCCATTTTGCCAATGAAACTACCCCAAAAGTGCTCTGGAGACATTCCCTGGAGTGGGGAACTAAGTTGTTGAAACAGAGAGATGACAGTTAGAAAATAGTAGGCTATGCAGGAGCTCCAGGGAAATGTGGCTACTTGGCTGAAGTCTGTGCGGGCTATATTTCACTCACATATGTGTGACTGCGTTACCATGACAATGGTAAGAAGTGGAAAGAGATAATCAAATCGTCAGTGCTGCTGCTTGATGAGGTGAGACAGCAAGTCAAACACAGATATTGTACAGCATCACAAAAAAACTTCCATAGGATTGTACCAAACAAAACCCTGTATAATGCTGACAATAACCTTTATAAAGAGCCATAAATCAAACCATCAATAATAAAAGAACTTGAAAAACAGGAATGTCTACTTCACATTGACAGCATCCACTCGAATAAAATGCAAACAGTGTTGAGTGGTTTGATGAGAATGATGTAAACAGTGTTGCAATCTGAGGCACCAGATCTCAGGTCAGTACACATCATGTCAATTTTCTCTTGTTTTATGCACAACACAGATGCTTTTTGTTTTTTATCTGTTGTTTAGATATCTGTAACTGTGGTGACAGATCCACTGAGGATTATCACATGATGCTGCAGTTTCCCTCAGCTCTTCTTAGCATTTTAACATATTTAAACATTTTAGCATAGCATCATTGTTTTGATTTTATAGCCCACAGCTCCTGCCTTTTCATACAGCTAAGAGGGTCCCTTCTTAACCCCCATAAAAGCTTTGGCCCCAGGGACTACAAGTCTGAGTCAGAAAAAAAAGAAACCACTATCACTGATCACTAATCTCAAGAAATGTGGATGAGGTGCAATATTCAACTGACCTTTTGTGAACCTTTGGTAAGAATGTGGCCTTTTAAAGGCAGTGGTTGAAGTTTAGTCAGACAGCTTCTAAAAAAAAGCATCCCCTGACTCAAGTGACCTCATCAACCTGCAGTAGGTGAAAGTGCACATCACAGTTCATCCTGCAGTGAGACATAATCAGTGGCAGGAGATGTCAGTAGCTTCTCTCTTGTTCATCCACCTGCTCCAGCTTCCTGTTCCTCACATTGCTGCATCACAAAGGTTTTTCATTTTGTTTGTGACACACAAAGATCACACCAAACCAAAGCACACAACTTCTTCTGTCTTTTTCAAATAGGTATATTGGAGTTGGAGCTATTTTTACCATGCAGGCATATCTGGTATATCAGGCCTGGAATCTCTGAGAGTAATGACATTTCATATGTGATTCTATGCTGTAAGTTTATGTTTTCTATAGCATAAAATATTCTGTATACAGAGAATGTATGGAAAGAAAACAGGATTGCTTAGTTTATGGTGGCACAACCACAAGTTTCTTAATGTGTTGCTAAATAAAGAAAGGTTTTGTTCACATATACTGTAACCATTAATGTCATTGCAATTTTATGACTTACTCTGATAGATAGTGTGAGGAATGTTTTCTTGGCACTTTGAGAGAACAATGGAGGCAATGGAGTCCTCTAAAAACACAACACAGGATGGGACAGGAGTCATTCTTCTTACAAGTACTGGGACTGTGAACCCAAGTTGGTCCCCTTTAATGTGGAAACCTTTTTAACAGCTGCTGATCACTATAATCATTATTTCTGGGTTGGCCAACGATAATTGAAATATGTCTTATCTGCTTATCTGGTCTATATTTTTGTATTTCATATTCAGTTACTGCCCAGTATACTATGTCTCAGTCAAATCAGCTAAATAGCCAAAAACATAATGGATAATATACAGTAACAATCATCACATTATCAGAGGGAAAACCAAATCTGGTAAATATAGATGAGTGAACAACACTGAATAAAAGTTAATGGTATTAAATTATTAATACTCCAAAACAGATTCTTTTACTGATTTTTATTAAAATATCTGGGCATAGCCACTTACACCTGCATTTTTTGTAGTTCCACTTACTTGATTAAAATAGAGGCTTTGCCATCCTAGTATCCTTGAATCCTAGTATTTGAGTGTCACTGATGATGGCTTAAGTTACTCACAAGTGAAAAAACACTTGTGAGTTAACTTAAGTTAACACATTCAAAGTTGATTGCGCTAACTCTGAGGATACAGTATATTGGTCTTGCATTCATCAGGTGGACACAAAGACACTTTCATTTTAATGTTGCTCTGTTTCTGTTTGATGTTTAAATTGGCAACTGCTCGAAAGCACATTGTTCTAAGTCCTTCACAAGGTAGTATGTCAAATATGTTTTCAGCTTGCTCTGCTCCCCTAAACTGGCCAGAAAAGCAATTAATCTGGCCTTTACAAAACAGATATATAACAGGTTATGTATCTAACATCAGTGATTCTACAGCTCACAATTCTCACTACTGGTGTCCCATCATACACATTCAGTGTCAGTTGTCCCCATGAGCAGTCCATGATAGGCACTGCAGACCACAAACTGTCTGACTATTTTACCTACACTGAAGCCTTTCAGTCATTTGAGAACAAATGAAAACCCTTCTAATATGAGCTTCATTTACTTTTCAAGGAATTTTTTTCTCTCTTTATTGAGGTTTACATCTCCATTTCTGCCTCTGAGGAAGGATAGTGTAACAAAACACCACACTGTTCACAGAATGTTTTCTTTTATGTTTTACATTTACAGTTTTTCTTGCTTTGATGCAATTCACACATCAGAAACATTCTCACCATTAATGCAGTTGTAAAAACAGTTCATCATTCTGTTTGTACAATCTGCCATTGTGTCCACAGATATTTCATTACTAAAGACTTTTTCTCATTGTTGTCTCATTTTTCAGTGTCTGACAACTCACAAAAGTTTGTTCATTGGTCATTAAGAATTATAGACCTCTCACTCACCTTGATACTGTCCTGCCTTGCATTACTGTTTTCAATCAAATCACTTTAAACTTTACAAACAGTCAGTGGTAGTATGTAAAATTGAAACATGCTCTCAGGACAGGATCAGTTGAAACAAAGAGAAACAAATATTCTTCATCTTGTATCACAGCTGCATATCATAGCACTACTGTAACTACACAAAACCATACATGGAAGCCCAGGTTTCACCCAGTGTTGACTATGGAGCTGGATTATATACATGTACTTATAGTATATGCATATTTTTTTCTCTGTCTACTCTCCACAGTTCCATGTTTATCATTTGGCTTTCCTCAGTTACAGCAGTTATATTGTGTGAATTTACAAATAATTTCATTGTTGTATCTGAGCATTTTTTAATGTACATTACATCATTTGCAGTTCTCTTTTCTGAAGACAGTAAGGTTTTTTGTTTTTTTTTTTTGAAAATATCAAAACATTTCCCAGTGTCTGTGTGGGTTCCCTCCAGGTACTCCAGCAGATAAGTGGCATAGACAATGGATGGATGGATGGATCAAAACATTTGGTGTCTTAGTCTATGTCTTTAAGGACTAGTGAAAGGGTTTCATTCACTTTGTATGTTTGCATGTTGATTGTTTTAGTGGCTTAGAAAAGCTGTAAACAAGCTACATTTATCCAGTGTTCCAAAAAATGTTTCCATGATCCAGTAGAGTGACTTATTTTGTGTCAGCATGTGCAGAAATGTAATCATTTAGTTACTGCCAGTGGAAAGGCTGTATATTCACAGCCTGACTGAAATGATTGGGGACAGTGGTGTAACGCACTGTATATATGCAGGATCTTTCAGCCAGATTTCAGAGTTTCATTACTGTTTAACATGAATAATCCTCTAAAATGACACATTTGACAAAAAATAAACCAGCAAGCACTACACCCTTGTAAGGTCTTGCACATAGTGCAATCATTCCCGTAACAAGAAATTTAAGTGAGCTGATATGTGTAATTGCATTAAATGATTACTCTATGTCTGAAATATGGTGAATAGTTTTTAAAAATGAAAAGGCAGGTATTTATTATTATTTGTATGGTGTAAGAGAAAAGAAAGCATTTAAAACCAGAAATTAGGAAAATGCCACTGTATTCATAAATATATCAGTGGCTGGAGTACTGAGATAACAGCACTAATAAATTAGTTCTCCATTAGTGTGCTTACAGCTAACTGTAATAGTTACAAATTGAAGTAAAGCTTTTTGTGAGGTGGAAAAAAGTAGACATGCTTCTGCATATTTGTGCACAAATTAATTGCACATTTCTTTGCACTAACTCACACACATGTTGTTAGTAGTGATGTGTGATACCACTGTTTTCCTTGTTGACCTGATACCAAGTAAAACCCAGGATGGTATAGCCAATACCAATACTTTGTACAAAACACACTAACAGGAGAGGAATCGACAGGTTGTATAGGCTTGCTGTTTTATATAGAATACTGTTACTCAAATTTGAATAAAAATGCCAGTGCATTATGAAATAAATGAGTCAATACCTACATTTTGAAATAATCTGTCAGCTGTCAATCAAACTGAGTATGTGAACATCACTGGCTTCTCATAAGCCTACAGGCAGTAAGGTCAGGTTGCATTACTGCTTTTCTGAGAACTGAAGTCCCACATAAAACTGTGTTGACAGTCAGCCATCATCACTGTCAACACTGTAAAATGGCTTACAACGGTGGCCTTGGGAGCAAAAACTTACTGCAACTTAAGAAGAAAAATGTAAACACAGAAAGATCTTCAGAAAACATCTTCATCAATTTGACTACACATGTGCTGCAAATATTCACAATGCAACCAAATACACAAACGTGCCGCAAATATGCACAGCACAGTCAGAGTGTGGCTTAGGATTTGATAGTATAAAGTTACAAATGTGTATGTAGTACATTCCTGTACATAAAATGAAATTTCACCATCTGATGATAGTAGAGTACTGAATATACACTGTACAATGGTAGTGCCCAGGAATACACTAATAAAACATCTCAAAGATGATCAAGGGACATGGGAAACCCCTGAGCTAAATTTCAAGCAAAGGGTCCAAATAGGTCAATTTTTCAATCAATTCAAAGAGGTCACAAAAAGTATTGTGTAATAAAAAAGCATTCAAACCACAAACATCAAACCATTTTAAAATGTATTCACTGAGGACAGATGAACAACAATCCACAAAAGACAACTATGAAATATGTGTGTTAGTCAGTGTGTTAATAACCAGAAAAATTCAACTTGACGCAACAAGAACAACAACATCAGTACATAAAATGTAGATCTGGGCACAAATATGTAAACATTCAGTGCAAGAGGCAAAATGTGTGTTATTGTGCATCTCAGGTGAGCTTCGGGTTGAGTCAATCTGAGAAAAAACATGGAAAAACTCAACAATCCAACAAACTACAGGTTTGATTCATTTAGATGAACCTCTAAAAATTAAGTTATCAGTAAACTGGACCTTCTAGCACCAATCATAGGAGCTGGGGCTCTGTGGCTCAGAACTGTAGTTATAAATGAACTGAAAAAATAGAACACCTGACATCATTGACAGAGTAAATGTTTGCAAGTGCAAAAAATATGTAAAATGTACTGGTCATACACTGAGAGAGTGACAGTTATGGGATACTACTCCATCTGGCACCAAAAACCAGACTTATGAAATAAACTGACAAAGAAATTTTCTCTATAATTTCAGTTTATTTTAGTTTTGTAAACACACAACATGATATGCTTTAGAGGGATTATGCTTGGTTATAAAAACAATCTAAGGAAATGACAGTTACTCCAAACATGCCACAAAGTATTTTGAATACATTTTGCAAATGTATGTTTTCAAGAAGACCAAGAAAAAAAATTCAAATAAATGTCATTCACCTTTTGTTAAAATGTTTAATTTAATTTATATTTGCATATGTGAAAATTCAAGAAGAACTTTCATTTGAAACTGAATTATTTTTATTGGTTAGGCTGTTTCTAAAATTAGTGCACTGTAGCAGGTAAATATGGCACCTTTGAACTGTTCATAATCATAACCACTGGGTGGCGTACTTAGCTTTAAATCTACACAGCCTGCTTGCTTTCCCGAACCTTAGGAGAAAAGTGTGAACAGTAAACAATGATTTCCTGTCCATGCGCATTTGTTGGGCTCACCTGCCACAGGTAAGTGGAGCATTTAGGTTGCTGTATAAATGTGTGTAAAGTATGTACTTATGGAATATCTACAATATCTATGTTCTGTAGCATGAATATCCCATTACACATCCTCACTGCGCCTCTTAATGAGTCTATAGTGGCAGTGGCCATAAATACACTGTTTACAACATTCAAAATTACATTATTGATACTTAAATGATTGGAATGAATGAAAGAATGCTCTACTCTCACTGTTGATCACCACAAACACACCAATATTCTATCACTTTTATGTGCGGATAATTTTGATTGTTTAGTTGATCTTATTGAGTTAAGCATTAGAATAGCATGAAACATAAGTCGACTGTTGGTGTCCGGCAGAGCCAAAGAAAGGCTGCATGAAGCTATAACACAGCCCAGGCTAGTGTGGGGGTGGGTGGTGGCTTCGAGTCCGACTGGGGTGAATTCAGCAGAAGCTTACAGCTGATGCCGTTTCACTGTATGTTACCAGAGAATAAGAACAGTGACTCGAGCCTTGAGTGGATTTATTTAGCCTCCTTTGTTGGGAAAGTGGAAAAGAAAACGGGTGGCTATATGTCTTTACAAGAACAACCAGGCTCATTTAGAGTCATGTTCCCAGCCTTTTCTCTGCCAATGAAAGCGGAGCGCAGTCGAAATAAGGAGCGGCTGGAGGCTAGTCTGGCCGCTTTGTGTGAGCTGGAACTGCTCAAACAGAGACAAGAATGCCGGGTGCTGAGCGCCCTCTGCCTCGGGGACGCTCCTGTTCATGGGCGTCCGCCTTGGGGAGCTCTACGGTCAGCAAGTTGCGCACTGGACACACCAAACCTCAACGCGTCCGATGAATATGGCCTCGGGCTCCAAACTGTAAGTTCTGTTTGTTTGGTTCTTTGATGTTGAAATTGGTGAAATCAATATCCTGCCTGTTTCCTGGTGTAATGTATCTGTTTCCAAAACTTTGCATATGAAGAACCCCGTGATGTGATGTTGCTCGATAAGGTTTTGTTTTATCAGGTTTGTGTTGTCAGATATAACCTGGCCTATTAGTGTGCTGTTGGAAGAGAAGTGTGCAGTCAGGGGAGCGGGAGCAGACAGGATCTTTACTTTATATTTGCAAAGGGGTTGACTGTGTCATGGAACTGAAACATTTTCCTGGCTTTGAGTTTCTTCTTGGACTGAGGTCCCTGTATTTTTTCATGAGGACTGCCTCACTGTAGATTGCATCAACTATCTGGGACATTTGAAATCAATTCAAATATCAATATCACTCAAGTAAACAGTAAACTCAAGTATTTTCAAGTAAACAGTTTTTCTCTCTGTTTGGTAGAAAACAGCATAAGGTAACCTATTTTATGGTTGTCACAATACCTGTAGGGCCTGTTTTCCATATGCTTAATGCCCATAGCAGGTGACGCTTAAGATTATGAAAGACAAGCCTTAGAAAACAGAAGTTTGGATTTTCAGAAAGCTTCCAAATTTTTAGTATTTATTGACATGCTGTTGCCAAAATTTCAACATAATATCAGTATAATACACACTGTAGCACTAAGACAATCTGCAGTTTGAGATATTGAAGTATTCCAGACCTACAAGCTTGGATACCATCTTTCGTTGGTATCCAGGTCATATTTAATTACAAAAATAAAATGAGATGTGGGTGTATTATTTACCCAACCAAAGAACACAGTTGTTTGTGCTCAGAGAAAATTTAGTAAATTGTTGGAATTTGAAACAATTGTAAACATAAAATGGAACTGATATTATTCAGGGTACCTCCCACTTTACTCCAGGGTTGGTGAGCCTGTAAGTCCATCAGCCCTGTGCCACAGTGGTGAGACTAATGTTTCCCTGAAAAAGGATCCAGCAGATACAAAGACAAACTGACTCCTCTCCACCAACTGTCACAGTGAGCAATGTACAGATGGACTTTATCTGACTCTTAACAAAAATATTTTCAGGATCAGGTATTAAGTTTACTGAGATTTTGTGATGGCCCAGCTCTGTGACCGGCCAGTAGTCATTAAAGAGTTCCAGGGCATATAAACAACAAAACAGAGGCTGACTCCAGATAAAATCAAATAGTGTGATCATCAGTGCAAAACAGTTCATTTTATGACTTTCTATCTCTCTACAGAATTTGGAAAATTTACCAACTACAAAGTTTATGCTCAATAAAGAAGAACAATTGAAAATGAAACATGGATTACCATTGGTGTGGTTTTCCCTGATTGGACAGTGCTGAAAGAATGGATGGGTTGAGGGCAGACATGGATGTCGTCTTACCGCTCTTAGACAGGTTGGCAATATTTGGAACAGGCTATGTAGCTATGACATTACCTTCATCCTAACTGTAAACTAACTAATAACTAACTAATAACTAATAACTCCCCTCCTAATGCACTTCCAATTAGACTGATGAGAGACAAAATCCACAGTTCTTGTTTAGTGTAAAAATGTATTCCAGACTTCATCTGAAGCAACTTTGAGGCCTCAGAAATCTGAATTAGGTGGGTCTCGTTAGTGTTTTTTAATATAAAATTTCATGAGCAGCCAGAAAACCAACTTTGAAGCGACCACAAGAATTAATTGAAACAGCTGTACAGATAAATCTCATGAGCTGCATATATGATTTTGTTAATACTGAAGGACAGCACGCATACTTAAGGGAATCATTTTGCATTTTGTAAATTACACAAGTTTAGATTTGTCAAGACTTAAACTTGGATTAAGTCATGGCAATCAGCTATTTTAGCCTACTTAAAGTCTGGCTTCATACTTTTTTCAGTTTAAATGAAGTTCAATGGACATTGGTGACAAATAAATACAGAAAATCAAACTTATCCTTTGTTTCTTCGGTTTTACAGTATTTACTTATTTTTTAAGATGATCATCTGTAGAGGGTAAGAACTGTTTACACAAGGCTACAGTGAACATTTTCAGATACTCAACAGTTGTTGAACTGAAGTATTTTATGTGCAAAACCTGGCAAATTTCACCTGTCACTAGACAAAGGTTATTATCTTTTCTGTATACACCAACTGTATAATGTAAATACTAATGCAAACATTCCATAATGTTGGCTACCAACTGTGATGTTGAGGCTATACCTATGAACCCTATAAAAATATTGCTTTAAATGACATGTCTTTAACTAATACCAGGAGGTGATTATCTTTTAAGATTGGACGCAGGACGAAGCAGCTACCCTGGCTCTGTCCAAATGGGAAAGAGTGCACTCTTGTTACATGGAAATATGTGCTGGATCTATTTATTGTTGACTAGTGGCTGAAGTCACTGCACAAACTTTTAAAAAACATGAAACTGCCTAAACTCAAACACTTCAAGTAATAAAAGTAGTAAATAGCTAGTCAGGCAGTCTGGAACAGGATCAGACTGGCCATCAGGCTACACCCTCTGAGACTTCTCTGTGGTTTCCAAGGCTCTCCAAGGCCAGCTTGATATTCTCAATTCTCATGACTTTATTTATTAATTTTTTGATCTTTACGGCCAGTTGCTGCTTTAGACATATTGAAGGATTTACATGTATGTTTCAAGTCCTACTTTTTTAGTCTCTTCACCATTTTCTTCCCCTGCAAGTCTCTCCTTTGTTTTAGTCGCCAGTGAATCTGATTGATGGTTATATTTTCAAAACCTCCTCCTCCCCTCCTGTTCACCATTTTTTTCTAACTGTGGTCGCTGAATAAGAAGGATTTATCAATCCTATTGTATTTCATTTCCAAAAAGAACCATATTGTATAATCTCCTCTGACTGAGCTGTTTCATGGATCTACCCACTTGATTTCAGTCTGCTTAGTCACCTCATTGACCTTCAGCAGGTCAGTGCTTGGGAATTGGGAAAAATGTGGCCTCATTGTCTTTGGCTGTGACATGATTGTTGGTGTCAGGTGGCTGCTTAGAGTGTTTCTGCAACTGCTGATCTCATGGATTTTCACTCACAACAGTCTCTAAAGTTTTTACTCAGCATGGAGCCAGAAACAAAATCCCTTGTTGATGAGAGGGGTCAGAGGAGAATGGACAGACTAGTTGGAGCTGACAGAGAGGCTACGGTCACTCAGACACTTTTCAACTGCAGTGAGCAGAAAAGCTTTAGAATGAACAACATGTTCATTGTTCAACCTTGAGTTGGATGGACTACAACGTCAGGTTACTCTTTTGTCACCAAGAACAGAAACTTGAGGCTGCAGTGGACATAGACTCAACAACACTGGACAGATGAAGACTGAAAAAATGTAGCCTGGTCTGTTGGATCTAGATTTCCACTGAGGCCACAGATGGTAGGCTTACAGTGCCCAGACGCCCTGGTTTGTCTGGGATTGTCCAGGTTTCAAGATGGGTGTTCTTGCCATAATTAAAATAATTATTATAATATTGTACCTGTTTTCAGTGCTTGCATAGATGTTTATCATCTTCAGTCCCACTGATTACCTAACCCCGGATAGCAGCATAAACAATGCATGTGTGACAATGTGTCTGAATTCAACACTGATAGGTCTGTATGCGTGTCGTTGTCAAGGCTGTTGCAAGCCTATGAGTCATATGCAAGCATCATAGGCTATGACCCTGGTGGTTTTTTTCTGACAGGACCTGTCAGTATGCTAACAGTTAGCTGTCAAAGAGACAGTTGTTCTTTTTTAAAGAGCTGCAGGAGGCTCACTCCTTCATTCATAAGGAACCTGGCAACAAAAATGCTGTGTTCATCGTGGTTTTGGAAGCTGTGCTCAGTACATGTGCAAAACGCTGAAATAATTGTCCACCATTTTGATACATAAACACATGCATGTGTGTATACATGTATTGGTGGCACACTAAACAGTCCTGGGGTGGGGGGTTGAAAAAATGGTCACCTCAGGTAGGCTCTGACACAGACTGACCTGACAACAACACAACAAACACTAACTACACATACAATGATGCTACATTGAAGGAACAGATGAAAGTTATACCGGAGTTTGATAGGGAAAATATGCAACAGGTGACTGTTACTGAAAGCAGCTGGTAAAATGGTGGAAACTGTAGAATCACATTTGGATAGAGAAGCCAATTGTTTGAATTGAATACACCCAGTTAGCAGAAAAGAAGGTCTGCTAATTGCATGTCAGTGGAACAGCTGATTTAGTGTGGTGGTGTTTGGTGTGGTGGAGAAAGTGATGATACAACAGCAGAGGTTTGGAAATAAGAATGAGAGAATGGTACACGAGTAACAAAGGAAATCCAAAGTTGCATTCTAGTGACAATTTTTTTTTATTGGGAAAGTTGGCAAGAAGTTCTTTTCTTTTAGATCCCATCTTGATATTCTTCTGTATGTATTTCCGTGTAGGTTGTAAAAGAGTTCTGGAGGTTAATCAATGGTCACAGCAAGGCAGCAGCCCCCTGCTGCTCGAGGAGCCTGTGTGACTTCAACCAAAGCTCTCAATAGCAGTTGCTCATTAATCTGGTTTTATATCTGCTCCCTCCAAAAGGAATGCATCACACCTCTGGATATCTTTCTTGTGTTCTGCTTAGAGATACCCAACATACAGGAAGTGTGGAGAGCAATGAGTATGGGCATAGAGCTGGTATCAGCAGCAGCTGAGCTGAGTCGAGTATACAGGTTTGTACAGGTGTGTAGCATTGAGCAGTATCAGCAGTGAGCACATACAGCTATGGTAAGCACCAACCCTGAAAATATAACACTATGCAGACATGCATGCAATATTCTGCATTCTGCATGGAATTTACAATTTGATGCAAGACTGATACCGTCTATAAGAAATGTGCTAGAGGCCATCTTTCAAAATTTAAATGTAATTCAAAAATTTTCCCAATTTCAGAACCAAACAATAACATGTTGCTGACTTAAATTAACTGCATGTGCATCACCAAATGGTCATATTTAAGTCTGTATTAAAGCCATGGAGAAATATTATTTTAACATTTGCTGTCACTTCAGTTCAGACTGAGTCACTTTATGCTTCAAACTTTCCATATGGTATACAGGCTGTTTTTGTTTTATATAATGATCATTATGTAGAAAATTCATCACTGTGTTTGAATTCTTATTATTGAAAAGGATTTAGTAGTTTTTCTTTTTTTCATAATAATAATAAAAAAAGAAATTCCCATCCATTATCTATACGGCTTATTTGTACAGGGTCACAGGGTTGCCCAATGCCAGCTGGGACATAAGAATTCAAGGTACCTAATATAGTGGAAGTATGTTACAACACTGTCCCCACTTGTAAAGCAGTTCTTAAAACAGTTAAGGCACAAAAGCCATTAAAACAATCAACTTTGCTCATATGTTGAAACATGCAAATTAAATGAAACACTTTCATTAGTTCTTTAAAACTTAGACTGAGACACCAAATAACACCAGCTGACATTTGGGGAGGGCAGGGTACATCCTGGACAGGTTGCCATTCTATCACAGGGCTGACATATAGAGACAAATAACCATTCGCGCTCATTTTCAGACCTATGGGAAATTTAAAATTTCCAATTAACGTACTGTGCATGTCTTTGGACTATGGGAAGAAGCCATGCAGACATGGCGAAATGTTTTGATATTTAAAAAAAAAAAACCTTACTGTCTTTAGGAAAGGAGAACTTCAAATGATGTAATGTACAGTAAATGCTCAGATGCAACAATGAAATGTGAAAGATATATTTGTAAGTTCACACAACAGTGCTAACCACTGCACCTCCGTGCTGCCCCCAGAAATTCCCAAGCCCCCCTTAACCATGTCAACTGAGATTCAACACAGTGCTGCTCAAATCCTTCTTCAGTTGGGAGTTGGGTTGGCTCATTGGTAGGGGTATGGGGCTGCTGAGCCTGAAGCTGCATCTATTTGGCCTCTCACCAGGCAGGGGCAGGGACAGCTAATTTAATAAAAATTGTTTGCTATGAGCTTGCATACAAGTGCACACTTCAAGTGCACACACACAAACGCAACACACACAGTGCAAGCAGGCAGGGAGGGTTGTTTTCAGTTGGTAACACCACACAGTCCAAAAACCTTGTACAAACAGGCAAGAAGTAGTGGACTAACTGTGATAGTTTAACTACATTTAGCACTAGTTTGAGTTTTAGTTTATATGTACATAGTGATTTAAGTAGTTGAATTACTTTTTATTTTTCCATTTTTGTGTAGTTAACAACTGAAACTGCAAACAACTTTGGGTCATTGACAGAGGGGAACGTTTTTTATTTTACCATTGATTTTCTGATGTGATTAAATGCCCCTCTGGCCAGCCCCGACCACCGTGAGGGCAACTGCAGACAATGCAATTGAGAGGCACTCACCTCCACACATCTTTGTGTACTACGTTAAGAAGTTGTTGTTGCCAAACCATTGTTACCAAACCAAAGCTGACATTCAGCACTTTCTAATGAATAGTGGAGTATTTTATTTTTGTGGTTTATGTATGACCTGTGAACAAGTAATAAACTGGCATGTGACTCTTTTGTATTATAATTTGTTATAATTTCATATTATATGTCAATTTTATAATTTTCATTACATAGCTATTACTAGTGCGAAATAATTAGAAGCTTGCAAAGCTGTACTTTCAAAGTAGCATCCCTAACACTGCAAATAAATTAGAAGAGTTAGTAGTTAGTAGACTTCAATGAAAATGCAAGAAAACACCCAAAATGAACATTATGAAGATTATCTTATTACTATAAGCAGTTTATTTAAACAGCATGTGAATAGGAATGTCTCTGTCCCAAACTTTTTGATCCATTTAAGCAGTTCCTCACTATCACTGTGCAGTTTCCACTTTATGATCTGACCTGCCACTTATTGGTCACTGGGCTCTAGGGATGGCAATGTCCACCCTGCTACCAGTTCATCTGTCTGTCCATGATACAATAATTTTGGTCCAAATTGAAATGCTTGGGCAAGTATTGTTCAACTCAGCAAGATTGTTATAAAATGTTATAGTGATGCCCAGGTAATGAACCTGACAAAATTTTCCTGTTTACTGTGAGGTTACCCTGAGAATGTCAGCTTTTGTTTTCAGTAACATATCTTGGTCATGAAATTTGGTACATATTAAATGTACTATATAAGATGGTGAAGATTACTGACTTTTGTGATCCAGAGACATTTCGTTTAGTGCCACCATGAAGTTGTTGGTTTTGGTTTTCAGAAATATATCTTGAAAACTGTTGTCTTAAAAACAAAAGTCCATAAAATGTTGTACACATATTAAATGTAGCTACTGGTTTTGGTGGTCCAGTAACTGTATGATTAGTTAGTTGTGGTTTTTAGTTTTTCAGTGAAATATCCAAATTTTGATGGGGTTTCTGAACTAGTGAACCCAGTTGCATACACAGAAAAGGGGTAGGAAAGTGTTACCACCGGGCTCAGGGCTGGCAACAAGGGAGGCTACACACAGATATATCAGTCAAAAAGTAATTTATTTAACTCAAAATGACCAAAGTACTAACTAAATGGTGTGCTATGTAAAGTAAGAGAAATATTAGTCATGTTACAAATTGTAGGTGAGTAAAAATGTGTATGGTTTGATGCATGTTGGAAGGTGCAGCAAACCAATCAAAGGAAGGAGGCTGAGGAGGATGCAGCAGGCCAGGAGAGGATCTGAGACTGCTAGAAGGCCAGTCCCTTATGCCTTCAGTAGGGCCACGCCCAAATGGGCAAGTAGAGCAGATGATCCTCCCAGCTCTTTCTTCTAGCTGCACCATAGAGGCAGAACAACATTTTGTCCAGTAATTTGATTTGATGAAATACCTGCAAAACCAAGTACAACCTCAGTTGCACTTTGTGTCTAGTGCCAGTTGCCTAATGTTTGCATGCTAACATGGGGTACAATGTCAGTATTACTTACTAAGCAGCGTAATATTGTGATCAGGAGCCTTTAGCATGCAAATGTTAGCACTTCACAGCTGTGGCTTTGTCAAAAATGATGACTATCTCTGGGCACAGTAGCAAGGACTGTTTCCTACCTGTCAAATCAGGAGGTACACATCCCTTCACTTTGTGAAGTGCTATGACAGCAAGACAGTTACTCTTAATTTGAACAAACACAACTAAGCATAAACATAACCATCACCATTTTAAACACAGAGAGTTTAACAATGTTCTATGACAACACAGTAAGATTCCCAAGCCCCTTTTGTTGTTCTGTGACATCCATGAAGTCTCCATTACCATAAGACAATGGTATGATAACCCAAGGCTAAACAGCACATATTAGGGCACACACTGTTTGCTGAATCATTTTGTCATATATGCTATATGGCATATGCTTCCTGTTAATATATTCTGACTTTGTTCCTTCAGTAGCAGTTCCCTTTAATGCCTGCCTGTGTATGTATTTGCATTTGACTGTGCGGATGAGATGAAAAAAGTGGAGGAACAAAGAGAAAATCAGAAGAGAAACAGAACCAGGCAGAGAAAGAATGCATGTTTGTGTATATGTGAGGGAGTAGGTCTATGTATTCCACAGCAGGAGCTGCTGACAACTATGTGACAGCCTACAGCAGCTGGAAAAGCAGCACAAGCCTCCCGTATGTTCTTTCCATTCAAAATTAAATCTACAACAAAGTATTGAAAAAGTGAAGGGATTTGAATACTCTTATTCTTTACTATATCCCAGTCCTATCATACCCACACAGTGTTTTTTGTCATGTCTCTCTGTATGTGTATCTATAACTATTATCAATAACATATGTTCATGTTTATAAATGCATACATAGATAAAGATACATGCATATGTACTCATACATACGTAGCATATCGATGCAGTATTCTCCAATATACTGTACGCACTTCTGTATATGCAGACCTATACAAATGCACCCATAAAAACGAAGGCTGCAGCTGACAATCACTTCCCATCAATCTGCAGATCATTTTAAATCATTCACTCATCATTCACTAAAAAGTGAGAAATCTTCACTAACAATTTATAAGAGCCCAAGATCATTGCAGTGAGTTCACCTGAATAACAGCATCAGGTATAAATCTGAAATCTTAAAGAAATTCAATTGAATTACATGTTGGTCATTAGTGAAATTACAGTGATGATGAAGTGATAATGGAGGTTCATGTCTCAGGCTCAGGAGGAAAATGTGGAGTTGCTTCTTTAAACAGCAGAGCAGCTGTCAAAGCACATGAGGAAAGTAAGCAGAAATACTCTCCCTACTTGGCAGCTGCTGCTGAATTGTCCAACTGCTCCAGTGGCCAACAGTTGAATACTGTGGCTTTCCAGTGCATGTGCACTTTTGGCATGGTGGTGTATGTGTTTACACATACGTGTGTGTATGTGTTTGTGCTGTCATCCAACATAATGCAAGTCTCTAGTGGGGACCTTTGAAGCTGTGTGGCCAACTTGTCACTAAACTGAATACTGTCATTTTACTTCTCAAAGCTACAAAACCTTGCTGTGGTTAATGGGTGGTACTACAAGAAATGTATAGCGATGTTCCACTCAGAAACTTAGGAAAACACATCCAAATTCAAACTGAAGCTGTTACTTTCTTTGCAAATGGGTGAGCGCACACCATTGCCAGGGACTGTCAATATTATTATTCAGACACATTCTTCATAGAGCACCGTTTATCCTGAAACTGATGGATAGTGTTAACTATGTAAACATCTTCAAGTAAACCTACTTCATGGCATGGATCACCAGAAAGCATCAGACGTAAATCCAGTAATCGTATTGACTAGAATGGAAAAACACAGATATCTGTCACAGTGCAATCCAATCCATGTTCTTAATCCAAGGGGAATGATCACAGTAAAGCTGTGTGGCTCTACACAACAATGACCTCTCCAAGACACTGAAGGGGATTTCCTGTGGTAATCAATATATAAAATAAAAACCAATCACAGAAAAGGCAGTGTTGGTCCTGAGCTTCAAGCTGGCCTCCACAGCCTGATCACCTTCCTTTAAAAGTCCTTGGACTGTAATGCCTTAGTTCCAGTTCAAATGCTTATGACTGTATAAGGGACAACAACAGCTGCCAAATGCTTCTTTAACCTCAGTATGAAACCTGAGCTGGACCCATGATTGCAAATTTCATGGTTGATAGACACAGGAGAACACGGGGGAAAACACTGAGTCACAGCAGTGTCTCAAAATGTGACATTTTCAGTGTCCAAATCAATATTCTGTAGACATTACTGAACATTGTTACTCTAAATTCACACAAAAGTGAATGGGGACATGCGATACATAAGCAAAAACACTATATGGTGTTTTGGATGACAACTATTAGCATTGTTTTATTATTTAATTATTTGCTAACCTTTATGTGTAACTCCAATAATTGTTTTTGCATTATGTGTAATTCTAATGTAACTGGCTTAAGAGAAGTTGAATTAAGAGACTGATGTGAACCCTGAGAGAGGGATGCTGGCTGTGTTTTCTGTCTTTGTCATATTGACTGCTGATTGAAGAAGCTAGAGAAACTGTAGCCCACAATAATACATGTACTCAATGCACAGCGAAATATGTAAGACAATGTAACACAATAAAGTGATGATTGCTACAGTTTCACAAGTTATCTAACCTCTTCTATGATTATATTTGGTTTCAGCAACAGAGTTTAATAAAAAGAATTTCATGTAATAAAATATAGTAATTCTTGGTCTCTTAACAACTGTGCATTCTTCCAGACATAAACCATCAAACAACTCACCATCAAACAATATTATTTTATGTTGGCAGTTTATGTTATGTTATCAAATGCAACACAGTGTGTACCTTTCTTTTTCTTTGTATGTGTGATTAGGAGGCAGATAGAGAACATGAGAATCTGGTGCAGTGGTTTTAATTATTGTTCAGGAAAGAAAGACTGAAATAAAGACTGGAAGCTCGTAAAGTGATAATTGGGGTTATATGATATGGGGTTGTGTAAGGTATCTGAATTACAGTTGTAGATTCTGATGAGCTCTCAGTTCAAAGAAGCAGCCAGGAGCACTGGCACAGGAGCTGAGTGATGTGCTGCTGTGGATGGGGTCATTCACAAAAACATGTTTTAAACATACCCACAGAAGAAAAGCAAATATCAGTTTAAGTATATGCAATATTTGGGATATTTACACCACTTTATCTTGCTGTCAAACAGCCTTTTCTTTTGGAACTACATTTCTTTACTCATTGAAGTACTGTATTACAACCATATAAGTACACCTACACTTACCTCTATTTGACTCAAACAGCTCATCTGGAGTAATACAGTGCATTCACAAACAGTTCACAAACTCTAGTTCCAAAGGAAAGGGCTGTTTATTTGCATTTGCACACTAAAATAAAACAGTTTAATTTATGGCTCTAGATTGATCTTTATTTATTATTTTACATTTTTTAATACACATGTCTGTGGATCATACATTTTTATTGTAGAAAATACTAGCAAATAGTAAATACTATTTAGTTTGTGAATGTTCAATTAACGCTTAAAAGAATTTACCTGAACTAATCCTCCTGGATTACTGACACACATGCATCTGTGCATTGCGTGCACATACACACACATGTGCACATACACACACACGCATCTGTGCGTTGCGTGCAGGGGTGAAAGTAGTTTTAAATTCTTGCCGGTACTTTGTGGGAAAATCAAACATCCCAGGACAATAAATCAAACGCGCCGATCCCCTCAGCAACCGCTGTGTTTCGGAAGTAGACGCGCATGCGTCTCCGATCGTTAGCTCACACACAGCTTGTTGAAGCTGTTCTCCGTGTTGTTGAAATTGAACGAAATAACATGAAACACAACTGCTTATACTGCTGTTGATTTTATTTGGGACATTTTGCAATGAATGGAATGACATTAAACGTAGTGTTGCATGTCTGGAAGGCTGGGCTCATAGGAGACCACCGGACTCTCTCCCAGGGCAGGGGGGAGAGAAGCAGGGCAAGATCCCTGAGGAAGAGAGGGAGATGTCAGGACAAGGCTCCCTCCAACATGGACCAAAACACAGCACGGACGGTTCCGAAGCAATTCGGAACAAGTTAAAAGCAATTTATAAACAGACAAAGTGATGTTCAAGACCGCATATTGCTAGAAGATCTATTTTCTGGCCTAAAGTTCGGCCGTGACTGGTTCTGAATTTGGGCTTTAGCAGGCAGCCGCTCTCCCCTCTTCCTGGTACTGTGTACCGCCACTGAATCTTTTAATGTTACGCAGTACCGGACCGCATCGGCTTACTTTCACCCCTGGTTGCGTGCATATACACACACATATGCACACCTACATAGTCACTGTGCAGGCAGCAGTTTACTGTAAATGGACTCCCAAGGTGAGACCTGAGACCAATTGTGTGAAAATTAAGGCTGTCAAAGTTAACGCGTTATTAACGCGTTAACGTAACATGCCTTTAACGGGAGTAATTTTTTTTAACGTGATTAACGCTTGTGACATTTGAACCTCGGGCCACTCCGTAGCTCGGGAAATCAGGAAGCAATGCACCGAGGTCGATGCCGTCCATGGATGTATTATAAGACCTGGATACGGCACCGCCGCTCAGCCTTGCAGCCATTTTTTTCCAGTGGCAACTCGTGCGAAAAATCCCCCTGCGGCCCAAAAAGCATTTTTCCCATAGACGGCAATCGTAAAAGAGAGGCCTGTAAAACTTTTAACAGGACACCTCCAGCTGTGCACACAGCCAAATATCAATCGTTCTCTTCTACATTTTTAAGCCATGGGGTTTTAGTCTTTGTAAAAGTTTTTCAAAGCCCAGAAAAGTATTTTTTCTCTGAGTGACGTCACCACTGTGTACGTGCGTTCATTGATTTTGTGATTTTTTTGTCGCATTTATTCGTCACTTCTTACACTTTTTTTCAGGAATGTAATTGTTTTTTGGGCCGCAGGGGGATACATCCATGCTATGGGCCGCATAACGCGAAAGTAACCCGGAAGCCAGAAACTTTTTCGGCGTATGCGCCAGGCGAGCAACTTGTATTGAATTGAATGGGCGCCATTTTTAGATCCGTCATCCAGTTCTTATAATACATCCATGATGCCATCGTGAGCAGTAATGGATAAAAAAAGATATTTTGAATGGCAAGTTCAGCTTCAAAGTCTTGCCAGATGGCTCTCTTGACAAGACAAATGTAATTTGTATTTATTGTTGCGGTGAATTTACGTACCACCGGAGTACCTCTAGTCTCAAATACCACATTACTATAATGTTACAGTTACAGTAAATTGGTATGCCCATCTGTAATTTTTTTGTTGGGCTTTTGTTTTAGTTTATTTCAGCATCTTGTTTTACAATGCAGTTTGCACATGTTAGTTACTTGAACTGAGAGTGTTTCTCATTGTAGCAATAAATAAACATGATTTTTTTTTTGCATAAAGCAAGCATTTGTCTATTCTCATGTTGAAAAGAGTATTACAATTTTAAAAAATCAGTTTAAGGTACATTTAGAACAGATTAAAAATACGCGATTAATCATGATTAACTATGATCACTCATGCGATTAATCGTGATTAAATATTTTAATCGATTGACAGCCCTAGTGAAAATATACATTAAAAAGTCATTTATATGTTGCCTGACTGAAGAGTGCTGACTCTTAAGTTCCTTATTAATAATGGCCTGTATCTATTCTTATTTATCTTTATTAGGTTGGTTTACATAATAAAATAATAATGAAATCACTAGGCAACTGTGCATAATCACATTATACCATGCAGAAAAAAACTATCAAATCAAATCTATTGCCAAAAAAGGGACATTGTTGTTAGATGCATTCCTGTGAAAATAGAGAACTTGTGTTTGTGGAATGCTCCCACTGTTCAGGCGTCATTAGTCAGAAATGTCAATGTAATTACATACTTTAAGCATGCTGTTCATTTCTGCCCAAAGCTACATATTATTTCAAGTGCATTAACTCAGAATGAATATTATTCTTGTCAACTTGTCAGACTAACCCTATAATTAAGAAAAAAACACTTACTGAAGAGATGACAGAAAACACTGCAAACTACACACAAACTTACTTTCTTGCCAAGTATGACTTTGTTAAAGCTGAAGTCAACTAGACCATACAAAGTGTTAATTGTCTGTAATGCTTTCAAGTTTGACCCCTGCAGAACCACTGACGGTCCAAGTCTAGATTTTACAGCTCAAGGCATCAATACAACTGAGAGTGTGTACATGTGTGCATACACAAGTGTGTGCATTCATGGATAACTGCATGTCAGTATATGCAAAGACACGAGCGTGTGTGCATGAAAGTTCACTCATGTGAGGGAAACAAGTAACCATTGACCCAGTGGTCTCGCGTAAGTTGATGCTTGAACCCACACACAAGCCCTTTTATCCAGTGCATGTCTGACATAAGCCCAGCTTAATTTTGCATACACACACACACACACACACACACACTGTGAATGTTCCAGGAGAAAGGACAGTATGTAGTTGAAATTCTTCTGTTTCCAGCTACTATTCCTCAAATGAAAAAAAGACAGCTTCATTAGATTTATTAGATTCCTTTAACTTAATGGTTCTAATCAATCATGACATCCATGTAAGACAACAGGCCTGTTTTGCTTCCCAATGTGTATTTAAGCACTTGGTTTATCTTCACCTGACAAACTGTTTGTGAGTTGTGTTTACAGGCAATAGAGAGGATTTTTCGATGACAGCTAAAACATGCTTTTTTTGTTACATTGTGTGAATAAGTTTTGGCTCTCTTCTCATTTTTATGTTGTGAAGGAGACGACATCACAGACTATTCAGTTTTGTCAAAACTATCCATCTTTAAAGATGACTTTCAGCAAAAGTTACACCGATAGTCCTGTTCAGACTGAGCAGAGTCACAGCCATGTTGCATCATTTGACCTGAATACTGTGCACTGATTTGCTGAACAAATTTATCGAGCTGTGTTCAAGAGCAGCGTTTGACGTTTTCAGCTGTAGTACCTATTTAATTTCCACTACTCTGTCTGGTCTGTTTTTTTAAAGAGTCAGCATCCCTAACGTTGCTTTCCTGATGACATAAAGCTCTACATTTCCCCTCAAAAAAGTCATAATTTTAAGGGTCTTTTTAAGTTTTCTTGTGGCTGTTCAATGCTGCATGGCCAATCATTTTCTCCAGCCACTCACCATTGTTTCTCTTCTTTTCAAACTTACTTTTAAACCATTCTACATTCCTAGATCAAATGATGAGAGAGTTGTTGCTCCCACACAGTTTACTTTTACTGTCACCTCTACCTTAATTTTTCCCTTTTGACCACCTATAACATTTGAGTCCCCTTAGGAGCTATTTGCAAGTTTTGCTATTGCTACATTTTCTACATTAGCATCAACTGCTATTACTAGTTTAGAAGAAACCTTGCAAGTTCATCATAAAACTTTATTCCTGTACTCACCAACAGCTGTCTCCAGCTGTGGAAATACACCCTCTTGTTTTGCTTTTATTTCTATCACTTCTTTTCTTGAATTGAAGTTAGCATGCTAACCAATTTGCACCTTGCTGGTTGGACAGTCTCATTACTTTCCAATACTGAGTCACTGTTGGGTCCAGGCTGCCCTGAATAGCTGCTCAGAGGACGTATTATAACATCTTGTTTTGTAAACGCAACAATGGCTGAAGCTCTTGCCAAGACTGGCAAGTAAGCAGCTTACCAGTGAGCTGTTGATGCTAATGCTAGCTATGTAGAATAGAAACTTACAAATAGCTCCTTTTGCTATTAATATGATGACCTGACTAATTGTGTCTATTACAGTTAACTACCTAAACCTTATGCAAAAACAAAAAATATATAATTTTATGCCTGCAGAATTCAGACACAATTGTGTGGAGGCACAGATCTGGGGAAGGCTACAAAACTTTCTGCTGCATTCAAGAAAACCCAAGTTCACAGTGGCCATCATACTTAAATAGAAGAAGTGTGGAAACAAAAAAATGAATAAAAAAATTAAAACTCAGTTAAACCTTACTGAGAGCCTTTAGCCAACTGTTGTACCTGTTGTAATGTAGCTGTGGTCCTGACTGTGGGTGTGATATCCACTGTAGCACTGAATACAATGTGTGTGCTGATAGTGTAATTTTTTTTTCTTTTTTCAAATATGACCTTGTCTTGCGATGATGCAATCATTTTTACATGCGTTCCATCTATGGCGCTGATCACACTGGGTAGACCTGCAATTGCCTGGCTTTATTTCTCTGTAGTTGGTGAACATCTAAAGGGAATCATATGAATTGCCCTGTGATGTGGAGTTTACAGAGCACATTGATTGTTTTTGTGAATAGATTGGATTACAGACAGCTGGAAGATCTCCAAGTTGTCACCATTGTAAAGTTGCATTTTTCCTGTTGCCAAGCGATGCAGTGCAGCATCATGAGGTGACCACAGCCCTTTTTACAATTCTTTGTAAATTGGTCTTGGTGAGTGAGGAGTCCTCTCAACTACCTCTAACTTCTCCCAGACTTAGGTGCTACTTTTAGCACTAAGTGCCTTTGTGTATTAGTCTTAGTCAAAAAAAGAGTCAAAAAACAGTTTCTTCTAAATCGTCAAGTTAGGAGCTACTTTTAGCCTTAAAATGCTTTGTGAATATGGGCTATGATCTATGTCTACAAGGCACCCAGTGGGTAAACCACGGAGGATGTGACACCTCTCTGCTCAGTTGGGAACAGCTACAAACCTCACAAAACCCATCATGTGGAACAAACTGGGAAGTGGATGCTGCACATGAGAAAATATATATTTGGATTTATTGGTTTTACTTTAACTGAATCTAAAAATTTTGTCAAAAGGAAAACTTCAAAAAATGTCATTTTCTACTCAGCCTCAGCTCCCTCACTGAAAGATTTACAGTACAACACACCCAATGGTACCAAAAGGGTAGTGGTTTTAGCTCAGACTATAAGGATTTTGTGGCATGTGCTTTTTGGAATAATTTGATTTTTTATTCTTCTCATATTTCATGACATACAGCTTTTGTCCTTGTATTGTGTCATCTGAGGAACAAAAAGGACACTTCTTACAGTCTCAATGTTTTGCCACCTTCATTGCTGTGATTTATGTAACAGTTTTATAAGATGGCCTCTACATGGAAAACATAATTACTGCAGATGTTTACCCACTGTGTATATAACCTTTATTTGATCTTTTTTAATCTCTTGCTTTATAACAGTGTCTTTGTCTTAAAGTAGTGCTATAAAACATTGAATAAATAATCTATACAGGGATGTGTGGATTTTCTGCAGTAAGCAGGTTTTGTAATTTGTTGAAGCATCTCAAATATGAAATGTGGGTTTGGTTAAACATATGAGGGCTTTAAATTTTTTATTTAATGGATAATGAACTTGTTTTGAAGAGAATGCAGAGAAAATATATTATGAATGAGAGCTGTCCTGTTATTATTTCACAAAAGTAATGTAAATTTAGCTCCTTTTTCCCTCCAGTGTCTGAGAATTTGTTCCCATCCTCCAGTTTACATTTGGGTGGTTCTGACTCAGTGTCTGTGTGTGTGTTTGTGTGTGAGGAGGGTTGTTATTGTTCCAATGTTTTGATAATAAGTGCTTGTGGTCATAACTGTCTGTGAATGTGAAGGTTGTTGCTCTCTGTGTCTCTACCTCTCATCCTGGGAGATCAACAAGGAGCTGATATGTAAATGTGTTTTTTAAGTGTATTCAAATAATTGTACCTTTGCAATTTGGGGTGTGGGTATATGGGTATCCTATCCAAACTTATGCATATGGACTAAAGTTGCAGAAACTCTTCTCACATTTTGCTGTCCTTTAGTGCATGTTACTGTATGGGGTTCTCTGTTAAATGATGATATGTCTGTCAAAATCAACATTTAGCATGCTACTCTATAACAACTGAGAAATTAGAGTTAGTGCAATTGTTATCTCAAAAGGAAGTAAAATCTACATAGAATATGATACAAAAATTTAATTGTGAACAAGGACCAGCTTTTCTTGTTTTTATGGAAGTGAAAATTGCACTTGAGAGTGGACTATGTAATATCACTGGACAGAGTGTGTGGAGAAGCGTTGAAGCATGGAGCACTGGAATGAATACAGACCTCAGAACAGAAACATGTGTCTCTTTTGTGTGCATGTTCAGTTGGGTGTTTTGACAATGCTTTTGAGAGAGTACAAACTCTTCACTTCTGCTCTGTCTCTCTCTGTGTATTTCAGAACACTCTCCAGTCTGCTTCCTTTGGTATAAAATCATCTTTAGAACAGCAGGTGGCGGGGCTGAAGGTGAACACTGAGGTCAAAGCAACAGAATCTCCTATTGATCTAAAGGACAGACTACTCAGTTCAGGTAAAATCATGAAGTCTGAACAGAAAATATCACTGCAAAGCACATGCAATTCGAGGATGGTCTGCCTGTTTTATAACATAACAGCCAGTGATTTCAGTATTTTATAACTATTATATAGTCATATCTTTCTATATCTTTTTTTTTATCTAACTTTGTCAGTTTTGTCTGTGTTCAAAATACAGATTAATTACAAATTAATCACCAATTATTAGTTTTGCTAATACTCACTTCATTTAACAAGGTTAATGAGCTCCATGCTGCATGAAAGGAGGGATGGTTATTGTGTGCTCTAGTTAACACACACTACACATGCATTTAGTGCACTGTGACTCAGAGTCATTCTTTCTCCCTATCATAGGTCATTAAGTATGCAGTTTAGGGTTTGGCAAACAAAACATCAATAAAACAAATCTATTACACATCCTCAATGGCTAAGCATCGTCCAACATACCTAAGCCCAAACCTCATGTTTATATAGTAGCTGAGACACAAATGAGCACACTTGGATTTAAAATGACAAACCGTTCAGTCTGTTGCACCACTGAGTAATCTCAGTGTTGTGTGTATACTTCGCACTCTTACAAGCTATTTCTAACTTTATAAGAGGAAAGGCTTTTGTAGAAAACATTAGAGATCAATCAAACTAGAAGTTGAAAGTTTAGTGGTGCTGACGTTGAAGTCATGTTATCATGGAGTAGTTTGCTTTTAGCCTAACACGTCATAAAAGTAATGAAAGTGGTGACGCTAACATTTACAATGTTTCATTCTCAAAAATACGCCATTCCTGTGGCACTCTATTATGTTTGGAACATATAGTAACTAAATGGTAATCACCAAATGGATATGCGGTGATTCTTCAAATGTACTGTTTTGTCATTTATCTCCTCCTCCTTTATGATCCTGCAAAGATTTTAGTGTTGTGTATTTTTTTTTTATCACAGACATACAATTTCAGATTGCTAATGACTATAAAACAGCTTTGAGTCTATAATTGTGATTAAACAAATAAAACAGCTGAGAGAGTTCATTTTGTGATAGGTACTTAGTTGTTATTACTACATTATTACTGGTTGTTATAACATTGCTGGTATTGTGTCCACCTTGTCATCATGGCAAAATGGTACAAGAGACACCTACTGTAGCGGGGACAGGTTTTGTCACCATCACAGCATCACAAATGTGCAAGATACAGTCACAAAGCTGTACAGGTATGTAGCTGAGAGTTAAATGAAGGCTGAGTTTCAAGATGTGTGTGGTTCAACCCATGAGCACTGATGTACTAGTGACTCCTGAGTACTCATCTAACAGTTACCAGCTGTTTTGGCAGACAGAAAACTCTCCCCCACTAAATTATATATAAATATATATATATATGTTTTGGCAGACAGAAAACTCTCCCCCCACTAAATTTAAATATATATATATATATATATATATATATATATATATATATATATGTGTGTGTGTTAGTTTAGTTTAGTTTAGTTTAGTTTAGTTTAGTTTAGTTTTTTCATGTACTGAGTCATGTTAATGCACAGTTTTTGCCTTCTATTTGCAATGGTCAGGATTTGTAGACCCAGAGAATATGTTTTGTTTATCAGAAGAATATGTCTACTGACAACAGCAAAAATAATCCTTATCATTTTCATTGTCTTCACTCTGTTTGTCAGGAGAGGTCCTGTTAACCAAGGAAAATGGATCTGCTGAATCAAATCACCACCCTGTGGTCCCGCGTTCCCTTTCAGTGCCTGAGGGGACGGGGGAGACAGAGACAAGAGAATCATGGTTGTCAGACCCAAAAAGACAGACCATGGTTAATGATACATTTGGGGAGATGAGGGTTGTTGATCCCAGCCAGGAATACTATCAACAAGTTCAAAAGGTAGAGACTTATATATTTGGATTGATCCAACGGCGAGCTTTACCTACACGCCATTCAAAGCCCCGCACCAGCCTTGCACAAGATGTCCGAGCTGTCAGTGTGTTGAGGCAGAGTAGTTTATGCCACAAGGAGGATCAACATTTACCAAATCAGGTGTCTATTCAAGTGATCTCAAGTCCATCCCAATATTCAGAGGGAAATGCTCGACAGGCTTGCCGTAAACTGGATCAAGAACATTATCTAGGGATACAGTTTAATGAAGATGTCTCACCCCCATGTCACCTCCAGCAAAGTGTAAAGCATCAACCAGGGATTTATTACAAGCCAAGGCAAGCCTCCATGGTTAAGACGTCCCACTCAACCTCACCAGACTATCCATCTTGCAGTGGGCTGCAAGCCCATCAAGACTCCAGCAATAGTGAGCCTGATTCACCACAGCATCTCCACAACTACCATTCCCCTGCAGCTCTGTCAAAGCCTCACCAGCCACCTTCTCCTGATGAGCAGCTGGTCAGTGCAGAGTATATTCCAGCCCAGCCCTGTCGAGCCACCACCAGGGCTTATGCCCATCATCATTCCAACCCCCACAAGGGCTCTGGGGTGCCCAAACCCAACCGAAACATGTTTTCTCCAGACAAAGGCATTCATCGTGAAGAGCAGCAGCCAACAGCATCTCAGATCCAACCCCCCAAATGCAGAGGGGGCCCAAAAAAGTGTCGTTTGAATGAAGACAGAAGTGGTGCCAGCAGGAAGCCAGGGAAAAAAGCATGCAGATCTCAGTCAGAGAACAGCCTTCAAAGGGTTCCAGAGCGCAAGTGCAATACAGTAGAGAGGGACGGTGGAGGAAGTGGAAGCGGTGGAAGGGGAAGCCGCAGTAGTCAATTCAGGAGCAAGAAACAACAGCAAGGAAGTGGTAGCTACCGGCGCTGGCAGTCCACACTTGAGCTCAGCCAAGATGAAGCTGACCAGCCACCCATGCAGGCACCCATGCAAGGCTCATCAGCTTCAAACCATAGGGACCATTGTACAAAGCGCACACGCAAGATTCGTTCTACACATACATCAAATGCCTACCCACACCGCAACTACAACCACCAGCACCACTCCCACCTCCACCATCATCAGCATTTGGAGTACCACTTAGAGAGGGATGAGGTGGCACTGTGTAAGCCTAGTGAGGACTACTCACATCCAGGTCAGGGTGAGTCTGAGTCCAGTATGAGCGAGGCTGACTCTCCAGATTCCAGCTCTTTGTCTAGTGACTCAGATGAAAGTGGTGGTCTGGTTTGGCCCCAACAACTACCGCCTCAACTTTCCCTCCCTTCACCTCCTGCCCCACCTGGAGCACCTATGCAGCCTAAGGCCTTTGTCAAGATCAAGGCCTCACATGCCCTTAAGAAGAAGATCCTGCGCTTCCGCACTGGTTCACTGAAAGTAATGACCACTGTTTAAGTGGAATACTGGCCAATCTGAAGGAAAATGAGCTGTAGAGCTTTGGACTACGTAAGTAATAGACCACAAACTGTGAATATAAAATGGAATGTTGAGTAGTAAGTAAAAATCAACTATGATCTTTACTGAGTGAACTGATTGGATGATTTTAGATCAGCCTTAAAAACAAGCAATGAAGGAAATGGCAATTACCATATCAGCCTTTTTGTGAGATGTAAAATTGTATTGGAAGTATTATAGTTTACTAAAAGTCTTGTACAGATGACTGAGGGCACTCTGGGTACTGTTTTGCCTACAGTGGCCACTGAAAGAGTACATCATAGTCCATGCTAACATTGTCTTTGAGGACACAGTGAACTGCATTACATTATTTTAGTTTTTGGCCTGGCACAGATTAGTACTCAGTATAGCCACTATTTTAAAGGACATTTGTCCTCTTTTTACCATTTTTGTATTCTTATCCTAAATATGTCTTATTTTCTTTATGTGAATTTTTCGTATGAGTGTTACAAGTCAAATTCACCAGACTTTAACTGAACAAATTCACCCTTGTTCAACCTGACAAGTGCCACCTGTTAATGAGTAACTGTGTGTTTCTAACACTGAATCATTAGCGTATCCTACATCTCCAAATTGCTGAAGCTATAGATATATTTCATTCACAAAAATGTTACCCAAGAGTAAAAAGAAAAAATTCACGCTGCAGAGTTTAGAACTGTGCTGTCAGGAATTAGCAGCTGAAAAAATAACAAATGTAGTAGTGTCATTCATATTGTGGGACCCAAAGCAATTATTTTTACAGCTGCTAACAACATGTGCTCAGGGCAGAGCCATACTGTGACTGAAATCAAGAGAATGGTAGGATGCTGAATAACCTGTTGGAAATTAATATGTAGTAATATAAAATTATTAAACAATAAAAAGGAAAAAAAAACTTAAGTAAATTGCCATGGCGACTGTGAAAACAGTGTTTAAAAGTTTATTTTAGTGATGTATTTATTTTCAATTCAGTTGATTTTAATATCAAACCTGATTTTTAAATTCAAAAGTTATTGTAAGTCTAAGAAGCATTTTTCTCCCCGTGGAGAAGAATATCATTACAGGTCTGGACCACTCATACATTTTTTTAGTACCTAAAAAAAAGTATGAGAAAGTTCTCTTAAGTGAAACTTAAGGACAGTTTTCTTTGTACTTGTACTCTATCACTAAGAACATTGTTAATAGTTAGATTAATATTTTAATGCTTTGCAGATCAGTAAGAAGTATAATGCATGTTTAAAAAGATTGTTGGCTTTCATTTAAAAGAAGAATCCTTTGTCTCCTATTTGCCTATACTGGTTTCTCTCTATTCATTCTTCAACCAGCAGTTACTCATGTCCACATTGGAAACTTATAGTTATTACAGCTATTAGATATATTATGGGTAGAAGTAAATGTCAGGCTGGGGAAATGTGACAACAGTAGATAAGATGAGTAGTTGTGAAGGAGTGGATAGTTACTATAGTACAAAGTGCCTGAATATCTGGTTGAGATCATAAATCTCAGTGGGGAAAGAACTGACTTTCAACAAAAATGAATTTGACCAACATACCACAGCAGCAAGATGTAAACAACTTTAGAATGTTTTAGTGAGATAAAATGTCTCCCCTTGAGAGCAACTAATTACTCTTGATGCTGTATGAAATGTTCAGTAGCAAGTTAGTTTGTACTGTTTTTATATCAATAGCAGGGCACTTGCAGACTAATAATAATTTGCCTGCCCAAAGAATGTATTTAACTTTACAATGTCACTTTGAGTATTTGACTGTAGGCTTTTATCATTAAACATGCATCAGCCAACTCATTATTATGTTCTTTTTGTATGAAATTAGTTTGACAAAATGCAGTGTATGAAATTTAAGTGTTAAAATACCAAAAATAAAATAAATAAATAAATAAATACAAAATAAAAATACTTCTGTTTCTTTAACATTCTAGAAAAACATTGCCACACATCAAGCAGTAGTTTTACCAGTGGAGTTTCATGCCAGATTTTACCAGCCAGGTGTTACCAAATGGCCACTGTGTTGAGAAAACACACACACACACACACACACCCACACACACACACACACACACACTCACCAACAGCACAGAGTCCCTGGTCATCAGGCTTTCATGACTCACGAGACTCAACTATTACAACTACTGATAAAACTATCATTAGTGCTGCAACTAAAAACTGTGCTGCTGCAACTATTTACACTATATTTGGTAATGCCACTATTTTTACAACTACAACTACCACCACTACTTCTTCTACTACTGCTGCAGCTACTACTAGTATTATTATCATTACTCACAACCACAATTACTACTTAACACTATGTCACAACTATAACTATTGTAATAATACCAGCAGGATGTGATGATGGCCTTCAGTGAATGGAGCAACAAGAACTGCCTCCTTATACACACCTTCAAGAACAAGGAGATGGTCATTCACTTTCGCAGGTCTTAGGCCCACCCTTCAGCCAGTCAGTGTCTGAGGGATGGACATCGAGGTGGTGCGCACAAATACCTAGGTGTGCACCTGGACAGTAAACTGGACACAGATGCCATCTGCAGGAAGGGACAGAGCAAGCTCTTTTTCCTCAGGAAGCTCAAGTCCTTTGACGTTTGCAGTGAAATGCAGCTAATGTCTCTTCTCACTGTGCTGCTGGTGAGGTTCAGGAAACTCTTTGTCCCCACTGCCATTTGGTGTATAATACCCCAGTCCTGGATCATGACACAGACTCAAATTTTAATTAAATACATGAATTTGAATTTCCGTAGGGATTAATAAAGTATTTTTTAAATCTTTTATCTTATCTGGTGCTATTACTAGTAATACCATTACTATTACAAATAGCAACCACTGTTAATTATAAAGCTATCAGTATAGTAGTTCAACGAACAGATGGTATATACATCACAAATCTTTTCCTGTCTGTAAAAGTAATTGAGGTTATATATTGCATCACCCTGTTTGAGACACATATATACAGCATAACCTTACCAAAAAAAAAAAAAAAGCTCCTCCAAGAGAGTGAGTGTGTGCACACCAAAGAAGGAGTGTACAAGGGGATTTCTATGGGCTGGGCTTTTTATCACATTATAGGATTCAGTTCCAGCTGCCTGAGTTCATTACAGTGAAAAAAAGGAATGGTGAGAAGGGGGAGAAAAAGAGTAGAAATGGCTCATATAAACCATCAGTGCTCCAAAGGGAAACAAAAAAACCTCTCACTTCTGCAACATTTGAAGCTCTTCATCATCTAATCTATCTTAGCATTACCAGCATTTTCCCAGCTGCCATTCTTTCACTCTCATAGCCTTCCCTTCCATCCTTCATCCTTCCATCTGTTAGTGGTTAGAAGAAACATGCTCCCTTCAGGGCCAGGAACCTGGAGTATTTCCTGCTTTGCCAGAGAGTCAGTGGGGGTGGTGGTGGTGTGTGTGTGTGGTGGTGGTGGGGGTGGGGGGCTTGAGGAGGAGGAACAGAGAGGCACTGAGCCTGAGCAGGAAACCCACACTGAGAAAGAGAAACAGAGAGACGGTGAGAGACGGAGAGAGGGAGGGGGAAAAGAGGAGGACGTTGAATGAAGGCCTCGTGAGCATACATCTGGCTTTGATTAGCCAGAGAGAGAGGGTGATGGTGAGAGAGGAGACAGAGGGGCTTTTATTTTTGGCACTGTTTAAGATATAGTGTGATTGACCTAATTTTTTCTCCTCCATCCTTTTTTGATTTTCCCTTATTTCATCCCAGTTCATACACATTTCAAATATCTGGAACCAACTTTTAGTAATCTGCTGTCTCTGCAGACAAAGCAGCAAGAAAGCAATTTAAAGCGCTGCTCATTTTGTATTTTCTTTCGCCCCCCAGAGTCACATTTGTTTCATTTGCACAAGAAGATCAACTCAAATATGCACAAGTACAAATATACATATAGACTCACACTGCATGCTGCCTGCATTTCTGGTCAGCTCTAAACTACTCCAAAAATTACCCAATAGGTTGTCTGTGCAGCAACTTTTTATGACCCATAGTTATGTTTTATTCTGACCTCCAGCAGCTGCAGTATTTATGATGGAGGCAAAGGAGGAAGTCAGGTTATGTAGTATAAAGAGCGACAAAGTCCTTACTGGGATGAAGTCAGGGTGGATGGATGGGTCAGCAGAACACAATACTCAGTAATTTGACACAGGAGACAACTGTTTCTTTTCACCATGATGGTCTATTATTGTAACGATGATGATGAAGGTCCTCTAACCCTAAGGAAGTATGTAATTTAACCTAAACAATCTTTCCCTAAACCATGTCAAGTTATTTTGTACCGAAAACTAACAAACTGTGACTGTCTTCTGAGGTATTTTAAGAGGAGGACCCACAACTACCTAACAAAACGTATCTCTTAATATGCAATTTCATGATATTTAGCCATAGATCAAGTCACAAATGTAAAGATGCTCTAGAAAACTTTGAATTATATCAGCCCAAAGTGTCAAAGAATATGCATAACTTCACTATCACTGTCTTCTTCCTTTGAGCTTTAGAGCATGGCAGTTGCTCAGCCAGTGCTGGTTTTGGTGTAAAAGGTGTATTACCTTCTGCAGTTAAGCTGCTGCTTCCTCTCATTTTTGGATTTTGCTGATAAGTTTCTATTCCCTCTGACTGAGAACATATGAAGCCTGAGTTTGAAAAAAGATCTAATCTTGGTCTTTACCAGCATGTTGCTTTGTATAGACTGAAGCAGTTGAGTCTGTTGTTTAGTCTAGCATTAATATAAAAACAGCCTGAGGGAACGACACAACCATCAGAATAGACAAAGAATGAAAGAGACAAAAAAGACACACAAACTGAGTTTGGCTCAATGTTAGCATAGTTTCACCAATCCCTGGGCAATGTCAACCAACCTCTGACAGCTTCTCCCCAGAGATCCCTCCCCCCGAGCTTTAAATTAAGCTCAGATGAATGTGAGACAGAGCGAGAGAAGGTAATATATATCACAAATAACAGCTGCCCAGCACTCATGAAATATAGGCACATTTCAGGCTTGAGGTCAGCAACACTAGCTGCAGTATTATTGCTTCATATAGTCAGATGTCAGATAATGTGAATCTTTATCTCTGAAGATTTGGCATTTCAGTAACACACAGCCTCTCTGTCTCCATGTATAGGGAGTGTTTGGGATTTCTGCTGACTCTGGAGATATTGACATGTAGTGGGAAAAGTAAAGAATATAATGTCAGCAAAGTTGAAAAAGGCTGACTGTGTTCATAACCTAAACCTAGCCCTTAATAAAAAAAATGTGCCTCTGGATCACTTTACTGCTCTGACATTGAATGAATTTTTAGTCTCTGTTTTTTCTGATGGATGTTTTTAACATGATAACAACTGCACTTGTTCAACATTTGATGTTGATGAGAGGTCTAGACTCATTTATAGACACAAATGATCAAAAATTAAAGAGAAAACTTAGATAAAGTGTACATGAAAGAAATGGTTCTCAAAGTATTATTCCAGCTCAAACACATTTTTTTCAGAGGGTTTTCAGCAGAATGAGAAACAGTTTAACTTCACGGTTCTATATTTTTTGGACTGATATCTTGGCTAGCCACATAGACCAAGTCACTAAATAACAAACATTTTACTGAACTTATTGGGAAAGTGTGGATTTAGTAACCTGTGGTTAATGGGTATTGGGGACTCAACACATCCCTGTTCCTCACTACAGGGGTACATGTCATACTGGTGTTGTGGGGCTCTGGTTCCCTCTAAAGGCTAGGTGCTGTAAACACATGGCCTCTCTAGGTCACATGCTGGCTAAATTGGCAGCGAGACCTGTCACTGCAAAAGTCATTTGAGTAAAAAGATACTTCTGGTGCATTATTGCAGTGTTGCTCATCTGAAGCTGTTTAAACAAATCTTTAAATAATCACAGATTCAATTCAGAAGCAGTTTAAAATAACTAGTTGGATGTGACTTTATGTCTTGATTTCCCATAATAGTATTGTGGTACTCTTTGGTGTGTGGGCATTTGCATGTGAACTATAGGGTAAGGATGTATGTTTGTTAGTGTTATTAATGAACACTGTACACTCAGGGTTTAGTTGTCTTTCCACTGCTGTAATAGCAAGCAAGGAGGAGACCGTGATACACTTCAGCTTGAAAATTGATGGAATCTATTTGTGTTTTGTATTTTACAATCCTTTCTGTGAGTCTTCTCACTGTAGAGGCATTCATATTCTTTGCATCCACATTGAAATAAACACAACTTTATTGTAGTACCATAGCCATCCAGACGAGGAAAGGTGCATATATACTCTCCAGCCACTTTATCAGGTACACCTTGCTATTAGTGGGTTGGGCCCCCTTTTGCCTTCAGAACTGCCTTAATTCTTCGTGACATAGATTCAACAAGGTGCTGGATACATTCCTCCAAGATTTTGGTCCATATTGACATGATAGCATCACACAGTTGCTGCAGATTTGTCAGCTGCACATCCATGATGCGAATCTCCTGTTCCAGCACATCCTTAAGGTGCTCTATTGGATTAAGATCTGGTGACTGTGGAAGCCATTTGAGTCATGATCAAGAAACCAGTTTGAGATGACTTGAGCTTTGTGACATGGTGCATTTTCCTGCTAAGCAGCCATCAGAAGATGGGTACACTGTGGTCATAAAGGGATGGACACGGTCAACAACAATACTCAGGTAGTCTGTGGTGTTTAAACAATGCTCAGTTGGTACTAAGGGGCCCAAAGTGTGCCAAGAAAATATACCCCACACCATTACACCACCACCACCAACCTGAACCGCTGATACAAGGTAGGATTGATCTATGTTTTCGTGTTGTTCTCCTCTGGCCTCTGGCATCAACAAGGCATTTTCTTCCAGAGAACTGCCACTCACTGGATATTTTCTCTTTTTTGGACCATTCTCTGTAAACCGTAGAGATGGTTGTACAGGAAAATCCCAGTAGATCAGCAGTTTCTAAAATACTCAGGCCAGCTTGCCTGGCACCAACAACCATGCCCCATTCAAAGTCACTTAAATCACCTTTCTTCTCCATTCTGATAAAGTAGGTCAACTTGACCATGCTGCCTTGTGATTGTGATGGCTGATTAGTATATGCATTAACAAGCAGTTGAACAGGTGTATCTAATAAAGTGGCTGGTGAGTATATGTCTAGAGCTCGGTCTATATCGCCATAGTTGATAAGAATTAGACAAAAGCATAATACAAATGTTCTACATAGTTTTCTTCTCTTTATGCTTCTCACACTAGTAGCTAGTACATAGTATAGCCAGTTATTATCTTCTATTATATAATTGTTGATATATCCACAGTTTTTCTGCAAAAATGGATATCACCTAATCATTGTAAATGTTTACATTGAGTCTGTTATTCAAGTAATCACTATGACATTGGTTAATATTGTGACTTCCTTAAATGAATTTTAATACATAAGACATTTTTGAAGAGTGTCTTGAAATGGTCTAAATTTCGTTACAGAGGATTTTATTCCTTGACATAAAATACTGAATTATTTGGTCTATCAAGACATAAACACATTGGTCAGCCCTTTGCAAATGATATCAAATATATCACGACTTCTCTTTTTTATAGTCACAGCCATACCAGACATGTTGGGCCTTAACCAGGCTATGACACTAATGTTTAGTAAACTGGCCTTGGTTTTCATTAATCACATGTTTATTTGCTGTGGGATGAGAGCAGTGTCACACAGGGATAAATTCACCCTGAGAATCCTGGAGGTTCTTCTCTGATTACCCTCACTCCACAGTCAGATGCAGGAGCAGCAAAGTGCAGCAGTTAAACACTGATTATTTTAAGCTTCATATTAATTTTTTGAAACTGACCTTATTTCATCTTCACTTTACTCAACCTTCCCAGTTTGGTTCTCTTTTACTGGGATTAGTGTTCATTCATGCACTGGTTACACATTTGAATAGTTACACATGCAGTTCAGGTGAACTGCAGTAGTATCAGTCCATATTGGTTGTACTCGTTCAGCTCTTCAGACAGGGTGGGGCCGCCTCTGGTGGGGTTGGAGAGGCAGGTGGGGTCAGCCGGGAGAGGGACAATTGACTCTGGGACGGTCCAATAGAAAACTTCCTGGCAACTGAGCTGAGACAATGAAATTGGAGAGAATATATAAAATCTGCAAACCCTCATGAAATGAAATTACATTTTTAAATCTAATTTAATTTAAAATTTAATTTTAAATCTCATTGTTAATTTCACTACAAAGCTCTAGTTTTTATTGCACTGACATCTTAAAGTTCCCTAATAGTGAAAAACAGTTCAATAAAGTGGTAACAATTAATAAAGTCATGGTTAAAAATGTCTCTGGAGTATGTGTGTATTTCCGGTAACTCTTCACCCTCACCCTTCGTCCGTCCTCATGTCCTCCTGCTGCTCTCTATCCACAGATCCCTCTGTGTGATCTGCACTGCTGTCCTCCTCCTCTTCTTCCAAGTTGTTGCTCATGAGGCAACGTGGCGGCCAGCGCAGCTCTCTGCTCTGCAGCTCACTGTGCTCTGTGGGCTCCACAACAATAGAGGGGAGACGCTCCCTCCTGTAGAGAAAGTCTTCAGGATAGGAGCTGGAATCTGACTCTTCATTCATGTTGGCCTCTGGAAAGATCTGGACCAGGAAGGATATCAATAGGTTACATTCTTTCTTTTTTTCACTCAAAATAAAATATAGTTTTAAAAAGCAAAAATAAAACAAGTGGAAAATTATTGGACAGAGATACAATCATTAAAACAAATCAGTCATCTAGAGTGATGGTATTTAAAAAAAGGCAAAATAAGGATAAGGAAGGTCAGCGCACTGCATCATGTAAAATGCACAGAGCAAAGATGACAGTTGTACCTGGTAGGTTCTGCTTCCCCTTCTCTGAACTGAACTCTCCTCCATCTGAGATTCAACTTGACTGAGAATGGTGCTCATACTGCAAGCAGAAACGCAACATGTGTTGGTTCAATTTGGGTCAATTTGGTCTGAGGCATTTATATTATCCAACCTCATCACTGGCCTGAATTGAATTTCACCAGGACAGAGTTTACAATGAATTAAATTCAAGGTTTCAGCAATGACCTAAAGCTACAAAAGAAATTAATCTGCTGATCCACATAATGCAAACCAATAACTTTAAATTGACCTCAAAATACAAATTATATGGAGCTGAGAGATGTGGTCAGGGTTACATGAGATCTACTGTTCTGACCACATGTAGGGATTAACACAGGTTTACATACTGCACGAAAAATAAATATCTTCATGTAAACCCAGACTGGTTAGTTAAATTAATTTACAGTACAGTGTGAACACCTCCATTCAATAAAACAAATGAAATACAGATTATTTTAATTAAATTAAAAATATAGACAAAATTTAGAATATAAAAGCTAAACAAACAGGCCTAATGTGGTCCAAACATTGCAGATTTTCCAAACAGATTTTACACCCGTTGCCATAAATAATGACTACAGGAATGACTTCAGCAAACCCTGGGTTTGTCACAGTATTTTGTCTTTGCTCACAGAATTGACAGTTTTGTACTGGGGTCACTGGGGCAGAATTTGAGCTCTACAGTTTGATGTGAGGGCTGCTGGTAGATTTTTTATTCAGATGTCAGTGTATATATACAATATAAACACATGCTGTACACTCATTAATATGTACCTATACCTAATTGTAAGTCATAAAATGTATCTAAGTCAAAAGATTTTGTTGTACTGAAGTGGATTGACAATTACCCATACAAAGGGAAACAAGAAAATCTACTCTGCATCATTAACCACCCTGTAGCTCCCTCATAAACTATTTGAATAAAAAATCTACAGTCCCAGCTCAGGTCAGAAGGTATTATCTACACAGTTTAAAACCTTTTAAGCTATCAAACAGGTTTACCTTAGCAATTTCTCATTTATCTCCCCTGCGCTGTCACCACTGGATGGAGGTATGTGTTACTATATGTTTCACTGATATTTGTTCCAATGCAAAAAACAAGTTCAGGGTTGAGAGGGGAGCCAGCAACGTAAGAGTTTCTCCTGCTCTGTTAATCTGCAGGCATAAGCACTTAATGACATAACAGGCTTGAACAAATGACCCCTCAATTCCAGAGATGGGGGAAGGGTGAGAGATAAGAAAAAGACAGCTCGAGGTAAGATCATAAGTATCAAAGCATTAAGAGAATACTTCTCTTCTTCCAGTAAAACTGATTGCCCAGATGATTAGTTACTTGTTAAATGATAACAAAAAGACCAGCCATTACATTTTATGACTTACAATTAGGTATAGGTACATATTAATGAGTGTACAGCATATGTTTATATTGTATATATACACTGACATCTGAATAAAAAATCTATGGGGAAAGAATACATGGGTAATTTCAATGTTTGTGTTTGCTAGTCTCCAATCACCAAATTTAACTGAACCTGACATGAACTGACATGATATTTATCACTGGCTATCAGTATGTTATAGAAATTCTGCTTCATAGTCTCAAACTTCAAATTCAGGTCAGACAAACCTCTTGAATCAGTTATCTGGTTATCTTGTAGAAACTGCCCTCATTTCTATCATGGTACTCTGAGAATATATTATGACACACTTAATTTCTCACAGCTATGGAAGGTAGTTACATTGTACAAAACTTATGTTTAAAGTATTTCAAGTTTTTTTGTCATGTAGTTTACCTGTGTGAGGCAGGAATACAGCTCATCTTTACAGGGACCAAAGACGGCAAGGATCAAAACAAGGAATTCCAAATGTCTTCTTTTTAAAAAATGGCTGAGAAACTGGACTCTTCCTGTTGAAAGTTGGACACTCTGTGCTGTCAGTCTCGTTAGTTTTCACATTCAGCCCTCCCGCTTCATTTCTACTTCACTTCAATGTCTGGTTCAGTGACGCACACGGTGCTGCACATTCAGACTGACGTGCAAACCTGCTTTACAAGCTGACAGGCTTAGTGTCTCCTTTAATTACAAACAAAGCCTTGATGTAACATGTGAGCGTGCAGCGTCACGGGGCCGTGTATATACAAATTAGCAGATGAGCTGTCCAGCCTGTACACATTCATCACATTCTGGAGATTATTTTACATCATGATTAATGCCAGAGGCTTTCCCTTAAACAACTCAAACAATTCATCATTCAGCATTGTTGCTAATGTCATGGCAGGCTAACTGCATGATAATCAAAGAATATTGTGGGCAGTATGTTTCCACTCAACAGGTTTAGCAAGTTAGCTCGTGTCTTTCTGTGATATTCTGAGATTAGTTTTATAGATTTTAGTTTCCATGAGAGAGAGGCTAATGTAAAGCAGACAGTTCAGCAGTGACTGGGAACTCAAGATGACAGTTATTTTTGTGTACCTATACACTTTATCAGTTTGTCAAATTATACAGCACCTGAGGTGTTCCCTTGTTGCTGCTGCAGCCACAGGACTCAATTTCAAGTCTAAATAGCATGATGTGGGGCAGTTCTTTTGTCTGCACCATAACCATCAACTTCTACATAGAATACATGAATAGGCAGCAACAAGGAGTGTATTCACCATCTACACTGTGTAGTCTGACCAAGAACTGGTTTCATAAATGAACCATTATCTAGTCATCTTTAAATGTCATTACTTTGATTATGTGTCCCTCCTTAAAAATATGAAGTTAACGTTGTTCTCAATATTAATAATATATTTATATTATAAATCTTTAGATATAATATGCTATTATGACATTTGACTAACTCTTTAGATTATAACTCACAACAAAGTACAGTGAAATTACTCCAGAGCAAGAGGAACAAGATGTGAAGTTATTATTTTAGTTACTGAGTACCTGTTCTATTACTATTACAGGGTATGATCATAAAACTGAGCAAAAATCTGGACATTTTAGGGAAGATGGAGCAATGACTTCTGCATTCTTCTCAAATGTCAAACAAATGTCATTATATTCGCAGGGAGTGCTATATTATAAAGATGAAGCCAAACTCTTTCTATAGGGCAAAAAAAAAAAAAAAAAAAGAATCCAGAGATATCCCTTTTAGGTTCTTGCAAGAATCTGGATCCTATCTGGAGATTTTTTGATGTGACATCTTACAATGCTGTGATCACAGTATGTTTATTGTATGTGCCAATATTGTATGGGCCAGAACCTATACTACAACATTGGATGGCATCTGCATCTCTTGTTCTATCACACCAACAGGGGGCAGTATTTAATTAAATATAAAAGTGCACCACTTTGGAACACGAACTTCCACTTGGTTGAAACCTCATCCAAACCTCCTGTGTTTAAAAGACAATTAAAAGAGGCATTAATAAGCAGCCAGATAGGAATCAGGTAAGTCTAACTGTGTTTTTTTATATTGTATTTCTGTTTGGTGGATTTATTTGTATACTGCATATATTGTGTTTTTTGCCATTTCTTTTGACTGGTTTTCTAATTCTCGATACATTTCATTCATCTCGATACATTTTTCTCTGTCATTATTTATACATAAGCCAGATTTCTTACCTCATCTGCACATCCACTTCATAAAAAAAACAAAACAAAACAAAACAAAACAAAACAAAACAAAACAAAACAAAACAAAACAAAACAAAACAAAACAAAACAAAACAAAACAAAACAAAACAAAACAAACTATATACAATGTAGTTGTAATGTTTTAAAATAAATCAAAATCATCAAAATGACCAACAAACAGACAAACTACATTGTTCCTTTTGAATTTTAAAATAACCTCTGGGTACATGTGTGCATTTACTTCAGAACAAAGATCCAGGGGACAGGGTAATGTCATGGACATGACCAGCCTCTGAAGACTGTCTCAGCTGTTGTCCACCTCACCAGCAAACTTGATGTATCACGTGGTCCTCTTGATGGTTTATCCACAAGTAAAGATGTAAGATGTACATGTGGTCACTTCAATCAATTCATTTTGAACTGTAAAGTCAGGAAGGGATGACTCCATGTGATACATTTTTTTCTTTGGTCATTGCAGATAATGTTATCACTCTCATGTGATAAAACACAAAACATGCACTCATGCTTGCTGTATTCTCTATGCTCCACTTAAAGAAAAACATAATCACAATCATGTGGAGGTGTGGCACTTCAGTTTGACACAGGAAGTGCAGTTTAAACAGCTATGAAAGGGAGAGATTAAGTTTAAGGCGGTTCTGTGTGGCAGCTGTGCTGTATTTATAAAGAGAGAAGAGGAAGGAGGCAGTTCACAGGAAAAGTCAAAACAGAAGTTGAGGAGGAGAAAGAGAACCAGGGGAAGAGAGTAGACACACAGAGAGCTTCTGACACTGGAACAGAGGAGGAACGAGACACAGAGAATAAGCGGATGAACAGACAAACAAAGAGTTTGGATTTTCAAAACCAGTCAGCTGGTCAAGAGGAAACAATCTCTGCTGCATCCTTGAAAAGAGGGAGTGAGGGGGACATGACATGCGGAGGACTGAGGGGGGTGACAGAGGGGAGAGAAGGATGACACAGCAGGGATAAAAAATAATCAAGGAATCTAAAAAAGTACTTGGAATGGTTGACAAAAGATTTGCACATTAGCAACAGCAAGTACTGATTCAGGTCAGTGGATCCTGTTTGCTTTGTCACAGGGAAAAGGAAAAGAAAAGCAAACAAGGACAGGTAATAAAAAAAAAGAATTAGTTGTAGATTGAATTATTTCAGAGCATGTACATGCTTCTCTTTTAGGACTCACTGTTGTAGTAGAATATTTGTAGTACTTTGAGAAGAGGGAGTGGGGAGAGACGGACAGAGAGAGTCAAACACCAAAAAAGGTCTTGAGTCAGAGCTGGAGGAACTGCAGGTTTGACAGATGCTGCACAGCCATGGGAAGCCACAGGGAGAGAAAAACAAGGGGAGAGACAGAGGAAGACGGACAGAGAGTGGAGGAAAGAGGCTTATAAAGACAACAAGAAGAGAAAAAAAAGTGACTGTAAACTAGAAGTGAGAGGAAGAAGAGGGAACATTACCTGTCAAAAGGGGATGTTAGAATAGAAAACACACTTTTGTACAGAGCAGGTATAAAGAAAAGGCAGGTCAGGAGGGGCAGGGGGTGGGGTTAGGTGGTGATCCAGAAAGAGATCCAAAAAGTGACTGTGCATGTCTGTGTGGGGCACAGCCAAAAAAAGAGAGTGAGGGTGGGCTGTTACTGTAAATGTGATTCCCAAGAGACCAACCAGAGTACTGTAAACCAAGAGGAAAAAGAAGATCCAGCTTGTCTCAATGTAAATTCAACACCCCATGGACACCAGGATTTCACTGCAACTCTAAAGCAAACACACACCTCACCCATTGGGCGTCATGTCAACTGCCCCTGGCCTTGGTGCACCTGACCTGGCCGAGGGCCCCAAGACCACAGGACCTGTTGGGCTCCAGACCCTGTTGGACCTGCTGGTGGGCGTTTACCAGGAGTTCTACTCCTCACCCTTTGCAAGGGAAAAGTATGTCTCTGGTTTCCTGCAGTGGGGTGAGTGTTTTACTCTTATTTCTCTCTCTCTCTCTCTCTCTCTCTCTCTCTCTCTCTCTCAATATGCTGACCTAAATTACTCATCCTGCGACTGACAGGACATGTTGCCTGGCAACAACATTGTTTCGTCTCACCACACATAACACAATGTGTGACTAAACAACTAGTTTGTTTGTGCTGTTCAAGAGCTCTATTCCTGGGTAGTAAAAGTTAAATTATTATTTAACTCAAGTCACTAATGCCAAGATGTGTGACTTAGCAACCATTTTGTTTAGTTGTTCAAAAAATGGGGCCAGTTTTACAAAGATATTTTAGACTGCTCTGTAGTCATAGGCCAGTCTCAGTTTTGCTTTTCAGTCTATACAGACATTGTAGGCCATGAAGGCTGAACCCAAATGAGATAGTCTGTCATAAGCTTGTGCCTACCCTTAACATGACATCACAAAGCGTGGCTCCTGCAGTGTGGTAACGTGTTACTCAGTGACGAATTACTGTAATATTACTTTCCCCAGTAACGAGTAGTGTAAGGGATTACAATTTCTAAAACAGTAATAATATTCCCGCTACTAATCCTATCAGCATTGCATTACCAGAATGTGATTTGTTTTTTGGCCTCCATAAGATAAGAAATAGTGTATTTATTCATATAGGGAAATTGACAATTGTCCACTAGTTCATTCATTTATTTAGTTAAGTTAAGATTGAGTCGGTGACATTATTCGCTGCCTTTGTCTGAGTTGTTAAATAGTCTGATAGCAGTGGGAACAAAGGATTTCCTGAACTGCTCAGTCCTGCAGTGCAGCGAGGCAATGGCTGCTGCTGTGGTTGCTTCTCTGTCCAGCAAGGATGCTGTGGAGAGGGTGGTTGGAATTGTCCAAGATTGCCTGCATGTTACAGTGCATGTGTCTCTCCAAAAGTCTTCAGTGAGTCCAGACTCCTGCCAACCAGCTTATCCAGTCTCTTTGTGTTTTTATGTGACATGCTGCTGCTCCAACAGCATAAAACAGGACACTCGCCACCACTGACTGATAAAACATGTGCAGCATTTCATTGCAAATGTCAAATTACCTGAGCCTCCTGAGGAAAAAGAGCTGGCTCTGCCCCTTCCTGTTGATGGTGTCCAGACATTCCTGTCCAGGTGCACACCTAGGTATTTATAAGTGTTCACCACCTCAATGTCCTTCCCTCAAACATTGACTGGCTAAAGGGTGGGCCTGGACCTGCAAAAGTCCATGACCACCTCCTTGGTCTTGGAGGTGTTCATAAGGAAGCAGTTCTTGTCACTCCATTCACTGAAGGACGATGTCAGATCCCTGTACTCTCCTTCCTGCCCACACAGTATCTGTGTCATCCGAGTATTTCTGGGTGTGGCAAGGGTTGTATTTAAAGTTTGCTGTGCACAGGATGAACATGAACAGAGGCAGAACAGTCGCCTGTGAGGCCCACTGTCCCTGAGACACAGTAACCAGCCTGACGTACTGTGGTCGTCTTGTGAGGTAATCCACAATCCAGGGCCTGAAGGAGGGATCCACTCCCATCCTTTCTATCTTGTCCTTGAGAATGGGGGATCAGATGGTGTTAAATGCACTTGAAAAATCAAAGAACATAATCCTCACATAACTACCTGGGCCAGATGGAGCATGTACAGGACAGCGTCATCCACTCCACTATGTTCCTTGTAAGCAAACTGTAGGGAGTCTAGTGCGTGTTCAACATGTGGCCTCAGAAGGTGGAGAAGCAGCTGCTCCAGGGTCATGTTGTGTGATGTGAGGGCCACCAGTCTATAGTCATTTATCTCCTACTTTAGGTACCAAAACAAGACATGATGTTTTCAACAGGACCGGGACCTGTTTGCAGACTTAGGTTGTAGGTCTTCTGGAGAGGTTTAGCCAGCTGAGCTGCACATTCCTTGAGCAGCCTCGGGCACACACCACTGCCTTTCCAGGACATAGCCTCTTGAGCTCCGCCCTCACCTCATCCACTGTAAGGGGCAGGAGACTTAATCCCAGTGAGGAAGTTGCAGCTGCAGCTGTGTGAAGGAGATGTCGTAAGAGAAGACGCAGCTGAAGCAGTGGGCAAACCTGTTGTAGAACCAGTTGAACACACTGGCCCTATCCAAATCACCTTAAGTTGCCTGTCTGGTCCTCTCTTTTTAGCCAGTTATGGTCCTCATCCCCTTCCACACCTCTCTAGTGTTACTGTGCTGCAGCTTCCTCGCGACTTTCCTTTTGTAATGCTCCTTCGCCTGCTTTTATCTCCTCATCAGCTCATGTTGCACACATCTATGCTTCTCCCTGTCTCCAACACTGAAGGCCACCTTTTTCTGGTTGTGGAGGGTCTTGATGCTACTGGTAATGCAGGGTTTGTCGTTTGGAAAGCAGCATACAGTTCTTGTTGGTATAACAGTGTCCATACAGATCTTAATGTAATCTGTGGTGCAGTCAACCATTCTGTCAAGATCAGTGTCCTTGCTTTTATGATTTTCCTGTGACACCAACAGTACATTCCAATCTGTGCACTCAAAACAGTCCCTTAGAGACTCTCTGGCATCTGGGGTCCAGTTCCTAGGTAGGCTATCTTATGATGACATCATTCTGCTGATGTTCTGGATAGCAAAGATGCGCTTTTTGCAGCTGCTAGTTGTCTGAAGTTCAAACTCCGATAGCTGCTAGATGAGAGATGAGGGCAGTGTTGTACTCCCGCAGAGGCACACAATGTGTCAATGTGTCCACAATGCCAGCCAGCAATGATGAAATTGACCTTTATGCATATGGACTACTTGAGGTCAGGGAGGCATGAGGTTGAGACTCTGAACCAGTTCTCAAATGTCCAAAACATTTACATAAAGTACAACACTCCAACCCCTTCTAGCTCACCCAAGGAGTGACTTTTTTATTTAGGAGGTTTGGTGCTCACCACGACAAGGAAAAGACTGTCTGATAAGATAAGATAAGATAAGATAAGATAAGATAAGATAAGATAAGATAAGATAAGATAAGATAAGATCGCCTTAATTAGTCCCACAGTGGGGAAATTCACAGTGTTACAGCAGCAAAGTGGCAGTGCAGAGAACAGGAAAGCTGCAGAAACTGCAATAACAGATATTTAGAATGATAAATAATAACAATATAATAATGTACTAGATATACAAATAGATACAAAAAATTACATATGTACACCAACAGTAGCAAATGCATGAGGTTGTTACAGTTGGAGTTGTCCGTTTCTGGTGTGTGTGTGGTTACTGAGCACAGTGTTGGTTGTAAAGTTGTAAAGTCTGACAGCAGCTGGAAGGAAAGACTTGCGATATCTCTCCTTCACACACCTTGGGTGTAGCAGCCTGTCACTGAAGGAGCTGCTCAGTGCTGTCAGAGTGTCCTGCATGGGGTGGGAGGTGTTCTCCAACAGGGATGATAGCTTTGCCACCATTCTCCTGTCGCCCACTACCTCCACTGAGTCCAAGGGGCATCCCAGGAAAGAGCTGGCCTTCCTGATCAGCCTGTTGAGTCTCTTCCTGTCAGCAGTGGAGATGCTGCTGCCCCAGCAGACCACACCATAAAAGATGGCTGATGCCACCACAGAGTCTTAAAAGGTCTTCAGGAGTGCCCCTTGCACCCCAAAAGACCTGAGTCTCCGTAGCAGACTAGCCGTTGCTAGAGCTGTTGTAGCCGTTGCAGACTAGCCGCGGTTAGCTCGTCCATCTTACTGGGGAGCGATCTTACATTCCCCATGATGATGGAGAACTGGTTTGTAACGTCTCCTCCTGGCACGTCGACTTCCCCGTCTCTTCCTCCTCCTCAGGTCGCAGGGAATGTCGGGTCTCTCCTCGGGTAACACCGCTGTGTTACGGAGTGCCATCAGCTGTTCCCTGGTGTAAACAATGGAGCCATGGCTGCATGCCGGGTCTCCGGACAGGGACGTAAACAGAGAAAAAGACAACAGTAGAGCGGTCAGTACAACCACCGCAAGATTATGCGTGTCCATAGTGGGCGAATAAGACAAACTGACCGTTGATCAAAAATACAAATAAAAGAACATGTTAGCTTTGAGAAACTGTGATATAACTTTTCACTCTTTTTACACATTTATTGGCTTTGTGAATTGTGTATTAATCAGCAAGACTAGGTCAAAACCTAGTATATGGTTGGGCCTACGATGGTCAAATTCTGATTTTAAAACAATGTTGTCTGACAAATTCACCAGACACAGACTGAGTGGTGATTTTAGCTGCATTTACAATCACTCAGAGAGAAAGTTAGAAGAGGCAGAATATCTGTCTGATTGTGTCTCTCACACAGCTCACAGCCTTTATTTACTTCAACTTCAGAAATACTAGAGCCAGCTTTTAACTGCCTCTGTTTGATATGTAGAATTGGTCATGGTGGTAATTTAGTACACCTTGTTTTCAGTCGCTCCTGTTTGCCTGTTTAAAGTTACTGTAATACATGATTTATATAAAAGCTCTCTAGCGTTTCAGTGTACAGAAACCCTTTATTTCTTAACAGGGCTTTTATTGCTTGTGCTGCAGTTAGCATATTGTCTCATTTCCTGTTGCTGGTGTTTCTGTTGTTTACATGTTATTCAAATCTGCTTTGTGGCAGTTAGCAATGACTTCTCTCTCTCCCTTCCTCTCTCCTGCTCTCTCTGCTTTGGTGTGTCTTATGTCCGCTATCCCTCTACCTCCTTTATTAATAATGAAACATATAATGAAAGTGGTTTATTTGGTGTAATGGAGGCAAGGCTCAGTGTAGGGTAATTGCTCCTCCTCTTCCCTGCAAATGTACTCAAAGTACAAAGCAAGTAAATGAGTAAATGCTACCACATTAACATTTTTAAAGGGGGAAGGAGAGGATGTTAAAACATGTTATACGGTGATAATGATGATATATGATAAAGCTATTTAATTACAGAACATTTTTAGGCTGCCAGGTTTATATGTAGGCATATACGTTAGTTTCCGGGTGAGAACAGCACTGACAACCAATAATTCCCAGTCAGCACTTTGCAGTGTGTACATATAACTGATAATTACAATAGGTAGTTATACCAGGAACATCTAGCTAAAACTAATGCAGGCTAATACAGTTCTGCAATTAATTGTCCTTCATGAAGGTTATAATGTTACATTTTTATTTAAATAGTTTTAGAAAGGTGTTGATTCAACTGTGTGATCATTTTGGAGGATGTAGTGTGTGGTGCCGTTGAGCTGTAATGCATTATAAAGAAATGTTTTTTTTATTTAGCCTGCCGTCATTGATATAAATTGGGTGCACAAAAGAATAAAAATGCCTAGACACTAAAGCAGGTGTCCATAGACTTTATGTAGCAGTAGTTTTATGTTTATGTTATTGGGCTTCTTGATTACTAATGATTGGTATCGGGAACCACTCATCTAAACCCACACCAGATTCCATTTAAAGACACACACAAGGTCGACATTTTTCAGTGATTTACAGTGCTATGAAAGCACTCTGCACTACGGCTCTAACATGAGCCTCACAGGTTTGGGTACAGGAAGTGAAGAGCATTTGAGAGGTCAAACTGAGCAACCACACAGACCTGCCTTAGTAACCTCTCTGTTGTGACCCAGAATACATGTGCTCAAAAGCAACAGGATACCACTACAAGGTCACAAAAGTCAACACTGCTGACTCTCTGCTACTCCTGGTGAACCTCTCAGAGGCTTTTAAACTGGTGTTGTGTCACAAAGTTTGCATGACTCATGAAGGATATATGCTATAGACACACTTGTGGATAATAATACACACAAATTAGAGGAGAATACATCACTTCTTAAATGTCATGGTTATTTCAGAGGGTGTCTTCCTACTGTCCTAACATTTTTTTTAATCAATTATGAACAATTACACACACACGTGCACACACCCACCCACACACACACACACACACACACACACACACACACACACACACACACACACATAAATGTGGTCCAATATATTCTTGGCTCTGGGGGCAGTGAACATGTGTCCCCAGTAATGAGACCTTCCAAATTTAACCAGCCCATGTGTCCAGGACTGTGGATCCGGTGTCAAAATGATCTGTGATGAAGCAGTTTTCTAGGTTTAGCTGAACTGAGTTTAACTGCTTCTGCCAAAGGCTCACAGAGGCATAAAAGTCACGAGTAAATTATGCTTTAAAGTTACATGTCTTCTTACTCCTCCTCCTTAACACAGACACACCTACCATCGTAGTGTTTGTGCCTACACTTTGCTTAAGAGTTCCCATACTTGATGCAGCTTAAACCAGTCACAGTGGTACAGGTGAGCCATTATAGAAGAATTTTCTCTATGGAATTGTTGCTGAATATTTCCTCATTACTTCATTATTATATCACAGTAAGTTTCTTAACAGTATATCAGAGACAGCAGATTTCCAGACAAGTATTTTAATTAGGTCTTTCAGCATTAATGCGTTAATTGTGGTGAGATTAAGGGCTGAGCATAACACATTATCTGTTTTTAATTGTCTTAATCGTGTGCCACCAAAGATTCTTTATTTTACACCATCACTGGTGCTGTTACCAAAGATTCTAGAGTGCTACATTCTGGAATCTTTGGATGCTACTATTTTGACCCTTGCGTACCCCCACTTGTTGTCAAGCTGACACAGACATCTCCTACAAAGATTTTATATGCGGGGGCAAGGTACTTCATGGCAAGTCATGTCTATGGGAGCAAAAGGGGGACGGCTGAAGATCGAATGAGTTGGAAAATAAAAATATAACTTACCCAGAGCTTGTCAGCAGAATTATCAGACCTCTTCATAATTACACATCAGACATGCTAACATTAGCTTCTAGTTCAGGCAAACTGACAGTTATGTGTTGTCCAGCAAGAGAAAACAGTTCTGAAATGCAAAATAATACAATTTTAATCACAATTAACCATTGAAATTCAGCGATTAATCATGATCAAGAGAAAATTAATTGTTTGGCAGCCTTAATTTGAATCATAATATTCAGGCCATATACACATTGATAAACTTTATTTTGTGATGCATTACTGATGACCACAACTTAAAAATAAATAAGTGTAATGAACTAAACATAAAGATGTAACCGTGGATCTATGTGAATACGGAATTACAGAAAAAAGATTTTGTATTTGTATAATTACAAAATGCTCCAATGTCTGACATAAATGAAAAATAATTTTAAAACTTAATTGCACTTGTAGAGTAACAAATATGGCTATAACCTACTAATGTGTGGCGGTTTATTAATTTGACACAGAATACACTTTTTACACCTTGGTCATTTTCAACAGTGTATTTTCGAAGGATTGTAGTCATTGGATGTCTGAATCTTAAGTTATCAAAGAAACAATCAAAACAAAGGTTAGCAGTCTCAGCTTGCAGCCCCTCCATGACTTCCTGTGTGTTCTGTACAGAACTGGTGAAACACTGACTCTCTGAAAAATGAAACTGCTTCATTCAGTGTTTTTACTGGTTATAATCACCTGGACTTTTTGTTCTGGAGAGGAGAAGACCTCTGGGGATAATTTGACTCCCAGTAAAAATCTCCTGAACTGAGGGAATGTCACCCATATTTTGCTGAACACAGAACACAAAAAACTTGAGGAGGTTATAGATTTCTGGTAACAATTGTTTTCTCACCATATTCTCCATCTCACTGCTCAGTTTTCATGTAGTTTTCCCTCCACCCTTTTCTGTGTCAAGTTTGCTTATGAGCTGATCGCTCCCTAAGAGGCTTTCCTACCATGAGAGTACTGTGATTGGTACAATGCCAGACAACATTTACTGGCACCAGCAATGACTCCATCACTATTTTTCTTCTTTTCCATGTTATGGCCTCAAAAATATCATTACTAACAGCAAAGTGCTAACAGAATTGAAAATTTGTCAGAGTCCGTATGAAACCAGTATGCACGCAAATGCCTTCACTGGCATTGAAGTGACAGTTAATTAGGTCAAATAATGTTTTAATAGTAATAATAATGATAGCAATAATATATTATTAATATCATTATTGTTAGGGGTTGGGTGATCAATGACCTGGCTGCTAATTAGATTTTCCAGTTATTAGTTCTCATTATTTTGTCTCATCTAATTAAATAAAATGAAAATGTGCTCTTATGCTCTCTGAAAGGTTACTGCAACTTCGCAGCATCATTAGACTGGTTATATGTCACAAGTCCAGAGGCAATCTGTACTAATATTTGTGGGAAACATGAGGCTATTTTTTTCAAAAATAAAAGCGCATATGCAGAAGTTCCAATTCATTATGTGATGACATGGGATAACTGAATATTGAAAATATCAGAACTTGTTATATTTGGCAGGAAAAAGAGATGGATATTGGTAAACAACTTGATTAACATGATTAAGGACTTCATTCATTGGTGCTGAACTACCAGCATAATGCACTTTATTGCAGCAAAAGATAGCTAATGCTAATGTGACCATGTGAGGGCTTCTCCACTTTGCGCGCCTTTCTTGAAAATACCAAGGTACACTGCCCCTTCAGTACCTAAAGAAAACCCTACACAAAGGCCTTTGTCAGGGACCTTGCAGAAAAGGTTAAAAAATGACAAAGGTGTAAAAAAGGAGAATTGCTTCAATCAAGTTAAAAAACTGAGACCAAATACCAAAGGTCAATGGACCCTAAAATAAAAACTAGAAAAATTTGATACAAAAATTAGGGCCCAGACTGAAGAGAGGTCAACTGAGCCAAAAGGGAAAGAAACATTTCAACCTAACATAACATAATTAAACAGACCTGACCTCCCAAATGACACACAACAGGGTCCTAAACAAATTGAAAGGGGAACATTCAACAAAACTACCAACATTAAACACCAAGGAATCTAAGCATAAATAACCTATCAATTAAACTATTTACACAGAAGGAACTAACTTAAGAATTAACCTTAAATTGTGTAAATAAGGTGGATTGAGACAGTATCATTTGTACAGTGTGCATGAATTTGAAAAATGTGAGAATTACAAATGCAAAACAGCAATCTGAGTAGGCATCTTTTCAGCCTGATACAAAACCGACTGAAGACAATGTCTTGTGTGATGAGATCTATGAATGGCCTTTAGACATCAACATGTGATACGATCACAGGACATCCTCAGCTATTCATATGTTTCTCACTGTTGTGTGTCCCATGATGAACCAAGTCTCACTGTCTTACAGCATTAAAACACTGAGTGTTCTCAGGAGCATAGTGATCTCACCAGGACTCTTCCTAGAGTAGGTTGTCCACCCAAAATTAGTAACTGGGAAAGAAAGGCCTTTAGTCAGAGAGGAGCTGAAGAACCAAACAGTCACTTTAACAGAGCTTCAGAACTCCTCTGCAGAGCTAGAATAACAGAAGGACAATCAGCAGCACAGTAGAGAGGCTGGACAGAAGCCGCTTTTACTTAACATCCTACTTGGAGTTTGACAGACAGCATTTAAAGGACTCTGGGAGCAGCAGCAAAAAGATTCTCTGATCTGATGAGACAAATACTGAACCCTTAGGGCAGAAAACCAGACACTAATCACCTGGCTAACACTATCCCTACAGTAAAGCATGGGACAGGGACACTAGCCAAAAACTGAGTGCACATGACCTCAGGCTGGGCCCACAGTTCACCATTCAGCACAACAATGGCCTGAAACTAAAGGCCAAGAACACACCAGTGACACCTCTGACTGTCCTTGAGTGGCCCCACCAAAGCTCAGACTGAAACCCCAAAGAACATCTGTGGACACCTGTTCACTTACCATCCAAGAATCCAAGCTGTAACTGCTGCCAAAGGGGCTTTTACAAAGTATTGAATCAAGGTTCTGATTACCTTTGTAAATGAGAGATTTAATTTTTTTTTTTTTTTTTGATACATTTGAAAAACATTTTTTTTTTAAATATTTATTTTGTTATTATTGGTTATCAAATGTAAATTTGAAAGTATACACAGTGAAGGGGTCTAAATACTTTGTGAAGCCACTTTAAGTACACACATTGCATGCACCATCTGTTCCACAGTCCTTCCTTTTTTCTGGGAGGATACAGCTGTAGGAAGCACAGGGAACAGGATGAACAGCAATGTCCATTTCCTGCGCAGAAACAAACAGAATGATTTACTACGAATGTTTGGATTTTTACCTGAGAATGAGCAGGCTCAGAATTTCAAACTTTGCCCAAAAGTGTAACTCATCAAGGTGTCCAATGGATATATTTTCTTTGACTAACAATCATGAAGTCGAAAATCTGACTTACAGTCTCAAGAGAATCTGAGTAACCATACATTTAGCTACATATTTTTGTGCTGTTGTGCATGATATTTTAACTGAACCCAGGACACACTGGGGGAATTAGATGTATGATCTAGCTGAATGTCTCTAAAGACCTGTGGATTTGTTTAGGCAGAAGAATGTCTAGGACACCTTGCATAGTCTGCTGCAAATGCAGCCCAGAAATGGATGAATGGCATAGAATGGTCTGATTAGCTTTCATCATGACTTCAATTGTATTTTTAAGTCAGTTAATTGACTTTCAAGACTACAAAGTAGAGGTGGAAATCACACCATCGCTTTGTTCAGTTCAGGTGAAAGATTCACTGACTATGTGGGGTTCATTTTTCCATTAGCTATCATTACCACCCAAATGCAGGTCAGTATGTATGGAAGTAGGTGAACACATCACCATTTATATAGCTGGACATTCAGCTCTTACTCTGCCATGTTCAGTTCAATACAAAAAGCTTTATAAGATTAATAGCACAGCAGGCCATCATTTACATCTGAGTTATTACACCAACACCTGCACCTCCAGCCATCAGTCTGTCAAGCTCCTGAAGTTTGCAGACGACACCACTCTCATTGGACTCATCTCTGATGGCGATGAGTCTGCCTACAGGTGGGAGACTGACTGTCTGGTGACCTGGTGCAGGCAGAACAACCTAGAGCTAAACGCTCTGAAGACAGTGGAAATGATAGTGGACTTCAGGAAGAGCCCAGCCCCACCCACCCCCATCACCCTGTGTGACTCCCCCGTGGCTACCGTGGAGCATTTCCGCTTCTTGGGTACCACCATCACAGAGGATCTCAAATGGGAGCTGAACATCAGCTCCCTCATCAAAAAAGCTCAGCAGAGGATGTATTTCCTGAGGCAGTTGAAGATGTTCAACCTGCCAAGGACTATGATGGTGAACTTCTACACCTCCATCATTGAGTCCATCCTCACCTCCTCCATCACCATCTGGTACACTGCTGCCACGGAGAGGGACAATAACAGAGTGCAGCGTATCATCCACTCTGCAGAGAAGGTGATTGGCTGCAATCTTCCATCCCTCCAGGACCTGTACGCCTCAAGGACTTTGAGGCGTGCAAGGAAGATTGTAGCTGACTCCTCCCACCCTGGACACAAACTTTTTGTGACACTCCCCTCTGGCAGGAGGCTGCGGTCCTTCAGGACCAAAACCTCTCGCCACAAAAATAGCTTCTTCCCATCTGCTATTAGCCTTATCAACAAGGCTAGAGAGCCCCACTGTTGCTGATCCCCCTGATCCTCAATTGCACCAATCACCCAAAAAAATTCCTTGTATGTGAAAACATACTTGGCAATAAAACTGATTCTGATTCTGATTCTGATTCTGATTAGACTATGATTGTTTCTGTAGCTTTCACAGTCATTTCATGCTTTTAATGAAGAAGAAACAAACTTTGAATTACACATGGGCTATTATCAGTGTTGATGACTGATTTGGTCATTGACACTGATAATTCAGTAAAGTCAGTTCACTTTGAGAATTTGTCAATGATCAATGAAATTTGTTCACATAAGAATTAAACACCTCTACTCCAAATCAAAAGCTTCTTCTTGGCCTTTAAATGTTGATGCATGAACTGGGTCGACATAAAGATCAAAATGTTCAGTTAGTGAACATACATGATATACCTCAGATCAGACATCATACATTTATTTGTTCACTTCATAGTCAATCACACCTTTTTTTAAAAAATGTTTTTAACCTGAATTAATAATTAATAATAAAGATGTTGTGAGATACTATATATTTACTAATTCAAATACACAGCAACATGTCACAAGAAAAGAAGATTTTTATGACACTTGAGGACTGTTTTGCTCTGTTCTTCCTTGTGTTAAGATACTAAGACTTTCTTGGACAATCCTCAGTGAAGCTGTGTAAAAGAGCACTGGAGTTATTATTTCATCATGTTGGCAGAAAATTGCAATTTAACCAGCTTCAAATGAGACTAATAGTGTTATAAGGCCAGGTACTGTGACAGTACAAAGGTCAGTGATCTGTATGATATAAAAATGAATGCTGTTCATCAGTCTGTTTCTATGTAAAATGCAGCATCACAAAATCACAAGGCAGTGATGCAGCACAGGTCACATGACTGAGCCAGTCTACTAACCCAGGGTAGTGGATAGGATTGAGGATCCTTTTCACAGTTGTCCAGCTGCTTCAGGAAACTTTTAGTTCTGAGGCTACAGTAAGTGTGTTAATGAAGTTGCTATTGTTCCTCATCAAAAACCGTTTACACTCTGCGTTTGCCTCACTTGCATTCCTCCCAGTGTGTGAGGTGGAGGGGAATGAAAATAAAAATAAAGGACTGGAAAACTTGCCTGGATTCATAAGTGATAGCTGCTATTTTTAGCTGCAAAGAGTGACTCCAATTCAGATGGTTGCTGTTCTGAAGAGGAACTCCCTTTATGGCAAATGGAATCTTCTGTCCAACTGCAAGGACACAGAGAGCAGCAAACATGTTAATGGTTTAAAGGAGGCCTGTTATTTAAGACCCAGCATAAAATGACCACATGTGAAAAGGGAACAGCGGTGAGGCATTTCATATTTATGTAAAATTTACCATACATTATCAAGTGGAAATGTGAAAGATGGAAACTCAACTCACACAAATCCAGACCGAATTTTAAGGTGAATATTTCAATACTATAAGTTTGGTGGTAATTTTCACTTTAAGGATGTCAGTTTAAACACTCGGGTGTTCAGTTGCTTATGAGGTTCAAATCATTCCATCTTAAAATCAATATTTATTGCTGCATTGCCATTTTGCATTTTCTTGGCTCTGAAAATGACACCACCAAACCTCCATTCCCATTTCCTCACTAATATTCAGGATAAGACTACATTATAGCACACACATAATATTCTTGGCAATCTCAATCAATCTCTCTCTTCTCTCCTCCATTCACAGCTGAGCCCCTGGTAAGGCAGGTGAAGAAGACTCGCATCAAAAGGGAAGACTTTCATATCTTGAAGGTGATTGGCAGAGGCACATTCAGTGAGGTGAGCAGGTCTGGAATTAAACTTGGTAAAATATTTAGAATCAGCATGGTCTAACTAAGTATTGATTAGAATTGTTTCCAGATGAATTTGACATATTTGCATTTACACATTTACACTTAGTGATGACTCACTATCACTAACTGTGAGACGTGAATGGATGCAAGCATCCATTTTGTGCATGTTCATTTCAATGCAGTGTTTGTGGTTATTCTGTCTTGCCACTGCAGGTTGCTGTGGCGAGGATGCGACGCACGCAACAAGTGTATGCTCTAAAGATTATGAATAAGTGGGACATGCTACGGCGAGGAGAGGTACATACAAACAAATCTGTTCTCACATTCACAGGACAAACACAGGACAGCTCTCTTACTGTACATGCTGGATTGAGAGGGAAGAAAAAAGGAAGGAAAGTCAGATGGAGGCACATTCACTTTGATTTAAGATGGATGTCTTTCCACTACAGCTTTTATCCAGCTGTCTTGGTATTTTTGTCTTGTTCAGTCGGCCTGTTACCAGGAGGAGAGGGAGGTTTTACTGAGGGGTGACAGATGCTGGATTACAGAATTGCACTATGCCTTCCAGGATGACAACTATCTGGTATGTAAGAAACACCAGTCACCAATCAGTTATGGGTCAGTAAATATATTGTATCGATGAACAAATGCTCTTTGTATGTCCTATGAGTTTATAGCGCATACTATATCTAACTTAAATCCCAGTGCCATTTTCTCACTCATCCACCCTCTCTCAGTACCTGGTGATGGATTACTATGTTGGGGGGGACCTGCTGACTCTGCTCAGTAAATTTGGAGACCGGATCCCTGAGGACATGGCTCAGTTCTACCTGGCCGAGATGGTCATGGCCATTGACTCTGTCCACAGACTGGGTTATGTACACAGGTAAGGTAGGAGAACTCTCCTCTTAACCCTTTTGCATCCATAAGGACATTTTTGCTGTTTTCATTTTAATCTTTTGGTCATTTTGGCTGTGTTAATGCATATGGCATACATTTTGCCAAGGGTGTTCGTTTTTAAGATTTCTATAATAGACTCAAAAAAAATAGTTCCACTGCCATTACAGTGGAAACACATTCTATCTTATTAGGTTTTTATTCAGGGGTATTGGCTCCAAAAGTTTTGACTTTTTTCAGCCATATTAAGTCATATTTGACCTACACTGCAAAGAATTTCACTGTAAAATAACAGTAAATTACTGGCAGCGCAGACGGCAGCATTTTACAGTGCATGTACTATAATTTATAATAATAATAATAAATGTATAATTTATTAACAGTACATTACTGTATATTGTTTTACAGTATATCACAGAAGGATAACTGGCCTTTCCTGTAATTTCACAGTATGTGCCAGCATGTTACTGTTTACTTACAAAGGTTAATACAATCTCTTACATTTAATTCCTATAAATCCCTTTTTTCTTTTTTTTTTTAAAAAATAGGTAAAAAAGATAATACACATTTAATAACATGTATCTGTAGTTTATTACATATCCTCAGTACAAGAACAGAGGAAGAGAACTGTATCACAGTCTAACTTGGAAACAAGTCTTGTGCACAAGTAAATGTGAACTGCATGACTGCAGAGTTTGGCTGTTATCCTCAATCACCAATGATGAGTGCCATGCAGGATTAAGACATGACATGCAGGATAAAGACACTTAAAAGACGCATTGGGTGTACAACTGTGGGTCCACATGTGCCTGATTATGTTAAGATATCAGTGCAAGTCTTTGCACACATGTCACACAATATCAATTTGCTCTAGTTTAATGTCTGTAGTTGACAACAAAGATGTATTTTCAGGTTAAGTGTGATACAAGGAAAAGGAACAGCAAAGTACTGTATGTTAGCCAAATGCAGCAATGCTAGGCTAATATGACAATATCATTCAGTTTAAATGAACTGACACAATTGTTTGATGTGGTTATAATGTTGCTCATGGGAATAACACACTGACTTACCTCATGTCTCCATCTGCTGAGAGAGACACTTGGTAATTCCAGGCCCCCACTTGCTGATGAAAATCTTCCCATCCTTCCACTTTGCGGTTGTCCAGTCGGCTCTATAGTAGCACAAGTAAACGCAAGTTAGCTACTTCTTCACCCTGCGATATGCGAGTAACTTTAATAAAGTTAACTTTACTGGCTGTTGGCTGGCTTCAGTTGAGTATTTAAGGATACTGTACTGTATTTACAGAACTGTTTAATAAAACGGCTGGAGCTTGAACGAAGGAGCTTTCTTTGCCAATTTTAGCAATCTAGCCTGATGAAACAGACATAATGAAACTGAATCTGACATGTCAACAGTAAATTATCATGCAGAAAAAACAATGCCATTTTGGCATGATAAAGATAATGTTACATTCTTGGTTGAAGTCTATGTGGACTGCTCTCCACCAAAGCTGTGCTCTCCAAAGTCAAGCTCAGAAATAGCCCAACACATCCTGTTGCTCAAAAATGAGTTTTTATGAGAATTTCCAATTATTTAAAAAATGTTATCACAAAAGTAGAAACATTAGTCTCCAATAATCAGTACAACGATGATGGAAAGTGACTGGAATTCCAAAGCAATGAAAGCATGTATTTCCAAAGCGTGAAAAATACTGTTTTAATCTGACAAATTACAGTTATATACTGTTATTGGTTAGCCGACCACAATAACTCTTAATTTACATGTGCGGAATGAAGATTCAATAGTATTTTACAATTACTATGAAATATATACAACCACAGTATATTTACAGCAATTCATTACAATGTATGGAGCAAATTCATGATATTTTCCTGGTGTTCACTAGGGGCATTGCTGCTCTATCATGGACTACTGTAGGCCAGTGGAATAAATGCATGCAACTAAAATGGTGTGGGTGTGTTGGTATGGATGTCATAGTGGTATGTTCTCTCACACACCCATATACATACTTTCATCCACTCACACACACTCTGCATGCACGGGTCTTCAAACCCAATAGAATATAATAAATTATAGCTCATAGGTGCAGTACATTTCTGTATGTGAGTAAAGTAGGCTACTAGGATGTGCGCATGTCTAAAAAATAAAAATAATTCAGTGAAAGTGGAAAGTAATAATATATAATAATAATAATTTTTTTGGCCAATATTTGACTCTGACATTTTTCTTCTCTAAGGACCTCAGTGTAATTGTTTAAAGGGGTGCACAAGGGTTAAAGAATGGCACTCATATAAGCCAAATGTACATCAAGCCAAACATTTGTATAAACTCTCTCCTGGAACTGTAACATGAAGTGGATAAAAACACTGCAGACATCCTGTAATGTGTTGTTTTTGATTAATGAAATCTAACCTTTAATAACAGAGACCCCTCTACCCTGTTCTTTACACAGAGACATCAAACCTGACAACATCCTGCTGACTGCTGATGGACACATCAGACTAGGGGACTTTGGTTCTTGTCTGAGGCTCCTAGAGGATGGGATGGTGAGAACCGACTTCAATCAGTTCAATCAAAAAAAAATGACAAATGTCAAAAAATAAAATAATACATAAAACAGTTAAAAGTAATGATAAAGAAAATATAAAAACATAGAAATGACAGATAAAATAAGTTACACTTAAAGCCATACTGTTAAAATTAGTTTTAAGAGACAGCCTAATGGGAGTAAATTAACAGAAAATGAAATTGGTCCTAGAACAGAGCCCTGTGGCACCCACTCCTAGACAGTGCTTGAGAGGAAGTAAAGCCATCAACAGACACAATAAACTCTTCTATAGAAAGGTATGAGGAGAAACAATAGAGGGCAGTCCCAGAGATACCAACCCATGTTCTCAATCTTTCATTTATAATGTTATGATCCCCCATGTGATGCTAGCACACAGGTTTTGACCATTAGATACGTTTTTGTTTTTGGAAATCCATCATCCTATTGATTTCATTGCAGGTTCACTCGTCCCTAGCAGTCGGGACCCCTGACTATTTGTCTCCAGAGATTTTAAGAGCAGTAGAGGGAGGTGGAGGTTATGGTCCTGAGTGTGACTGGTGGGCTTTGGGTATCTGTGCCTATGAAATGCTGCTGGGGACCACACCCTTCTATGCAGAGTCCATCTCTGAAACATATGCTAAGATCATCCACTTTCAGGTACATAAACACACTGAAAATGCATCTCTGAAACATATGCTAAGATCATCCACTTTCAGGTACATAAACACACGTTTAGCTACCTACATCTATCTATCTATCTATCTATCTATCTATCTATCTATCTATCTATCTATCTATCTATCTATCTATCTATCTATCTATCCATATTTAATTCTTGTGTCAATTTTTTTAACCACAAGGAGTATTTTGAGTTCCCTCCTACTGGCCCTGAGATTTCAGACAAGGCTCGTTCCTTCATCACTGGACTCATCTGTGAGAAGGAAATTCGTCTGGGGAGGAAAGGCACGAGTGACTTCAGGAGCCATCCGTTCTTCTGTGGACTAGATTGGAGTTCCCTGCATAAACTCTCTGCCCCCTTCTTACCTGAAGTATCTAATCCAACTGACACCTCCAACTTTGACATTCTGGATGACTGTCTCAGTGAAATGGTATTGTCAATAGAGAATGTTACTCTCCATGTCATGCACTTATCAGGAAAATGTCTTTTTTGTTGTCTTCAGTAACATATCTTAAAAGGAGTATCAATCATGGAAAAAATCAGCCCTATAAATTTTGTGCCATCAACCTGGCTCCTAGTATGGCTCCAAGTAAAATGCATGGATAACAAGATAACACCAGCTGGTGGTTGCTGGCATGAAAACTGGCATCTGTTGTGTTCTGCAGGAGACACTGTCTGATCTAATGGACAGAGCACCAATAGGAGTACACTTGGCTTTTGTTGGATATTCTTACACCGCTACCAGGTGAAATGAATATATGATTAATGTTTTATGTGCGTTGAAGAACTCTTACTGGCCTCTATATGGAGTGTTCCTGGGTATTGTTTAATTGGTCTCTCTTTTATAGTCAGACTGGTGCTGTCGACCGCAGTCAAGACATAATGATGCAGATTGACCATACAAGGCTCAGGGAGTTTGAGAGTTTGTACACACCGGAGAAACTGGTGAGACATCATCCTAAACACTGCACACATGTCAGAACTTGTCCATTTGTCAGGTTGCATCAGTTACCCCATAACCTCATGTGCAGCATTTAAAAGACAGTTACAGCTATGTTTTTTTCTCATGTAATGATTACAAATATTGCTCAGCTTGTTTTACCCGTTATGCAGGACCTAATCTGTTCTTTTTTTGTGGCTCAAATTCAGAGCCAGCTGTTGCATCTCACAGATACTCTACCAGAGGATCTGCCTGCATTGTTGGAGGTCCCATTGACTCTGGAGCAAGGCTGTGCTTCATCCACCCACACCACCACTGAGGAGGAGGAGACTGATGAAATATCAGGACTCAGTGAAGACTTGCAGCGGTATCAATTTACACAAATTCCATCTTTAGCCAATCTATCTTTTAATTCATTTTAATATATATAGTATAGTTTAAAAACACTGGACAAAAGACAAAAAAAATCACATTGACTGGATCTGTGTTTAAAACCTTTATCAACTGGAGTAATTACAAGTATGGAATTATATGGAATGGATTTACCCCTCAAATAAAGACAAGCATTTATTGCAATGACAATACATAATCCCAGCTTCACTAGACTTGCTTGGTGAAATATAATAATTGTAAGAAGATATGATATGAACTCACAGTCTTTTGTTCTTTCTCCACTAGCAGGTTAGAAGAAGCAGAGAGGAGATATTGTGAGCTGGAGAAAGAAATGGAGAGATTGAAGGGGGAGATGCAGGACTGGAGAGCGCCCAAAGAAACAGGCAAGCAATTAACACACCTGCTTCCTTATCATAGAATTATCTTCATCATCATTATAATCACCCCTCTATACAGCATGGGCTGTTCATCTCTCTTTCACCTTATATAGTATGCAGCTATAACATGGCGTCATACATAGGAACCAATATCATTTTGACAACGTGAAGAGAGCAACAGCCATGGAATTACATGAATAAGGTTTATTTTAATATCATTGTGTTGCTAAACACAGGTTTGTTTTTACAACCAGCAAATATCCATGCAACAGAAAACCAATAAAATTCACAGGACAACATTAAAAGCCATGGCCACATAGAGGAAGAGTGGTGACTTTAAATTTAGTCCAGTTGGTTGAAAAATCTCTAAGGCTGTTCCCAAATGCCAGGTATTTCAGTAACATTACCTAATCACACAGACATCCACACAACCCAAGTACTTCTTCACAGTCCCGAGTCTCTTAAGAACAACATAAATGTTAGGTGGAATGAGTTCCAGACAATATGAGCCACTCTGAATAAACACATTGCTGCACAGTCCCAGCAGCATCTGCTTATACTGGAGGCCTCAGTCAGAACATAGTGATAAATACCCACTCTAAGAATAGCCTTGGTATGCAGGAACTTGGATGCCCATTTCCATAAATCAATACAGTGTCATGCACTTTTTAAAGATACAGGGATGAGGGCCTTCTGTTCTTTGACTGACAGATGAAGGTGTTACGAATAATGACCATGACTCCTGCATATGGACAAAAAGCATGTACTGTACCTTACTCCATGTGTGTTAATAAGTCAGTGGCTCCTTTCACTAAATTCACTACCTTCTCCATCACTCCTTTTCTCCTTCATTTCACACTCACACTGTCATCACCACAAAAATCTAGTGTTTTTGTTCTGTTCTGTTTCTTTGTCTTGCTACAATTTTGACAAGCAGCAGTACATCCCAAGACTAAATGCCTGCAACAGCGTTGCTACACATTATGGCCTCTGATGTTCCTCTTTCTCCTCCAGTCACAGAGCTAAGTATCTGCCCAGCCACTCTTGCTCTGCCTGCCCACTGTGTGGACGTACCAGGGGATGTAAGCCTATCTTTAATCCACTTTTATATTCTCTTTCTGCGCCTGACATGGAAAACAAACTTTTTTTTAAACAGCATGTAACCTGTGTGATTGTCTAATTAATTTGCAGAAGCTTTGCATTTGAACTAAGACCAGGCTTGATAATGGGCAAACAAGAGAGTGTCTATATGAAATGTTTACAACTAACCAAGCTCTGTTTATGTTTCTACATAGCTGCTCTGTTCACTGGTCTAACTTGCATGTTTTACAGAGGAGGAGAGCGCCCCCAGCCTGCCATTACCCACTGGTGATTCCTCTCCACCGTCACCTGCTGCTCTTCCACAGGGTACAGACAAAATCCAGAACTATAATCACCCATTTAAGATTCAACAGATTTAGGGTTTTGAATGCAATTCTGACACTGACATGTTTTGTGGTTGCATGTGAGAGATTACTTCATCATCAGTGGCAGAAGAAGTATTAATACTAAGTTAAGTAAAAGTTGTTCTCAGAGGAGCTGCAGATGTTCTGCATAAAGAGCACTTTAAGGTTTCTCAAACAATGCCAGTGAGTTGTTTTTAAATTCAGGGTTTATGTTCTATGTCTAAAGTTCTGTCTCTAGGTACTTAGTAGTGTTGGCTGTTATTGTTGCTTTCCATAAAGAGGAGTGTGTATGAATGTTGGCTTACATGAACTGAATTACTTACATTGTGGAAAATAATTGTCATAAGAAATTGTAAAAACTAGTGAGTGAAATTAATGAAATAAATGAAGTAAAATAGTGAGACATTATGGCATCCATAAAATTTTGAAACTCTTTACTGGCCACATCAGTCTCTCCATCAGCCCTCTCTGTGTGCCTATCATTCAGGGTGCAGGCTGATCCTAGTCGATAAGTCCAGGGCATGAATTTCTTTCTCTCACAGTCCGACCAAGCCTCAACAATGTTAGAGCTCTTCGTCTTGGCCTGATCATAGCACTTATTTTTAAATGTTTGTTCTTCTAACTGTTGCCTCCTTGGCTGTTCCTCTGCCATCTCTACTTCTTGACAATGCAGTTATGGTGTGGAATATACACTGCTGTCATGCTGCTGCCTGTAGATATTCCTTCCATTCTCTCACGTTATTGTTGTCACCAGTCTCTCGGCTGCAGTCCCAAAATTCAACACAGTCTGTCAGCTATGGAAGGCGCATTCTCCTTCCCCTGGTAATCCTTAAATTGGCACTATCTGTTAGCATCTGTGAGATTTACCACTTCCCGTTCCCACTGCACACAGGTGTCCATCTCCCCTCCTCTCTTCTTCTTTACCTTGTCCGGATTGGTTGTGTTAGCGCTGTGTTCTCAGTCTGAACCACTTCGTGTGTTGCCATTTACAGATCCAGGGCTGTGTAGGAACATGTTTTTTCAGCACACACGTACAATATACAGCTGGCAGACTGTGAGGAGATAGTCACTGAATTAGACAAAAAGTGTATTGGATTAGAATCACTAACTCTGCTTTTAATAAAATCTTTGGACCAGGGAGTTCCTAGAAAAACTCACCCCTACTACTAACTGAGCAGAGGTCTAATCAGCCACAGTGACGAAAACACCTGAGTTGAGGTGTTGCGCTTTTATTGAAGGTGAAACAGATTTTTTTATAGTAGTATCTTTTAATTTGACCACATTTATGTAAAAAATGTCTAAGAATTAAAATGTGAAATTTTAGTCATTATGGTAGGAAATTATCTGAAATTTTGTTTAGATCATGGGATTCTCCATCATTACCAGCATTATTATTATTTCAGGTCTACGGTTACCATTAATGTATCAAATCAAATGCCAAAATGAACCTGGTATATAATGTGATTTAATTTCAAACTAATCCAAAGAAATATTCTTATGGTCTTTTTTGTTGTGCCCTCTAGGTTCACCTGCCACGGGTGATGAGTGAGTTATACCTGCTGGTGTGTGCAGAAGGGGGGGAGGTCCAAGCCTGGGAGAGACACTGTTATACTGAGCTCTCATGAGTGCATGTTGAGGTGGCACATGCTGACTTCTCCCACAACAACAGCACAAAGGACTGAGCCCCTGCTCTATGCTCCCTCCCTGCCCCACTCCTCAGCCTCCTAAACTCCTCCTTGAAAGAAGGAAAAGCAGGATAAAAATGCTTCTAATGAGAACTTCTGAGCATGTCATTACTGCAGGATCATTTCAAAATTTCAAAGTTTTCCAACTGATATGATGAGAAAGGCAATACAGACTGCTGGGAGCTAATAAGAAAGAAATGATGAGGGCATTTTCTGACCTACCTTGCCTGCTTACCAGACTGAAAGTTACAATAGAGATGCACTAAGTTAAGATTACAAGAGAGAAAAAGACTCATCTTACTTTAACCTGTTTTCAGAATGATGTACCTAAAGTTAGATGTTTACTGTTTTTAAACCCTTTTGATTACAGTCATAACTCTCGTCTCGTTTGAAGGGTATCACATCAAATTCTACACCCCAAAAGTCAGAATGAGTAGGAGAGTAACTGAACCAAAGTTACTTAGGCACAAACATGGTAAAGATAGAATCAGGGGACTTACAACTTTCAAATAATGTGCAATTTGTCAATGTTGTGTAAACACTGAAACAAACCTAAAGTAGCGTTCACTCCATGAGTATACTACCGTCAGGCATTTTAAACTACAATGGTTTCAGAAAGTATTCAAATACCTTCCCTTTTTGTAAACTTTATTGTGATCTTGACTGGATCTTAACTGTTACCTTTGTCTCAGGTCATGTGCTCTTTGGAGCAGGTTTTCCCCAGTTTCCTGTATTTGACGGTATTCACTCTTCTCTAATTGATCTTGCAGTGATGTATTAGCTAGGTAATGGTAAATGCTCTGCACTTATATAGTGCTTTCCTAGTCTTATTGATCACTCAAAGCACTTTACAATACTCTGATCAGTGGACGACCTGCTGTATTGAGCCACAGCCACCCCATTTGTGAAACTCCAAGTGTGCTGTCAAATGCCTTTTACTCAAATTTGCTTACATCTGTGGTCAGCTGTGGTTCAGGAGGTGGAGTGGGTTATCCACTCATCAGAATGTTGGTCCGCATGTCCAAAATGGGTAAAATACTGATAGAAGAATAGAAGAAGCACTGCTTGAATGTGTGAATGAATTTGTGAATGTGGCTTGTAGTGTAAGGTGTTTTAAGTAGTAAACTGGAAAAGTGCTACAGTATATTAAGTGCAGTCCATTTAGCATCTAACCACTCCAGCATAAAGAACTGATGGAGCGCTGCTGAGGTGGCTGTCCTTCTGGCAGGTGTTGCCATCTCTGCACAAGATTTCTGAAGCTCTTTTAGAGGGTTCTCATTCAGCTCCCGGACCAGGGCCGTTCTTGTCCAGTTACTCAATTTGACCAGACAGCCAACTTTCTAAACTATGTCCAGTCTGTTCAATTTGCCATAGGTGGACTCCATCATGGTCTAGATACTTCTCATATAAAATAAAAACAAATAGATAATTAAAGCAAACAGGATGCGCCACACCACAATTTGCATTGTGAAACTTAAGGGTCTGAGGACTTCTGTAAGTAATGCTGGACCCACACTGGATGATAGGATAGATTTTGGATCTGAATGCCCCTCAGAACAACAGCAGGGCGTTACAGATTAAAGGCAAGTCTGAACCAATTATCTGCCGAAATGATAATTGGTGTACACGATCTTAACGTTAGTTTGTCAGAAAGTGTCACTATATATGATGTTTTCCTACTCAGCAATTAATAGTAACTTTGTACAAGCACAATAATATTAATAGAACAGCATTGCCATGGCAGTGGAAGGTAGGGGTGGAGGTCTGGCAAAAATATCAAATGACAATCTTTTTGGACTGAATCACAGTCCACTTTCTGAATCACAATCTGCATCTTGTCTAATTCATGATTCTTAGTGGTTTTCAATGCATCCATGGTACTTTCTTAGCAGTGGCGTGTGGTGCCTTTATAGATAGCAGCACCAAGCAGAGCAAACTACTCCAGCAGTCATAGCATTTATTTACTGACAAACAGCTTAAAGTGCACATACATTGCACTGCTATGTTCACAGCAATATAATACTAACTGTTAACTAACTAGCAAACTCTCTGCTCAGGTCACCAGCATCAGAGCTCTCTCTCTGTGTCTCTCTCGCTACACACACAACCTATGTATTGATCTATCCCTGAGAGGATCTGCTCTACTCCTGTAACAATATTCTTTCTCAAACTTCTCAAACATACTGCAAATCTTGCACAAAGATGATAAATTTGTGTAATTTGTTCATTTTCTTGCTGCTGCTGCAGTTTATATTTGATGCGCAGGTTTACTTTCCACAGACGCACATGCACATGATGTGTGCATTATTCTAACTGACCTCAGTAGAGTAGAAGCTCAGCCAACGACAGCTTGCCTAGCACACTGGCTGTAGCTAATCACCAGTCAAAGATCCCATGCGCATGCACAAACCTCCAAATTAAGCTGCTGTCCTCTCTGCTTGCCAAACTTCAGCCTTAGGCAACAGGACATGGTCACACCTATAAAAATCACAGAAAAAGTAGGTACAATAGCTGGAAGGCAAGCTAGCATGAAGGGACAATACTCTAAATTAAAGTAAATTACATGATGAATCATTTATGGGACAGAAAGCTGTTCTGAGATCATATGTAAATAGAGATATCACTTCAACTTCAGTATTGTTCTTATTGAGGTCTATTTTTAGCTTTAACTGGGCAAGCACTGCTTGCCTTGCTTGCCCTGACAGCACGCCAGTGTGTGGTCATATGGAGTATTTGTTCAGACAGTGCTGTTATTTATTTATGAGGTACTATATGTACTTTATTTAGAAGGTTCAGTGGCTTCCCTGGCTTGCCCGATTTCGTGTTTCACTACCTGCAGGCAGATCTTTCGCCCCATGGACAGACTGTAACTCCACCATCTTGTACTGCAGCTGGCGACGGAAGTTCTTGTTCTGTTCAAGTGTACATGTGGCGCTACACCAAGCTTGCAGAGGTAGCAGAGCAGAGCAAAGGCTGCTGTCCCGAACTCCAGTTACTAGGCTAGTTGTTTAACAGTTAAAAATGGACTGGTTTGCAGCAACGGAACTTTTAAAATTGAATATCTGTATATATCACCTTTTAATGGTTAAATTAATTTAAAAGGTAGATCATATGCCAAAGTAAAATCGTCCATAAGATCATCAAATTGCCCACCTCTATTGAAAGGTCTAAGAATGTATAAAAATGAGGACATATCTAATGATCACAGGTTTCACTCTCCATTCCACATGTGTACAAATAACAATAATGTTTGCTTGTAGCAGTGCGTGCATTCTTATTTGAATATTAAAAATAGGTTAAATCTGTCATTATGTCTGTGCGTTCCCTTGTTTTTAAAATTGGTTAAGATTGGAAAATCCTATAGTGGCCATCAAGCCTTAGAGATTTCTGCTTTTGATTGTTAATACAAGTTCTAAAAACCTGTTTTCACTTTGTCATTGTGGGTTATTCAGTTTGGATTGATGGGAAAAATGGTAATTTAAAATTGTAATGGTAATCTACACCACAAAAAATGTGGAAAAGTGAGGGGGTCTGAATACTTTCTGAAGGCCCTGTAGTTGTTAAAATCTAATTTTGTAATATATAATAATCTAATTAGTTTTCTGTATCATGTATCCACACCAAGGGGTGGTTTGTAGTTGTGTTGCACAACTGTAGGCATGTTTTTGTTGTGCCTGTTTTAGTATTGGTGATAATTCAGGATGAACACTACAGTCACGCTTGTATGAGCTGACTGACATTCATGTTTAATAACCAGCTCATTCATGACTGTGTGGCCACTAGCTGTCCTGTAACATCCATTCATATTCACACAGGTGTACAGTAGAGCCATTATAGCATTATAGCCAATGTTGTGGTTTCATAAATATTAAAGTCAGTCCAAAGTCACCCAGTCCAATTGAACTGTGGGTCATAATAACCTGCTGCACAAACCACTGTGGGCTAGTTTTATATAGGAGGATGGTCACAGAATGGCGGCTGCAAGTGCAGGTGCAGCTACAGGTCCACTGTGAAAAAAAGCCTTGTCAAGACTGGTGTTTGGAGACAATTTCATTTGACATGAATCATCACCAACAAGTTATAGATGACCAAAAGCTATGCACAAAGACTGTCGCAGAGCATTTCAAATGAAAGAAGGAAACACCTCAAAGATGCAGCTCAAAGACAGACATCCAGATCTGTACACAGAATTCAGGGTTAGATCTTTATATTAGTGACTTGTCATCAAAATGTTCATGTCCTATAAAATGTCACTTTAACTGTTTGTGAACTGCAACAAACATCTGTTGGAGTAACATCGCTCCACACACATCGTTCACAAAGGCTAACATAGCAACACTTGTGCTCACAACATCAGTAGGCTACAGTCATTCGTGTTCAGCCTGTCAGAATATAACACTGACTTTTTAAAAATTATTTTCACACCATTGGTCTGTCAATATGTTAGTCAATTTAAACTAATGCAGAGGTGAGTGTGTGTGTGTGTGTGTGTGTGTGTGTGTGTGTGTGTGTGTTAGCACACTGTGTGTACAGCAGCCTCTGTTGTTCTCTGTTTTTTGGCATGGTATTGAGAATCATTGAATTATTATTATTATCATGGAATAATAATTATTTTCGGTATCAACTAACAAAAATCTGGTTTTGTGACGTCATCAAAAGATTCTGATTATTGGTTTAGATTAAACATTGTGAAAAGTGCACATTGCACTGATGTGCTGTACTCAATCTTAATCAATCAAACTAAATCAGCTCCTTTTGCTCTATTTATTGTAAAACTATTATTATTGTCAGAAATGTAAGACATCAATTCCAGTAAGTGTAAAATAAAAAAGGCTTTTAAATTTTGACTTAGTGGTCTCAATAGTTGAAAGAAAAGACTTTAATTCCGTGACATCAGCAAGAAGACAGATGCTGCAAATGTACAGGTCCAGTCAGAGTGTAAAGAGTGACTTGCATTATTATAACAGTAAACCAGTGTGGTGCAAATCCCTTTTTTGCAGGTGAGAGACAAACACTTTCTGAATAATTAAGTGGGAACAATAAATGTTTTATGACCCAAATTAGTCAGAAGATCCTTTCTTCCATCCCCTTCTCAGCTCTGTCTAATAAAAGCTGACAATCGCACCCTCTATCGTACTTGCCCAGACACAAAGACAGTTCAACTTCCTCCCTTGGAAGTAACTCCAAACCAAGAGGGAGCAATCTCAGACTTTAAGTTCTTCACCCAGCAGTTTCACACTTGGCTACAAAAAAACTGCCAGGTGTCAACAAGCCAGCAGAATTGCATCATTAGTAAAGTGCACAGATACACACTTTTTTATGTGTAAATGTCATTTATTTAAAAAATATACAATTATAATCTTGTTTTGATGTTTTTTAAAGTAGCTGATTGCATCAGATCGTCACCATGAATTGTGATCCCTGATTCTCTGCTCTAGGTTAGGCCAGGGCCAGACTGGGACAAAAAATTGGCCCTGGCATTTTGGTCTTGACCGGCCCACCACATACAATCACACGCACCACCATCTTTGCACTCCCTTTAATATATGTACCAACTTCTACTCCTTAAAACCACCAAAGTCATGTAATTAGGTAATTAGGTGTAATTAGGAATCATTGACAGTAGACGCATTAAATACTTTCAAACTTGGCATTTATTAATACAACAAAATTGTATACTCCACAGTGATGAATCCTAAAATAAGCTATGGAATCCATCCTGTGGGTGCCCGTGTGTTTGAGGGAGAAAGAGAAGAGAGAGAGAAAAAATGGACGTGATAAATATTAACAAAACAAGAATCCTGTCAGCTAATTACTATTAGCCTTCACTATTAACCTTGATGAATGGTGGTTAACAAAATAATGTTCAGTTCCGTTAATATCAGAGACACATAAAAAAAAATTACTTTTAGCTCAGCAGGGGTTGGCAAGACATAAAAGGCCTACTAATTGTCTTAGACAGTGTGCACAATGTGTTAAGTAGCTGTTCTGACCTCCTTACAGTAGGCTAGGACTATATCTTGGTAGCTATCTACACCCATAACAAGCAAAACAGACATAGCCGTATATCAAAGCATGCAGAACAATTTTTATTGCAGTGTAATCACTATAACTTTGCAAACAGCTTGTACACCACTTGTGTTTTTGACTTTATCAATGCATTAATGGGTTCCTTGACTCATGACGTGCTTTGAAAGCAGTTTTGGTACATTTGGCAGCATCTGCCTGAAGTGCCTGTTTCTTTTTCTCACGCAATTTCTCCGTGCCTCCCTTGCACTTTTTCTCCATCTTTCATTCACTGTTTGTTTGGTCAGACATACACTACACGTGGGTACAGAGCACTGGGGGTGGGGGGGGTGGGGGGGGGGGGGGGGGGGGGATTACACCAGCACTGAGACCAAAGGGGAAGGTGTTTAAAATATGTGACTGAGCCAGCCTGAGCCCAATGGGCTGCCAATCTACGAGTTTTATTGGCCAGTCAGACAAATAAAAAAAGATGTATCGGCCCAAAAAGCATGTCGGCCCAGCGGGAAAGTGCGTGGTCTGCCAGATTAACCACTGGGTTAGGCCCAATTAACAGGATCTAGTCCATGGAAAGAGAGTCCTTTCCTTTCAGTCCTTTCCTTCTACTTTGTTTAAATCCAGTGAGCTACAGGCTTGTGCAGCTTCCTGGTAGGGCATAGGCAGGGGTGAAAGTAGTTTGAGATTCTTTCCGGTACTTTGTTGAAAAATCAAACGTCCCAGTACAATAAATTAAACGCACCGATCCCCTCGCTGTGTTTCAGACATAGGTTTCGGATGTAGACGTGCGTGTGCAGTCCCGTACTGCAGAGAGTGAAATCCCAGATTGTTAGCTCACACACAGCTTGTTCAAGCTGTTCTCCGTGTTGTTGAAATTGAACGAAATAACATGAAACGCAACTGCTATTTGGGACATTTTGCAATGAATGGAATGACATTAAACATAGTGTTGCACGTCGTCATAGGAGACCACCGGACTCTCTCCCAGGGCAGGGGGAGAGAAGCAGGGCAAGAGCCCTGAGGAAGAGAGGGAGATGTCAGGACAAGGCTCCCTCCAACATGGACCAAAACACAGCACGGACGGTTCCGAAGCAATTCGGAATGAGTTAAAAGCAATTTATAAACAGACAAAGTGATGTTCAAGACTGCATATTGCTAGCAGATCTATTTTCTGGCTTAAAGTTCAGATGTGACTGGTTCTGAATTTGGGCTTTAGCAGGCAGCCGCTCTCCCCTCTTCCTGGTACTGTGTACCGCCACTGAATCTTTTAGTGGTACACAGTACCAGCTTACTTTCACTCCTGGGCATAGGCCAGCTTGGCTGTGTGGCTTCTATGTCTCTGAGTAGGTCCCTGGCCGCTCCTTTGTTCTCCTTACAGAGTTAACTGCTTAACACTAATTTTACTTTGTGGCTCCTGGACTTGGAAAAATGAGCTGACTCTGTATGCTAAATGTAGGCCTTTTACTCTATTTTACGTAAAAAAAGGCTAGGTCCACACTACTACGTTTTCTTTTAAAACTGTCTCTGTCAAGCCAATGGTTCTAGCACCATATCAGAAATATTATCCATTCATGCTATCGCACCTGAAAATATATATCACATGGGAATGCATGTGCTGGTGTAAACAGGAAGCATATTATCTACTGTGTCAGTTGTAAAAAATACTACCTACAAGTAACTGCAAAGGCAGTTGCAGGAATAAAATGCAGAATTAAACTGCACAACAGGTCTAGCAGCTGTTGTGCACTTTCAAGGGCAACAAGGTTAGTAATTGCTTGTAATTTGTTATCCATGTTACATTCACCACTGGTAGTTGTGATCAGGGAGTGACAGTGGGCGACAGTGGGATTCTACTTCATTGTTTCCAAAGGTCTCTGCTTCCACCCATCCAGATGACAACACAACCCAGGAGTTTTGACACTAAAATGGGTCCAGCGGGTTCCAGTAGTGTTGACACCAGGAATAAACATTGAAAAAGAGAAGTTTCAAAACTAAAACGTTGCTGCCATTGAGAAAGAGTGCAAGAGTTGTTGCTGTTTCTGCCCCTGCAGCTGGGGTGACAGAGAGAGAAAGAGAGTGACCAGTGGTAGGTGGAGGCCAGTGGGTTTCACACCCAGGTGTGAAAAGGTGAAGGATCCTGGGGGACTGAGTTCAATGGCCTTTTTACCCAAGGATCAGTTTTAGGTCCACTACTTTATACCTGTTCTGTCCCCACATTGTTTGTGTTGCATTAGAGACACCTAGTGGTGCAAAATGTTTCTGCATTTGTGTATGTCTTTCATTTAACCCTCCTCTCTTACCGTAATTATTTCTTTTTGTTGCTGACTCTGCTCAGAGAGAGTTACTGTTCACTTTTCACCTTTGGTAGCTTTTGAAGATCTCAGTTTGTAAGTATAGTATATGTCTGTATGTTTGACGTAAATTTCCACTTAGTCTTTGTGTATTTTCCTTTTGGAATCTTCTTAGTGTAATAGATAAATTGTAGCAATAGATGCTAATCGCTAATAGCCTTTCTCCATTGGTATCAGTGTTAAAATTAGCTTAAATACCAACTACTCCAGTGAGCCTCATGACAATGGCTTTTCATTTTCTTTTATGTGATGCTATATGCTTAATTTGAGTTGTGTATTCATGTATTTGCATATCTTCTGTATGTGTATGGGCGGTTTGTAATGCCATATTTTATTTCATATTATGTTTTCACAGTTTTAATATGAGAGGGATGTGAGAGAGAACCCTACACTCTACTCCAGTTTCCTGGGTCTTTATTTCAAGGATCTACTGTCAGCTATCTGCTAAGCTAACATGTACAAAGCAAGGGCAGAATAATACCACTTGGTGTGGACATGGCATCTCTTTCCATGGATGTGCTAATGACACACAGCTTTATGTGGCCATATCTATTCTTTTTTAGATGTACTGTATTTTAGATATTAGTACCTGAATATAACAAAACTTTTTTGCCAGCATAAAACTGAGATTGTAGTTATGGGTTCAGGGGTCAGAGAGTGAAACTGACTAAATTAGCCATACACCCCAAAAGTAATTTCTCTCGGAAACACCCAGATCCAGCAGTAAAGAAACACTGGTGGTGCATCACATCATTCCATTAATTAATTGTGCATTTTTTACTGTCCACAAAAAGCTGGCCTTGGCCCACACACCCCCTGAACATTACATCCATGATGTACACATTTGGAAGATGTATCTTTTGCAGAATGTGAACTGAGAGCAGCTGAGAATTTCATTTCTCTGAATATGTAGCCACAGATATGCCAGCAGCTTCTCCAGCTTGGTTAGTCCTCGACACTGATAATAAGCCAGTAGGAAATTATTTGCCAGTTCATCATATCAACTTGAAAGTATTGTTCACAACTTAATTCCACCGCCACCCTGGTGTCCAAAAATTGGTCAGATTATCAGTATCAGTTTTTGTATGGGGAAATACATCAACTTAAACTTATTTGATAATTGTAGTTCGGGAGGAAAAGCATCATTAGTCACAGTATTGGAGTTCAATCCCAGGCTCCTCCTGTTGATATATAAAGGTATTCTTGAGCAAGGCACTGAACCCCAAGTATGTGGACTGCAGGTATGCCCGGAGTTGCAAAAGTGGCATCATACTGGTTGCAATTAATGCCATGAAGTCTGAGTTTCTCTCCAAACTGGATGAATTATGGCAGCCATAATAAGATATAGATAGTGACTGCACTGAATAGGTATCACAAACAGAGCCACAAATATCTATAGCTGATAATGAAGTGGTAACATTGCAGGCTAAGGTACATGCATTGGAGATAATGAACAAAACTTTGAAGGATACAGTTGTGGATTTGGAGATGAGATCATGAGTGATGAACAACTTTAGGCAGGTAAACCTGCTGAACAGTGAACAAGGACCAGACCCATGCCCATTTTTGGAAAAATGGATCCCAGAAATACTGGAGGTGGAAAACTAAATTACTTTGGATGGGGCACCCTGAGTCAGACAAAAGAATGGTGATAATACCCCACCGAGAATGCTAATAATGAAGTTCCTCAGGTGGAATGATGAATTAAAGGTAACACACACTGCCTTGGTGAAGGACAGTAATCAACATGTGAGATTCTACTCAGATCTGGCTGCAGCTATTCAAAAGCAATGAGAGATTTCACTAGCACACCATTGGTAACATTTATAGTACCTGCATCTTCAGCTCTCCGACTGTAATTGTAACAAAAATCTTTCAATTTATTGGATCCAACCAAGATATAGTGGACATCGCTGGCCTGTCACCGGTCACAAGCTTAGAGCTCATTGTAAGGACATTCAGAGTTCATGGACCCAAGAGTCTATTAGTGTCTCCCCACCATCAAAATATCTCATGGATAGGAAACAAAGGGTTCTCTATTTTCAAAATCAGAGCTTTTAGCATGTCAGAGAGATGTGTAACCAGTTTATTGGTCAAATGGTCATTCTGTTTGACCAACTAAATGGACACAGGCAAAATGGTAATAAACAATCTCCATTTTGTAACAATAGAACTTTATCTCTGCATTGGTATTTGATTGTTACTTGTTGTTTACAAAACACCTGATACCTGAAGGAGCCTGATAGCTGAAGGCTCTGTCCCCCATTCTACTCCTAGAAACTCTAGGAACCACAAGTAGACCTGCGTTTAGAGAGCAAATTGTCCTGTTAGGATATTAGGGAACTATAAACTGTTTAAAATATGATGGTGCCTGACCATTAACAGCTTTGTAGGTGAGGAGGATTTTAAATTCTATTCTGGATTTTATAGGAAGCCAATGCAGAGAAGCTAACACAAGAGAGCTGTGATCTCATTTCCTATGTCCTGGTCTCAATTACTTTACACTGGAAGAAGTTGAACTACAGCAAAGCTACCCCAGGGAGAATTTCAAATGGGTGAAATCTTATTTCATTGTAGAGCTGACCACCTCTCACTCTCTCTCTCTCTCTCTCTCTCTCTTTCTCTCTCTCTCACACACACACACACACACACAGAAAGAAATCCTGCCACAGCAGTGGACAGAAAACTACAAATTGAGTTAAAATATTAAAATATTTGCAGTGTATCACCTTATATTATATTACTTAATAATTAATTTAAGAATGAATTTTTGGGAGGAAACAAAGTTATCTTATAATCTTTGATTACAATCATTCAAGGTTGTAGCAGTACATTAATTTTGTTTTTGCATAAATGCTATGTAGTTGTTCATATCTTAGAGCTATTTGAGCTTAAAAATCTATTTAAAATAATGTTTTTTTTTAGTAATGTAAAAATGGGTGGCACGATGGTGCACTGCTGCCTCAGCAAGAAGGTTCCAGGTTCGAACCCTGGGCCTGTGGCCTTTCTGTGTGGAGTTTGCATGTTCTCCCCATGGGTCCCCCCCCCCCCCCGGGTACTCTGGCTTCCCCCTGCAGTCCAATGACATGCACATCAGGTTAATTGGAGTTAATATGTCAGTCCACCCTCGCCCAATGTCAGCTGGGATTGGCTCCAGCCTCCCGTGACTGATAAGTGGTATAGATAATGTATGGGTGGAGTGAATAAGTAATAATTCCTAGATAATAATAATACTATCCCTGTGGGGTTAGAACCCTAATAGTATGTTTTTTCTGCTATACTTGAAAATATGGATTACGATTTGTCAACATCAAAGGAACGGTTCATTTTTAATGTTTTTTTTCTATTCTTTCAATGTTTCATCATTATCATTATTATTATTATTATTACTGTTGTAATTTGTGTTTTTAAAGGCTGCTTTTTTGAGAATGAGAATAAATATTATGAAGCAATAAAAATTTAAAGAATCCTTTTTGATCCTTCATTTTTATTTTAAAAATAGGCACGAAAACAAGAAAACATAACAGTTACACAAACAGATAACAAACAGATTTAAGAATTAATAATAATTAAAAACAATTGCTGGAAACACTTACTAAGAATGAGCACAAAGGGTAGAAGCTCAGGGATGCATATATACTTTGCCTTTGGATTACATTGTTGTTTACCTAATTAAATGAATAAACTTCATTTTCATTTATGAATGGCTTATGGTACAACTTCAATAAAGTATAGTTAGTGATTAAAAAGAGCCCTACATATAGTATGCAGGGTTTGAGTACAGCAAATAGGGATTGAGTTTACGGTCTGCTGATGCAAAGCTGCTGTTCTCATGGGCCTGGCGGCGGTAGTACCTGCGTAGGGCAGGACTGCCAGGATGGCACTGTCTCACATGAAGGAAATATTCATCAGGGCGGCTTGAAGTGTAACCACAATCCTCACACACAAAGATCTTAGAGCGTCTCTGGCGGTAGGCATATTGCTGGTGAATGCCATGAATCTTCCTCATGTGGGACTCCAGAGAGCAACGCTGTGTGAAGGCTTTCTCACACAGCTCACATTTGTAGGGACGGATACCTGCAGCAGGGAAGACAGAAGATGGTTTATTTGGATGCAGTAGTGCATTCAGATTGCCATTAGTGGCCTTGCAGTTGTGTGACAAATCTTACCAATATTTTTTTGGTTAAGTTCTTAATTCCATCCATGATTTCATAAGCTGTGGTATAAAGTAGCTTTGCTACTATACATTACTACAAATTTGAAGCACTTGTATATATAATACTAGACTTTTTATGCACTATATTTATTTTACAGGAATAGTTTAAGTTAATTTGCAGATTTGGTTCTTATTTATTGTGGTTCTTATTTGGTCTACAGGGTGCAGCAGACAGTGTGTGTTTGTATGTGTGTGTGTGTAAAGTTCATTCCAGACCTGTATGTGTCCGCATATGCCTTTTGAGGTCAAAGGTATCATTGAATCCTTTTCCACAGAATCGACAAGGATGTCTCTTCACCAGGCTGTGGCATTTCAGATGGCGGGTCAACATGCGCTGTAGAGGGAATATCTTATGGCACACTGAGCACACAAAATCACCTGGGGAAGAGCCTGGGGAAGTATGGGGATGGGGCTGGAGAAATTATATGGTGTTAAAACAGATTTAAAACTATTCACAAGCAAATGTCAACTTGGTTTTGATGGCCATGAAATAGATGTGAAGTATATGTTACAGTCTTCACAGTCACCAGATCTCAACTCAGTTAAACACCCATGGGAAATTTTGGTCATGTCAGACAGTGCTCTCCATCAGCAAAACACCAAATGAGGGAATATCTTTAGGAAGAATGCAGATCCTCCCTCCAGTAGAGTCCAGGGACTTATAGAATCAATACCAAGGACGTTGGAGATGTTTTGGTGGAATGTGGTGGCCCAACACCTTACTAAGACACTTATTTTGCTTTTTACTTTTAATTTTAATTTGTCACTTGAATAACTGAGAAGAGAAACATAACAAATACAGATGCTTCCTAACAGGTGAAAGGCATTGTACAATTAAGCAATAAATATTCAATCATGCTAAAAATGAATTAATTTGTATCCACATGACAAGAAGAAAAGATCTAAGTGACTTTGAAAAAGGGTTCATTCAGACTGTGTCAACAAGAACAGTCAGTTGACCAGTGGACAGTGCCATCAGGACAAGCAAGGCAAGCAGTCCTTGACCAGTTAAAGCTAAAAATAGACCTCAATTAGAACAATATGGAAGTGGAAGTGATATCTCTCCTTACATTTCAGAACAATGTATCGTCCTTGTACAGTTGTGACACTATTGGAGAGCTCTTCAGTCATTTTTGACTCTCAGATGAAGTCTGATAAATATATAAAGTCAATTATCCAGTCTGGTTATCTTTAGTTAAAAAACATTGCCAAACCATGATCTTAATTAATATTCAGACAATAATTAATTGTTTAAACCCAGACGCATTTACAGTTAGTTAAAACTCAGCTGTACAGCTGCTAACTAAGTCTTCATGGCATACATGTGTCACACTGGTGCTGGCCTCACTACAGTAATGAATTTCAAAATCTTCCTAATTACTTTTAATTCCTTAAACAACTTGGCACAGCAACCATATAAATTACTAACCCCACAAGAACTCTCAGGCCAGACCAACTTTTAGAAGGTGGTTGTGCCCTTTGAAAGTTCAGGACCTGTGGTGACCAAGCTTTTCGTGTCTTGGCCCACTGATTTAGCTGCAGGCCACCACTGCAAATGTATATGGGGCAACTATGGCATTTTTCCATGGAAGGTACAGTTTAAGTGTCTAAGGACTGCTGAAAAAAGGGGCTCCATGCTAGTGTTAACTCCTCTGCACTTTAAATGAGGGTAAAATGCATTCATCAGGTCCTGTTTCTTTAAACAGACATTTAAACATGAACATGAAGTAAGTCAATCAACAATTTATCCTCAGCATTTTCACTGGAGGAGATGGTGTCAGATTTCGTCTGACAGTAAAAAACAAGTCTCAACTCTCAGATAAAACTTGCTTAGATTAGTCTTCTGTAGGTCAGAGGTCAGAATTGAGGAAATACATCTTTGCTGGACTCATGTTAGTGATAGCCCCCATAGTGTTCAACAACCTTTTCAATTTGAACTATTAAAATTTTCTCCTAAGATGTCTTGTCTTTTTGTCTTTTTCTGCCTACTCTCAGTCCTCGGTCCTTAATGCCATTTCTTACCTCAGTCCTTTATTTCTTTCATTATGTAGGCTTTGTTGTCAGGATGAACTTGTTTTTGGATAACTATATTATAAGAATCTTACCTTTGCTCTGCTGACCAGGGCCAGTGTACTGGGATGGTAGAAGGAGCCCTGGAGCATCAGTGTGGACCAGTCCACCCTGGCATCAGTCCCGTGTCCCCCTGAGCCTGCCAAAGGCACTGGCAATCTCATTCTTGCTGTTGTCCCATATCCTAAAGTGGCTTCTGGCTGAGGTGCAGTGGCAGACTGTTGGGTGTCAGGACTAAAGGATATCTGCTCCTTAGCATTTTCACTCACTAAAAAGGGATAAAACATTTGTTTACTTTGAGTAAATTAAGTAAAAGTCACTAAATGATGCAGCTTTACAGGGCTAAACCAACTTGTATGTTACTGCTCAATTTTGACACATAAAAACAGATTTAAAGGTACTTGACATTCTTACCTACTGTATTATCTTCTTTCCACTCATGCTGTTCTGGTTCTTTCCATTGCCAAGCTCCACATGCCCCATGTTTCTTTTTAACAAGGAAAGACCTTGGCATCCTTTGAATTCCTTCTCTCAACCTTGTTCTTCCTTTTCTGCTAGTGATCTACTTGATCTGTCATCAGCTCTGGAGGGAGGTCAGAGGCACTCAGTGTTTTGACTGAAGTACACCTGTGTTGACTGTGCGTGTGTGCCATTTTAACTGGTCCCCCACTGGTTTTGCATGTCAGGTAGTGAGAATCCGGGGAGCTTCGCATTCAAGTGGCCCTTGACATGCAAAGTTTGGCCCCAGACAAAGGCATGGTCTGAGTAACAGGAGCAAGAAGAGAAGAGCCACAGCTTTAACTGCTAGGTAAATCAGCCCTTTTGCTTTCTTTTTTTCCCTTTCTTTCAGCTGCATTTGTATGGTAGGATTACAGAGATTCTAAAAATTCATACAAAGGCCATTCACACACTCTGAAAAGATGTCAAGCGCTTGTCCACTGACAATTGACTTGTCTTGTTTACATAATTGCACAAACCTGATGGCACTTTCTATTATATTGTGTTGTTGTCTACCACTTGTCCAGTGCATGCTGAACAGAAAAATGTGATTACAGAGACTGAATTAATGATTTAAATGTCCAAAACAATCAAATCTCCAGCATGTTTACCAATATATTACTTATTTATGTAATACTTTTATGTTGAGAAATTCGGCTAATGAGAAACAATAAATTGTGAAAGTAAACTGCTCAACTTTGTGTAATTGTCTGCACAGTCAGTGTATACTTAAGAGGAAAATGAATTGCGTCCATCTTCATCTTATTTCACTGGACTCTGCATAGCAAATACAAATTTAGCCTGAGACTAAACCCCATCATGCAAATAGCAATAGAGGTCACTCCAAGAACATCAGGAGGATAATGTAGTTTGAACTGTACAGCAGTTTAAGTACACTGAAGCCTTGCCTCATAACTACATTTAGCCATTTATATGGTCAATTATACCCCACATTTCAACAGAACCTTCTAAACATCAAAATCGTGCTGCTGTTGTTTCACTGAAAAACTTATTATTAGAACTTTAACAGTTTTTATACATGTTGAAATCAAACAGCTGCACACTTTGTACAGTTGTCTGTCAGTGGTTGTTAGTGGGTTGATGACAGTGGAAACAATGTGTTGCTAGAAAATTCAAATGGTTAAATAGTAGAGAAGGTAAATACCATTGGGCCTTTAAAGTGCTGCTCAAGTTTGCAATCTCTTAATACTGTAAGATGATATGGGCTGATATGCAGTGTTTCCTAAAGAGCCTGTAGGAGACTGTTGACTGTACAGTGTGTTGTTGCCCTTCAGAGCTGCTCTCTAACTGTATGCAAAACACCAGTCAGTGTGCTGCAGCATGAAAATGAAATGGTAAAAGACATAAATGGCCCTTCAAGTGACATCTGTCACTGACTTTAGTTTCCTCGCTGAGCAGAGTGAGATGTGCCTTTGGGTAAATTACCAAGAGAGAATGAAAAATACATCTGATGATTACACTGACAGATAAAATCTTTTCACATTTCACATTTCCTTTAATATCACATAACAGGTTCTTGACCAATGAAGAGTCAGAAAAAAGAGTCATTCCTTGTGTGTGTGTGTGTGTGTGTGTGTGTGTGTGTGTGTGTGTATGTGTGTGTGTGTGTGTGTGTGTGTTTATTTTCTATCTAATGGTTTAGTTGTGACTCCCTTCTGAATTGTATCGAGAATGGAGAAAAGCAGCATACACAGGTACACATATTGTTATGCCTCAATGTAAATGGTAAAATGCCACTGTGTTAAAAGAAATCACCACCCAGTCTAGACCAGCATTCACTCATTTACATACTTTTGACTCAGCAGACAACTGAGGGTGAAATGCATCTGTCTTACATGTTAATCTAATGATTTAACTGGTAGGGTAGAGGAACTGTGATTAATTCTGGGTACTTACTTAACAACATTTCAGAAAACACAATAACATTTCAGATTGCTGAATGTAAACAATGTTGAGTCTGTAGAGCTTCTACATGTAATGTTGGAGATCAGAAATGTGAGCCAACATCAGTAGCAACGTGTCTACGGGAGGGGAGGTTGAGGACAATAATAAAGCAACAGTGCAGTGAGAAACCTTCATGTAAGTATTAAGTAATACATCTATTTAATAAGTGCTGGGAGATTCATAAGGATGTGTGTCAAAAAGTGCTAGTTAGACATGTTAAGGTTTTTAGGAAAGGAGGCGCTCTCTGAAGAGATGAGTTTTCAAGAGATTCTTGATAATAGATAGCGACGCCCCTCCTCTGATAGAAGTTGGTATGATTGTGTTCAAGTACATGGGTGCAGACCCAGAAGTCACTCTGAAGGCAAGTGTTAGTGACATCCAGGTTTCTTGCAACCTTAGATGGGGTAAGGGATGAAGAGGCAATTTTGATATCAATATCATGATTCAGTCTTTGAGACTGAAGGTGGTGTTCCTTCATTTATGCAGATAGGTCAGAGAGACAAGCTGAGATTCATGCAGAGACTGTGGTGGTCCACTGTATTGAAGGCTGCTGAGAGATCCAACAAGATAAGAACTGAGGACTGACCTGCAGCTCTGGCTGTCCTTAGGACTTCTGTCTCAGAGAACAAGACCATTTCAGTGGAGTGGCCACTGGTTTGAATCGAGGAGATTGTTCTGTGACAGGAATTCATAGACCTGCTTAAAGACTGCCCTTTCTGTGTGCTTAGATAAGAATGGAAGTTTTTTTCAGCTTCTTATTTAAAAAGGGTATAACCCTTATCTAAACAGGTGAGTTCATTCAGAACCACTGATGGAAAGTAACATTTACTCAAGTAGTCCACTGTACTTAAGTACAGTTTTGAGGTACTTCATATTTCCAGTTTATGCTACTTCACACTTCCGTTTCAGAGGGAAATACTGTACTTTCTACTCCACCTCATTTATTTGACAGATTTAGTTACATTTAAGATAAGTATTTGTCAACTATCTCTTAAACTACAAGACATTGTTCAATATTAAACCTGTAGTTTCCAACCTTTTTAGCCTCTGATGTCTTATAGACACCAGTGTGTAAATCAGGGTGACATATCAGATGACTATGAATTGATAACAACTCCACCAAACAGTGATTTTCCCTCTAAACTTCCCACATGATTTCATATCAATAAATTTTCATGTGAGCCCATATCTCACCAAAAAGTCCGATTAGAGAAAAAGTACAAAACTGAAAACAAATTTATTTATCACAACTTTGTTTTTTCTTCTTTCCTCTCCCATTAATCAACTGACGACCCCTTCAGATTTGAAATATACTAACTATATATTAAGTAGTACAGACTAGCTCCGACTACAACAGTAACATGCTGCTTATGCACTGATGCTTCAGTATTAATCATCTAACAAATAATATATAATAATATATCAGTGAGAGGGACCACACTGTTTATCAGTTTGATGAATTTGAGCAACCACAAACAATGCAAACCATAAACATTTTGAGAACTAGTGATAGTGTTTCCTAAATAGAAAATCACTTCCTTCTCTCCATCTGCACTGACATGATGTCATATGCAAACAAACTATTCACTTCAGGTTGTTTCCAATTACAAACAAGAAATGTTGTCCCACCCTTTCGTAATTTGAAATGTTGTGTTTTGTGAAATAACCCCCAAGGCCACCCTAGGAAACAATAAGTATAGCACATTGCAGTTTTCTACAATAAAGCTATTGACCAGATACAGCAAAGAAGATGATCTTTTTCAGTTTTTATGGGCTGCCACACTGACTCTAGCTTCAGGACATCAGATGAACAAACAAAGCATAAAGAGAAATGGCAGCTGTGAGGAGAGGCTGAAAAGACCATGTGAGTGGAGCAAGATGAAAAGTCCTTTCCTGAGCCCCAGCTAGTGCCCCAACTGCCCCTTAACCAGTGATAAGATACCTCTTCTGCAGCAAAGGTTTAAGGAGATAGGACACGTGTCTGCGTTGTATTAGTTAAAAGATGAAGATAGATAATCTGTGTCTAGATTAGTGGTGGATCCCATCAGGAGCACCAGTTCCTGGGCCATCTTGATAATATAACAAGCATCCACTTTGGCCTAAATTATTGTTTCAATCCACCCCTGTGTTAGAGAGCTAGATTCTATGATTACAACTTTTTGTCAGCAGCTCTATTCACAGTTGGAAATGCAGAGCAAAGTCTTGGAGAGAGGTGGAGAGGTGCAGGTAAAATATATTTAGTTGTCTGTCTGCACAGTTATAGTCAAATAAATTAGTCTGCCGCATTCTTTACTCTCTCTGGAGCAATTCTGCAGTGTGCACCATATACTGTGTGCACAGGCATATATGCATACATGCACACACATACAGACAAAGAAACACACATAAAAGAAAATGACCCCCCCCCCCCCCCTCCCAACAGTTTATTTGCATAATTTTATACCATATGTCCCACAGCGAACTGAAAGGCAGAAATATGAGGTTCAGTTACCAGCTATACCAGCAGGTGGTGACATTCCCTCATATGAGCTGATTTAACTACAGTCTGCATCTACACAAGAGGAGCCACCAACAGAGAAGGACAACAGCCTGGTTTCATATACAGTATGTTTCACAGTCCAGTCAGACACACTTTGTAAAAGTAGATGAAAAGCTCAGTGGTTATATTTTCTGTAAAGCTCACAGGAATTAAGCATTTAAGTGAACATTTCATTTATTATCAACTTTCATCATTTATATATCTCATTTATCATTTTCATATATATATATATATATATATATATATATATATATGAAAGTAAGTACCTCACACAACCCTGCATCAAGAGCATCTAGCAACAGGATGTCCAGTGTGTCATGTCTGCTGTGCACCACCAAAGGTGAAGATCTGGGATGTGGAAGGTTGTCTGTCCCATGTGTCCTCCTCCTCTGACAGTGGAGCCTCCACTCCTCCCTGGAGATCACTTCTGTGTCAGTCAGGCGGACCATCCTATGCTTCCCTTCCAGCTAAGCCCCAATGAGATGGCAAGCATGATGGCATTGAAGATGTAGCCTCATCAGTCCTGTCGCCATCCTGGACAGGCCCACAGAGCCCTCAGAGCAGGGCACCTGCCCATACTTATTATCAACACTGGTAACCCAGATGGCCATTGTCAGAAACGGCACCAGTGAGCTTCTTCATCACCTGGACAGAAAGAGAGAGAGAGAGACAGAGAGAGGTTGATAATGTTGATATTTGTGTGTGAATTTAATGCTGTAGTGTAAAAGCAACTATAAGAACATAATAAACCTTCTTCTTACATCAGTGACACTCTAGGTACTCACTGGCCATGAGATACCAGCTGTCAAAGTCCAGGACCCTCCACTTGGTCCTGTACAGCCCAGCCATTCATCAGACTTGGTATGGTATGAATCAGACTGAAGGACTTTACCTTGTTGGCTATCAGTTGGCCCTCACTGAGTCCATGTCCTCTCTTGCTAATTCTAGTGGGAGACAACCAGGTTAACGGTGTAGCCCACATCATTCTCAAGGATCCAGTGCAAGGTCTTGCCTTGGTACTGAGTGGACTGAACCTTCCACCAACTCAGGATGAGGGTGGCGCTCCCAATGTCACCACCCTCGGAGGTGGCATGGGCCCAGGTCTCAGCATCCAACTCCTGTTTTTTTATTTTGTTCTTCATAATGAGGGTCCCATTAAGGCCCCTCCTAAATGTCAGATGTTCCACCTAAACAGAGAAAATGAACATCAGAACTGCAGTAATACTTGAAGAAAATACGAATAAAAGAGGTTCATGACTATGAATAAATGACATGTAGTTATGCATTATATTCATACTACTAGTGTTACGATTTGTACTAATTTACAGGCTTGGAACCCGGAGTGGATTCATACACGGACAAGCAAGTGTAATAATAATAAAATTTGTATTACACACACAGTTTTTTCCAGTCAAGAGTATTTAGTGAAAGCTTTGTAAAAAGTGTACCATACCATAACTGTGTCTTAGTAGTGATTTTTTTAAAAAGTAGAATGGCACGCTATAGTTAAATTCAAGAATAGTTTAGTATAGTTTGACCTTTCTTTCTTCTGTGTGAAAGGAGTGTAATAGCAGTGATATAACGGTAATAGTAGCATAAACTGTAGCTTAGCATAACTGGAAAGAGTATCGAAGTGGTTGTGGTTTCTAGGGTGCATCTAGGTGGTTATTAAAGACTCATAGGTGGTTATGACATAGATAAATATAGATAAAAATATATTAGCAGATAACTTGTGTACTAAATTGTGTTTGTATTCTGTGTTTGTAGCTGTGTTTGTGGAGGAAAGGAATAACCCAATGAAGGAGGGAGCTTATCTGTTCTACACATAATTTCATTTTATGTTGCTGATATAATTGAATGAAGTCTGGGGAATCTAAAGAGATGCATCAAAGAGATGCTCAAAACCGAGACAGTTAATTTTCAAAACACACAAAGCACATTTGTCTTGTGATATCTCATTTGTTTCCATAGAAGGTCAAACAGCATTTAGCAGTTCCTAAATTGGGAGAAAACAATATTCTGAAATGCACTGGCCCCAGAGGCCAAGTGTATGTAAATTCTATCACTGACAAAAAACCCATAGAGTTAGTGAAAAGAAAATATACACGGCAAGATAACAATTTGCATATTTTATAAAAATGTGTTCCTATTTTTTTCCAGAACAAATATTTATTCAGTCCCTGAGCAGCAAAAACAATGCACTCATTGTTTTTGAGCAGTTCTCCTTTCACTGCTACCACAGCATAGTGAAAGTGAAGTACTACTTAGTGGTGCTGTGACAGAGTCTGGGGTGTAGCACATTATACAAAAACACCATCTCCAGTACATTTAACCACATCTGTGATTTCACTTTGATTGAACATATTTGCTATATTCATAAGAATCAGTACAAGTTAACTCTTAGTTCAAATAGTTTGGCAACTTAATCTTTGTGGGATGACTCAGAACATTTTGATGTGGCTTCAGTTTCCCTTCACTATCCTTGACCCAGATACAGTAAAATGTACATTTACAACATACTACTACTGTACCTGCTACTTTTACTGCCAGCACTGCTACTTCTACATTTACTGTGGTTCTGCTAATACTATTGCTGATCTAGCTTCGATTGTTTTTTTTTGCTTTTTTTACAGAGTTAAACATCACCCTACACTGCTGTTATTGAATAATACAACTAAATACAGTACTTAATGCACAATAGTAATAACTGTTTGCTTTTAGCCATGAAATAAAATAGCATTGTGACAGCTGTGGTTTAGAGCTACTTTCCCTGCCTTCTTTCTTCCTCTTGCTTGCAAGCACAGGCAGTTGCAATGATAACTGAATGTGACGCTTCAGGCTCTTTATATGAAATTGTCTAAATAAATATGCGAAGAGGACTCATGGCCACTGCAGGTGTCGTGAATCTTGTCATCTTTCATCCCCCAACACAAATACACAAAGACATAGACATATAGCCAGACAGCACATGTTTACAAAAAACAACAACCCCCTCCCCAGTAAAACATAATTGTGCTCTTTATAAGGGAAAGAGCAGACAGAAATCAGAGGGAGATGGAAAATAGGGGAGGTTTGAAAGTGAGAATTTTAAAGAACGAGTGAAGGAGACAAGAACAGGAAGAGAGAAAAAAAGTGTCTAGGAAATGAGAATACAAAGGCAGAAGTGCAAGTGGTTCGTGTTAAACAATGTCATGAGAGAGAGCAATGGAGGTGTGCAGGAAGAAATGACAGCAGGTTTGACTCAGTAGACAACGAATATACTGAGGGAAGAGGAAGTGATTTAGGCTGATGAGAAGAAGTCCACTGTTAACAAGCAAGTGAAACTTACAGCTGAAATATGGGGTGAGTAATTTTTCTAATCACAGGCAATGATAATTCACTTAAAACTTTTTTCTCCCAAATCATTTTGAATGGCTCATGCATGGATAACTGAAATCATGCAGAACGGTACTTTTTCCTATCAACTTTACATTTGTGTTTGCCTGACAAGATCTGTAGCTCTGACTACATTTCCTGCTGTCTGCAAGCGTCTGGAGCTCATCGCAGGTGTTCTGTTCTAATAGTTGTCACACAAAAAATAAAAATATAAGTGTTGGATGATTTGTTTCCCCTGTGGACAACCCTAAGAAAAATTTTGAGCGGGAACATGATTTTGAAAAGTTAAACAAGTAAAGTATCATATCAATGACAGGTGAAACATTGTAGTCCATATAAGGCAGCACTGCATCGAGCACAGGAAGTGGTCAAAATATGAAAACCTTTTTTGCAGGAAGTAAAGATTTCCCACAGGCTGCAGATTTTGCAACAACAAGCAGACTGAAAATAATTCAATTTAACAGTGACTCATAGAGTTAAAAAATAAGTATTTGATGTACTGCTGCAGACGTTTTCGTTCTGTTTTCATACATTTGCCTAAAACCTTCAAACTAATACAATTCAAATACAGGCCTTTCCGATCTTGTATCATCATGTGAGTGTGTGTGATTGAAAAGCATGCATAAAAAGTGCTGTATGAATGTCTGAGTGACTGGATAAATGTGGCCTGGTGTAAATCGCTTTCATTGGTCAATAAGACTAAAAAGCTCTATATGAGTGCAGTTATTTTGCAGATTCATATTCATACAAAACATGTGATGAAGATATGATGCAGTGTTCATGATTATGCACATGTGTGCACAGTTAAACTCAAAAAAAGAATAAAACGTTCCTGCCAACAAATTATACTGTTGATGCTTTAATTACACTTTCCAGATAATCTTTATTTTTAATTATGTGTAACTTTGAGTGGTTAATGGAGCATGGTTAGCTTATGGTGTTACAACTCTTTCTCAAGTAAAGGATCTGAATACTACAGTGCTTTGCTGTGTCTGGTACAACAAAAATAATTACATCATATCATGTAAGACTTTTCACTCAGTTTACCATACAATACCTTTCTCCATACCTTGCTAATATATTTTTATACAAAAACCCTTTTCATTGAACAAAAGAATAAAAATGGATCCATCACATGTTAGATCACATCCTGGGTACACGAACGCTTTTCTTAGTTCTGCAATATTTCCATGTCTGCCACTGAGAATTCACATAATGAAAATTTCATATTTACAACAAAAAATTGTCTTGCATTTAAACATGGATGTTAACAGAGTAAAATAGCAAAAAAATGTTTGTAAAATTCTTTGGTGGTAATTAATTTCTTTTAAAGAGGAAGCCTATTCATAATGCATTTACTTTATCATAACATTTCTCTGCCTTAACATGATAGGCTTCTTTTAACAATAAAACATGTTGATATCAGTATTAATTGGTATCAAAAACCAAACCTTTTCCTCTCATGCAACCTTAATACATATTCATGGATTACCTTTTTACAACCAGCTGTGCACTACTACTACACTACATAACACTACACATTTCTTTTGTTGCTATCCACTTCCTGCTACCATGTGGTCTTTTCTTCTACTCTGCATCTTATCACGTTTTTCTCATCATTTCTCCCTTCAACAGTGAGTCCAGTATTTGTCAGGTGAGGGCAACAGTCATGCTGTACGACGACAGCAGTAAGCGCTGGGTGCCTGCAGGGTCTGACAGTCCCTCATTCAGTCGTGTCCAGATCTACCACAACCCTGTGGCCAACACCTTCAGAGTTGTGGGCCGCAAACTGCAGGCCGACCAGCAGGTACAAGAAGACAAGAAAAGTGCTCACACACAGCCAAACAGACACTCACCTTCAAATATATATCCTATGCCCTAACCTATGAGTCGTAAATCTTCAGTAGAGTTACTATTCCTGTTCATGCTAGGTGGTGATCAACTGTTCCATTATCAAAGGGATGAAGTATAATCAGGCCACACCAAACTTTCACCAGTGGCGTGATCCCAAACAGGTGTGGGGACTTAACTTTGGCAGTAAAGAGGATGCTGCTCTATTTGCCAAGTCCATGATGCATGCGTTAGAGGCTCTCAATGCACCAGCAGGCACAGGTAAACACAGCAATGAAGGAGGACACATTAGATCTATTTCAGACAGTCTGAAGTGTTTCTGTGTGAACTTAGTCCTACTACAAGAATTCTATTTCTATTTTGTAAAATAGTGATATGTGCCATGACAATGACATGTTGTTTGAAAAAACATACTTTATCCAGCAACATGTGTTGTGTTCAGTAAAAAAAAAAAAGTGCTTACTATTATTTCCAGTGAGTGAAAAATGTCATTTATCCATAGTGTCACTGTAAACCAAAGTCAAATATGTTTTCAGAAAATTATTCTTATATTATAATATAGCAGCACACATAAGATTTAATCAATAGGATAACTCTGAGTTCAGCGCACTTGCCAATTATACACAGAAATAATGTTTTTGCTCAGGCCCAGCTCAGAATGAACCCTCTGCACAGGAACTGGAACAACAGAGAAGGTACTGTTCATTATAAAAGATATTAAAACTGCAACTCATGTAGTTTAATCACTAATGGCTTTCTTAGTCTCTTTCAACTAATGGTAATGGTACAATTTTCATAATGTGGTGAAAAATGCTACACATATGCAATGCAATGCAATGCAACGCAATGAAATTTAGTTTACAGAAAATCCTCACATTTGAGAAATTGGAACCTGTGTTTGGCTTTGATGACACATAAATAAGTTGATGATTCATCAGCTGTTCCAGAACATTAAGTTATGAATTATCTGTTGATCACTGGCCAGACTAGAGCGTCAGAGGCAGGAAGAACAAGAGAAGGAGCATATGGAGAGAGAGAGGCAGGCCTCCGCTGCCGCCTCCACCCCTCCTGCTCCTCCTGCTCCTCCTGCCCCACCTGCCCCACCAGCACCCCCACCACCTCCAGGCCCACCACCTCCCTCTGGACCTTGCCCACCTGCACCTCCACCACCCCCTAGTGGGGGCATGGCCCCACCTGCACCGCCCCCACTCCCTGCAGGAGGAACTGGAGGTGGAGGGGGAAACAATCTGGCTGCAGCTCTGGCAGGAGCAAAACTGCGTAAAACAGTCAAGGTAGATGCAAATTCTGTATGTATATATGTAATGCATGATTTTGGGGTCCATGTTCTTGTAAGTGACAGACTGAATAAGCTGTCCAATGGGCCAAATCCTGAGTTGACGTGTTTTTGTGTATCAAGGATGAGGGAGGAGCAGCGGCCCCAGACCCCAAACCAGCAGCATCATCTGGTGGAGGTGGAGGTGGAGGAGGTGGTCTAATGGGAGAAATGAGTGCCATCCTTGCTCGGAGGCAAGTTATATTATTAAGACAGATGTCTGTGATGATTTGATATTACCAACTTCTGAATGCCCATAATTCAACTATATTACATAGGAGGAAAGCTGCTGACAGTCCAGCTGCTAAAAAGGAAGAACATCGCAATGTAAGTGTTGTGTCATTGATCTCATGGTTTACTGGATTTTTCTCTCATTATTCTGTAGTATTTGTCGAATGACAAGTAAGATTTAAAATATGAGTGCATGATAACTTTGGTTTGTCCATAATGACTACAGGACAAGTCCAACTCCTCAGCATCTTCTGGACCAAGAGGTGAGTAACAGCACTGTCACCCTCTCTACAGGACTGTAATAAAAACAAATAAATTATTAGTATATCCTCATTGTTAAACAACATACTACTGTGAAAATGTATTTCACAAAGAAACCAAATAAAATGTGCTACTTTAATTATTTATTCTTTGTCATCAACCACAATGTTTCCTTACACCTTAACATTGCATGGTATGAAGAAATACATTTTAGGGTAAAAAGAGACCAAGATTCTATCTAATGGCCATGTCCTATAATAATACAAATAATCGTATTTCACTAGAAATCAATGAAAAGCCCAAGGAAAAGTCTGCCACTATGTCAAGGTAAGATACTGCTCCATCAAGCTTTCACTGTGACTGTTAAACTGACACTTTTTAAAACTCCATCAGCACTGTTCTGAAAGATCTATATGTGTTTTTTTTGAGGCCCAAATCTTTAACCAACAGTCAAAAAGACACCAGCCCAAGTCCAAGCTCATCTGCTTCTCCCTCTTCAAACTCCTCTACTACCCCAGTGTCCAGGTACCAGTCCCTACAGTCGACTTTCTGGAGCCACTGTATCCGTATGCTGTCCTGAGTTGCTACTTCTTCAATGTGCTCTGCTTTGTATGCTACCCACAGTATGAACCAGTGAAATGAGCTCTGCTGTTTTCATTAGTGGCGTGCTGCTTGCAAATGACTCACTACAAGAAATAAAGCACTTGACATTTAGTGGTTTCTCTCTGAGCCTGTAATTATAGTGACAGACTTTTGAGCTGCTGAGGTGACCTTCAGTCTCCTGTTTCACTGCAACTTGTTGCCACAACAATGCCCTGCAAATGAATTATATTTCTGTCTTTACAGCATGAGCATGAGTTTTAGCTTGTGAAATCTGAGTATCAGAGCATTAATGAGTATTGATATGTTTCTATAAACTCTAGTCAATAAGCAGAAGTGGACATTTTGAAGGCAGTTAAATTATACTCGCCACAGGAACTTTGCTCAAATGGCTTTGTAAAGACTTGAGGAAGTGGTTGCTCTTACTAAAACACAAGCAGCTGTTGGGATGATGGCAGATGATCCATTGTAAAACTGATTACATTTATTGTTTGACTGCTGCTGTTCTGTTTCACTTTATAATATTCTTTGTATCAGTCTAAAACAAAGTATGCTGCCTCTGCTGGCCAGCTCTCTCTAAGAGAAGGCCTCCTTGATCTCAAGGAGTCTGTTTTGGTCAACATGTATTTTTCCGTCTCAGGATGAAGGTGGTGAAAAAGAACTCAGAGGGTGCAGGAAGTGATATGGATATGGAACAAATCAAACAGGTTGGTTCCTCTATCTGCATTTGAACAACTCTAATAACAGTGAAAATTATGTGTTGTGACTTTTTCATAACAGAATATTAACTTTTAAATTCATTCAAAACCCCATATAATATCCTGTATGCCCTGGAAATGGTGTGGCTTTTGCTTGTGATGAACATAGATGGTAAAAACAATGTTATGTCATAAGGTTCTGCATCGTTCTGCAAGCACAAAGGAGTATTGACATCAAACCACAGACTGTAGTGAGAGACAGAATTTTCTGTCTGGGCTCCCTATTGTGATTTTAATTACGATGAAGGATTTGTCAAGAAAGAACTTTTTGATAGCGAGGTCTTGTGTTATTGCCTGTATCTGTGTGTTTGTAGGAAATTCTTGAGGAAGTGAAAAAAGAACTTCACAAAGTTAAGGAGGAGATTATCACAGGTGAGGTCCAGCTTGTGCAACTCTATTAATATTTGAAGAATGATTTTGTGTTTAACCTATATATTATTGTTTTTCTTTTCCAGCACTGATCAATGAGCTACAAAGTGCACAACCCAAAGGTGAAGATTCCTGATGTACTGAAGAATAAATCATGAATACATATGAAGATTTTTTTCACCCAATGCTCAGGCAGTTTCATGTTTTTACCCAACAGAAAGCGTTATTTTTACAAGCTCAAAACAGGCAATCCCAACATGCTTATCTATATTTATAATTGTGTCTTCTTTACTAAACTTAACTAAAATACACTGAAATAACTTGGTATGTTAATGCTTTAAGCAGCACATTTTTCCAAAAAAAACAGCTACTTTTGAATCTGTAGTGACCTGTTGTTTATAGTGTGATAACATTATGTGTGTTCATATTATCTGGAGTACACTGTATTTGAATGCTCTATGGATAATAAATTAAGTCAAATGGTTATTCTGGATAATTTAGCAAGAACACAAAAAAATATGACTTGAAAATAAGCTTTACAGTACAGCAATAAGTGGTTACTAAGATGGTAATATAGTACAGTACTCAACATGTTCATGTTCCGTGGTCTATGGTGGAATACAGGGGTCGGCAAGTCAGTTTGGCTTCAGGCCAATTATTTCCTAACCCATTATATGGCGGGCCAGAACATAATCAAAGGCTAATTTTAAGAAACTGATTGATAACAATGCAACTTCAATTTACTTCATTGTGTGGCCACAGTCGCATATATAGGTTCGACTGATTCATTGAACTTGTGTTATTTTTTCATATCACATCACATGTTCGCTATTTCAGAGGTCTATCAAGCAAGCGACAGAATCTTTAGAACTTCCTGATAGAACGTTTCATAATAATAGCTAAAAGCTTGTTTGAAAATAAAATTGCAGGAAAAAAACGAAAATTCTTGCGCTTTTATTCTGTAGAAAATCGCTAAAGAGGAAGTGATTCTGTGGGTAACTGTAACTGCTATGACGGAGATATACTGTACAACCAGGCGTTGTTCGCTGCTCCTGATGTGACACGGTTGTGTCTGTCATATACTCTCAACGTGGATAAAAGTAATAAGCATCTTCAGGTGGGGGTAAATTCTCTATTTCGACATTAGCGAAAGCTTGACGTGAGACTATCAGTTCGATATTTTAAGATTTAAAAAATGTAATTAAATTAATTTAAAAATATATAATAATCTGATTTTTTTAATATTATCAAATTCATCAAAATAATCTGGTATTATTGCTGGGGGGACAGTTTTGGCCCGCGGGCCACCAGTTGCCGACCACTGGTGTAATGGAAGACCGCTCAATACAAGACGTTTTGATTAAATTTAGGCATATTTGGCTTCTTTTTAGCATGGCTGTTTTTGCAGTGTGTAAAAAACAATTGTCAGGGTCTGGCCTGAGAGTTTCCTTGATTTGTTGCCCCAAAGTCACTGCAAGTTACTATAATCCTTGGTTTAGCATCCTGAAAGGGCCTAGAATGAGCACTGATGTCCTATTTGGTGATCCAGGATATATACTCCAAATGCTGCTTTACCAGGACAGGTTCTCTGGAACCATTGGTTTAGATCTGTAGCCACAAGCCGCACATGTATTTTTCATACACTATGACCGTGTTCACTGAATGTCCCAAAGACAAATGTATATGTAAATCTATCTAAATCAGGCTGTGGCAGCAGCCATTGTGAAATAGATAGACAGTATACCACAGGCATTACATTAAAGTTCCTTATGTTTGCCTCCTCTGCCTTTTGTCCCATGGAATTAACAAAATTGTTCCTCTCTTTATTAGTTGTTAATTCCCAGTTTTTGTCAAGAAAGCATTTTGCTATATCATCTGCTCCACTTGCTTCATTTTTTACCCAGTAATGGAGGGTTAACTTCATCCTTCTCAGATCAGGCAGATTTTGTCCTGTAACTACTAGAGCAGGTGATATTGTGGTAGTGTGGAATGATCCACCAAATATTCTTAGAGCCTTAGCTTGCATTATGTCCAATTTTTCTAGCACTGATGGTGCTGCACACCCATAAGCCAAACATCCCTAATCAAATATTGAGTATATTGTGGCCCTGTATATCACCGTCATGGTAATTCTTCCAGATCCCACACAATATTTTTCATTCATATTTTACTTTTTCTCGTTTTCCATGAGTTTTCCATGAAGGGAAATATTTCCAGGTTTTATTGTGCTTTCTAAGATTTTGCGCCATCTTGCCTGCAGGTGGCGGTGTACAGAGAGCAGGGAATATCTCTGTAATGCCTAGAAGAAGAGAGTCCATGGTGTTTTCCTGGGTGGATGGCCTGCTCTGGATCTAGCTTGTCAAAACTGCACTGAGCCGAGAGCAACGTGGGATAAAGTCAGTGAAATGTGTGTTAAAACTTGTCGTTGTTTCATTAAGTGTAAAATATATCGGATTATTTGATTGGCCGAGGGGGCTGTAAATCACAACTGATAAGAATAGTTGTTCGACCACCTACCGCTATCAGCAAGGCTACATCAGTAACCTACAAGAAGGCATATGATCGCTAATGTAAGACAGCGTTTACAAACAATAAACAAACATTTCCAAGTTATAGTAGTCAAACAGTCGTTAGTCGCATTACAATAAATTGCTAAACTCCTGTAAAAGTTTCGTATGGAAAGCGCGAAAGAGTGTTTTTAGCGTTAAAATACCAACTTTAACGTGATATTAAGCTTTAATTAGCAAAGTTAGGTCTAACTTAGATGACATGTATTTGAAATTCAGAAAGCGTTATTTGATGATATGATGGTTCACGAGCACAGTAAATATAGATTAATCGTCAAATGTTGGTGCGTTATTAGCTAACTAGATGTGCAGTTGTGAAATCTCCCGTACAGCCCGTGGAAAGTTAACTTATCTCTAGTAGTATACAGCTAACGCTAAGTTCTCTCAGCGTTTAAGTGCTAGTGTTAGCGTTAGCGTTAGCTACGTAACTTTGAACGACAGCCAACCACAACAGCTAGACTATCTTAAGTTAGCTTAACACGGTAAGAGCAAATATTGAACTGCAATAACCAACAATTCTACGTTTTCTTTATCTCTAACTTACTTGAGCCATACATTTCTAGCAAGTATTAATTTAACGTTGGCGTTATTAGTTGTAAATGTTGCATTTCTCCGCTCCAGTAGCCCTCAGTGTTCGATAGTCAGATCACTCATGCTTCCCCGAAAGGAAATGAAGAAATGAAGTTACATTTTTGCAAAGGTCATTTTACTTAGTGTTTTCTGCTCAATTCTGTATCCATTTATTTCGGTAATAACTAAAATTCTAGTTACGGCTCACATTGTTTGGCATTGCCGTCAAGTGTGTTTATTGGTGGAAGACACCAGGAATGTGCACCGATGCTAGACAAATGTTGATTTCTTTTCTGGTTTATAAAGCGTTTTATGTGTGCCGAAACAAAATGTGACCCATAGCATAACCCATATAAAATTGGCTTTCTGAAATTGTTAAAACGTTTTAGTACTTCACAGTATGTGTTTTATATCCCTGCTTGACATGATAATATTCCTGTTTGTAATGTCTCTGTTAAGGCTTTGGTGTTTGAAATTCAGACCTTTAAGTGGAGGTGTGATCTATAACATTTAATCACACAATTAATATCAGTGGCTGATAAAAACCTGGCTACATAATCATCTGATTTCATTTGCCTGGGTAAAGTTAAGAACTTGTCATCTACTGATGTCACATTTTTAGTATACATTCACAAAATGACACAGAACAGACATTTCAGAACCATATTATAATATGATGATTGAAACAATCATAGAGCTAAACAGCAGTTATTGGATTAATTCAAAATATACTCAAACATAGTGTGAAATAATATCAAACCAAAGCTGAAAATGTTGCAGTAGTACGACTGGGCTTGTGTTTAAAATCTGGTCTTTTTCGTGGGCCATTTGTTGAAATCAGAGCAGCCATTAAAGTGTATCCTGATATTGCATGTGTACCTATCATTTATTTAAGTTTCTTAAATGTTAAATTTAACTCAACAAAACTAAAAATTGGGCTGGAATTATAGTGAACTGAATTTAGCCTCTGGAACCACTCTTCACTGTCCAAACTACTGTACTTCTGTTTGGAAAGTATTTATTTCAGTTTTATTTGTATAGCACCTAATCATAATATACATTATCTCAAGGCACTTTACAGGGTAAAATATTTAAAGATGGCTATATTTAATTTGAACTGCTCATTTCATTCATCAGGTACTGTTCAAATTTGAAGCTGTGACTGAGACTCAAACAGGCCAAAAGAGAAATCCACTGCCCCCCTCCCCCCGACCTCTTGTTCCTGAACCTCTTTGAAACACATCTCTCACCATGAATGAAGTTAATGTCGTCAGAGAGGGTTGGCTCCACAAAAGAGGTAAGGTATTATCATGCTGAGAAAGGCTTGGTGTACAAGCATTATAAATATAAACTCTTAGGCTTAATTTGGTAAACATCTAGAATTATTACCTCTTGATATCAAATAGATTGACCTAATGGGTTCATGTTAAAATGCCAGTAATGTTTGAAATTTGTTCTCAAATTTCATCTCTCTTTCTGACCCAGGTGAATATATCAAAACATGGCGGCCCAGGTATTTCATCCTGAAGAGTGACGGTTCCTTCATTGGCTACAAGGAGAAGCCTGATCTAAACGACCAGACTTCGCCACCACTCAACAACTTCTCAGTAGCAGGTTTGTTTTGCAGATAGTCAAATATAACTCAGAACATGATTTTATCTTGGTAACCCTTATTTTCTATGCTCCAAAACTGTCAGTTGGATGTTTTGAGTTGCATACAGCTTCCTGTAAACATCTGCTAAATTCTGTATTTCACAGAATGCCAGTTAATGAAGACAGAAAGACCTCGGCCCAACACATTTGTCATCCGTTGCCTGCAGTGGACCACTGTCATTGAACGCACCTTTCATGTGGACAGCAATGAGGAGAGGTAAGAACACAGCACTGAGTGGCCTCTGTATGTAAGATCCTCTCTGATACTTGGTGTATTTGTTTGACGCCTCAGTCTTGTAATGCCTTACAATTTCTGGGATTTTTGCTCCTCAGGGAGGAGTGGATGCGGGCAATCCAGTCTGTGGCAAATAGTCTGAAGATGCGAGAACAAGAGGAGGAGGAGCCAATGGATGTGTTTGGCTCACCCAGTGAAAGCAGCCTGGAGGAGATGGAGGTGGCTATGTCCAAGTGCCGCACCAAAGTGGTGAGAGGATTAGTTGTTGCGGATGTAGAAGATAGAGAGCTCTAGTATGATCTGATCCAAATGACTGAATGAATATAATGCACGGCAGGAATTATACCACGGCCAAACGGCCAGTGCCGTGGATGCCCTGGGGTGTGGCCATAATGCCCCTTCTAAAATTAACTACCCACATGGCCAGTTGCTTGCCCTGTTTTGAAGAGAGTTGCAGACTTCCTCATTTAAAACTACATGCAATGCAGCAAATAAACAAACTCACGTTTCACAGTCTCACCATCATCGAGCTGACAGTAGCGCAAAATTTCTCCTGCTCCCGCAAATATGTGTAACGTTAATATAAACATAAACAGCAAACCCGCTAGCTATGCTAGCTACGCTAACTCAACATTATGTGATAAGCACAAGCAGCTAAACACTGTACAGTACAAGTATTAATACATATGTTTTAAAGTCTACTATGATATTGCTGCTATAACATGCTGTGAGAGCTGACAGGTTGCTACTTTTTCCATGGGATTCCATGAAGGGAGCTCACAAAGTGTGACATGGATAGGGAAGGAGCCAAATTGTGAGTAAATATCATAAACTCGAAACCTCTTTAACTCATTAAGTTGTGCCCAATCTATATAATGTTACAGCATTCAGTAGCATTCAGTTAGAGGTGCCGCAGTATTGAGTTTTCCTTTCTGCACAAGTGAGCGAAGCCATTCAAACCTTCACGGTAACCGCCATAAAAACATAATGTGTCAAGAAAAATAATGTTCATCATATGTCACAGTGCTGTATGGCAGTTTGACATAATCCTATTCTGCAGTAGAGATGTCTGAAGATGCTTTTGACTTGTTTTCACTCGTCATGAATTATTTCCTCCATGGCAGAAAAACATGTTACACAAGTCTTCAGAAACTTCTGCAGGTTAAACTGGACTTATCAAATACTTTTAGGGCTGACTGACATACTCACGATAAAGAAAACACTGTTTGAAAACAGTAATCCTCTTTGTCAGGTTCGTTAATGGTTTGTCAATGATGAAGTTTTCTGAAGTCTATAGTTTTTGAATGTTTAGAGTCATCAATGTTTTATTAGACTCAGTAGTAGTAGTAGCATTTCCTTGATACTATTGGACTGAAATTTGCAAAGTTTCCTTGATGAATCTCTCAATATTTCTTACAGCAAACTTTTCAACAGAGAGCAAAACACTCTTCTTTTTCAATGTGTTTTTGAGCATAGGATTTCAGATAGTTACACTAAAATTAGGTTTTTTAAATGTGAAAAAATGAATGTGGAGTGTCAAATTAACTCTGTCAAAGTCAATCAAGTGAAGTATCTATTATCACCCTTAGTCCGTTTACAGACTTTATTTTATAATTGAAATAATAACATTAAAAATAACATATATAATGGTATATAATGGTATAATGGTTCATATTTTTAAAAATCCATCAGACAGGATCAAATATTCAGTGTACTAATTGTTGATTGTATACAGTTTTGTCTTTATACATTGTTATTATCACTTATTGTTATTGCACCATTGGTTTTGGTCTTGGTGCCCTACATTTTGGCTATACCCCTTTAAATTTGTATTTATCAAAGGCCAAAGTGGCCTTGCCCTAAAATGACTTCATTCCAGGCCGGAAAATGAAATGTTGGCAATGTTTAGCTTTTTCCTTTTAAGGCATGTGATAAGACAAACGAACAGTATTGATTTTTGAGGTGCACTACATAGAGCACAATATTTATTGTTTACATTTTTTTTTTACTATATAGTTTCTACAGTAGTAATATTTCATTGATTAGCAGTCTGCCTCCAAGACAAAATAAGCATTTTACCTACAGACAGTTTTTCACTTCTGTCCTGTGTAGCTAGCTAAGCAGAACAGTGGGTCCATTGACTGCTTCGTATTGTCTTATAGGGAGACTATTAGAAAGTTGGCCAGATGTCAGGCAAACCAATTTTGTATGTTTCTCCTAAACCCCTTACTTTTTCTATGAGGTTGGTTTAGAGGAGTGTTCCGACAAACTTTGCTTGTTTCAACCTGATAAATACCATTTGTACATGAGGAAGTACATGTTCATGAGGCTTGATTATTAGGAATGGTACACCCAAATAAGAGGAAGTTTGGCAGTGCGTGTAGACGCAGTGGCCTGGCTTTCTCCAACACTTAGCAGCTCTGTGTCTATTAGACCTGGACTGAACTTTTGGGGATTATAGACTATAGTGCTGTACGTGTCCCCACAGAGCTCAATTATTTTCTGTTAAGGCAAACTCCACAAGGCAAACTCCCTCCACAAGGCGAATGGTAACTAGCACTTCCACAAACCTTAACCAGTAGGAAGGCAGCTGGTCCTCATTTTATTACTGGATGAGTCCTGAAAGCACATGGTGACCAGCTTGCTGCAGTCACTACAACAGACCACGGTTTGTCTATAAACTGCCACCTTCATCCCACTGCCCAACACTTAAGCAGTCACAAGCCTCAAATTACCTCACGCAAATAATCATGAAATGCTTTAAGAGATTGGTGCTATCCAACATCAAGACTTGCAGCCCCCCCAATACTGACCAACACCACTTTGCCTACAAGGCCAATAGATGATACCATTTCACTAGCACTTCACACTGCTCTCACTCACCTTGAAAATCCCAACACCTGTGTTAAGGTACTTTTTTTTTTACTTCAGGGCAGCTGTCAGTCCCATCAACCCACACAAACTGGACTAAATACCTTTCTCTTATCAAGGACTTTGTCACCAGTAGACCCCAGCCTGTCACATTAGGCAAACACACTTCTCCTACCATCATCCTCAACTCTGGTGGTCCCCAAGGTTGTGTTCTCAATCCTCTCCTTTACTCCTTATTCACCTGTTACTGTATTCCACAGCTCCAGCGCCATAAGCAAGTTTGCAGTGTGTAAGTGTTCCAGATAAGGAACACTTACACACCTGAAAACGCATACATATGTGACCATTCACAGACACTGATGCAAGCTGGTGTAAACAGGAAGCTGATTCTCTACTCTCAGGTTTACTAGGCTGATTAGTTGCACAAAACACTACGAATGAGGAAAGGAAGGCAGTTATTGCATTAACATGCAGGATTTCAATGAACAACAGCTGCTAGCAAAGACAACAAGGTTAGTAACACTTTTAATTCATATTTTCACTACTGGGATCCGAGGCTGATAAGACCCAATCAGGGAGCAACCGGATGTTTCTACGTCATCATTTCCAAAGGTCTCAGTTTTTGCCTGTCCAGACTACAACGCAAACCTGGAGTTTTCAAACTAAAATGCAGCCAGCAGTGTTTCCAAAACAAGGCTCAAAAACTCTGGAGTAGTGTGGATGGGAGTTGATAACATAGCAAAAGAAATATGTTTTAAAATGAAAAGATAGTAGTGTAGATGGAGCCTAAGAGTTTAGATCTTCATCAGTCCACAGTCAGACAAACTGTCTATAGATGGAGATTATTCAGTGCTGTTCTGTGGCTGCTCTCCCTAGAGATGGACATCCAGCTAAGATGAATCTAAAAGCTCAACAGAGATGATCAGTGATGTAACAAAGAAGTTCAAAATAACAGCTAAAGGCTTAAAGGAATTATTGGAGCTGGTTCACATCTCTGTTCATGAGTCTCATGCATAAACCATAGAGCATGATCTCCACGGCAGGGCACCGTGGAGGAAGCTGCTGCTCTCAAAAAAACCATCACTGTACCAGAAATTTGCCAAAGAGCAGCATGACTTTCCACAGCACTACTGAGAAAATGTTTTTGAATCATAACACTTTGGTTAAATAGTTTGGGAAGAACATGTTGTATATATGGTGGTAAAGGGCTCTGCATACCAAAACAATTACATCATCCCAAAGGTGAAGTGGATAGAAGGAACATCATGATCTGGGGCTTTGCTGCCTCTGGGTGCTACCTCCCCATACCAGACATCCTGAGATCTGAGCTGAAGCTGCTCTATGAGGTAGAAAGGTCCAAACTTCCTCCTGAACATTGAGCAGGTCTGATCAGCAGCTACTGGAACAGCTGGTTTCAGGTTATTGGAGCCAACAGAGGTTCGATCAGTTATTAAATCCAAGGGTTCACTTACTTTTTCCGCCAGGACTGTGAATGTTTAATAGTTTTGTTCAATAAAGACACAAAAGATTGTAATAGCTTGTATGATATTATCTTAGGGACACTGTGATTTTTTCCACATTAATGACTTGGATCAAGATCAGATGCTCACTGACTCTTTCTTGCTACTGTATGATGTGCAAACAACTTGTTTTTGCACATTTCAGCATCAGACAAGCTTTTCTGGAAAGTTAGAAAGATGAGAAAAACATCTTTACTATATTACTTGTAAAATAACAACAAACCAGCCACAACATGCACAGTATTCTGGTGAGAAAAGCTCATTTCTGTCTGGAGATTTATTTTCTGAATTGTGTAAATTACTTGTACATAGTTTTACATAGTTAAAATCCACATTCCTGATTAATCCTCACACCCCAGCATTGTGTACTTTACAGACAATGAGTGACTTTGAGTACCTGAAGCTGCTTGGCAAGGGGACATTTGGGAAGGTGATTCTGGTCAAAGAGAAGTCCACTGGAGTACATTATGCCATGAAAATACTGCGGAAAGAGGTCATAATAGCCAAGGTAAGTAAGGTGTGTGTATATGTGTGTGTACTTGCTACATAGTAAGGACCAAAAAAAGCATTTTACTAACAGAGTGAGGACATTTGACATTTTTGCTGGTCCTCACTTTTTGAGACACCTTAAAATCACATTTTGAGGGTTAAGACTTGGTTTTAGAGTTATGGTTAGAATTAGGTTTAGGTTAAGGTTAGGGTTAGGCACTCAGTTGTGATGGTTAAGGTTAGGGTAAGGGGCTAGGGAATGCATTATGTCAATGAGTGTCCTCACAAAGATAGAAGTGTGTGTGTACGTGGACGTGGACAATTTGTTTAAGCTACAGCAGTCACTCTCTCATTCTGCACTTTGCTCTCATAAGGTACCTCCATACCCACAGAGGCAGCAACACTAGAGGCCAGTGGCCAGGTTTCCAGTATGGTGATATTGCCTAAGACTAGAAAATAGTATTTACAGTATTTTTACTTTTTATCATGACCACACTCTTTAACAAAGTGGTTCTTGTTGCCTTAACCTATAAACATTGTAGAGATGGGGTCTGTGGCATTTTATCAAATCTGAATTAATGCGTTTATCAAATCCCTCATCTTTGTTTGATGTTGAATTAAACATCTGTTAGTTAAAAAAAAGTCCTATTTTTATCACAGTCCGGTAACAAATTTCAACAGTTTTGTTTAACTTAAACATCTGCATATACAGGTCCATCTCTGTTTGCCATCAGTCTCACCTGTTGCTTCTGCCATAGATGGGCCGCCACAGCAGCATGTTGGCTGCTGTCCTTCCTCCCTCTCCTACATCTCTCTCCATCAGTTACAATTATCATTATGACCGATAGTTAGTGTCAGGGAGGCAAACTTGGTGAGATCCGACAAAGAGCAAGGCAAGTTTATTTATATAGTCCCATTTAGGCTCAAGGCAATTCAAAGTACCTTACAGAGGCATATAAATACATTAAAAATAGAACATGAAAAACAATATAAACGAATTTGAATAAATAAATAAAATTATTTGCATAAGTAATTTTAAAAGAAGTGCTGCAGTGATAAAAGGCATTAAAAACATAGAATGATGTGATTTATTGGCAAGCTGCAGCAAATAGTATTGTTTTAAGTTCTGATTTAAATGAGCTGACATTTTCAGGGGATCCAGGTGATCGGAATGCTTGTTCCGCAGATTGGGAGCATAGAAACTAAAAGCTGCTCCACCTTGCTTAGTTCTGATTCTAGGAAAACTGAGTAAACCTGTCCCAGATGACCTGAGGGGTCTGGATTCTTCAATTTGTACAAGAAGATTGGAGATGCATTTGGGCCAAAGGCCATTAAGTTGTTTATAGACAAGATTTAAAAATACATCCTTTTACACACAGGAAACCAGTGCAGTGACCGGAGTGACGTGCTCCACTATCTTGATGTTTGTGAGGACTCTAGTAGCAGTTTTCTGGATGAGCTGCAGTATTTCTTCACTAAGGCTTTTGAAAACACCATTACAATAGTCAGGCCTACTGAAAATAAATGCACAAGTTTTTCTGTCCTGTTAAGACAGAAATCCTTTAATTCTAGCAGTGTTTTTCAGATGGTCGTAGGCTGATTTTGTAATTTTGTAATTTACTTTATGTGGCTGTTAAAATTTAGGTCTGTGTCTATAACTACACAAAGATTTCTGGCTTGATTTTCAGGTGTCATGGATCCAATATGACCACTGACTTTTAATCTTTCTTCTTTGGGGCCAAAAAAGTTATTTTCTGTGTTCAGTTTTATAAAATTCTGGCACATCCATTCAGTGATTTGTTTACTGCAGTTATTCAGCGAATGTAGGAGATTGTGGTCGCCTGGTGACACTGTTATGTAGAGTAGCAAGGTGGAAAATGTAAATGTTGAATAGAAAACCCTTGAGGGCTTCCACATGTGATTTTTATTCCTTCAAACTCATAATTACCAATTGACCCAAAGTAGTTCCTGTCTTGTAAATAAGATTTGAACCAATTTGGCATTGTGCCAGAGAGTCATACCCAATTTTCCATTTGTCTGTCAAGCAGTGTCTCAGGTCAACTGTGTCAAATGCAGCATTGAGATCCAGTGATCTCCAGTGATCCAGTGATCCACAAATCTTGTGAGCTGAGTGTCACCACAGCAGGTATTAGGCCTAAGGCTTTGAACAATATCTGTCAAGCCTGCATAATCTAGGAGGTGGAAGCATGCCATAATAGATAGAGTAGTCTTTTGTGGAGGCACAGGTGACATAGTAATTTTGCCTGAGATGGAGTTACACACAGTTTGTCTTTTCCTCAGATTATCTGAAAAAAGCTGAAAGTCATTGCATGAATTGGTGGAAGCAGTTCAGCAGGGACTGATCCTGAGGTGTTTGTCAGTTTGTGAATGACAGTCAAAAGGGTGCGTGCATTATTACTGTTTGTAGATGTCATAGTGAACCTGAAGTTTAGTTTTTCGCCACCTGCGTTCTGCAAGTCTGCAATCTCTTTTTTGAGCTTTTACAAGTGTGGCGTTTATCCACTGTGCTTTTTTCTTGCCAGAAAGAACTTTGGTCTTCATGGGGGGAAATGGCATCAATAACATTCATAACTTTAGAACTGAAATTGTCCATGAGATCATTGACAGGAAGAGAAGGCAGACCGGGTGTAGGTGTAAAATCCTGTGTGAATACTGTATGTGTAATTTGTTTAGAGGAAAATGTTTTTAAAATCTTTTGAAAATGTTTTTTTTTTGTTGTTGTTTTTTTTAAAGTTTTCTTTTTAATGTCTTCTTAATTTTTTTTTATGAATTAAATTTTTAAATATGTTGTTTGTTTTTTTTTAAGTTTTTAGAATTTTTTTTATCTGTGAAAAAAAAACCCTGAGAGGCAAGTGAAAAAATATTATTTTTGGAGGGTGATTATAACTCACAGGAAAAAAATCAGTTGCTTCTTGGGTGTGTTTATATGGATGAAAAAGAAAACTGAAAATTTCTTTTTAGAAGATTTTTCAACAAAGAATTTTTTTTTGTCAGCGTTTGCTTTTGTAATACTGATTTCGGCCACAAGAGGGTGAAGTGCACCACTACCCCAGTCTAAATTGGAATAAAACTCCCCCACAAGATAGGAGCTTCGAACCCCAGTCTCTCAGATAAAAGACCTACATGGGATCCATTCTCCCAGCACAACTTAATACTTGTGTCAGCTTTGTTTGTTGTTATACTTATCGCACCTGACTTCCCAAAGCGTTTCTGCCAGAAATGTTTACTCTGTTCCTCTTCTGCTTCAAAATAACATGAGGACACTCTGAGATGGGAAATAAAAATTAAACTTTCTGATGTCTTTGATTAGAAAAAATATCCACACACAGTTATATATTTTCCATGATTATGAATGACCATTTCAGTCAGATTGACCTCATCAGACATGAACTACTTATTTTCTTTCTCTCCTCTCTGCTTTGGCAGCAGAAATAGTCTGACATTATTTTTATCTGCATCACATAAATAGTTTGTTCATCATCAGACCTCACTCACTTAGAAACTTACTGTACTTACTTACAGTATATCCTTAGCCTGACTTTAATGATTGTAAATTATATAGTAATGGTTATTCTTGTCATGTGATCATATTGTTTACAGTTCACCTTGTTGAACATCTTTTTTGGATGTCACTATAACAGAATTTACCTGCAGGTATTAAACAACAACATCTGAAAGAATCTTAAAAGCAGCAGGAAGATGCAAATCATAACAACTTGTTTAGGACTTTCAGAATAAAATCAGAGCAGAAACAGGATGGTGAGATTTGTGGGTTTGACCTTTGAGTTGAAGTGACAGGCTTGCCATAAGCACAACTGGTCATTCAACCATATGCACAACTGGTCATGTGATCAAGAGTTCAACTAAGGCTCTGTTCAGACCTGGTATTAACATGCATCTTCAGTGATCCATTCACAGTTGGTCAGCTCTAAGTTCGTCTGTTCACACCCGGCTCTAAAATGCGTCTCCACATGCGTCTCCAGTGACCACTTGAGATCATGAATCACTTCCCCACACCATATGCAAATAAACAGGTATGTGCTGTTGTTTTTAGCCAATCCAAGGGACTGTGTCTGTTGTCAGTGTATGTGTGTGTATGGTTAGTGTGTGAGAGAGAGAGAGAGAGAGAGAGAGAGAGCGGTACGAGGGGTTGAGCAAATCAATGCATTGCACACAGCTAATAAGGGTCTATCTATAAGAAATAGTTCAGTTCATCATGAAACTGTGTTGGGACTAATTAGACTCTGTTAGAGTGCCAGTAGAGTAGGCAGTCCTTCAGTGTGGCCAGGACGCATTTGCTTTCACACTGCTAAGAGCGGGGCCACATGTGGCCCAGACCACCTCTGAATGTGGTCTGAGTGATTGGATCTCAAATGTGTCCTGAATGCGTCCAGGGTGGGTTCACACCTGAACAGAGAGCTGAAAACATGTGCTTGGATCACTCAGGACGGATGATAACACGAGTTCTGAACAGGGCCTAAATCTGTGGATGTATCCACGATTCAGATCGTGAACTATGATTCTACTTAAAAAGATTGTAATATTATCTTTTAGTCAGATCACCCACCACCACTCTCTCCTCCTCCAGATGTCACACTATGCTGCTGTAGAATCCAAATATCATTAGGACTAGAGAGCATTCTTTGGTTGGCACTAAATAGGCCATCAGTGAGATTTCCTAACAAGCCACAAGGCCCTGCAGACTAACCACAAGAATGACAGTACACAAAGTACAGCACATTAAGACTATTAAGATTAATTAGCCTTCATATATAGATAGTTTGCACGACTAAAACCAGCAGCGCCAGTGCACAAGTGCCAGTTGCTGGTATCACAAGTCTACACATCAGCTGTCTGCTGTCTGTCTGTCAGACACATTTCGGTTGTTGTTGTTGGCTTCAATTAAGATTGTAGTGTTTTCATTTAAATGTAACCCATTTCATTAGATTTAAATTAAAACACATATATGATACGAGAGAAGGCAAACATACTCCCATTTCCAAAATTTTCTTGATGGTAAAAATGTCAACTTGCATAAATACAGTAAACAGTAACTACAACACACCCTTTGTTGCCCAGGGACAAAGTCAACAGACTCTTCAAAAACCATGCATTTATTTTATTTATTTATTTTTTTTTTTGAGGAAAAACTTAAACAATAAATACATTAAGTTCCAACTGTCTTTACGTAAAAAACATTTATTCTTAACCTGCTGTTTTGTAGCATGATAGTTCACTACATTTTTTGTCTTTTGCATGTTACTCCATATTTCTTGGTATCCATTGTCAGTTTGTCCTGGCATGTTACAGTACTTCCTCTTTTAAATCAGAATTCTACTGTGAAGAGCATTATATTTTGGGATTATGACGACTGTTGTAGATGTAGGTGGGCATCCCAGAGCTGTTGTGAGTTCCACCTCACAGATGCCAGCTGCAGGTTGTTGGTGCACAGGGGTGTTAGAATTAATTACCTACCATTAGCGCTGTTGGGCTACCATTAATTACCATTAATTGCCTCAGGGACAGAGTGACAGAATAAAACGAGAGACCATTGTATGTACCATCTACATTCTTGTACCCAAGCTGCTTAAACATTTGGAAACTTTGCTGTTCTCAGATTAATGTTGCCATCTTAAGGCATGCTGCTGATTCTGTAAAGCTTTACTTTTTTTATCACATGTTATCAGTCTTTGTGACAACAATATGTTTGTTGGCAGGATGAGGTGGCCCACACAGTTACAGAGAGCAGAGTGTTACAAAACACACGACATCCCTTCCTCACGGTAAGAACACTTACAAATGATCCACTTGATAGTGTGTTTGTTACAGCTCTGTCTCATGTAGGGCTGCTTGCACTCACTTCACACATTCATTGTCATGAGCCAAATGGTCCTCAGGTCAGTCTGAAAGCTCTCAGTGCTGATCTCTTTTGGATGATTTCACCACCTGGCTCACCACTGAATGCAGCACAAATAGCCCATTGTTTGCATACAGTGCGGTTTAGCCACTTTAGCCACAGTAGCTCTAAGGAAGCCAGTCTCGGGAGGTCCACCACTTTGATCCAATCTGAAATGCACTCAGAGTGCTTTATAAGGAATGCCTTCTTATTCGTGTGATTATCCAGTCAGCCAATCACATGGCAGCAACACAACGCATAAAATCCTGCAGTTGACAGAAAGGCTACAGTCACTCAGATAACCACTCTTTATAACTGTGGTGAGCAGAAAAGCCTCAGAATGAACAGCACGTCCAACCCTTAGGTGGATGGACTACAATGGCAGAAGACCACATCAGGTTCCACTTCCTGTCGCCAAGGAACAGAAACTGCAGGGGACACAAACTCACCAACCCTGGACAGTTGAAGACTGGAAAAACGTAGCCTGGTCTGATGGATCTGGATTTCTGCTAAGGCAGCAGACTTTTTTCTAGTTTTTTTTTTGGGCCCTTAATACCATTTCAATACCATTGACACCTTTGGGATGTGGTAGAACAGGAGATTGGCAGCATGAATGTGCAGCTGACAAATCTGCAGAAATGGTGTGATACTGTCACGGCTGTTTGAGAGCAAAGGGAAGCCCTACGCCACTATTAGTATGGTGTTCCTAATAAAGTGCTTGGTGAGCGTATCTCAACTGTTTGATAGGTTGCCATGAAATTTGGTTCAGCCATTCACCCCTCTGGATGAATTGTAATTGTAACTTTAGTGATCCTGACATTTTATCCAGCGATCATTATACCTGCTAAACATCAGGATGTTGTTGTTGTGAGCATGTTAGTATGCTGATGTTATACTCACAGAGTTGGCTACAGAGTCCTGATACAAATCCGTTGATCATATTTTAAATTTGGATCATTTAAAGCTAAATGTATGATTCAACCGAATATTCCATTGACTTTTTCTGTGACCTTTTCTCTATTTTAATTGCAGATAGTTCATTTTTACCTTTGCGAAGCTTTGTAACCTGTCAAGCTGTTTTCCTGTGTTGCTCTGTATATGATGATGTCTCTAGAAAAGTGATTTCACTGATAGCATTAGGTTTTACGTGCAGTTCCTTGACGGATGGTTCGAATTATTGAAAATTAGAGGGCAGCCCTATTATTTTCTTTACCTGGATGTAAGCAGCCAGTAATCAGCTCAGTATCTCTAAATCTGAAATGTTCAGTCCTCCAGTAAGAAAAACAATGTAGTTTTACAGCTGGAATTTAGTTGCCAGTTTGCAAAAGTGTTTAAAATTTTTAAAGCCTTGTTATCCAACTGAAATCAGTTAAGTGAGATTGGAGGCACCAGGCTTGATGATGTGCCTCTAGTGAAGCTCTTGATCCCCCCATATGATGTTGGGACCCATTAGTTACATTGGGAGAATGTAACGTGTGCACAGATTCACCAGCTTTTGGGCACTCTGATATTTTTTTTCCTAATGTCTTGATTTTCTTCCTGTAGACACTTAAGTATGCTTTCCAAACCCATGATCGGCTCTGTTTTGTAATGGAATATGCAAATGGAGGCGAGGTGAGACCCCACATACACGCATCCCAGTCACATGGAGAAATACTAATGTCACATGGTGTCAACAGTTTGCAGTGCACACACACATTTCTTGTAATGTGTCAGTTTTCTCCACCTGCTCTTGCCTCTTTCAGCTCTTCTTTCACCTGTCACGGGAACGAGTGTTCACAGAAGACCGAGCACGCTTTTACGGTGCTGAGATTGTGTCAGCGCTTGAGTACCTGCATTCACGTGACGTTGTTTACCGTGATCTGAAGGTGAATACTTATTATATCCATGAGCTCTGAAACTATATGAAATATAATAACCATACGGGTGTAAATTATGAATTCAGTGAAGATGATTGTTTGATAATTGTCAATTTTACATTTTACCAGGACTAGGGAGTTCTCAATCAGGTTTTTTAGGCCCTAATCCCAATCTGAGCTCTTTATTATCTGCCGATACGGAGTCCGATCTGATGCTTATATTTACATTATTTTAAATGTAGAGTGAAAAGCCTGTACCAGCTTTAGACTATTTCATCTCACACCCAGCTTTTTGATCCAAATATTGAAGGTCATGGTCAAAAAAAGGTCAAATTTATAATCTTAGTTATTGCTACGATATGAGTCAAAATTATGTTTGGAGAATGCCATGCCTGATAGTGACATGATGCAATCCACCAGAGGTAAGATGTCTCACTTTGTTTCACTCAGTGATATTACAGAGTGACAAGTGCTAACAGTGGTCTGCAGAGCACACACAGCCAGACAACAGCCAAGTGTAATTTAGGCCTTTCAGCAAGTTACTCACAGAATTAGCGACAGCTGACATGACGTACCACCGGTGAAGTTTGTCATTTTAACCGGTGAAACTGACCCTAACAGCTCTTGGCTAAAATGAGAAGCTGCAGCTTAATGTTTTCTACACAGCTTTGCTAACGATTAGAGCTCAGTGAATCTGTGTGTGTTTCTCTGTGTTCGTGTAAGTGTCTGAACTCATTGTAACACACTATTGCTCCCAAATAATATTTCAGAATCAGAATCAGTTTTATTGCCAAGTATGTTTCCACATACAATGAATTTGTGCTTGTGTTTGGTGTAAAACAGTAACATGAAGGCAAAATAGTGCACATCAACACACCGAGGCAGCCATCCGTGGTGCCATCTTGGTGAACTGGCTAATTTTCACTGGTTTATGAAGCAGATCCTGCGCTGTAGTGCGCAGAATTTCAGCTGACAACAATCCATTAAAATATTTAAACAGTCAGTGTTTTATTCTGACAGACTTAACGGTCTTGACTCTAGCCTGCTAACGTTGTGAGCTGTTGTGAGCCTAAACACGCGAACATTAGCCTTTGAGCGTAACAGTAACATTACAGGGCATGAGCATGTTGATGGCATGTTGCTTAATATATAATTCTCTCAGCCTGAATTCTGTGCACAGATCTGGACGTCTGTCTTTAAGCTGCTTAGATATGCCTGAGGTGTTTTCTCCTTTCATTTAAAATGCTCTGTGGCACCATTTGTATAATAGCTCTCAGGTGTCTGTAACTTGTCCCTGATGATCCATGTGAACAACAAAATATCTCCATACACCACTCTTGGCATATTTTTTTATTTTTTTCAAAAGTTGTGGTAGACCTGTTGCTGCACCCACACTTGCTGCTGCCACTCTGTGTTGTTATTGTTTACCATGCCTGTCTCCTTCTTCTCTTTGAGTTTGAGACTTTCAGACTAGAATGCTTGGAAGGTTATTATGCTTCCTCTGTCAATCCAAGAAGAATCACATCACAAGTTCCTACAAACATCTACAGTACCCCTGGGAACTATGGTTGTGTAGAACAGCAAGTACCACCACATTTTGGTACAGAAGTATCAGTTCTCGTGAAGCCCCTTGTGGGTAGTGAGTCAAAAACTGTACTAAAGTAAAAGTACTGTTACTTCATAACAGCAAGTACTCAAGTACGAGTGAAAGTAGTTATAGATATAACTGCTTGCTTTAGAGTGCAAAAGTACGTACAGATATGAGTGACATCCTTTCAACCACAGATATGGAGAAAGATAAAGAAATTGACATGTATGTCCGGCCTGTACCTCTCCCATGTCTGATTCAGATTTATTTGTCATTTGAGCCACATCTTTAACAACCCCATGGCTGGAATGAAGACTTAAGATAAGTACCTATGTACATGTGCTGTCATCTATGGATTCTAATTGGCTCGTGTGATGATGGTTGTCATCAAGGTGACATCCTCAACTTACTTCCACATATACAGTAGCTGATTACAGCTAGCTTAGCTCAAATATTTACATTAGGACAGGAAGAAGGAATGGTACTGGTTTTGAAGCATGATATACTGTGTGTATATAGTATTAAACTTATTAGCATTACAACTCTACATCAATACATCAAACTCTACAGCAATACAACCCAGGTTTAGCCTTCTGACAGCCTGGTGAATGAAGCTGCCTGCCTCTTTTTAGTTTGTGGAGGAAGTACAGGCGTTGTTGGGCTTTTTTGGCCAGTGATGCAGTGTTCTTGCTCCAAGTCAGATCTTCAGAGATGTGCACACCCAGGAACTTGGTGCAGCTCACTCTCTCCACTGCAGCACCATGGAGTCAGGTGGCCAACTTTTTGGGCTTAAAATAAGTCAATATTTATTTTTGTGAAACTGTCATGCTTGCGTTAGACTGTTGTAAGAGCAAAATTAAGACTAGTCTGACACCAAAGACCAGTGGCTTTGAAATCGGCCGTTGAAAAAAGGTTTTGAAAGCAGCAAATCTCAGCACCCGGTCAGTGAATTCTTGACTAATGAGTAATGATGAGCAACACAGTCAAGGGATCTATTATGTTCTCCTGACCTAATGCTAAGCCCTGAATCTGTCGTTGTATTCATGATCATCATAATCAGATTTGATTTCCATTTTATGTTTTTTCTGTGTCAGCTGGAGAATCTTATGCTGGACAAAGACGGCCACATCAAAATCACTGATTTTGGCCTCTGTAAGGAGGGTATTACTCCAGACGCTACCATGAAAACCTTCTGTGGAACTCCTGAATATCTAGCACCTGAGGTAAGGTACTGAAACTGTCTGGATGGACTGGATTTTAAACACAGCTGACCTCTACACAAGCACTCCCATTTCCCCCACACTTAATGTGTCCACATACAGTATCTCACGAACGTGAGTACACCCCTCACATTTTTGTAAATATTTTATTATATCTTTTCATGGGACAACGCTGAAGATATCACACTTTGATACAATGTAAAGTAGTCAGTGTACAGCTTGTATAACAGTGTAAATTTGCTGTCCCCTCAAAATCAGAATCGGAATCAGTTTTATTGCCAAGTATGTTTCCACATACAAGGAATTTGTGCTGGTGATTGATGCAATTGGAGGTTCTTGTAAACAACAGGTTTACACAGTTTTAGTTTCTGCCTGTATGTGGGAATCAGGTGGACCATGACATGGTCAGAGTGGCCCAGTGCAGCCCGGGGGACGGCGTGATAAGCACCACTGATTGTGGTGTAACAGTGGTCCAGAGTGTTCCCCTCTCTGGTCGGACAATTAACAAACTGTCTGTATTTGGGCAGTTCGTGACTGAGGTTATCTTTGTTAAAGTCACCAAGGACAATAACTAAGGAGTCCGGGTTGGTCCGCTCCACACACAATATCTGCTGTGGCCTGTGGTGGGATGTAAACACCGACCAGGATGAATGAAGTGAACTCACGGGGGGAGTAGAAGGGCCTGCAGTTTATGATGAAAGGTAGGTCAGGAGGTCAGGAGAACAGTGCTGCAGGATCACTGTCACGTCGTTGCACCAGCCACTGTTAGCATAAAAACAGATCCTCCACCTTTCACTTTGCCGGACAGCTCTGTGTCGCGATCCGCTCTGAAGAGTTGGAAGCCGGCCAGCTCCAGCGCAGAGTCCGGAATCGATCCACACAGCCACGTCTCCGTGAAGCACAGCACGGAAGATGAAGAAAAGTCTCTGTTCTTCTGCACCAGTAGCTGAAGTTCATCCAGCTTGTTGGGCAGTGAACGCACGTTGGAGAGAAATATACCTGGGAGCGGTGTACAAAGTCCACGCCGGCAGAGAGCATGTTTTCCTCCCCTCCGGCGTTTCAATGTGAGAGCAACGGTCAGTGCACCTTTGACCAAAATGTCCAATAAGTCCACAGGTGAGTCGAGAAAGGTGGAAAAAATCCTCTGGAGTTGTTTCTCTGATGTTAATGAGCTCTTCTCTGGTGAAAGAGCTCCAGAAACCAAGGCAGAAAACTGAATTTACAAAGAAAATAAGGCAATAGAGTGCGCACCAACACACCGAGGCAGCCATCCGCGGCGCCATGGCAATTGGAACATATAGCACACAATAACACACAGCTGTTAATGTCTAAACCGCTGGCAACAAAAGTGAGTACACCCCAAAGTGAAATTGTCCAAATTGTGCCCAATTAACCATTTTCCCTCCCCTGTGTCATGACTCGTTAGTGTTACAAGGTCTCAGATGTGAATGGGGAGCAGGTGTGTTAAATTTGGTGTTATCGCTCTCACACTCTCTCATACTGGTCACTGGAAGTTCAACATGGCACCTCATGGCAAAGAACTCTGGCATGGCAGGATCTGAAAAAAAGAATTGTTGCTCTACATAAAGATGGCCTAGGCCATAAGAAGATTGCCAACACCCTGAAACTGAGCTGCAGCATGATGGCCAAGACCTGTCCTGTTAAACAGCGGTTTAACAGGACGGGGGGGGGGGTCAGCCTGTCAGTGCTCAGACCATATGCATCAAATTGGTCTGCATGGCTGTTGTCCTAGAAGGAAGCCTCTTCTAAAGATGATGCACAAGAAAGCCCGCAAACAGTTTGCTGAAGACAAGCAGACTAAGGACATGGATTACTGGAACCATGTCCTGTGGTCTGATGAGACCAAGATAAACTTATTTGGTTCAAATGGTGACAAGTGTGTGTGTGTGGCGGCAACCAGGTGAGGAGTACAAAGACAAGTGTGTCTTGCCTACAGTCAAGCATGGTGGTGTCATGTTTGGGGCTGCATGGGTGCTGCCGGCACTGGGAAGCTACAGTTCATTGAGGGAACCATGAATGCCAACATGTACTGTGGCATACTGAAGCGGAGCATGATCCCCCTCCCTTTGGAAACTGGGCCACAGGGCAGTATTCCAACATGATAACGACCCCAAACACACCTCCAAGACGACCACTGCCTTACTAAAGAAACTGAGGGTAAAGGTGATGGACTGGCCAAGCATGTCTCCAGACCTAAACCCTATTGAGCATCTGTGGGGCATCCTCAAACGGAAGGTGGAGGAGTGCGGGGTCTCTAACATCCACCAGCGCTGTGATGTCGTCATGGAGGAGTGGAAGACGGTTCCAGTGGCAACCTGTGAAGCTCTAGTGAACTCCATGCTCGAGAGTTAAGGCAGTGCTGGAAAATAATGGTGGCCACACAAAATATTGAGACTCTGGGCACAATTTGGACATTTTCACTTTGGGGTGTACTCACTTTTGTTGCCAGCGGTTTAGATAATATGTAATGTGTATTGTAATGGCTGTGTGAGTTATTTTGAGGGGACAGCAAATTTACACTGTTATACAAGCTGTACACTGACTACTTTACATTGTATCAAAGTGTCATATCTTCAGTGTTGTCCCATGAAAAGATATAATAGAACATTTACAAGAGAGTGAGTGAGTGAGTGAGTGAGAGATTATTGGAGCATCTAAACAGATGAGGTGTTGACCAGTGTCTATTTATTAAGCATCTCAAAGCCACACTGCACATTAAGCTGGAGCTACAGGTACGTCCCTCAAAGAAAAGAGATTGAAGAGGTATTTATAAAACTTTCTGCTCATTGCAAGTAGAGCAGTCAGGTCCTCACATATTCGGACAGTTCAAAGTTGTTGTTCTTCAGTCCCTGTGCTTCAGCACAATGTCAAATAAAATGATGGATACTACTGTAAAGTGCAAAGTCTCAGCTGTAATTTCAGGAGGTTTACATCAATCCAGAGAGAACTGTGTGGGAGATAAACAAACAGGTGACAAGTTAAAGGAAAACCTGAAAAATGAGTGGAGAAACAGGATTACAATGCCAGAGACTTGGGGAATCAATCGCAAGGAGCACTGAAGCTGTTTTGGCAGCAAGTGTTGGACCGACTCCTTACTGAGACACTTTATGTTGGTTTTTCATTTGTCACCTGTTTGTAGCTCCTTCAACACATAATGCCCTAATTACAAGGGTGTAAAAGTAACTGGACATGTGGCTACTGAAGAGCTGACTCATGCCTCAGAGGTGATTGAGAAGTGATAGCCCTCAGTGGTGAAGACAAGACTTCATGACCAAAACCTCAGAGGATTTGCCACAAAATTTCAAACCCCTGGTAAACTTCAAGAACAGAAAGGCCAGGGTACAGTTCACTAAAACACACAAAGAGAAAGAGTTGTGCAATAAAGTTCTATGAACTGATGAAACAAAATCAGCCTCAATGAAAATGATGGAAAGAGGGAAGTGTCAAGAAATAAAGGAACAGCTCATGACCTGAAGCCACCCCCTCATCTGTCAAACATGGTGGTTCTGTTATGGCACAGGCATGTATGGCTTCAGTGAAAGTAGCACACTGGTATTTATTGATGACTTCGGGATGAATGTAGAGATATACAGGAGCAGTCTGTGGCTCAGATTCAATGAAAAGCATCAAAACTCACTGGACAACATTTAATCATTCAGCAGGACAATGATCCTTTATGTACAGTCCGAGCAACAAAGATGCTTTTCAGGGTGAAGAGGTCAAAAAAAGAAAAAATGCATGAAAGCTCTCTTAACTCTCTTTAGTGCACATTAGTTTTGTTCAATTATATTTGCTTTAAATTAATTATATTTAAATAAAATTCAGTTCAGTTCAGTCTCTTTTTTTTTTTCAGCTCCATGGATTTTTTTCTTAATTCAGTTAGATCACTTAAGTTAGGCTTATCTGTAGTCCAAAGGAGAGAATCTAGGTGAAGGATCCAGCTGGTCCAGCTCTCTGAGTGGTCCTTGAACTGAGACCGCAGTAGTGGTAGTCGGATATTCTCTCACCAAAACTAAGCCATAGTTTTCTCTTAAAGGGACAGCCATAAAAAATAAACATCCAAAGAAGGATTGAGAGAAGGGACCAAACTTCTGATAAGCGACACAACCCCCAACATATTAACTCTGCTGTGTAACATTTGCACCAATTTTGAAGCACTAAATATAACTCTTGCGATTTCAAATTCAGGCTAGTTTACAGCAGCACAGTCGTCTGCTCCCCCATCTTCCTTTGCTCCTCCTTGCTTTCTTGAGAGTAGGCATGTTTTTTTTTTTCTACAGACTATCCTTTGGACACGCTGATAATTAACTATTCTCCGTTTGACACTTTCAGTGACTTGTTAAATGTAAAAACACAGGCTGCATTGCTTGTTAAAGCACTTAACTGTTGGTCAGTTGTTTATTGTACCTCCTCTTGTTCTGTGTGGGCAGTGAAGGGACATGCAGGCTGCTTCATTGTGTATTACCTGTAACCCATTAAAACACTGTTGTGTTGGACCAAAATAACAAGGTTCCTGAATGGCACTTGGGAATAAGAGAAAAATTGTTTTATTCTTATAATTTTGACACGCTTAAGACCAACAGTTTATTCAGCTGTATACATACGGGCCCTGGTGTTGGACATAATGTCTGGTGGGAAATTTGTTTGCTCTCTGGAAGTTGCCATGCAAAACTGAAAAGAAAAATACAGATGTAATCAGAAGTGTGCAGTTAAGTGATGTCTGACTTCCCAGTCCCAGTGTTGCCATTAATTAGGCAAATGTCTGTTTGTTTCTTTCTCAGGTCCTAGAAGATAATGACTATGGCCGGGCAGTGGACTGGTGGGGTCTGGGTGTAGTCATGTATGAGATGATGTGTGGCCGTCTACCTTTCTACAATCAGGACCATGAGCGTTTGTTTGAGCTCATCCTCATGGAGGAGATCCGCTTCCCCAGGAACCTGTCACCGGAGGCCAAGTCCCTGCTGGCTGGCCTGCTCAAGAAGGATCCCAAACAGAGGTGTTTGAGCAGACTCACCCTTGGTGTGTGTATTCCTTTTGGAAATACCTACTATTTTCTTACATGATCTTGTTTGTACTTACAGGTTAGGCGGAGGGCCCAATGATGCCAAAGAAGTAATGAGTCACAAATTTTTCATTGTCATCAACTGGCAAGATGTGGTACAGAAGAAGGTAAGACATTCTGAGGTGAAACTCAGACAGGTAAGGTGAAGGGGGGGTCTTGGCTAACTGCTTTCATATCTTTGATTTCAGACTCTTTTCATGATTTCATACTTTCACATGCAGATCAAATGCCTACATCTTGAAAGATGCTCTCAGGGTTGTGAAATGTGCTAATCTCAATTACATTGAACGTGTCTACCAAAAATTATTTTTTCTCCAAATTCTCAGTGAGTAAGCAATATTTCAGGCTTTATGAATACCTAAACAAAGAAATGCACTCATTAATCTTTTTAATCAAAAATTGGCACATAGATCTTTTTATACACGGGTTAAAAAAAAAAGGGCGATTGACTCCGTTCAGACTACCAGATGAGTTTGCCTTTCTGTTCAAGAGGACACACACAACTGCATGGAGGAACTTCATCACATGCAGTTAGAGCACACAGAGGCAGATTCAATCAGTGAGCTGCTAGCTGTCATGCAGACTGGTAAAATGGATCTGTCACCTCTCATCCCCCGTTTGGTGCTCTTTAGTGTCGGAGCCCTCCATGTGAGACGCTTCAGTTGGTGATTGTGTGTTTTTCAAACTTACTGACTCTCAGCAGAAGGTTGTTGCCGCTGTGTTTCTGGATCTAGATCCTTGGACATCTTGGATTCTAGATCCAAAATGTAATAGGTTCTTCCCTGGCCCCTGCCCCAACCCACAAGTGTGATGCAAATCACTTCAGTGCTTTTTGCATGATCCTGCTGACAAACAGACACGTGAAAATAAACTTGGCAGTAGTAACTAATAGAGCTTGTACACTGTTCCCTACAGTGATCTAGACCTGTTCAGTTTAGCTGGTGGATACAGTTTTAAGACTCCTTTACCTTTTTCAGGTTTTATTATGTTGCAGTCAAATCACTCAATACCCCATAATGACAAAGCCAAAACTGAATTTTAGAAATGTTATTAAAAAGAAAAAACTGAAATATCATGTTAATGCAAGCATTTAGACCCTTTCCTCAGGACTCAGTTGAAGCACATTTAACAGTGATTATGGCCTCAAGTCTTCTTGCACATCTGGACTTGGGAATTTTCTGCCGTTCCTCTCTGCAGATCCTCTCAGGCTCTGTGAGGTTAGATGGAGACTGTTGGTGGACGACATTCAGGTCTATCTGGAGATGTTCGACTGGGTTCAATTCAGGGCTCTTGTCAGGGACCAGAGTAGTAAGGCTTAGGAAACCGGGTGTGTAAAAACAAAAAAAAAAAACTATCAAGAAAAGAAAAAAAAACGTAATATTCCAAAGTATCTTGTGTAAATGGATCTCAAAAGGCAGACTCCCCTGGGGCAGCCCAATGGCGGAGTGGTTGGGGTGCATACCACATGAGCTGATGCTCTTACCAGGTTCGACTCTCGACCAGCCCGACTCTTTCCTGTGTGTCATTCCCCCTCTCTCTCTGCCCCCTTCCTGTCACTCTCTACTATCCTGTCAATAAAGGCAAAAAATGCCCCCCCAAAAAAAAAAAAAAGGCAGACTCCCCTTCTGGCCCAACCAGTTGGCATCCTCCACTTCCTGCCTGCCACTGTATAAGAGATAGACTGGCAGGCAGGAAGTGGAGGGCCACTTCTTTTCCAGCGGTGCTACCTTTTGGCCAGGGGAGGTCTTTCCAGATCCATGCAACAAAAGAAAAAGGTAATCCATAATTAAAGCGAGTAAAAAGGACTGTTAAGGACAGAATGTTAACCTAAATACGTACACTCAATTTAGAAAACAAATTGTCCAACCAATAAAATATATGCTGTATGAAGAGATCAGCCGAGAGCTGCAGTGATGGTCGTTCTTCTGGAAGGTTCTCCATTGCAACACAGGATCTCTTCAGCTCAGAGGGACCATCAGGTTCTTGGTCTCCTCTCTTATCAAGACCCTTCTCCCCTGATGTCTCAGTTAGTCCAGGGCCAGCTCTAGAAGAGTCCTGGTTGTTCCAGACTTCTTCATTTCAGAGTGAATGCGGAAGAAAATGCAGTTCAATGCGGAAGAAAATTTTTTGTGTCTCGACACAATCCTGTCTCTGAGCTCTGCAGGCAGTTCCTTCCCCCTCTCAGTTTCTGCTGTGATCTGCATTGTCAGCTGTGAGATCTTATATAGACAGGTGTGTGTCATATCAGTTGAATTTACCACAGGTGGACTCCAATCAAGGAGAAGAAAAATCTCAAAGATAATCAAGAGAAATGGAAGAACTTGAGCTTAAAAAGTGTCTGAATACTTATGTCAATGTCAAGTTTTTCCTGTTTAATAAATTACCAAAAAATCTAAAATTCTCCTTTGACTTTGTCATTATGGGGTATTAAGTGTAGATTAATGTGGATATTTTTTATTTTATTTTAGCATGAGATTGCAACATATCAATGTGAATAAGGTGAGAGACTGGAGACTTCTTGAATGTACTGGGCCGTGTGTGTGTGTGTGTGTGTGTGTGTGTGTGTGTGTGTGTGTGTGTTTTACCAACCTTTTCTCCTTCCTGCCCCTGCCTCAGCTCACCCCACTCTTCAGACCACAAGTGACATCAGAGACAGACACCCGGTACTTTGATGAAGAGTTCACAGCGCAGACCATCACTCTCACTCCTCCAGACAAGTGTAAGTATCCTCTGACTGTGGTAGACCCTCAGGTTTGGTAGGCGACACTGACACAGCCTAATCTACCACTGTCCAGCATCAAGTTCTGGTTTCATGTCTTGAATGTGACAACTGACCTCTGCTGTCTTTTTCTTACAGATAATAGTCTGGACTGTGAGGATCCCGGCCAGCAAGCACATTTCCCCCAGTTCTCCTATTCTGCTAGTGTAAGAGAGTGAAAACACCACACACACACACACACACACACACACACACACACACACACACACACACACACACACACACACACACAAAGAAAAAAAAAGACACAAACACAAGCAGATACAAAAACACAAGAGGCATGAACATCTTGTCCACATCCCTTGCGGTTACACAATGACCAGAACCTCCATCTGTAATGAGGTTTTGGTCCTGGCAGGATCTAAGTGGCTCAGCTGGTGGCCATATTTCTCTATAGAAACCCGCTCCATCCACACTACAGACAAAGCCTGGCCACACCGGCTGTACTCTATCAGACTGGATTTCAGTACCTCACACAACTCAACAACGCAATCAGGACTCTGTCTGTAGCACCTTCAGAGGGCCTATAAACAGCTGCTGCTGCTTTTTCAGACTGTAAACCACCGGCTATTTTTAAAATTGTCCTTTTTATGGTCTTATGAGAAGCCATACAGCTCCTTCATGACGTTTCAAAGTGCTCTTCCTCAGAACTAGCTGTTGCCACTGGTGATAAGACGTGTCTGAGGGAGGAAGAAGCGTGGCAGTTTGTTGGGTGTTTTCTGTTAGGTGTTTGTGGATTTTTTGTTTGTTTTTGTTTGTTTTTTGTTTTTTTGTGTATTTGTTTCTTTTGTTAGTTAGTTAGTTTGTTTGTTTTTTTTCTGAGAAAATGTGGGCATCAAATCCAAACTCTGTTTTTATACAACACTTACCCAGCATGCATCAGGAACAACAGATGAATTGATAACACATGATGTCTTCATGGAGAAAAGCTTTAACAAAGCAAACATGAGAGTCGCAGAGAGAGGCTGTCCTTTTTAAACTGTATGCAATGAAAACAAACAATTTGTGTATGACTTCACCTCAGACTGTGATCTTTGTTAACAGATCTGTCAAGTGTGACACAATTAATGGGAATTGGGAATACCTTAATGCACAAGGTGTATATGTTATTTAAACTTTTTTTTTTATTATTCTAACACATTCTTGATCTAAATCTTGAGCTAAATACACACCAGCCATGTGATATAAGAGGCTCAATAAGCACTTAATGATTTAAAGCAGACCTCATTTTTTTCAGATGGCCCATGTTCATAATGTAGCTGAAAGCTTCCTGGATTGGTGTCAGTACTTTTTTAAGTTACTGTTTTAAACACCTCACCAAATTGTCTCTTATTAATCCATGACAAATGTCAAAAACTGTCTAAAAGTTGTCATTAAATGTTTGCCCAGATTCGTATCCCCTGTCTTTTTGACTGGGTAGTTTGGACATTAGGCCAGTTTTAGATTATTTAATTTCAACATTCTTGTACAGCTGTTTCTGTTTCAACAGCACCATTTAACATTTGAGAACTTTGGCTTTGTCTTTTCTTCTTTTTGTGTTGAAAGATAAACACTCAAAGTAAAATAGACTCTTATTTGGCATCTGTACTGAAATACAGTTGTTATATTGGCACCACTATTAATAAAAAAAGTAAATCAGCCCCACCACCAAACTGATTTCATAGCACTTTCAGAGAACGTGTTAATATTTGGAATGTCATCCTTTCTTTGCATTCAAAGCTATGACACTCATGCCTATGTTATATTTTTGTAGCCTTTCTATGAAAGCTGTCTTTTTTCAGCTAATAACTTACCATCCTTAACGTAACTTGCTGGAGATTTTACTAGGTTGAAGTTGTGGCTGACAGTTCACATGTTTTAATTCCAAAAAGTGTGAACCTGGCCTCTGACATCTGTTATCTTTTTGTAAATATTACTATTCTTACAATTCTTCCAGTGCATCCAAACTGCTGCTGCTTTTTAGACCTGAACGTACCACTAGATTTGATTGGACAGCTAAAAAAAAACCTCCAGCGAGCTGCATATATCATGAACATGGTCCATTGTGAGATTTTGTGTTTGAGTGCATTGTGGACTTGCAAAGGTGTCTTTTATCATTTTCAGTTCTTCCCATCTTTTAATAACTGGTAACCAGGAGTGGTGCACCGTGGAGATTTTGAATACTGGGTGTTATACTGTACATGAAAACGCGCCCAACATTGTGTTGGTGCTACAATGTTGTGTCACTCGTAATAAAGAGCTGGCGCAGAAAATCTGCTCAACTTCCCATTGCTCACAGAGCCTTCTACCACATATGCTGTTATGAAAAAATTTCCGTTATTTTTTATTTTTGTTTTGTTTATCTTTTAGTTTTATTTCTTGACTTGCTGTTTTCCCTCATCCCTCCTCTACCCTGAACCTACTTCAGAGATGGTCTCAAATTAAGGAAATTCATAATGGTTGAAAGAAATGTATGTTTTTCAGTTACATTATTCTGTTAAACAGTTAATTTCTACTTGTCTATGAATGTAATTCTGAAAGACAAGGATCCAATACACCTTTTTAACTGTCTTAATACATTGTGGTGTCTAGTTTCTTTTCATCCCTGCTCTGTAAGGTGCTGAAGCTCTGTTGCTCCACTTGGCCTTATTAGTAATACAGATTCTAAGCACTTGCTAGTATAAAGCATATTAAAGTGGTGGTAGGTAAACAACTGGTTACCTTGAGACAGGAAAGGTTTTGTTTGTCCAGCCCTCAGTTGGACAGGTTTCCCATCTTCATGCTTTTCATTAATCTGTGTCTTAACAGCATGAGGCAGATTTTACCAGCAGCCAGACATAACAAAAAGCAGAGCTGATAAGCTGATTGTTCCCTGCCACACATTAACCTTGATTATGTTTTTCTCTACTATTACTGTCACTACCGCCACAGACTGACAGCACAGGTGTCTTTGTGGCAAGGTCCGAACACGGACACACTGAACACTCTGACCATGTATATATTGGATTTGCAGATCATTTAACAGACACTGAGTTTATATTTCAATCAGTCATCTACTCACAATATTGTCAGCTTTGTTCCTAATGAGGATAAAATCTGTTCTTGTGTTGGCTCATCCACCGTGTAACATGATTTTGTACCTCTGCAAGCATCTGAAATCCTATTTAAAGGGCACAATGGGCTTGTTACCTGATGTTTGAGAGGAGGAAAAACAGCTATGTTAATGAAAAGTAGAGTGTGAAAACCTCTCCAATTTTGTTACAGTGAGGCTCCATCAGAGCGCAGCACCATGTTTCATAAGTGTTTCCAACTGCATCCAAGAATATGAATGTTCGGTGAAAGTGAGATTTTTTTTGTGGCATTGAAAAATGTACAAACCTAAACCCTTATGTACAGTTCACACTCAGGGGTCATGGTGTTGGATGATGACATCACTACAGTCAAGGTTGGATAAGAGACAAACTGTTTTATCCAAAGTGTCTGATGAGGGATAATACAACAGTAACATCTCTGGCCTAATGTAAATAAGAGGAAATATATGGAACAGTTAACGGACTGCCTAAAATAGTTTCTAAATTTTATCTTTAGTTTTTTTGTGATCGGCACTAAATGGTTGCAAGTTTGAAGTGCTCGTTGAAAAATAAGGCTGATTTTCTTTTTGCTGTCTGAAGATGTGTTTTTTGTTACAGTGTTTTCATAGACACCAGTGTGTGTTTTTGACGATTGTTTTTGCGAATCAACAATATTTGGAGCTTCTTGTTTTGCAAATGGAAATCATTTTGCTTAATGTGTCACCTATTTTAAAAACAGAGCTTTTTCAGCTTCCTGCACAGCACAAAAAGTGCTTTATCCATATGGACTGGAGTCATGAACCAGATAACATCCAAGGTAGGGGTGAAAATCTGATTTTCTATTTCCAACCTTATGCAGATCACAGGCCCTCTGGAGCTTTCAGTTTCAATCTGTACATACAGCACCTCTCTTCAGTAAACACAACCAAAGGCATCTGAGTAATAAATGTCCACACAGACAAAACAAGACCTTCTAAGCTGTGATGTTCAGAGGATGTGTGAATTACACAGTTACGTAACAAGGTGCACTCTGTGCGTCTCTCTGTCTCTGCTACTTGTCAGAGACGGTGGAGTTGCCGTGTGCCCCGGTCCACACACACGGGAGCCTCACGGCGCATTTCAGCGCCACCCCAGCAGGGAACATGTGCTGCCGGGGAGTGACCACGCCTCCACCCGCCCGTCTCACATGCTGCCGCACACATTCACGAACTCCTACGTGGCGTTCAGGCTGTATGGGAATAAGGCAGTACAATGGGAGTCTTGGGACGTTGTGATAGTCTTTTAAAGGTACTCATCACCTACAAGAGAAGGCCCCAGAAAATTTCCTGCGAATAATGATCACAAAATGTGCATGGCCAAAAATGACAGATTGTGGGTTTTTGTTGGGACAATTCATCATTAGCTGGCCCATTCCAGTATACAGTAGCCAGTAGGCCTGCTGGTGCTGTGGGTAATATTCTGCCTATTCACATTTTTGTAACACGTGAAGGCTGCCGTGGACTAGACTTTCTGGTATGGTAGGGTGGTTATCTTGCATAGTTTCCCATATTGATATTATTTTTTTAGTAAAGGCCCTTTTTCCGGCTGTCCCTGAACGCAGCTTGTTATAGCCAGTCCCTCGGTGTATGTATTGCCCTAAAATTAATAGTGGTTTTTAAACCGTTAGGCCCACGGTTCTGACTCCAAACGTCGCATCTATAGTAAAGAATGTGGGCCCTGCTGTTTCAGCTGTGTCGGTGGTGTGAGTTTTGACTTACCCTGCTCGTCGCTGCAGGATTGTGTCAGCGCCGCTGTACCAATGTTACCTTTATGTGCTCCTCGTAAACTCCCACTTTACTGTTAATAAAACGTGCGGCACAGTGTGTGTGTCTGTGTGCTTGGTGTCACGCCAATGTAATTAGATTTGATGTGGTTTTTTATGCTTTCTTTAATCCCAATAAAAACCAAATGTTAATAAACCTTTCCTTTGGTCATAGTCGCAGTGTACATGTAAATTGACTTTAGAAATTATAAGTACTGACACTGGAGACCGTTGAGTTTGTCGCTTTCTAACACATGCTGTAGCTTTAATATTTACAAAATTTAAAAACATCATACTAGCAACAAACCCCTCACGTGGACCGTCAGACATCACCATCTAAACACGTGTCTCGGCACGAGATTGGCCAAACCGTCTCCGTTACGTCACCACCGAACTATTCAGCGCACTGACACACTCATTAATATTTAGACAGAGGGGGTGTGGCTACGCAAATGAACATCATGGATGCCTTCAGTACACGACCAGACTGGCAGTGTTTCCAGGTTCAGGACGTTCCGGCGGACAACAGCTTCACCATGTGTCAACGTAGGAGTTTCTACACTCAGAGGTGGAGGAGAGTGTAGCTTCCCCTGATATGAAGATGCTCTGTTTTCCTGCTGCACAAGTGAACCGTTTTCTCTCATACCTTGGATAAAACACTGACAGGTGAGTAACTGTTTGTAGCGACTTAGTTTCAAAGTATTAAGATTTTAGTCCAGTGAGTTAATGTCCAACAGGAGCCTGTTCTGCATTAACTTGAATACTATATCCTGGTCACCTGTTCTGTTGTACTGTTATTACAGGCTTAAAATATGTAAATTTTTATTGTGAAGATAGTCAGTGAATGAATTTATAGCAGGCTTGTGTTTTTTCACCGGGCTGTGGCAGCAGAGCATTACATAACAGTGTTGGGGGTGGGACTGTACAGTCTGCCAGGGACCATTTATCAAGTTCCCCCTGCTGTCTCATCCACATGCACATGCTGTCATGTTTATATTGGAGGCTGAGGCAAAACACATGACAAATACTCATATAATGAACCTACAGCCACTATTTACATCAACTCCATCTTAAAGCACTATGATGTGTGTTTCTTAATTAAATTGTGTTAAAACACTGACAAACAGCATGCTTTTAAATTGCTGATCCTACAAAGGCTTATACTGCCAGTGCTACTCAGGAGAGTTCATAGCAACCCTAATTAAAGTTTTATCTGTAAAATATCAGTATAATAATATGGACTATATTCATATTTTTGGTTTTAGGATTTCTATAGTTAGAAGAGTCATTTTTGTTTGATTTATTTAAAATCAACTCCAGCTGTTTGTGTTATGTATAATCATCAACTCACTAATCCAGTTTTTCAAGTACAACCAGCGTCTTCCTATGTGACATATTTACTTGATTTATGTCATGTAAACTATGAACTGATTCTTGATCAAGTCTGAAAAGTAGCACGACAAGAAACTTGTCGCTTGTTTTTTGCATTTACACAATGGGTCTTTTTTTCAGATGCAGCAGATATGTCGTTAACAAAGTCTGATCATAAACTCGTCCAATTTCAACTCTTATATTCAGAATGCAGTTTCTCAATGCAGTCCTCTCTGTCCAATATGTAGGGTGATCCTCACCAGTCATTTGGGACTGCAAGGTCCTTTGGGATAAGATAAACTTGTTTTCTGTGCACATTTGACTGTAACACATCTTGGACCGAAAATGTCATGTCATCACTACAGCATCCACATACTGAGGAGATGTGATCCAGTGTTAAAGCATCTCCCATTTAATTTAATGAGGACAAAAAACAATTTTACTGTAGTATTCAGTTCAGTTCAGTTTATTGTCATTATACAAAGCAGAGCCAGTACAATGAAATTCCAATGTCAATCATGGCAAAATCATATAGACTCAACATAAACAGACAAACAAGATACTGTCCCTGGAGACACAGAAGCTGCTGCGACCTGCACGCCGCCATATTGTATTGTAGTTAGTGAAGTATTTGATTGTACAATAAATATGTGAGGCTTAATAATATTACTCCATGTCACTGTTCAGATTGATGTTAGTTTATTTACTCATCTTTATTTATTCAGGAAATGTCTTCGAGGTCAAATCTCTTTTACAGGATAGACTTGAGAACAAATTATATCTACACAGCAACGCAGTAAGACAAGTAACACAAAACACAAAACACAAACACAGACACAACATTAAAATATTCACAAGTATCATCAAATACATTGGTGAGATGAATGTAAAAATCCTTCAAAGGCACAAGTGGCTCTAATGTCAGTTTTTAGCTGCAGTTTATTCCAGTAGGAAGGTCCACACTACTGGTAACCAGTTGGTTCTGTTCCATATAAGAACCCAATTTAAGTTGTTAGTTTTTGAGTAAGATGTTCAGCATGAGTTTATAGGAATCTGCTGTCTCACCAAATTCCTAATTATTTATATAGTTATAACCTTATTGATTAGATTCCACTGAGAGAATAGTTCGGAGTACAACCAATAAAGCATCATGTTCCTGTGAAATTCATACATTGTCCTATTAGAACAACCTTTAAATGAATAAATGAGGTCTGTGGGACATTGAATACAGACTGTAATCGGGACTGGTAGAAGTGATACAGCAGCCCCTATGGACAAAGCACATACAACAGAGACAGCACAAACATTCAGAGAAATTCAAAAATGCTAAAAAAAAAATACAGAAACACTTACAAACAGACAAAAAACAAGCAACAAGAATTGCTACACTGGAAATGCTCTGGGACGCTGGGCGAAGTTATGGACATGACTGGGACAGCAACATAAAAGATTGATTTTGCACATCCATCAGACTTTATGTGCTGTGCCTAACCTAAGATAAGCTAATCTAACCTAACCTAATCTAACCATTGCTAAGGTCTGAGAAAATAACCATTTACATTTTGCACATGGACAGTTTATCCAAATAATGCCTGTTTGAAATTTTGCCTGTTTGGAAATTAGGTAATTTGTGGACATGTGAGGACTCACCTGCCACTTGGTGGTCATCGACTCAGAGTCCAGCTGCCAAGATTGCTGGCCAGTCAATATGCATCCCAGGAAGAACAGTCTTATCTCGGGTGATATCCGTAGACATTTTAATTCCTTTTGGAAGAACATTTGTGGTTTGAGTTGATATTTGATATTTCTTGTTGCTAGTTTGTTTGAAGGTGTAGCTGAATACACACACACACACACACACACACACACACACACACATATATATATATATATATATATATATATATTTTTTTTTTTTTTTTTTTTTTTTTCCCTAAAATCCTGAGCCAGGTCTAGTTATTAATACATTATCCAGCATTAGCCGGCACACATTCACATTCATTGGAATGATGCAGCACTGAAGTGCAGTTACCTGAGCCCAGCTGAGCTGTTGAGCTTCAGAGTACAGGAGGAAGAACAGAACAAGAACAAATATAGTAAAGTATTAAAAAGGTGAAAGAAGGTGATAAAAAAAAAATGTATTCAAATAAATGTGTATAAGTATATACATGCATATACTGTATATATCTTCATACAGTTGCTTCACTGCACATATATGCTATAATAATGATATTAGTAATAATACATTTTATTTATAAAGAGCTTTTAAAGGCACCCAGAGATGCTTTACAGGAATAAAAGATTAGCAAAAAGAATTTACACACAAAAACAGAGCAGCAAGAAAAACACGAGGGCAAAAAGCCACAGAAACAGAGCTCAGCATTAATTAAAAGCAAATTTTAAAAGTTGAGTTTTGATTGATTTTAAAGCTTGGGAGGGGGGAAGAATATTTAGTGTCCTTGTGGAGAGAGCTCCAGAGGGTTGGGGCAGTGATAGTGGAGGCTCTGTCAGCCTAGCTTCAGTGTACACTGAGGAATGGATGTAAGAGAAGTCTGAAACTGAATTCCAGAATTTGAATAAAAAACTTAAGTGTAAACAGTACAGTCCACCATCTGTAGTATATTAAAAAGTGATAGTTTGGAGACCAGGTATATTTATGCCTTTAAAGAATCCAAATGCCACATGAAAAAACAAGATCCAGAGTAGGTCTGTCACAAGATCAGATTTTCACTCCACAATTACCATGGTCAAAATAATCCATGCATTAATGCAATATCTGTAGAAATTTTAAATAATAATAACAAAAATCGTAATAATAATCGTTATAATCATCTTGCTATCAGTCAAATCAATCTCTAACTTTGTTTATTGTGTATTTTGTCTCTTTTTTGGCAAACGACCTAGACTCTAATACAAATGTAGGGAGAGAGAATCTGTGACCATAACTGCATAACAGTGTGTACAGTGAACTAATTGTCATGTTCAAGAAACCAGTTTGAGATGATTTGAGCTTTGTGACATGGCGTGTTATCCGGCTGGAAGCAGCCATCATGATGGGTACATTGTGGTCATAAATGGATGGACATAGTCCGTGGACATAGTCAGCAACAATACCATAGTAGGGTGTGGAATTTAAACAATATTCAATTGGTACTAAGGGGCCCAAAGAGTGCCAAGAAAGTATCCCCCATACCATTACACCATCACCACCAGAACCGTTGATACAAGACAGGCTGGATCTATGCTTTCATGTTGTGGATGCCAAGTTCTGACCCCACCATCCAAAAGTCGCAGCAGAAATTGAGACTCATCATGGCAACATTTTTCCATTCTTCTGTGGTCCGTCCGTGGAGTGGCACCCGGTGTGGACTTATGCTGCTGTAGCCCGTCTGCTTCAAGGTTCGACGTGTTGTGCATTCAGAGATGCTCTTCTGCATACGTTGGTTGTAACAAGTGGTTAGTTGAGTTACTGTTGCCTTCCTATCAGCTCGAAGCAGTCTGGCCATTCTCCTCTGATCTCTGGCGTCAACAAGGCATTTTCGCCAAGAGAACTGCCACTCACTGGATATTTTCTCTTTTTTGGACAAATCTCTGTAAACCCTAGAGATGATTGTGTGGGAAAAATAGATCAGCAGTTTGTGAAATACTCAGACCAGCCCATCTGGCACCAACAACCATGCCATGTTAAAAGTCACTTATAAGAAATATAAAAAGAACTATATAGGACATAACCTTTTAGCATGTAGTTAAATTGTAAGAGTTTAAAAGCGATTGACACTTAGCTAAATGCTTCTTGGAGAGCTGTGTGTCATTTCAATGTCATTTCATCCACAAAAAATAAGAGTTGCAGTTTAGACTGAGGTGTAGTCAATATGAGGAGTAAAGAGGTGACCATGCAAGACAATAACAACAGAAGACAATAATGAGCAAAAATCTCTCAGAGATATCAGGTTTGCAAAAATCAACAACTAAGTCTTTTCTAGAACAGCAGCTAGAAAATGAGCTGGTAGACTGAGGAGCACAAATCTTCTAGATTAAAGAAAATAATTAACATGATGCCAAAAAATTCACCACAAGTTGCAAACAGCTGGTAAACCTCAAGAATTGAAGGGCCAGGCTGGAGTTTACTAAATCACACAAAGAGAAAGAGTTGTTGAACAAATTTCTATGAACTGATGAAGCAAAAATCAGCCTACAGGACAGAAGGAGCCTTCACATCCTCAGGACAGAAGGATGGTTTGAGTATGAAAATGATGTGAATCATATGCTGTGGTCACCACATCTCCACCCATTTGAACATCAATGAGAGATATTGGAGCAATGTGTTAGACAGCACTCTCCACCACCATTGAAACTCCGCATGAGGAAATAGCTTACGGAAGAGTCGAGCTCATCCCTTCAGTAGAGTCCAGAGACTTAGAGAATCAATCACCGGAGCACTGAAGCTGTTGTGGTGGCACATAGTGACCCAACATCTTACAGAGACACTGTTGCTTTTTCCTCTTAATTTGTTACCTTTGTGTATTTATCATTACTTTCACCTGATTTCAAGTAAAAGCCAAACCACTGGGTCGTGAGGGATCATGGAACTGAAGACTCAGATCCAATTGACAAACACTTATTATATTATGTTATTAGGTGTTTCCAGCTTCTGATGTGTTAATATGGCATTAGGATAATGACTGTGACATTCTGTGCTTATGAAAGAATGCTTATGTTCATCTTGGTAAACTTGAATGCAGCACTACAAGAAAATAGCCCAACAATCTACACGTCCTTAATGTTCAACACTGTGTATTTCAAAAGTAAACATTTGATTGTTTGCTTTCATATTTAGAGATCTTGAATGCCAAAGGAACAGGGGCATTTTGGGGAGCGGGCTGCCCACAGTGCCTCAAAGAATGCCAAGGATAAGAGTAACAGCGCCACCCTGCGGGCGTCCCAGGGTGGCGCTGGAATGGCTGACATGAGCAACCACATGCTGCGCTTTGACTCAGAGAAGGATTCTGAAAAAGACTCTGGCTACTCAGGTGAGAAAAAAGTCCATTAATGTGTGGATGTAGACCCCATGAATACTGTACAGATTTCTTTAAATTTTAACATGTTCACAGAAACAAAGGTCTGAATACTTATGTTATTGTGATATTTCAGTTTTTTCTTTTTATTAAATTGGCAAAATTTCTAAAGGGCTGTTTTGGCTTTATCATGTGGTATTGAGTGTAGATTGATGAGGGGAAACACATATATTTCTTTATTTTAGCATGAGACTGCAAAGGTCTGGATACTTTCTACTGAGAACTGTGTGACTTTCCTCTGTCCTCTCTATCTCCTCTTCCTCTCCTTCAGAGGCTGGCTCAGACTCTGTGCACACTGATGTAGATGACCAGCGCAGCAGCGTGAGCGAACCTCACAGGGAAAGCAACAAAAGCTTGAACAGTTTGAATGCTGTAGTCCACAACATGCCTCCTTATGAGGAGTTCCCCCCCATTTACGTCATCAAAAACCTGGCCGTCAAGTCGGTGAGATATTCAGTTACACATACAAATTGCTTTGTCAGGCATTCTGCTTTGTTGCGTCATAAACTCAAGTACAAATGATCAATTACTGAGTAACTGTTTTAAAATACTTTCAATCAGCTGTCAGTACATGATTATGAAACTGTTTTTAATAGTTTCCTTTTTTAGTTGTTGACATATCGACACAAAAACTAAAATTAAGTCTATATAACTTATAACTCTATATAAACTATATAAATATATAACTAAATATGGATTCAGTGACTAATACAGCTTACCAACAACCACTGGCTGTGGGCACAAACACCTGTATACCATATTATAATTTAGGACTGCAAATTTGCATCATTGTTGAATAATCTGACAGTTATTTTGTAATTTAATTAATTATAGTATCAATTAGTTCTTTGGTCTAATAGAAATCAGGAAAAAAGTGAAACATGTCATAGTTTCTGAGAGTCCAAGATGACATCTTTAAATGTCTTGATTTGTCTGACCAGCAGTCCAAAACTTAAAGATACTCAGTTTACTGTGATACAAAGGCAACAGATTTTCACATTGAACAAGCTCAAATGAGAGAATGTTTGGTATTTCTTCTTGAACAGTAGTGACAGTAGCTTTATCAGTGCCGTTGAAAAGCTTAAAGATGACTCGGACGTGGAAGTAAGTTTCAGGCTGTTTACTGTTAATCCTTGTCACGTTGCTTTACAATGCCAGAAACTCTCTCTTGTGAAACTGAAAAATGAATGCAGAAAAATGTCTATATTACATACAACAATAAGAGGAATTTAAGCATTAGCGTTTGTATTTTACCAAAATACTGCTAGGAGGCACTATAGTGCAACATTACAGTGCCTTTTCACTGAAAGCATCTGTCTGTTGCTGCTGGAAATGAGAAATGAGATGAAAGACACTAAAAACCTCTATGTATATCTATCTATATCTATATCTATATCTATATATATCAAATTATAATTAAATGATGACATTGTAATTAATAGTTGGCGAATCATGGTAATTTATTAGAAAGATAATTGAAATTAAAATTTTTCACAGGTCTTTTTTTCCCAAAGTTGAACCAGGTTATGAAAAAAAGAAGTAGCTCTGAGCATGGCCATAAATAAAACCTCAACAAAACAAAAAACAAACAAACAAAAAACTTTAAAAACGTTGAGATTTGATTTGGGATATCATGGGACAGGAATTATTAGGTGCCTGTCACCTATTTAACGGCTATGTTCTGTCTCTGTTTATGTGATCTATTTTCTTCATTTGTTCAGGTCTTGCTGCCTCAGTTATTTTTGTGCCCTGCTGCTTATCTCTTTGTGACTTTAACCTCCTTCACATCTTCTGCTCTCTCCTTTACTCTGGTCTCTAATTGCTGCTCACATAAAACCCTGCTCACAACCTCCTGGTGGTACAGTCTAGACCAGAACAGCTTCTGCATGGGCCCCTGGCATGGGGCGGGGGTTGGCACACCCTTACCAGTGCCAAAGCACCCACCCAGCTCTTAGTGATCCAACAGCCAGCAATGCCTGCTCCCTCCACCACTACCCCAGCTCCTTCATCCAGCCAAGCTGCACCTCCAGGTCATTTTAAGACAGGAGGCAGCCGCAGCAACCAGAACCACAGTGGCAAGAACTCATACCTGCCGATCCTAAATTCTTACCCTCGCATCGCCCCCCATCCTAGGAGGGAGAGCCATGAGGGCAAGGCTACCACATGGGTGGAGGGGGTTAAGGAGAGTGGCAGTGAAGGCCAGAGCCAGAGCAAGAGAGTGTGCATTGAGGAGGAGAAGAGGGAGGCTGTCTCAACCACTAACCACCTCCTGAAGCCGCAGCAGCATCAAAAAGAGGGTAGAGTCCATTCCCAGTATAAAGGCAGAGGAGGGCACAGCTCCTTTCCCACCTTATCTCACTGTCCACTGCCCTGCAATGCGTCCTCCACCACCCAACACAAGTCACACCACTGCCAACAAAGCTTGGGCTCCGACAACATGGGCTCACCCTCCATCTCCAGTTCCCAGACACCCTCACCACCTTCTTCCTCTGTCTCCCCCTCATCCTCCTCTCCTCCCTCTTCATCTCCCACTTCCTCCACGGCTCACAGCCCATATCACCTGGCTCCAGATAGCTCATCCACACGCCAGCGTCGTTTCCTCAACACAGCCGAGATCCTCAACCAGTCGGGCCTGCTGGCCATCACACTTCGCACTAAGGAGCTCCTGAAGCAGAATGCCGCCACAGAGAGAGAAATTGCCCAACTCCGTCAGCACACCCATCTCCTGTGCCAGGTAGCCCAGGCCAGCCAGAGCAGGTGTAATGATGGCTCAGACAGCCTCGACAAACTCCTCCAAGCCATGACCGAGTCAGCCTCTTACCCCAACTTAGACTTAAATCAACTGAAAGCACTCAGCAGCCATCAACAGAGCAAAACTAGAACTGAGGAAGACAAAGAGAAAGACAACAACATAATAACCACTAAGACGTGCAGCAACCCACTGCAGGTGGTGTCTTTACATACAATAGATGATGGAACATCACCACCCTCACCACTGTTTGCCCCCTCACCAGACACAGAAGAAACACACCATGGTGACTATCCTCTGGACATCCTGTCCACCTCTGTTTCTGTGTCTTTTCCCAGGTCTGTTCCTGAACAGGGACACAGACAGGAAGTCATGGACAAGGACTTAAATGATCTCACTATGTTGCCAGAGAGCTCAACACACAATAACTATCTCCTCTAACTTCCTGGGGAAGAGGAGATGGATCTGCAATGACTGGCAGGGACACATGGCCCTAGCAATACATGAGAGCATGGGTTGTGTTTGAATTATTTAACATGTCTTGGAAAACAAATATGACTGGTTCAAAGTTTAGAATGATGGTTTTATGTTTTAGATTTACCCACATGATTTAAAGCTGAGTATATATATTTTTTGCTGATGCCAGGTGCCCACTTTCAAATATATTTTTGCTTGTCATTCAGGTGTTGACATACACAGTCCGTGATGGATGTCCTACGTGTGACTAGAAACAGTGAGAAAACTGAAACATGTCTACAGAGAAATAGAAAACATGAGTCTGTACTGTAGTAATCATAACTGAGGTCTGATAACAAGTTTTCTGCTTTAGTGTTTTGCCCTTCCCAGGAAATTCAACAATTTAACCTCTGAGAGAAACAACTGTTCACAAGTGGCATGTGACTCCAACGACTGTCGTTATAACACAATAGGGCTCTAACGAAGTCGAAACCAACTCTCCACCAAGACAGTCACCGCTAACGACTGTCGTTGGCACATAGAGCACAAAGGGAACCAATGACATCATCAGCCTTGTGAAAGCCCCTCCCTGAGGTTAAATACCTGGGTCTCCACACCAGATAGTTGGAACAGTCCCAGCCTGGTCAGGTGCGAGAAGGAACTGATGAAGCCTCTTGGATGAGAGGTGAAACGTCTTCCTAGACAAATAACCAAGTCCAGTTGCTTTCAATTTAAAACTCCTTTGAGTTAGTGTTTTGCTCAACTGAAGAAAATACCACTTAACATAGGAACTGTTAGTAGAGTATTTTACGATTTCTTTGACTCAGTTTTCACACAATTATTTCAGTGTGCAAGACTCTTAATGAAAAGAGCCAAACTTTCTGAATCCATCCCTTGAAATACAAAATACTGTCAAAAACACTCACATCACAAACACAACACAAACATCACATGTCCAGTCCTCAGAATACAGACTCCTCAGCACAGTGATATTCTATATGAACAGATTACTGAAACATTTACTCTCCTTCAAATACTGACCTCTACATAAATGGCAAAATTTTGTTTCCCATTGCATTGTATAATCTTATCTAAATGATCACTGTTTTGATGAACATTTCTTATTATTTGACAGAGTAATTTGATAATCACCATTTTATTTATAAAATCAAGACAGATTCAAATTCATTCAACGTGTAATTTGTAAAGATGCTCAGATAAACTCTAATTACGATTAAGTTTAATTAGCTTACATTGTAAAATTAAATAGACTATTTTGGTAATTAATGATTTTGCGACAAAAGTATGATTAGGTAGATCAGTTGTGTTCTGTTTTAATGGTTGGTGCATGTTACATCCTGTATGTTCACATCCTGCGCAGACAGAGCTGTCCATTTGACAATTTTTATCACACCTGAATGACTGATACATCTTTAGACACATCTACTATCTATCTATCATGATCTGATACAAGCTCATCAAACTAATATTCTTTACTTACCAAAGATCACTTGGGTCACCCTGTCAGTCACGATCTCTCATGGATTACTGAATGACATTTCTACTGAGTTGTTGTATGGTCTTGCTTGCAATGCATTATTGTGCATTATTAGCATTTTTTCCTTAGTCATTTTTGAATGTAGAGTGTGTGTGTGTGTGTGTGTGTGTGTGTGTGTGTGTACAGGTCTGCAATGTATTAGCTTGTAAACATGGATTTGCCTATACATATTTAATTATAGATTTAGTTAATTATATCTAGATTGACTGTAGATGTGAGACACTGATCTTCATTACTGTCTAATAAATCATAACCAGGTATAAGGCTAAAGAAATGGACTCTTCCCATGTTTTCAGACACAACCATAAACAATAAATCTGCTCTCACACATGAACACATCTATTGAGATTGTGTCTTTCATCCAATTGTTGTTAACTTTGACTGATTAAGCAAGCATAAGTCTTTTTGATTATCTTCTTGTGATTTCAGGAGACATCAGCTGTCTTAAGTATTTATTACAGTTTGAAGCATCAAGGCAATAGGCAATGTACAATTACAAACGTTAATGGGTTACCAAATGTAATGTCACTTGGAAAGTTTCATACCTGACTCAAGGCACCTCATACTCTCGATAAGGAGTGAAGCAGCTTCGCACTCATTAAGGTAGAGATAAACAATGAATTATGGTGACCTGTGACTGACTTTGTATGTGGACACTTAATGAATAAAAGAATACAGAGTAACTGAGAGACTTAAAGGAAGAATTTCCTTCACAGTCCTCTTCACAGTTTTCTTAATTGAATATTTAAAGTAATGTGTAAGAATACATGCTTTTAGAACTTTTACTTGAAAACTATATGTAGGTAATCTATCATCAAATAATGTTGCTTAGTAACACATAGATTCACTGTTAGCTTAGACACATTACGCTACTGATAAAACAAGGTTCAGGAATCATGCTTGCAAGGCATGCAAATGATGCACCAGTTTGTGTTTGTTTTATTGGTAATACAGGTAGGTGGATCTGACTTTACTGTGGGCTTCTGATGTTTGAGATTTATTTTTATTTTGACTTGAGTGACTTATTTTGGTAAGTTTTTGGAAAATGACTTTGGTGAAATTGTGCTAGACACCATAAATGATAGAAAACAGCATTTTTATGATTCATAAACAAATCTTTTGACTTGATCTGTCTGACAGAAATAATAGCTTGTATAAAGTTGTTAACAATTAACAATTAACTTTAAAGTGCCTGTTCTTGATGTTGATTGGAAGATAGCTGATAGAGAGTTGACAGAAATGATTAAATGCCTTTTACATTACTGCATTTGTAGACCGTGAAGTGTTTGCAAGAGAATATTCTGTTGTAAAAGCATTGAACACTGTTAACAGCATCACCTTAATACTGACATTTTGACATCAACACCTCTATATTAAGTCTGATCAATTTATCTTTATTAACATGTTATGGACAACATGCTTTTAAAGTTGCAGTAATTAAACTTCTACTTAAAAAGCCTGCTCTTGGTCCAGATGTATAAGGCAATTACAGAGCTATATCCAATCCTTGAGAAGGTAATTGAAAACCAGTTATGTGATTATTTGCACAGGAATGGGTTGTTTGAATATTTTTAGTCATGTTTTAGAGTCCATCATAGCACAGAATAAGCTCTGGTTAAGTTTACCAATGATCTCATAGCCTCAGACAATGGACTTGTCTCTATACTTGTCCGACTAGATCTTAGTGCTGCATTTGACACCATTGACCTCAAGATCCTGTTACAGAGACTGGAAGATGTCATTGGCATTAAAGGAACCGCTCTAGGCTGGTTTAAATCAGACTTATCAGATAGATTCAGTTTGTTCATGTTGATAATGACTCTTCTATGCACACAAACGTTAGTCATGATGTTCCACCAGATTCTGTGCTAGGACCAATACTTTTCACCCTATATATGCTTTCTTTAGGCAACGTTATCGGGGAGCACCAGATATATTTCCATTGTTACGCAGATGACACCCAGCTGTACTTGTGTGATTCCTATAGTTTCTAAGAGTACAATGGGAGGCAGAGCCTTCAGCTATCAGGCTCCTCTCCTGTGGAACCAGCTCCCAGTGTGGTTTTAGGAGGCAGAAACCCTCTCTACCTTTAAGATGAGGCTTAAAACTGTCCTCTTTGATAAAGCTTGGGTATGTCCTGAACCATCCCTTAGTTATGCTGCTATAGAGGCGGCTGGGGAAGTTCCATGAGCTCTCTCTCTCTCACTCTCTCTACACATTTACATCATACTACTGCATGTCAATAAACTTTGTATTTTTTCTCTCCCGTAGTTTGTGCTTCTCTTCTCTGTCTCTCTCTCTGTCCTCCTTCTGCAGATATCTCTGTTTCTGGAGCAGCAGGATCCAGATCTACCACTTCAACACTCATTATTAATATATTTACCACCGTAGTTATTATTATCATTATCAATAATAACACCATTACCTATAGTATATAGAGCTGTTCCTGGTCTCTCTCTCTCTTTGACCCTCTCTCTTCCCCCCACCCTCTCTTTCTCCTCTTAAACCCAACCAGTCGAGGCAGATGGCCACCCACTCTGAGCCCGGTTCTGTTAGAGGTTTCTTCCTGTTGAAAGGGAGTTGTTCCTCCCCCCTGTCACCCATTGCTTGCTCTTTGTGGGAACTGTTGGGTTTCTTCTATAATAGATAATGTATACTATGATTTGGCTGTATACAAATAAAATTGAATTGAATTGAATTTTGTATTTATTTCAGAATTACATTTTATTGTGGAGATGTAAAAGTGTTTCCATATTTAGCCTGTTATTTTCAAAAATGTTAAAAAATGAAATAATTCTTTATAATTGTTATTCTTCTGTGCAACCACAGTTGCTGATTGACATTTCAGTTGGCAACTAATCTACTTTAGCAATCCTGCAGAATTGTTTTCCATTCAGCCCCACTGGCAGTATGGAGCACTGTGCAACCCCTCAGTCAGTCGTCCCAGACCAAAACTGATAGAGTGCAGTATTTCTACATGTCATCTTGTGCCTAGAAAATTCATTCCAGAATTCCACACCTCTCATTTTTTAATGCCACTTAAAAACCAAAGTGGAAAAGTTATTTTTTACCTTTTGAAATACAATCATACAATATCTTTATAGTTTTTTTACTCTCCAGATTTCACTAAATGTAGTGAAACTACTGAAAATGCCCTTCTTGTGTTTTCACAAATAGAATGAAAGTTTCAGAGACTTTTTCACTCCAAAAATATGGGCTTATTTGCTCCTGGCATCATAGTGAACTACTGCTTTGCTCTGTAGTAGTTGTTTCTTTGCCTTTTTTAATTGAAAAAATTAAAATTAAATTTGTTTTGTATTTTCCCTTTATAGGCAGTACATACAAGGGTTGCTGAGTGGACAGATTTTCTATAAATCCGCCATAATACTGTAGTTCAACAGTCCAAGGCATGAACAGAGACCTCATATATAGGTGAAAGTGTTTATGATGGTTTCCACCTTCTCCTCAGTGGGATGGAGCCCTTCACTATCCACAATGGGCAGCTTGACAGCCTGACTCTTACATTGTACTTCTCCAGATGACTCAATACTTCCTCCAGTTTGCACAAGTGATCTTTTCTTGAACCTGCAGTGATCAAGATACTGTCCAGGGAACAGGTCACATGTTCAATACCTGAAGGATGGACTGCACACTCTTTCTTGAATATAACTTGGCATCCTGCCTTATCTTGAACTCACAGAGGGCGCAGGGGCTTTTATCAAATATCCCCTTGCATCTCTATAGAGTCTTCACTACTTTGGGATCGACAACACCTCCTCCTCAACCATCCAAAAACACTTTTCCTAGGTTCTCCTGAAAAAGTAGGGAATGGTATTTTGCATTGCTGAAGTGCTGAAATATGAAAGTGATTCTTTGGCCTTTCTGTGTGGAGTTTGTATGTTCTTCCTGTGCCTGCATGGGTTCTCTCCCACGTTAGGTTAATTGGAGATTCTAAATTTCCCATAGTGTGAATGTGAGTGTATTTGTCCCTGTATGTCAAGCCCTGTGATGGGCTGGCGTCCTGTCCAGGGTGTGCCCTGCCCTTGCCCAGTGTCAGCTGGAATTGGCTCCAGCCTCACTGCAACCCTGCAACGATGAGCAGTATAGATAATGGATGATGTTGTTACTAGCACAATGAAAAAGAACATAAATACTTACACTACACTCCAAAACTCCGAACAAGCTTACAGGATGTGTGGAGGCTATAAGTGCTACTTCCTATTTATCTTATTCACAGATGCTTCTGTATTGTGTGTCTGCAAGTTTCAGCCAGTTGTTGCGAGCAGGCTAATAATTTTGTCATTTTAGGGGCAAGGCCATTTGGCCTTTAGTGTCACAAACATTTTTAGGACACAAAAGCCACAAAAAGACACAAAGGCCATTGAATGAGTTGACGCCTACAAATAAATAACTTAACTTTCTGATTTAAAAAAAAACAAACAAAAACAAGAAAATAACACAAATGACATGAAAATAAAACTTTTAAAAATTCACTTTTTTAATATAAATAAAAAAAGACATGTTTTAAGGTACAGTCTGTTATCATTTATCAGTTTACCAGAATCTATACATACATAAATATATTTCAATTTAGAGAAATTTAGAGAATTAATTTCAGCAGATGAATGTAACAACAGTCTTATACAATAAAGTTTGAATATTCAACTCAGTGGTGTGCCGTCATTGCAAGCAAGGCAAGGAGTTAAAAGTAAAAATAGACATCAGTTAGAACAGTAATGAAATGTAAGCAATATCTCTCCTTAAATCTGATCTCAGGACAGCATTTTTGTCCCATATAAGAGCTGAAGCCTTTGTGCATTTCTCATGTAATTTACCGCCCTCCTGTGGCTGCAGGAGGCTTTTGTCTCTGGAAGCTTGCTTGAATAACAGCAGTTGAAAGTATAGTTTCTGTCATTTTCGTGGGTGTGACGATTTCCTGTTGACAAAGGGGCTTGTCAACAGGAGGTTTGCTCAATCAGGATAATCCTGGGGTGTTTGACGGGTGTGTGTGTCAAACTATCGTTCTCAGCTCACTCAGCTGAGATCAGTCATAATATTACACACATTATATGCATGCGCAGATGATTCAGAGGGCTCAGCTGGATGCAATCTATCCGGACAACTGAACAGCTGTGCTCATGCATCAATAGAGATTGTCACTGAATTGTCAGCGGAAGTGTCAGCCCTCGTGTGTAGCCCTTCGCATGGATGGATGAAGGCCTATGTGGTTGAAGAGATGATGAAACTAGGGTCTCATGTTTGTTTACCAGCTATCCAGGTCGTAGCTGTCACTTTGCATTTCACAACATTCGAAAAATCAGGCCTTAGATGACTCAGTATGCCACTCAACTGTTGGTGCAGACTATGGTGATCTCTTACCTTGACGACTGTAATGGCCCTCTTTGCAGGCCTCCCTTCATACACAGGTAAACCCTTAAAGATGATCCAGAATGTGGCAGCCCGTCTGGTCTGTAATCAGCCTAAAATGGCACATTGACTTTGACCATTGACCATTAACCTGTGGCCTCGCAAATAGAATTAATGTCAGTAATACTTGTCTACAGAATGAATTCTGGTTCTACACCCATCTACTTCTACTATTCCTTCTTGGCAACTGTGTTCCTAAGATTGTTGTCTGGTATTGTCCTGCCTGCACACAAGTCAATCGCAGTCCAGGCTGTTTTTGTCTGTGGTTCCCCGTTGGTGGACCAAGCTGCCAAATGCCATCAGGGCAGGGGCATCCTGAAGACTCATCTCTATTGAAAGCATCTCATCTCCTAACACCTCTAACACCCTAACATGCCTAACATGCCTAACTAGCACTTACAATGCACTTTCTTTACCTGAAGCTCTTGCACTTACAGAATAGAGTTGGTGCTTTATGCAGACTGGATGTAGAAGTCCAACCCGCTCAGTTGGGCTGGGGAAGGAATTTAACCTTGGACTTATCTGCTGGAATGGGTCACGTGAATGACAGTGAAAACACTGATGGAGCCAGTAAAAACTTTATGGATGTCCACATGGACCACTGACCTGGAGTGGTCATTACTCATGATAATTTAGTAATACTACTGAGTATTCACGGGTCCCACAACAAGATTGTCTCTAGTTGTATTTCTAGTTGTATCTTATATCACTCAGTGCACTCCTATGAGTTGCCCCTGTGGTTTCTACGCACTTGGAGAAAAGTGTAAGAACTGAGACTTTTTTTTTTTTTTTTTAGATGAAAACAGGGAATCACACATTCATTTTCCTATTTTGACAACTAAGAAAAAGACACACACCTGCAAGGTGAGAATATCATCTCTTATGACATGGTTGCATTTGCTTGGATATTTCCTTGTTTTAACTTTGTAAACAATTTGATGAATTAAAAATTTTGGAAACAGCAGGAGATATAAACAAACACAATGATAGCACATAGCAGTAGACTAATAGTCTAGTTAAATAAAACTATATTGAAGTGTGCTATCATTAAGTTATATTAATGGTAATAACACATAGCTTGTGATAGAAGTAAATAAATACAGTAACACATAAATGTTGTAATAATGTGGATAATTTTATTTGACAAAAAACCCCAAAACATTTATATACTTTAATTTAAGCATAAAACAGAACTTTCTTACAAGTAGCCAATTTAGGTGTACTTATTTCTTTCTTATTTCTTCTTAATTTACTTATGTTATTTTTACCTGAATTGCATATTGTATTTTGGTTTCTTAAATAATTGTACCAGAACAAGGTACAAATTAATACTTTACAAGAAGAGCAAGAAAAACAAACCAGCAACAATAACAACACCAATAAGAGAGAGAAATCAACTTGACAGCATCAGCTTTAACAGATTTACTGTATGATAATATTTCAGAGCACTCACACTTAAAATGTTTCAACTATACTATTAAATCTTATTTGCTAATCAAGAAAAAACATGTTTATGTATGCAAACAAAACCAGTAAAGGTAAAGCATTTTTGAGACACAAATTTCACACATTTTGCACTTTGATCTGCAGAAATACCCTGACATTTTGTCAGTATAAATGATTAGTATGAAAAGGTGTCAAGAGAGTAGTTTGCAGTTCTTATGAATTAGGAAACAATGACGTTTCAATTTTTCAGGTATCTGCCAAAACTGAGCTCTGTGATGCATACCTAGTGAAATAATAAAAAATTTTTCAAAATGTTGGGGTGTTATCTTTGTATTATAAGTAGAAAAAACAAAAATACTTATTTATGAAAAGCAGAAAAACTGTATTTTCAATGTATGTAGAAACATTCAAATGAATGATTATAGAGACTGTCCTGTCTCTCATTTCCCCCCTGGGCACATTTCCTTGCAACAGGCACAACAAGGACGGCAGCAACGATAGCAGTAAGACCAGAACTGACAGAGGAGCCCAATAGATGTCTCTGAAGCTGCTTCAGTTTCTTCTGACTTCATCTGCTCTTGATGTGTTTTGGTAGAAGCTTGTTGCATTGTCTGCACTGCCTGCACTGCCTCATCACCTGCGATTATATTAACCTGGAATGTCTGATTAGCTTTGTCGCTAGTTGTCGTTGTCCTAAAAAGTTTTTCTTTGATACGGAGTTTCTCAATCTCACTGAGCATCTGAACCTTAACTTGTTGGAGGTCTGCATATGTTTCATCAAGTCTTTTGTGGTCTCTCTCCCATTCACTTTTAGATGTGTTCTTACTTAGTTCTTGTTTCAGTTTTGTCTCCAGTGGTTCCTTTCCTTTCTGTGACCATGATCTCTTTACAAACTGATTGATCACCTTTAGTCTTTTCTCCAGATTGTTTCTTATTTCATGACCCCTGCACTTCATCTGATTGATCCCCTTCCGTTCCATTTTAGTGTCTTTCCAGATCTTTCGCAAACAATCTCTTTTTGACAATTTCTTATCTGTAAAATCATCTTGTTCATTTTCTAATTCACATCCTGCAACCATGTGCATAGTATCCCTCTGAGATGTCAAGTGTTTATCTTCTCTTTCAAAGTCAACTTTATCTTCTTTTAACTTCCACTGATGTTCAAATTCTTCAGTCTGGATCTTGACACCATACTGTGGGACATTCTTCTCACATTCAAACTCTCTATGTGTATTTAAATCCTGTTTCTCAACATCATGCTCTTGCAGCAATTCTTCTTCTGCAACCTCATATTGTATCGCCTTGTCAAAGGTAATTGTTACCACATGTTTGTCCTCCCTTTGTATCAGGTCAAAATAACCTATGATTGTATTTTTCTGTTGATCAAGTTCTGCACATTTATCTTCCAATATTGAATTCAATTGAAGGATGGCTCCATTTCTGTACTCTAATTTCTCCATATTGATTCTGAAGTCTTCATGTGTCCTTTGATTTAAATGTTTGAGTTTTGCTCTCAGGCTACCCATGGTGAGCCAGTACTCTCTGATTGTTAGCTCAGACAGTTCTCCTTCAATACTCATCTTTTCATTTAAAAACATGTCTCTCTCACTTTCAATATTTATCTTTATTTGATACAATTCTTCTTTTTCTTGGTTAATCTCATGAAGAAGAGAATCAAGGTGTTCTTTCTTACTTTGCAATTCAGCCGTTGTAACTTCATACTGGTCTTCTATATCTCGTTTATCTTGTTCTAGTATGTCTGTTTGCTTCAGTATGTCAGACCTCATCAGCTCCAAGTCCATTTTATCTTTCTTCATCATCTCATTCACTCTGTCCAGGTCTTCTCTCTCTTCCTTCAGCTCTGCCTTCAGTTTATCAAGATGTAGTTTCTCGGTCATAAACTTTTGCTTCCATAGATTTTCAATGTCCTGTTTCTGGATGACTATGTCTGACAGTATACTTATCAGTCCTTCCTTTTCTCTCTCTATCAGCTCATAGTAACAAGCCATGTTTTCTTTCTGACCATCAAGTTCTGTGAGCCTTGCTTCCAATGAAGTGTACGCTATTAGCATACCTTCACTGTTTTGCTGTAAATGTTGCATTTTGTGTTTGATGTCGTCACTCATTCTTTCATTCACATGTTGAAGTTTTACTCTCAGACTTTCTAAGACTTTCATTTTATTGATGACTTGATGTTCTCCCATCATCACCTCAGACCTTTCCCTTTCCAGTTTGTCCTTTTCATTCAGAATCATGTCTCTCTCTCTGTCAATGTCAGTCTTCATCTGACTCAGACGTTGTCTCTCTGCAGTGATGCTCTTCATGGTGGTTTCAACTTCTTCCTTCATCTTGTCAAGACTGTTCCTCAAAATTTCCACTTTTTTTCTTTCTGCCAGTACACTCTTCTCACTGCTTTCTAGTTCTAGTTTTAGTCGTCTGATGTTGTCATCCTGGAGTTCTTGTTCTTGTAGTTTTGAAGTGATCTTGGTAATGGCCGTTTCAAGTTTGTTTCGTTCTCTCTGAACCTGAAGGGTCAGATTGTTCATTTTGGTTTTCTCTCTGTTTATCTCATCCAACAGACTGTCTGCATGTTCTTTCTTCTTTTGTAGCTCAGTCTTTGTGACTTCCAGCTTTTCTTTTTGCTCATTTATATTGTGTTTCTCTTGTTCTAACAAGTCAATTTGTTTCAGGATGTCAGACTTCGTCAGATCCAAGGCCTGCCTCTCTTTGTTCATCATCTCAATCACTCTATCCAGATCCTCCCTGTCTTGCTTCAGCTCGTCCCCCTGTTTGTCAAGATTTTGTTTTTCCATTTCAAGCTTCTGCTTCCATTCATTTCCCATGACTTCTGGCTCCATTACCGTCTCTGATAATATACCTATCAGATTACTTTTCTCTTTTTGTATCAGCTCGGTGTAAACTGGGATCTGGGATGTCTCTTCATTAAAGTCTGCCAGTTTTTTCTCCAATACAAGGCATAATCTCTGCATGCCTTTACTGTTTTGGTCTAATTTATCTATTTTGTTCTTGATGTCTCCACATGTCTTCTCATTCAGCTCTTTGAGTTTACCTCTTAGAATTTGTACAGATAGTATTTTACCCATGAACTGATCCTCTCTCATTTTCAACTCAGACAGTTCAGCTTTCACTTTATCTTTCTCATTCTCAAGTTTTTCTCTGTCCATATCAAGACTAACCTTCATCTGAATGAGTTCTTCTCTCTTTCCACTGATGCTGTTTAAAGCAGCTGCAATCTCTTCTTTCTTCTTCTTGAGATCCTTCCTCAAATCTTGCAGTCCTTCTCTTTCTGCCAGTACACTGTTCTTATGGGTTTCAAGTTCCTGAGTTTGTCTTTTGATGTCATTATCCTTCATTTGTTGGTCTTTTAGCTTCAAAGCAATGATGTTTATCACATTCTGAAGTTCATTTTGTTCTCTCTGAACCTGAAGAGTCAGATCTTTAATGTTGGTTTTCTCTCTGTTTATCTCATCCAACAGACTGTCTGCATGTTCTTTCTCCTTTTGTAGCTTGGTCTTTGTGACTTCCAATTTCTCTTTTCCATCTTCAATATCTCGTTTATCTTGTTCTAGTATGTCTGTTTGCTTCAGTATGTCAGACTTCATCAGCTCCAAGTCCATTTTATCTTTCTTCATCATCTCATTCACTCTGTCCAGGTCTTCTCTCTCTTCCTTCAGCTCTGCCTTCAGTTTATCAAGATGTAGTTTCTCAGTCATAAACTTTTGCTTCCATAGATTTTCAATGTCCTGTTTCTGGATGACTATGTCTGACAGTATACTTATCAGTCCTTCCTTTTCTCTCTCTATCAGCTCATAGTAACAAGCCATGTTTTCTTTCTGACCATCAAGTTCTGTGAGCCTTGCTTCCAATGAAGTGTACGCTATTAGCATACCTTCACTGTTTTGCTGTAAATGTTGCATTTTGTGTTTGATGTCGTCACTCATTCTTTCATTCACATGTTGAAGATTTACTCTCAGACTTTCTAAGACTTTCATTTTATTGATGACTTGATGTTCTCCCATCATCACCTCAGACCTTTCCCTTTCCAGTTTGTCCTTTTCATTCAGAATCATGTCTCTCTCTCTGTCAATGTCAGTCTTCATCTGACTCAGACGTTGTCTCTCTGCAGTGATGCTCTTCATGGTGGTTTCAACTTCTTCCTTCATCTTGTCAAGACTGTTCCTCAAAATTTCCACTTTTTTTCTTTCTGCCAGTACACTCTTCTCACTGCTTTCTAGTTCTAGTTTTAGTCGTCTGATGTTGTCATCCTGGAGTTCTTGTTCTTGTAGTTTTGAAGTGATCTTGGTAATGGCCGTTTCAAGTTTGTTTCGTTCTCTCTGAACCTGAAGGGTCAGATTGTTCATTTTGGTTTTCTCTCTGTTTATCTCATCCAACAGACTGTCTGCATGTTCTTTCTTCTTTTGTAGCTCAGTCTTTGTGACTTCCAGCTTTTCTTTTTGCTCATTTATATTGTGTTTCTCTTGTTCTAACAAGTCAATTTGTTTCAGGATGTCAGACTTCGTCAGATCCAAGGCCTGCCTCTCTTTGTTCATCATCTCAATCACTCTATCCAGATCCTCCCTGTCTTGCTTCAGCTCGTCCCCCTGTTTGTCAAGATTTTGTTTTTCCATTTCAAGCTTCTGCTTCCATTCATTTCCCATGACTTCTGGCTCCATTACCGTCTCTGATAATATACCCATCAGATTACTTTTCTCTTTTTGTATCAGCTCGGTGTAAACTGGGATCTGGGATGTCTCTTCATTAAAGTCTGCCAGTTTTTTCTCCAATACAAGGCATAATCTCTGCATGCCTTTACTGTTTTGGTCTAATTTATCTATTTTGTTCTTGATGTCTCCACATGTCTTCTCATTCAGCTCTTTGAGTTTACCTCTTAGAATTTGTACAGATAGTATTTTACCCATGAACTGATCCTCTCTCATTTTCAACTCAGACAGTTCAGCTTTCACTTTATCTTTCTCATTCTCAAGTTTTTCTCTGTCCATATCAAGACTAACCTTCATCTGAATGAGTTCTTCTCTCTTTCCACTGATGCTGTTTAAAGCAGCTGCAATCTCTTCTTTCTTCTTCTTGAGATCCTTCCTCAAATCTTGCAGTCCTTCTCTTTCTGCCAGTACACTGTTCTTATGGGTTTCAAGTTCCTGAGTTTGTCTTTTGATGTCATTATCCTTCATTTGTTGGTCTTTTAGCTTCAAAGCAATGATGTTTATCACATTCTGAAGTTCATTTTGTTCTCTCTGAACCTGAAGAGTCAGATCTTTAATGTTGGTTTTCTCTCTGTTTATCTCATCCAACAGACTGTCTGCATGTTCTTTCTCCTTTTGTAGCTTGGTCTTTGTGACTTCCAATTTCTCTTTTCCATCTTCAATATCTCGTTTATCTTGTTCTAGTATGTCTGTTTGCTTCAGTATGTCAGACTTCATCAGCTCCAAGTCCATTTTATCTTTCTTCATCATCTCATTCACTCTGTCCAGGTCTTCTCTCTCTTCCTTCAGCTCTGCCTTCAGTTTATCAAGATGTAGTTTCTCAGTCATAAACTTTTGCTTCCATAGATTTTCAATGTCCTGTTTCTGGATGACTATGTCTGACAGTATACTTATCAGTCCTTCCTTTTCTCTCTCTATCAGCTCATAGTAACAAGCCATGTTTTCTTTCTGACCATCAAGTTCTGTGAGCCTTGCTTCCAATGAAGTGTACGCTATTAGCATACCTTCACTGTTTTGCTGTAAATGTTGCATTTTGTGTTTGATGTCGTCACTCATTCTTTCATTCACATGTTGAAGATTTACTCTCAGACTTTCTAAGACTTTCATTTTATTGATGACTTGATGTTCTCCCATCATCACCTCAGACCTTTCCCTTTCCAGTTTGTCCTTTTCATTCAGAATCATGTCTCTCTCTCTGTCAATGTCAGTCTTCATCTGACTCAGACGTTGTCTCTCTGCAGTGATGCTCTTCATGGTGGTTTCAACTTCTTCCTTCATCTTGTCAAGACTGTTCCTCAAAATTTCCACTTTTTTTCTTTCTGCCAGTACACTCTTCTCACTGCTTTCTAGTTCTAGTTTTAGTCGTCTGATGTTGTCATCCTGGAGTTCTTGTTCTTGTAGTTTTGAAGTGATCTTGGTAATGGCCGTTTCAAGTTTGTTTCGTTCTCTCTGAACCTGAAGGGTCAGATTGTTCATTTTGGTTTTCTCTCTGTTTATCTCATCCAACAGACTGTCTGCATGTTCTTTCTTCTTTTGTAGCTCAGTCTTTGTGACTTCCAGCTTTTCTTTTTGCTCATTTATATTGTGTTTCTCTTGTTCTAACAAGTCAATTTGTTTCAGGATGTCAGACTTCGTCAGATCCAAGGCCTGCCTCTCTTTGTTCATCATCTCAATCACTCTATCCAGATCCTCCCTGTCTTGCTTCAGCTCGTCCTCCTGTTTGTCAAGATTTTGTTTTTCCATTTCAAGCTTCTGCTTCCATTCATTTCCCATGACTTCTGGCTCCATTACCGTCTCTGATAATATACCCATCAGATTACTTTTCTCTTTTTGTATCAGCTCGGTGTAAACTGGGATCTGGGATGTCTCTTCATTAAAGTCTGCCAGTTTTTTCTCCAATACAAGGCATAATCTCTGCATGCCTTTACTGTTTTGGTCTAATTTATCTATTTTGTTCTTGATGTCTCCACATGTCTTCTCATTCAGCTCTTTGAGTTTACCTCTTAGAATTTGTACAGATAGTATTTTACCCATGAACTGATCCTCTCTCATTTTCAACTCAGACAGTTCAGCTTTCACTTTATCTTTCTCATTCTCAAGTTTTTCTCTGTCCATATCAAGACTAACCTTCATCTGAATGAGTTCTTCTCTCTTTCCACTGATGCTGTTTAAAGCAGCTGCAATCTCTTCTTTCTTCTTCTTGAGATCCTTCCTCAAATCTTGCAGTCCTTCTCTTTCTGCCAGTACACTGTTCTTATGGGTTTCAAGTTCCTGAGTTTGTCTTTTGATGTCATTATCCTTCATTTGTTGGTCTTTTAGCTTCAAAGCAATGATGTTTATCACATTCTGAAGTTCATTTTGTTCTCTCTGAACCTGAAGAGTCAGATCTTTAATGTTGGTTTTCTCTCTGTTTATCTCATCCAACAGACTGTCTGCATGTTCTTTCTCTTTTTGTAGCTTGGTCTTTATGACTTCCAATTTCTCTTTTCCATCTTCAATATCTCGTTTATCTTGTTCTAGTATGTCTGTTTGCTTCAGTATGTCAGACCTCATCAGCTCCAAGTCCATTTTATCTTTCTTCATCATCTCATTCACTCTGTCCAGGTCTTCTCTCTCTTCCTTCAGCTCTGCCTTCAGTTTATCAAGATGTAGTTTCTCAGTCATAAACTTTTGCTTCCATAGATTTTCAATGTCCTGTTTCTGGATGACTATGTCTGACAGTATACTTATCAGTCCTTCCTTTTCTCTCTCTATCAGCTCATAGTAACAAGCCATGTTTTCTTTCTGACCATCAAGTTCTGTGAGCCTTGCTTCCAATGAAGTGTACGCTATTAGCATACCTTCACTGTTTTGCTGTAAATGTTGCATTTTGTGTTTGATGTCGTCACTCATTCTTTCATTCACATGTTGAAGATTTACTCTCAGACTTTCTAAGACTTTCATTTTATTGATGACTTGATGTTCTCCCATCATCACCTCAGACCTTTCCCTTTCCAGTTTGTCCTTTTCATTCAGAATCATGTCTCTCTCTCTGTCAATGTCAGTCTTCATCTGACTCAGACGTTGTCTCTCTGCAGTGATGCTCTTCATGGTGGTTTCAACTTCTTCCTTCATCTTGTCAAGACTGTTCCTCAAAATTTCCACTTTTTTTCTTTCTGCCAGTACACTCTTCTCACTGCTTTCTAGTTCTAGTTTTAGTCGTCTGATGTTGTCATCCTGGAGTTCTTGTTCTTGTAGTTTTGAAGTGATCTTGGTAATGGCCGTTTCAAGTTTGTTTCGTTCTCTCTGAACCTGAAGGGTCAGATTGTTCATTTTGGTTTTCTCTCTGTTTATCTCATCCAACAGACTGTCTGCATGTTCTTTCTTCTTTTGTAGCTCAGTCTTTGTGACTTCCAGCTTTTCTTTTTGCTCATTTATATTGTGTTTCTCTTGTTCTAACAAGTCAATTTGTTTCAGGATGTCAGACTTCGTCAGATCCAAGGCCTGCCTCTCTTTGTTCATCATCTCAATCACTCTATCCAGATCCTCCCTGTCTTGCTTCAGCTCGTCCCCCTGTTTGTCAAGATTTTGTTTTTCCATTTCAAGCTTCTGCTTCCATTCATTTCCCATGACTTCTGGCTCCATTACCGTCTCTGATAATATACCCATCAGATTACTTTTCTCTTTTTGTATCAGCTCGGTGTAAACTGGGATCTGGGATGTCTCTTCATTAAAGTCTGCCAGTTTTTTCTCCAATACAAGGCATAATCTCTGCATGCCTTTACTGTTTTGGTCTAATTTATCTATTTTGTTCTTGATGTCTCCACATGTCTTCTCATTCAGCTCTTTGAGTTTACCTCTTAGAATTTGTACAGATAGTATTTTACCCATGAACTGATCCTCTCTCATTTTCAACTCAGACAGTTCAGCTTTCACTTTATCTTTCTCATTCTCAAGTTTTTCTCTGTCCATATCAAGACTAACCTTCATCTGAATGAGTTCTTCTCTCTTTCCACTGATGCTGTTTAAAGCAGCTGCAATCTCTTCTTTCTTCTTCTTGAGATCCTTCCTCAAATCTTGCAGTCCTTCTCTTTCTGCCAGTACACTGTTCTTATGGGTTTCAAGTTCCTGAGTTTGTCTTTTGATGTCATTATCCTTCATTTGTTGGTCTTTTAGCTTCAAAGCAATGATGTTTATCACATTCTGAAGTTCATTTTGTTCTCTCTGAACCTGAAGAGTCAGATCTTTAATGTTGGTTTTCTCTCTGTTTATCTCATCCAACAGACTGTCTGCATGTTCTTTCTCCTTTTGTAGCTTGGTCTTTGTGACTTCCAATTTCTCTTTTCCATCTTCAATATCTCGTTTATCTTGTTCTAGTATGTCTGTTTGCTTCAGTATGTCAGACTTCATCAGCTCCAAGTCCATTTTATCTTTCTTCATCATCTCATTCACTCTGTCCAGGTCTTCTCTCTCTTCCTTCAGCTCTGCCTTCAGTTTATCAAGATGTAGTTTCTCAGTCATAAACTTTTGCTTCCATAGATTTTCAATGTCCTGTTTCTGGATGACTATGTCTGACAGTATACTTATCAGTCCTTCCTTTTCTCTCTCTATCAGCTCATAGTAACAAGCCATGTTTTCTTTCTGACCATCAAGTTCTGTGAGCCTTGCTTCCAATGAAGTGTACGCTATTAGCATACCTTCACTGTTTTGCTGTAAATGTTGCATTTTGTGTTTGATGTCGTCACTCATTCTTTCATTCACATGTTGAAGATTTACTCTCAGACTTTCTAAGACTTTCATTTTATTGATGACTTGATGTTCTCCCATCATCACCTCAGACCTTTCCCTTTCCAGTTTGTCCTTTTCATTCAGAATCATGTCTCTCTCTCTGTCAATGTCAGTCTTCATCTGACTCAGACGTTGTCTCTCTGCAGTGATGCTCTTCATGGTGGTTTCAACTTCTTCCTTCATCTTGTCAAGACTGTTCCTCAAAATTTCCACTTTTTTTCTTTCTGCCAGTACACTCTTCTCACTGCTTTCTAGTTCTAGTTTTAGTCGTCTGATGTTGTCATCCTGGAGTTCTTGTTCTTGTAGTTTTGAAGTGATCTTGGTAATGGCCGTTTCAAGTTTGTTTCGTTCTCTCTGAACCTGAAGGGTCAGATTGTTCATTTTGGTTTTCTCTCTGTTTATCTCATCCAACAGACTGTCTGCATGTTCTTTCTTCTTTTGTAGCTCAGTCTTTGTGACTTCCAGCTTTTCTTTTTGCTCATTTATATTGTGTTTCTCTTGTTCTAACAAGTCAATTTGTTTCAGGATGTCAGACTTCGTCAGATCCAAGGCCTGCCTCTCTTTGTTCATCATCTCAATCACTCTATCCAGATCCTCCCTGTCTTGCTTCAGCTCGTCCCCCTGTTTGTCAAGATTTTGTTTTTCCATTTCAAGCTTCTGCTTCCATTCATTTCCCATGACTTCTGGCTCCATTACCGTCTCTGATAATATACCCATCAGATTACTTTTCTCTTTTTGTATCAGCTCGGTGTAAACTGGGATCTGGGATGTCTCTTCATTAAAGTCTGCCAGTTTTTTCTCCAATACAAGGCATAATCTCTGCATGCCTTTACTGTTTTGGTCTAATTTATCTATTTTGTTCTTGATGTCTCCACATGTCTTCTCATTCAGCTCTTTGAGTTTACCTCTTAGAATTTGTACAGATAGTATTTTACCCATGAACTGATCCTCTCTCATTTTCAACTCAGACAGTTCAGCTTTCACTTTATCTTTCTCATTCTCAAGTTTTTCTCTGTCCATATCAAGACTAACCTTCATCTGAATGAGTTCTTCTCTCTTTCCACTGATGCTGTTTAAAGCAGCTGCAATCTCTTCTTTCTTCTTCTTGAGATCCTTCCTCAAATCTTGCAGTCCTTCTCTTTCTGCCAGTACACTGTTCTTATGGGTTTCAAGTTCCTGAGTTTGTCTTTTGATGTCATTATCCTTCATTTGTTGGTCTTTTAGCTTCAAAGCAATGATGTTTATCACATTCTGAAGTTCATTTTGTTCTCTCTGAACCTGAAGAGTCAGATCTTTAATGTTGGTTTTCTCTCTGTTTATCTCATCCAACAGACTGTCTGCATGTTCTTTCTCCTTTTGTAGCTTGGTCTTTGTGACTTCCAATTTCTCTTTTCCATCTTCAATATCTCGTTTATCTTGTTCTAGTATGTCTGTTTGCTTCAGTATGTCAGACTTCATCAGCTCCAAGTCCATTTTATCTTTCTTCATCATCTCATTCACTCTGTCCAGGTCTTCTCTCTCTTCCTTCAGCTCTGCCTTCAGTTTATCAAGATGTAGTTTCTCAGTCATAAACTTTTGCTTCCATAGATTTTCAATGTCCTGTTTCTGGATGACTATGTCTGACAGTATACTTATCAGTCCTTCCTTTTCTCTCTCTATCAGCTCATAGTAACAAGCCATGTTTTCTTTCTGACCATCAAGTTCTGTGAGCCTTGCTTCCAATGAAGTGTACGCTATTAGCATACCTTCACTGTTTTGCTGTAAATGTTGCATTTTGTGTTTGATGTCGTCACTCATTCTTTCATTCACATGTTGAAGATTTACTCTCAGACTTTCTAAGACTTTCATTTTATTGATGACTTGATGTTCTCCCATCATCACCTCAGACCTTTCCCTTTCCAGTTTGTCCTTTTCATTCAGAATCATGTCTCTCTCTCTGTCAATGTCAGTCTTCATCTGACTCAGACGTTGTCTCTCTGCAGTGATGCTCTTCATGGTGGTTTCAACTTCTTCCTTCATCTTGTCAAGACTGTTCCTCAAAATTTCCACTTTTTTTCTTTCTGCCAGTACACTCTTCTCACTGCTTTCTAGTTCTAGTTTTAGTCGTCTGATGTTGTCATCCTGGAGTTCTTGTTCTTGTAGTTTTGAAGTGATCTTGGTAATGGCCGTTTCAAGTTTGTTTCGTTCTCTCTGAACCTGAAGGGTCAGATTGTTCATTTTGGTTTTCTCTCTGTTTATCTCATCCAACAGACTGTCTGCATGTTCTTTCTTCTTTTGTAGCTCAGTCTTTGTGACTTCCAGCTTTTCTTTTTGCTCATTTATATTGTGTTTCTCTTGTTCTAACAAGTCAATTTGTTTCAGGATGTCAGACTTCGTCAGATCCAAGGCCTGCCTCTCTTTGTTCATCATCTCAATCACTCTATCCAGATCCTCCCTGTCTTGCTTCAGCTCGTCCCCCTGTTTGTCAAGATTTTGTTTTTCCATTTCAAGCTTCTGCTTCCATTCATTTCCCATGACTTCTGGCTCCATTACCGTCTCTGATAATATACCCATCAGATTACTTTTCTCTTTTTGTATCAGCTCGGTGTAAACTGGGATCTGGGATGTCTCTTCATTAAAGTCTGCCAGTTTTTTCTCCAATACAAGGCATAATCTCTGCATGCCTTTACTGTTTTGGTCTAATTTATCTATTTTGTTCTTGATGTCTCCACATGTCTTCTCATTCAGCTCTTTGAGTTTACCTCTTAGAATTTGTACAGATAGTATTTTACCCATGAACTGATCCTCTCTCATTTTCAACTCAGACAGTTCAGCTTTCACTTTATCTTTCTCATTCTCAAGTTTTTCTCTGTCCATATCAAGACTAACCTTCATCTGAATGAGTTCTTCTCTCTTTCCACTGATGCTGTTTAAAGCAGCTGCAATCTCTTCTTTCTTCTTCTTGAGATCCTTCCTCAAATCTTGCAGTCCTTCTCTTTCTGCCAGTACACTGTTCTTATGGGTTTCAAGTTCCTGAGTTTGTCTTTTGATGTCATTATCCTTCATTTGTTGGTCTTTTAGCTTCAAAGCAATGATGTTTATCACATTCTGAAGTTCATTTTGTTCTCTCTGAACCTGAAGAGTCAGATCTTTAATGTTGGTTTTCTCTCTGTTTATCTCATCCAACAGACTGTCTGCATGTTCTTTCTCCTTTTGTAGCTTGGTCTTTGTGACTTCCAATTTCTCTTTTCCATCTTCAATATCTCGTTTATCTTGTTCTAGTATGTCTGTTTGCTTCAGTATGTCAGACCTCATCAGCTCCAAGTCCATTTTATCTTTCTTCATCATCTCATTCACTCTGTCCAGGTCTTCTCTCTCTTCCTTCAGCTCTGCCTTCAGTTTATCAAGATGTAGTTTCTCAGTCATAAACTTTTGCTTCCATAGATTTTCAATGTCCTGTTTCTGGATGACTATGTCTGACAGTATACTTATCAGTCCTTCCTTTTCTCTCTCTATCAGCTCATAGTAACAAGCCATGTTTTCTTTCTGACCATCAAGTTCTGTGAGCCTTGCTTCCAATGAAGTGTACGCTATTAGCATACCTTCACTGTTTTGCTGTAAATGTTGCATTTTGTGTTTGATGTCGTCACTCATTCTTTCATTCACATGTTGAAGATTTACTCTCAGACTTTCTAAGACTTTCATTTTATTGATGACTTGATGTTCTCCCATCATCACCTCAGACCTTTCCCTTTCCAGTTTGTCCTTTTCATTCAGAATCATGTCTCTCTCTCTGTCAATGTCAGTCTTCATCTGACTCAGACGTTGTCTCTCTGCAGTGATGCTCTTCATGGTGGTTTCAACTTCTTCCTTCATCTTGTCAAGACTGTTCCTCAAAATTTCCACTTTTTTTCTTTCTGCCAGTACACTCTTCTCACTGCTTTCTAGTTCTAGTTTTAGTCGTCTGATGTTGTCATCCTGGAGTTCTTGTTCTTGTAGTTTTGAAGTGATCTTGGTAATGGCCGTTTCAAGTTTGTTTCGTTCTCTCTGAACCTGAAGGGTCAGATTGTTCATTTTGGTTTTCTCTCTGTTTATCTCATCCAACAGACTGTCTGCATGTTCTTTCTTCTTTTGTAGCTCAGTCTTTGTGACTTCCAGCTTTTCTTTTTGCTCATTTATATTGTGTTTCTCTTGTTCTAACAAGTCAATTTGTTTCAGGATGTCAGACTTCGTCAGATCCAAGGCCTGCCTCTCTTTGTTCATCATCTCAATCACTCTATCCAGATCCTCCCTGTCTTGCTTCAGCTCGTCCCCCTGTTTGTCAAGATTTTGTTTTTCCATTTCAAGCTTCTGCTTCCATTCATTTCCCATGACTTCTGGCTCCATTACCGTCTCTGATAATATACCCATCAGATTACTTTTCTCTTTTTGTATCAGCTCGGTGTAAACTGGGATCTGGGATGTCTCTTCATTAAAGTCTGCCAGTTTTTTCTCCAATACAAGGCATAATCTCTGCATGCCTTTACTGTTTTGGTCTAATTTATCTATTTTGTTCTTGATGTCTCCACATGTCTTCTCATTCAGCTCTTTGAGTTTACCTCTTAGAATTTGTACAGATAGTATTTTACCCATGAACTGATCCTCTCTCATTTTCAACTCAGACAGTTCAGCTTTCACTTTATCTTTCTCATTCTCAAGTTTTTCTCTGTCCATATCAAGACTAACCTTCATCTGAATGAGTTCTTCTCTCTTTCCACTGATGCTGTTTAAAGCAGCTGCAATCTCTTCTTTCTTCTTCTTGAGATCCTTCCTCAAATCTTGCAGTCCTTCTCTTTCTGCCAGTACACTGTTCTTATGGGTTTCAAGTTCCTGAGTTTGTCTTTTGATGTCATTATCCTTCATTTGTTGGTCTTTTAGCTTCAAAGCAATGATGTTTATCACATTCTGAAGTTCATTTTGTTCTCTCTGAACCTGAAGAGTCAGATCTTTAATGTTGGTTTTCTCTCTGTTTATCTCATCCAACAGACTGTCTGCATGTTCTTTCTCCTTTTGTAGCTTGGTCTTTGTGACTTCCAATTTCTCTTTTCCATCTTCAATATCTCGTTTATCTTGTTCTAGTATGTCTGTTTGCTTCAGTATGTCAGACTTCATCAGCTCCAAGTCCATTTTATCTTTCTTCATCATCTCATTCACTCTGTCCAGGTCTTCTCTCTCTTCCTTCAGCTCTGCCTTCAGTTTATCAAGATGTAGTTTCTCAGTCATAAACTTTTGCTTCCATAGATTTTCAATGTCCTGTTTCTGGATGACTATGTCTGACAGTATACTTATCAGTCCTTCCTTTTCTCTCTCTATCAGCTCATAGTAACAAGCCATGTTTTCTTTCTGACCATCAAGTTCTGTGAGCCTTGCTTCCAATGAAGTGTACGCTATTAGCATACCTTCACTGTTTTGCTGTAAATGTTGCATTTTGTGTTTGATGTCGTCACTCATTCTTTCATTCACATGTTGAAGATTTACTCTCAGACTTTCTAAGACTTTCATTTTATTGATGACTTGATGTTCTCCCATCATCACCTCAGACCTTTCCCTTTCCAGTTTGTCCTTTTCATTCAGAATCATGTCTCTCTCTCTGTCAATGTCAGTCTTCATCTGACTCAGACGTTGTCTCTCTGCAGTGATGCTCTTCATGGTGGTTTCAACTTCTTCCTTCATCTTGTCAAGACTGTTCCTCAAAATTTCCACTTTTTTTCTTTCTGCCAGTACACTCTTCTCACTGCTTTCTAGTTCTAGTTTTAGTCGTCTGATGTTGTCATCCTGGAGTTCTTGTTCTTGTAGTTTTGAAGTGATCTTGGTAATGGCCGTTTCAAGTTTGTTTCGTTCTCTCTGAACCTGAAGGGTCAGATTGTTCATTTTGGTTTTCTCTCTGTTTATCTCATCCAACAGACTGTCTGCATGTTCTTTCTTCTTTTGTAGCTCAGTCTTTGTGACTTCCAGCTTTTCTTTTTGCTCATTTATATTGTGTTTCTCTTGTTCTAACAAGTCAATTTGTTTCAGGATGTCAGACTTCGTCAGATCCAAGGCCTGCCTCTCTTTGTTCATCATCTCAATCACTCTATCCAGATCCTCCCTGTCTTGCTTCAGCTCGTCCCCCTGTTTGTCAAGATTTTGTTTTTCCATTTCAAGCTTCTGCTTCCATTCATTTCCCATGACTTCTGGCTCCATTACCGTCTCTGATAATATACCCATCAGATTACTTTTCTCTTTTTGTATCAGCTCGGTGTAAACTGGGATCTGGGATGTCTCTTCATTAAAGTCTGCCAGTTTTTTCTCCAATACAAGGCATAATCTCTGCATGCCTTTACTGTTTTGGTCTAATTTATCTATTTTGTTCTTGATGTCTCCACATGTCTTCTCATTCAGCTCTTTGAGTTTACCTCTTAGAATTTGTACAGATAGTATTTTACCCATGAACTGATCCTCTCTCATTTTCAACTCAGACAGTTCAGCTTTCACTTTATCTTTCTCATTCTCAAGTTTTTCTCTGTCCATATCAAGACTAACCTTCATCTGAATGAGTTCTTCTCTCTTTCCACTGATGCTGTTTAAAGCAGCTGCAATCTCTTCTTTCTTCTTCTTGAGATCCTTCCTCAAATCTTGCAGTCCTTCTCTTTCTGCCAGTACACTGTTCTTATGGGTTTCAAGTTCCTGAGTTTGTCTTTTGATGTCATTATCCTTCATTTGTTGGTCTTTTAGCTTCAAAGCAATGATGTTTATCACATTCTGAAGTTCATTTTGTTCTCTCTGAACCTGAAGAGTCAGATCTTTAATGTTGGTTTTCTCTCTGTTTATCTCATCCAACAGACTGTCTGCATGTTCTTTCTCCTTTTGTAGCTTGGTCTTTGTGACTTCCAATTTCTCTTTTCCATCTTCAATATCTCGTTTATCTTGTTCTAGTATGTCTGTTTGCTTCAGTATGTCAGACTTCATCAGCTCCAAGTCCATTTTATCTTTCTTCATCATCTCATTCACTCTGTCCAGGTCTTCTCTCTCTTCCTTCAGCTCTGCCTTCAGTTTATCAAGATGTAGTTTCTCAGTCATAAACTTTTGCTTCCATAGATTTTCAATGTCCTGTTTCTGGATGACTATGTCTGACAGTATACTTATCAGTCCTTCCTTTTCTCTCTCTATCAGCTCATAGTAACAAGCCATGTTTTCTTTCTGACCATCAAGTTCTGTGAGCCTTGCTTCCAATGAAGTGTACGCTATTAGCATACCTTCACTGTTTTGCTGTAAATGTTGCATTTTGTGTTTGATGTCGTCACTCATTCTTTCATTCACATGTTGAAGATTTACTCTCAGACTTTCTAAGACTTTCATTTTATTGATGACTTGATGTTCTCCCATCATCACCTCAGACCTTTCCCTTTCCAGTTTGTCCTTTTCATTCAGAATCATGTCTCTCTCTCTGTCAATGTCAGTCTTCATCTGACTCAGACGTTGTCTCTCTGCAGTGATGCTCTTCATGGTGGTTTCAACTTCTTCCTTCATCTTGTCAAGACTGTTCCTCAAAATTTCCACTTTTTTTCTTTCTGCCAGTACACTCTTCTCACTGCTTTCTAGTTCTAGTTTTAGTCGTCTGATGTTGTCATCCTGGAGTTCTTGTTCTTGTAGTTTTGAAGTGATCTTGGTAATGGCCGTTTCAAGTTTGTTTCGTTCTCTCTGAACCTGAAGGGTCAGATTGTTCATTTTGGTTTTCTCTCTGTTTATCTCATCCAACAGACTGTCTGCATGTTCTTTCTTCTTTTGTAGCTCAGTCTTTGTGACTTCCAGCTTTTCTTTTTGCTCATTTATATTGTGTTTCTCTTGTTCTAACAAGTCAATTTGTTTCAGGATGTCAGACTTCGTCAGATCCAAGGCCTGCCTCTCTTTGTTCATCATCTCAATCACTCTATCCAGATCCTCCCTGTCTTGCTTCAGCTCGTCCCCCTGTTTGTCAAGATTTTGTTTTTCCATTTCAAGCTTCTGCTTCCATTCATTTCCCATGACTTCTGGCTCCATTACCGTCTCTGATAATATACCCATCAGATTACTTTTCTCTTTTTGTATCAGCTCGGTGTAAACTGGGATCTGGGATGTCTCTTCATTAAAGTCTGCCAGTTTTTTCTCCAATACAAGGCATAATCTCTGCATGCCTTTACTGTTTTGGTCTAATTTATCTATTTTGTTTTTGATGTCTCCACATGTCTTCTCATTCAGCTCTTTGAGTTTACCTCTTAGAATTTGTACAGATAGTATTTTACCCATGAACTGATCCTCTCTCATTTTCAACTCAGACAGTTCAGCTTTCACTTTATCTTTCTCATTCTCAAGTTTTTCTCTGTCCATATCAAGACTAACCTTCATCTGAATGAGTTCTTCTCTCTTTCCACTGATGCTGTTTAAAGCAGCTGCAATCTCTTCTTTCTTCTTCTTGAGATCCTTCCTCAAATCTTGCAGTCCTTCTCTTTCTGCCAGTACACTGTTCTTATGGGTTTCAAGTTCCTGAGTTTGTCTTTTGATGTCATTATCCTTCATTTGTTGGTCTTTTAGCTTCAAAGCAATGATGTTTATCACATTCTGAAGTTCATTTTGTTCTCTCTGAACCTGAAGAGTCAGATCTTTAATGTTGGTTTTCTCTCTGTTTATCTCATCCAACAGACTGTCTGCATGTTCTTTCTCCTTTTGTAGCTTGGTCTTTGTGACTTCCAATTTCTCTTTTCCATCTTCAATATCTCGTTTATCTTGTTCTAGTATGTCTGTTTGCTTCAGTATGTCAGACTTCATCAGCTCCAAGTCCATTTTATCTTTCTTCATCATCTCATTCACTCTGTCCAGGTCTTCTCTCTCTTCCTTCAGCTCTGCCTTCAGTTTATCAAGATGTAGTTTCTCAGTCATAAACTTTTGCTTCCATAGATTTTCAATGTCCTGTTTCTGGATGACTATGTCTGACAGTATACTTATCAGTCCTTCCTTTTCTCTCTCTATCAGCTCATAGTAACAAGCCATGTTTTCTTTCTGACCATCAAGTTCTGTGAGCCTTGCTTCCAATGAAGTGTACGCTATTAGCATACCTTCACTGTTTTGCTGTAAATGTTGCATTTTGTGTTTGATGTCGTCACTCATTCTTTCATTCACATGTTGAAGATTTACTCTCAGACTTTCTAAGACTTTCATTTTATTGATGACTTGATGTTCTCCCAACATCACCTCAGACCTTTCCCTTTCCAGTTTGTCCTTTTCATTCAGAATCATGTCTCTCTCTCTGTCAATGTCAGTCTTCATCTGACTCAGACGTTGTCTCTCTGCAGTGATGCTCTTCATGGTGGTTTCAACTTCTTCCTTCATCTTGTCAAGACTGTTCCTCAAAATTTCCACTTTTTTTCTTTCTGCCAGTACACTCTTCTCACTGCTTTCTAGTTCTAGTTTTAGTCGTCTGATGTTGTCATCCTGGAGTTCTTGTTCTTGTAGTTTTGAAGTGATCTTGGTAATGGCCGTTTCAAGTTTGTTTCGTTCTCTCTGAACCTGAAGGGTCAGATTGTTCATTTTGGTTTTCTCTCTGTTTATCTCATCCAACAGACTGTCTGCATGTTCTTTCTTCTTTTGTAGCTCAGTCTTTGTGACTTCCAGCTTTTCTTTTTGCTCATTTATATTGTGTTTCTCTTGTTCTAACAAGTCAATTTGTTTCAGGATGTCAGACTTCGTCAGATCCAAGGCCTGCCTCTCTTTGTTCATCATCTCAATCACTCTATCCAGATCCTCCCTGTCTTGCTTCAGCTCGTCCCCCTGTTTGTCAAGATTTTGTTTTTCCATTTCAAGCTTCTGCTTCCATTCATTTCCCATGACTTCTGGCTCCATTACCGTCTCTGATAATATACCTATCAGATTACTTTTCTCTTTTTGTATCAGCTCGGTGTAAACTGGGATCTGGGATGTCTCTTCATTAAAGACTGCCAGTTTTTTCTCCAATACAAGGCATAATCTCTGCATGCCTTTACTGTTTTGGTCTAATTTATCTATTTTGTTCTTGATGTCTCCACATGTCTTCTCATTCAGCTCTTTGAGTTTACCTCTTAGAATTTGTACAGATAGTATTTTACCCATGAACTGATCCTCTCTCATTTTCAACTCAGACAGTTCAGCTTTCACTTTATCTTTCTCATTCTCAAGTTTTTCTCTGTCCATATCAAGACTAACCTTCATCTGAATGAGTTCTTCTCTCTTTCCACTGATGCTGTTTAAAGCAGCTGCAATCTCTTCTTTCTTCTTCTTGAGATCCTTCCTCAAATCTTGCAGTCCTTCTCTTTCTGCCAGTACACTGTTCTTATGGGTTTCAAGTTCCTGAGTTTGTCTTTTGATGTCATTATCCTTCATTTGTTGGTCTTTTAGCTTCAAAGCAATGATGTTTATCACATTCTGAAGTTCATTTTGTTCTCTCTGAACCTGAAGAGTCAGATCTTTAATGTTGGTTTTCTCTCTGTTTATCTCATCCAACAGACTGTCTGCATGTTCTTTCTCCTTTTGTAGCTTGGTCTTTATGACTTCCAATTTCTCTTTTCCATCTTCAATATCTCGTTTATCTTGTTCTAGTATGTCTGTTTGCTTCAGTATGTCAGACCTCATCAGCTCCAAGTCCATTTTATCTTTCTTCATCATCTCATTCACTCTGTCCAGGTCTTCTCTCTCTTCCTTCAGCTCTGCCTTCAGTTTATCAAGATGTAGTTTCTCAGTCATAAACTTTTGCTTCCATAGATTTTCAATGTCCTGTTTCTGGATGACTATGTCTGACAGTATACTTATCAGTCCTTCCTTTTCTCTCTCTATCAGCTCATAGTAACAAGCCATGTTTTCTTTCTGACCATCAAGTTCTGTGAGCCTTGCTTCCAATGAAGTGTACGCTATTAGCATACCTTCACTGTTTTGCTGTAAATGTTGCATTTTGTGTTTGATGTCGTCACTCATTCTTTCATTCACATGTTGAAGATTTACTCTCAGACTTTCTAAGACTTTCATTTTATTGATGACTTGATGTTCTCCCATCATCACCTCAGACCTTTCCCTTTCCAGTTTGTCCTTTTCATTCAGAATCATGTCTCTCTCTCTGTCAATGTCAGTCTTCATCTGACTCAGACGTTGTCTCTCTGCAGTGATGCTCTTCATGGTGGTTTCAACTTCTTCCTTCATCTTGTCAAGACTGTTCCTCAAAATTTCCACTTTTTTTCTTTCTGCCAGTACACTCTTCTCACTGCTTTCTAGTTCTAGTTTTAGTCGTCTGATGTTGTCATCCTGGAGTTCTTGTTCTTGTAGTTTTGAAGTGATCTTGGTAATGGCCGTTTCAAGTTTGTTTCGTTCTCTCTGAACCTGAAGGGTCAGATTGTTCATTTTGGTTTTCTCTCTGTTTATCTCATCCAACAGACTGTCTGCATGTTCTTTCTTCTTTTGTAGCTCAGTCTTTGTGACTTCCAGCTTTTCTTTTTGCTCATTTATATTGTGTTTCTCTTGTTCTAACAAGTCAATTTGTTTCAGAATGTCAGACCTCATCAAATCCAAGTCCTGCCTCTCTCTGTTCATCATCTCATTCATTCTTTCCAGATCCTCCCTGTCTTGCTTCACCTCTTCCTTCAGTTTTTCTGCATCTTCACTTTCTCCAACTTTTACCTTCATTTTTTTCTCAGTCTTTTTAATATTGTTTTTCCTGTGTAATTTCTGTTTTCCTGATTTAGTGTCAAGTTTCCCATGTAATTGTAATTCTGACATTAAAATAGTTTCCTCTTTCTTAATGTCCCTTCCAAGTGGTTCATTCAGTTTCAACACAAATGTTTCCATCTGCTTGTCTGAAGTTATCTTTTCTTTTAGTTCATTTGCCAAATTCACCTCTTCTTTTTCCCCTTGCTTTTTGACACATTGTACTTCCTTTTTTATTTCTTTTGATTCATTTTTCTGAGTTTGCATCAGTTTCCTTTCAGGTTCAGAGATTTCTAATTCCTTCTCAATGCCAGTATTGTTGATCAGTCTCTTCCTTTCTCTCAGGAGTAACTCTTCTGATTTCTCTGTGTATTTCTCTTTTTCTATTGATTTCCGTTTTATTTCCACCTGCTCCAAATGTGTTTCCTCATGCTGCATGCTCTGTAATGCACAAATCATCATTTCCTTGTGTCTTTTTATAACCATCTTGATAATTTCCACTTCTTCCCTTGCCTGGGTTATGATATTTGTCTGGGCTGCAACGTGTCGTTTTCCATCTTTAATTGCTTCATTCAAATCTTCACTGTGTTTTTTCATGTGTTTACATTTCTCAATACACATCTGAGATAGTTCCCAGTGTTTCTGAATTTGATTTGCAGTTAACTGCTCTGTTCCACATCTACTCTTATCCTTTTCTCTTTGCAGCTTCAGCTTCATGATCTCTAGTTCATCTCTCTCCTTGATGATCCTCTCCATCTGCTGGTCGAGCTCTTTCTTCCTCTTCCTCGTCTCCCTCTTTAGGGCATCTTTTTCTCCTTTGATCTCATCCCACATCTTTTTAACTTCCTGGTCGTTTCGAATACCTTTTCGGATCATCTGTTGAGTTTCTCTTTTTTTGATCTCCAACTCAGACTTCAACACTTCCATCTCTCTTCTTTCTCTTTTAATTTTCTCTAGTCTGATATCAAGCTCCTGTTTTTGTTTTTGGATATCGTCCCTCATTTGGACAATCCCATCCATCTCTGCTTTTGCTTGTATCATCAGTTTTTCACAGGCCATCTTTATATGAGATTTTATTCTGACCACGTGGTCTCTTACAATCCTGTTCTCACCTTTTAATGCTTCAAGCCCTTCTCTTTGTTTCACTAAGTGAACATTTACATTTTCCAGTGTTCCCATTTCCCTTTTAATTATTTCCAAGTTTACATGAAGCTTGTGCCACATGTTTTGTTGATCAATAATGAAATCAATGGCCTTTGAGCTTTGCTGCACCATTTCTGCTTCCTCTTTAATGGCTCTCACCTGTTTCTTTTCCAGACTTTGTTTTTCATATTCTCTGTATTGTTGGATAAGAGTAGTCGGATCTTTGATACTCTGTTTCTTTTCAATAAGGTCTTCCTTCTGTTGTTGCAGTTTTATCCTCAACACTTCTAATTCATCCCTCTCTCTCATGGTTTTCTCGAGTCTTTGGTCTAATTCTCTTCCTCTCTTTTTGGTCTCTCTCCTCAGTAATTCCTTTTCTCTTTGTATTTCATTCCACATTATTTCAATCTCCTCTTTTTTTCTCATGCTGTTTCTAAACACGTGTTCTCCTTCTTTTCTCTTTATTTCCAGTTCTGATTTCAACAGTTCCATTTCTCTTACTTCTCTTTTGACTGTTTGTTCTCTGTCATCAAGCTCCTGTTTCTGTCTTTGGATATACTCCCTTAAACAATTCATCTTATGTATTTCTGCCTCAGCTTGCTGTCTTGCTATTTTCACATTCTCACTCTCTACTGGAATCTGTTTTTTCAGCATCTCATTCTCATCTCTCTTTGTCCTTCGTTTCACTTGTTCACTTATTGAATATGTCAATTGTTCACTTTCACAGTTTTTCTTTTCTAAAATGTCAAGTGTCAGTGTTATGTCCTCCGCCAGTTTCTCCTTAACCTGTCTGAGTCTGCAGATTTCATTTTCCATTTCTTCCATTTCTTTGTCCTTACTGTCCTTTGTCAGTTTGTCCCTTTCTGCATCGATTTCAGCTCTGTCATGTTTCTTTATATCTCCCCACTTTCTCTCAGCTCTTTCCAAGGCACATTCACCCTCCTTTTTCTGCCTGATTTCATTCTTGAATTTTTCAATGTCAGCTCTTTCCTGGGATATTAAAAGATAACTGCTTACCAGGTTGTGTTTTGTAGCTTTAAGCTTGAAGTTTAGGTCGTCTAACTGCCTTTGTTTTATCTTGGTCTCCTCACTTTTCTTTCTAGTCTTAACAACCATTTTTGCTACAGTGCTCATAACTCTTGACATTTTTCCGAGCTTCTGCTCAATCTCTTCACTTTGTCGCATTATTTTTATTTTTAAAATATCTAAATCATCTCTCTCTCTCAAAGTTTTCTCTAACCTCTGATCCAGTTCTCTTTTATGTTTTTTTGCTGCAGTTTCCATCAGTTTCATGTTGCTCGTCTCTTCTTTCAGACGGATTTCACTTTCCCTCATTGCAGTTTTTACCATTTTTAAAAACTCTTGGAACTGTTTCATCTCTTCTAACAGTCCTTCAGTTTTGTCACTTTTGTCTTTATCTGTATGATCTTTGTCAATGTTAAATTTTTCAGATTGGTGTTTTAGTTCCAGTTTTACTAATCGTATCATTTTTTGTGTTCTACACATCTCTGCCCTAAGTTTTTGTATATCAGCACTTTCTATGTCCATTTTATCAAAACATCCACCCACCTCCTTGGTTTGTGTCTGTAAATCTTTTTTTGACTCCTGTCTTTGTTTTTGTTTCTCAAGATCCAATCTCATCAAATCAGACTCACCAATTACTTCTTGTTTTACTTGCTTGCCATTCTCCTCATTTTGCACTTGGACTTCATCTGTATTAATTTCATTTGTGAAAACACTGGTTACCCACAAACTGCCAAAGTGCTCTCTTTCTTGCAGCAGTCTAGTTTCCTCCGCTTCCACATTTCCAGTTTCCCTAAATAGAATTTGTAAGTCAGTTTCAGGCACTGGTCTCTGACTCTGCAGGTCATTAATATCCATGATGAGTCTTTTAATCTCTTGATTTTTTCCCTCCATATTCTCCATAGCATACTTAATTTGCTCCTTGATTTTCTCCTTTCTTTCCTTAAGTTTGGATATCTGCTTCTCCACTTCTACCTTTTGTCTTACATTTATTATTAATTCTGTCTGATCCTCATCTACTAATGTTTCTTTGTGATATTCTGTCTGCATCTGCAAGAAAACATTCTGCTTTTCACCTGTGTCTACTGCAGGAAACTGTTTGTGCTCTGATTGTCTTTGTGCCTGTTCTTTAGTTTCTTCACTTTGATGCTGGTCTTCTAATGTAAACAACTGCTGCAAAGACACAGCCTCTTTTGTCATTTCACCTTCTGCTCTTTCTTTGTCTGACGGAATTTCCAGTGTTTGATCCTTGAGGGATTCTCTGTCTGTTTCTTCCTGTGGTGTTTGAAGTTTAGATATTTTCACTGAAAAAGTCTTCTTGATTGCAGATTCGGTCAATATCCATCTACTGACCTGAGCTTTCATGGACACCAGCTTGTCCTTCACAAAAAAGAAAGAATTGTAGTTTTTGTTACTGTTTCTCATGCAACCAAGTAGTTTTTATCGTGACATTTATTTCATTCATTCATACCATCCTTGTTTTTTGCTGTTAAAATGACATCCCAGAATTATTAAAGTCATGTCATGTACCTATGGTGGAAGTAATCACATATTTGACTTAACAAACAAAAATAGTAATACTGTGACTATTACTTGAATTCTATTTTTTAGTAGATAAGGTAATATAGACGTTACACTTATCATTATCTTTAAAGTGTTGATATTAAGCAAATACCAGTTAGAAGGGCTAGAAGGTTACCAGTGCTAAAACTCAACAAAGCAAAACAAATTTAATTCTTAAATGTGGCTAAGGGTTAGTATGTCAGTCTCTATACTATATTTTTTTTAGTATTAATGTTTACAAAGAACATGTAAGTGGTCAAAAAGATTTAATGAAACATTTAAATAGATAAAGTTCAGCAAGTACTGTCACATTTTCAGAATTTTGGCATCGACTTGGTACTGAAGTATTGATTCTCATGACATCCCCAGTTGTCCATCCACCTCAAGGTTGGACGTGTTGTTCAGAGTGGTTGTTAAGATTGGTTATCTGAGTGAATGTAACCTTTCTGTGAGTTCCAACCACTGACCTCCTCTGACCTCTCTCATCAACAAGGTATTTCCTTCACAGAGCTGTTACTCACTGGAGGGTTTTTGTTTCTGACTCTGAGTACAAACTCTAAAGACTGTTGTGAGTGAAAAACCAGGAGATCAGCAGTTTCAGAAACACTCACACCAGCCATCTGACACCAACAATCATGATATGGTCAAAGTCACTTAGATCACATTTAACCTCATTCTGATGTTTGCTGTGAACACAAACTGAATCTCCTGATCTGTATCTGTATGAGTTTATGCACTGATCTTCTGCTACATGATTGGATAGTGGCATAAATAAGCAGGTGTTCCTACTTTAGTGCTCAGTGAGTGTATATACCATTAACAAATGACTGACAGTCAAACATTTTGATCAAATACACTTATTATTGATCCAAGAAAAAATAATGACTTACCATGTAAGTTTTGACTTCTTCCTTGTTCTTTTCCATCTCCCTTTGGGCTTTGAGCATTTCCTCTTGCACGTCGTTCATCTTGGTAGCAGCTTTTTCAGTGTTAGCTTTCATCTCACTCACAGTCAGAATTGCAGTTATTGTATCTTCCAATTTTTGTTCAGCCTCCTTCCTTTTTTGTTGCATCTTTATCTTCATGATTTCTAACTCATCCCTCTCTTTTATGGTCTTTTCCTGCCATTGTTCTAGCTTCTGTCTCTTTTTCTTTTCTTGAAAATTCCTCCATTTGATTTGGTTCTTTTCTTCTATAAATGTCCCCTTCCTTTGCTCTTTATCTTTTCTCACCATGTGCAGCATCTTTCTGATTTTTTGCACTTCAGAAATCACTCTTTGCATGTCAGCTTTTACTTTGTTCATGGTGCTAATCTCCCTGCTTTCCTCAAACTGACTTTCCTTATGTTGCTCGTCAAGCACCTGCTCTGACCTCTGCTCCTCAGACTTTTCTTGTCTTTCTTCCATGTCTTGTTTTGCATGTTCAGTCTCTTTCTTCTTTTTGCTGATCTTTTCTTTTTTTCTCCTGCTCATTCTTGCCATTTTCATCAGGTTCCTTTTCTTCATTTCAGTCTCAGTGTTCATCACTTCCAACTTTCTTTTTTTATTTATTTGTAACTTATTGTCCAGCTGCTGAAGTTTCATTTGTTGTTTTTGCTTCTCCATATAAGCCTTCATTACTTCTCTGTCTTGTTGCTTTTGAGCTTCAGATTTCATGTTTTCCATTTGACCGCTCTCTATGTTTGGCTCCTCTCTCAGAGTCACTTCCAGTTGTTCACCGTCTTCCAGCACATCCCAAAGTTTCTCTATCTCTTCCCAAATTCTTCTGAGTTTTACCTTCACACTGTCAAAGGTGTCGGTGTCTGTTCCTTTTTTCTGCTTTTCTCTCTTTTCCAACTCTAAGACTGCAGCTTTCTGCGTTTGAGTATCTCTTTGAATTTTCAACCACCTTTGCTTCATCTTGTTGATATTTAACTTTATATTATGTTTGAAGTTCTCAAGTTGATCTCTCTGTTGTGAAATATCCTTTTTACTGCTCTTTAACTCTTGCTTTATGTTTGCTATGCTTTTCTCAGTTTGTTCTTTTGCCTGCTTTGCTTCGAGCATTACTTTCTGGTTTTTGTTAATTACACTCAACAGACTCTCCATTATCTCATGTTCTCGTTTAACCATGGGTTCTTTGGGTTCCTTAGGTACTTGTCTTGTCTTAGCATACTTGATCATCTCTAACTTGTGTCGCTTATTAATGATCTCATGACGTACCCTGTCCAGAGTTTCCCTCTCATGGGATATTTCAGTCTGTATTTTCAGAAACTGCTTTTCTTCTTGAGTGGCTTCATTTTTATTCTGTTTGAGTTTCTCAGCATAATGTTCTATCTTTAATCTTAGTGTTTTTATTAATAAGTACTGATCATGTTTTTCAGCTGTCAATCTGTCAATGTCCTTCTGTTGCTCTTCTGTCTTTGTCTTCAGGTATCCAATTTCATTTCTCTTTCTTTCTGTGTCTTCTGACTGTTGTTCAAACTCCTCCATTAGTTGATATGTCAGTTGTCTTAGCCTTTTAATGATCTCCTTGTTGGTTTTCATGTTGACTGTTGTTTGATTGTTCTCTAACTGCTTGGTGTTTATCGCTGTGCTGTCCGGTTGTCTTTGCTCTGTTGGTTACGAAAATGGACAGAATGTCACTTGTTTAATAAATGACCAACATATACAACCATTGCTAAGACACAACTCTACACTGAACCTTCTATTGTTTTAAACCAGACTAGAAAAAAGTTAGTTTGGAAAATAGATGTAAGAACAGATTAAAAAGTCAATATAAAAAACACATTTGGAGCATGTTTATCCTCTGTAGAGACACCAAAGAGAAGACAAGTAGAACAAGGAAAGATATTTTACACAAGATAGTTACAGGAAAGAAAAGTAAGTACAAAGGCATGTCATTTAGTTAGTTATCCAGTTAGATATGATCCTCTCATACTGTCCAGACAATGATGTCACTCATTCTTCTCTGAGATCTGTAGATGTTTTCTATTCCATTTTCTTGTTTTAAACTTAAAACGGAAAAAAAAGAGCTGTTTTCCATTTTTGTTGTCAAAATTATAAAACAAAAAACAACAATATCAAATAATAAATAATAAATAATATCACCAATTTTGGTGCAAATTCCCTTTTTTCATTTTTCCTTGTTAAATTGGGGAACGAATAAATGCAGTCAGGTGACACAGAAGTAAAGGTAAATATTTCAAAATAAAAGCCAGATGGTAGAATTGCCATAGGCATTCTATAAAGTGTAAAAATATACAAGCACAGACAGACAGACAGTTTGTTTACTACTTGTCTATTTTACAGAACCCATTAAATGTTCAAGTAAGATCAGAAATATCTCTGTGAATTTTTTCCTTTGAAGTCTGATGCATGTTGACACTCTGTCTACAATAGAGACTATCAATGTGTAAAATAGCTTCATTATACGTAGTTGTGGTTATTTTATGCTCAATAAATGGGCTAAAAGCTCCATTCTGCAAATATGATTATGATCAATACAATATCAATATCAATTTGCCAGACTGATTTATCCACTATAGGACTAATGTACGGTTCAGTACTGACGAATTTCTGAGTCGAAGTTGTAGTGTCTGCTACAGCCAACAAGAACAACAGCTATAAAAAAAAACCTTCGCTTATCTTGATAATAGGAAAATATATACCAAATTGATTTTAATAATAATTTGGTACATGGGAACCTCTGCTGGTCAATGTAGACAACACTGTTTGGGAAGAGCCCACTGTGCATTTCCACATTTATTAATTAGGTTATTAATTAATGCTGCCTGTCAATTTCCTCCACTCTGTTTAATCACATTGTGGTACATACAGACATAAAGCACTTAAAATGAAAATCAGCTGGTCCAAATGTGTGCATGCAGGGGCATTGGTAATATGCAAAGGATGGCCATGTGAAACTTGCAGGGCAAATTGAACTTTACATTAATTTAACACAAGAAAATAAGAACATAAATCACATAATTGGGAAAACAAATAAGTCTTTAACTGGCAAAGGTACAATTGCACTCGTTGATCATTTAGATCACTGTCCATTGGCAAATCCCTATAGGTGCTATATTTAGGTATTTCATTTTAAAAGTTCAGTCACAGCTAATTGCTGACAGCTATCCCTCTGTCTGCAGCTGGCGATGGCAGTCCTTGTTCTGCTCTGCTCGGTATATGTTCTCCACCAGAACAGAGCAGGAAACACTGTCACCGGCTGCAGACAGTGGAGATACAGTGCGCCCACAGGACAAGAGGGCTGCAGGACGAGCCAGGGCTAGCTGTATAGTTATGGCACGCAAAGAGTGTCACTATTTGTCTCCATTTCACCGGCGTTTGATGTATTGTAAACACCATTTTAAATACCACCAGGCGTTTATAAGTGCCATTCTTATGCCACCAGGTGTTAAATAAATGCTTGGCACCATCTGGCATAAATAAGCAGGTGGCACCACCTGGCAATAATAAACACCAGGCGTAACGGAACGTCACCAGACATTTTGTCATTGAACTCCACCCTGTGGTTTTCACAGCCAATCAATTTGAACTGTAAGCATCCTATCAGTAAAAGATAAGTGCAGACCACAGTAATCAAGCACTGATCTTCTTTGCTGTTTGTTAGGGTAGCCTAAAGAAAATCCGAAGTATGGACCCTTTTATTATTGCCTGAACGTACACGTAAGACACGGACCTGTCTTACCTGAATCAGCCACGAGCTCAGGTTCCTGCTGTGACAGACTGACTGAGGGCTGTGTCTCTTCCTCCGTTATGTCAATCAGCGCCCTTGTTTGTTCCAGTGGCGTCAGAGCTGCATTGAAGGGTGTGGGTGGCTCCATCATGGTTCCAAATGATCTCACCCCACCAATGATTTGCTCCTCTAACTCCTCCACTGTAAATGACTTTGGTGGTTAATTCTCTTACAGGGATTTGATAATACTTGCCAATCATTAGAAGATTTTACCAGCAGAAACATGTGCCTGTAGTAATTTGACTCTGGCAGCAGTCTTGGACCCCCCCCCCCCCCCCCCCCCCCCGCCATCCAACAGAGGAAAAAAAACAACAGTTTTTAAATCCCCTAGAAAATCTAATAGTATATGACCAGCTTCTACAGTCCCTAATGGCGCAAATAGCACCATTTGACACTCAGTATAATCATTTTGCATGGTAAGTTCAAGGTTGCTGTGCTATAAGACAGAGACGGCTCACGGACAAGACAAACAGAGCAGCAGGGAGTTCATCAGACCATCAGAGCAAAGTGAGAAATATCCACAAATCTGTTATTGTAATTTATTTCCATGATGATCCTCTCACGTCGCGTGTGAGTGAGTTACTATGGTTAACACCAACGGTCTCTCTGTCACTCTGAAACTGTCTCATGATTCAATAACAACATTTTAGTTTTGTATGCCTTTTAAAAGATCATGACAGTAAGAATGCCTCAATTTTGTAAAATGATATCACTGAAAACTAATGCTATATTATATTTTTATTATATTAAAAATTATATTAATGACATTACCACCCCCCTACCATTTTTGTTGTATAATTCGCACTCTGACTAATCAATATGCTTTCCGTAAACCTGTATACAACATGTTGCTGTAGATCTGCAAAGCATCATGGTCAAAATTTATCGGTGGGGGAATTTTACAGTAAAGACCGCAGGACGCTACAACAGGTAAGACTTTTACAAAACTCAACATTTTTGACTAAATTGTGTTTTCTGAGATTCGGCGTAGGGCAATTAGTCAGAACTGTGTTAGATATTTTTTGCTCTCCTAACTTGAGCAAACAGGTGTTTTGCTGCATTGAGAGTCTTTCAAGTTTTATTAAATTGAACGTCTGGCACTGAAGGAATACAAACCGGGAGAAACTGACGGCAATGGTGGTGAAGACGGCGACATGGCAACTCCCGTGCTTTTTCATTTTTTATTTTTGGGGAGCTGCACATTACTCATTAAAAAATCTACTTGCAGCAAATTTAAACACAGAGGCAACCTGTAGTAACATCTGAAAATATGTTTACCATATGACGGCCATTCAAAGGTAGGCCTATACACATACCTGTATTTTTATTGTTGAGAACTAAACACAATAATTTGGAGTAAAATAACAATACATACTGTGGTCTCCGGGTTTGGCCATGTTTCCATGTTACAAATTCAAAACTGATATTTCCCATGAGATCACAGTCCTGAGAGGGCATAATGTAAAATTAGAATTTAAACATTATTAGGTACACACATGAGTACTCTAATTACTACAATGACAACAAACCTATTTATTAAATAATGAAAAATATTTATAAGTGAGTCAATGTATTGAACCACTGAACATTTATATTATTTATTTCATTATTATTATTTTTGTCTTACCCCAGCTTCTTTTTGTCTTGAATTTTGTACAAAAACCATGTGAAGTAAACCATGTAGACTCAAAGTCCTAGAGCATGAGGAACATCTTCGCAGGTCATTTGACAGAGTGAAGTTTTGTGGAGATCTGTGGAGATGAAAAAGGCTGGCAACATTATATCTCCTCATGTCACATGTTTGTTGACCACCAGATCTGGTTGGCAGATAGATGTTACACCCAGCAAGTGTGTGTATGAGTGGGTGATATTTGGGTGGTGAAAAATTTTGCTCTGTCAGTCTGGTCTCAGCTGATAAGGGTGGGGTCCAGGGTTTCCCTCAGCTCTCCTGATGAAGAAGGCAATTGCTCCCATACTCAGAAATGTATTATATATGCATACAAGCAGAAAAGATGTACTACTTTTTAATATTTTGATGTTTTCCCAGTACTAAAAGAAGTGCACTAATCATTTCTCTTGACTTTATAGTATAGGTAAATATGGTACAAAATTAAACAAAACTAAACTGAACTAAATGACTGAAATACAGGGATCACATTTTTTGCTTATATTATCTGGCTGCATGGTTTCATTGCAATCATGCATTACAATTCCCATGTAACTACATGCATGACAACAAGGCAATCATGGAAAACATAGGACATTGTTCTGTTGCCATGGCGCCGCGGATGGCTGCCTCGGTGTTTTGGTGCGCATTTTTTTGCCTTATTTTCTTTATAAATCCAGTTTTCTGCTTTGGTTTCACCAGAGAAGAGCTCATTAATATCAGAGAAACAACTCCAGTGGATTTTTTTCCTACTTTTCTCGACTCATCTGTGGGATTATTGGACATTTTGGTCAGAGGTGCACTGACCGTTGCTCTCGCAGTGAAACGCCGGAGGAGAGGAAAACGTGCCGGTGCGCTTGCGCGTCTCCGCCGGCGCGCACTCCGCACACCTCTCCCAGGTATCTTTCTCTCCAAGGTGCGTTCACTGCCCAACAAACTGGATGAACTTCAGCTACTGGTGCAGAAGAACAGAGACTTTTCCTCATCTTCCGTCCTGTGCTTCACGGAGACGTGGCTGTGTGGATCGATTCCGGACTCTGCGCTGGAGCTGGCCGGCTTCCAGCTCTTCAGAGCGGATCGCGACACAGAGCTGTCCGGCAAAACGAAGGGTGGAGGAATCTGCTTTTATGCAAACAGTGGCTGGTGCAAAGACGTGACAGTGATCCTGCAGCACTGTTCTCCTGACCTGGAGACTTTCATCATAAACTGCAGGCCCTTCTACTCCCCCCGTGAGTTCACCTCAATCATCCTGGTCGGTGTTTACATCCCACCACAGGCCAACGTGCAGGAGGCACAGCGGGCGCTCGCCGACCAGATACTGTGTGTGGAGCAGACCAACCCGGACTCCGTAGTTATTGTCCTTGGTGACTTTAACAAAGGTGACCTCAGTCATGAACTGTCCAAATACAGACAGTTTGTTAATTGCCCGACCAGAGAGGGGAACACTCTGGACCACTGTTACACCACAATCAGTGGTGCTTATCACGCCGTCCCCCGGGCTGCACTGGGCCACTCTGACCATGTCATGGTCCACCTGATTCCCACATACAGGCAGAAACTAAAACTGTGTAAACCTGTTGCGAGGACATCGAAGCAGTGGAGCAGTGAAGCCATAGAGGATCTGCGGGCATGTTTGGACTGCACTGACTGGGAGGTGTTCAGGACTGCTTCCAACAGTCTGGATGAGTTCACAGAGGCTGTGACGTCATACATCAGCTTCTGTGAGGACTGCTGTATCCCATCATGCACCAGGGTGAGTTATAACAATGACAAACCCTGGTTCACAGCTCAGCTCAGTCAGCTCAGGAGGCAAAAGGAGGAAGCTTTCAGGAGTGGGGACAGGGACAAGTTTAAAGAGTCCAAGTACAGGTTTAGCAAGGCGGTGAGAGAAGCTAAACGACTGTACTCTGAGAAACTTCAGCTCCAGTTCTCAGCCAATGACTCTGCTTCTGTCTGGAAAGGGCTCAGAAAGATCACAAACTACAAACCTAAACCCCCCCACTCCATTAATGACTTCCGTCTGGCCAACGATCTGAATGAGTTCTACTGCCGCTTTGAAAGACAGTGGGACAAGCCTGACACTAACCTCCACATCAGAGCCACACCAGAACCCCCCTCCTCCCCTACCAAAGGAACGTCTTTCTCTATCCTGGAGAGAGATGTCAACAGGCTTTTTAAGAAGCAGAACCCCCGCAAAGCAGCCGGTCCTGACTCTGTCTCTCCATCATCCCTGAAGCACTGTGCTGATCAGCTGTCTCCAGTGTTCACAGACATCTTCAACACCTCACTGGAGACCTGCCACGTGCCAGCCTGCTTAAAATCCTCCACCATCATCCCTGTCCCCAAAAAACCAAGGCCCACAGGACTAAATGACTATAGACCCATTGCCCTGACCTCTGTGGTCATGAAATCATTTGAGCGCCTTGTCCTGTCCCACCTCAAATCCATCACTGACCCACTCCTGGACCCCCTGCAGTTCGCCTACAGAGCCAACAGGTCTGTAGACGACGCCGTCAACATGGCTCTCCACTTCATCCTCCAGCACCTGGACTCCTCAGGGACCTATGCCAGGATCCTGTTTGTGGACTTCAGCTCTGCCTTCAACACCATCATCCCGGCTCTGCTGCAGGACAAGCTCTCCCAGCTGAGCGTGCCTGACTCCACCTGCAGGTGGATCACCGACTTCCAGCACGTGAAGCTAGGAAAGCACGTGTCTGACTCCCAGACCATCAGCACTGGATCCCCACAAGGCTGCGTTCTTTCTCCTCTGCTCTTCTCCCTGTACACCAACACCTGCACCTCCAGCCATCAGTCTGTCAAGCTCCTGAAGTTTGCAGACGACACCACCCTCATTGGACTCATCTCTGATGGCGATGAGTCTGCCTACAGGTGGGAGACTGAGCGTCTGGTGACCTGGTGCAGGCAGAACAACCTAGAGCTAAACGCTCTGAAGACAGTGGAAATGATAGTGGACTTCAGGAAGAGCCCAGCCCCACCCACCCCCATCTCCCTGTGCGACTCCCCCGTGGCTACCGTGGAGCATTTTCGCTTCTTGGGAACCACCATCACACAGGATCTCAAATGGGAGCTAAACATCAGCTCCCTCATCAAAAAAGCTCAGCAGAGGATGTATTTCCTGAGGCAATTGAAGAAGTTCAACCTGCCAAGGACTATGATGGTGAACTTCTACACCTCCATCATTGAGTCCATCCTCACCTCCTCCATCACCATCTGGTACGCTGCTGCCACGGAGAGGGACAATAACAGACTGCAGCGTATCATCCACTCTGCTGAGAAGGTGATTGGCTGCAATCTTCCGTCCCTCCAGGACCTGTACGCCTCAAGGACTCTGAGGCGTGCAGGGAAGATTGTAGCTGACTCCTCCCACCCTGGACACAAACTCTTTGAGACACTCCCCTCTGGCAGGAGGCTGCGGTCCTTCAGGACCAAAACCTCTCGCCACAAAAATAGCTTCTTCCCATCTGCTATTAGCCTCATCAACAAGGCTAGAGAGCCCCACTGTTGCTGATCAATTGCACCAATCACCAGAAAAAATTCCTTGTATGTGAAAACATACTTGGCAATAAAACTGATTCTGATTCTGATTCTGATTCTGATGTAGAATTTGGCTGAATCTCACTTTTTGGGACTGTGTTGAATTAAATGGAGTTGTGTGAAAGGCAAACGTCCAAGAAACATTACAAAATTTGTTTGTAACTACTCCCTTTCTGGACACAGTTGATAAAATACAAACATGACAATGGTTAAAAAAAATACCATGTGGTTTGAAGTCATCAGGTCTTTCTTTTTGTGTAACAATCATATATATTTGGAGAATATACACAAGAGTACAGGTGGAATTTAATCATGCACTGTGAATTTACACCCAAATTTTCCATACATCCATACAACATGTCAATAAAGTGCATTGACTTTATTTGGCCATTTAGATACTTTTACAGGGAAAAGAAATGGTTTCAGAAAATGTGAAAATGTCAGACCTGAAAAGTACCTCCAAGCTTGATTCTGATAATAGAATTTTGCACTAAGGATCCCTGTCCCTGTGTGCATTTTAAATGGTTTCCACTTTGCTATATTTTCACTCCCATATTAAAGGCCTACCAGTCAGGTGCATTAAGGCTCAATCAAGTAATTCTGTAGGTGATCTGGTCTCTGAATTGTTAAAGCGATGACCTGCTGATTTGTCCAGGGTGTCATCTACAGAAAGCTATCATACAGTTTATACAGGGTCCACCAGGGCTGTGGAGACTGTAGAGGACAGCTCAGTGCTTCCGGTGGAGGAATGTAACTAAGTATATTTACTCAAGCATTGTACATAAGTACAAATTTGAGGTACTTGTACCTCACCTGTGTGCATTCACTGCATTTATTGGACAGCTTTAATTACCAGTTACTTTATAGATTAAGATTTTTTTATATAACATTGTTAAAAGTTTGCTCCAACTCACCACCTACCACCTACAACAGCTACAAGTGAAGAATCTGAATATTTCCATAAGTGAATGCTGCCCAGTGTTAAGATCAGGCTTAAAACTGTCCTGTTTAGTGAAGCTTATAGTTAGGGCTGTCTCGGGTATGTCCTGACCCATCCCTTAGTTATGCTGCTATGGAGCTAGACTGCTGGGGGATTCCCATGATTCACTGGGCGCTCTCTTTCTATTTCTGTCTCTCTCCCTCTCTCTCTCGATGACTTCATGCCATTAACTTTGTATTTTTTCTCTCCCGTAGTTTGTGCTTCTCCTCTCTCTCCCTCTCTGTCCTCATTCTGCAGGTATCTCTGCCTCGGGAGCAGCAGGATCCAGATCCACCACTACTCATCATTACTATTAACCACTGTTACCTGTCATTATTATTGATAACACCATTACCTACACAGCTGTTCCTGGTCTCTCTCTCTCTCTCTTCTCTCCTCTCTCCTCCCCCCACCCCCTCTTTTTTATCTTCTCCTAAACCCAACCGGTCAAGGCAGACGGCCGCCCACCCTGAGCCCGGTTCTGTTGGAGGTTTCTTCCTGTTAAAAGGGAGTTTTTCCTCCCCCCTGTCGCCAAGCGCTTGCTCTTTGTGGGAACTGTTGGGTTTTTCTCTGTAACAAAGTAAGGTCTTGACCTTACCCTGTAAAGTGCCTTGAGATAATGTATATTATGATTTGGTGCTATACAAATAAAATTGAATTGAATTAAATTGAACAGTGTTTAGCACAGTCACATCCGTTATCCTATCTGGACCTTACATCTCAATATGTGACTTGATTTGCACTTTGAAAATCATGATTTCAGTTTAATGTACTGTATTTATTTCTCCAGATGAATGAATATATATATATATATATATATCATACAGAATATTTGACAGATAGGCTCAACATTTGCAGTCAATGCAAAGTTTCATTCAAATGTGACAAATGACATAATGATCAACAACAGACATACTGCCAACATTTATCAGGTCAAAGTGAATAGGATGGCGTTTAAACCCCACAGACAGACAATCAGCATTCTGTCATTCACTAAACATAACAAATTTATCTAGCTTTTACACTCTCTTTCATGTCAAGATCACCATAGCAACAAATAAGGGAAAATAGTCAGTGCAGACAGGTTGTGCTGCAAATAACGATTTAATATTCAAGGTATCATTTCATCCATATTTTCATATAAGTCAGAGTAACTAAATCTAATGAGAAAAAATACTCATTAAAAATTTAGAAGCATTAATTTCTTCTCAACCACTATTGAATTACTGTAGAATAAATACACATACCAAGTCTTTTTTTGTACTCTTTCTTGATGCTTCTTACAACAATGACGTGAAGCCAAGCGGCAGTCCCTGACTATGAATTGTATGAGACAAAAAGCATACAACAAAAATCAGCCCTCTCTATGTTGATATTCAGTGGTTTATTTGGAAAGCTCTCTTCAGGTCCCAACATAGACTCAGAGTCTTGAGGCTACATGACATTATTCACTGATTGACTGACACTGTTGAATGAAACATTCATGCATTAGTATGTACATTATGTAGTGCTGTATGTACCTAAAGCAGGATATGTATTTGTTGTGTCTGGACTACTGCCATTCTTTATTATCAGGATGTCCCAGTTACTCAGTGAAAAGCCTCCAGCTGGTCCAAAATGCTGCAGCATGAGTACTGATAGGAACTAGGAAAAGAGATCATATCTCTCCTGTGTTAGCTCCTCTGCATTGGCTGCCCACAAAATCCAGAATAGAATTTTAAATCCTCCTCCTCACCTACAAAGCTGTTAATAGTCAGGCATAAATGTATCTCAAAGAGCTTAAAGTTCGCTATTATCCTGACAGAACGCTCCGCTCTCTAAATGCAGGCCCACTTGAGTAGAATGGGGGACAGAGCCTCCAGCTATCAGGCTCCTCTGCTGTGGAAACAGCTCCTAGTGTGTGTTCGAGAAGGAGACACCCTCTCTAGATTTAAGATCAAGCTTCAAACTGTCCTCTTTGATAAGGCTTATTAACTATAAGGTAGGTCCTGAACCACATCCCTTAGTCATGCTGCTGGGGGATTCCCATAATGCTCTCTCTCTCTATATATCTATATATATATAGATATATATCTATAGATACTGTAGTTTGTGCTTCTCCTCTCTGTCTCTCTCTGCAGGTATCACTGTTCCTGGAGCAGAAGGATCCAGATCTGCCGCTACAACACTCATTATTATTGTTATTATTATTATTATTATTACTACTATATATTAGTATTATTGATAACAGCATTACTAATGGTATATACAGCTGTTCTTGGTCTCTCTCTCTTGAATTGAACTAGATATAGCTGTTTTAATGTTTTTTTCTTTTTAAACGTGTGTAGAGTTAATCTTCTAAACTTTTATCGGTTTATTGTAATCCTTTTGTGGTAATTACTACGACATGATTGTACCAATAATTATTGTCTTCACACCATTTCCAAAACTGTGAGTGTCCCTAACACTCATTCTGCTTCCTGTGTCATTTCCGGTACAACACTGCCCGGAGTGAGAGGAGTTGTGCGGACTTCTTTGGGAGGGGCTCTGCTGTCACTCTTCTCTGTGGATGCATCAAGGCACGAGCATGAAGACAGACCACACTGGAAGTTAGGGAAGTTTACCTCCAAAATAAGAGCATGAACTCATGCGTACAATCATACAATGTGCAACTCTAAGTAATATCATGTGTAAGTCAGTAAAAGTCCAGAAAATGAAATGTATACAAATTGTATACAGGCGTTTATGTTCACTACTACTAACGTTACTCGTTCCTACAGCGTAGTCATTATTACATAGAAAAAAGGAAAAGATTTACTTTGAAATCATTCAGGACCATGACGTTACACTGATCCTACAATGTTGTTCTGCCGCGAGTCAACTTTTCCCGTCTCATCAGAAAGCCTTTATGTTGAGAGTTGACACCGGGGGTCGCTGTTCTGTCTGAGTCAAACTTGACACAAGTGACATCCTCACAGGGCACCAATGGGTGTCTTGTCGCTTCTGTCATTGCGTTGGTCGGTTCCTGGAAAATACTGCTTCACACTCCCACTGACCTTCCTACCGCCATGCCTACCGCTGGAACAGCTGCATCAAGTCAGCAACACACAGAGAGAAAATACAGGAAGTATTACCATACCTTCAAATTAAAGGAATAGAATGTAACACTATTTGGTGGAAAGGACAAGTAAAAGGAAGATTAGAACACTAATGTTTAATTTAAACACTCAACTAAGCCATAAAATTCAATTAAACGTGAGTAAAAGCTTTAAAATGCGAATTTAATGTATATGATCTTGTCCCTCAATTGGAGCTTTATTTTGAAATATGAAAGTGGATATGAGATTTTTTAATATCAGCTACCTTTACACTGATGTCGAGGTAGAAAACATACTGTGCAGACCTCCCAGCTTCACGATTATCCAACTACCCCGACAGCTTCTCCGGAACAGCTTTAACTGTAAAATATGGAGAATTGACAGTGAAGTAACAGGATTATACCCGCTGGAGTCTTTTCCTACCACTCTTCTCCTCTGGACACCCGGGCAACTCCTTGTTTTTGTGCGCTGGATGTGGATCAAAACCAGCAGGGATCCTAGCAGACCTTCCCCTGGTGGTTTGGTAAGTTGGGAGTTTGTGTAAAGTGCATGATCGATTCATGTGAGTTCCTTGTTGAAACGCCACAGTTTCTCTGGTTCTGGGCTTCACATGCTAGTAAGATTTGTTCTGGCAGTCTCTTTGAAAATCAGCCCCAGGAAACCATGTAGGATGGTTATGTGCTACTTTAATAAGAGCAGAACTCAAAGTAACATCCGACAGCTATTTAAACACGAGCACATTTAGCACACAAAGGCCACATAGGAAGAGATCTCAGTATTAACAGTGATACGTGTAAACTAATCCATAATACATTTTGCTTATAATCAGCAGTTTGTTTTATGTTACAGTTTCATTTTGTAGATAAGTCGTGAAATACTGATTTCTGAAAATTACTCGATCATTCGTGGTCAATAACAGTTCTGAGGGAGGACAATAGCATGTATGACAGCAGCTGTCATGTCAGGGAGCAACTGCACACACAGGCACAAAACAATAAAGCCTGCTCAGTAACATCAGCATCATTTCTCAGCATCTTAACCTAGAGGTTAACCTGATGGTAATAACATCAGCATTTGTACGGGGGGGGGGGGGGGGGGGGGGGTATTTTTGCTAATGAACCAAAGAGATTAATCTGTTTTTCCTGTTTCATGTGAAAGCAGAGGAATTCTGTCTGAGATCCCAAACAACTGAAAACAACAATCAGCCAAATAAGTAAAAAATTAAATGTCTGTGAATGGAGCCAAACAGGGCAACTCTTACTTAATATTTTTTAAAACTAAAAATAAAAGACATTAGTCTCTAAAAATGTTATCAGGAATGTAACATTTTTCAAATGGGGTAGTTGATTGTTAATTTTAATTAATTAATTGTTTTACAGCAGTTATTGGCTGTAATAATTCCCTTTGTTTCCTCAGTGTGTAGGAAATGGCAACTGCTCTCAGTGGCCGAAACCCTGGTGGACGTGGACCGAACCGAAGTAAGGGTCGGATTTTAGGCATCATTGATGCCATCCACGATGCAGTGGGGCCACCGAAACAAGCAGCTGCCGACCGGCGGACTGTGGAGAAAACCTGGAAGCTCATGGATAAAGTTGTAAGTTCAGAGTGATAAACGTGTCAGGCCTGTCTGCCAGATGGTAGCAGGCACAGTCTTTGTTGTAGATGCACATGGAGAGGTGGAGCTAATGCTAATGGCTGCACATGTGTTCCCTGCTCATATGTTCTGATGGTGTGTTTAACTAATTTAATCATTTGTTTCATGCCCTCCAGTGTTACACATTTTTGCTGGCACATATTTGTCAAATTCTATGAACAGCAGAGGAATGATTAACATTGTTAATGTATGTTTGTGTATCTTTTCAATAAAACTAATGAAGTGATTTGCACAATACTCTACAGTGTTGAGCCCAGACTTCATCATATTAACATCTGATCCTGCTGTGTTGTTCATTTCATTTTATTTTTTATTTCACTCAAATCAGAAACAGAAACAGAAGAGAAAAGTAAAAACATACAAACATGATAAAAGCAATGGTTGAAAATGGGACACCCCAATAAGCTTAAGAAGCTTGTGAATAGGGGCCCAGGCACATCATGTACAAAATACAACAATTGTTGCTGTGTCAAATGTTAGCCTTACACTTTGTGATGTACAAAATACCACTACACGTTGAAGCATCAAACACACATTCATCAACCAAATTTCTTTGCCACAGGTCCGACTGTGCCAAAACCCCAGACTCCAGTTGAAAAACAGTCCACCATATATACTGGACATCTTACCTGATGCCTACCAGCACCTGCGGCTCATACTCGGCAAGTATGAGGAGAACCAGAGACTCACACAGCTTAGTGAGAATGAGTACTTTAAAATCTACATCGATAGCCTTATGAAGAAATCCAAACGGGCCATCCGGCTCTTCAAAGAGGGAAAGGAGAGGATGTATGAGGAGCAGTCACAGGACAGGTAAGAAAATATTTATCTAGATTTTTTTTTCATTTTGACTTTATGGAGGCTTTTGAAATGACAAATAGAGGGTGACTGTGCCCATGGTGTGTACAGGAGATAAACAGAGGTATTGACCTGCCGTGACCTTTCAGGCGAAATCATTTTTAAAGTGATGTTTGTCCTGTGATGCTTCCCAGGCTCAATAGACAAAAGGGAGTTAAAAGGAGAATCTGACAGAAGTGTCATATAGTATGAAGCATCAGTATTCTTCCTGGTGGCAGCAGCTCTCAGGTTCAAGTCTTTTCAGGTCACCAGGTCTAAGCCTGTGTGCAGATTTGTGCTGGTTAGAAGCATAATATAGGTGCAGAATGGCATGTATTCAGTTGTTACTGCCCTTTCAGAATAATGGAAGAGACAGGATGTGAGCTGTGTCTGGCGTTACTGCGCTCATTTTCTTACTAACTGACAACTGTGGCCACTGATTTAAGACAACAGATGACAGATGTGTCCTGGTGCTTACACTTGTTTTTTTGAATGTTTCATATAACCAAAACTAAATGAAGCTGTATTTTGTCTGTAGTTCAGCTTTGTGTGAACCAGCGTGAACCAACCTCCCATAGCATCAGTTAAATCCATAATTTACTCATCTGTTACACTGAATTTCAGAGCTGAAACTGAAGGTGATATCAAAGACTACTAGTCCTAGAATCCTATAAATCTGAATTAAGTTGTAAGTTACTGATCTTGAAAATCATCTAATAATTGTAATTTCAGACATAATTACTCTTAATTTACTCCAAAAGTTACTGATCTTGACTTGACAATGGACTGGCTTGTTTGATCGTAGATATGTCAGCATTATGATGGGTAGTAATATCTGAACATGGGCATGGCAGCAGGTGATGGTGAGTGGGAAGGTTTGCCCCTTTCACGAGGATTGCAGGAAGGACCCCCAGCAGTTCAGCCATCTCCACATCCCATTTTGCAAGCTGCGACATATCAAATGCAGATATTGGTTAGTGGCTTATGACGGTCTGGCATGTCATCTTTACTTAAGTCAGCCCACTGTGATCGTGATGTGTTACACATGAGCCTGGCTGACTCAGATTATAGAGTGGGAGGTGGGGATGGAGAAGTTAAAGAGAGGAGCGCTCGAGGCAGACGAGAAAGTGGAGGCATATTCAGCACAAAATAAATGTCGCATTCGTTTTTTGGTTATCTGTGTTGCAGCCGATGCTGCTGGATTTTTACCTTACAGTGCATTTTACTCAAAATTGAATTCAGTACTGTAGTACTGTGATGGTTGTCGACATTACTAACAGGGAGGTTGCCATTATTAAGTAAACCGAAATTTAAAAAAAAGTTTTTTTCCCAACAATCCCAAGCTTTCACAGTTTCATCTATAACAATGACCTGAGGCTTTGTGATCACTGAGTCCTGACTGCAATGGCGGACGTAAAGAAAATGAGACATGATGTCTGAGTACCAGCAGTAAAACTGTATTGGATGATATGCTGTATCTATAGTGCTCTGCAGAAACAGTGCACTTTGCTTCACTATGAACCACTGTATGTTTTTTGAACCCAAAGGTAAATTTTCTCTCTTATTTCTATGAGTCATTTAATATAAGAGCTTGAGATAATTGAGGGTGTGTGACTCTCAGGAGCTCTCTCTGCCATGTGCAGAGCAGAGGGAAAATCCCCACGCACTTACATCCTGTTCATATATTTCCTTTCTGGTTGAGCCCTGAAATAGTCGCCCAGCAGAGTTTTTGATCTGTGCAAAATTTTTCTTTCTCAAACTTTAGTTCTTTCTTGTTCCCTTAATGAATAATTGCCTATTTGCCACAAAGCGCTGAACAGACTCTGTTTGTGTTGCCTTAATCTGTCATTAACAGTGGTCACAGTAATCACCACACATCGCCGTTGTGCTTCAAGTCAAAGAGGAAAAAATGAGATGTTGAGAATTTTATGTTTTTTAAAAGTTGAATAACTGGATCAATTGTTCAGTACATTGTGATTTAGCAGTTTTTAGTTTTGGTAGTTACATTATGTTTCAGTACCCAAACTGCATTTTACCGCCCCAAAAAGCACTTCAACACCCTCTGCCTCTCGCAGGTTTAAACAAGAATCATTATAAGCAGCTTTACATGTCACGTCCCCTTCTGTGAGCATAGCATAGATGGACTGGATGTTTTTAATAGGTTGATGTTAAAGTATCATTAGCCGAGAAAGGAAAGGTGCTCGGCATATCTCCCTGCCTGTTGAAATGAAGTTGAAAAACACTGGTGGCCACTGTTGGATTTTGTCAGCTCGTCGCTTAATGTTGACTTTGATTTCATTTTCATTTTAAAAATGTTACAAGCATAGTATAATATCCAGTTGATGTGGACACATTATTGCATTACTGGCAAAAACACTATTGTATGACTGTGAGGATGTGATTTCATTATTGACTGGTGTTATTTCCTTCTCAGCATTTACTTTTCATACATTAGGATGAGCTGCTGCACTGTGAGCAGGTGTTGCTGGCTGCCACAAGCATTGTCCGCTGAAGGAGACTGAGTGAAGTGTTTTAGCAGCTTATCTTGTCTCCTCTGCTGCTTTGATGCACGTTTACAGACATTGTTACTGTTCCTGTTCAAGGCTGTTCCTATTTGCAGGGGTCTGCGGGGCTTCGTTTTCAAACACTGAACCGCGACTGGCTCCAGGGCTTCACAGTGCATAATGAAGAGTAACTATTTAAGGACATTTTTACATGTGAATAATCACAGTGGATTTTACTTATGTAATTATACATACCATTAATTGTTAGATGTGATTTGAGGTACGGGATTATCCATGTCAAAACAAAATAATGCAGAAGAAAAGGAAGGAAAACAAAGCTGTTTTAACCCCCACAGCACAATCATGTAACGCTGGCAATACAGCAGATTATATTCACACTAAATTCTGTTTCTCTCTCCTGCCGTTCATAGAAGTCAATCTCTAGGCAACCAAAGCCCACAGATAACACAGTTTGGCATTTTTTAACATAGACCTGGGCACTGACAAGGCCTTCTAGCCCTCAAACACAGGAATAACACACCTCAACTGACAGAAACACAAAGCTACTATGAGCAATGCTGCTGCTTCACTTTGCAGTTGCTCTGTCACCTTCAGTGATATGTTGCACTGGTCCCCCTCATCACTGGGGTTCTGAGTCTGTGCCCAGTGGACTCAATCAGTGATCCACTCATGCATTTGATTAAAGTGACTCTCACTAAATTAATAAAGAAAAATTGTGTGTAATAAGTGGGAATTGTGTGAATGGACACGAAGTCTGTTACGTAGAGGTGCACATCGATACAACAAGTAGTTGCAAATGTATAGGGTGAATTCAAGAAGCACTGGATGTACCTGCTGCTGCTGTGTTATCAGCAGTCTGCAGGGAGGATGCGGATAAACACCTTCAACTGCCTTTATCAGCAACTGTATAAATAATGTTTTACACAGTGTACAATATCCTCTGACAAAAACGCATGAAAGGAACAAATTCTCTTTGAGGAGCTAGTAAAGTGACCTCACATCTGGTATCACATCTGTATCCAGGGACATGGGTAGCCATATGTGGCCTGCTGTGTCTTTGTGCCAGTCTGTCTCGCACATGTCTGTTTCATAAGCTTGATTAACTGCTGTGATCACACCCAAAACCTTTATTCAGGGCTGACATCTGATGTCCATGCATCACCCCCACTCCCCCTCCACCCCTGTCACCCTGTCTTCATTGTTCCAGTCTCCACATCTGACCAACTCATCCCCATCCCCCTGCATCTTTCTGTTCCACATGCTGAGCAAGGCAGGGATGTGATAGGAATATTAATAAGGAAATTAAATGATGGAAGAAAATTGCAAACAGCTGGTCTTGTTAAGGAGTTAAAGGAAGTAAAAGAACTTTATGTTTTTACTTTAAAAGCTCATGTCTCTTTGAGTTAACTGTCTTTAGCCCTGAAGTCACATTTGCTGCTTAAGCCTGAAAAAATGATTCCTTTGTTGCCACTTTTGAATCAAAATGCCCAAGAGTCCATAATGTGAATATGCAGGCTGTTATATTTAATTAGGAAAATTAATTTCCTTGACATTTTTTCAAGATCCTTTTTTAATTAAGTCTTCACTTTCTAGAACAAAGCTTTGGCACCGTAACAACTCAGCAGTGATTGGACTCCTACTCTCTGCATTTGTAGAGAGCGATCAGTGTAGAGGAGGAGTTTTGTTGAGTGTAGGAAAACTCATCACTGGTCAGTCTGGTCCAGACGGCGGATATGATTCTTTATTCAGCCAGATTAATATGTTCTGAGATGAAAACTTTTCTCAGGAGAAAGACCTGCAATCACAGCACAAAGTGACAAACACAAGAGCTGTGGCTTTCATAACTCACTACTGCAAAGGATCCGTTCACTGCAGGAGATGTCATTTTGCTGAGGCTCAGCTGTAAAACATGAAGTTGCCCTAAATGAGATCTGCCTCGGCTTCAAAAATCTCTCTGCCTCTCTGAACGTTGTCTTTGTTTCCAGGATGAAAACAGACTTTCACAATCAATCAATCAGCTTCAAGTAGAGTAATTACACAATTACAGCCCTACTGGTCAAGTGCTCATTTAGCTGTATGTACAGTGAGTCAAATGTTGTTCTGTCTTCAACAGTCCTTATTAGGCCTTGAATGTAGCACCATGTAATATTTCTGTGATGTTTTATTTTGGGTCTATTTCAGGCTGTGAAGATGAAAATTCGTGTGATGTATGTCATATATAAAGTGTACATTGTTTGCTTGACATTTATCCAAAGCAGATTACCAGCAGTGTGACTGTTTACATTTTTAGTGTGTGTGGCCACACTTCAAACTCTCTCATGCCCTTCCACGATGCAGCCACATTGCACATCTGAGGTGATTTGCACTGCAGAGTGCTTTGCAGCCGGCCTGACAGGCACGCCCTCAGCTGCTTCCTAAAGTGATTGTCTCTAAATCAGCTGGATTAAAAGTGCACTTCTTTTGCCAGGAAGCAGAGTGTTGCAGATAAAAGACAATCTGACCTCCCTCCTTCCTCACTGAATGTACTCACCCAACCCCATCTGGTTGTGAATAACCCCTGACTCATGGTACGGTGACATGTTAGAGAGGCATGCTCAGTATTTTGAAACTTTTGGCTGTGACTGACAGTAATGATGATGACTCTCTCACAGCAGTGTTTTGGCTTAGTTAAGAACAGGTCTTTTGGAAGCAGCATATTTGTACTGCAGGCTTTAGACGACTCCATCACTTAAAGGAATTACAGGGAAATGTGCCATACACACAACTAGAGTAGATTGAATAACATCTTTTTCAAGCAAATAATCAGGTTGTGATTTGCTGACTCTGAAACTTCCAAGTCTAACTGCCAGTTAAATTTTCCTCATTAGAAGTTTAGCCACTGTGGGATTGACAGTGGTTCTGATCTGCTGAACACAAAACCTCATCAAAGTCATCAATTGGAATTATTCATCAGAAAATATTTTGAATTCATTAGCAGTGTGTTTAGAGATAAACACAGTCTGACTAGAAGACCAGCATTTACAGTTAAAGGTGAAAAAGCTGTTTGTATGAGTGAAGAGTTGTTTTAATAGTGAATTGAAAAGATGTGTTGTGAAGATCAGACTACAAATAAAGTTTTGAGGTCTATCAGCTCCAGAATCAAGATGACATATTTATCAGGTCAACAATGACAAAACCTGAGCAGCTGTGTTTCTAAACTTTCAGTTTAGTTGCACTTCATTATAGAGTTAATGACACCACTGACTTTTTTATTTCTGAATAGCTGATTCCTGTTACAGGCTGTAGGCAGATGGATTGAAGTGATGTGGTTGATTTCCTGGTGAATAATCTCTCCACATTTCACACTTTTCTCCAGCCAGGACTTTCTGACTTTCGGTGTTGAATGAAAGACTTAGAATTTTCAGCAAATTCTCTTTCCTTTAATTGTATTTTATCAGAGTCACATATTACTAAGTCCTTTGTAGAGAAATAGGTATTGGATCTCCAGAAGCAACACGTATAATATTTGTGTATATTTGGAACGTACTTGGTGTCAGTTCTGTGAAATTATCTGTTACACGTCCTCACATGTTGGCGCGTCACAGCGAGCAGTTGTGCTTTGAAGTGATGATGTCACATGTTCCCATGAAAGGCTGTGAAGGCCTGAGGCTGGCTGAGATGAGTAAGCCTCCAGAAACTAGAACCATCTGGGGAGGAAGTGGAGCACCAGAGGAGGAAGCCAGAGCACCTCAGTCAGGAACCAAGAGGCTCAGAACACAGAAAAGGGGGAAGTGTGTGTGTGTGTGTGTGTGTGTGTGTGTGTGTGTGTGTGTGTGTGTGTGTGTGTGTACTTGTACTTGCTACATAGTAAGGACCAAAAAACGTATTTTACTAACAGACTGAGGACATTTTGGGAAAGTGAGGACATTTTGGCCGGTCCTCACTTTTTTGAGACACCTTAAAATCACATTTTGAGGGTGAAGACTTGGTTTTAGAGTTATGGTTAGAATTACGTTTAGGTTAAGGTTTGGGTAAGGGTTGGGGTTAGGCACTCAGTTGTGATGGTTAAGGTTAGGGTAAGGGGCTAGGGAATGCATTATGTCAATGAGTGTCCTCTCAAAGATGGAAGTATGTGTGTGTGTGTGTGTTTGTGTGTGCGTGCGTGCGTGCGTGTGTGTGTGTGTGAGTGGCATGGGGGGGCTAAGGGTCGTTGCTAGGCTTACCCTCTGCACTCTGGCTAAGATTTTGTCTCAATCTGCTGACACATGTTGTACTTAATAGACACAGAGGAGCATTCTCTAGTAGTCATGGCTACATGATTTACAGGCTGCAGCTGGTATGATTTCTTTGCTTGATGGTCTGTAAATTCACACCTAATGTCCCAGGGTGGATGGGAATTATTGAAACTGGTGTTTCCAGGACCACACTTAGCTATGATACAAACACACACACACACAAACTGGAAATTTTGAACTCGTTCATGCCAACCTGAATCGCCTCCCGCTCACACACTGATAAACTGATAAATGTTTTCAGACTGTTTGAAACCATTTCAAAGACCTGTACAGACATACTTAGTGGGATATTTTAAACGAAGTCACTGCTCTCTATATGCTGACACTGTTTCTGAATTATCTCAAACCTAGTTTGGTCATTTCTGCAGTTTGCAACCCTATATCCTGACAAAATACTGTTCACACTGCCGGCTGGATTATGTTCATGCCGGTTTGTGGCGAGCATATGTTATTAAAATACTGTGTGTATATATAAGCGCAGAGAGGAGCAGAGAAGACTAAAACTAGTGGACACGAGGCTGAATGTGATCATGTCGGTGGCCCAGAAATTTGACCAGGTCTTGTTATGTTTCTGCTAAACACTGTGATGAACAGTTTTAGAAAAGGAATCTGAGGCTGTCAAAGACATGATGAAGTGCTTATATAAAAAAGAGCATGTAAAAATATATATGTATGTAATTTTTGATATACTAAAAATCTAGGCACTCTTACATTAATAATTTTTGTAAAGGCATACAAACCTTAAAACCTGTTATTGAATCGAGAAACAAGAAAGTTTCAGAAAGTTTTGGAGCGACAGAGACACAGAGCAATGGCACAACTGTAGTAATTCATTCACACACGATCCCCGGCATCCCCGGTTCTCATCTCGAATTGGGACGAATGTCTTTTACTTTCATTAGTCTGATATATCATAGTTATTGTTATTATAGTACTAATAATATACTTATAGTACACCTTTTTGTGTATGTGGACCATTAATAATAACTACAAAAAAAAGAAGTGATTAGTTTATTTTCAGCCTTCAATTATGTTTAATGTATACATGAGGCAGAAGTTGGTGGGGAACTTACGTTATACACACGTTTGACTCACCCAGCTGGGAACAGTTGTTATGTATCTTAATTATGACAATATGAACTATTTCTTTCAGCGATCACAGACTATGATATTGTTTTGAGTAATAGCTAGTTAGCCTCGTTAGCTGGAGAGGAGAGAGGAGAGGAGAAAAAAAATAACAGAACCCAAACTACACACACATCACACCCTGATCATGCCACACCCCCTAGGGGATGTAACTGGATGGCCACACCCCGTCATGCCATGCCCCCTGTCTGCAGGCTGCAGACGGACCCTTCTCGCGCATCATAGAAATAAATGACAATAACAGATTTGTGGATATTTCTCACTTTTGCTCTGGTGGTCTGAAGAACTCACTGCTGCTCTGTCTGTCTGTCTGTGCACTGTCAGTGTCTTATCGCGCATGGAGCAAAATTATTTTACTGAGTGTTAAATAGTGCTATTTGTGGTGTTAGGCACTGTATAAGCTGCTCATATACTATTAGATTTTCTAGGAGATTCAAAAAAATTCAAGTGTGATATGATGTTATGATATTGAAGGAGACGGCGCTCAACTACGATGGGCTCTGGGCCAATTTAACCCCTGTGAGCCACTGATGGAGTGAGGTCTATGGTCCACTTTAGGGGTATGTGAAATCATATTGCAAGATTCTTCCAGGCATGAATATGGGAAATATACTGTAATATTTACAGTTACAGGCAAGAAGGATATATAAATGTTTTAACCCCCCTACCTGTTGGTTTTACCTCTTTTGGGTAAAACCCCCCATAATTCGAACCCTGTCTCTATCTCCAGAGAGAGAGAGAAAAGAAATCCTCACCTATCCATTGTAGAGTCACGGTGTCTGAGTCAACATGAACAGGATAAGAAAGGAAATCGTCATCAACACAAAGTCTTTTGGTTTTATGTTTCCCCCCAGTACTTTTGATTGATGCCCTCAACACTTTGTTTGTTTCAAATGAATTGCTTTTAAGAGCTAATTTTCCCTCTTCTGTCTCTCTCTCTCTGTCTTAATGGACGTGTTCTGTTGCTCTTTTCAGTGGCAAATGATTTGCCTAAATAATTGATGCTAATAACTATCCTCAAAAACAATTAAATCAGCAACTCTGCTGTCTGAGTACCCTTCTCCTCCCATTTGTCTTCCATCTTTCTGCTTTGACCCTCAGTGTGTTTTCACCAAATCTCCTCACACACAACCTACCCCTCACTTTGTCCCCTCCTCCTCACCCTTGTTGCAGCTGCTTGTTCCCTGTCAGCCTCCCTCTCTGCCTTTGTCTACCTCAGACAGGTGGCAACAGTATGTAGAAGATCTGACAGATATCTCATCTGTCTCATACTCCCTTCATAAAACCATTACAGTCCCTCATGGCCACTCTGTTCTCACTGTATCTCTGCTGTCAGCTGCACAAACGCACACAAGCCCAAACACATCAGAAAACAAGACCGGCTCCTCCTGGCACTATTGGATCAAAGCATATAGCTTGTATTCAGGTCTAAACCTTGTAAACCCTGTAAAGGGCCCCTTTATCCCCTGCCCCCAGTCCTCATCCTCCAGCTGTGATCTTTAACCTCCAAGCCTCATATTCACAGCCATTTCCAATCCCATACAACGTCTGAATCCACTCTCCTCCCCTCCATTTCTCTTGTCCAGGAATCAATTTTTTACAAAATTTTGTGTCCCATATGAGAGAATTGTTGCAGTGTCTGATTTTGTATTGATTTGTTTAATTGCTGCACCAATGATGGTCACAGCAGAACTTCAGAACATCTGGAAATTCTAGTAAATTAAACATGAAATTGAAACATCATGAAACTGACAGATTAATATGTTCATTTTTTGTTGGTCTCCCAAAAACTTTACTAGTATATGATTTATGATACATATATCACTGTTAATTAACTGCCAGAACATGATTTTTCTCTCATAGTGGCCCACATGTTTTAGAGGGAACTCTGCAGCATCACAGTTGTCTAGAAGAACAACAGTTTGTGACAGAGGACAGTGAATCATTCAGGTGACAGGAAACCAGTAGGAACAAAGATAGTGAGCGGTTGAACAGCACTAGTGCGGGTGTCACCACAACAGTGTGACACCATGGCGTGTGAGTGTGTCTTTGTTGTAAAAGACCTTGTACTTCGTTCTGAAGGACGATGAATGTGACTGTTTTAGTGAAACTTTGGGGGAAACCTGTTTGTTTTCATTAGGTTTTAATTGGGTTGATGGGTTGGCTGTATACAAACATAACAGAACCATTGAAGGGCGTTTCTTAACAATGATGTGTTAGTCAGCCAACAGTCTCTACCCTGCTCTACACACTCTAAGTACAGTAGGCCTAATGAATGGACTGGCTTTCCTGGGCCACTTTTCAAATAAGGCAGATTACACAACCAGTCAAATGGCACAGGGCATGGCAAGGACACATGAACAAAGACTAACTAACCAAACCCTGTGATCTCAATGGGATAAACGTGGTTAAATAAAGGTTAAATAAAATAAATAAATAAAAAAATACTGTCTACCAAAAATGATTGCAAATGCATCATGCAGCTCAGACTGCACATGGCCTTCTCTGTTTGTCTGAGGGTGTTGAGAACTGAGCCCTCCTCCGTATGGAGGTGAGTTCACACAGTCACAACCATTGTGTAAGCATGTGCAGCCTTTTCCTCTGCATCCCATTGGAGAGTTCGTTTTTTGGCTGCTCTTCAGTTGATAACAGGCCTAATGGTGACTGGAAGAGCATGAAATTACTGAGATTACTTGGCTTTGTTGGTGTAGGCACACACACATAAACACACACACACACACACACACACACACACACACACACACACACACACACACACACACACACAGGGTTTATTCTACCTCATTGGGTAACTGCCATCTAGATGTATGAAACGGAGCTGTACAGAGAACCCTCCACTACTGCATTTTAGCTCCATCAGCGTGAGTCAGCAGTCCAGTGTATGAAGACATGTTTATCTGGAGAACGACTGTGTTCTGATGTCCTATATAGCCTTTCTGCACTGCATGATGCCAGAATACAATTAGAAACTCTGTGGATACATTTGTCTCAAACATTCAGACAATTGGTTGTAAATAGCTCATCCTCTCCCTGGAGTCATGTGTCTTTACAGATACATCAAGAACGCTTGGAGGGAATTTCATTACATCTGGCACGAAGATCCACTTGGATTACTGCATATGAGTGCATGAGTCTGGACAGACATGGATATAAACTGCAACTTGACTACTTGACTAGTTGGTGGAGGCATACAACCTTGAGGCAGTAATTCTAGTTCTGTTATTTTCAACAGTTTTACAGGGAACATTCTTTACTGCAGTGGTTCCCAGCCCTTTCCAACTCATGGCCCACTTGAAAATTTCAAAAATGTTGGCAGCTCACATCTGACCCTGTAACAGTATAGAGGCCAAATAATCCCCTCTCAGAGTGCCTTTTATTTTAATAATAACTGTCAAACATTCAGGACTGAAAAGCAGAGGAAGCTAATTTTTTCTTTTTTGTTTGACGGGGGAGAGATCACTTATCCATTAATCAGCTGTCTCAACCAGTGGGCCCCGGCCCGCCCACAGGTTGGGAACCACTGCTTTCCTGTAAAGTTACTTGATTTTAAAGGGCTACCACTGCAAGATTTCTACTTTGCATGTATGCTCTGCAACCTACTGCTTTCAAGTGCGCTTTTCATGTGAGATACAGGAAATACACTTTTGCCACACATTTCAATAAATTAACATGTTGAATCAGTTCTCTCAAACCAGAAGGACTAGAACTTCACCTCATTGCATGTGGGCGTCCTTTTACGTGGTTGCCGCATCAATTGGCACTTCACTATATAAAAACAACATCAAACACAGACACAGGCACTGAGCCATCATCACTGACAATATTTCCATCAGCACAAAAGTAACTGGCAATGAATTTGTACTTGCTGGTTGTGATGGTGCAAAAAACAGTCCATTGAATAGTATAGTCAGCGTTATCAGGAAATCAAACCCGAGAAGCCTCATTAACTCCTGCAAACAGTGCTGCACTGCTGACTATAAAAGAATTGACTGAAAGCGTTTCTTAAAAATTTGATTGTATTATTGAGCCTTTGATACAGATAGTGGGAATATGAGACTGATAAAAATGCTTCTTAAAGGTTCTGTGATTTTAAACAATGAGGGTGCATTATTCTCTATTTTCATTAGAATAAGAATATGTTCATCCATCCCTCAGTTTTCTAATTTTAAGAAGCAGGGTAATGTTGACAAACAGTGTGCAGTGAATGTGACTGTGTGAGAAGCAGACAGATTAAGCAAGTGAACACACACCTATTTAAGATGAGGTAAATGTCTGACCATTAGCTTGCTGTCATATCTAATAAGTCTGTGCCGTGCATATATGCAGTGTCAGCAGTGACTGTGTGTAGAGGAACTTCTGTAGCACAACCTTTAGATCAAGTATAATGTCGCTGCTCTGTCAAACAAAGACAAAATATTGAGAATGTGAATCATTAGCAATAACTCCTCCAACCTTTTCAACCGTCTGATGCAACCCATGTGTCTCCTAAAATAGTCCCCTACTGTGGCAGGCGTACTGGGCCTCCATTGTCACAGTTACAATAATCGAACACAGCTCTCCTTTGTCATATTCCTGTGTTTTGCTGACCCATCCATCCACCCCAACCTCCTCCTGATGTGGACTTTATTGCTCTATATACTACGTCACTGCACTTTTCCCTTTGCTCCTAGGATAATTAATACAACCACTAGACAAAACGACAGGTCATAATAACCTGCTGCAAAGAACACCTCTGGGCTTGTTTCTTACGGTCTCATTAGTCAGTCTGTAGACCACATGAACAATAATATGTGATAATATTGTGGTATATGAGCTCATTTGATCATTGACGTGTTTATTCGGTTCACTGATTTAAATTTCAAGGCTGAGAATTGGAGTTTAGCATTTTGTTTTAAGAAACTCTGAACACGAAACAATTCTAAACTATTGTAATTAAAATCCACCCAAGCATTGATCATCTGTTTCTTCAATTGATGAAGTCATTTTGTGCTTATCATACAGTAGTTTGAGGCCGTATGACTGAGGGGAAACTTATGTTAGAGTTGTGTTAGAAAATCTCCCGGTTCAAACCCAACACAAGCTTCAAATGTTCACATCTGTGGAATAATTGTCCTCTGACACCAGGGAGTTACAGAAGTATGATAAAAAAAACATGGCCTGTTTTGTGCAGGTTTGAAGGAACACACACACGGATACACACACACATATATATATAGACACCCCGCAGCCACCTTGCTTTCTTTGCTTACAACCATCTTGGGCAAAGTCACCCTTTCTAATGCTGGTGACTGTGCTTCCCTGGAATGTTTATGAGCCGACAGTCTAATCTCAGAGGAGAGGAGAATAGGGGAAAGGAAGAGGGGAGGGGAGGAGAGGAGAAAGGGGGAAGGAAGAGGAGAAGAGATGAAGGGAGAAAGGGGGAGGGAAGTGAGAGGATGGGAGGAGAGGAGAGAGGAGGGGAGAGGAAAGGAAAAAGGGGAGGGAAGGGAGAGGATAGGAAAAGGGGGAGGGAAGGGAGAGGAGAGAGGGGGAGAGGAGGAGAGGGGAGAGGAGGGGAGGACAGGGGAGGGATAAGGATAAGGATAGGGATAGGGCTAGGGATAGGGATAAGGATAAGGATAGGGAGAGGGGAGGGGAGGGGAGGGGAAGAGAGGAGAAAGGGGGAAGGGAGAGGACAGGGATAGAAAGAGGAACCAAAACCTCCTGAGTGTGGATTCCTGCTTCCTTCAGGATAAAGAAGTTTTTCTAACTCACATGTTGCTGCTGTGCTGTGAGCTGAAACTCCACTGTCCACATCTCAGACATTTCAGCTCTAATCTCACAAGTCGCTTCCTAATGTCAGAGTCTGACTCCTGAGGATTCAAGTCTTTAATTATTTTTCTCTGTGGTACTGCTCAACTCTGTTTTATTAGTGCTATTTAAATGCAAATTAATCTTGTACATTGTATAGACAAACTGCACATGGAACGGAAAATCCCAAATTACTTTTGAAAACATTTGCCTCACAGTGTTGTTAAGAGTGAACTATAAGATAAGGCTTTACCACTGCCAGTTTAATATTATTATAATAGCTGTACATGTATTTCCTTCACAGATCCCACTCCAGCAGTGTACACTTAGCAATCATTGATTTTGTTCAGTTGGTGTTTGAGAACTCGTTCCTTTTTCGCCCTTAGAGACAGAACTCTTCAGTCAGTGACACTTGAACGTACCTTCACATTATCTTTGTGAAACTACAAGATGCACATTTGAATTTTCACACCAAAAGGAAATTTATAAGAGGATAAAATTAAATTATATAAGACTTCATTGATCATGAGTGGGAATTTCACATGTTACAGCAGCAAAAAGACACATAAAGAAAACAGGAACTATTTCAATGAAATACATCAGAACTCACTTTAGACTATATAAATTAATTGTACAGATATTTGTGTAAATGAAATCCAGTAGTAATAAATATATGTATATGTATAAATAATAAATACAATGTGTCATTTAGAACACATATAACACACACATCATGTGACAGGTGTGATATATGATGCATGATAGAGCATAGACACCTTCAGTCGATGGTTTTAAATGTGAGATATTTTTTGTTTTATAATTTATTTTCTATACTTTTTGAGAAATGAAGCAGTTTGAACAATTTGTTGGATGTTTGCAGTTTCTTTAGATTTACTTCTATCAATGTTCTGTGAAATATTGGGCCAAAACAGCATCAGAAAGGTCTGCTCTCATGTCTCTCTTTCAGTAAACAAAATTTCCAAATGTACGGAGAAGGTCAGAAGGTGAAATATTTTCCATATGATGTCTTTCTCCTGAGTATTTGAGGTTGTTATGGTGCACCGACTGCTTCTTCTCTTCTTCTCTGCAGGAGGAATCTGACCAAGCTGTCTCTGATCTTCAGTCACATGCTGGCTGAAATCAAAGCCATCTTCCCTGGAGGACAGTTCCAGGGTGACACTTTCAGGATCACCAAAGCTGATGCCGCTGACTTCTGGAGGAGATTTTTTGAAGAAAAGTAAGCATCATCTCAGCTTGGCTTTTTCTTTTGAAGCTCTCTGCTGATGTTTTCCTTTATGGCACATCAAGATTTCATCCTGTGATAAGGAGAAGCTTCTGTCAGTTGATGTTGATGCTTCCTGTGTTTTGGTTCAAACATGCGTGGCGTTTCTCAGTATAAGGACGTGAGGGAGATGCTTGGATGTTGGACACACACGCACACACGTGTGCACATGCACATGCACTATGAGGGGTGAAAAGGGTCATGCGGGACTAGATGCAGGTACATACACTTGTGCGATGTATGAGTGTCTGTGTGTGATCAGTACAACTCAGCCATGCACACACACATGTGACTCTTAAATGTCATTATTGTTGTTGTTTCATCTGTTTCCATTCATGTAGCTTTATTTTATGTCTGTGTGTATGATTTTCCATCAGGTAGTTACTCTGATAATGATTTGATGAGACATGAAACGTTACTTTTGCTAAAATGAAAGCCTATGATGAGCCTGCTCCTGTCTCTGTCACAACAAAGCAGAATTTGGCATGAGAACCACCCTATGTCTCATGGAAAATCATATATACATACAAATTAAATCAAACTACATAAATGACGAAAACAGATAAAACAACACTAATGCAAGATGCACACACAGAAAATTTGCTATTTTCCGTAGATGAGAGTCATCAGTGTTGCCCAGCAAACATGAAGTCAGGCTTTCCCTTCAGAGACACACCTCTCTCTGCTGACTGCAGTGCAGCTGACTTGAATGAGCCTCTAACTTTCTCTCTGAGTGATCACTTTACAGGAAGTAGAGCTGAAATTACCCCTCTTTGTCTTTAACTGATGAGATGACGTTGTAGTTATAAAATCTGAATTGTAGCAGCAGTTTGGAAGTTAACACATAGTTTAATGGGCCACGTTTCAGTCATTGTTTCAAACTTGTTCTATTGTCTGACAACAGACACAGGAAAACATGTCAGTGAGAACAGCTTTATTTATTCAGCTGTGTTAAAACACTGTATATGTGAGCACAGAGAGGAGGAGAGAAGAAAACAGATATCTGTCTCTTTTGTGTTCCTTGCTTTGGTTGAAGGGGCTCTACTCAGAATCCACCTTTTGCAGCGACTCCAAAGACTAATCAGTTGTCAATTGTCAGTCAGTGTTACGATCCACAGCTTCCTGTGGGGGAAGGAGATGTCATCAGTTCTGTGAGAGGTTTGTCAGGAGACCTGGACCCTGTGTGAACTTGCCAGAAGAGCTCAGAGAAAAGAGTGTCCCTCCTTATAAGTGACCAACCAGCCAAAGCGTGCTGCATTATTCATTCATAGTCGTCGCAGTGTCAGTAACTTTAACTCAATACATTCTCAGGTAAATATTAGTATGTGCTATTTACACTGTTTAAACTGTAGGCATAACCAGCTTCTTTTTGAAGTGCAACTTGAATATTCTACTTAATACAGCAGCATAATGAATTATATTATCCTCTATGTCTGTTCCAGTGCCAGACACAGCAGTGGGTGTGTTAGGCTAATGTATATGGGCAAGTGAATATTGAAATGGTCAGCCATGCATTGAACCAGAGAGTGATGTTCCCATCAGCAGTGGCTTGCTTCTTTCTCCTGTTTTTAAAGCCTTGATGTCTATCAGAAGGCATTATGCTGAGCCCTGAGGTCATGGAGTCTTCCAGTGTGCTGTGCTCTCTCTAGTTATTATCTTGCTGTCTCCTCTTCCTTTTATCTCCCTCCCCCTGTGCTCATTTTTCTTTCCTCTTACTCTGGCTGGTATTAAAATGTGACAATCTCCTCTCCTGCTGTTTGAGCTCAGGAGCTGCTCATCATACCACCAACCAGTCAGGCTGGCCTCAACTCCAGCTGTCCTTTTCTTAATTTGTTCTTTGCGTGTTTAGAGTATAGGTTGTTGCCTCATTTTGTTATGGTTGGGTATTGTTTGAATGTTTTGTAGACTATTGTCAGTACCATTTTTCAAACATACTGTATGTATCTGCTCATTTTATAAAACACAAGAAAAGTATTAACATATTACCCATAGAGGAATAAAAATAAAAATCAATATAGACAAATATAAATGATAATATAAATGATAATGTATTATGTGATAATACAAATGCGTACAAATTGAACATGAAAATTTCACTTTTTATGTGACCTTCTTTGTTTTGATTAGGAAACAGAAGATAACTTGGTTAAAAGACTTTGTTGTTGTCCTGTATACAAAATATTTTTTCATTCAAATAGTCTTTTAGGATTCAGGAAATACTTATTTCCAGATATAGTTTTTTATATGACACATTAAAGACACAAACTTGGGTTACCTCAATACAAGCTGCCGCACACAAACGTTTTGAAATAAAAATGCTAAGATGATGACTTGATGACTTATTGTGGCACTTGACCACTTAACTGGTGGGAGTGTTTTTCTGTCTCCGTTTGTTATCTGACCTTGATCATCCTAAAATCTCCTAAAATGAAAACAACAACAGTAACATGCTATAGAAACCTACCTGCTGAATCCTATAGCATTCAGCAGGTTTCAACAGTTTTACTGTTACCATGTCAGCAAGTGAGATACATCATTGTGAGATTAACTTCTTGTGTTTGAGCACAGCAGCACAGTGTAAAGGCCACTGAGGTTGTTGATCACAATTGGTTATTTGACATTTGGCAGAAATGATATCACCAACAGATACTTTTGTTTGTCATGACCAATGAAAGCAAAGGGCAAATTTCTATCTGACGTGAGTGAGATTCTTCATTCCTCCTCAGACCATACTTCACCATCACTTTGATATACTTAACAACCCTATTTCATTACTATTAACCACTGTTATATTGATAACACCATTACCTATATAGCTGTTCCTGCTCTCTCTCTCTCTCTCTTTTCTCCTCTCTCTTCCCCCCACCCCCTCTTTCTCCACTTAAACCCAACCGGTCGAGGCGGACGGCCGCCCACCCTGAGCCTTGTTCTGTTGGAGGTTTCTTCCTGTTAAAAGGGAGTTTTTCCTCCCCCCTGTTGCCAAGCACTTGCTCTTTGTGGGAACTGTTGGGTTTTTTCTATAACAATATAAGGTCTCGGCCTTACCCTGTAAAGTGCCTTGACATAATGTATTATGATTTGGTGCTATACAAATAAAATTAAATTGAATTGAATTGAATTCGTATAGTTTTGTGTAATCTGAAGCCATGACAGCTGCATGAGCAGAACAAAAGTTCAATCTTAAGTATGAATCTTCACACATGAGCTGTGAATTTTCAGTGGTTATTGTGCATTTTTCTGTTGTAAGGAATCTCTCACTTTGCACTTGTGAAATGTACATTTCATCATGCAAAAGTAGCAATTTGATAGGCCAGCGATCTGGATGTACCCTGTGTCTTACCCATTGTCTGGGATTGACTTCAGCATTATAGCTTGCATCACTCGCATGTATGTGTGGTTTTATGATTGGACTTGTTGCTGTCTTGCAGGACAATAGTGCCATGGAAAGTCTTCCGACAGTGCCTTCATGAACTGCATCCCATCAGTTCGGGCCTGGAGGCCATGGCCCTAAAATCGACCATTGACCTCACCTGCAACGACTACATTTCTGTGTTTGAGTTTGACATCTTCACACGCCTCTTCCAGGTTGGTCCAAATAAAATCAAGTTTCAAACGTGCAGCTCAAATAATTTTGACTCACATCACACATGGCACTTTACTTTTTATATTAGCCTGTGCTGCCTTTAATATGTTGTGTTTTTTCATAAACATCTTTGAGTGGAATTCTTACCAAAAAAATGCCTTTAGGATCTGTTCTACGCTGGATTTCTTTTTTAAGTCTTCCTTGGATGTTGCATAAGCCAGATATTACATATCTGGTGGATGTTACATAAGCCAGATATGCTGTCATATTACTGTAAGAAGTGACACCCTACTACATAGTAACAGCCATGGCATTTTATTTGTAATGCGAAAATGCTGGAATCTATCTCATACCGGAGTAATCTTTTCTGAGAACCATTATATGTTTTAACAGGTGTACCACAGCAGCTTCAGCAACTGGCTACACTGCCCCCACGATTTCCAGTTGCACTGCTCTGTTTCATCAGTATATATGTATCGTTGAGCATAAATTAACCTTAAGATGATTGAGATGGAATTAAATTATAAAGTATGGATATTAGACATTGGACTACAGTAAGACTGTTCTATTCCACAATGGTCCAGGACTGTAGAAAATATAAGATGCAAAATAGATAACTTTGTGGATGAACCCCAGTAACACTTAGTTAACCCCAGTCATATCAGTATTGTTTATTTTAAGCAGCAGAAGTCATGTTTAAGTTTAGTTCAAGAGAGAAATGTAGAAAATATTTTTGTGTTTGATTTTTTTGGATCTATTTTTACATGTCTTTGAGATTTGTGGATGTCTGTGGCTTCAGCTCTCTCCTGTTGACAGATTATTTGGCCCATGTGGCTTCAAGATTGTGTGTGGGTGGTGAGGTCTTAAAGCCATGTTTTACTTTGGCAGAACCTTTATACTTTGCAGGCTCACTCTGAACATGAAAAATAAGACTGTGAATACATGAAGAATGATGTTATCAGGATCAGTTTTACAAAAGCTATGTGGCTTTTTTTAAGAGGTAAAACAAATTCGTAAACCTCTGATTTATCACTGACTTTTCATGAGCACATGGGTTGTCAGTGTGTTAAATAGTGCACAGTCTACTATATAAAATACAGTCATGAGTAGGAGTTGCCAGTGACTGGCTGCTTCCTGGGACGCCACAGGCTGATGTAACCTGTATGTCAGTCGAGGCAGTCCCATGTGGTCAACCTCATGCCACTTGCCTCTTGATTCACTGGTTGGGAATCCTGGTGGGAGGCAGGAGAGTGATCAGAGGGCCCACATGAATGTAATGACTGGGTGAACAAAGAAGGAAAACAAGTGACAAATCTGATTGAACTTTTGGAGTGGAGGTGGGGATCAGGTCTTACTATAATACTGAAGCTATAGTTGACCGTGAAAACTATATTTGGCTGCTTTCATGAAAATGTACAGAATGATTAAACCTATGTAATACTGTGATCTGTGATCGGAAGAACAGAATGAGAGAATGTTTTTTTATTGGCTTTCCAGTCTGAGTCCCACTCGGTAGTTGGTGTTTTTTTCCATTTGTTTGCCTCTTGTCTCTCTGGGCTGGGCCACAAATCCATAAATTCACAGAGTGGTTAGGGTTTGCTCTGTTGCCCTTTCAGCCCAAGGGCCAGGGTTTTTTTTCTTCTGCCAAACCAGCTATTCAGTTAGGGCAGCAGATCATTGTCCCTGATGAGCGGCAGCTAGCAGGCTGGATGGAGGTGAATGTCGTGGCACTTGGCACCACATGGAACCAACTGGCAATCCAAGTGATGCCCACCAACACAACGAACCACAGCTTTATGCTCTTAATTCAGGATCTGATTCTAAACAGCTTATCTGTCAATACCAGTCTTCTTTTTCAGTTTTCTTTTTTCAGAATATTTGCGCAGAATTTCTGGATTCAGAATCAATGAGCAAAGGACAAAAGAGACCCACTCAGTCCATACAAAGATGCAAATGTGAAATATTTTTTTCTCTCATCTTTGTGTAGTCAGGTGTCAAGGTCTTTAATATTTGTGTGTCATTTTTCACACAGAGGTATTTTTATAACACATTATTTATTAAATTTTGCTGCTGAACAGTCACGTAAACAGATTCCACCCCTCAGCAGTAATGTTAGCAAGTTCTCTTCCACATCAAATGTTTTGGCGTCTTTGTAGCTCTGTCCTGCAGAAAACCTCAAACCAGCTGTAAACAAAGCCAAACACAACTGGATGGAGCACACAAGCTGATTCCCAAACTCTGAGTTGTCAAGCTGGCTACTTATCAGAAAACTCAGCCTCTCCCTTATTATTCACGTTGTTTTTTTCTAATTTGATGGCACCCAGAGAATTCTGATTCAGCCAGGTCAACATACCATTTATCACTTTCTTGTGGCAGAAGCACTGGCTCAGGTGATTTAATGCCGACAATATGAAAAATAAATGTATAATGCATAATAATCTGTTTGGTTAAAACAACACTGGGTGGCCTTTTTCAGCCATGGGGATCAATTCTGAGGAACTGGAATTTCCTGGCAGTGACTCACCCTGGCTACATGGCCTTCCTTACCTATGATGAAGTCAAAGCCCGACTGTACAAGTACATCAACAAGCCTGGCAGGTATGCTAATTGTGTGTTCTTTTTAAGTACATAAAAACACAGAAACTTTACTTATGCTGAACAATGATGGAGTATGCTGTCCTGCTCTTGTAATAGATCCATGGCACACCCCCTCTTTGCTCTGGACATCCATGCAGATCCACTGCGACAGGCCACATACACAATAATGGAGAAGGCAGCACGAAAACAGTTCTGTCATAATGTAAATTCACCTTTAGTCCCTTCAGTGTTCAACCCCTCACAGTGGTCAGGAAAGTCATGTTCAACGCTAATAAGCTTAATGTCAACATTTGGACAGCCATAGCTGAATGCATTATGTTTTCATTTTGTTAGGTTTTGGTGGTCAAAGGTCAGTTCAAGATCACAGTGACCTCATGTTCTTGTGAATGCAATATATCAGAAACGCTCAGAGGGAATTTCATTATTTCTCGTACAAACATTCATTTGGAATCAAGGATGAACTGATTAGAATTTTGCTGTCAAAGGTCATTGCTCAAAGTCACTGTGATCTTACAAAACACATTTTTGGCCATAGCTCACAAATTCATTCAGTAATTATGATATATAACTTTAACTCAAATGTCTTAAAGGACAAAATAAAGTGATGCCATTTTGGATGTAAAAGGTCAAAGGTCAACTTCACTCTGCCATAATATGTGCAAAAACAATTCTGGCTGTTATTCACTGCTGTAACTCAGGAAGGAGAGATTGTGACCATATTTCCTGCAGCTTGTCTGGTTGGTGGAGGAAACAACCACAAGGAGGTGATTCTAGTTTCTGAGTGAAGAACCACACTTGTTGAACCCTGCATCTTAACCAGGAAATAATGAGGATAAAAATCATAAATACCATATGGGAGCAAAAATCAGTAATTGACATTTCTGAGAGCTGATGGCAAACACCGGTTAAGTTACATGATTCCTAGTTTTTTTATTTTTACCTTATTACAAACAACCCACAACTGTCATCAGATTTGATGCTTACACTGATAAATTCTGGTTGGCACTGTCAGAGAAATATCTGATTAACCCAAACTGATCTAACTTCAGCAGATAATGTGTTCATGTAGGACTTTATTGCTTATAATAAGAAGCTGACTGAGGAAATAGGTTTTCAGAGCCTGTAAGTTCATATGAGGGTTGGACTATAATAGCCTTCTGCTGTCTCTTTAACAATCCAAGAAGTCAGGGTTTGTTTCCCCTCCCAACAATCACCTGCAGCTTCTATGTTATTATCTGTTAGCCAACATGCAGCCAGGTCTGAAAGTCAACGAGCTGTTTCAGGATCCAATTTTCATGGATATAACCATTGATCTCCTCTGTCTGCACACATGCTCATGAATATTTACAATGTTGATCACCATATCAAACAGCCTTACAGCTCAGGCTCAAAGCGATGGATATCAGTCAGAAATAAAGAATGTTTATGAATTTCCATTTGGGATTATATGAGTCATAAACATGTCATGCTTTACTGTCACACCTCTGTGCCACAATCTGAGCAACCTTCCCAGAGCTCCTTATTACTGTTGTACATAATCATAAAACATGTCATATCTTTGTTTTAAACCTTATGACAGGAGCAGGGTGTAAATGATCCCTAAACAAACAGCAAGACTCAGTGTCATTGAATGAAATCCAGTTGACTTAGATCAGCAACATATGCTACGTAGAAATAGAGTGGAATAGAACAGATTAGAATTCTTAATAATAACATTTTTTAATAATAGAAATTAAGGGCTCATCATATCAAACTGACAAAAAGCATACAGATGGATGCAGAGCAAACACAACTCACCATCAGCTGCAACAAACTTAGTGCATAACTGTGTTTCAGAAAGTAATAGACACCATTTGCTGCAAAAAGACAAGCTGTGTGAGAAGTTTGTGTGAATGTGTGTAGCATTGGTTTCAGAAACAAATGCTGATAAGCTGTGTTTGGTGTGGTGCCAGGCTCAGTTTTTTATTCCTTCCACGTGGCAAGTTCCTGGTCGGGGGAATAAAGTAGCTTGAGAAAATACCTTGAGCAACACTGCTAATTTATTGCAACCAGCTTTTGTAGCCTTGAGCTGAGCCGTGTGTGCTCTGTGATTAGATGCTCCTCTGTGGCTACATGGTCGAGCAGAGCAGATAATGACAGGACAGGAAATGTGTGTCTGTGTGTAAATAAGCGTGGATGGGGTTAGTGAGTGTCTAAGTATGCTAATGTATAGGTGCTGATCCCAAAGTGAATCATGCAAATACCGTTGTTATGAACCAACAGTGGAACAAACACACACGCAGGCACACAGCTGTGTGGGCGAGGACAGTCATATCAGATGAGCTGCTACATGTTACCATTTCAACTCACACACACACTTCTATGCAAGCACCTGGGATAAGTCAGATCTTTCAGACTGATGAAAAGTATAAATCACATCAGTCGTCAGTTAAAGCTGCAGTGGATTCAGCTGCTTTTTTGTGTGTGGTCAGATGGATGCTTGCTCTGTTCCCAATACTTTGCTGTGAGACCAGTACTCTCATCTGAGAGCAGTACTTGGCTCTGAGACCAGTATGTCTGCATGTCTCCAAAGCCCACAGTACACACCTTGAGTGAAATGTTAGCATGACACCAGTTCTGTGATGGCAGCTTCAACATAATGCTTAACATATATTCATGAGTGACAGAGAAATCAGGGCTGAGACACCAGTATACAGTATGTGAGTGTACATTGAGTGTTCAAGTGATAACAGACCATCAACATTATCTGAACAGTCTGCAGATATTGAAAGCAGGTCCCAGACTGAATATTAAGCAGTAAGCAACTCTTTTCTACTGCAGAATAAACAAACTGATAGATATTAATTTTACACTGCAAAGGGGGAGACAATATAGGCAAAATAAGCTGTGCAGTGGATAAATATGATTGCTCACTGTTCTATATAATATCATATAATTGCTTCACTTACATTATATTTAGGGGTTGCAATCATTATCACAGTATTAATAAGGATTTAAGAATAACTATTAATACATTAATAAATAAATAAATAATACAAATTGATCAATAAAAGTAATTAAAAAAGATATTTAGGACATAAACACAATATGATCACATAATCCTCACATGATTCATCTTAAAGTTGACGTCAACAAGTCAAAGTTACATAAGGATGTTACTTTTTATGATTAAATTAAATAAAGTTTTTATACAAAAATGGTTTAATTGCTTGTTATGTAGCTTGTGTGTATAAGCATCTCTCTCTCTCTGACAGTTACATCTTCAGACTGAGCTGTACGCGGCTCGGCCAGTGGGCCATTGGTTATGTGACCAGTGATGGCAACATACTGCAAACCATCCCCAACAACAAGCCACTGTTCCAGGCCCTCATCGACGGCTACAGGGAGGGCTTGTACGTAACCTGTCACACACTCAAACACTCTGCCTTTCTAGCTCACTCTCTGTTTGTATTTTGATAAGATGTGCTGAACTTTCCACTGTGTATGAGCTGAATACAAATGAGAAATGATCAACTATTTGCCTTTAGTCTTTAAATGTCTCTGAGCAGACCACAGCACAGTTCTTCCTGGAGGCATGACTCTTTTCTTAAAGCCACTTCCTACATGAAACAACATGTTTTCTTTTGATTTCCGTCCAATGAGAGGATGTCTTTGAGCTTCAAGTTCTTCTGCGAGGCCATGTGTTTCTCTTCTACCTGATAGGCCTGACAGGGCCCAGACAAACCAAACATGCCTCCAGCCACTTAGTGCGTGGCATCTTGCTCTCTTCAGCTGTCAGTCTGGCTTGCGTTTCTGTGAAGTCCAGAAGAGAGGTTAGGGTGTAGGGGTCCTGTTTAAAGCACCTCTGTTTTTGATAAAGAGGGGAGACCAGCAACTCTGGGGGAAGTGTTGATGGTCATATTTTACTTAACATCTGCTCATGACTGATCAGTGTGCTTTCACTTGTGCTTTCACTTGTAGTTGTACTACTGTCACTTGTAGTTCTTCTACTGTTTTGTGTGAGCAGTATTTTTGTTATAGAACAGTCATTAGTTATTTACTCATTCATGTGTAGAATATCATACACATAACACATGAAAACCAAATCCCTTTAGTGCAGTTAGTGAAATTCATACTTGATCACATGTTAGCAGACATGACAAACAGAACCTGACTGTGATCAAAACATTTCAAGCATATATCTTAGTTGTATGTTTGTGACTGTTAAAACTGTTTTTGTCATTTGCAGCTACTTGTTCCCTGATGGTCGCAGCTACAATCCTGATCTCACTGGTTTATGTGAGCCAACGCCTCATGATCACATCAAAGTGACACAAGTGGGTTTGTGTGTATCTAAAAACATGGTCATGGAATTTGTTAACCTCATAAAGCCAGAAGCTCCCTCATGTTCATGACAATTTAGTGAACGGATTAAATACGTGTCAAACCACTCATATAATATAATATATGTGGGAGGGTTTTTAAAAAATGGTCTGACTCACAGCCAAAACTCTCAAATCTGGAGAACAAGTACGTTGTATGTAAAAATGAAGCTTGTCCAAGATTTTTTGATGAGAGATCAGGAGATTGATTTTTGTGCATAGTGAGGCTGAGACTTCATAAAAAGTGCCTCCACATTTTTCCAGTTTCAACCAGTGAGAGCACACCCAGTAGTGTGTTCCTGCAGTCAGGTGTAGTGGGTAAAGTGTATGGATGCCTTAGTGACAGAGGGCAATCATCATGTTGTACAGCAAATTCCTCTTTTCTCTGTGAAGAGAAAATTCTGGGCTGGATGATTCCAAACAGTGGCAGTGAGTAATGCTGTTGGGTAACATACAGACTCGCATTGTTTGTCATGTTATTTGTTTGACAGAGATTTTACCTAAACTGAGTTAGAAACATTAACCAGGATAATTGAAGGTCATTGAAAAGCTCTGAATTAGAGATGTCTGTTGTTTATGTGTGTCTGTATAAAGTTTCTCTGTGTGTAGTTTGCATCCCTTGATGACTTAATGGAGTCTGCTCTGCCTGAACAGGAGCAGTATGAGCTGTACTGTGAGATGGGCTCCACGTTCCAGCTCTGTAAGATCTGTGCTGAGAACGACAAAGACGTCAAGATTGAACCCTGCGGTCACCTGATGTGTACTTCCTGTCTTACAGCCTGGCAGGTAACATAAGAAACCATACTGCATTAACTCACTTCACAGTCAGAGGGGTGTATCGGTGGCTTTGGCTGATTGCTGTAACCATTACATGTGCATGGAACATTGTAGGCTAATAACATAATATGTACATATCATCACAACATCATCTCTGTCTTTGTGCAGTTTTATGTCCAGTTCGGACAGTACATGGCAAAGAATTCCACACTCCCACCCTCACTTCCTTCCAGTGTCCTTGCATCTATCCTAATCAGATTTCCATGTGTCAGTCATTAAGCGGAAGTGAAAACTGAGTGTGTGTGCAAACAGTGTATTCCAGTGTTTCTGCAAGTGTTTCTCTGCTTCCTGCTGCATGACATGCTATTTTTTGTAGTATGTGTACCATATAGCATGCAGTCCTAGATGTGCACTCATTTGCGTATCGCAAGCTGTGCTAGCAACCTGTGTTTGTAATTACCTTGCCCTAATGAGTCATTAGCATCAAATCAAGAGACTCCCTCCTCTCCTCCTATCCACCTCTGTCTTTCATACTTCCCTCCTCCCCACTCCCTTCTTTGCATCGGATGTCTGTGTTGCAGTCACAGAGAGGTGGCTCTCTGGACATGTACAAGTTCTGCACTGACCCTGATGTTATCAATCTCTGACAGGGACACACACATATTCACTCTGCAGACCTGGACACAAGCCCATAAACCTGTCTTGCAATCACAATTCTGTATCAAGGTTATTCTGAGTTGGCTTGAAGTGAATTTGATGTAATTCTCAGAGGGGTTTCTATCAGCAGACATATTAGGTCTCATTTAATAACATTCATACTGGTGCTGTATATGTATGGAATCATTGGATTGGAATAGTTGCATTTGTACCATTTTGTGTATTATATTAATGTAATGATAAAAATTTTCAAACATCTACATCTACTCAATGATTGGCAGTGGAGCTTTTGTGAGGGAGGACCTGGAAATGATTCAGAGGACTGTGAATACAGGTTTTATACATGAAGTTGAAAACACTTTGTTTTTCAGTCAGCTGCATGATAGTTTCCATTTATCATGGGCCTTTGGTTTGAGTCATCTCAGTCAGGAGAGTTGATGTCAAAATGAACAAACAGTGAAATACATTTTACACCATTACGTGTATTCCCATTCATTACTGTTTATGTTGTACGAACCACAGTGATGCTTTAAATGAGACATGATGAGCACTGAAGTCTCTTTACAGACAGGAAGTCATCCTCACTGGCAGCTAATCAAAAGAAAACAAAAACAAAACATATCTGACCCAGATCAGTGGTCACAGTTATCACATCACAGAAATAATGAATTCCTGCAGGGGCTGCAAAGTGTGTATTAAATGGGGCTCTATGGTCCACAGAATGTAAATTGTAGCCTTGTTTGAGTGGCTCACATTGGAGCACACACTGTTTGGTTTGCTGTTCAGCTCTCAAGTGGTTCAATGTCATGGCTAAAAAGCTGGAAAGCTTTTGCTGTAGGTTTGAGCGCCGTCTTTCCAGAGCTCAGTCCTCTGCTCTGTAAACAGCAGGATCAGCAGCAGCCACAGTCACAGCGTTTGTCTGTCATACTTCCTGTTATGACAAGTCAATGTAACCACACCTCCCCCGCAACCTCAGTCACTGACTCAGTGACGTACAGTATGTCAGAGTGTACGCACATCTATCTATCTATCTATCTATCTATCTATCTATCTATCTATCTATCTATCTATCTATCTATCTATCTATCTATCTATCTATCTATCTATCTATCTATCTATCTATCTATCTGTCTGTCTGTCTGTCTGTCTGTCTATAGAAAGAGAATCAAGTGTTTGAGTGATGAAGTATTTTCCTCCACCTCAGTGAAATAGTGAGTCAGACAGAGGGAACCCTCCTTCCCTGTGACAATGAGTAACCCAGCACCGGTCTGTTCAGGTCGCTGACTCTGTGGCGGTTCCCTGACTTTCCTCTCACTCTGTATATTAGTCAGCCGGGGTGGAACAGATATACACTCACTCAGAGCTGGCTGATGATCTGAGTGCTTCCACATCCTGTTTTCTTTATTGACCATTTTTGATCTCTGCAGAGAGTGGGGGCACATGAAAGGGTTCCCTCGTTCTAGCTGTTAGTTTTCTCCTAAATCAATGCAGTGAGGACTCAGAATTACTCATTTGGTCTTTTCTGTCTCTCGTTTTTACCAGACTGTAGGTTTCATTAGATGTACGTGGCTGCGTACCTTACTAATAATTGTATCAAACTAGTTATTTCCAAGTAGTATGAAGTCAGCATTGTCCAGGATGATCCAGACATTTCTTTTCAGAAACAGCCTGGTCACCTCTGGACTCTTGTAATTATTTAATTTTGTTCCATAGAGAATTTATTTGTCAGGAGAGTCTGGTTGAAAAGTTGAAAGCTGCTCTAATAAATAGATTTACATGAATGAGGGAAGTTTTGTTTTTACAGCCCTCAACAGTTGTGCTTCAGTCCCACTGCTCCCGTTAGCAGCAGGCAGCTGTTTTCAGATAAACACAGAGGAGCTTTCAGCAGATGTTCATACTCTGGAGATGGAGATGGAGCAGAGCTAATCATCAGGTGGCCAGAAACTGGACTCATTTACGGATACTTTGTGCAGTTTATTTTAGTGTGTGAGTTGTGTCTGTTGCTGAACAGTATGGTTTCTTCAGTGTCTATGGCCATCACACCATCTCCTCCTCCCTCTGGGATCCCTTCCTTTTAACCTCCCACTCCTTCCCTTCTCCACCCACTCTAATTAGGATTAAGTTTCAAACATGCCTTTGGTGGGTCCCCCACTAAGTCCCCAACCATATGGCCACCACAAATGCAGCTTTGTTCTCTGTAAACATTGTCTGCCTTTGATTGTAGCCGCTGAGTCAGTGGAGAGAGATGCACTGAAAACCAAAACCTCTTTAGTATCTTATTTATGACCTCTGTTTGACAGGGTCTGCCATGTGGAATATCTACATGTGGCCAATGAATGTTACAAAGTTACAGAACACTTTTCAATGGAGAAGAGCTACATAATCATGTGTCCAGTCAACTTTGCCAGAGTCATTTCATGAATGATGGGAAGAGAGGAAAAGATGTAGGCTTGTAGTGAAGTGCCTAACCTTAACCATGTGTATCCTAGCTGTGTGTAGCAGGCTTCCTGCTTGACAGGACAAAACACTACAGCAACAATCCCAATCAGATTAGATTTAGAAAGGTCTGTGAGTTGCAAATGTCATTCCCACACCGGTGAATGCGTGTGTATTTTGATGAATTATCTTGTTTCAAGAGGAAATATGCTGTTTCTTTCCTCTGTTGCAGGAATCTGATGGTCAGGGTTGTCCGTTCTGTCGTTGTGAGATCAAAGGCACGGAGCCCATCATTGTGGATCCCTTTGACCCACGAAACGAGGGCACCAAGTGCTTTTTCCTGGACCAGCACAGCTGCCACATGCTGGAGCTAGATGACGAGGAGGATCGGGAGGACTGCCTGGTCATGAATGGACTGGCCAGCATCAGGAAGGTACACAGCTGATAAGACACATGTGACCCAGTCCTACTGACAGTGAAGTGTGGGATGAATCTTTAAGAGCAACTCTGAAGTGATTAGCACTCTGAGCATACACGTCATTAATCACATATTAATGACGTGTATGCTCAGAGTGCGAATAGCCAATCAGACACAAGAATTTACTTTGCCTCTGCTCCATTACTCATTCTTAAAAAAGACATCCTTATGTCTCACTTATTGATATTAAAAAGTTCACTGTATGTGATTAGAATTTTTTATGTTATAATGATATATGAATAATAATGGGTGTTAAATAACTTAAGTTTGGCCGAAATGGAAACAAAAAGAACAGTGGACTGGGGCTGGGAGGAAGTTCATCAGAGAAAATGTATGAGAATGAAAATGTATCACATTAGCAAGTGCAGACAATGAAGATACATGCAAAGAGTTTCCAAACAAAATCATTGCCATCTTTATTCTTGTTGTTTGCAAGAATAAAGATAAATGCAGAAAAAAGATAAAGTTCTCTAACATCCAATAAAATGTTCAATTCAAATGCAAATAGTCAGATAAATCAGAACTGGTCCTAAACACCCTGTAAGAGATGATCCTCTTTTCCTCTCAGCACTGTGCAGAGCGGCAGAACTCGCCCATGGTGTCTCCCAGCTCCTCACCTGTCAGCCAACACAGGAAAGCCCACGGAGGAGACCCTGGTCACTGCGTTCAGCATCTTGGCCTTCCTCCAGTCCCACCACGACTCGACCTCATCCAGAAAGGTGCCATTCGCTCCCCGTCTGCCAGTCCCACCGGCTCTCCGAAGGTCAGTCATGGCAGATAAAAATTAAGTAATAATAAAAAAAATGTATATTAAAGCAGACTTTAGAAAATGCTTTACAGGACAGGTGTGCTTAAAAACAAGAATAATACATCACATAAGGAGGATGTATTTCTGAGGGACTTTACTTACCAGAAATCATGTTATGTGACTATTGTTGATTTGTTCTGGTCAAGTTGGCAGAGATTGACTGGATCCCCATTAGCTTCCACAAAGTTTTTGCTGGTCTTCCTGGGGTCCACACAGAAACATCAACAGTAAAAATGTAAAACATGGAGACGGTATGATATTTAAAAAGTGGTCTTCAATTCTCTCTCAACCTCTCTAGTCTTCACCAGGCATGTCCAGGAAACAAGACAAGCCTCTTCCAGCCCCACCTCCTCCCCAGAGAGACCCACCTCCACCGCCTCCCCCTGAGCGTCCTCCTCCCATCCCCCCAGAGTCACGCCACTCTTGGCTCCCCAGTTCCTCTTCCTTGTCATCTTCTACTGGCGCACTGTTAGACTCCCAGATGCCCCCCGAGACATGGTGTACCAAAGACAGCCACCTGGCAGATGCCCATAGGACTGGAGTTGAACACCAGCTTCAGCTGGGACCCGCTAGCCCCTCCCACTTGAACGGAAGACCACTCAGCTGTCCGTCTGCAGGATTTGGACGGTCACATCACAGAGTGGAGGGAGCAGGAAACTTGGAGAATTCCAAGGTAGGGTTTAGTCAGGGTTGGGATTGCTTTTGTTTGTTTTCTCAATAAAATCAAAGAAATGGCTTTCCATGAAATTCTGCGCAGATGTTTCATACTGCTAATGACTAACTCACTTGGTTTTAAATTAAATGTCTCAACACGAGTTCAACAGATGCCATGAACTTTGGTTCAGTAACCTTGGTGATCTGCTGACTTTTTCTCCAGCCCCATCATCAGGGGCTCATCAACATCATCAACATTTTAATTTGTCCAGTACTTTAGTTTAAACCTGCAAAACTACTGACATTCCCATCAGTCTCAGCTGTACTTAGTCCTAACAAGCTAAAACTCGCATCTCTCTATTTGCAATTACACTAAAGTCACAGTTTGACTGATTGATTGATGATGCATGGACATATCAAAGGTACAAATGTATGAAAAAGTGAAGTATGGTGAGTCTGTTGAATAGCCTACTAACTGCTAAAATAGTTAACTATGATGATCAGTAAATTGATTATGTCTTATATAGAATTAGTATGTAGTATGGTTTTGAGACATTAGTCCTGTTTATTTAATTTGTTGTAGCAGTGAGGGGCCACTACCAACATGGTCTCAGCAAAGACATGAGACAGGGGAAGAAGCAGCAGGGGCCCAGTGGCTCACCTGTAGAGTGCAAAGGCTCAGTCCATACCACAGCGGCTTGGGTTAGAATCCAGCCCATGGCCCTTTGCTGCATGTCATCCCCTCTCTCACTCCCTCAACTTTCCTGTCACTCTCTCACTCTTCATCACATTAAGAGAAAAAAACATTCAGCGCTATAGTTTAGACAGACAGTTAGCTCCATAGCCTGGTAGCATGTTAAACAAAAATCTGTTACTCTTGGCAGATTTAGATTCTCAGTTATTATTGTTTATACCATCATGTGGGTGTGCTGATGCCTATATTTTGGAAGTGCTTATGCTTGTTATAGATGCAGAGGTTCTTGTAATGTTTTCTGAATAGAGTTGGAGTTATTTATCCTTACAGACCTTTTTCATTCAGAGACTCATTGTGGAAAAATCTATCTTTCATCTCAGCCTGTTTAGTCCAATAATAAAATCAACTGAATTCTAATTAACTATATCCCATGAGACGCACAGCTGCAGTGGGACATCCAGGTAAATCTGATGCACTTTACTGAGTATTTTTTTTTCTCTGTCAGTGTGTAGTTGAATAGAACAGTCCCCTGCTTTAACAGATGGTCTGAATCAAGGCACATAATCCATAATGTCACTGCCCACAGCTCAACATCTAATCTAATGGACTATGGTTCATTAGATAAAAACACAAAATAAGCATTTGTTTATGTTGTGTCAAAATTTAATGAGTCTACATTCATGGGCATTAGTATCTTTTGTCCAGAGTTATAAACAAAGTAAGATATTTGTTGGATTTTGTTTCTGAGCAGAGAGACAGTGGTGGAGAGTTTATGAGTCACATGTTTTTATTGTTTGTAGATGTTCACAGGGCAGATTTCATTCGTCAAGTCAAGCCTGATTTAATTACTCATGCATACAGTTTACCTCTCACAAGAAATGAGAGTGAAATCTTCATCTGACAGTCACTTTGTAGATACACATGCAGCAGCTCAAGACAAATAAGATGCGCTGCTCTTCTGATGAGTTAATACATAGCTGAAGTTTGTGGGATGGAATATATGATAATCTATGCTAAATAATGAAATTCCTGATTTAACAGTTTGAACTGACCATTCAGTGACTACTGAGTGAATCCTCCAGAGACTGCCTCAACATTTACTGGTATGGAAAGAAGAATACTACTTTGCATCTGCATAATTTGTAAACTCACTCCACTTTTCATTTAAAAGTCTAGTGTGCAGCACACACACCCATGCACACACAGCCAATCATTCCCTCTTTCTCCAGAGACTCTCTTTGATCAGAAAGTGCCTCCAGTTGCCTGTGGAGAGCATTGTCACACTTGGTAATATTCGGGAAGCTGATGCGGTTATTTGTATCCTTTCATTCTCACATATAGACCAACTTTCATTTCAGAGGCAGGTGAGCTTTGCATATGAAATATATTTCTCAGTCATTGTTACTGAAGGTTATGTTTGGCTCAGGAGTTTCAGAATTGGACAATGACTGCTAAAAGACTGTATAATTTTTATTAATAATATTAGCAGTAGTAGTAGTTCTATAAAATCCAATAAATGCATGTTTTAAATGTGGGTGAAGACAGTGTCACCTGAAACACTTACACAAGGCAGCATGTATGTGTTTCTGCAGCTCTGGATTATGCCACAGAAAGCTGATCTTTAACCTCACTGGTGTTGGCAGCATGCAGGCTAATGTGGCAGCTTTCCCTGTGAATACAGATTATTTACCACAAGAACAGAAGATATCTGTCTTTCAGAACTGCATTGCATTCCTTCTCAGCAGCACTACTTTGTTTGTTCTTATACAACATGAAAACAGATCAGCTCTCAGAAAGGGATTCATCCTGCTCTGAACTCTGATTAGGGAAAACACCCTTTGTTTGAAATATGTCAGGTTTTGATCAATCAGGTGATATGCACATAGATACTTTTTTTTTCATCCTTCTCTGTGAGTTACTTTGGGATCAGTGATGAGGATTTCACTACCATCCTCCTACTCCACAATCAGGGAGGAATACAAGCTATCTGATACATAATACACTGGATTTAAGTTAAATTCAGTTCGTCAAACTCAGTTGACTTTGACCTTTTCAGTTGTACCTTTGCATTTTTATGATCCTCTCCCCCTCTCTTGTGTGTGTCTGTGTAGCCCTTCTCGAACGGCGTGCAAGTCAGCGATGAGTATGACATCCTCCCCTCACGGCTCTCGCCAACTCAGTCCACACTTGCCAGTAGCCACAAGTGAGTGCACAGATACACACACACACACACACACTCACACAAAGGGAACATTTATCCAGCAAGATATGAACACAGTTTCCCTGGAAATGTTCAGGAAAAGTTCAGGCAACATTGAAACAATATCTCTAACCATATCTACAACCACTCTATATTAATGGGCAGAAGATTGCAGTGTGTAGACACCTGTAGATGCATTAACCAGTTAACTTTTATACTTTTTTAAAGTACCTATTACAAGGCTGTATTAAATATGTAGTGTTTAAAAATGAAAGTCTATGTGAGTGAGTGATTCCTTTCACTCTAAAGTTCTGTCTCCTGAACCTGCTCCTTTCTTTTCTCTGTGGTCTTAAAGTCTGGAACCTTATACCAGTGAGGTCCAGTAGCCTCAGGGAGAAGTCCTGGTTAGAAACAGCTTTGAAAAATGATGTCTGATAGTCTAACAGCCTTTTAGCTGCAGCCATTATTGGATTAGGTGTTTCTGTGTATCAGACTGTGGTGGAGGCAGAGGATGGAGCTGCCACTTGTGATGGAGCTTGAGCTGAAAATGAAAGCTCTGGTTCCACTGAAAACAGTTTAGTGTTGTGAAATATTGTGAGGTTGTTAGAGTAATACACACACTTCCCTCACACAAAATACTGTAGCTGACTTGCACATATCAATTCTGCAAGTATAGGTCACATTCACAGAACTGCTTATTCACACACACACACACACACACACATACACATACACATACACGTACACATACACATAGACATACACATACACATACACACACACACACACACACAGCTTTAACTATATATATAAGATTCTTATTCATACCTGAAAGCCCTAACCTGAATGTTTATTGGTAATTACTGCATCTGTTGGCTTTGTTTATACTGTTTGCTCATGTTTAATGTGTAACCACGGTAATGACGTGACATCAGGCTGTGTAGGTGCTTGGTGTTAGTGATTGGCAAAAGAAATCCCTACATCATTCATTGTGGACAGTTCCTGCTCTGTTGCCCTGTTTAATCATCTGCTACAGAAGACACAACAGTTAGTGGACTTTGTACCTGAGCAGCACAGGAGCATTGTACTGTAACACAGACAGCAGGTCAGCACCGCTAAGGTGCAGCCAGCTGATAAGTGGTGCTGCAATTTTTACATTACTGTACACAGAGTTAAAAGTCTTACTGAATTTGCTTCTCTACAGTCAGTTATAGAGACTGAAGCCAGATCAGTGTGGTTTTATCCTCTCAGAGAGATTATTTCATTCATATTGTACAACCACAGCCTTTTGCTGCTGTTAGGCTCCACTCCATGGCTTCCTGTTTTGCTTGGGGCTTTGTCAGCATGAGAAAGGTTCTCAGAAGGCTTTCACACTCACATTTTCCCAAAGACATAACAGAAGATTACAACACTCACAGACTGAAGTCCCCAGGCCTGCTTCTTTTAGTATTTAGACCAGTGGTTCCCAAACTGTCTCACACACACACAAAGACACAATACAGCACAAATAAACACACGGCCTCTTTAGCTCATCATGAGTAGCCTGCCTAAACATTTGTTTCAGTGACCTTTTACTCATTCAGGATGAAGGGCGTCACCAGGTTTAGGTTGTCCTGCTCTACAGATTTGCTGACATATTTAACTTGATTTTGATGTAGTCACTGTGAATTTTTACATTGTTGTTTTTATGCATTCAAGGATTTTTAAAATGTAAAACAACAAATGTAAAAAAAACCAAAATAAATGTTTTTGCACCCTTGGTCTCTCCGTCACCCCATCACTGCCATCTTGCCCCAACAGCACCGTGAAAATATCAGTGATTGCAGTTTGAATGTAATAACTGAATGAGTGACACTAATGGAAAGGTTGGGTTAACAACTGTTTTTACAGGCCCTCCAACCCCTTCAGCAGTCCTGTAGTAGAACGACAGCAGAGGGTGATGGAGAGGGCGGAGGATGACTATCAAATCCCTTCATCCAACCTCTGCCTGAGCCAGGCTCCAATCTGCATCTCTGTACCTAGCAGGTACTGACTTTGTCTCAGTGTATTATATGGTGATACAGCGATGATGGTTTCAATATGACATTTTCTCTCTCATCCAGGCACCTGGAGAATGGCTCCCCAGAGCCCCCCACTGAGGAAAAGAAATCAAAGCCCCCTGAGCCTGGTGAGTCCAGAAACCAGCAGATTTCCACATCACTAATTATAATTATATTATGTTTATCACTATTACCATGAGACCATTGACATGTCTGTCTGATATTCTGAGAGTTTTAATGAGCAGATGAATATAATGCCCACAAACGATCTGTAAAAAAACGTTTGAATGCATCAGATCAGAACACCTTTTTTAATTGGCACAAATCAACTTGTTTTCAACTGCTTCTTGTTGAAAAACTATCTTGATGCCAGTGATCTTGTCTTATTCCATATCTTTAAAGAAAACTAAGCCTTGTAAAAAATCAGGTTTAAGTGCACAACAACCAAGCAAAACTAACTAATGCCACTAGCAAAATTCTTGTATTGTTCATTAAAAAACGTAGTTGAAAAGTGAATATCCTATGCCTTGTTGGATTGGCTGTTTAAACCACAGCCTGCTTCATGTTGAACTCTGCTTGTGCTCCTCAGGTAGACACTCAGAATTTGTCAAGGGGTTGCTACACGGGGCAGCACATACTGCCCTCTGCCCCTTCAACACCAACCTGTCACCCTCTGACTATGACATTCTGCTGCCCCCCCAAGGTAGCCCACCCTAACCAAAACACATACCCACCCTCACCCCCCCATCCAGCCACAGCTCCCTGTGTGTCTCAGCCCTTTCTTGTTATTCCATCTGTCTGAGCCTGTCCTCTTTGTGTCTCACTGTTTCCCCTGCAGACATGACAACACACTGTCTAACTGTGCAATGTCACTCTTGTCATGTAGAAAACTTGTATCTCCCACTGTCAAACTTGTATCCCTGACTTCAACCAATAAACTTTACAGGTAGATTATTAGAAGATAATAACATATATTAATGAACACATAAATAACTCTCATTTGGTATTTCATTAAAATCATGCTCAGCAGCTGATTTACAGGACTATTTATGTGAAACTGTCAAATCAACATTCCAGTAGCAACCGCTGTAGTAGGGAGTGAAAGCACTGTCCTATATGAGCCACAGCTGGATATGGCAGTTGTGACAGACAGTGAAGCTGCAAACAATAAGCAAAACTAGGCTTCAGATAAAGGCCTAGTTGCTCGATGTAATCTCTCATTTTGTGCTTATGATTGTGAGTTTGACAACCTATAAGCTCACACACAGTCATACATTTATGTGGGGGCCATGGGTAAGTATTTTAAACAATAACACGGTCTGATCTTTTGTCTTTGATCATTTTGACCCACAGCAATCCAGCTGTCCTGCACCTCCTTTCTCAGTCCTCTCTTGGACCTCTGAAAGCAGCATGCTAGCTGCTCTTCGACATGTAACCCCAGCATATGGCTCAGACTTTATAATCAGACACTTCCTCATGGGATAAGTATGAACTGTGAATCAGGGCAGAGCAGAGAGCTGAGTCCTGTCTGTGGATTCTGTTGTGTTTCAGCATTAGAGGATCCCTTCAACAGCCGCCCTCTGGCCCAGCTTCCTCCTCCTCCACCGGCACGACACAGCTTCACTGACCCCTCCTCCTCTTCACCGTCCTCATCCTGCAACTCCTCCACGTCGTCCTCCTCTGTCATAGCGCGGCCACACAGGCCCTCCTCTGGACACGAGCACTTGCTGTTAAACCCTGGTGAGCCTGCAAAGCCATAACATTTTGCTCCAATCAAAGTCATATAATGAAAGATGTAAATTTAGTGTATCTCCTACGGTGTTTTGCTAATCTAATATTTTCTCTAAATGTGTATTATGCTCACCCAATGGTGGAAATGTAATACACATCATTTGCAGCATTACTTTGTTGACTGACAGATATCAACAGGATTGTTGACTCTTACTTTGTCATCTTTGGTCTAGACACAGTGTTTGACATGCTGAACAGTGCTGCTCCTCTGCCTCCAGTCAGACGACACACCGAAAATGTTAAAGGCTCCAGAGGCTGCCTGGAGTACGACCAATTACCAGGTAGTCAAGGTAGAGTTGCAACATGAGGCCCTGCATACAGGTCTTCATAAGGGTGTAACTTTCACAAAAACATGGGAATACATAGTTTTGATATAGATACATATTTCAAAGCATTGTTCTCTGGTCACATGTTATGATGACTGACCAAAAAAAGATTAAAATCTTGTACTTATAAGAGTTAAGGTCTGTGAGCCTTTGAACTTCCAATTTAGAAGCAAAGAAGAAAGATTTCTGTTAGAAAGGTTCTCTGAAACATAATTACTCCTCTGTTGAAAGATTCATGTCCACTCTCAAAGGCAAGGAGAGTCTAATCAATGTAAACAACATGAAGAGGAAGTCCTCAGCAGCTCTTTCAATGATGACTGTATGAAAATGGATTAATTGCGTTTTGATCTCAGGAGTTTTTATTTTAAAAGATGTACCCTGTTTCACTTGAAGCAGGCAGGCCATGTTTTAGCATCTTTGTGAGTCACTATGGAGAACATCAAATACAGATGTGCAGTGGCTACCTCAATATCTGATATCCACCTATGAAAGACAGTCTTAAAATAGCTATTTGTAACTTCCTCTATTGCTACACAGCAAAGGTTAGCATTAACAGCTGTTACTCACCATCCCAGAGAAAATATTGTGAGTTCAGCATCAAACTTTACTCAACTGCCCAAGAGCTGTCTGCAGCAGTGGAAAGCTACAACAATCTTAACTTTTGTTTTGCTTTGATTTCTATCACTTCTTTTCTTCTACTGAAGTTAACATGCTAACCAGTTAGCCCTGGTCCAGGCCAACTGTCTCATCATTTTCCGATAGTGAGTCATTGTAGTGTCCAGGCTGCCCTGAAGAAGTAGCGGCTCAGAGGATGTACTATAATCTCTTGTATTCAAAAACTCACAAATGGTCTGTTTGATGAAGGTCTGAACTGGAAAAATATAAAAGCCCTAGTTCTGTGACAAGCAGCATTTAGTCTACCATCTTTTCCTTGACCACTAATAACACCCTCAAGTTTTTGCCTGTGTGCCAGGGGGATTTTTCCACTGATGATTTCTCTCCTTCTCCCCCTCCAAGTATCGATGGACTGTTCACAGGCCCCTGCCAGGCCACCCAAGCCACTGCCCAGGAAGATCCCTCCAGACATTCAGCCAGGCAAACCCCACAGCATGGAGTCAGAGACCGTGGATGCCAAGATCGCCAAGCTGATGGGGGAGGGTTACTCCTTCGAAGATGTGAAGCGAGCGCTGATGATTGCCCAGTACAAAGTGGACGTGGCCCGAAACATTCTCCGAGAGTTTGCCTTAGTGGCCCCAAGACTGAACCTCTAGACCCAGAGACAGGGGAGCACAATGAAGCTGTGCCTCTGAATGAACTGAATAAAAAGGGCTTCTTTGTTCAGCTTGGCCTCAAACTGTTGGAAAAAACAATGATCAAAAGAAACATTTCAAGGAAGACCCGCCTTTTGTTGCTGAACAGAGATGACAACACACAACAAAGTGGCTAAAACCAAATCATGACAGAACACAGAGAATAAAAAAGGGAGAGAAGAGCATCTGTGAATGATTTAAACCTGTGAAAAAAGAACCAAGCTTATTGTTGTTTACAGTGAGCTTTGCCAGTGCTGGCCTCTGGTTTTCAAACGCCCCCGTTTGTCTTAGGGCTTGGACTGTACGCCTGTTTTAAAGCCCTGATCTTGCTACTGCTGCTACTGGTCCTTTCCACATCCTGCCACCCTCCAGACTTTATTTTGAAGGGCTTTTTTCAGAAGAGCAAGACACTTCAGCTCATTTAGAGTACATGCTCAGCCAGTTATGTGAGGTCATGTTTATTCACAACCAGTGGGGGGAGCCAGACTCCACTGTTTCTGTTCTCTATCTCCTGCTTCTCCTTCTTCCTCTTCCCTCTGTTATGTGTTGTGTGTACAGAATACTCCACTGTTTGCCCAGAGTCTGGCTGACTTGTAGGTCTTAACAAGGTCTGGTGAGTTGGGAGCAGTTAGACGGAGCCAGAGGATGCCTTATTGATTTGCTTGTTTTCTCCGGAGCTGGAGAACACTGTCAGACAGCTGCAGAGGACCACTTCTTGTTTGACTTGGTATCTCATTTCGGCAAGAATGGTGAAGCAAAGAGATTATGGGAGTTGTCGCTCTTTGTTTCTGTTCCTAGACCAGAGGACTAATCAGCTGAGGCCTTTTTTAATTACCTTCTTCATCTGAGGACAGCAAGCCGATGAATGTATTCGTTCTGCATGAGCAGGCTGTACCTTTGTGCACTCTGAGCTCCTCTCAGGCCCAGTTTTGCCCTTAAGTGATTAAGTGGTTTTAAATGTTCAGTGTTTGTGGAAAATTTTGTATTCATCCTCAGTTATTCAGACGATTGTGCCTGCATCTCAACTCAAGCATTTAAATGACAGGAGCAAGCCTGTTGTGTGGACCCAGACGTCAATGCATTCAGCAGCTGTCACACTGCAGCCTCCTGTCTCCTCCTCAATTACACAGCTATCATATGGTGAAAATGTCCACATTCCCCATGTGATTGAGGATTCACTCTAAATCTGATTTGAGTCACTTGATGACAATTGTTTTTACTTCAGTGAAATGTAAAAACAATAGAGATGAACAGTAGAACTCTGTAGAGCGTTCACTATGAGAAGAATCATATGCACCTTCACTGTGCAGGTGAAGTTGAAACCCCCTTACCTCAGAATCTGGAATCAGCTGTATTTCTCCCTAACGACTGCACCATATCTCACCTATGCACATAATGGATCTGTTCACATGTAAAACAGTTTTTTTTATTCCCTTTGTTTCCTTGTGGAGTAGAATGAAAGATGTTGGCAGGTCTGTGTTGGACTTCTTTGGGGCTTGGGCTGTGTTTACATGGATGATAAAACTTGGTTAATATTTTCATACCAATTAAAGGATAATTTCAGTTTATAATTTGGGACTTAATTTTATTGTTTTGGCCACTGTTTCCATAGTGATAGCACTGTACTCACCAAAGTAATTGCTGAGATTTGGAAGTGGGAGCATGGTGACAACAGGTCAAGGGCACAATCAGACAGGTTGTAAACAAACCAACAGTTTATCCAGATGATCTGAACCACTTTATTCAGAGGACTGATCTTGCAAATACACTCATCTAACCTGTAAACCACAGGTTTGTTGTTTATCAAACGTGTGACTTCTTTTTAATGAGGCTGCTGCGTCTCTAGGTCTCAGCAGAGAGAGTGAACGATGTCACTGATTGAATGGTGGCCAAGCCATTTAAATGAGACCTGAGCCATAAAAAACAGTCTGGCATTAAACCTGTTACCAGTCGAAAATAAAATGTGATGACTATGATGACCTCTTGGGTCCTTTGGTAACATTTATTTCAATAACAGTCACAGATGCGTGTCACTTCCCAACTGGTGAAAATTTCATGTATCAGAAATTATTATCTAGGAATCAGTGGGCTCAAGGAGACGGAGCTACCTACTTGTCTCTCCTGACAGTACGATGTGATGTGTCAACATTATTTTGTTTTAACTGTCATCCTAACTACTGTTTATCAGGACTGTAGTATCTTTTATTGTATGAACAGCTTAGCCAGGCACCTTGACTCTGCAGTGTCTGGGTCTGTGCGTGTTTTTGTTTATGAACAGACAAGAGGAAGACAGAGGAAGACCACTGTCTGTTTGGACTTCTTTGTGCTGTGAGTTAGTCCATGTACCCAGGGACGAGCTGAATAAAGACAGAGAAGAGAGCATTGACCCATTTTCACCTCCACACTCTCATTTTTCCTGAAGCCATCATTAGGCTATCCAAATACATTTGAAAGATGTTGTTTTCTTCACAGAGGGGCTTGAGTGTTGATTGATTTTGTCCCCCTGTGACTGAGGCTTCTCAAGATACAGGTAACCTCATGATGGTCAAACTTTGAACTTTGCAGAACAGGAAAAAAAAAATGTTTGGTTGGAACAACCTGGTGATGCAGCAGGAGGAAATGGTGATCCCAGTTATAATAATACATTCATGACATACACAAGTCATTAACTGACTTTTTTCCACGTTTGCATAATGTGAGTGTGATTCCAAACATGAAAGCACTTTATTTACTTGAGTGGTGTGTTCATGTGTTGTAATAAGCCAGGAATCTCAACATAATGTAAATGATCTTATGAGGCTCTTTTAACCCTGATTTGATGTTTGAATACTTACAAGGAAACCAGGTTGTCAGAGTGACCAGGTTCTCTCTCTGTGCTGTCATACAACGCTGTGAAGGAAAGCAAGTAGCCATTAGTGAATGTCTACACTATGGAAGGCACAAAACATATATTGTTTCATTGGATTATTTTAGTCATCAGTATAACAGATAACAGACACTGAAGACCCCTCACCAGACCCGCATCTTTCCATAAAGAGGGTTGTATTCGTCCCCTTCCTTCCATTTTTGAGCTGCACTTTGAAAGGGGACACTGCTGCAGTTTAAAATGTATATATGTTAATATTAGGGCCTAGAACAGCCCAGAGAGAATGGATGATAATGAGTGATGCTGAGTGTGAGGAGGAAGTCTGACAACCAAGTCTCTAATCTCTGTAATCATCCAGCGCAGACAGATTCACACAACATTATTTCCAGCATTGTGCTATATGGTAATGCAGCACAACCATAAAAGTATGTCGAAACAAAAACACATATAAATCAAGCACTTGGATGATGCTTAGTCATCAGCTAAACAGCTTTATCTGCTTCCCTGCCAATGGGAGATGAAGATTCTGGATTTGATTTACATTTCAACACTGGTATAATGTTTATATTGTGATGGTGCCATTTGTTCTGAACCAGAAAATGTTCTCTGATCCTTAGAAAGGAATGTGTGACACTGCTCTCCTTTTTCAACTCACACCACACAGAGGAACAGGGAATTCAGATTAGAAAATCAGCAGCATTCCCCTTTAACTTCAGTCTTCATATTTGCACTGGCCTGTTGTTACTTTTATTTCCTCAAACTTGACTCTGAGCTCGGAATTGTCAGTTTTATCAGACTCTCCAGTAAAGGGGGTCGAGTGGCCTTAGGTTGAAAAGGGCAGTTTTTGTTTTCTAATTCCATATTGATAGTAATGTGCTCTGGTAACAAAGAAATGTTTTGATAATATATAAAGCATATAATATATAAAGTATATATACAATGTGCAGTTAATTTATACATTATTATTATTATTATAAGTAAATAGAAAGTCAAGATCCCTTTGGGTTTTTTTTATGTTTTGTGTGTGTGTGTGTGTGTGGGTGGGTGGTTGGGTGGGTCAGGAGGAGGCTCTACTGAATTTAACTGGACATGGGGTGGGGTGAATTGTGCTATTGTTAAATTCACCCAGTAAACGACACAGCGACTAAAGAGACACAAGAAATGCCTGTGGTGCTCCTTGCTACTGTGTTAGCACTCACTGCAGGTTGACAGCAGCAATCTGTTATGTCCTCTTATGTATGTTCTGTGAAGATGTGTAAGTCTGGTGATATAGACTATAGTTTTGTGCAGATCAAAAAAAAAAAGAATTCATCCCACTAACAAGTACTGTGTGTTTGTCCCTGAGTAACAGAGCTCCATTGTCTCCAAAAACTTTTGACTCAGTCCTACACACACCGTCCCACTGCCCCAGCACTCACTACAGCATCACCTATTCTGCTGCAGAAAATAGTCCACAACAAACACACAGTTTCCTGTTTTAAAAGTATCTGACAAAGCTCTTTAAAGGAAATTACTGAGGCTTTTTTTTAAATGACACTTTATATTTTTGATTTAAAGACTTTAAAGAGAGTTCCTCATGTCTGTCATAGCTTACTGATTACATCTATTCTGTCTGTGTGTTTGATTTAGTTGCATTTAGAATAGATTTGTAGTAGATAGATAGTAGATAGTTTGTACAGACTTCATTCTCTGAACCTTTGGGTGAGCTGCTCTAAAACAGGGGGTGAGCTACTCGCAGCCACCTGTTGGAGATCCCTGCTGTGGAAACACAGATTGACATGTTGGTTTGGGCTATTTCATAATTTGGTGACATTAACACAAATATGGAATATCACAAGCCTTTTCCTTTAAAATCACTAAATACATGAACTCAGGATCTTTTTCAGGTGAGCAGTTACGTATTCATCTGCACTGTAGTGACTGTCAACAGTCTATTGCCACCTTATTAATGGTGCAGAAAAACATTTATTTATTATCCCCCACCCACACCCTGCCTTTCAATGACCAGCCTCTCCCTCTCTTTGAAGGAGGAAACCTGTTCTGTGGTGGTTCAGGTGGATTTCAACTAAATTTATTTTGGAGTGAAATGGATGCTGGTTCAAAATATTTCAAAAAACACAGAACTAAATAACACCTCCAATACAATGCTCAGTGAACTGAACAAAATCTCTTAAGGCCTTTTACTTTGCTCTCTTAACACCAACATGTATTTTGTTTGTTCAAGGATCAAGGAGGATTTGTTCCTCGAGACACTATTAGTTTATGCAGATGCCTTGGACAGTATGTGGGGTTAGAAATGCCAAAACCAAGAGGCAGAGGCAGTGATTTTTTGTCCCTCAGTGAGCCGACCTGAATCATCCAGGGAATGTGTCTGATCAAAATAACTGCCCCCTGGGGGTGCTGTGTTTCTCTGTCTATATTTTTACCCAACATCTTAGAATTACATGCAAAGGATGCAGAGGCTTCAGCACAAGACTCCCTTGAGAAATCAGCAACTCTCTGAACCAGCAGGAAGTTGAAACAACAGTGATGTAGCTCATATCCTCCTACACAAGTCTCAGTTGTCCTCCCAGCCCTCACATCTCCCAGGGCTGGAGTGACCTGCAGTTGTCACATATTAACATCATCATCTCACACAGCAATGAACCTGCTAATAAGCACAGAGATCTAACAGCACTGGAACACTGGAACGATGCTGTTTGTGGCATCGTGTTGGGTTCTGAGTCGTTCTCTGGTTTGAGGGTGACAACAAAAGTGGGGGCTGGATCAGCTGCCTGAACATTTCTGGACGTCTCTGATGGACAGACGTCCTGGCTGAGCACCATTAGCCTTTCTCTGTGCACCTTTAAAAAAAAAACACAGAGGAGAAAAAAACTGCCATAAAAAACATATTGTAATATTGTTTTCCACTTTCACTGAATTAATTTTTAAACCAACATCAGGCCTGATCATTTCAGGATTTCAACCCTTTAAATCCCAGTTTGTTTACTTCATGTCACTGTTGTTTTCTTTGAACAATTTTCCACATGCTCAGTGGTTTATATTATCACATGATTATCATGAAAAATGATACCATGAGAACCACTTGCTCTTGGCTCATATGGACATGCAATCACATACACTTCCATGTAGTTCCAAGTACACCCCAACAATGATACACACGCCCCCACAACACACACATCTGTGAAATGTCCTGTGTCTATGAGGTGTATTGTGTTATATTCAGTTGAGTTTGAAGGCCTGTGTGTGCAGGTTCGTGTGTGTGTGTATGTGAGTGTGAGTGGGTGTGAGGGTGAAAGTGTGTTTATGTGTGTGAGAGGGACAGGGGGTGGGCATTATTATCTGCAGTGCAAAATGTTTCTCTCTTTATCACACACACACACACACTCATTTCTTAATACACACCACACTTTGATATCACACACACATAGACCTTTTTAGTTGCATATCCTGGGACACTGGGAAAAAAGCATGGCATGGCAGCTGATGGACTGAGAAGAGTCCTCAATGTCAGTAATTGAATGAATGTGTGTAACTGCCATGTGTGAGGTAATTACCATGTAGAGATGCAATCTTAGGCATCAAAATGTTTTTTTTCCAGCATGATGCAGGAACGACCCAGCACTTGATGTGATGTGAAACCATGATGAAACCTGCTCCATTCATGTCACTGCTAGGTGGTCGCAGCCAAAACAGTGCTGTGTGATGGCAGATGAGGATAAGAGACATCTCAGCAGAACCACCATACAAACCTGATTCCTTCAATATTCACACATAACACATAACAGACAGGCAGAGTCATACTTTCTACAATGTATCTGTGAAAATCCATATTTGTACCAGGATTCCATGTCCATTCTCATGACATGCAGTGGCACTCAGTAACAAGTTCACTCAGACATTGCAATAATTCAGTGGAGGGGAGGACATGTTTTTCCCAAAATGTACACTTTATTGTCAACAACGGTACAAAAAACAAATGTGGGTATTTACAACACAGCAATGGCCTTTTTGTCTTACCCTCTTTGGTTTCACTGCTGATCTGATTATTTGCAAAGGAACAAAAGGCATGAGAGAAAACAATTAAGTGCCTAAAAACGTTGACCCACTGCTTTCATGACAGGTAGTTTAGCAACCATCCCATAATACACACCGCTGTATTTTAAATGTTGCGTGGGGATGTGTGCTGCACTGCTAACTTCCGCATGATATTTCCAAAACAGTAGGAGGATAGACATCATCTCTTCCTCCCAATCACAATCTCCTGTGTTGACACACAAATGCAAGTGATGAAAATCATGGAGGTTTTTTTTTATTTTTTTATGTCAACTCAAACTCATTATAAATCTGACTACTGGCAATGATCTACTGGTGCTCTCAGAAATAAAACACGTTTTAGGTTGAAGTGAAAGGTTGACGCTTCTGTTGCAAAATTATTTCACAACACAGGAGTCATAAATATGAAACTGTGAACTGAACAGTTGTAAACTATTCGCTGAACTATGAATGTGAACAAGATTCATGATCCCTCTCACACTATCTTGTCAACAGTTTCTCTTTGGTGGGTCACTGGGGTGTAGCATTGTGAGATGAACCAGAGCAGAATGATATAAACACAGCGGCATCATCTTTTTGCCCCTCATCTAACCTGCTAGTCTTAAGTTTGGGTTATCCTTCACACCACTGAACCAAAATAACATACAGTAATAATACTAATGATAACATCACAGCAGAAAATGAGCACAGATACTGTAAAGCCTTTTCCACTCTCATGTCACTCTCCTACCATACAGTACCTTTTCAACACTTGATGCCTTCAAAACAGCCTTACAAAAAAGAATGACCTTGCTTGCTGCAGTTCAGCCATCCAGGTGGGCTGCACGCAGAATATAAATACATCAAAAACATAAAAAAAGAACATTCAGGTCTGGCATCAGTAAAGCTCTTCCAAAATGAAAACATAAAAAAGAAAATATAAAATCTACTCCAGAACAATGACAGGGTGGTAGAGGAACAGTAGAGCAGACATGAGAAGACATGAAGACAACAATGTAGTGTTTCAAACTAAATCACAGGTGATTTAACTCATTTAAAATAAACTAACAGCAGAACATCATACTGCATCTTTTAAGTGTTGTTGTACTTTTCTGACGACTTCTTGCCTTTCCATCACATTTTGCCTTTTCAGATAAAATTTTTTGCAACATTAAGAAATTAAGTCCCTCTTGAGACTAACACAGTGAAAAGAACTGAAGAGGGAAAAATTCCTGTCAGTTACAGAAACAACTCATTAGTAGATGGATGTGTCCATTTGCTGATGTTCAAGTTACATCTGCATTAATGAAATTAGTTTTTCTGAATGACAGATACAATAGACTGCATGTATAGGTATCATTCACAGTATATCCAGTTTCTTCTTTAATATTATGAATATTATTATTAAGTCTTGCTGTTTATTTAACTAAATATTTCAACAATCAATTTTCCAGTGTTTAAAAACCAGTGAACATGAGTCAGGAGGTCAAGAGATGTTGTGGTTATTGTCTGAAAAGTTTGAGGACAGTTTCAGTGGGTTATACAGCAGTGAAGTGCCTCTCTCTCTCTGCACAGCAAAACAAAGGCTGTTCCACACAGCGCACAAAAAAATAAACATTTTCATGCTCAGTCAGGGCACACACATGATTCAGATTTGTTAAATAGGCCTTGAAAAGTGTACAAGGAATTTACATTATTTGAAGAAATTGAAGAACACAAGGGGAAAAAAAAGCCTGGAGGAAAAACTAGGTGGCAAAAAAACCTACCACACAGCCTCAAAGAATCGCTCAAACAAAACATAACAGGGAGCATTCACCAGGAACACAAAAAACAAAATGACACTGTTAACACGATGCAGCCTCAATGCAGACTTCAGACAGGGGGTGGGACAGCAGGCTGTGGGCAGGACGTGATGGAGAATCACTCTGATTGTTGCTGTGTATGTGGAGCCTGATGGAGCGCGTCAGCAGCCAACTGGAGTCTGTGCGATGCTGTAGGACTGCTTTGGACTGCTTCTTCCACATAGAGACATACAGATAAATAATCATTAATTAATATCATTTCAGTCCTATAAGTTTGACTGGACATGATGTCCAGAAAACAGCTATACACAAACATCATTTCACAGTCATATTAGAGGCTAATTCCAGTTTATTAAAACCTTGATCTTAATTCCTTAGCACTGGTCATCAGGTCTTTCAAATATGACTCCCTCACCAAAGTAAAGATCTGGGATCATGTTGACATGATCAGCAAAGTCTAACTTGGCAAAAACTCCAGAGACTTGATTTATAAATGATGTATATTTACAGAAGCATGCACACAGGGCAACAGGGTATGGTGACAAGCTGCCAGTGACAATGTTAACAGGCTGAGAATTAGCAGGTATACAGTTCACCATGTTCAACTTAGTTAGCATGTTAGCATGCTAACATTTGGTAAACACTTTGAATGAATGTCATTAATTTTACAGGTATTTGGTCACAAAAACTGATTACAGTCCTGAGGGGATCGTCCCACATTAATTTCACAGCAGCTCATCAAAACAATGTGAAACACTGTCACTGCCACGCCTGGAGCCATGACAGAAAACATAATGTGTTCACCCCACACCTCAGCTTCAACATGGATTTGAAAAGCAACACTATTGTAAAAGACCTATGGTAGAGATATGAAAGTTAACTAAAGGATTGAATTTAATAATACTTAGTTTGTCTGTACAGCAGTCTGTAAAATGCCAATCAAAGGCACATTTGAACATAATTGGATTTACTTGTGTGTGCTGAGTGTCATCATTAAGTTATACTGATGAGCTAAAACATTATGATCAGCATGGTCACGGCTAGGGTTGTAACGATACCAGAATTTCAGTAGTCGATACCAATACCTGTGATTTTCCACTATTTTCGATACTAATTCGATACCACGATTAAAAAAAAAAAAAAAAAAACAGAACCCATGTACTTTTAAATTCACCAATTTATTGAAAACTGCTTTAAACTGTCAAGTATTTAACACCACTAAAAAAACAAGCAATACTGTGCTTTATGGTAATAAATAACAACAATATTCAACTATTTACATTCAAAAAAGAACAGCAGTGGCATGGAGCCTTCAAGTATATAAAACAAACAATATTCTTCTTCTTATAAATATGCAGATAAATAACTAAACTACAGTGGTGTGGAGCCTGATCTCACATAACTAAAACCTCTAATACCAGCCACTGTTTGCATGTCGGCTTGTTTGTGTCTAGAATTGCTCCGTATTCATCCGCCTCCGATGCAAAATATTTCCACTCGCGACTCTTCGTACCTGTTTTGTCAACGAGCCGACGTGTTGTGCTTCCACTCCCACTTGCTGAAGTCATTGTTATTGTCTCAGGTTTTCTTCTTCAGTGCCGCTGACTGCTCTGTGCTGCTCACACGCGTATACTGCCCCTGTCAGTTCCGCCAAGAATCGACACGGCTCGCCGAGGGAAAAGTTGAATATTCGGTTCTGACGGTACCAGAAAAAAGCAGGTATCGATGTATTGTTTGCGTGTTGGTGTCGGATTGGTACCGGAAGTATCGGTTCTTGTGACAACCCTAGTCACAGCTCCCCATGCACAGCATGGTGCGATGCAGTGTGTGTTGTGACACATTCTTCCACAACCATCTTTCAAAAATCTACTGCAACTTGTTCCCCAGTCACCCCTCTGTCGGTTCAGACCTGACGCACACCAATGACACAGTGGTTCACCACTGCCACAAAGATGCTGTTTCCAAGATTCTCTGACGCAGTCATCTTTGTAAAGACATACATGCAGCTTTATGAATCTTATGAAAAGCAAGTGTATGAAAACAGTTAACTTAGTCATTGTGTCTTTTGTAGCAATTTTTCTGAAACGATTTATCTGTCCCTGACACAGGAAGATGATGTGCCCATTCTTAATACCACCAACAAAGCTCAGATTGGCTCAGTCACTCTTCCAGCCACAGCAACTCCTCTCAATGATGATAAAACCAGATTCATTTGACTCAAGTGATGTGGATGGTGATTCGAAGATCTGGAACCAAGCTACAGTTTATCCCAACCAGGGGGATAAATGTGTGGGGCTGAAGGATGAATAACAGGGTATTAACACACTGTCTTGTGAATTATTGATTTAACCTCTTCAAGCCTCTAAAGGCAAACAGTTTACAAGAAAAATGAAGAGTGGTCCCAAGTCATATTTTAGTTTCAATGCTGACAAGTGAAAAAGGTTCTAAACCAAAGAACAGTGGTTCCTCATCACACAGGAGGCTGAGGTCAAAAGCAGAACTGACCTTTTCTTTCACTTCCAAAGAAATTTGACTAACCTGTTTTTTTTGTTTGTTTGTTTAGTCTGTCTGATTGTCTCACTGCTTACATGCCTCACATGTACGTCTTCTTTTGTAAATGTAAGACTTCAGAAGTCCATTATCTGAGCACTAATATGAACGATGACCAAACCTACCAAAATCTTCAAAAATAAGACAAGTTGTAACAAACAGGAATTATACTTAATAATTTACATATTGACTTGTCTAAATGAAACTACATCAACATCACACTTGATGAGACTCTTACCTCTTTGATCTAGCCTGAGCACCTTTACACAGTGTGATTGTTCTCTTCTAGTTTCTTGCTCTCCTCGGTTGTTCCCACCTCTTTCTCACCGGTTTTCCAGCTTCCTTGTCTGTGGTGAAGACAGGATAGCAAAAGTCTGATTTACTTGTGCTACAGATTGACCTTCTCACCCTGCTCCAGATGCACAGTCAGTCCCTCCACAGCAGGCCGCACACTCATCTGTTCAACATACACTTGTCACGTTCCTAGCAGCTTATCACTCTTTTGATATGTGTGATGAATTAAGGACAGACACAAGTTTGTTCAGTGTGTTGTCAGAGGCACTGTGGCTGTAACCCTTGACCGCCCTCCTACTGGTTGTTATTCAAACTTGACTCTCTGGGGTACAAACTCTGTTTCTCCTGATTGGAATGACGAGCCACTAGGACCTGAGCAGGGACTTGAAAATGAAATCTAAAACTTAAATGTGCACACCAGTGTGTGCTGAAGTGTGTGTTGCTATACCTTGAATTCTTCATGTAGAGCCAGTAGATGAGTCCTACTGCTGCTGCAGCTATGATGAGGCCTGCCACAACGCCCACAATGAGCTTTGCGTGGTCCTCTGAATCCTCCTGGGAACCTGGAAACAAAGAGTAGTACTCTGCTTCAGCTGTAACACACACACACACACTCAAATAGTGTTCCAACAGAGCCCCTTAAGGAATTCGGTGAAAGACTGTCTCAACTTAGCTATAATGAGAATGGATAGCATGTGTCCTCTGTGCTAACATGCTAACATTTTAGCTTGGGCTACACTACAGAGAGCCAAACTCCCACCACCTTTTAACACCTGCTTGTTTCACTAGTTTACTTAAGTTTTGCACAAGTTTTTTCTTTGTCTGTTATTTATAGTTCAGCAACTTGTTCTTGTTGTTACTGTAGAGATACTAAAACCACTGAGTGGAGTTTTGTTTATATTACCGTATATATTAAGTAACATCAGCAGCACACAATGAAATGTTGGCTGTTTTGTGCATTTAATAGAACGGGAAAGGTGCACTGATCAGACACAACATTAAAGCAAGTACTGGTTTTAATGTTGTGTCTGACTAGTGTGTATCAGTTTCAGGGAGACAAGAAAACGCATTAATGTCAGAATGTCATGAAACTGTGTTGACACATTTGAACACTTAGCAAACACTGATATCAGTTGACTGAATATTTCATTCTGACTCACAGGTAATTGCAGACAGTGTGGAACCTGTCACCAGTCACTATCATGTATAATTTATATCCTCTACAATGACTTTTCGCTACAGTGTAATTAAAGGTTACAGTGGATTTTATAGAGTGGCAGTGAGACTGTGAAGCTACAAATTAACACAAAGCAGATGCAAACATCATCTAGCTCCATTTTAAAATAAGCCACACCCTATCTGCATCAGCCGCACTGACTGACTGAGGTCATAATTCCTGTCTCAGCCATATTCATTTTGGCCAGCACCTTTATGTCCTGTGGACTTCTTTTGTCCCTCAAGTCACTGTGTAAGCTTTGGCAAACACCTTATCCTCTAATAATGACACTTCATTGCATCTGCCTGCATGTATGTGTTTGGCTCCTCACTGCCTGTGCTCCGAATCTCAGTTGTCACAACTGAGATTTTCTTCATCTTTTTTGTCACAAAAAAGATGAAGAAAAATAACATCATGTAAATTCATAACAAAACAAAACAAAAGTCTGCTAAAACTGTTTCTCAAAACAGAATTACTTCTCCTCTGTTCCTGTTATTTCAGGCCTACAAAGGCAGGTTTTTTATAAAAAGCACTTCAGCCCAAGACGAGTCCGAGTCCTTCTGTCCTTGACAGACATGAGATTCGCTATCAAATCCTTTGGCTCAGTTCCACACAGATGCAGCAGACACTATCAGGGCAGCTAGTTATTTAGGTGGTTGCAACCCCTTTTCACCTTAGCTTTAATGTCTTCTTTCCTGTTCTACTGACTCTTTCAAGTGCCATATTTTTGTCACCTCTGACCTCCAACAGCCCTTTTAGCCTCATTGTAGGCTATGGATGAATAGATGAATGAATGAATGAATGAATCTCTTACCTCTGGGCCTCCATGGGTCCTCTAACATTTACCAAAGGCTAAAATCACTCTCCTCTAACCTTCATCGCAGATTAAAGACTTTCCCCATGTGATTCCTTTTTAACATTATGATCAATAATGTCTCCATGTACAGTTGAAACCAGAAGTTTACATACACTATATAAAAAGCGATGGACGCGATGACGCGTTGCTCCTGTCGCCCGAATCGCGTCGCCCGACGCAGTATCGCGTGTCATCACGCCATTTACATTGACTTTGAATGGAAACTTGTGGCGTTCATCGCGTCCATCGCGTTTCGTGTGAACGCACCGTAATAGTTAACAAAGAGTATAGAAAACAAAGGAAAAGGCCATAGGAAAACAAAATCTTACCTCTGTCTCCATCATCCTCCTTAAAAACTGAAATCAAACATAAATAAATTAGAACTCATAAAAATAAAAGCCAAACAAAACATGCATATTCTGTTTGTCAAAGGAAATCCTGCACTGATGAAATCAAATGTTTTTTCTGATTGTCTCAAACTGTATCTTGGAAAGAGGACAGCAACAATATATTCTAAAAGCAGCAATTTACTGTGCTTTTAGAACATGTGTCAGGCAATGGCTCTTAGACAGGGGGAGAAAAAGGCGAGACCAATAAGAAACCAAGCCAAAGTGATGGAGGAGGAGAGACAAAAGAGAGGAAGATTATCACCGGCAGAAAGAAAGAATGAGGAGGAACAACAATGGCATAGTATGTATGCATGAGATGAAAGGATACCACTGCAGCATTGAGTGTAGCCTTTGACAGTCCTGGCCCTTCAATATATACTCCTTTGTTTTGTTTGTTTGTTTTCCATCTGACTTTCTATAGAGTAAGGAGTCTGTCTCTGTCTCTGCACAAATTAAACACGTTTTACATAAGCACATTCTGCAGTAGTTTGATTCAGCAAACTGCTGTTGATAATAGATTTAAACTATTGTAGGAATGAAATAAAGGGCAATTATACATTGTTTGAAATAAAGGAAAGAAACAACTTAAAGTCTCAAAAATCTGTGTTATTTGACTAAACCAGAATGCATCACTGATCACAACACCAGCCTGCCGATAAAGACTTCATTTCTGGGGACAAAGTGCTAACATGGTACGATATCCATTCATTTATCATAAATGAATGAATTCATCCTGATGTGATTTTGTTTTTTCCTCAACATCATCTGACAAAATCATCAAACACATCAGTTAAAGACAAAGACTGTGTTGTGATTTTAGCTAAATTTAATTGTGCAGTAATCACTCAGAGAGAACATTAGAAGAGACTTATTTAGTCTCAGCCTCGCTCTGGGTAACAAACTGCTGCTTCGCTGCTCACTGAACAGAGCAGACACAGAGAGAAGTGTGCCATACTAGAGACTGTCTTCTATGGAAAGTACCTAAAGTTTGTCCAAAGAGTCTCTAGATTTATTGTTAGGTCTAAAAATGCAGCTAAAAATGAAAACTGTTGTGTGTAAACACCAACTGAAAGCTGCAAAAACCAGAAGTGTCATGAGCTAAAAAAATAATGCTTTAGCTATTCTGTCAGCATTGTGGAGCCCCAACCCCATTGTTCCACCACAACACTGCCAAGATGTGAGGTGAAAATATAGAAGAATAAATATTATTATCAAATATTGTGTACAGTCATTAGCTTTGTTTTGTTTGCTCACAGCTGTAACTGTGTTTAATTGTTCATTGTTTAATCAATCCATACATTTCTTATCAATATACTAAATAAAACCCCACATTCCCTTATTCCTATATACTCTGTTATACCCTCTTAATTTACATTGGTACATTGACCCAGTTTCACTGTGCCAGTCATTAAAATTTTATCTCATCTTCTGGAATGACAATAAAAAATGAGACAACTCTCCTCAAGCAACTTGTTCTGCCTCTAATTGCAGAGAGGCTTTGAGCTGGTGTTTGCTGTATTTAGATGTTGTCTTGTTTAACGTAATGTCTCTTGTAGAACCAGAACTGAAGCGTTACAAAGAGCAGTCATTAGTAAAATGAGGCTCTGCTCATCAAGCTGCAGCCCAAGGCTACTGGCAAGATTCCTGTGAAGTGTCAGACACCAGCAGTCTGTTTGTTTCTTACATAGCTGAGCTGAAGAAAAGTTGATGGTCACTATATGTCTTGAAGAGAGGGTGCATTCAATGTGAAGTTTAAATCTAATTTAACTAATTTGTCTCTCTCTGTTTCCTGCTACTGCTGCCTAGTCTAGTCTAATGAAAGCAAGTGAAAAGCTTTATAAGTTTAGTTCTTTGCTATGTTAATGCACCTCTCTCATTTCCCGCAGTTGGGAAAATAAAGCCAAGCAACCAACTTCTCGCCACAAAAACAGCTTCTTCCCATCTGCTATCAGCCTTATCAACAAGGCTAGAGAGCCCCACTGTCACTGATCCCCCCGATCCCCCTGATCTCCCCTGCCCCCCTATAGAACTACTGCTCATTCCCGTTACATGCACAGTGTAAATATCTATACAGATTATATTTATATATTTTTTACATTGTCTATATTTTTTGCACTACATTCCCCATGTCTTTATCATTATTGCAAATATCCCACATCTTTGTTGTATATTTTTTATCTTAATTTTATTTTAATCTTATTTTAATTTTTAACCTGTAAATTCTACTCTTATTTTTCCCTGAGTCTATTTATGTTACTGTTTGCACCAACCACCAGCACAAATTCCTTGTATGTGGAAACAAACTTGGTAATAAAACTGATTGTGATTCTAACAAGCATGAACTTACCAGAGGAAACATTGATGGTCATGACATCTTCTCCCATCTTGTTGCTGACGCTGCAGCTGACAGTCAGGTTCACCTTTGGGATCACAGTGATTTTGTGGGTGGCCTTGCCGTTGATGTAGGAGTGCTCCTCCTGGAGGCACAGCAGAAAGGTGTTCAAATAAAAGGCTTCAGAAATATCACACGACAGATACTTTAGCTGAGCACAAATGATCAACTTAACCATTTTACACAATATTTTGTACTTTGTTTGCCAGATGGGGAACAATGCTGGAAAGACAAATTAGGCGAATAAAACATTGCAAATAAACTGCCAACATGGCAAACTCAGTGTGAATGCAGAGATAAACACAAAACATCTTCCAAGAAACCTGAAGCCAATGGAGTAATGTGACCTTATTGTCAGAGTGTTACCTGCCTATGATGAAGCCTGGAGAACATCATCACAGAACATCTTGATAAGTAGATTATTTATTAGAATAAATTACGTTCGGAACTGAAGCTGAATGTCACCTGTACAATGTGGAAAGGTTGAGTTAGCTAATACAAAAACAATAAGACTTAAAGGAGCATGTTTCCATGGTTTATTCTTTCTTAAACCTCCCTCACTATAACAACATGTGCTACGCTGTTAGCATCTCCATTGATGTCTTAAAATTTTTAAAAGCCACATTCATGATACTGCACCATCATGTTTGATCATGTCTTGTAAAAATTTGAGCAGGAGATACTGCACACAATCCCTTTCTAGTGAAAACTTCAAATTTGGAGATTGTGAGTGTCTAAATTCAAGAATGAAGGAAACATCATAACTACACATTTTAAAACACACTGCATTATCTCAAAATACCTGGTCACACATCTGAAAACTTCAGAAATCACGAAAGGTTGCCCACGTGGAGAAAGATGGCTCTCACAGGACAGTAGTCATACGTGATTTCTTGCAGCATTCATTGTTATTCCTACTGAGCATTCTGAGACTGTTGCTACAAATGTTTGCCTAACAGGACAGTTGAGCAGCTATAAGAGACGAAATAATCCTCTGCTGAAACAGTTCTGCACAGCCTCAAAGCAAAAATACTGATGAGTGAAGAAATGAGTGAAAAGCTCAGCAGCAGCTCTTTTTACTGTAACAAACTGCTGCTTCGTCTCTGCCTCTGACAGGCCACTCAAAGAACACTTTAATCACACCATGCTGCACGGTTTGCTATTATTTTGCTTCAATTTGCTGCTTTTGCTGCAGCTAATTTTTCTCCACCACAAACCTAACTTGACACATTTCACACTGACACACACACACACACACACACACACACACACACACACACACACACACACACACACACACACACACACACACACATACATACACAGAGGCTCCGACACTTACGTTTGTGCTGTTCACACTCCATTGGAAGCTGGGCTCTGGTACTCCCTCAGCCTCACAAGTCAGAACTTTGTGTGTGGAGTCATCAGCACGGTGTTTGGTTAGGCTGGTGATCACAGGCTTCCCTGATGTGACAACATTTTATCACACACAAATATTTTAAGTGATGAACACTGGGTTCACAAAATGAGCTTTTTACAGAAAAAACAGAGCCCTTGTTGATTTGAACTAGTGAATGTGCTTCAGTTGTGAGAGATGCATTTGACAGTGGAGATACAGTATGCAAGCTATGTGGTAATACTGTAGTCTTAAAGGAGCTATTTGTAACATTCAATTTTAATATTAACAGCTGTTCATTTACCAGTCTTGACAAGAGCTTCACCCTTTGTTGTGTTTACAATACAAGAAGTTATAATCTGCCCTCTGAGCAGCTACTTCTTCAGAGCAGACTAGACACGACAGTGACTTGGTATTGAAAAGTGATGAGACAGGCAAGCCAGACCAGAGCTAGCTGGTTAGCATGCTCACCTCAGTGGAAGAAAAGTGTAGAAGTGACGGAAATAGAAGCAAAACAAAATGGTTGCTTTCAACCTCTGGAGACAGCTGTTGGAGGTAAAGGAATGAAGTTTGATGCTGAACTCGCAGTGTTTCTTCTAGACTGGTAAGCAAACAGCTGTTGATGCTAAACTCACAAATAGCTCTTTTTTTGTCTTTGTTTTCCTTTTAAAAATAACTACACTTGTGGCAGGTTTATAACTTCTTTAAAGAAAAGAAAGAAATAAACATAAGAGTTAGGCATTTTTATTGTGCCACTCATTTCAGCCAACAGAGGAATTGACAATGACACATAGACACACACACATACACGTACTTCTATCTTTGTGGGGACACCCATTAATATAATGTATTCCCTAGCACCTTGACTTACTGAACTTAGCCATTATTACCCAACTGAATGGCTAACCCCAAGCCTGACCCTAGCCCCAACCTAAAAATAATTCTAACCCTAAAACCAAGTCTTAACCCTGAAATAGCTCTTTGAAGCTGTGTATGCAGACAAACATGCACCCACCCACCCACACACACACACACACTCACCCTCTACGACCAGTTCAAAGCTCTGACGTCGTATGAGGCCGCTCATGGAGACCTCACATTGATAGAGTCCTGCATCAGCGTAGGTCAACCTGCTGAATTCTGGCTCCTTCACTGCCTTTCCATTCTGAAAACCACATTCACAACATCAGTGTGAGCTCCCTAAAGTGAACTGTATCTATAACTCTGATTAAACACAACAACGAGACACAAATTTTTTTGTTGTCTAATTTTTTCTTGGCCCAACCAAGGACAACCTGTAAATGTATGAATGCTCAATCTCATCTATCCATCTGTTTTCTCTGCTCAGTTCTTCTGTTCAGGGTCGCAGGAATGTTCATTTCAGAAATACAGCAGTCATTAAGTGAGGTGACTGAAATCTCACTGTATCTGGTCTTCAGTATTTCATCATGGACTCTTTTGTACAGTGAATCCTATTTTTCCTGCTGCAATGATCCAGACTGGAAACTAGGGTTGTCACGATACCAGAATTTCAGTAGTCGATACCAATACCTGTGATTTTCCACGATTCTCGATACTAATTCGATACCACGATTAAAAAAAAAAAAAAACAGAACCCATGTACTTTTAAATTCACCAATTTATTGAAAACTGCTTTAAACTGTCAAGTATTTAACACCACTATAAAAACAAGCAATACTGTGCTTTATGGTAATAAATAACAACAATATTCAACTATTTACATTCAAAAAAGAACAGAAGTGACATGGAGCCTTCAAGTATATAAAACAAACAATATTCTTCTTCTTATAAATATGCAAATAAATAACAAAACAACAGTGGTGTGGAGCCTGATCTCACATAACTAAAACCTCTAATACCAGGCACTGTTTGCATGTCCCCTTGTTTGTATCTAGAATTGCTCCGTATTCATCCACCTCCAATGCAAAATATTTCCACTCGCGACTCTTCATACCTGTTTTGTCAACGAGCCAACGTATTGTGCTTCCACTCCCACTTGCTGAAGCCATTGTTATTGTTATCTCAGGTTTTCTTCTTCAGTGCCGCTGACTGCTCTGTGCTGCTCACACGCGTATACTGCCCCTGTCAGTTCCGCCAAGAATCGACATGGCTCGCCGAGGGAAAAGTTGAATATTCGGTTCTGACGGTACCAGAAAAAAGCAGGTATCGATGTATTTTTTGCGTGTTGGTATCGAATTGGTACCGGAAGTATCGGTTCTTGTGACAACCCTACTGGAAACTGTTCTATACTGAATTTGCTCGATATATAAACTCTATCGTACTAGGCTATTTCTAGTTTTGCTTATACATGAGCATTTGAACACAGTTTCCCTTCAGGAACATGTCTCAATCTGTTCTTGAAATGTAGCATATTTTTTGGAGCTCAGGCTGAGCTCTCTGTCAGACACACAGTGGAGAATAAATGGATTGGCACTGACACTGAGCTCCTGAGGTGTTGAAGGAAAAATAAATCATCAGGGTCTGACCACTGTACATACAAGCTCAGAGTGAGTTTCTGTTGTCGAGTTTGATTACTGGCTGAAGAGAAGTTGGACAAACATCCTGCTCTTGTCAACTCTTTCATTTTGTTCTATATTTCAAAGCCACATGTCTCTGATGAACAGCCAAACCCCAACTCCCATTACCTTTGCCCATGACACTTTAGCTTCACCTGAGGCGCTCTTCTCCATCTTCACAGAGAAGCTGTCCCCTACTGTCTTCACGACCTTCCCAGTCAGACTCAGACTCAGGTCCAGGTCTGAGGAAACAAGAGAGAAAACGGATGGATCTGTGGAGTCACACCAGTGGGCTGAAGCCATGCATTGTTTCCATTCATTTTACTGCTTCCTATTGGAGGCAACAGAGTTGCCATGATGTCATAACCATTTAATACTGATGGCACATGTCCACTTTGAGACATGGTTCTCAGCTTTCATGTTGACTTTCTGAAGAGCTCAATAATTTCACTTCTCCTCCTTTAAACAGACAACAAAAACAATTTCTTCATGTTTACATACTATTGTAAAAACAATAAAAAACAAGATAAAAAACTAGAATTACCACCTTGTGGTTGTATGCCTCCACCACTCAGACTAGTTTTAGATTACATGTAGAGTCATATGAAATTAACTTAACATTTGTGTGAAATTTTGTCATAATTGCTGTGTGAAGTCGTGAGTAATGGCTAAAAAGTGTTTTGTGAGGTCACGCTGACCTTGACCTTTGACCACCAAAATGTAATCAGTTCATCCTTAAGTCCAAGTGAATGTTTGTATCAAATCAGACGAAATTCCCTAAAGGCGTTATGGAGATGTCGTGTTCACAAGGCACAAAACATGTTTTGTGAGGTCACCTTGACCTTGACCTTTCATCTTTATCCACCAAACTAACCAGTTCGTCTTTGAGTTCAGGTGAACATTTTCAACAAATTTGAAGAAATTCCTTCAAAGTGTTACGAAGATATTGCGTTCACAAGGTTGCATTTTGTGAGGTCACCACTGACCTTTGACCTTTTACCACCAAAATCTAATCAGTTAATCTTTGAGTCAAAGTGCGCATTTGTTCCATCAAGGCATTACTGAGATCTTATGTCCACAAGAATAGGATGAATGGATAGATAACCAAAAACGACCCTGGCTGTCGCCAGCACGGAGGCATAATTACTGTAAATTACACTCATTTTCTACAACCTGCTACATTCATTATTTTTTCAAAAGAAATAAAGAAATAAAGAGAATACCATCAACCCCTAATTGGGACAAACACAACTCTATGAGTCTCGAGCCAGGTGAGGAACAGGAGCAGGTGAAGCTGAATCCATAATTTAATTTGTCATTGTCTTCAAGTCAAAGAAGTGTTTACTTCTCCTTCCACCTTACCCTCCATTCTTCAGCCCCATAGAGGATTATTCTCCTTATGAGGTGGGAATGAAATGATCAGATCTCCGTCTCTCTCTCTTCTACACATCTGCAGAAGATTACCGCAATGGATCAGAATGCAAAAAGATTCTTTCCCAGATGTGTTGCAAGAGAGGACAGAAGCTACTACACTGTATGTATGTCCATTTACTATACTGCTTAGCTACATGGTGATGTGGGGGGCTGGAACCAATCCCACTTAACATGATGAGAGAGGTGGGAGCTTCATTTCTGACTTACACTGTAAGGTAGCCAAGATCAAAGCAATTCATGAGTGTCATTATTCTTGTTGTAATGGAATATTAATTTATACCAAATAAATACAGTAAGTCAATAAAGGCAGCAGTGACACTTATGGCAATGCCACATATTATCTTGTTGGGAGACAGATGTTGTCAGTGTCCTGGTACAAGGTTGTTGGAGTGTTTTGGTTTCATTGGTGCATTTTGGATGTGAGATGAACTGTTGCCCTGAGCTGCATGTTGGGAAACACTTTTTCCTCAGATGTGTGAAATGCACTGAAAGTGAAATACGGGACACAGAGGAGGGAAAATGTGTCAGACTCATCACAGGGCCCATTTGAACTGAAGACTCATACACCTGGGAAGCAGGGCATAATTACTTGAAGGAGTGCTGGTGGATGGCAGGAGGGAAAACAGCTTCCTGAGCTCCTCGCACGCCCAAACACTTTAGCACTTTAACTCACTCACTGTCAAAAATTTCTAATTAGTTCTCCTCCTCCCTGCATGGCACTCCACACGTTCCCTCCCTGCCAGGCTGGGCTCTCAGAGTTTAAAGTTGATTACTCTGCTCCTCTGACTTTATTTAGAGTGAATAAAAATGTCCTGTTATATATAAGAGGTTAGGGCACAGTTAGAACAACAGTTGGACATTTTTGTGTGTGCTGCAGCAGTGATCTCCCCCCTCGTGGTGTGTGTGTCGCATGTGTCATGATTACTTACAGCCAACAACAATGCTCTGGGAGGCCTCCAGGTTCTCGTTGTCAGACAGGGAGCATTTGTATTCACCTGCAGCCTCCCTGCTAATGGCAGTCAAAGTGTACGTGTTCGAATTTTCCACCAGCATTTTCTGGCCCTGAGAACAAGATGAGATGAGAACAAGAAATGAGCAAGAAAGGACTCTTTTTCTTTTCTGTTGAGATTTTTGACAGACTTATTCAGCCACTGTTCAGATTGGTCACACATTGTGATTTTGTCTGTTTTGTTAACCAAGCAGAAAACAAAGAGACAAAAAAACAAGAAACCAAGATGGTCTGGTAACAACCTCAAAACCTTTTTTTGTGTTCATTTTTGTGTTTGTTTCTTTTAGTTGCTTTTTTCTTTACGAAATGTGACTTTGGCAGTGATCGCTATACATATTCCGACAGGGATCATTTCTTAAAGGTAGAATGCAATGCAGATGTCCAATATTCTCACCTAAGGTCAGATTAATCAATGCATTAAGACTTTTAAAACCACAAAGCAATAAGTCAAAACTCAAGACTTGAAATGTGTCCTTTAGTAACTCCACTTTCAAGCCAGTTTCAAAAAAGGACTTTCAAGCGTTTGGTAAGTGATGGTAAGTTGGTGAGAGGTGACAGTGTGTGTGTGTGTGTGGGGGGGGGGCTCTGACTGACCTTGATGTGGAAGAAGAAGGAACTTGGTGGAGGGTTACCATCAGCGTGACACTTGAGCGTCAAGTTTCCTCCCTCTACGATGGGCCTCTGCGAGAGAATTTCAAGGGTAACCTTCTCCGATGGATCTGAGGAGTTCAGTGATCAATTCAAGGGAAGAAAGGAATAGAAAAACAGAAAGGTAGCATGGCTGTCAGGGATTCACAGACACCTACCACTGACAAATACGGTACCCTCACACTGTATCAATTCAGCTATCCAGCAACACAGGTACATACATCACATTTCAAAAGGTGACCCTATCAGTTTTTCATCATTTTTCATCCTCCTTACACAGGAAAAACCTGGAAACAAGTTGCCTCAGCATCTTACAAATTGGAAACTCCCCTATGAACTTGTTGCTGCTGAGATCCCTGCTTTCATTTATTGATCCCAGCCTCCCAACTGCTCTTCAGAGTTAAATGATGTGATCAGCAACACAAAGACTGCAGGAAAGAGCTCTGCAAGCACATTGTTCATTATGTCATCCTTATATTCACTTTCCAGAGCCCTGAAAACAAAGCAATCTATCTCAAGGGGTTTATCCTCAAATTGAAAATTGGATGAATGAATAAACTGTCAGAGACAGCAAGTTATTTGGCTCCAAACACATACATGTGACCATTTCACATGTGGTAAAGAGGAAAGAAAGCATGGCACTTTTCTTCCCTACGAGTCAGGTCCAGTTTCTTCTTTAATGCTTTGATCCAGTAAGTATACAGCAGAGGAGAAGACAAGCCAGAACTATACTCACCAAACGAACATACATATACATATATATGCAGAAGCATTTTGACTGTTTAAAAAAGAACTGCTAATCTTAAATAGTAAAAATTAAACCACCAACCAAACTCTCCCACTGGAGGTGGCCGGGGTGAACAAAGAGGAGATGTACTACATACTGTTATGGATAGTGCTGTATCTGACTCACAGTGAATGGGGAAGGGATCAAGGACAATCTCCTGACTGGTCAGCTCATGTGTGGACACACAGGCAAAGACCGCAACATCATCCTCCTTGGTGGCTGCGTACTGGAGGACGGAGGAGGTGGTGGAGAGGCCTGTGGATGGATCCAGCTTCATGCTGGGGGTGATCACAATGGCTACACACACACACACACACACACACACACACACATACACACACACACACAGACAAACAGAGTACACAGCATAGTTAGTGCTGGACGTTTTGCTGAACCACTCTCCAGAGGACCCCCTATACGACAGCATCTTGTGCGACTATGTGACTGTGTGGCTGTCTGATGCCAGCAAGCAGCAGTGGATATGTTACCTTTCCCATCAGCAACCAGGAGCTTTCCATTCTTCTTCCATGTGATCATAGCTGCCGGATTTGCATCTGTTGCAACACATGTTCCCACCTGAGCAAAACAGAATAGATTTAAAAAAAGAAAAGCATAAAACAAAGTCAACACACTCACAGGGCTTTTTAAATTAAACGGTATATTCACAGTGCATCTGTGAATAAAAAATCTTGTTTTATCGCTTTCCACTGTCAGCATGGAAGTAATGAAGTTTTTTTTTTTTTAATCAATGCCCTTAAGCTGTAATGACAATACAACAAGTCTCACACAAAAATATGTCAACATAACATTATCTTGTGTTCAATGTGGATGGCATCGTAAGTATTACAGACTCAATTTCACCCTGAAAAGAAGAGTTGTGGAGGAAACATTTCAGCACAAATTCTAGCTATTAGCAGCTGAACTGTAAAATCAAGGTCAGCATTAAGGTCTGCTCTCCAGCATCAGCAGGAAAATGTTGGACTTATGCCAGAAAAGACAAACAACTATCTCATTCAGGAATGAATTAGTTTTTGTGTTCACTGCCTCCCTGTCTCATTGATACATCTTCAGGACTGAAGGTCAGCAAAGGCAGCAGAGATATGCTGTGTGTGAACCAGATATGGACTGAATCACAGGTAACTCCATTACCTACACAGCTGTTCCTGGTCTCTCTCTCTCTCTCTCTCTCTCTTCTCTCCCCTCTCCTCCCCCTCCCCCTCTTTCTATCTTCTCCTAAACCCAACCGGTCGAGGCAGACGGCCGCCCACCCTGAGCCCGGTTCTGTTGGAGGTTTCTTCCTGTTAAAAGGGAGTTTTTCCTCCCCCCTGTCGCCAAGCGCTTGCTCGTTGTGGGAACTGTTGGGTTTTTCTCTGTAACAAAGTAAGGTCTTGACCTTACCCTGTAAAGTGCCTTGAGATAATGTATATTATGATTTGGCGCTATACAAATAAAATTGAATTGAAAAATTGAATTGAACTTTCTCTCATATCACCTGGTTTCAGATCCTGCACTATAGAAGAAACGTGACCCACCACAAACACATCATCACCACGAATATGTCTGATGTCAAGAAGTACAGTCATACACTTGCAGAAACACTTATTAGTAGGTATTATCAATATTCATGTTTGTAGTGGATGTTTTTATTTATGTTTTACAATTACAGTCAGTGACTCTGTAATTTTTTTCAGTTGATTTTTCTCATCAAAGTCAAAATCGGTGTCATACTTATTTCACCGAAATAACTTTTATTTATAAAAAACCTTGACTTCACCATGAAAGAACCAAAAACCATGACTTGAAAAGTCATGATATATTTATATTTAATTTATATTTAATTGATTTAAGTACTTTTTTCATTCATTGTAGTGTAACGCAACATATGGCACAAGTCAGGGCAATCTAGCAGGCTTCACCCCGGATGAACAAGCTAATTTTCACCCCTTTTCTATGCTGTGATGCCTTGCACAAACACTGTAAATACATCTTTCACCTGTGCATTGCAGTGCCGTTACACTAGAAACACCACAGCTACACTGCACTCCAGGATGAAAAAGTGTGCTGCAGCCCCAAAATAAGTTTCAGAAACACACAATCACTGACTGAAGGTCTCACACAGAGGCTCTGATGCTTTACAGTAGCACCAACTCAGGGATTGAATGCAACGGATCCATTTTACCAGCCTGCAAGGCAGCTAACAGCTCGCTGTTTGAATCTGTGTGTGTGCTCTGTAACTGTGATGACCTTGGGTCCTGCAGTTGGGTATTCTCTCCAAACATGACAAGGATGCAGGTGGAGATCTGGGCAGAGCGTTACGGAGCAGGCAGAATGAGGGGTGGGAAGAACAGAGTGGTTTGCTCTTGAGTGTTGTGCTAGGACTAGCTGGATTTCCAGTAATTACATATTGTAGCTGCGAGTCTCACAAACACCTTCTACTTCGAATGGTCATTGGGGTTTGATTTTTTTTTCCACAAAAAGTTTAAGTACCTTGACAAAAATTCTTAAAATGCATCAAGTAGCAAAACACATTGTTGACCGGATGACTCAGGATTCAGAAGTCCATGTAATATGGTCTTCATTTCATGTTTTCTTTGTCCATCTTGTCATTCAGCTTGTAGCAAATGGAAAAGTACTAAGAACCACAAAACTTCTAGGGACAATGTAGAATTTAATTAACTTGTACCCAAACACACTGTTGGAGCCGCTCCCTGCTTTCCATTCAAACACATTTCCACTGAGAGCTCCCAAGTACAACCAGTCTGCTGCTGTTGGTCACTGAGTACAGTAAGTACAGTAGCTCCATCTGAGAGGCTAAAACAGTCAGATGGAAAAAATGGCCCTGCTAAAGGTTTATCATCATCAGAACAGACCATTCATTAAATTTTAGTCCTTTATCTTGATCTAGACAATTAGATACACAGGTCATGGCTATATTACAAGGAAGTGACACTGTATAACAAATCAGGGCAGCTAAATGATGAATCGTGGAACACGTTTTGTTCATTGATACTGTGCCAACATCTGCTCAGGACTACTGTCAATAATGTTCATGTCACACAAATGGTGCAGTTCTCATGGTCCATGCTTGAAAACGACATGTACACATGGTGTGAACATATATGCTATCTGTTTATTGCCAGATGTGCCATGTCACTTCAGATAACCCTGCCGGCTGCTAATGCTGTTGGCTGTAGTCAGTTACAGTCAGCTGATTTCTGGCAGAGCTATGAGTAATAAGCTCAAATTAATATCATCAACACCATTGTTTTCATAATAGCAACATGAGGAACAGATATTTAAAGCAGAAAGGCTTTTTAAAGAAGTATATATCACCATGCTGAGTATAAAAATAATACAGTGCTGGAATTTGTTTGTTCTCTGCTTGAGGCTTTTCAGCTTTGTAGCAGATTTTATTTTATTTTATTTTTTTATGCTGGTCACTCTCTCATAATGCTGTCATTCATCACTGAGCAGCTGAAAACGCCAGCAGGTGGAGAACACAGTGAAGTGTTGTTGTTCAGAGGCAGAGCACTGGGCAGGAAGTGACTGAAGTAATTACTGGGTTGTCAGTAGTGATCAAGAACTTTGTGAACTCCCTACAGGTACACTATGATCTTTAAGTTATGTTTGGCAATATGTTCATTATGGCTTTTGTTGTTGGCAAGAGACATTTTGTAGCTTCCCTCCACTGACAAATTACAGTGGCTTAAAGTCCATAATGTCACTAATGCAGGATGTATTTATCCACTGCACTCTGTGGTCTAATAATTAAATGGACAAGGCTGGAGAATGCTATGCTATTTAACTTGGCCACAGGAGGAGAGAAGATAGCCTGAATGTGCTGTCAGTTGAATAACAAGAAAATCGAACTCTGAGCGTGCTGCAGGTTCAGGTGGAGAGCTCTATTAAAATGACTCACTATGAGCTCAAAGCACAAGCTCATTTCCAAGTACAATGTCTCGCTCTTCCCTCTGAGTCAGATCAACTGGATAATAACCCTTAATTTTTCTAAATGCATTATCCACCATCACATTCAGTGTTAAAAAAAGAACATAATGTAGCCTATGTTGTCTCATCTGCCTCTAATTAAACTGATGAGCGTCTTTTTTAAACTTGTCTACATTAAACAGCTCTCCCTATACTGCACTCAACATGTACCAGGGTGAACTGTGAAACTGTAACTCTGTGACTTCTGTCCTCTTACAGAAGAGGTTTTACAAGGCTGTAATGAGTTAGTTATATCACACAGTATCAGGCTGTTACCATTGCAGATGTCGCACACAAGCAGACATTCAGCAGAAATGTTCTGTAAAGAGGCAACATGGACCCACCAGGACAGTCAGTCAGTCAGTCAGTCATTCAACCAGTTAGACAGTCAGACAGTCAATCAGTCAGTCAATGATTCAGAAAGTCAGTCAGTCAGCTCGGCTAAATACTAGAGAGGAAAATCTGTCTTGTGTCTGAGGCAAGGTAACCATAAAGCAGAAAGGCACCAGACATCTATGTCACAGATCACATAAGAATACACACACACACACACACACACACACACTTTGTATGGTCAAAAATACAACACAGCTGGCTCCAGCACAAATCACTTCTCATTTCAGACCGATTACGAATTAAAACTGCGTAACTTTACTCAGAAATATTAACGTTCACACAGTGCTGATCAAGCCTGTCAGCTCCAGGTAAATCTCTCTGGTTTTGCTGGAAAATGGAGCAACCACAGCGACGGTGGCGGAGCAGGCTACAGCAGCAGAAGTACAAGGAAAAACCTAGGAAGGATCCAACAAGAATTTCTGATGCTCCAGATATAAAAGAAGACGGATCACGACGGTGAGGATTAACATGGATTACCACTGGTGTGGACCCTCCTCATTAGAAACAACAGTGTTGTGTATTTACTCTACTGCAAGATGGGGGAGACAAAAGATCCACACTGCAGGTTTCATCTCCTTCAAAACAGATCACCTATCATAATGTAAACATGTCTTCATGTCAGACTACTATCTGTGAACCACAGTCACAACTAATTGATAGTTTCATTACTGATTCAGGTATATATTTTTTAATCAATTAATTAACCTATTGGTGACACTCTACATTAACCACCCAATTTAACATTTATTAGCAGTATGAACATTTAATAACTGCATTATAACACTAATAATATAGTTGTAAGCAGATAAGTGTGGCTATAACTCCTGCTGTGGGCCAGCACAGTGATAAAGTAATGATAATATTCATTATTGCTTTTGAGTCACAGTCCAAAAATCCTTTCACACACTGGATCACTCTGTAAGAAACGTGATTCTGCTTCAGTGTACAGTCTTTCATTTCTTACTGTCTGACATTAATGCTTTAGGTCAGCAGCATGGCTCACATCATGTCTTTATGAAAAACTAGACATGGATTGAAAATGCAAACACTGCTTCTCCACCGCTTAGGACAGCACAGATCAGGTTTGCTCCATCTCCACAACATGACACTTTCCTCTCTTTCAGAATTCCACTTGAGTATCAAGCAGCCACGCCCTCCACCATCCTTTGTGCATGTTATCAAAACTAAACCCCCCCCTCTTCCAATTCCACTTTCTTCTCTCTCAATCTTTTTCTCCACATCTCTGTCTGTCTCTCTCCCCTACTACAAAATGCTCAAAGCCGTTCAATAGCACTTGAATTTTTAGGTGGGAATACCAATGGAGGCAGCAGCACTCACTTGATCCATAATAAATGTGTATATGCTGCATGTGGTGGAAGAAATGTGCATTGCTTGCTAGAGAGAGGAGGCAGATGAGCGCTGTGGATGTTCTGCTTTTCAATGTTTTCTCAAACCAGAGTGAATTTGGGATTGTGTGTGTTCACAGACTGAAAATAAACAGCAAAACAAGGGGAGGCAGGTGTTTAACTATGACTCTAAGTTTGAATTTTTAATGTTTGGTTGATAAAGCCCAGAGACACATGCTGTCATAATCTGACATTTGTTGTGTTTTTTCATGTAAAAGCATTTTAATGGAAACCATAGGTGACATTTTGACACTGAGTTCACTCATCTCTCACCAGAGCCTCACTCTCACTGCTGCTGAATCACAAAGCTCTTATCAACTGCTATATCACAGAGAGGACAGGTGCCTGAGACATGACATGATGTGGGTGAAGGTTTGTTCAGTAACAGGAGAAGTTAAAATGATAAAGTCTTACTAATAAGATTTATTTCCAGAGTGAAGTCACTGTGACACAGTGATTATCTGCTCCTAAACACAGAGATGTTTTGCTTTTGGCTTTGTTTAACAGCTAATCAGCCCCCAGAATAATTAAGAACCACTTATATTTAGATTTATATACTGCACAAAACAACCAGTCAGTTTACTGTCTAAGAGACAAATCTTACATTTACAAATAAATCTGACTAAAATTTATATATGTATCCTCTGGGAAACATTATTAGGAGGCACCAGATAAATTTACATTGTTACGCAGATGACACCCTGCTGTACTTATCCCTGAAGCCAGGTGAGACTAACCCTGTAGACAAGCTTCAGGCATGTCTTAAGGACATAAAAACCTGGATGACCAGTAATTTCTTACTCTTAAATTCAGACAATAGGACACTACGCTCTCTAAATGCAGGTCTACTTGCGGTTCCCAGAGTTTGTAACAGCAGAATGGGGGCCAGAGCCTTCAGCTATCAGGCTCCTCTCCTGTGGAACCAGCTCCCAGTGTGGGTTCGGGAGGCAGACTCCCTCTCTACCTTTAAGATCAGGCTTAAAACTGTTCTCTTTGATAAAGCTTATAGTTAGGGCTGGCTCGGGTATGTCCTGACCCATCCCTTAGTTATGCTGCTATAGAGCTAGACTGCTGTGGGATTCCCATGATTCACTGGGCGCTCTCTCTCTCTCTCTCTCTCTCTCTCGACTACTTTATGGCATTAACTTTGTATTTTTTTTTCTCTCCCCCGTAGTTTGTGCTTCTCCTCTCTCTCCCTCTCTCTGTCCTCATTCTGCAGGTATCTCTGCCTACTCATCATTACTATCAACCACTGTTATCTGTCATTATTATTGATAACACCATTACCTATACAGCTGTTCCTGGTCTCTCTCTCTCTCTAGTCCCCTCTCTTCTCCCCCCACCCCCCCTTTTTCTCCTCCTAAACCCAACCGGTCGAGGCAGACAGCCGCTCATCCTGAGCCCGGTTCTGTTGGAGGTTTCTTCCCGTTAAAAGGGAGTTTTTCCTCCCCCCTGTCGCCAAGCGCTTGCTCTATACATATAAAACTGAATTTAATTGAATTAAAATAAACCAAAGGGTCCAACTAGAGTTTGCAGCAGCAGAGAATTGATCATCATCTCTTTCTCCTTCAGAAGCAGACTGGCAGCTACACATTTTATCGTATACAACGCAAACTGTGTCTTTACATTACTGCTGAAAAATTTACTAAACCATACGTCTGACTATATTGACTGACTTCTCCTCATCCTGGCAGCAACTTGTTCCACTTCATTTCAGTGACATATGAAAACCAATCCTTCAAACTAGTTTTAGAAAATTGGTCACAGTGAAAATTTCCACTTTGACAAATTTGACATAAATTTGTCAAAGTGGAAATTTTCACTGTGAGCAGAGGCCATTTCAAATCTGACCTCAGTGATATTTTGACAAATGTTCCAATGTCCAATAACCTGAAAAATTGAAAACCCCGAAAACTGATGAGCTATGATGTCTGCAAATCAAATCCAGGAGACAGTCTGCAAACACGGATGTTGGGCTGAGAATTTGATTGTTCCACAAGAAAAAAAACACAGGTAGTAGTATCTATTAAAGCTAAAAATGTCGGAGTGTCCTTGAGTGCAACAATGGTGAATTTTCAAAACAGTGGTTGCTCACAGCTAAAGCAACCTGAGGCTGCTTAACTATATGACAGTAAAGTAACACTAACCAAAACAGAAAGGTTGGTTAACCTGGTTGTTTTTCCTCTCTCACTGGAATTTCAGCTTCAGGATAATTTTTATACACAACCATGAAAATCAGTCAGGAAGCAAGAAAGTGATCAACTGGGCTGGTTTGAAAAATAATCACCAATAGTGTAACATAAATACAAACTGTAGTTAACATTAAACAAGTACAAATGTGTAAAGGATTAGCAAAACATGGCTGCATGGACTGTTTCAGTTATCCAGCATGTAGCATGTCCTTCCTCTGGGCCACAGTGGTAACTCATGCAAAACTCGCAACTGGTTTTCATATCACACATGCAGCCGTATTCACCATGTTTCTACCATCGAAATTTATGAGACAAATAGCAGTTCCATGAGTGGGAAAAGATTTTATATTTACATGTATATAAGCTGTTTACACTTTATATGATACAGATACTGCAGTTGATGAAAAAGTCACAATTCATGTGGTGTAATGTTTCACACCTCCTTTGTACAGCACACTACAGCCGCAGTCTTACCGTTGTTGGTTTGTCCCTCTGCAACACTCCAGATTTATCCATAATCTGAACTGATGAGGGTTTCTCTGCAAAAACAGAAGGAGAGAATCAGAATTCAATTCAATTCAATTCAATTCAATTCAATATAATTCAAACTAGAATCACCTCCTTGTGCTTTTATTCCTCCATCATACAGTTTACAACATTCAATAATGGTTAGAGGTGTTTTTGCACATTGTTATGTGACAGTGAAGTTCACCTTTGATCTTTTGGATATAAAATGTCCTCATTTCATTTAATCCTCACAGATATTTGAGTTAAGCTGTGTCATAATTAGTGTGTGAATTCATGAGTTATGACCAAAAAACTGTGTGAGGTCACAGTGATCTTTGACCTTTGACCACTAAATTCTAAGCAGTTCATCCTTGAGTCCAAGTGAATGTTTGTGCCAGATGTAATGAAATTCAAACTTTCTTGAATGTGGTCTTAAGATACCACATTCAAAAGGGCAAAACCGTGTTTTGTGCAGTCACAGTGACCTTGACCTTTGACCACCAAAATCTAAGCAGTTCATCCTTGAGTCCTAATGAATGTTTGCAGTGGCAATTTTGAAATTTGAATACTCCATACACAAGATATAAAGTATCCAATCAAGTAAAGACTGGGAGTTTGGAGTAATTTGAGTGGGTTCCTTAATTAGTTGTGTTAAATTTAGATTTTCAAAATTCAAAGCCTATTGAGGAAGAAAATAGACATTTTGTGTAGTCGGGACTTGGGCACCCATCTGTCTTGCCTTGTTAATTTCCTTAACTGTCGTACAATACCACTACCTTGCTAACTGATTTAATCTGGGTATAGGTGTTACACTGTGAGGTCTCCGCAATGCCTGTAACAACTGAAGCAACTTTATTTACATACAGGTGACCACCCCTCTGTGTATCACACCTTTCGGTCCAGTAATGCAAATAGCCTTCCTTCCTCTATCCTGCCTAATTACAATATCTGTAACCACTATACGATCAGCATTTACATACTGTGTGACCCCCACCTTGTGCCTACTGTATAACTGTTCTCCTGCCCTTCACTCTTGGTCAGTCTATTGCCTCAGACCTGCTCTGTGTCAGTAGGCTGGAATACAATTAAACTCACACCACTGCAGCAAACTCTGAACTGGATTGAATGAATTTTCTTCAACACTATCCAACCAATTTTTGTTGAAATCACCTAAAATAACCATTTCATTTTTATATGTGATTGAGTGAATGGTAGAAATCAAACATTTAGAGGACTCAGCATGGGCAGAGTGAGGTCTACCTTGGATCGGTTCCACCTTGAATCCAGATGAGTGAGCAAATCCATCTTGATCTGTTGAATACCATCCCATTAAGTTTTTTTTTGAGTTATGGTTCTGTTGATCCAGTGCCATTGTTGTGCCAATCAATACCCAGTCGTTTTGCCACGAGTCAGTATGTATTTTTGTTGAGCTCGAGTGAAAGTGCAGACAGGCCCATATCGCACTCACTCACCTGCAGCCATATTGGTGCTATCATGATCTACAGCCCTTTTCAGATATGGAATACACACAGTAACAATCATCCTTCATCTGTCTGTTGAAGTTACAGCTTTTTGTCTTTTATGGTTTTCTCGAGACATGGCAGGATGCCCATTTCATTGCTGTTTGCTCATATGTTATGTGTTTTCATAATTTCGTCTATGCATTTGTTATGACTGAATGGTAAAATCTCCTGAACAATATAATCTAGCTCGATCACAGCATTTCTGTCTGTTTAACTGATCTCATTTTCTTTAAGCACAGGAGCAGATAATTAAGTGTTTTATTTCAGTGATCTTTCCATTAATCTCACAGATGATCATTTCAGATTTTTGTCATGTCGACAACATGTATAATACACTTGAACATGATAAGGAACATAAAATGGTGTTTTGTGATTCCAATATTGAAATTTGCTCAAGGTGGCTCTCAGGTTCAGACTAAAAGCTGAAGGCAGTGTGGTAAATAATGGCTGACCTGTTCCATATTTCTGGGCCCTTCATTTTTCCATTTTGGCAAGAATGGCTCGCAGGCTACCAGTAGCTCAATTCTTGTTTTAGAGTAGCTCACCCAAAGGTTTAGAGAATATAGTCTGTACAAACCATGGATGTATAGTACAAATTTTAAGCAACACAACTTCACTCAGTAAATTTACTCCAACTAAATCACAACACCGGAGTACAGTAAGTAGTACAGTAGTAGTCAAATGGGTTTGTTTATATCAGATATGTTTAGGCAATATTATAAACTAAACTTTTACAACAAACAGGAAATATGTTGCCATAGATACAAAGAGTCAAGCTTTCAACATGAGCCTTGTTCTTTAGTCCATGTTTGTTTACATTTTGGAAAATGAAGTGTGAATGATTTTCTATTTTAAGTTCCTGTTTGTTCTGTACCACTGACAACTATCACCAGATCACTGACTGAGGAGCTTCTTCTTCTTCTCTGGTTTCTCAGCAGATGGACGTTTATCTACAGTGGTGTGATCATGTCTGTGTGTTGAGGTATGGCTGAATCATGACTAAGATTTTTGACACTAATGTGAGTTTCAGCCATTTTTGGTAGAAAATGTGAGTTTTGGATATTGATATTTGATGACCTGTTATATGATCTGATTCATCTGATTTGGTTTATAGATCAGTTTAAGTGTTTTTGATGTGATATAAATTTACTGTTTGTGCCTATGAGACTCTTTATTTGTACAAGTATACTGTTGCCATGGCAGCCATTTATTTTTGCTTTAAAAAATCTATAGAAATAAAGTTGAAACAGATGAATGAGACAATGAACTTACTGTTTACAACAACAGAGACAGGGAACTCCATGAGGTTACTCTCTGACACCACCATGCAGGTGAAGGTCTTCTGGTCTGTGAGCGAGGCCTGAGTGATGAGCAGGCTGAACTTGTCATCGATGCTGATGCGCTGGGCGTAATTGTCAGTAGCCTGAACTGTGGCCTGGTCACTGCGAGCCTGTTTGATCAGTAGATCGCCAGGAGTCCCATCGTCTTTTTCCTGAAGCATGGGAAGACAGCAAGGACAGAGAGGTGTGCTGATTTTGTAAAACTGTGCATCAGAGTTTCTAATCCCTCAATCATAGTTATAGTTGGCTTAGTTTACAGAGATGTATGAAAATCTACCAGTCAAGAACACAGTGTTAAACCTGTCATTCAGCAAAGCTTGACAGAATATCTGACAGTAAGTGTTAAACTAAAATGAAAGCGACTTCATCTGGTAGATAGCAACACTTTTACTTCAGTCCGCCAAAAGCACACAACCACCACCAAGAGCTTCCGTAAGAGAACCGCATACCCCGCTTACATTCGCTACTTCCTCTTTTGGGTATTTCACAATAAGAGTACCCAACAGAACATAATTAATTGAGACTTAACAAACTCACTGTCTTCTTTCTTTTTTCTTTTTGACAAAACATGTATATGAATATGACAGTAATAATAACCAATAACATGTTTATGCATACATACACAAAACGTATATGAATAGTGCAGTACTAACTCAGGATCGGTCGGCCAATTTGCGCGTGTGTTCGCCGATGTTTTTTTCGCGGCATGATTTACAGACAGTTTTAAAGTTTTAAACTTTCAGATAGCCTCTAACTGTTAAACTTAGTTGAAATATTAGTAATGAAGTAATATTAGTTGTAATTTCAAAGTTGTCAATTCAGTTCCATGGTGTTTGTAGGAGTTTACCGAACGCCGGGCTGAGATGCGTGTTGTGTGTGTGTGTGTGTGTGTGTGTGTGTGTGTACGCTCTCCTGCAGTAGAGCAGAGCGGAGCAGCAGCAACTGCGGGGCTATCAGAGGTCTTTAGCGTGTCCTAGAAGAACTTTAATGATGAGAGAAATGTTTTATATGTAGTACTAACTTGTGTCAGTGTTTAGTGAAAACGTGTTTAGAGCCATTTGCTGCCATTATCAATCCAGCGGCGGCGTTTATTTTTTTTCCATAATCGGTTATCGGCTAAAGGTGATGGAAAAAAATCGGTATCGGCATCGGCCCCAAAAAACCCGTATCGGTCGATCCCTAGTACTAACTTATAACATATTCATGTACATATACAGTATATATATATGTATATATATATATACATATATATATACACACATTACATATGTGCACTTATAACGAGAACTCACAAGTTTTGTTCTTTAACTCAATTTATCCTGTCCATCATTTAGTACCTTGAGTAGCTTAAGAGGTGAAGCTCCCTTTTTTGTGAGACAGTCAGCAAGCTGCTCTTCTGTGTTGCACCAAAGGATCTGCTGAACCTTTTGGGCTTGAATGAGTTCTTTGATGCTGCTCATTTCTACCCAAAGTCTTTTCTCAGTGACTGACTTTGTGGACTTAAGTGCGTCGGCCAGTGAATGATTGTCTGTGATGCAGACTACTGGTACAGTGTTTTTAACATCTCCAGTAGTAAGTTCTGAGAAGAGTGTCGACAGAAAGATGGCATTATCAATCCCATCTGACATTACCAATGTTTCACCTGCAAGAGTACTTCGCACAATCCTCTTGACTCTCTTTGACTGCCAAGAAAGAGGTGAAAAGTTCCCATGCTCCCCCATGAGGAGAATAAGGTGTCCTCCTTGTGTGCCTCCATCAGTCAGATTTCCAAATGAGGCATCACTGTACACAATCATCTTTAAGCCACTGTCACTGCCTAGTTGTTGAAAGTTCAGAACCACCTTCTTCGACTTGAGTTTGCATATTATTCTGTTTGCTTCATGAATAGTCTGAACAGTTGCATCTTTTAGGCCTGATGCCAGGTTGCTGGCATCAAACATTACATCTGGCCTGCTCTGTCTTGCCACCCATAGAATTTGGCCTATTTTGGACCTGAGCTGAGCTTTTTCTTTCTCATTGAGAGATGAGTCTTGTTCTACAGCTCGGGATCCATGTGTATGGGTTGCATGTGTTTGATATAGTTCTCTTGATGTATCTGCACTTTTCTGTCGACTGTTACAAAGTCTATTCTCACATAACAGAATTTTTCATGTTCCTCCCGACCAACACAGAATGCAGATCTGAGCTGAGGTATCACAGTTGTGGAGAAACTTAATGTGCTGCCCCATATGAAGTCATCTACGTGACAGGCAAGAACACCAGTTACAGCACAGTCCTGATCTAGCCAGTAGAAAACAGCTGGATCAACTTTAGACATTTTACCTCCTGCCGTCAGCACTATTTCTTTAACTCTGTTGTACCAGTATAAGGAAGCATCTGCAAGACCATACACACACTTTTTAAGCTTCCACAATGTTCCCTCACTCTTAGCCTCAGGAGGCGGTTTAATGTAAATGTCACGTGATAGTGCCATACCTTGTAGGAACGCAGATTTTATGTCCATAGAATGAAGTGTCCACTGTCTTTGACAAATAACTGCCAGAAGGAGCCGAAGAGACTCAGAAGCACATGTGGGTGAGTCCTTCTGCAGCTCTGACACTTCTAACTCCTCAAAACCTCTAGCCACAAGACGTGCTTTGGGTATTTGTCCTGTGCTCGTGTCTTTGAGAGTGCACACCCATCTTGTGGAAATACACTTTTGTCCCTCATCCTTGACTTCTTCAAACACATTGTTGTCAGTCCAGTTCTTTATCTCCTCATGTTTTGCCAAGTGAAATGATACATCTTTTGTTACAAATACATCCTCATGCTCATCTGTAGCGTTTGTGTCAGTCATGTTCATTTCCACCTGAAGATCCTCCACACCTGACATGTCAACCGCATCTGTGGTGCCTGCAACACCAGTTGGTTCAATAAATTGTAAATTAAACCAGTTTCTGTATTTACCTTTAACTTTTCCTGCCCGGCCTAAGACCTTTGCTGTGTGTAAGATCCCTCCATCTTTGTCTCTGTATGTCACAATTTGTCCCATTTTCAGATTGGCCTCTATTTCCCTCTCAACAGGATTTTGTGCCCTTGTATTATTACTTGTGAGGTGTTCTGGTTCTTTCTGCATCCTAGTGGGCAATGCTGCTGGCTCCACTTGATTCATACTTTGTTGCACTTCAGGTACAGTGTCCTCAGTGTCTACTGTGTTATTGTCAATAGTGATCTGTCTTCGCTCAAGATTTGTGTCATCTTCATAATCACCTTTTGTGACATTTTGATCCATGTTTTCTGTCCTTTTTTTCTTTAGTCTGAGGCGATGAACCCTAATGCAGGTTCCACCATGTCTGACAAACACCACCGCACCATCTTGACCAATTACAACTCCTGGTCCTTTCCATTCTTGACAGTCCACTTGCTTGTAATAGACTTTGTCTCCCGTTTCATATTTTTCATCTGTATGACGAATTTGCTTCCGCAGTGCTCTCCGTATTCTCTCTGAACATTCTGCTTCTGTAAATGCCTTTCTTGATGCATGTAAGGCAGAGATATGTTTTGCCACCCACTCACTTTTTGTTGTGCCCTCTAAGGCTGGGGGTTTATCAATTAGTATGGACGGCAGGTTGGGATTTTGTCCGAAGACTAACTGATAAGGACTGTAGCCAAGGACACTTTGCATGGTGTTTTTGGCCATTAGAGCCCAGTCCACTGCCGTGCTCCAGTCACAGTCATAGCTCGACTTTACCTTCATTATGATCTCTGAGAGTGTTTGGTTGTGTTGCTCCAAAAGCCCGTTGCTCCATGGGCTGTAACCAGCTGTTGTCTTTATTTCTATATTAAAGTTTTCTGCCATGTCTCGCACTTCATCATTGTTAAACTCCCCTCCATTATCACTGAATAGTTTCTGAGGTGGACCATGCACACTTATCCAGTCATGGACAAAGTGTTTCAGTATCTCAGATGATTTCTTTGTAGTCAGAACACTGCCAGCACTGAACCGTGTAAACTCGTCAATGATGTGTAGATACCACACACCTGGTTCAAGTTCATGGAGATCTACAGCTACAGTCTCATTGTACTGAGATGCTAGTGGTAGACCAACAGCAGGCCTTGGTGAAGTTTTACTGTATCTTTGACATATTTCACATTCACCCACAATTTTCTTTAGAAGACTGTCGCATTCTGTATCTTTGTTACCTGCACTCTTTGGGAGTCTCTGTTGTTTCTCTGCAAATGCATGACCAAATTGCTTGTGAAGTTTCAACAAGATCTTGTGTTTTGCCACTGAACTCATTTCCTCTGAGTTGATTAGTATTTCATTCTCACACTGACTTTCTTCCTGTCCCTTTTGTTTGTTGTCTATGATGTTCACGCAGTAATGACCAGAGCTTGTGAAATAAAGTTTTACAGGTTTGTTGAACATCACTGCTTTGTCATTTTCCATGTCCAGAACTGTCCCAGCTCTCTTCATGGAGGCTTTGCTCAGAAGCAGTGGTATGTTAGCTGGGACTACATGTGTTTCAATGTGACAGCTGGTCTGTCCAATCTTTGCAGGAATTTTTAACCTTTTGGTGGAATACACTACTTTTCCATCACCAAATCTGAATGGTCTGCAACTTGGTTCTTCTGTTTTTATTAAGACATTTAGTTTACTCTGGCTCAGCCCAGTGACATAATCATCCAGCCACTCCTGTCCACACACAGTTCTTGTGCATGCTGTGTCAATAATTGCCGCACCAAAACTCTCTGTCATAAAGATTTCTGCTTCAGTGGGCGACTCTTTTGTATAGAGAGTAATATTACATTCCTCAACTTCATCTGTGTTACTCTCTTCTGTCAGCTTAACCTGCTCACCTTGGTGTGGCCAGTCCTTGGCCCAGTGAAATGTGGATTGACAGACTGCACAGTTTGATCTGCGGCCAAACCTGTCCAATGGATTTGTGCCAGGCAATGGTGTTTTGTGATCATTTTGTGGGCCCGACTTGCCCCTTTGTCATCTCTGTTCAATGATATATGCAGTTTCTTGGTTTATCCCCATGCAGGATGTAGAAACTTTTCCTCCAAATATCCTCTTTAACGCCGACTTCATTGATGCAAATGTCAGATGTGTGCATGCTGTCAGAGCTAGCTGTCGATCTTTCATGTCCAGGCATGCAGTGTCCAGCAGTTTAAAAGCTAGCACTGCATCGGGAAGCTCCATCTTGTACTTACGCATCTTGGAATACTGTTGTTCAAAATCAATTGTATAATCCGACACTGACACACAGCTGTCTCTCGTAATCTTGTCAAAGTTTGAGTAAGCTTCATAGATTAGGTCTTTTTCTTCTTTAAGAAACAAGTTGTGGAGTTTTGCAAGCAGTGTGACCATACCGGAGTCTTTATCAAGTCATCTACCGGTATTTCCATCGCTGTCTCCCGCGCTCTCCCCGACAGCGCCAAAACAACAGCAAGCGCTTGCTTGTTCTTTTCCAACTCTGTAACTCTGGTCCAAATAGCGACTTAATTCTTCCAGCTTTCAAATGACTTCCCTTCGTCGAAGCTCGGCGGGACTCTGTAGTTGCTAACCATCCTCTGCTACCATGTTAAACTAAAATGAAAACGACTTAATCTGGTAGATAGCAACACTTTTACTTCAGTCCGCCAAAAGCACACAACAACCACCAAGAGCTTCCGTAAGAGAACCGCATACCCCGCTTGCATTCGCTACTTCCTCTTTTGGGTATTTCACAATAAGAGTACCCAACAGAACATAATTAATTGAGACTTAACAGTAAGATCCTCCACAACTGTAACACCATGAAAAACAAATCTTAGTCAGAGGACATGACCACTGCTGAGTCACATTGTCTCTGCTCTTTGTGAAATGTCATGTGAATCATTTTTCCTCTTCTATGGTTTGGAATTTGAAAACTGCAGGTGTTCTTTTTTAACTCAGGTTTTTTCAAATAATGAAGGATACTGAAAGCTAGATGAGGAAAGATGACAGTGAGGCCTATCTTATATGTCTTCTATACAGTCATGGCATACACAATATGTTATAATGATTTTGTTCTACTCAGAAAGCTCTTCTGGTAATACAAACATGGATCTTGGCTCTGTACATCAATTTCATTGAACATATTTCATGTCTGAGACTATGGGGGACTATTTATGGCAGATTTGCCATGTTGATGACAATGTTTTGATTTCTCCTCTGCCATATGTATGTATTCCTAAGATGTGGATTTTCTTTTTTATATTTTCATATTATATCTATGAATAATATATTCATATCATATTTCATATTATATTATATTTAAAATTACTCTTTTATTCCTTTACTTTTTTCTCATATTTCAATTAGCAAAATGACACAGTATTTAAAGTACATACTGTATTTGGTTACATGCATTTCAGTATTTCGAATACTTCAAATAAAAATCTAATTGTAATTTGAAAATGCAGGAGTCTTTGGTCTTCCTAATTCTTATGGAGACAATTAATGTGAAAATTGATGTGCCAATGTGTAGCCTCATGCAGGGCTGTCACGGTGAAGGAATTTCCCCCATAGTGATTCAGGATGACTCAACAGGGTAATATGTGGTGTATACAATATCTGTTCAGCACCTTGTCTAATGTTGTCTTCACCTGTTTCCTCTGTTAGTGAGCACTGGTTGCTGAACCTTAAAAAATGAAATGTGCTTTAATATGTTAAGTATCACAGAGGAGTTATCTTAGTTTGTTATTTTCTGCGCCGTCATTTGACGTCAGTTTTGCGGTTACTGTGACAGCTCCAGCCACAAAAGATGAAACAAATTATTTCCTCTTCTTCCATGTGAAAGATTGTCTGGGCCTAAACATTTAAATTCTTCATAGACAATCATTAGAGTCAGTTTTTGACTTACATATTTCCACTTGATGAACATCAGATCTTCTGGTGCCGCATCTCCATCATTGCATGGTATAACAATGGTCTCTCCATACAAAGCAGTCACTCTATCTGAACCCCGCACTGTAACACAAAAGACAACATTATTAAAAATACACTGTACTGTCACAAGACCCAACAGGACTGACTGCTTGTTTCAGTCACAGGTTTCTGTCCTGGCTGCCTACTGTTTGGAGCCTGAAAAAGTGAGTAAAGTTACACAATATGTTGTCACTCCAAATGTCATGACACACATTCCAAACATGCCTCCCAATAAGTTCAGTGGCAGAGGTGTGAGAGGTTGGGCTCGATGGATAAAGCTCAGTGCTCCTTGGGAGTGAGCACTGGAGTAGTTGCTATGGTGGCACAGCCCAGTCATGTGCAATGTGGGAGATGGGAGAAAAGGGATGGAGAGAAGATGGATGGATGGAGGTCAGAGCAAAGCGGGTCTCCACACTCCAACTCTTTCTCTTTGAGCTTTTGGCTTAACAGGCTGAACGAGAACTGGTTCAGATTCTGGTCATTCCATAGCGATGAGGCCAGTGCAGCTGCTAACAAAAGTGGCTATGCTCAAGACAAACCTCAGGCCCATCTTTTCATCCTAAACTCTGAGCTGACTTTTACTGATATCAAATTTTAACTACAGTTTCAACTACAACCACATTTCCCAAAAAGTTGGGACACTTTTTCAAAAGTAAATAAAAACAGAATGCAATGATTTGCAAATCATGTAAACCCATATTTAATTGAAAGTAGAACAAAGACAACATATCAAATGTTGAAATGCTGCAATTTCATTGTTTTACGAAAAACATTTGCTCAATTTGAATGTGATGCCAGCAACATGTTTCAAAAGAGTTGGGACAGGGGCATGTTAACCACTGTGTTGCATCACCTAAAACCACAAACAACAAAACACAATGCCTCAATTCAAAAGCATAGATTCATTTTTCTCTGGCCTCATCAACTTAGATTTTATTAATTTGGTGTTAATTTCCTCTTTAACTAATAACTTCTAACAAAAACACATAATTTTTCACTAATAGAGTTTAATTTGCTGAATGTATTGAGGTTTTAACACTTTAGACCATAACTTCAGGCCACTTTACACTCTTTTCTTTCCTTTGAGGATAATTTCTTAGTAAACTGGGATATCTACAGTCACAATAATATTTGTAACCCACTCTAGGTCCTTTTCATCAGTGAAGAATTCTTTTTTGATGGCTATGACATCTGTGTTTATGTGTATCCAACCTCCAACATAGATTACTCCATTAATCGATAATTATATCACATACTCTGAAATTATGCTATTCTATTTCTATGATACATACTGTTTATATCAATATCTGCATGACATTGAGTACATGGTCTTCAATATCCTGCAGCTGTACTGTATTCTTCCTTTCATCATGATATAATAAGTAAAGCCAGTTTTGACTTGTGGTTCTGTTTATTCACAGCCAGCATTGTTTGAATGTCTAAAAAAATACATCAATTGTATGAACTTCCAATAACACAAAGCTTTATTTATTTCTTTTTTATATTTAAAGGAAATCGTGCACAGAGCTACTTTCAAATTAAAACAACCATGTATACAATGTGCAACACTAGTTACAATTAGTGAAGGAAATATAAAAAAAGGGACATATTTTCTCTGATGGGAATTCAGCTCAAAGACTCAGCTAAATTTATCATCTTTGAACACTCTAAATTCATGAAGCAGTGAACAAACTGTATCAGTGAATTCGAGATGGATGGATAATTATGAGGATCTGGGAAACTATAGAGCAGAGAGAACAAAGTGGTGAAAAAAAGAGAACTTCTCTAATTTTAGGATTATGAGATGGTTCAGTTTGTTTCCTCCCAGTTTCTTATCACTGGATTCTGCATTTAAACAAAGGTGACTGGTCACTGACCTACAGTCACCAAAGCCTACAAAGCCTAACTGTGCATTTTTATAACCAAATAATACAACTAGTAAATATTGAGTGGTGTGAGGGGCATCAGCCAAAAGCAAAAGACTTTACAGCTGAACTTAATTAATGAGCATAATTAATAAGCAAACCACAACCACAGGACTACAAAGAGCCTGTTTGATTTTTACTTGCTGTTTGGCCACTGAAGAAAGTAAAGAACTAAAAATATGTATCTATATATGACACACATGAATAAACTGTGGCTCAACTGTGCTGTATAAGTTAACATGGAGACTAGTTGTTCCAGTGTGCTATAGCATACCTCCTCACACACACACAAATCCAAGCACTGATTCTTGGATACACCCTGCTTTAAAATAAGATCCTGTTTCTGCTACAATGACTCTTGTTACAGCACAGTGGACAAACACTGGTTACCTGTGAATGCAAAGCAAACAGAGCAGCCAGGCCTGCTCATGTTGACCTGATTTGACCATGCTGCCTTTCACTTGTTCTCTTTAGAAACACTTCACAGATTTTATTGATACCACAATATACCACAATAAATCTGCACCAAACGTCACTGCAGTCCTAAGCATGTCTCTTATTATATTCATCACCATCTTTTTTTATTGTTGTGTTTAATTCTTTCAGGATCCTGGGTTTACTACAGTATTTGTATGTCTACTTCATCTCTTTAGGTGCAACCCATAAGTCATCCACAAACTGCAGTATCAGATCCACAGTGTTTGTAAGGCAGCCACCACCACAGAGCATTGTTCACACAGGTGGGAGGGCAGTAATAGCACGTTAGTCTCCTGTTTTTGACCCATTGGAATTTGTATCACAGACAAAAGGTTAATATAATCATCGTCATCCAACTGAAATACATCCTGTAAAACTAACTAACAACTGAAGTGGGTTTTTTTCAATTCAGAAAACTCCCAACAAAAAGTTTAACTATATACTTATAACTTATATACATGTGTATGACAGCTGTATCTACTGAATCTAACATGTAATGTTCCCATGATGTGACCTGAACCTCCGCCACATTAGCCAGCAGTGGCACCTTTTGGTCATACATTTTTTTCAGTACAAAGACTCTTGGACTTGGTTGGATTTAACAGAAACCACTCATCAACATTTCTCACAACGCCTCCAGTGCAGTACCAGCAATAGAGATGCCTGGGGGTCAGTTTTGTCAGTGAGCACAGGAGACGAGTTAACAAGGTTCACAGGGGAAGACTATATATGGATACTAAGAGATTTCCTCATGCGGCAGTTCATCCCAGTCAGTCAAACTATTAACAAGTCAAACATCATCTACATCGAGATGATGGGTCTGTGTGAACCAGCATATAGCCCCAAACCATGCCAGCTTGCAGCCGTCACAGTGAAATGTGATTCTTCGTGTCAAGAACAGCCTCCAAATCAAATTGGATCACTCCTGAAAATTTTTTAAAAAGTACAATTCAATGCTGAGTGACAATATAAAGCATCAGTAAACTGGCAGATACATCCCTTGCCACCTTGAGTGCTGCTAGCAAACCAAACAAGACTTTCCTTGCCTAGCAGGTACAGAGCTGCAGCTTTGGGACAAACGCACTTCATCCTTCATCAAACATGTGTTTCTGTATGTGTACAGTCTGAGTGTATGTATGTATGTGTGTGTGTGTGTGTGTGTGTGTGTGGTACACATCTCCACATGCCCCTTCCTGGTAGAGGAGCAGAGGTGTCTACACGTCCCAATGCTGAGCGTTCCTGCAACGTTCCTGCAACGTTCCTTTTTCTCTGCTTCTATACACCTTGTGGAGATGAACAAACATTTCCATGTCTGCTGATGCTCCACTGTCTAAAATGAGGCTAATTGGATGTTCAGATGAGAAGTTGATTAACATACATTAGCATAACAACACATCCACTTGTCTCTGCTCTGAAGCATAACAGGAAAAGCCTGACATTGCTGTGATGACTGATGTTCTCCTCTCACAGTTTATATGAATGCTGTGTTTGTGCTGGATGGTGTAAAATTACATTGCTTCACAACTGCTAGATGTGTAAATAAGTAACCACTAAGAAGTTTAACAAACAGCTTCAGCTGCACAAAACACTACTGTGCTCATGAACTAAATTGGCTAATTACTGATCACATATCAGCTCACTCCACATGACCCACAAAATAACATGTGTATGAGTGTGTGAGTGAGCCAGAGAGATTGTTTTGCCAGTGAAGGGGTGCCTATCTGCATGAGTCATCAGAAGGGTTTCTGCCATGGCAGTGATCAAAGGTAGACTGAAAGTCAGACTGTGGGCTTCTAAAAATGGCAGCATGGTTGGGGGAAAGCAATGATCCTGCTGTCTGTTGACACTATGTGTGTCAGCAGTGGGTGCAGGTAGGAGGAGATGTTTATACTTCACCCACACAATGTCTGTTGCCAGATACATACCACAGACTTCCTCCTGACAGGGCTCAGACAAGCTTCCCACCTACTGTTAACACGTGTCCTGAGTTATGGCACTGGTGTTGTATAGAGCAGCAGCACATAAAACACAACGCCTCGCTGTATGAAGCATCGTTTAAAGGTACTCCAGTGACTCAGTGCGGCATTTCAACGAAGGTTGGGGGACTAATCACAGACATTTTTTAATGGTCAATATATTATGACTAGGCTCAAGAATTCCTTCAGACTCAAAAAAACGCAGTATCCTACACTTCCAACAATGCATCCCAAGCATCTTTTGGACCCTCCTGGCTTGAAATGCCATTGATTTTCAAACGCAACAGTTTACAACCCAGACTGACAGTGCAATCCTCGTAACGAGTAAACTGAGCTTTCATTAAGGAGTCCTGCATGTATGTTTGAAAAGGCCCTGAAAATCAGTTTCTTGTAGTGGTGCAAGTGATGGGGTCCTACTGTACTTGAACAAATGTCAAATTTAAAGTTTTTTCTTTTTGTTCACATGAAAGATTTCTGCATTCATGTTTCTATTTTGCATGCCTCCACATCTGCTCAGACTCATAAATATACATAGTGAAGACTATGAAGAAATTTAATGAAAGGTCCTAATTGTATCTTTTTATTTGTTATATTCAATTCAATTCAATTCAATTTTATTTGTATAGCGCCAAATCATAATATACATTATCTCAAGGCACTTTACAGGGTAAAGTCAAGACCTTACTTTGTTACAGAGAAAAACCCAACAGTTCCCACAAAGAGCAATATATAATTATATAGGGATATATAAATAAAATTGATTAGATCTGGCTTTGTTAAGCTGTGTTGTTGACGTTCTGCTGTATGTCGACTGTATTAGTGTGTGAGTTCACTGAAAAATTGCTGGGCCAATAAAGTTGATTCAGTGAACATCAAACGTTGTCACCGCAGCAGCACAGGAGATCTACACAGTCAACACAATTTCAAGGCAGGCACCACCGCGTTCAGGAGAATGTGACAGACATACGGACGGACACCTGAAAACATGATGGTTGTGTCTGAAATCACAGACTCAGTCACTGCTCCCCGTTCACTACAAAGGGAGTTGTGTGTAGAGGACTTTATAGTGACACGACTACCCTTTCTTTTCTTTCAGTGCTAGTGCAGTGCATGATGGTATACGTATATTTCTTGGTTTGGCCATTGTTTGTGCACAACTTTTCACAATGCATTGTGGGATACTATAAATGCACTATATAGGGTATAATGATGCTCACTATACATTCACACAAACTGGCAAACTCACTATATAGTGGAGTTCAGAGTTCAGCGACATTTGGATCAAAACAAAAAAAGTTGTGGGGTTGTGTACTTATGTTGTCAGCTCACTCTACACAAACCACAGCCACACAGTCCTGATGAAGCTTCTTCAGTCAGTGTTTGATATATGCAGACTTTGAAGGAAAATGAAAATTATGTATAAGAAACTGAAAGACTGAGCAGACTGAGATGTTTACTGCTGATTTGAGAGAGAGGCAGAGACGTTCCTTTTCATAGTAAAGTGAAACTCTGTCCAGCAAAACCCATCTGCATCTCCATCAGGTCAAGCTGATGTTAATCTGCTGCTATCTCAGCTACACTGACGTAGCTGAACCTGTTACCTGTGTCACCTATAACATAACATGTTCTGACTTTTTCCATTAAAAATCAGTTTTTATACATGAATGTGACTCACATGGGCTTCATGAGTTCACCTACAGTTGAAACCAGAAGTTTACATACACCATATAAAAAGGCACATAACCTTTTTTTTCTCACCATCTAACATTAAATCAGATTAAACTTTTCCTGTTTTTGGTCAATTAGGATTACCAAAATTATTTCTATTTGCTAAATGCCAGAATAATGAGAGAGATAATTTTTTAGGCAATTTTTTATTACTTTCTTGAGAGTCAGAAGTTTACATACATTTCATTAGTATTTGGTAGCATTGCCTTTAAACTGTATGACTTGGGTCAAACATTTTGGATATGCTTCCACAAGCTTCTCACAATTGTTTACAGGAATTTTGGCCCATTCCTCCTGACAGAACTGGTGTAACTGAGCCAAGTTTGTAGGCCGCCTTGCTTGTACATGCCTTTTCAGTTCTGCCCATAAATTTTCAATAGGATTGAGGTCAGGGCTTTGTGATGGCCACTCCAAAACATTGACTTTGTTATCCTTAAGCCACTTTGTAACCAGTTTGGCAGTATGCTTAGGGTCATTGTCAATTTGAAAAACCCATTTGCGCCCAAGCTTTAACTTCCTGGCTGATGTCTTGAGATGTTGCTTCAGTATTTCCACATAATGTTCTTTCCTCATGATGCCATCTATTTTGTGAAGTGCACCAGTCCCTCCTGCAGCAAAACAACCCCACAACATGATGCTGCCACCCCATATTTCACAGTTGGGATGGTGTTCTCAGGCTTGCAAGCTTCCCCCTTTTTCCTCCAAATGTAACGGTGGTCATTATGGCCAAAAAGTTCAATTTTAGTTTCGTCAGACCACAGGACATGTCTCCAAAAATTAAGGTCTTTGTCCCTGTGTGCATTTGCAAACTGTAATCTGGCTTTTTTATGTTTCTTTTGGAGTAATGGCTTCTTCCTGGGAGAGTGGCCTTTCAGCCCATGTCGGTACAGGACTCGTTTCACTGTTGATAATGACACACTCTTACCAGCTTCAGCCAGCATCTTCACAAGGTCTTTTGCTTTTGTTCTTGGGTTGATATGCACATTTCGGACCAAAGCAGGTTCATCTCTGGGACACAGAACCCGTCTCCTTCCTGAGCAGTATGATGGCTGGACATTCCCATGGTGTTTATACTTGTGTATAATTGTTTGAACAGATGAACGTGGCACCTTCAGGCATCTGGAAATTGCACCCAAGGATGAACCAGACTTGTGCAAGTCCACAATTCTCTTCCTGATATCTTGGCTGATTTCTTTAGATTTTCCCATGATGTTACACAAAGAAGCAGTGTGTTTCAGGTGTGCCTTAAAATACATCCACAGGTGTGCCTCTAATTAACTCAAATGTTGTCAATGTCATATCTTTGGAAGCCTCTGATAGGTTTCTATCAGAGGCTTCCAAAGACATGACATCATCATCTGGGCTTTCCCAAATTGTTTAAAGGCATAGTAATCTTAGTGTATGTAAACTTCTGACTTTGAAGAAAGTAATAAAAATGATGTGGAATATTAAGGATTTATATAGTAAGGTTATTTTTTCTTCTGCACTTTTTTCAGTTTATGAAATGAAGGAGATCAGGAGAGATGTTAGTAAAGAAGAGACTTCACAGCTCATCCAAACACATCAAAGATGTCAGAGCTGTCCCACACAGCAGATTGGAAAACATAAATAATGAGTCTGTATGGCAAATTGGAGAGCACAGTGTGGAAGAGGAGAGAATAATTCAGCTCCACCGGTCTGAGCCTCTGACCCCATTAGCACAGTGGGGAAAATAAGCAGCTGGCACTTCCTCCACTCACACATAATGGTCCTCACCTGGTGGAGATGCAGCCATGCGGCCCTCATCGCCCAAAATAAAAATGAAAGCTGTAATCTTATTTCGGGAGATGTAATTGAAAACAAGCCAGTGTGCCAGGGCCAGGAAGTGTAAGTGAGCAGATGGTAATTAGCTCCAGCACGATCCACGGATCAGATTAAGGCTCCAGCACATTAGCACTGTGTCAGCAAGGGGAGATGTTTGGTCCTGCAGCTTACATTTTATTTTGAGCTTTTCTGGTAAATGTAAGGCAAACTCTGAACGGAGAGCTTTACTCTCCCCAAAAATAAATCCTCCTTTAAGTTTTCTACTTTGGACTACTTGGATAATTCAAATGCATCCCTTCTCGAGAAACACACAGCATGGCATATTAATATGATTCTCTGAGATGGTGTGATAAATTACTCTGTCCAAGGTCAAATAGCCATCGTATGGAAAGAAAACATCTTCAATCTCAGCTGTCATGATGATTGCAAAATAAATCTGATTTAACAGCTGTAAAGAATCTTTAACACAAATCTTTCATCCTGTTTTTCATTCTGGACTCTCTCTCTTTTCCCTCAAGAAGCTTACATATTTCCCTCAGAGGCAGCCAGGTTAAAACTTTAGGGATTTGGGATAACTCCCACAGGTAAATGATGGATACAATGTCAGCACTTAAAGAGGACCATGCTGTACCATATGCAGGGTCCCTCACCCCAGTGTAAAGCCACACCTCTGATTTACACAGAAGGCCTTCAGCCAAGCTGTTGGGGTCACTGGCAGTAATGGGTTGGCTTGCTGGCACTTAACAGATAATTTGTTGCCAGCTCAGGAGGGAATCAAGAGCCTCCATGGGCTTCAACGCATATGTCAATATCTGCCAGCAGCACCATCTGTATCAATCTGCAGTGAAGCTAAAGGGAATACACTTGAACTAAAGTGTCAATGTATCCGTCCTGTTAAGTCTCACATTACCAACCGTCATTTGTTCTAACACCTTTCCATATAGCAATAGATCCAGATCTCACTACAAACATTTCACAGTTTACAAAAGCTTTTGCTTTTATACATCACCCACATAGTTAAACCTTTTGTTGTTCATTGTTAAGGTCTTCACCTCTACATTGTCCTGGGAAAGTGTTCCACACTAACATCCCTCGTATCCTTCAACAGGAACACAAAGCCTTCAGTAAATAGGTACAGTAGAGTGCAGCCTATCAGTCTACTATTAGTCTGCTCAGCGTTTTAGCAGCCCCCCCACCTCACCCCCGACACAGGAACGATTAATTTTAGTCTTTTTACATGTAATTTTAGCTGAAGTGTTATAAACATGTGTAGATTATATTAATCAATAACAGGATCTGCCTGCAGACACAAACAGTACCAACAATTATTTTTTAGAGGCACATTTTATACTTCATAACTGTTACCATTACATTTGTGGTTCAAAAATACTGAAAATATATATTGAGTAAAAATAAAGACAATATCACAGATCACCTCTGGGAGGAGATAGAATTTCATGTGCAGTCACATATCTGTGTTTTTTTCAAAACAAGTGGAGGAATAACTTTTCATGGTGGTCACTTCCCTTTGATCTGTTTCTGAGTGGAAGCTGCAAAACCACTGTCTTGAGGCTTGTCCCAGTCACCACAGACAGAGCTTCAAACCCAGTCAGGGTAATCACAGCCTTTGTTACGGCACAAAAATGCATGCAGGAGGTTTGAACACAAACGAGTGAGCCTCAGATCTTCTGAATGCTATAAAAAGCATTACCTTTCTCCACAGCTGAAGATGTTTGTCAGAGATGAGGTTCACGTTCTCATGTGAAGAATCACAAGTCCTGGAACCAGAGTTATATCTGTTGCTTTTTTTAATTCATTTTACAAAGATCAATAAAGTGTGAAGACAAGGTACCACATGATATTAGCACATCTCTTTTTCACTGGAACAACAAAGCTGCAACAGGAGAGGTGAAGGTGTGACCTTAGCTCTGACACCTCTAATAAAATCATTTTTAGTGCAGCAGATGCTGGATTCTGATAGCTGCCTGTAGGCTCTGCAGTTAGGCTCATATTTGCCCTCTGCCCTCTGTCTCACATCTTTTTCTATATTTCACACACTGAGATTGTTGCATTCCAGCACAGGCTATAAATGTGGAAACAGCTCACTGGTTTAGGAACTTCTCACCTGCAAAAACTGACAGCTCAAGCTTTTAAACACCATCACTGCAAACCAAGACATGCTAAATGAAAAAGTAAGGCAAACAGATCCTGTTTGATACGGTGCTGGCAGGGGAGTATTATGCATAATAAAACCTTTACAGCTGAACAAAAAGGAACCAGACAGTCTTAAAATGCACTTTGTTTACCTTTGCATTATTCAAATCTGTCTAGTGCTGCCACTACAGAGAAATCCACGTTCCTTTTGGCAAGACAGCTCAGGTTTATGGCATGCAGTGCAGTACAAAAATCTGCTAACAGTCAGCATGACGTCCCATTGCCAGCTGGAAGTGAAGAAGAGGAACAAGGCCAGTGAGGAGGTCAGAACAGGTCTGCTGAGTCCCAGTGGATTCCTGTGGCTCTGAGAGAGTTTAAATTACTACCTATGGCCACCAGCAGGCCCTGAAACAGACAGGTTTTATGTAGGCAGACATCTGCTTTGTCTGTCTCACATACACATGCACAATGTCATATACCTCAAAATGCTGTCATGGGTTTACTGGAGCAGTTTTTACAGCACTGCCCTCCTTTAGTCCCATACCTCCCACATGCTCTCTCCAGAGCTTCCTAGCATGTTTAAAACTGAGCTTTGCATGAACTGAGTCCATAACAGTGACCAAAATGAAAGGTCTTGTGCTGAAGGCCTTTTGACAATAACTCAGTAGCAGAGAATGGGCCAGACAGGAAATACAGTAGAAATGAATGGGCATATGTCCTGTATATATCTGATTTTGTGGCAGTTCACAGGTGTGTATTTGTGTGTTGAGTGTGTAATCATGCACCTTGAAAGAATAGTCATTCATTTCTGGAACAACTTCAACTGCATGGGAAGCAAAGCGAAGAGTACTCAGGGAATGAAAATGAAACTAAATTATGTGGCATGGTGTGTATGAATGTGTGTGTGAACTGAAACAGAGGCAAGTTTTGCCCTGCAAGTCAGAGTGTGTGTGATCTGTCAATTACATTTAAGGTAAGCTGACCACATCAGCAAATCAGCAAACTGTCTGTCAAGTTTCACATCAGCACTGAAATAAGCCACTTCCTCATGATTCTCATTCACAGGTCCATTCAAATCTCCCCCACTGCTGAAAACTATAAGGCAGAAAAAAGGCAGCAAACTCCTTAATGAGTGGAATAGAGACCCTGGGGTCAGAGCAACACAGCAGAGCCCTTTAAGCACACACATGTCTGGTGTGGTAAGTGCTCACAGTGTGATGCATTATGAACACAGAGAAGCACAACAGGGCCTTGGAGAGCTGGTAGTGGGAGGGCTACGTCAGGGGATGTCGGGTGCAGTGATGGCCAGGGAGTGAGAGATCACTGGCTTTCACCAGTCAGTAATGGCTTCCTCCCTTTGTGTCATTATCCTCATCCATCTCTCGCTAAGCTAAATGATAGACTATCAGTAGCACAGAGATCATTATGGACCAGGCTAATTAGCAGTTGTTAGTCTGCAGCTAAGTGCAGCAGCCCCCTCCCACACACATACACATGCACACAACCTCCATTTCACCAGCTTGAAAATAGTAGATGCTTTACAGAAGGCAAGATAAAAGGAAAGCTCCTCAAATCTCACAGCCTTCAAGTACTGCACCAACGTCTGGCCCTGGCTTTGGACTGTTCTAATTTATCTGTGCAGTCAAATCTGCTTTTCAATCTGATGACGACGTTTCTGAGCTGAATCATCAACATTTTATTTAAATTAAATAAATAAAAAAACGACATTGTGGGCAAGCATGGAATATGAAATATAAGTTTAAGAAGTCCACAATGCCTGACCCCTTTCAGTGTCACCTAACCCTGAGTCATGGTACAAAATTATACTTTCATAAGACACAGGCCTTTAGAAGCATCCACACTGTAACAAAACCCCATGACATGAGTTCATAAGTTCATTTGTTCAGCCATACAGAGGTTGTAAAACACGCAACCTCATCCAGCTCAGAGTGAGCACTGATCGATTATCAAGAGTGAGCATCACTGCTTCCCTTCAAAGTGTACAAATCAGATACACTAGAGGACATCAGGTAACACTAATGACTGGTTTGGAGCACACAGCAATGCATTTCATGTCGATGATGAGCCTATTAGAAGCACAGGTGTCACTTTGTTACAGCTCACTAATAAGGAGAACTTCAGAGAATTACATCTGACTTAGTGTCATGTCATTAATTATAGAGTTGTACAATGAAGTAACCTCAGTTACTTACATCACTTCCTGTTATTTTTTCTTGCTGTCACATGAGGCTGTGATTGTGATAATCCTGACCTCAGTGTCCTTATAATGTGGGAATGATATCTTGTAATGCCCTGCAAGTATCACTTCTAAGCATCAATATTAAAGCCCTGCAAACAGAACTGACTGGCTCTGGAGCAGAATCCACTTTATAATCCCACCACATCGCTGCCTCCTTTTCCCAACCACACCAGCGGGGGAAAACACTGTGCTAGCTGAGAGAAAGGGAGCGAGAGAGAACAGCAAAGGGAGCATCAGTGTACAATTATGATGTCACGTGTTGTATTGGTCCAGTGCCAGATGGCAGATACAAAAAGGTACTGAGATTCCAACACACAACTTGTGTCTGTGTCTCCACAGTAAAAAAAAACAACAAAAATTTACAATGAAAATGAAACAATGTGGTAAAACCAGAGAGATGTGTGGAATTCTTTTTTCTAACTTTTTAACAACAACAACAAAATTCCCCAGAGGGATACATCCATTCACACACACACACACACACACACACACACACACACACACACACACACACACACATACACACACACACACACACACACACACACACTGTATCTTTTACAGATGCATGCACTTCATCTGGACTGAGTTTGCTCCATCTGCACCTCCTGTGAAAGATTCCCCCAATGCTGCAGGTGTTACAGTACAGCCCTATCATTGCCCGGCTGTCTACTACCCTCCCTCCAGCTTCAGTCCACCGTCCTCTTTAGTCTCTCCTGTGTATTTCAAACCAAGTTTTAAAGTCTGAATAAGTACTTTGATCCAGTCTTAATCCCCAGCCATGCTTGACAACGTTACAGTTAGGAGCAAATTGACTGACGGTTCACACACACACACACACACACACACACACACACACACACACACACACACACACACACACACACACACACACACATTTCAGTACATGACTTGTCCTCACACCCCATTAAACAAAATCATAAGTCTTGCACAAAACAATGAGGCCTTTCTTTGGTCTGGGGTTTAGAGGCAGCTGGGCAGCCAGACAAGGTTGAGAGAAAGGGTTGATAAGGCAGCTGACTGCTGTCTTTGTCTTTGCTTTTGCCTTCAGTACTACAAAGTAAACCTTACACATACACACACAGTGCTGAGTTAGCACTCTGCTGGGCCAACCTAGATAACACTATCTTGTCGCACATATCATAAATACACAGTATACACACTTCAGTTTTCCAATTTTTCTGTTAGGGGATGTGTGTGTGGAGGGGGAGGTCTCCTTATCTAAACCAGGTCAATCAATTCTCTACTGTTCCTCTTGTGCCAGTGTACCAATGTTGAGGAGGCACTGTTAAACAATCAAGTTGCCAATATTTCAGAACGATTATTTTAATCATGCAGCAGAAACACAGAGAGCCATCATCATTTGTGCTAAAGAAATAAAGGATTCAAAATGGCACAAAACCTCTGTTATTTCTCACTTGACACCAGAGGCTAGTGCAAGATGCAGACATGAACAGGAATGTCATGGAGAGTACGACCTTGATTTGATGCTACATTCAGGCAGAGCAGGGGACCAAAAAAACAGCACTCCTCTGCTACAAATCACTATGGCCCAACATACCAGGACTGGAGATAATGGGACAACAGTAGGACTGGAGGCCATGGGTGTTTCAAGTTTTCATTCCTTCATTCCCTTCATTCCCAAAAACACCTGCCACTGCCAAAAAACTTGTGCTGTTCCCAAAGTAAATAACACATGGCTACCCTGATCAGTCAGAGGCTGTTTTCAAACTAAACTTTTCTTCACATTTGAATTGAACTGAAGATACCAATCACTTATGCTTGGCATTCTGTTCCCATGTTGACTTAGTTGTTAAAAGCTAGATTTTACAACATAAGTTCTGAGTAAGCAAAAAAAAGTATTTTTGAATATTGATTCAAGATCACATTACCTTAAAAAACTGAAAAATCTTGTGCCCAGTGAGAATTAACTGCACTTACCCTGACACATGAAATACTTCAGTTCAAACAGAGGTGTTTGTGGAAACCTTTGACAGAAGTAAAAATATATTATGGTATTTTAAATTGCATATAGGATTTTTTTTTGTATCATATATGATACAACAGGCAATGTGGCAATGTATTTATTTCAGTTGGGTTTAAGTGTTTTTTTTAGAAACTAAATTATACATATTTTTACATTTGCTTACCTTTTTCATATTTTTTGGTTATTATTTATATGGATACATGCATATGCACTTATTATAAGTATTGTATCTTTTGTTTTTCAATCAATGTAATACTTTATTGTTATTTTTTACAGTGGATTTCACACCAGTATATTACTTTATATTTTATTATATACTTTTATACTGTATCTCCACTATCCCACTTGGGAATATAATGAAACTTGTTTTTTTGTACAAATATTACACTAATGCACATAAAAAACATTTGTGAACACTTATTCGTTCCTCTTCACTACTTATTGTATCTGCATATTGATTTCTAAATTTGATTTATAACTCTTTATCAGATGTGTTGCAACTGTTCTTACACTTTACTGTGAAAATAGTATAGAGTACAGAAAAGTCAGCCATCTGCTGACTGTTGCAGAGAATCCTTTGTTTGCACCAGTTATGAAAATGTTATAAAACTACATACACATGCCTTGAAAAGAATGAAATTTGATTAATTAATTGACTTTATTGCATAATTTAAAAAATGTAAAAACAGAATGTAAAAATTTAGTAAAATGTACAACAATAATACTTTACAGAGATATGATCTCTACCTGTTATATCATACTTGATACACCCATTTTTTGTGATTATATGCTGCTTCAATCCAGCAAATGCTTTTTTAACTTTCTCAAAATTTGGAAAATGAGTAGTTTGGTAAGTCATGTTGTGAGCTGCAGCACTGAGGCAGTTTTTGATGAATACGGACCTGAGCTTCCTGCATTGCACTGATAATTCTGAAGGGGTGGGTAACATGACATCATTACTTATGAAATAAGCTTTACAGAAAATGTATCCACCTTGGACAGACCGCTATGTAATACAATAAAATACTTTGTCCTCCTATTTCTAACTTCATGTGAAAAATTACATACAACGATATGAGGCTGATCTTCCATCATACTTTTTGCTCTGCACACATTAACTTACTTTTAGTTTCACCCAGGTAAATATTTACACCAGTGGTTTGACTTAACTTTAATGTCAGAAAAATGACATTTCCTCGAGCAGGAAATTGTGGCACTATATCCCACCATCGCTGTGGCCTGGGGGAAGAAGCAACATTTAAAAGTGAGGAAAAACAGTCTCTTGCCTAAGCTGAAAAGGTATTGTGCAGTAGTGGTAAAGGCAGAACGTTGGCTATGCAGGTATGGACTATATGTACAGACACAGACACTCTGCTGGAAGATGAAATGTTAAACAGATGTCTGGGAGCAAAACAGCCTCTTTCCCTGTCTCTCTCCACCAGCCATGAGTCCAAATGGATATGATAGGTCATGGAGGTCAAACAAACTCTTCCCACTGCTTCTGAAGTGCCTCTGGTGGTGGGGGGTGAGGGAGTGGGGGTGGGGGTTCCATAAGGGGCTGGGAGGTTTGCTCTTCCTTACAGCTGCTTTTGTCATTACCTTATTGTTCACATGAAGTGGCTGAGGAATGCAGACCACACTGAGGTCTGAGGGAGTCAGCTATTTATATTTCAGCTTTGACAGAGAGAGCGAGAGATTGATTAAGAGATGCCCGTGGGTTTAAGTAAAGCTAAAAGAAAGGGGGAGTGTGATTAAAAACTGAATGATGACATTTGTTCTGAGACAAACTGGATGTGGAAGTGATTTTGTTGCTGCTGATGTTCTCGTGATTTCTGATTCCCTTTAATCACATGGGACGTGACTCCGTTTCTGAGTTTTGGAACAGGATGATTCAGAACAGATCACTTTGGACAAAAAAACCTTTCTAAGCAACAAATAGCTGCACCTTATTAGCTCCACCAAAGAGGTCACATCTTCACCTGTTCTGTTGGTTTGTTCACTTGCTTGTTTGTTAGTAGGATTGCACAACAGCACTTAACTGCTTAGGGCCACTTGGTGGAGGGATGGGACACGGGTCAGAGAAGAACCCATTAAATTCTGGTGCAGATCTGGTTAAAGGGCAGATCCAGGAATTCTTATCACTTTCCTTTACTTTGTGAGACGTGACACATCAGTTTCTCAGAAAATAGTGTTTGGATCTTGAGGTGAAAAATCAGAAATATTTATGATGGTGAGATTTATGAGTTTGTACAGCTTAATGCAGATCCAGATAATAATCCTGGTCTGATGGAAGAAAATGTTGGCTAAGTTATGCACTTTGTCATTCTAGTTTATATGCTGTGTTAAAAGTGAGCTGCTACTTTTTCCCTTTGCCTCTTTCAAGGGACCGTACTCTATGTTATTGCTGGTCTACTCCCAAAATGTAACACACATACTTCACATAAATGTCTGGATCAACTGCAACTTGGCCTCTGTGCGTCCCTATATGTGGTGCCCTGGAGCCGGAGGTGGAGATGAAAAGGCAAGCACTCTTGAGAATTGAAGCTAATTTATTCTGTATGGGAAAAATGCCCTCTGCTGCTTCAGAGGCTGCAGGCACCAGCATGTCTGGAGGCAACATTATGCTCGTCAGCGGAGACGGACACAAACATAGGTCTCTTTTGTTAAAAAAATAAACCAGAGTGCCTTTCATTACTTACTAACCACCTAATTTGCTAAAAACAATGGGCACTGTGAACAGTTGTTTTCTGAGCTCAGGACACAAGTCCTTCAGGAGCCAGGAAGAAATCTTCACCTTCAGCAGATGCTCTGTTAGTGGGCATGGGCCAGGCATGAAAATTAATAGCACAAGAGCCTAGTAAGCAGAGGTCCATTACCAGAAACACAAAGAGTCAACTCGTGGCAGCCCTCCGTTTTTATCAGAGTAGATATTAATGGACACAGCCTGTCAAGTGATGCTCTACAGCCAACACTTAAAAAAAACCTCTGTCAGCAGCTGAATGCTCCGGCGCTCCTCGCTCAGCTGATATGGAGGAAAGAGATGTTACACAGAGCTGTGAAGGGGTGCGTTATCATGACGAGGTCTGTGGATTGTTATCTAGAAACAACAAATCCACCCTCATCAGAATCCCATCAACCCATGGAAACAGGCCTATCTTAGTCTTATCTTTGAACTATGCAGATATCAAAAGGATTAAAATGTTATTTATCAAACACCATGGAAAAGATCTGACATTTAAGAGGACTCCCAGAAATCTCTACTAGCAACTCTGGGTTTTAACTTTTAGCTCAATTGATGGGAAAACTGAAAACAAACAAACAAACAAAAAAAAACATGAGTGTATTTCTTTTCTTGTTGAAATACATCTCCTTCCTTGTTTTCATGACTGTATCATTTACTATTTTGAAAAACAACCTTGCCATGAAAATAAGATGATGACAGATTGTTTAGGGTCGAGTTTTTCAGGTGTTAAACAGGTCATCTGGCACAAGCCTCCACTCACATTTCATCCTTTGCCTCACTCCGTCTGTTCTGCAGCAGTCACATGGTTTAGAAATAACAAGTTGAAAACAATGGGTGACATCATGCTCACTCCACCCACTATTACTCATTACTGGAGTTTCAACTAGGGGAGTATTTTACTTTGTGCCTTTTTGAATACGTAAGAGGTCTGTGCCACAACAATTTCCTAATGTGAACCAGTCAAATTTCAATTTGTAACTTGAAAAAGAGCCAATAAGTATCTTATCATGTTTGTTAAAAAGAGAAAATAAGAGGCAGAAAAAGCAGACACAGATGTCACTGTGCACAATATTACACTAGGGGAACAAAAACGTGTCAAGAATGAAATATTTTAGATATCTCATCACAGTGTAAAGACAACATGTTAGCACTTAGTTAGCTTCTAGGCTCTTAAGCTCTCATCCACTCACTGACTTTAACTTGATTATACTGGAACATGTGTATTTCACAGTCCCAGCTCTAAAATGGGACAAAGGCCAGACAAAAACCTTTAACTGCAAAAGGGAAAAAAAAGGTTTTTAGCCAAGTGTAAGATGAAGCAGTGGTGACCGGAATTACTTGTATGGAAGGAATGTGGCAGCATGAGTTTTTCAGGTTTGAGACTGTGAGTTAAGGATGAAACAACGACAGGAAATCAGCAGCTATGCTGACAGCAACCTGCTCTGCTGGAAAGGATGTATCCTCAAGGTGATGGCACCAATTTATACAATGCCAACAGCAGAGTAAAGGGTAATTAATAATTTCCTCTGGAATGATTTGACAGGCAAAAGATGATTTAAGGCCTCTGTGTTAACTCTTTCAGACATGAATCTGTGATGATGTTTTATTGGTTTTTGCAGGGATCAGTTGAGTGCAGATAGGCCAACAGCCATGACTGACAGACTCTGCTGTTACAGTAGAATATTATAATTTCAAGAGTCCTACATAAAACTGCTGTGCATGATCACTTCAGTCCACTGACTCATAATTACGTTATCATCTGTCCTTCCTTTCCTCCTCCCCTTCTCCTCTATTTACTCTTCTGTCTTTTTCTTCCTTATTTTCTCCCAGCCTCTGTTAGATTGCTAATTTCTTCAAATCTTGTTTCAGGTTTAAATATACATTCATGTGACTTGCATGTAGCAGCTTTCATGTGTCACATCCAGGGGATTTCATCCATTTTCTAACTGACACTGTAAAGTAAGAAACTCTTTAGAGCTGAGAGTCATAAAACTGACCCAATGTATCAACTGTGTCCTCAGCTCTGATCTTCAATCAGACAACAGCACCAAATATGACATGCACAGGTCCTCCAATAAAGAAGGTATGTGTGCGGCAGCATGAAGGTCACCTCCTCTTCAGCCGTGTCTTCATCACCAGGTGGAGACAAGTTATATCCATGTAGGCAGCTGTGTTGAGATCAGAATGAGAACCAACCCACAAAGGTCTGTTTACTCTCCAACAGTCATCTGAGTGTTTAAAATTAGTCTGTGTAACTACTGTATGTCACTGCACACTGTCCAAATCCCTCTTAACTGCTCCCAGACCCAGAGAAACATGCACTTTACTTTGTCCTTGAAGGTCCTGTTTGAGTGGTTTATGTACCTGTCATGTTTGCAGTGTCTTCAACTAACTCTGGCTTACACACACACACACAAACAATGTATGCTTAAGTAAATAATGACACATTCCACAATGAAACAAGATAGTTTCCATATGCAACAGCAACAAATAGGACAATGATGTCCACACACAGGTTTTAACTGAAAACTTTCTCAGTCATAAAACATTATCATTCATCTATATCTGCCCAAGTGACCTATTTTCTGTGGAGTCGCAGAAAATAGGGTTTTGATGAGATCGGTTCACCATTAGAGAGTTCCAGTAATGTTGTTAAATTTTTTACTTACACAGACAGGATGAGTATGAAGATGATGTGAATCACACACACACACACAGTTTTGAAAATGCCCTTGTCCTCATATGCTCACTTTGACCTCTTTGTCCTGTCAAGACACAGCTTGGCTCAGTTCCTCTTTTTAAAACTTCTGTTCTGGCAGGACAGGAAACTTCTGGTCAAGACGAGGTAACTGTAACTGTATTTTAAAATGTCAACTATAATCTAATAATAATTTGCAGACGTGACGGACAGTCGAAACAATGATGCAAAAGCCCCTCCATTACATGCCATTCCACACACATCACATTAACCTATTCTCATGTAAAGGTCTTATCTGAAACTCAACAGCTTCCTTTCACATGCAGCACCTCAGTATCTCTGTGCTGTTAGGTCTATTCTGAACCTCTGATTAGAAATAGCAAGGAGAAGTTGAGAGTTTTTGGTGTGATAGCAGTATTAACTGTAGGACATGGTGAGAGTGAATAAAATGCAAAAAAACAGCAAAACTGGGGGAATCACAGTAACCAGCGGCAACATGTGGAAATATTTCAGCTGCATTAAAATCAAGTTGACATTGGAGGGCATCACTTGCGTGTTTAATCTGGTTCAGATCACAAAAGGTTGAGTAATATAACAGAGCACGTATTTGATAAAACTACAATCATGGATGAAAGGGAAGGACAGGCGTCCCGGTGGTCTAATGGTTGATGCATCCCATACAACTGCAACATCCTAGGTTTGCTAGAAATTTTCCCTTTCTGTGTCTCCACTGTCCCTAACAAATAAAGATCAAGTGCCGAACAAGGAGCTAAAACCTGCCAATGAATACCACTAAGGTAATGTAACACCACACCTATGTAATGAATAGAAATATATACCAATAATAATAAATGTCTTCTGTTTGTCTTTTCATTTATGCAGCATCCTCATTTGTTTTACAGAGTTCAAACTAAGAGTGAAGCCTCTTTCTTATTGTTAAGTGTGTGTAAGATGAGACACTGGTGGGGTCTACTCCCTTTAGCACTCGATTCAGTCTTCCAAAGACAAGTTGGAATTTTGCCCTCGAGCACTAAACCACAATTGTCTTTCTATGATCAACTCCTAAGATCTCTGCAAGTTTTAACTTGACCAAAAGAATCTATCTGAAATGTGCAGGTGAAAAGAACATACAGTTCTACTCAATACAACTGGCTCATCATTCCTACAGTTGGCAACATATACAGTCAGAATATGTGTTGTGCCTGCGTTTGTATTTGGAGCAAATACTGCATCTATTCAGATGAGACTGAGATACAGTAGACCACATGGCTCTATTTATTTATATTGCACATGATTAACTGAATTCATTGAGCATCACAACAGTCAACAAGCCTATCAGGGCAACGTGTCACAGTTCAAGAGTGAAAAAGAGCTGAAAAAACCTCAAGTTATCTACGCAGGGCTGAGGGCTTATTTGCATATCCAGTTGTTTCTTCTTCTGTGAATGGAAGCTTAAATATTTGACAGTTCTGTTACCGTCTCCGTGGTTCAGAGGGTACACACAAGGTACATAATGAGAAAAGAAATAAACTCAGGATAAAAAAAAGAAAAAAAATCAACCCATGGTCGCAACATCTATGCCACTGACAGGATGGACAGCTTTTTTAATTGACCCATATCTCAACAAGCACGTCAGACTCTCTCAAGTATAAATTATTTATGGGTATTTTTCACTTTATGCTGGAACCTCAGCAAATCTTTGAATCCTTTTTGGACCCAATTTTAGCAGTGGTGCATCTCCACCTTCAGACAAGCAAAACATTTTAAAATCCAACTCTCTTCATTGTGTTAGTGGAAAAAACATGTTGATGCACAACAATCCCCATGAAAAATAGATGTAGTCCATGTTGAATCTGTTTTTCCAAAGAAGGCGACCACTGCTTCTGCATCCCACAGCATTAAACAACAGTTACGCTGAATGGCTGCACTAGAATAAAAGGGAGAGAGGTGTACTCCAGGCTGATGTGAGTCAAAGCAGAGGCAGTGGGACAGCTGGAGATAAGCCAATTCCTTGGTGGCCTCAGGTTAGCTTTATTGGCTACTGTATATGTCAGCAAGACACACGGGGATAGCTGGCAAGTGCTGCGACTTTGCAGTGTAGATGTGTGGGCTGCCAGATAAATGAGGTGAGGGCTGCCTTTCTCTCACAGCCTCATTACCTGGGTGACCATAGCAGCGTGCAGTAAAGCTGTACTACCGGTTTCAGTATTGGCCACCTTTGTAACTGTGTGTGTTCTCCGTCTCGATATGCTCAGTGAAGAGCTCGGGAGGAGGTAGAGCAGGTCATCCACTTATTAGAAGGTCGGTGGTTCGATCCCCGGCTCCTCCGGTCCACATGTCGAAGTGTCCTTGGGAAGGCACTAAAACCCAAACTGCCTCTGATGGCTGTCCCATCAGCATATGAGTGTGTGTGAATGTTAGAAGCACTCCATGTGTAGATGTAAGTGCTGTATGACTGTGTGTGAATGGGTGAATGTGGCTCATGCTGTAAAGTGCTTTGAGTGGTCAATAAGACTAGAAAAGCACTATATAAGCAGTCCATTTACCATTTATACATCCTCCCAAAAGTATCCCTTGAAACAGAAATCCCACCCTGCTTTCTCACCCATAAACATGTTTGTAAAAACCTTGTGGTAGCTTTTTGGCAACAGAGTTAAAAGGTAAAGAAATGTCAGAGTGACTGACTCATGAGCTGCTGCTGCTACACACTGCTGTTGAGTTTAGAGTGTTGTCTCAAAGAGAAAGTAGTCCAAGATCAAATACCTGAGTGTTGGACTTAAACGAAGAGACAGCCTGATGGTGGTGGGTGTTATCTCTGACTGGTCCCTAGGAGATCACCCTGGTATTTCCTCAATAAGGCCACGGAGTCAGAGCCTCCATGGTTCCTATCCAGTCCCAAAGTTAAAATTAAACCTTAATACCCTGGCCTCAGAGAGAGGCCAGGGTACAGCAGGTCTGGTCCTTGCTCTAGACTGTAGCAGAGCAGTAAACTACACTTGGTCATTCATTCATAAACACTAGAGCTGAAGCCGTATCATTTTTCAAACTTTAGCAGTGATTGAACAAACTTCCTGCTCATATGATCTGAGGGCTACAACTCTGATAAACCAGATGTGAACTGTGTTACTTAATGTTCAAAACTGATTAAATTTGAATGTTCTGAGAGCACTATATGTTTCAAACTATTGTTATACAGCAGTGAAAAAAATCTACAAGCTGTGCCTTCAGGCTTTTTCTCAGCCAGCTCATATTAGAATACATAAGCTGGTTATGTAGAATGATACAAATATGATGATTAGGGGAGCCGGAAATTAGGTAAACGGAATTTAGGAGCTTATTTTTTCAGATGTCTGAAAAGAGATTCTAACCCTGTGCAGTGGATTCTGAAACTCTTTCTTGTCTCTACAGTTCGTGCTCTGTTTGTTCACAGCTAATGATTTCTAATACATACTCTCTCAGGCAGCACTCAGAGTTTATGTTTTCAGAAGAGCTGAGCAAATGAAAGGTCTATGATGAAATAAGATTTAATCCATTTGAAAGATTACGCTCAAGTGCCTCCTCTTCAAAAGTTTTCAGCCATTTGAAATGTGCAGTTACAGCAACCAAGATGTGCCATTGAACTGTAAGTAAAAATTAAACATATTGATTAAAAGCCACCCAGTTTCAGATGTGAACATAAACACATCTCAATATACTGATATAAGTGACAGGCGTCATTCTTTGTAATCTCATTTGAAGTGCAAAAGCTGCTGTCATGTTTCCTCAGGGGCATCTGAGTTGGTCCTCAGTCAGAGAGGAACGACAGCAGGTTGGTGCAGTTACAGACAGACCAGCCTTCAGCTGGAGGACAATGTTCACTTCCCTCACATGTTTTCCAGCAAAACACTGCCTCTCTGTCAGCTCCAGAGCTGAAGACAGATACACTGAGGATCTCCCTGTACAAGTTAATAAAGCATTTAGGTAAGGATTTGGTGCAGTGTACTCCAGAGACTGTGGCACTGTTGCACAACAGAACAAACCTAATTACATTTTTCTGTCACATCCCGCTCTGCTGAGGTCATGTTTGTTTGTTAAGTCTTTTGAGTTATTTCCTGTTTTGTTTTGAAAGGGTTCACCTCTTGTCTTGTTTCAGATAACTTCACCTCACTTCACTTCATTTCACCCTACTTTCCCCGCCCTGATGTGATTCACTCGGGTCCAGTTTTCCCTCCGTCCTTGTGTATTTACTCTTTGGCTGCGTTTTTTTGCTTAGGAAATGACGGAAGTATCTAAGTGGCAGACACGATAAGAGCCAGTCAAATCCTCTAACTCTGACTCCTCCCACCCTGGACACAAACTCTTTGAGACACTCCCCTCTGGCAGGAGGCTGCGGTCCTTCAGGACCAAAACCTCTCGCCACAAAAATAGCTTCTTCCCATCTGCTATTAGCCTCATCAACAAGGCTAGAGAGCCCCACTGTTGCTGATCAATTGCACCAATCACCAGAAAAAATTCCTTGTATGTGAAAACATACTTGGCAATAAAACTGATTCTGATTCTGATTCTGATTCTGATTCTGATTCTAAATGCTGAGGCAGGAACTTCAGTCTTTCAATGCTGTGACGCACCATTGTTTCACCAGGGCAGACCCGCAGGAATGTGGAAACAACAGAGCACCTGTTTTATATTTGTGGCACTATTTAGACCTTTTGGAAATATTTCTTTCAGCTATAGTTCTTTTCTTTCAAATCTGTCCATTCAGGAATTATGTTGAAGAACTACCATATTCAATTTCTAGTTCACAATACAGTGGTATGAAAAAGTTTAGGCACCCCTTTGAGGCTGCATAACAATTTACTCTGTCTTCACAGAAAATGATCACATTGGCATGCCATTCATTTTCTAATGAGCTGAGTACTGGGGTATTTTCCAGACAAAGATTTTTAGTGTAGCAATATTAAGTTGTATGAAATTAAATCAGATGTGAAAAATAGACTGTGCAAAAATGTGGGCACCCTTGTCATTGTGCTGATTTGAACACTGTAACTACTTAGAACTGATTGGTTTGGTGAGATCATTAAGCCTTGAACTTCATAGCCAGGTGCATCAAATCATGAGAAAAGGTATTTAAGGTGGCCAGTTGCAAGTTGTTCTTCTCTTTGACTCTCCTCTGAAGAGTGGCAACATGGGGGCCTCAAAACAACTCTCAAATGACCTGAAAACAAAGATTGTTCAACATTATGGTTTAGGGGAAGGCTTCAAAAAGCTATCTCAGAGATTTCAGCTGTCAGTTTCCACTGTGAGGAACATAGTGAGGAAATGGAAGACCACAGGCACAGTTCTTGTTAAGGCCAGAAGTGGCAGGCCAAGAAAAATATCGGAGAGGCAAAGGCGAAGGATGGTGAGAATGGTCAAAGACAACCCACAGACCACCTCCAAAGACCTACAACATCATCTTGCTGCAGATGGTGTCACTGTGCATTGTTCAACAATTCAGCGCACTTTGCACAGGGAGAAGCTGTATGGGAGAGTGATGCGGAAGAAGCCTTTTCTGCACACACGCCACATACAGAGTCGCTTGACGTATGCAAAGGCACATTTGGACAAGCCAGCTTCATTTTGGAATAAGGTCCTGTGGACTGATGAAACAAAGATTGAGTTATTTGGTCATAACAAGGGGCGTTATGCATGGCGGCGAAAGAACACAGCATTCCAAGAAAAACACTTGTTACCCACAGTAAAATTTGGTGGAGGTTGCATTATGCTGTGGGGCTGTGTGGCCTGTGCCGGTACTGGGAATCTCGTTAAAGTTGAGGGTCGCATGGATTCCACTCAATATCAGCAGATTCTTGAGAATAATGTTCAAGAGTCAGTCACAAAGTTGAAGTAACGCCGGGGCTGGATATTTCAACAAGACAACGACCCAAAACACTGCTCAAAATCTACTCAGGCATTCATGCAGAGGAACAAGTACAATGTTCTGGAATGGCCATCCCAGTCCCCAGACCTGAATATCATTGAAAATCTGTGGGATGATTTGAAGCGCGCTGTCCATGCTCGGCAACCATCAAACCCAAGTGAACTGGAGATGTTTTATAAGGAGGAATGCTCCAAAATACCTTCATCCAGAATCCAGACACTCATTAGAGGCTCTAGGAAGCGTCTAGAGGCTGTTATTTTTGCAAAAGGAGGCTCGACTAAATATTGATGTGATCTTTTCTGTTGGAGTGCCCAAATTTATGCACCTGTCTAATTTTGTTTTGATGCATATTGAACATTTTCTGTTAATCCAATAAACCTCATTTCACTACTGAAATAATGCTGTGTCCATCAGTTATTTGACTGATCAAAATGAAATTGCTGATCCAAGCACCCAATGATTTATAAATGAAAGTAATGGAAATTGTCAGGGGTGCCTAAACTTTTTCATACCACTGTATTATCATCATAACAAAATACTATATACATACTGTAAATGTCATTCCGCACCATGTTCATCTTTTCCAAAGTCCTTATGAGAAGATATCTTTCCTTGACCAGAGCAGCTGTACTGCAGGTGTCAGCACCAGTCAGAGGATTAATCTCTCAATTACTGTATAGACTTGGTAAACAAACTGTGCAGCTCTGGTAAAAAAAATGCCTGAACAGAGTGCTAAACGTAGGGCAACCATTTCAAATTAAGATGCAGATGCTGGTGCTCTACGCATCATCAGTTCTAATTCCCTCAGTCTTACTTTTCACAAAGACCAGCAATGAGGTGGACATATTTTGTTGACAGAAAATCAATTGTACCAAGGAAACTCTTAGCATCCTAATATTGGAGGGTGTGCTCAAGATTAAGACCTGTAGTTTTCTCCTTGTGCTCCAGTTCAAAGTGATTGTTTACTAAAGAGGAAAGCTTCCAGAAATAAAACTTTCAAAGGCGAATTGGAGTCCTTCTTTAACTCAATTTCACATGTATTATTTCAAGATGATGCATAATAGTTAAAACATTAATATTAATGACATTCAGCCACGTCTGAAGCAAAAACAACTACAAGGCCAATGACAGAGCCCAAACTCAGCTGCTGTCAACATTTAACACTTCAACACAAATTTCAAAGCTGTAGATTCTGTTTAATATTCAGTCTAAACTGCACATGACATAAACGCTGCAGCATTTAGCCACCAACACAGGGCTCCTGAAACTCTATAAAACTATAAATTCAGCACATAAACACAGCACAACAGTTATGGAAGAAGAATAAAAAGTGAACGGGTGAAATTATTATTCAGGTAGAACTAACAGATCCTTTCAGAGATCCTGACTGTTGTCTGTCCTGGAACTTCTGCAATAACAATAACTGTGTCACGGAGAATAACTTTCTCAATTATAACACTCACGCGTCCCTCACACTACAAGCTGGTGTTATTAGCAGCTGTGGCGGACACCTTTCTCATCTTTTCTACTTTGTTCCCTCCATATCCATGTGTCATCACAGATCAGAAGGAGGGAACTCTTTCTCTTCAAATCTGAAGAGAACTGCACCACAGTAATGGCACTCTTCAGAGCAGTGGTAATCCCTTTAAGATATATTAATTTGAAACTCCTGCAGATTGTGTGAACATGAGGATGAGACCAGGCAGCATTTCTGTTTCACTGCACTGAAACCTGAACCACTCAACAGCATCATGAGAAGCATCATTTTGTACCTCTGACTGCTTCACAAGTACAGAGGTGGCTGTCAGATTTAAAACCAAAAGCCTGGGCTCAAGGCTGCATAAGGTTTAGGATTACCAACACAAAAAGTGCGCTGGTGGGATAACAGTAAAATGCACCTGCACGTAGGGTTATCACGATACCAGAATTTCAGTAGTCGATACCAATACCTGTGATTTTCCACGATTCTCGATACTAATTCGATACCACAATTTTTAAAAAAAAACAGAACCCATGTACTTTTAAATTCACTAATTTATTGAAAACTGCTTTAAACTGTCAAGTATTTAACACCACTATAAAAACAAGCAATACTGTGCTTTATGGTAATAAATAACGACAATATTCAACTATTTACATTCAAAAAAGAACAGCAGTGGCATGGAGCCTTCAAGTATATAAAACAAACAATATTCTTCTTCTTATAAATATGCAGATAAATAACTAAACAACAGTGGTGTGGAGCCTGATCTCACATAACTAAAACCTCTAATACCAGCCACTGTTTGCATGTCGGCTTGTTTGTGTCTAGAATTGCTCCGTATTCATCCGCCTCCAATGCAAAATATTTCCACTCGCGACTCTTCGTACCTGTTTTGTCAACGAGCCGACGTGTTGTGCTTCCACTCCCACTTGCTGAAGTCATTGTTATTGTCTCAGGTTTTCTTCTTCAGTGCCGCTGACTGCTCTGTGCTGCTCACACGCGGACACTGCCCCCGTCACTTCCGCCAAGAATCGACACGGCTCGCCGAGGGAAAAGTTGAATATTCGATTCTGACGGTACCAGAAAAAAGCAGGTATCGATGTATTGTTTGCGTGTTGGTGTCGGATTGGTACCGGAAGTATCGGTTCTTGTGACAACCCTACCTGCACGGGAAGGAGGGAATTGTATAGACATCAGAAATCTTGTGTTAAGGATGGCAAAATGCCTCACGAATAGTGGCTTTTCTGATTATTTTGTGAGCTTTTAATTTTAAGTTCCTGATTTTTTTTAAAATACAATAATCAGTTGTTTTGCATTTTGTTTAAAGAAAACTTTAACTGGGGTTAAATATTTCACAAGATAATAAGTACAATTTTTGCTGGGATGACAGATCTTTCATGCTCAGTATATGACAACTGCACTGGCTCAGACAGGATGTTTCAGTCGGAGGGTGGTGATTTGTCCATGTTCATGGTGCAGTTATTTGAAAACAGTGGAAGAACAGAAGCTTTAATAGTAATGATTTTTCTTTTCAAAGCAGCCTCAGCTGAGAAGGATCTGAAGACATTTCGTTCCCACCAATATTCTTCTCTGTCAGGGCCACAGTAAACCAGAAACCCAATTAAGAGGAGATGAATCCAGGCTTTCCTCCCACTGCAGCCCAAGGTCGGGACTTTCAGTTCCTCCTACTTTAAATTCACATCTTTCTTAACTCCACAGCACTGTTACAGGCAAATGTTAGTGGCTTTGTGCATCTAAATGTTTTATTCCCACATTGTCCCAAACTGCTGAATGGACTGAGCCCTTCTGAAACCAGGAAAATGAGACAAATGTTTATGCAGCTGAACCCTCCTCTCATTTGATGTTAGCAACCCCAAGCATCAGGGTTCATTTATCATTTTTGCTGTTGTGAGACAACCAGCAGTGGGCGGTTTACCCCTTTCTAGAAAAACAACACAGAAGATACAGTACAGAGTATTTTAAATTTTCGTTCCTTGACCTAGTTGCTGTCTGCTTTATTTGATTTGTTTGTTTTGTTTGAGGATATACTACATTTCTAAGATTTGTCTTGCACTTGAATTCAAAAGAACCTCCTCCACACAAAACTTCCAACAGCATCTTCCTCTCTGTACAAACCAAAAATTAAAACAAAGTATTTCACAATAAAATTATTCATTATATCTTCAGTTGCATATCCTAATTAAGAGAGAATGATGTTATGTTGAAAGATGTCGTTCAAACATTGGCATGCTCATTTAAGTTAGGCCGAAGCATCTGGGCTGCTAATTTACAATATTCAAGAGCAACAACACCATTAATCTGAAGCTGACAGAGAATTCAAGAGCTGAAATGCTGGAGACATGTTAGACAGTGGACACTTCAGCTCCAAGTGATTTAACACAAATATGGTGATCTACAACTGTAGTACTTTCATCAAGCATTTGGAAGCTTCAGGGGAAAACACAAGATGAATGCTTGCTTTGTGAACCCACTCAGACGCACCAATTAAAAGTAGCTAACAATGTCAACATGACCCACTTTCCCGTCTCTTCTGGTGCCCATGTTGTCAACCAACACTCTGTCAGCCAGGCAGAAGCTGCAACACACACTCCACACACGCCTGTGTAGCATTAGTTTAACAGTGCTGGCCCCTCTGCCCCAAGGCATGCTGGTACTCTACCTTCATATACAAAGTGTAACACAATCTTTTGGCATGCAGAGAAATGCTCCACCGTCAAATCCAGCTACTTTTCAGATGATCAAGACTAGTCTCCCGAAGTGATATATTATTATATTTTGTTATAAAACCTGGAGGAAGTCACAGAGCAGATGGCTTACTGAGAAATTTAATTATCTTGAAGAGTAGCCATCCTGTTTTTATTGTTTTTGGGTTTTTTTTTAATGCCACAGTTGTTTTGACCACCTTAGAAACTGATAAGATTCTGGCTGATAAAATATGAACCACAGGCAGTCTGAGGTTCATATTTTAAGCAGCTAATCAAAAAATTAAGCAGCTAATCAAATATTTCATGTGGTAACTGGCATATTTTCATTTTTAGCTCCACAGAGCTTAGCTGACCTCTCTCTCAGGAATGCAGGTCAAACAACGAGTCAAATGCCTGCATCTCAAATGTCAGGTCAACTCATGCTCATAAATATGCAGGTCTGTGTCTTTAGCTTATGGAAAACCTACCTGGCAATTAACAAAATATTTTAACAACTGTGTCCAGCTGGTAGCTCCATTCTATCACACTTATGATCATTACTGTGGTGTTCAGAGACTGGGCTTTGAGATCTTTCTTATGAGCTTTGAATAAATGGTCTACAACAATAGGCTGGGCTATTCTACCTCTATACATGCATTCAGGAAGCCTGGTCAGCCACTCACTCACTGGTCCACTCTGGACTAATCCTGAGACCTGCATTTCTTCATGAACTCATAACCACGGTGCCTGAATGCAAGACTATTCTGTGCAATATCTCCATTATGTCCACTGCTTCACAGTTGATTTACCCGTGAGGAGATAGTATGGGCCCAATAGCCAAATGTACTTAAAGGTTTATAAATCTGCAGTGTGGGAAATGCTGCTGAATGCTTCTCCTCAACACTTCCTCCAGCTAAGTGGTTAGTGGTTTTCTCCTCCAGCTCCAGCCAGCCAACTGACATTTAAGGTTGCAATAATGACCACTGGTTATAGGAGTCCAAGCCCACTTAAGATTTGTTTTTGGCCGTTGATTTTCTTTGTATTTTGAGTCCTAACAAGGTCCCAGGAGGTTTTTTGCCATTCGGTTCAGCAACAGTTAGCCCTCTACAGGCGAGGCAGTCAATTTGAAGTTTGTACTTCTATGTCAGCTCATTAAGTCACAGGTCTTCTCAGTCCTCAGCATCAGAGTTCAAGGTTGATGTTCAGTATGAAATACAAGCAAAAATTAATCATAATAATGAGAGTGTCCGTCACTGAGGGTGGCCCATCAAACAGTGTCTGTCTGTTCCACCGCTTCACTACAACTACAGAGTGAGCAGCAAATTGTAAATACATTTATTCTATCTTTTATTTAAAGCTTCTCTAACAGAGCGTCTTAGTGGCCCCCTCTGCGCCGAGTGGCTAGGACTTCTGGGCAGGAACAACCTCTTATCTACATAAATAATAGTCTTTCTGAGCACAGCATGCACATTCCCAATGTAACTCAGCCATTCAGGACCCTATCCAAACACACATACACACACACAACCACATACACTGTCAAAAAATGTAATTAATGTAGCTTCAGTAGGGAGTGTGGTTCTAAACAGAACAACTCTAACCCATAAGCACCCATGGTGACACAGGTGTCACCACCCATTTAAATGTTGTGGAAAGTTCCTTTTAAAGTTTTACCATTGATTTTTAACTCATGAAGTCCCCAAGTGACATCTACTGATGATAAGGACTGATAATGATAGTTCAAACATGGTGCTGATATTACATAATTTTTATTTCTGTTCTGTTTTTCCACACTTTTGTGCACTATGTTCATGTTTTTTCTAGTTTACTACATAAATGCGTGAGGTGAGGATAGGTGCATTCGACATAGCTTTCATCTGATTTTTTTTTTTTTTAGATATTTTTATATCTTTATTGCTGCTAAGAGCATCTGCGCTCATGTGGTACGTGCCCTAACCACTCAGGTTGCCCCAGCTTTGATCTGATTCGACAGTCATCATGAACTACAGATGACTGCGGGGCTGGAGTATAAAAAGACCACAGTTGAGTTTTTCCAAACCTATACAAGGTTTAGTCACCCAAATATAAGTTGTTCTAAAATATTTTTAGGCCAGACCTAAGTTCCCATCAGTCTATTGACACATCAAAAAGTAATGTTTTGTGAAACAAGTAGGGCAAGGTGTTCTGGTGTATAGGGGAAAGGTCACACGTGGAATACCTGCTACATCCATAGAGAGATCAAAGTTTTAATTTGATTTATTGAGAACCATGGACTGTCAAAAAAACAAGGGCCGCCATGTTGGCAGGAGGGTGAAAATAAATCTAAAGAAAAAAAAAAAAATCCTACAAAATACGAACAAATGGTCAAATTATTAGCAATAAAATGTCATCTTAAATGTTGTTAAAATAATATATTAGTTATACAATATCGGTTCAGTCACTGTTTAGGCACCTGTGCTGTTTTAAAAGTATTTTTCTTCTTCACACTGTCAGTCTTCTTTGGGTTAAAAGGTTTTTAGGGATCTGTGCTCTGCCTCACCAACTTCCCCTACCAAAACCCCCAGCTTGTGGCGTCCTAGTATTGTCTTTCTTCTTCTTCTCACCTGTAAATGCTGCCTGCTTGACTTCTTCTTTTGATACAGTCACGCTCCCCTGGACCTGTCACAAGACTTTCACCATGACATTATTCCAAGATGGGAACAACCTGACTCTCAATACCGAGGGAAAAGCGCAACGCTAATGGTGAGTCATACCGTCTCATATGAGTCTGTGCGTATGTGTGTGGGTTTACCCATGATGTCATTTAGTTTCACTTTTGACAGCACTGCTTCTTATTTCAGCTACTGCTGCTGCTTGTTCTTAGGCATGTGGGTGAGTAAGGTGAATTTTTTGTTGGGCAAGTTGTTAAAAACTACCATTGGGAAAGTCCACTGTCCTGACCAACACAGCAGCCAGCCTGATGTGAGGCTCCAGCATTAGATATGCTTCTCACCTTGACAAAAGGGACTGGGAGGGCTAATCTTGCAATGAATCATTTATATTTCAGATGGTCTGTTTCTGTTCAGTTTACAGATACCTGATATCATACAATTGTTGTACACATCTCCTGGATACTTCATCCTCTTGCTGCCTTTGTAAGATGTCATCACTTGTTGGAAGAGAAAACCTTGTTTCTCCCTTTCCAGAGTTTAAATAAAACACATTTATCTAGACCACATTCTCAGATTATTTCACTAGCAGTTAATTGGAGGTGGACTTTTCTTAACCTATAGGGGAACCTTGTAGACCTCTGACCCCTGTCACATGGTAATAGCAAGTTATGGGCTGTTTTGTGACATGCCTGAACCATCCCCCACCCACCCCCACCCCCAGTCTTCACGTACCCATCCACCATCCCTCCTGTCCCCCCAACCAAGGTATTTTCCCTCCAGAAAAAGACCAGTAGTTTTACATGTTGGGGCAAATGGAGCATTTAAAAACCATCCTGCCCCTGAAGCAACTTGAAGTGCAACTGCATACCACACCCATTATCTGTACCCATCAGCTGTATTGACACATTTTTTAGTAAATTTAAGAGAGGACAATTTGATGAGGGGAGCATCACCTATGCAATTATTACCCTCAACCTAAAGCATTCGGTACTAGGCTCCATTTCAAATCACATGTACCTGTAGGGACCATATTTAGAACCTGACTGGAATGAATTAGAATCTGTGCTCAAACCATCAGAGCTCGACACTAAAGGACTGGTACTGCTGTGATTCGAAATGAAAATGGGAAATTTGAATGATGCTCTTGTAATAAAATGGAGACACATCACATCATTATAAAGATTAACTGTTTATCTGGCAACGCTCCAATTTGGTAGATTCAGATTCTATTATTAACTGGTTGTTACTGGATATCTGGCAGGTATCAGGACTTCTAAAATAAGTTTCTGTTCACTACAGTGAAGAAAAATGTTCAACAGGAATACAGGAAATAATGTAAAACTTCAAAGTTAAATCTTATTCAAATTTAACTCCTGTGAGCCTCGCTGTGTTGTATGAATCTAGTTTTGGTCTGTGATACCAGTAACATGAAAAAGAGGGAAAATTGGCTTCCAACAAACAGCAAAACAGGAATTAAGGGTACTTCAGGCCTTCAAGTCTCTCTTATGGAGATCTGCTTGTCCTAGTGGGAGTTCAAATCCAAAACAGGGCTGTGGTAGAAGAATTTACTATAAAAAAGTAAATTAATAAATTGATGAATAAATTTATCAGGAATGTGTACTTGCATGTATCTGATTGGCATATGGCTGGCACTTATATATGCACCCTTCAATGTGTTTAAAAGTGTTTTATGGTAAGCCCTGAAACTCTCTTATTATCTACAGGGGGTGCTGTTAATAATACTACATATCCACAAAAGCATTTAAAGTGGGCTTCGGAGTTAGTACAAAGCTAAAATGCTCCATCTGGACCTGAAATACCTCTCTCATAAGCCACTGTTACACTTTCCACATCCGTGAGTAAACAAGGGTCTGCTAGGGTCCATGAGACTTAAATTTCATCTTCTGAGGGTGCTCATGAGGCTCTGTGTGGACGCCCCTGTTCCCTCCAATATGTTGTGTACGCTGCTACTAAAAGGGGACCAACTGCACATGTACTTCTCCAAGTGGAGCAAGAGGACTAGAAAGATGCATTATAAGAACAACTATATCAGCAAGGGAGTATTTGATGCATTAAAATTCCATTCACTACTACTCACCTATATATTTTTGGCAGCCCACACTTTGCTGTATCCCCTCACATTTGTGCTGGCATCTTTCCACTCTAAAGTCACCCATGGAAGGCTTTTCCATGGTTTCGAACATCGGAGGCTGAAAGTCCCTTTGAAAACATTTCCCCTTTGATGTGAAGAAAGCCACAGATCAAGCTGGAAACTGACTTCAGCTGTTATCTACTGTGCTGGTAACTGTCATTATGTGGAGGATAAATATGGATTTCAGATTGAAGGAAATGTGACCAATAAATAAATAAAATGAAACATGAATAATTTTCTCCTGTGAAGTCACTGATCAAGAGCAGACAGACCAGATAGCATCAAGTGATAGAGATGTAACCCCTGGCTGTGCCATGTCAACCCCCCCTCAAAAAAAAAAAAACAAAAACACATACACTCAGCCACTAGACAAGCTGCCTGTCCCGCAGTCTTTCTGACAAAAAGCAGCCCCATGAACAGTGAGAGGTGGCCAGTGATGCAGATGCAACTGAAAGATAAGAGCTGGGGAAAAAAACACATTTATTCTGACTTATCCTGTCTGAGTGACACAAGACAATGTCAGTGGTGCCAGTGCTGCTGATAGTTTAGTACGTGTCTGAACATTTTCAAAGCTCAGCCCTTGTTTTACCAAGACAAACTGTTCACTATCAGCCTCAGAAATTATACAGGGCTAAAGTTCTGATTCCCAAAATAGGACTTCACAGACCCCAGGGGTCTCTTTAAATTTTCCAAGTGGAATATTTCATTATTCCATACAAGAGGAAAACAGTGACGATTTCATGTCCAAATACAGGTCTAATGTTTTTAGACCCCAAGAGGGAAAAATGACCCTGTGTCTGGAACTACAGAAGTCATTAAGTGAGTATGACAGTGTAATTTATAGCTTCTTCTTGGCCTAGTCTAACAATGACAAACTCAAACACACACAGAGGCAAACTTAACACACACAAACAGGAGCTTGGATATTACATTTAAACAACCGTATCCCTATTTACAAGCAAATGATCTGATAGCATTGGCCATATTTTCACCCCAGGGTGCCAATAGAGGGAGGGCGTTGTTTGTTTGGGCAGGTAGTTGGCTTTATAAAAGTCACTGCCTTGAGGGCTGGTGGAAGGTAAACCCACCTGCAACTTAGCCTCCTGTTCATCTAATGGATTTCCCCAAAATTCAATGTTGACAGAGCTCTTGAATTCATAGCTATACCCTAGGCAATATTGTAAATTAATATAAGGATGAAGTCTATTCACCAACACTTTCCTTTTGCTTTTTTAAAATGATAAATGGCTGCATTATTATTAAGGGGAAAGCCCTCAAAACCTGTGATGGATTTTCCAAAGTTTTCGTTTATTCGGTCACTATAGCGCAAACAATCGTAGAAAGACGCCAATAATCCCGTGTATCAGTATTACGCAGTCATAAAACAAGAGCGGGAACTTTACGTATTTACGTACGTGCTTGACCCTGCAGGTATTTATATTACAGCTAACCGTCATGTTTGCTCCTAGTTAAAAAAAAAAAAAAACACATGACATGGCTATGGGTATTAACTCCCTGTGTAAAAACCACGAGAGGAGCGCAGCCTCTCCCGAAACCCATTCCTGCTACATTACAGACGGGACTTACCTTGGAGAAGCGTCACGGCGCTCACGAAAACCAGCAACAGGAAAGCAGCCGAGTCCATCCTTACAAAGTAGCTTTCAGGGTTGTGGATACCTTAACTGAGCTTCAAGAAATGAGGAGCTGAGTCGGTTTGAACTGAGCAAATATAGCCCACAGATATGTCACTCTTGCTTGAGGGAACTGTGGAAAGTCCGAAACATATCCAAGTATGACTCTCAGAGGGCGAGCGCAGGTGACACAGCCCACAGAGACTACTACAGGAGAGGAGGAGGAGGAGGTGGCTCTCCGGGGCTTTTGCTTACAGTCGGAAATATGGCCACTCCCGCTCGCTTGTGCAGGTCAGCAAACAAAGAAAGGGCTACAGTCAAAAGCGGAACTAAATTTTTTCCCGTTTCAGAGCCATAGCCTGATATGACGTTGCGGAAGCATAGAGCTTTGAGCCATTTACAGAACAGTAAAACAATTTAACTACAACAACTCCTGCCAGCAGAGTAGCTATCACACATTACACAGCCTGCAGTAAACCAACAGGATTTCAATATCACTCTGGGAGTAAAGTGGAGCCTCAGGTAAGACATAATGCCAGCTCTGGTAAAGCATGAGTCAAATCAACTTTAAAGTGGAAATCTTGAAGATATTTATTCATTCATAAGTGTCTTTTAAGTAACTGTCTGTCGCTGAATGAGGTAACACAATGCTCATCAAGCCAATGACCCACTGATTAAGTTATAAAGAAGTCCTCCCAATTTTCAGTTTTATGAACTGGGTGTGTGGTCAGAAATCAAAGGAACAGGAGTCAGTGACACAAAATAAATGACATGTGCCCCCCATGTGATGAAACATGAGGCATGTGATTCAAAAACATACCTGCAATTACCATGTATAGCCACAGGTGTAGCCAAAGACAACAAAACTGAGACCTTAGAGATTATTACTTAAATTTAGTGAATTGTGAATAGATTATCCTCCCCAAACAGTACCAGTGGATTTGCTTGATCTCTGTTTCAGGCTAATGATAGGCTACAATACACAAAGGCTGATTGATGTGGAAATGCATTAGCCAGCTTATTCATCAAAAACATCAAAACATTGTGTAGGCCTATTTGCCTATTTATAATAACTCTATAAGTGTTAAAGTACATGTCCACTTTTGGAAAATTCTACATATAAAAGGGGGAAACTTGTAATGTTTGTAATCTTTGAGCTCCATACTGGAAAGGACCTTCTCTCTTTTAGTTCCAAGAACTGAGTAAAGTTGACTGGTATAACCTTAACTAGCACAGCGTAACACCACACGGCTAAACACGATTGTTAACTTTGTTGATGTACATGTACTGACCTAGTTAATGTAAACAGGCTTTGTTGTCGTTATATCTGGTTATGTTACTGGTTAACCACACTGTTAACTGATACTTGTACGTTCACACATACCTGTAACACTTCCAAGTACCAGAACTTGCATGCAGCTAACCCTCTTTTTAACCTGGCACCCTTCTAGACTACTTGAATTGGCTATAAACAAAGAAACTCACACTCTCCCTCACCCACATGCCTTGTGGTCTCAGCAGCCATCATTGGCCTGTTATCTTGAGTAGTTTCTTTGTCTACTGCCATCTTGTGGTCTTCCTTGTTTGGGTCACGTGGTCATACACACACACACACACACACACCTGTAGATACTTAGTAGATTACACATTTTATGGTTGTTACTTTGTAAATAAATATTTTATAATAGATAATAATAAATAAATATTTTAAATATTAATATTTTATAAATGTTGATAGCTAATTGATAACTACTGACGCACAACACCAGGAAGCTCACTGATGATGAATGGAACTCACATTTCTCTGCTTTCACAAACAATTTGTTTTCTGGGAGGTGCTGGAGTACAAGTCGAACATGTTGCTGGTCTTCCTGTTGGTTTCTGGAAAAGATCAAAATGTTATCCAAATACACTAAAACAATTTGACCTAATATGTCTGAGAACATCATTCACCAAAGCTTGGAATACTGCTTGAGCATTGGTGACATCAAAAGGCATCACCAAATACTCAAAATATCTGAGAGGGGTATCAAAGGCAGTTTTCAATTGGAGCTCCGGGAATCTATGGCAATCTATGGCACAGTCATGAGGGTGGTGAAATAGCAGGGAATGAGCCTTGTGTTTACTGAAAACCTCAGCTAGATCATGAACAGGGTGGAATGCCTGTGAGGTCTGGGAGTTCTGGGGAAGTTTTTTCAGTAAACAGGTTGTATGACAGTAAACACTCTATCTTTGAATAGAACTTGAAGTCCAGTTTATAGCCATGACAAAGAGGGAGATGCACACCAGTTAGCCAATTAACAAATCTTTTATTTAAAAAACACAATAAATTTAAGAAGATAACTTAAACTAGCATAGTCAAAATCTTTTTCCTGTCATGGACTCTGAAGATCTATGCTGGACTTTTATGGACTTGACTGGACTGGTGAAGGTTGCCCGCATCACAATTAACATCAGACCAGCTGTACCAAAGAAAACCTGACCTATTAGACAGGTCACATCCATAACATTTCACTAACATAAATATAACGTATAATTAGAATAACACTTGTTGTACAACAATTTAATATCTTAATCTCTCTTAATTTCTCTTTACCTCCGTGTAAACATATTTCACTTAAACAATGTAAACATTACTCTGAATACTGCTTTAAACAACCTTGAATTAAGGGTTTAAACTTAACATTTAGTAAACCTTATCATAAGGCACAAAACATACATTCATACAAATTAACAGTAAACTGCTTAAGTTTCACTGAACACAGAATTACTAAATTTAATAGCTACACAATAACAGTGGTGAGTTTGACCACTTTTTTTCACTTCTCTATGAGCAGCGGGCAGGTTTCTCTAGTTTTCCCACGCTACATCATGCTAACCTGTAGCGTAAACCCAATGGAAATTGACACATGGTGACTTGTCAATCAAGAGCGGTCCCTTTTCACTGAACCAATGATTTTGAATTAGCTGTGAACTTTTTTTTGGGTGTAGTGTTGAATATTGGTCTTAGAGGTTTCCACATATGGTTTAAATTTTTCCATCTTGTTTTCAGTTTGTGAAAACTTATTTTAACCTTTTGTTTGCCTAAAATGTCAGCGTTGTTCAGCGTTTGGTTGCACCAAAAGACACTCTAAGGAACTCTAAGGACACTCTTCATTTTATTTTCATCTTAAGCCTGTTTTCGCTAGCCAAAATGAGCATCACAATTCCCAATTAATATCATAGTGAAGATGAATTACAAATGCACCTTGCTAACTCAGCTAGCTAACTAGGGCTAGCTGATTAACAAGTGTTTTCTATGCTAACGCAACCTGGCTCCACTGGGATGGTACCAGGTGTTTACTCTAGAGGTGTTAATACATGCTTGAATATAATCTTAGAAGACCAACTAAAATGTGAATATAAGTCATTTTAAGGTACTGACGATATTTTGTGTTTCTGGAACACCCGATCCAGTTGAAGTGTACTGCATTAGTGTATTGTGCTCATATTGCGCTCTATTAATGCAAGTTCTTAGAACGTCAATTTGGATGTTGTGCAAGTTTGGGTTAACTTAACCCCAGTTAAGTTAGAAAAAAGTTCTCCTGACTCTGGACAAGATGTCTGAGTTGGCTAAAGGATTCCTGTAATTTAAATGTGGTTAATGTGTAAACTGCAAATTATGCTGACTAGAACAACAGCAGGCAATACTACATTTTCTGATCATGTTCTCAGTTCACAAGCGGCAGATAGTAGCTATAGCATTTATTAGATCTGTCCTTTTTATTTGACCCAAATATTCTTATTACTGGACAATCAAATATGCTCTCATAATATTAAGTATCCTAGAGATTATGTCACAGTGAAGTCAAGTGTTAATTGTGATGTGTTACTTCTGATGTGTTGCAATAAAGAGTGTTTTATATAACATATGCCTTCATATTCAGGTACATGTGTGTGTGTCTGTAAATGTCCTGTGTTACACTGATGTATTTCTTTTTACCTCTGCAGAAGAAATTCTGTTTACACAAAAGGCACACGTTAGAATCTCTATTTAGAAACGCTGTTCATTCCGATTATCACAATACAGTTAGAAGTGTGTAATGTATAATACACAATGTAGAAAATAAATTAGTACATAACATTTAGCAGTTCATTCATTTAATACTGTAAGTGCATACACAATAGTCCTCCACTGAAGCAGATATCAGATGCACCTATCCTGACAGCTGGTTTATGTATGTGATTAACTGTGATCCACCATGTCTGAACTAAAGTTTTTTACTGTAATTTGAAAGGGTATCCAAGCTGAAAACTGATTGACCACTGCCTATGGAGGAGGACCTCATGTATGGGGCACCGTATTTGTTTCCATTCATCTTGTTGTGTAGTTCTCAAATTGATGGTGATAATGATGCCAGAAAACCAGTTCCAGTTGAGGTGCCTCTGATGAAAGGACAGACCAGCTTCATAGAAGTTTGCTTAATATTCTCTGTCCTTAGTGTTCACAGGTTCAGTTTCCTACTTTTGACTTCTGCTATTGTCACCACTTTCACAAATGATAGTATTTCCCAATTTGAAATGTTAAGGATTTCCATTGGACAACAGCTGGCGCTGTCCAACCAGAAGGCAACCAGGAGCAAAATGTGTCTCCTGTAATAGATATGTGCTGCTGTTACCACTTCAGAAGTATTAGCCTTACAAAATCGTTGGCAGTGAGATTTCAAAACAGTTAAGAAAACAGTAAAGAAATTTATATTTTATGTCCTCTTATGGTTTTTCTTTTGTATAGTGAAGTACAGTTTATGTTCATTAGTTTTACTAATATCTACTGTTATTGTCATTAAAATGTGTTTAACGTGCTTTTCTAATTAGTGATTGTAGTGTTGTTTTATGGAATTTTAAATAAACCTCCTGTGATTAAAGTGTACTGAGAGCATTTTCTATTAACTACAGAAGTATTACCTGGGTTTTCTAGATTTAGCATACACCTTGTGATGAATTTAACAGTACAGTTTGGTGAAATTGATGATTCATAGTACATAAAGTACATAAAACACATTAAAAGCAAAAACTAAAATATCTGTCTTTTGAGCCTTCATTGTCAATGTTCTAGGACATCAACATTTGATAAATATTTGTATTATTTATGTTGTTTATTGAAGCTAACATCAAAATAGCCTTCTAATTACAAATTCTGGCTAAACCTCCATCAGTGTGTTGTTGTACAATCTCTGCATGTTGCTATTGTCAAAATTTATACCAGATATAATTCATACCATAAAACCATCAACAAACTTAGACCCAAGAGATTCATAAATTATTTTATTGCACCTTTAAAAAACATCAATTTCAACAATATCATTAACCATCAACAACACTGGAAAGGTATTTTAAAAATGTACTAAATTCAGTAACTTTTGTAGAAATAAAATACTTTTGTGGACCAAGGTAAAGGTGAACTGACACAGGTTTGCATAATAAATTGTTAAATCCCTAATTTTTAGTAACAAGTAGTAGAGGTGTTACACAGCTTTTCCACTTCAGATCACCCTAATCAAACCAATGGATGGAGACACCATCATCACCAAGGTTGTTCCCTGTGGTCTCTATAGCTCTCTGAGCTCCACGCTGGAGCTGTCCCCATGATCCACACCTTGGCCAGATGGTAAGAAACATTGTAATAGTGAGATATGTATGATATTCTAGCGAGAAAAAGGTAAAATAAGAACTACTCTTATTAGATGAACTCCACACAGTTATCTGAAAATACAGTATTCCCTCTGGTTAGTTGTAAAAACTGCTGTACTGTTTTAAAATAATATAATTGACACTAATACTCACTTCAGTGGCATTGAGCGGATGCAGATGCCATAATCAATCCAAGCACACAAGTAATGTTACTTATTCTTACATAGAGAAAGAATAATTCCAACAGATGTTTTGACGCCCGTTTTCAACGATGAAATTAAATAGAAAAATTATCCAAACACTGAACGCACACTCGTGATGATCGATTGTACTGCAAGAATACACATTAATCAATGAAACTGTTCTGTGGCATAAATGAGCTCATTTCTGCTGATCTGCTGGGTCTGGAGGGCTCGAGCGCAGATGACAGACACCAACAGTTAACTGTAATAACGTTATCATTTTCTGACTTAACGACGCTGACAACCTGCTGACAACGTTAACACACATTAAGTCAGGTAAGGTAACTGTTGATTCACAGAACCAATTATAAAACACAATATTATGTCTTACCATTTACAGTCTAGTTTTACCAAAAGATAAGCTCTACAGTTAGCTTACGTACATGCTTACACTGTGTGTAAACTAGCACAATAACAAATAAGAAAATAAAATAAATAAATAAATAAAATAACATTTCATTATCTGTATGTAAATTACATTTGTGTGTGTAAAATTTACCTCGACTTACGTAAAATGACTGATTGCTGATTCACGGACCAGCCTTGCACGGTCCGTCAGATAGCCAGCGTAGGTGGGCGTGCATAGTGACCTCAGCTATTAGGTCAGGTCAACCCCTCTACTCCTCAGCTCCACCCTCTTCTCCAAATATGGTTTCTTCTGGTTTCAAAAATTATTTCAAATAACAGAGATATTAATATAATTTTTAAAGAACAGTTGTAGTAGAAACAAAAAATTATATCTTATCAGCACAACATGCAAATATGAATGTATGAATCATAAGGTATTTCAAACGTGAAATATTATACTTAAATACTTAAATAATCTCTTATATAATAATAATAATAGTTGTAAGAGAATATAAATATGTAATAAAAGTCCTATCTTTATAAATATTGATTATTTATATGGATAGAACTGTTTTTAAGCACTTTCAAGAATACAATGAAAAAAACAAAGAAAATATTAAACAAAATATGAAAAAAACAAAAATGGAAAAAAAATGGAAATTACTCCAAAGCCTAATTAGAAACATGTACCTGACATTTACCTGATAAATTAAATAGAGAATTTATTATAGCAGGTATAGCAAGACATTTATTCACCTAAATATATTTTATGTCATGATACTACTCTTTAAAGCACAAATACAATATGTAATTAAGAAATTTCAAATTTAACACAAACCATATATAAAGCCACATTATATATTTCATTACAAATTAATACTTTCTGTAATTACTATTAAATGTAGTAAGTATATCAATAACTCCATCATCCATATTAAACTAAAGCATATAATGGACAAACCAAACACCTTATTGCACTAAATTTACAGTTTAATGACACCAATTGTCTAATAAAACACATAACACCATTTATTATAATTCTTCCCTGACTTCATGCAAAAAACCAAACTTTCCTATACAGATTCCTTCAAACTACTTGATTCATCTGACTTACAAACACAGATGAATCAGTCACATCCTTGGCAGTGTGGCAATATTCCATGACACAATTGTAAACATCCATTAAGACATATGTTCATAAAAACAGAGCACACACTGTTTATATTTGTAAAAGTACATTTGTGAACGCAGAAGCTTTAAAGATTATCAAACTACTTGCCATACAATGTTTCACACATGACAAAACCTGTGATACTGAAGAAGAACAAATGCCATGACACAAAAAAACGTACTTTTACTCCAACTCAGCTACATAAAACTTCTTTTGCATGTACTCCACAGCCACACAACAATCTGTTACATTCCCGTTTAAACACCTGTCACATAGGAAGAGGTCCATTGACACACTTCAATAATCAATCATCTTACTAAAGGACCTACCAAAGTACATTACATTACTGTCTGATCACCTGTTAAACCATCACATCAACAGAAGAATAGACTTCCAACTGAATGCAAACAGCTCACTGAACATTAACTCAAGAAATGTAGTAGAATGATGATATGCTTGCCTTTGAAATATATCTCAATATCAGTATAAAGTATCAAACTTAAAATTATTTAACTACTATTACTACTACTATTACTATTACTTAAAATAACTCTGGAGTGTCAAAAAAATACAATACCAAACTACACTCACAATTTTATTCTTATTAAAACATCAGCACTTTTTATCAAATCCTTCTTTCATTAATCCACCCTCTTAAGATCCACTTGTGTCAAACCTAATATATATTTGGCTATGTGAATATAAAAGGTTTATAACAGAATAACTGTAAGGCTAAATACCATTTATTAGACAACATATGAAACGTAACATCTATTCTCTGAAAAGGTGCTTGTTATGCATGTGACTAAAACCAAATCTAGCTTTAACACCTCTCAGCTCACTGTGAGTGCGCAAACAAAGACAGCCACCTCCAGCTACACATACCATACTAATAAAAAACAAATAATAATAATTTACACTGTCATGTGGTTTTATTTTATAAATAAAATTGTTTAACACGTGATTCTATGGAAACTGCTGTCTGAAAGATGGACATCTATTTTAACACCAAAAGCTGTGCATTGAGTACAATGAAGCCCACAAATTTGTGACAGCTTCTATCAGTTATTCACTCTCAACATGTATAAAAACAGGCAATAATAACCATTGGTAAAGTGAGAATGTTTCTGTATTATTTATTGTCACTTTTAACACTTTTAAACATAATTTCACTGAAACATTTTAACCAACAAATTAAAATACAAAACCTTTATATTTACCTTTAGAATAAAACAATAAAAACATTAGCAATAAGTTGTTAACTTAATTTCCCTAAAAACTATATTCTAAATCCATATGACTTCACTTAGATCTTGTCATCTAGACCAAATTATTTTAACAATAAGTTTACACATTATTATTCATAACATCAGAAATTTACAATGTCTACATGTAAAAATAAAAACACAATAATAAAAAAAAAATATATACTGATATATATATCTCAAACCAAGTTTTTTATCAAAACAATTACACGAGAACAAATGCATTTGTGCTATGTTAAACAAATAAATACAACTTAGGAAAGACTGTTCAAATGTAGATTACTGCTCTTCTTTCTTTCACCTGGTAGTCATCATGTTCCACAGATGTATGTTCTTCCAAAATTGTTCTTGTTCATCTGACAGTTGTTCTATCACATGGCATTCCTCTCCTTCTGAGGACACTTGATGTTTTCTGTCTGTACATTGACACATCATCTACACAACACAAAACCATATAACTATCATATACTGAACATGTAACTCAGGTAGCTAGTTAATTCTTCTATACTGATTTACACTATAACTCACCAAATTAACTCCAATTATGCTCACAATTCACTACTTGTTCTTGAGCCTCTTTCAGTTGAGCAAGAACTTCTGCAAGCTGTTTTGCCACTAACACCAACCACTGAACTGCTGCAAGTCTCTGACATTCAGTCTTGTTCAAAGCTGGCAAGTAACACTGCCAGCTTTGAACACACGGCATGCCAGCTCGTTGCTAGCAATTGATTCATCACCACATGCATACTGTAGAAATGCACATTTTTTGAACAGCTTAACAACTAAAATAAATATCAAGTTATTCTTTACATTACACAATTCCACAAAATCTTATTTGTACTTACAATAACGTAACAGCTAGTAACCACAAGCATATACCTGATTGTATTTCCATTTACAAAGACTATAATTAATTTCCTACCCTGTTTATATGTAATGTACTGTTGTCTCTTCTGTTACCTTCCTGGTATTTTTGTTCTAACACTAATTAGGTAATAGGGATAGGTATAGGTATAGGTATAGTTCATTTCTTGATTTATATTACTATAATTTCACAATGAACCAAACTTGTCTGTACTTAAATAATTACAGCAAAAACATTTCGGGTTTAAGCCATCATTGACAACTTTTTCAATCTTTGTTTTCTTACAATTTACAGTCAAAACTTGAAAGTTAATGTGGAGGGTATCATATTCCATACATTCCACTTTATGAAGCTCTAGCATAAGTTCAGTAGGGAAGACCTATCCTCTTGCATGCACATGCGTATATATAATCTTGATGATGGCATCCCCCTTCTCTCATATTCACTCATTATTCCCCCCTTCTTCCTGCCTGTGGCTGTCATCTGTCATTTCAGCCTTTCTTGCACTTTCTCTTTTTAGCCTATCATATGCTGGCGCTCCCTTTTTAAAAATGTTCCATCTCAGCTTTCAGTCTCCTGCTCCTCTGACATGCGCCCCTCCTCCTCCCCATCTCCACCTGGTTCCAGAGTTCCATCAATTTTCAGTTCTTCCATCCATCGTCAGAGGGATCATCAGCCATCTCAGCATCGGAGAAATCTTCAGCCATCTAGGCATCAGAGGAATCTTCAGTCTTCTCTGCGTTGGAGGGTTCTTCGGGATCTCTTCATCAGAGGACTCTCAGCCATCCCAATGTTGAGGGACCTTCAACCTTCATCAGTGTCAGAGCATTTTCTAGCCATCTCCAGAGTGTTCTTCGGGCATCATCGGCATCAGAGGGATAGTCAACCACCACCACCACCAGTCTCTGGTCTGGATTTTATATATATATATATATATATATATATATATATATATATATATATATATATATATATATATATAGTATATTGCTATATATTGCTGCTGCTCATCCCAACCCTAAATAACTCCCCTACAAGACCAAGCACTGAAGACCATAATCTCAGCACTATTCATCACATCTTGTCTAAATTAAAATATTTATGTTCACTTGTCTCTCCTGATTGAACAATAGTTTCGAAGGTGATGAGATAGCTGAAGTTTTGTCCATTCTACGAGCCATTTTTCTTTGACAAAATAAATCTGTCGCCAAAACAGTAAGTGTTAAAAAACTGTTTTTCTTAGCAATCAAGTTGCTGTTTACTTTATTATCCTGCTAGCACACGTTTCTAGTTTGGTAACTCTCTAAACAATCACAGTTTACCATTGAGGTAGAGAAAACTCTCATGCATGTGTGTATGTGTGTCTGAGTGTGTCTGTGTGTGTCAATCAATACTAAACTAAACTTTAAAACAACAGTAAACACTAACAGGCTACAACAAATAACTCATATATACCTAATAAGGAAACTGCTCATTACCTAAATGCAGTGTGAAACAAATCACACACCATGATGAATTGCTATAAATTTACTGTGGATTAACAACAGTATAATATTGTATTCTTACATAATAGTAAAATACTGTTAAATATTCACCCCTGACATATAAATGAACAGTTATTGTGGTGGGCTTATGAACAACAGTACACAAATGTAATTTAACAGCATAAAACAGTATTTTGCAAGTTCTGGAAACATTCTAACTTCAGTCACTTTCCATCATCGTCGTATTGATTAATGGAGACTAATGTTTCTGTTTCGATGATAACATTATTTTTATTAATCAAACTTCCCATACAACTAATTTTTGAGTGAGAAGATGCATCTGGCTGTTCCTGAGTGTAATTTAAGGGAGCACAGCTTCAGTGGAGAGCAGTCCACACGGACTTACACCAAAAAGTTAACATTAGCTTATCTGTCTGTCTAGCTGTCTATCTATCTATCTATCTATCTATCTATCTATCTATCTATCTATCTATCTATATATATATATATATATATAACCTGAACAAATAACTACAGGGTTCCCACACATTTTTACTAATGAATTTTCAAAACTTTTCTAAAAGATTTTACTCCATTTTCATGACTTAATTTAGGAAGTTTACCATAGGTGGGCCCATATAACAATGACAGGGTACAGTAGTGAGGCTATCTTCAATGCACTAGCCCTATGGCAGGCTGTGTAGCAAAAATGTAGTAAGGAATTTGGAATGGAATGACTTGAGTCTAACGCCATCCCGTCATCTTGGAGACAATAGAAAATGTGTTTTGGGGTAAACAGAGATCTGAGCCACGATGCCACTTGGACGAAAGGACATATAGCCTATAATTGACTTGTTTAGCATGTGACAAACTGAAGCGAGGGCTGATGAAATGATTCATGTTCTGACTGACAACACTGAATACTGGGCACAGAACAGCTGATTGGGTGACACGGGAAAGTTCCTGGTGGGCTGAGCTAATTGCAGGGACAAAGGGAGGGAGAGAGGGAGAGAGATCAGCTTGTGTTTCATGTGACACCAGTGACGTGAAGTTCATGCAGCCTGTGCAGCAGTACTACATTTTAAATTAATACAAGTAATGTATTTGGTAATGTAAGACATATTATGGAAATTTTATTAACACACTTTAAACAATAGGCTAGTGTGTGTATATACAAGTGTGTATTCAAAACTTTTCCAAAACTTTAATTTAATTCCAAACAATTTTTAAATCCTGGTTACATATTAGTCAATTACCCAAGGAATGTATTTAACACCAGCACTTTTGTGATCCATCTGCCATCAATGTAAAGACAATATTAGGGATGTCAATGATTAACTGTTAGTCGATTAATTGCCATTACTAATTTAACAGATTGAAAATGTCTTAATCAATTGACTGACAAAGTATGTTTAATTTCATTTCTGTATTTTTTCCCTAGAGCGCACATGCTGTGTAATTAACTTTTATGCATATTTTATACACATTCTATATATATTTTATAGCTTACTTCTCTCAAAATACTGATGTAACAGAGGAGGAAGGTCAAAGGTTAGTTAGGAAACCAGAAATGTGAGGCAAGATAAAGCAGGTAAAACATAGCGCAATGGGGGAGCATTTTACAGCAGAAGAGGACAATGTAAAATGCTAATAAACAAACTATCACATCTGTGTTAGCTAGGAGAAGCTGCAGTGATGTGCATTCGGTGAAAATAACTCAGAGGATTTGCATTTTGGTGGAAAAAGACATGATACCAATAAACGTGGTGGACGGTGAGGGATTTCGTGAGTTTCTGAACTTCATTGAACCAGGCTATTGCATCCCCCCAAGAAGTACAATTATTAACCACATTGAGAAGTGGTACAAAAAAAAAAGACCAGCTCAAGGCTGCTAATTTAATTGACAAGGTGGCTATAACAACGGACTGTTGGACTGCGTTAACTGCAGAGAGTTTTTATTTATTTATATATTTATTTATTTATTTATTGGGTTAATGTCTTAACAATTAACTGACTATCAATTGCTAACGTGTTCAACAATCAGTTCACGTAATTTGTATCCCTACTAAATATAGTGGATTCATCCTCAGCTGAGAATAACATCTAGACATTTTATTGTCTTAAAACACTGTGGCTCTGTGGACATTAAGATATCTGTCAGGTTGTCAACCAGTTCCCCTGCCCAAACAATTACTGTTCACAACTGTAGTAATAAATATTTCTCAATTAAGATTCTAGACTAAGTGTACTTTAAAAGGGAACTTTTAATAGTCTTTTATGTATGTTGTCTTCATTCATTGTGATAGCAAGTTACACATAATGATAGAGTCAGTAAACTCTTTTGAGCAAGATTTTTAAATGTAAAATATATATTTAAACATAAAATAAATCTGAAACTAGACACATGTTCTACTGCAAATCACCAAAATCATTATTGGACTACATGGTGACAGTAAAAGATTACAATCATAGGTCCATAAGAAAACTATGTCTTACCTGTTTCATCCATATTTTCAGCCACTAAATTTTGTCCCCATCAAGTAACAGTTGAATAAATGCAGGCTATTTAAATTCTAGTCTAATAAATGATGAACAAGTGAACTAAACTGAATAAACAGTGATATTTTTCCACTCTAGTATATAACATACTTCTCATGTTCTGGATTTTGTTTTCATTTGTATTTCTAGCTCAACTGGATTAAAATGCTGTTTATTTACCTGATGCCATGGTGGATCATACTATCAGAGCTCCATTAATAATGGCATACTCAGGTAATTCAACTAATCATCTATTCCTGAACAGCGGTAGGGCGCTGTTTATTTTGAGAGCGTACAGAGGGGAAAGCAGGCCTGGGAAAACCATCCAGTGCAGTTGCGGTGAGTCAGGCCTGGCCACTGAAAATACATGGGGAGAAAATACTCGCTGTGAAGAAAGTAGAGCTCATGATCCGTTGTATCAGCCTCTACGCTTAACTTCAACTTTTAAATCATAGTCGTTCTGAATTTACATTTTCCACTATGACAGCATACACTCTCAATAATACAGCATATTCTGAGATAATAATCTCACTAAAAGGCCGATATTCTTTTTAATTAACTGCATATATATGTTACACTTCCATAAAATACACACCTTTCTCAACCACAAATGTTTTTCGACCGCACTTTGACACCACTTTACTGTCTTTGCCTAAAACAACACAAATACAAAACATTAAAAATTACATTCTAACATCACCTTAAAAATAACACTATTTGATAATGTTACAGCAATCAGTGACATTACACTCATGCTTTCCTGTAAGATCGATGGCTACTCAATCACAAAATAATCTTGACAGCTCAGAATACATTAACTTGAAGAAGACCAGGAATCTTACAGTTACATGAAAATTTGCAGGTTATTCTTCTCTCAGTTTAGATGGTATATCGCAAACAATTTGAAGGTGCATACTTCCACCTACTGTGTGTAACTTCACACCTTAGTACTCAAGATTGTCTTCACAAATAAACAAATTAATTATGACTTTATTATTGAGAGGGATGTTTTATTGTTAATGCTTAATAATAATGAATACTAAGTAGGGCTGTCAATTTTTTCTTAATCACAATTAATCGCTGAATTTCAATAGTTCATCGCATTTTTTAATCACGATTAAAACTCTATTATTTTGCATTTCAGAACTGTTTTCTCTTGCTCAACAACACGTACCCATCAGTCTGTCTGAACTAGAAGCTTATGTTAGCATGTCTGATGTGTAATTATGAAGATGTCTGATAATTTATTTATCTGTAGACGAGCTATGTGTAAGTTATATTTTTATTTTCCAACTCGTTCAATCTTCACCAACCTCCCCCCTTTTGCGCCCATATACCCACCAAAATTAGCGGGTATAAGCAGGTTTTTTAAACCAGGGTAAACCCACTAGTAAAAGCCAATTGACCCCTTTACTATTGACAGTCGACTTTGTCTTTCTGGTTGGACTGAGGACACATACAGCTGCAGGGAGCAATGTCATCAAATGCAGTTAGAGCACACACAAAGAAGCAGGAAGGAGGAAGGGTGAGCTGCTAGCTGCCCTGCAAACTGGTAAAAGCCTGTTTAAGTGTTGGAGCTTCAGTATGAGATGTTTCTATCGGTGATTGTGTGTTTTTAAAACTGTCAGAGCAGCAGCTCACTCTTTCATCCATGATGTCAGTGTAGCAGAGTTTCTGGTGTAACAGCACCACGCTGGACAGGTGAAAGGTGTGTCTAAAGTGACTATGACTCTGAAACACATTACAGCAAAAAAATTAGCGGGTTCATCCAGGTTTTGTGTTTACATTAATGCCGATTGGAGCCAATCGGAGCTGGAGCTGACAAATATCCATGTCTATTGCAGAGTCATTTGACACAAGTGTGAATGCCAATTGAACCCTCTTCCATTCCAACAAAAGCCCAATGTTAGCGGGTCTTCGTGGGTTTTAAGACCAGTGGAAAATAGGGCAATAGACATTTTTCCTTTTATCGACAACTCTATATTAAGTCTGATTAACTTATCTTTATCAACTGGTTATGTACCGCAGGCTTTTAAAGTTGCAGTAATTAAACCTCAACTTAAAAAGCCTACTCTTGATCCAGATGTTTTAGCCAATTATAGACCTATATCCAACCTCCCCTTTATTTCCAAAATCCTTGAGAAGGTTGTTGCAAACCAATTATGTGATTATTTGCACAGAAATGGTTTGTTTGAAGATTTTCAGTCAGGTTTTAGAGTCCATCACAGCACGGAAACAGCTCTGGTTAAGGTTACCAATGATCTCCTCATAGCCTCAGACAATGGACTTGTCTCTATACTTGTCCTACTAGATCTTAGTGCCGCATTTGACACCATCGATCATAAGAATTTATTACAGAGAATTGAACATATGGTTGGCATTAAAGGAACCACACTAAGCTGGTTTAAGTCATATTTGTCAGATAGACTCCAGTTTGTTCATGTTAATAATGACTCCTCTATCATCACAAAAGTCAGTCATGGAGTTCCACAAGGTTCGGTGCTAGGACCAATACTCTTCACTCTATATATGCTTCCTCTAGGAAACATTATTAGGAGGCACCAGATAAATTTCCATTGTTACGCAGATGACACCCAGTTGTACTTATCCATGAAGCCAGGTGAGACTAACCAGGTAGCCAAGCTTCAGGTGAGTCTTAAGGACATAAAAACCTGGATGACCAGTAATCTCTTACTCTTAAATTCAGACAAAACTGAAGTTATTGTAATTGGCCCAAAACACCTCAGAGATACACTATGTGATAATATACTGACTTTGGATGACATCACCTTGGCCTCCAGTGCTACAGTCAGAAACCTTGGTGTCACTTTTGACCAGGACTTGTCCTTTACTTCACATATAAAGCAAGTCTCTAGGACAGCCTTCTTCCACCTGCGCAATATTGCAAAACTCAGACCCATTCTGTGTCTAAAGGATGCTGAAAAACTAGTTCATGCATTTGTTACCTCAAGACTGGACTACTGTAACTCTTTATTGTCAGGATGTCCCAAAAATTCAGTAAAAAGCCTCCAATTGATCCAAAATGCGGCAGCACAAGTACTGACAGGAACTAGGAAACAAGATCACATCTCTCCTGTGTTAGCCTCTCTGCATTGGCTCCCTGTAAACTCCAGGATAGAATTTAAAATCCTCCTCCTCACCTACAAAGCCATTAATGGTCAGGCACCATCCACTTTAAAGAGCTTATAGTTCCCTATTTTCCCAATAGGACACTTCGCTCTCTAAATGCAGGTCTACTTGTGGTTCCCAGAGTTTGTAAGAGCAGAATGGGGGGCAGAGCCTTCAGCTATCAGGCTCCTCTCCTGTGGAACCAGCTCCCAGTGTGGGTTCAGGAGGCAGACTCCCTCTCTACCTTTAAGATCAGGCTTAAAACTGTCCTGTTTAGTGAAGCTTATAGTTAGGGCTGGCTCGGGTATGTCCTGACCCATCCCTTAGTTATGCTGCTATAGAGCTAGACTGCTGGGGGATTCCCATGATGCACTGGGCGCTCTCTCTCTATTTCTGTCTCTCTCCCTCTCTCTCTCTCTCTCTCGTTGACTTCATGCCATTAACTTTGTATTTTTTTTCTCTCCCGTAGTTTGTGCTTCTCCTCTCTCTCCCTCTCTCTGTCCTCATTCTGCAGGTATCTCTGCCTCGGGAGCAGCAGGATCCAGATCCACCACTACTCATCTTTACTATTAACCACTGTTACCTGTCATTATTATTGATAACACCATTACCTACACAGCTGTTCCTGGTCTCTCTCTCTCTCTCTTCTCCCCTCTCTCCTCCCCCCACCCCCTCTTTCTATCTTCTCCTAAACCCAACCGGTCGAGGCAGACCCCCCCACCCTGAGCCCGGTTCTGTTGGAGGTTTCTTCCTGTTAAAAGGGAGTTTTTCCTCCCCCCTGTCGCCAAGTGCTTGCTCTTTGTGGGAACTGTTGGGTTTTTCTCTTTAACAAAGTAAGGTCTTGACCTTACCCTGTAAAGTGCCTTGAGATAATGTATATTATGATTTGGCGCTATACAAATAAAACTGAATTGAATTGAACTTGCCATGAAGTATCTTGCTCTGCCATGTAAAATCTTTGTAGCAAGTGTCTCTGGCAGCTTGATGACAACTAAGGGTGCATCAAAGGGTCAAAATAGTAGTAGCCAAAGATACTAGAATTTAGTGCTCTTCTTCATTGTTAAATAAAGAATCTTTGGTGGCACACGATTAACACGATAAAAAAAAATAACATGTAAGGCTCAGTCCTTAATCTCATCACAATTAACGTGTTAATGCTGACAGCCCTATTACTAAGTGGAAAAAATATCCTATTGATATAATCATTGCAGATGCAGAGTGCAGCATTCAATGCAAAAGGAAGTGAGCAGCATAGGTGGAATAGAGGGACATCTTAGAAACATCAGCCTCTTAAAATCCACCTGGTCCTCAGCGATCAGTACTCACAACATTAACTCTTATTGACATGCTACACGTCAACAATTCAGAATATATTGCAGGAATAATGACCTGAAAATTATAATTCATTCATATTTACCAGCATCGTAAACCAGCAAGACTAGTTAAATTGTGCTTACTTTGCAAATAAACATGCAATAACTTCACTGTCCAATATTACCCAGATTTCATGTTTGATGGCAGTCTCACACTAAAGACAACTGCCTACTAATATGAGGCCATAGTTATGACTTTGAACAGCTCATAATTTTCTCCTTGGTGCCAAGCTTACAATAAATACTTTTGTCTGAGACATCTGAACCCCTAGTGATGGGTCTTTTCCTTCAGCTCACACAGATTTCCACCACAGTGCACAGATCCTGTCAAATTAAGCATTTCAAATGAAACTGTAATTGTAACCACATATCATCCATTAGGGAACACTGAGCCCACTAAGGGGCCAAATTCTCCACTTTTGAATTGGGGCTCAGTTTTCCCAAATGCCAATGTCTGAATTCTGACATTTGGAGTACATTTGAGCAGGTTGCCAGTGTTCTCAAATGTTCTCAAATGTCTGTGAGCCTATAATGACCTCCTGTGGCCAAGAATAACACCACACAACTTAGGAACTGTTGACAAGTGCCTCCCTGACACACAGAAGATCCCCAAACATAGGCAAGAGGTGTCATTTGGGATAGATAGATACTTTATTGATCCCGAAGGAAATTTAGGTGAAATATAAGGTCTGACATTTGGGAACACTGAGCCCTCCATTCATAGTGTGTTAAATGCCAGAATATAAGGGGCCAAATCCTTGCATTCTGGCATTTGGCAAACCTTCGAATGGAGGATTTAGAGTTCCCATATGTCAAACACCCCAGTCTAAAGAAGAGAGAGTGAGGGAATCTGACATCACAATCAAATGAGTCAAAACTGCGAACTAAAACAACATATCCATTTTGCGAATGGCCCTCTAACTTCATGTTAGCGCTTACACCTGGTCTGTAGATACTGATGACAAAGGCCGCAAAGTACCCATAGAAATGGTACCGCAACTTGGTGGCATTATTAGATGTCATTTCCTCACACACACACATGCATGCATATCTCTAAAGGCTTGGAAAGACAGCCTATTGGCGTATAAAAAAAAGTCTCTGTAAAGCCAGAACATCCTATTATTCATAATTGATAGAGGAAAACAAGAATAATCCCAGGCTTCTGTTCAGTACTGTAGCCAGGCTGACAGACATCTATTCCTTTAGCCCTCAGTTGAATTGACTTTTTGAGCTTCTTTACAAATAAAATTGTCTCTGTTAGAGAAAAGATTCATCATCTCCTCCCCACAGCTGACTCAGATGTACTGTCCAGTTCAGCAGCCTCAGAGTCCACTGTAACTGGTTTATATTTTGACTGTTTCTCTCCTGATCCTCTCTCCTAGATCTATCTGAGCTCACTTCAACAGTTTCTTTATCTAAACCATTGACTTGTCTTCTAGACCCCGTTCCAACAAGGCTGTTCAAAGAAGTTTTTCCTTTAATCAACACCTCTATATCAAGTCTGATTAACTTATCTTTATCAACTGGTTATGCACCGCAGGCTTTTAAAGTTGCAGTAATTAAACCTCTACTTAAAAAGCCTACTCTTGATCCAGATGTTTTAGCCAATTATAGACCTATATCCAACCTCCCCTTTATTTCCAAAATCCTTGAGAAGGTCGTTGCAAACCAGTTAAGTGATTGTTTGCACAGGAATGGTTTGTTTGAAGACTTTCAGTCAGGTTTTAGAGTCCATCATAGCACAGAAACTGCTCTGGTTAAGGTTACCAATGATCTCCTCATAGCCTCAGACAATGGACTTGTCTCTGTACTTGTCCTACTAGATCTTAGTGCTGCATTTGACACCATCGATCATAAGAATTTATTACAGAGACTAGAGCATATGGTTGACATTAAAGGAACCACACTAAGCTGGTTTAAGTCATATTTGTCAGATAGACTCCAGTTTGTTCATGTTAATAATAACTCTTCTATCACCACCTCTCTTTTCTCCTCTCTCCTCCCCCCACCCCCACTTTTTTCTCCTCCTAAACCCAACTGGTCGAGGCAGACGGCCGCCCACACTAAGCCCGGTTCTGTTGGAGGTTTCTTCCTGTTAAAAGGGAGTTTTTCCTCCCCCCTGTTGCCAAGCGCTTGCTCTTTGTGGGAACTGTTGGGTTTTTCTCTATATATATAATCCATAAATTGAATTGGATGCATATGGATCTGGCCTGCTTCCTCCTCCTCTCCAGCCCCACTGTTGGCTAGCGAAAAACACACAAAGAGAGAAATAATGATTATTTGAACCATCCTGACTATAAGTATCACTAGCTCAATCTCTGTCATTTCAAAGAGCAACTCTGGCTTCTCTCAGCCCCTTTCTCAGACCTCATTTTCTGATCAACTTCAGCTTCACTCATCAAACCTGCCTTGTTGGCATAGTGTTATTTCCTCTCCTCCTTTCTGAATGTAATCGGTAAGGTGGAGAGCTCACTTTGGACTTGACTGTTAGCCTACTCCAGTTTTTTGTTGTCTCTATATTTTTTCAGGCAGCTCACAAACTCAGGTTCACTGCAGGAGCTCCTCCTCTTCCTCCCCCTCTAGCAGTTCTCCTGGTACATGGACCTCCTCACTATCCTCCTCTGCCTCCATGTCAAGTGCAGTTGCCATCTACAAGGAGGGACTGGATGCCCTCAACTCAGCAACTCAATCCAGTGCCCTTGCTCTCCTCGTCTGGTCCATGGCCTCCTCCTCGGCCATCTCTGTGTGGCTGTCAAGTAAGTGCAGTCACCTGCTTTTATACTTGCAGCTCAGCACTGGACAGGCAGCATCTCTGATATTAACTCAACTAATGGTCACTGTGACACAACATCAAAGTCCATATTTTGACATTTAAAATGCATCTGAATGAGGTTTCAGTGTTCTTAAATGTCTGCGAGCCAATACTGACCTCCAGTGGCCAGGAATAATACTATACAACTAGGAAACTGATTGTGGCCAGTGGTGCGAATGCTCTGGGGTGTGGCCATAATGTCCATTCTAAAAATAACTACCCACATGGCCAGTTGTTTGCCCTGTTTTGAACTGGTTGTTGTGCCCTTAAAAGAAAGTTGTCTTAAAAGAAAGATTTCCTCATTTAAAACTACATGCAACACAGCAAGTAAACAAACTTATGTTCCCAGTGTCTCCATCATCACGTTCACAGTAGTACGAAATTTCTCCCGCTCCCACAAATACACATTGATGTAAATATAAACAGCAAATGCGCTGGCTAATATTAGCTAACAATTAATGTTATGTGATAAGCACAACAGCTAAACACTGTACAGCAAACACTGTAAGTATTAATACATGTGTTTAAAAGTTTACCATGATATTGCTGCATAGTGTTAGGTCATTATGAATGTCTATATAGTTTATAACTTTATAAGTGAGATCTGATGGGTTGCTACTTTTTCGGTGGAATGCCACAAAGGGAGCGGGAAATGGAAAGGGAACGAGACAGTATTGATTTTTCCTTACTACACAAATGAGCGAAGCCATTCAAACCTTCATGGTAACCGCCATAAAGACATAATTCAAACCTCAGATGTTATAAAATAAATGGCTGAACATAAGGTGACCCTGATTAGCAGACGACTCCCTTTTGCCAGCATCTGATTTTGGATAAGTGATGTTACTTTTTGAATATAACTTACATCATAGTATAGTTTTACATACTCACAGGCTCTCCTGCCAGGTTCTTGGAAGCACTCAAAAATGATTTTAGTTAGGGCTTATAAGACTGTCTGCTTATCTTTTTGAGCTCCTTATCATCTGTCACAGGGGTGTTTGGTAGTTTGACATAATCCTGTTCTGCAGTGGAGATGTCCGAAGATGCTTTGGACTCGTTTTCACCCGTGATTAATTATTTCCTCCATGGCACAGCAAACACGGTACATGAATCTTCAGAAACTTCTACAGGTTAAACTGGACTAACGAAACACTTATAGGGCCGATTGACTCTAACACTCTTACTATAAACAGGCTTTAAGACACTTGCTAGCCTCGCAACATTAAGGCTAAAAACAACCCATAATGCAACACTTTGCTTTTCTTTCTTCTTTGTGGTTTTTATGGCGGTTGGCAAACCATGTTTTGGTGCATTACTGTCACCAACTGGTCTGGAGTGTGGCTCAGGATATCTAGTTGAATTATGTTCTTAACTAAAACAAAAATTAGGGTGAAAAGAAAGAAAAAAACCCTCAAACTCAACTCAAATTCTCTCCATTAATCCTGTTCTCCTAAGATACTGAAACAAAAATCAAACAAAACATCTCTCTTCAGAATGTCTTTTAAATTCAAACTCAATCTTTCTTCTTCAAGATTCATTGTTAGTTCTCTTCTTTCTTCATTAAATTTTGGACAATATAATGTGTTCAGTATTTTCTTGTCCACAAAACTCTCACTTTCCCAAGTTGTGTTTTCCCATCCTAAATAAGCAGTTATTCAACCCTGTGTGACAAAATCGCATTCTTGATATTATGCTTTCCTCTCTTGAATATCTTGTTGTTCTCCTCATCTTTTCCACTTTTCTCTGAAGCCCATAGAGTCACATCCTTGTTTTCTCCTCTTCACACTGCTTCTGCCATCTTTCTTTCATCTTAAGCTTTATTATTGTTTTTATTTCTGTTTTATTTAAGGGCACTGCAATGTCAATATGATCATTTCCTACAGCTTCCGTTGCATACTTGTCAGCTTTTTCATTTCCTTTTATCCTTATATATATGTGCTTGTATCCATACAAATATCACACTGGTTCCCATATTTTGAATTCTGTAAATTGTTTGTTGGATCTAGAAATATCAGATCTACACTCTGAATAACTGTTTTTTATGCTGATTAGTGATGAACATAAATCAGAGCATATTATTGCTCTTAAAGGTCTTATTTCTTCCACCCACTGTAATGCTAACAAAATCATCTCAACAAAAAACATCTCCAGTGTATATATTGATAACCTATTAATGCCTCTTTTCTGAATTCTTACTTTAAACTCTGGGACTATAAATGCAATGCCAATTCTGCTAACTGTGTTTTTTGAAGCATCTGTATAGATTTGAATAAAGCTTTGATAATTATTTTCTATATGTCTTTATTGTTTGAGAGTTGTACTGTTGGACTGTCTATTTCCATTATTTCTATCTCTGTTGCTTTCTGTTCAACTGTCCACCCAAAACTTTTTGTTGCTCTCCTTTCCTTTTCCCAAAATGGTTTCAGTGTCTCTTAAGTTGGGTGATCTTCAACAGGTCCTTTAAGTATTCTCCCCAATTCCAGTGGCATTTCTCCCACTCCACTTGCAATGCTGATGTTGCACCCCAGAGTTGTAGTTTTGGGCAAAGTTTTCACAGCTGTAAAGAGAGAGTTACAAAAGAGAACTGAACACCATTACTTAAGTTCTGTCTTAGTCCTGGCAGTGAAGCATTCACTGACAATGAAAATCTAGCTGCATACAAGGAGAAAATCAAGGATCATTTTATCAACAGGGATCCAACATGTATGTGGCAGGGCATACAACAGATTACCAATTACAGGAATAAACAAGAACCACCCACAGACAACAAGGCCTCCTTGGCAGAGGAACCATATCTTCACCCACTTTGAAACAACTAGGCCTGATGATGGAGGTGCGCCCCCACCTGCTGACACTGACCACACACTGAACATACACAAACAGGAGGTGAGGCGACTATTTAGCTCTGTAAATGCCAGGAAATGCCACTCTCCCCCCTAATCTTGGCCAGCACCAGTATGCTTATAGAGCCAATAGGTCTACAAGATGATTTAGTTATAGTTATAGTTATAGACCTCTATCAAAAAGGGACATGTGTGAGAATGCTTTTCATCGATTACAGCTCTACATTTAATACCATTGTCCCCAGCACATTGGTCTTCAAACTCCTAGACCTGGATCTCAGCTGATATGTAGATCAAAGACCTCCTATCCAACTGCCATCAGACAGTTAGACTCAGCTCACACCTCTCCTCCAATCTGTCCTTCTGACTGCATCTCCACACACCCCTCTAACACAATAATCAAATTTGCAGATGACGCAATGGTGCTGGGTCTGATTACAGACAGCGACGAGACAGCCTACAGGGACGAAGTCTGCAAACTGACAGGATATTGTACGGACAACAATCTTCATCAAAAAGACAAAAGAAATTATCATCGACTTCTGGAGACAGAAGGATGGCCTCTCTTCACTAACTATTCCAGGACAGGAAGTGGAAAGGATCTCACATGGTCAGCCAATACCACTGCACTGATAAAAAAGTCAATCAACCTGTCTGGAGAGCTGCTCAGGGCCTTCTATCACTGCTCTATTGAGGGTGTCCTAACATACAGTATCACAGCATGGTATGCAAACTGCCCAGAAGCAGGAAGAAAAAACCTCCAGTGAGCCATAAAAACATTACAGAAAAACATCAGACTCCTCCTGCCCACACTGGAAGACATCTTTAAAAGACACTGCCTCTGCAGAGCCAACAACATCCTGAAAGGTGGAACTCACCCCCTCTTATCACCTCTTCACACCATTACCCTATGGAAGGCGCTGAACCAGCTCACCTGGAGCTTGTGCCAGAGCAGTCAGCTGTTAGTCGCCTCCTCATCAGTGGTCATCTGTATCAGCCTCCCAGAATTGCTGCTCCTCCCTTCTTTCTCCCTTTTGGCCACCAATCTGTTCTCTACCCTTTTGTTACTGTGGTGGTCTTTCTTTTTGATCTTGTTAACTAAGCTCTGTCCATGTCACAGTATATTTATGTTGTGTCTGCAGGGCAAGCCAAGTTAATAATGTAGGGGAAGTTTTTGTAGGGGTTCTCTGCCCTTTCTTTTCAACTGAATTTTCCCATACTTTTTGGACAGTCAGGGAGTTCAGAGTTTGTACTTTTGTTTGACTTGACTTCAGTTTTATTTTCTAGATAGTGTGGGGGGTTTTGTTTGTTATTTTGGCCTTGGAGGCCCTGACGTTTCTGTTGCTTCTCCTAATTCCGTTTTTTTTTGTTTTTTTTTTGTTACCTGTGATGCTCTGGCAATAAATTCAAATTCCCGCCAGACTTGCTGTGTTCAGCTATTAAATTTGTTAAGCTTATATTCTTTATGATACTGTATCTTTATGATATTCTTTATGATACTCTGTTTAGCTTGAAGGTTTTGTAAGTGATCCTACTTTAGAAAAGTTTGATAGTTGTGCAAAAGATGACCTGTGTGCGATTGCTGCACATTATGGCATTTCTGTGTCTTCGTCTTTGGTTAAGCAAGAGTTAAAATCTATTATCTTGAATGGCTTGGTAGATAAAGGTGTGTTTAGCCCACCAGGCCCTGAGAAGCAAGTGTCAGGGGTTGAAGCAGCTATTGCTGAAGTTTCAAAGGAGGCATCAGCTCTTTCATGGTTTGAGGAAGTCATTTTGAATTTCCAATGGAAAAGCAGATACTTTTTGATAGATTGTGGAACAAACTTTTTGTCCAAGATGTTTAAACAGACCTTGCAGTTCCCTAGGTATTGAACATGTTGTCTCCAGTTCAGAGAGGTGGCATCAGACCCTAAAAGCAATGACTGCCTTGAAACATAGAAAGATTGGGATGATGGCTTGCCTTTCTTGCTATTTGCTGCTCGTGAAGCAAAGCAGGAGTCCTGGTTTCAGCCCAGCTGAACTGATGTTTGGCCATAGTGTACGTGGACCCCTGGAAGTGTTAAAAGAGCAATTTTTGCCTGTTACTGCATCACCCCAAACCAATGTCCTTCATTTTGTTACATAATACTTGGAATGCTTGTTCTTTTGCCAAAGAGAATATGAAACAGCTCTATGGCAGGAAAATAGTTGACCGTACCTTTCTGTGGGTGTTTAAGTGTTAATGTTATTACCTACTTCAGGTTCTGCATTTGCTGCACAGTTTGCTGGCCCTAATGTAGTGAAAAAGAAGTGAATGACACAGACTACATCATTCACACCCCTGGCTGGAGATGCAAAACACGTCGTTATCATGTAAATATGCTTAAACTGTTTCATTGCAGGGAAAGTGACCAGGATGACTCAAATGCAAAGGAGAAGCACCCTGAGTCAACGTCCACTGTTGTCTCTGTCTCTTTGGTGTCCAAAGGGATGTGCAGAGTTTAATTCAGTCCTACCCCACTCTTTTTGGAGATGTACCCTCATGTACCAGTGTATTGGAGCATGATATTGATGTTGGCAATGCCTCCCCCATCAAACAACATGCCTACCAGTACCCCCTGAGTATTTGCTTGAAATTGGCCTGGCCAAACCCAGTCATAGCTCTTGGAGTTCTCCCTGTTTGTTGACACTCAAGTCAGATGGTTCTCCCCAGTTTTGCTCTGATTTCCGCAAAGCGAATGTAGTCACGGTGCCAGACTCATTTCCTTTGCCACGCATGGAGGACTGTGTGGATAGTATAACTGCAGCTGCATACATTACTAAGCTAGGCCTGTTAAAAGGGTACTGGCAGGTTCCCCTCACACCTAGAGTTTCTGATAGATCTGCCTTTGTCACACCTGACGTTTCCTTCAGTATACTGTTATGGCATTCGGGATGCGAAATGCCCCAGCCACCTTTCAGTGTCTCATGAGTTCCGTGTTGGGTGACATTCCTAACTGCAATGTCTATGTGGATGATATTGTGGTATACTCCTTTTTTAACTAAATAATTTTAACTAAATAATTTTTTTCAATATTTTTGCCTGGTTAAGATTTTTTTTTAATGTTGATTCCAATGTGACTTAAGTCTCGAAAGCTTCAAAATGAATGTTGACAAGTTTCCCTCTAACATCAAAAATAAATGAACTATTTACACGTGAATTATCCATGATATAAACAACTCTTGGGTTTAATACCACCTTTCTTTTCGGAACATTATCTTCACTGTTTGTTGTTGTTGATATTTGTCAGTGTTCAGTCCTGTAGAAGTCTTATTGCACTTCCATAAAGTCCGCTAGCAGAGCACTCATGAACGTGCAGCATCAGAACGAGAACGTTGTTCGCTCGTTCTCATTACCCAAAGGTACAATGGGAGTGACACTACTGCGCAGTCTCTATGGGCCGCATAACTCGGAAATAACGTGGAAGCCAGAAACTTTTCCGGCATATGCGCCAGCGAGCAATTTGTATTAGAATGAATGGGCGCCATTTTTAGATCCGGCATCCTGTTCTTATAATACTGGAACAGAGCTTGAAAAAACAAAAGGTGGCTTGATGTGATGGTCCAACTGTGGATGTGACAGGAAGGCACACACTTGAGAAAACCAGCAGTTAATCCACAAGGCAACAGAAACAGGTAACAACAGCCAGTCTGGCACAAGTGTATCAGAACCTGTCCCCTTTATGTACAAGTGAAGAGAGCGGGGTGGGAGAAACTGACTAAGGACATGCAATGGACAGGTGTGGTATGACTACCTCTGGGAGATTACACATTGAATAGAGGGTGTATCTTATTTTTCTTTTCTTCACCATCTCCATCTTTGCCTCACTTGTACCTCTCTCTAGAATTTAAATTTCCATAATAGCATGCCTGATCAATTTCCCAGTCAATCTGAGATGAGAAAACTGTTTTCATTGGCAACAAACTTTTATTTTTTCTTTTAAAACTAAGCCATAAATAATAAAGCTACTGCAGATGACACGTTGCAGACATCTTCATGCGTACGGATGAGGTAAATCAACAGGATTGACTGCTAAATTAGCAAAGTGTTGTCAATTATCACAACCCATAGTTTGGCGCCCATGTTAGCGAATGAGAGTGGACACATTGCCTGCTTGAGACATGCGTGAGACGCTGCATCCCATGATCTAGAATTTCAGCGACTTGCCCATTTTTCACATGTGACGTGCGTGTCTTACAGCAAAATAGACAGAGAAAAGACCTACTGACAGTCATCTGACATCGTACCAGCAATATCACACAAACCTGACATCTTCAACTGTGGTCTCTGTGTGTAGGCTGAATCTGAATATAACATGGGCATGAAAAATACCAATATTTATTAATTTTTTTACAATTTTAGCAGATGTATGTTACCTGTTAAAAATAAATTAGAAATGAACTAAAAATGAAGAGAAATCCAACATTCAAGTATCCTGCAAACTATGTAGACAGATAGAACTGGCAGTAGCAGTAACACAGCAGACATGCAGCCAGAGTGAGCACATGTGTTTTTCCGCAGCAGATCAGCAGATTTTAAAGTACAAACCAATGGAAGTGATGTGCAATAATTTTCATTTTAAATTTGAATCACCAAGAGAATGCTTTAATTAAACAATTGTTTAATTTGTTTTAATTAAGTGTATTGGGAGTATATATATTAAAGTCCCTCGGCGTTGCCAGACCCATTTTACTGGGGCATGTGCCCCACTATATATCTGCTGTGCCCCAGCAAAATGTCCTGATCACATTTCAGAAACAGTAATGTCTTTGGCACTGCGGAATGACCGTATATGACTGAGGCATCCAAATCGCACCCATTCCTCTCTATTAGGCTAAATTGTTGGCAGAATACTCATCACACAATTGCTATACATATATCACGTGACACACGACTTGAGCTTCCCGGTGCTGGGTGCTACCCACTAGTTGCTGTGATAAATGGTTTGTGATAAAATGAACATAAATGAATTCACATCAAATTTAATCATATTCTGCATACAGCTCTGCATCCATCTCCACACCTGTTCTTGTAGGCGCAATACCTCACTAACTCCTGAGTTTATGCAACAAACCAAACAACAAAATAAACAGCAGGCCCTACTGTTTCCAGTGCTATAAAGTATTCATCTGTGCCTCTTGCCTTTCTCAAGTAATCCACTTTTAAAAATTACAACAACAGCAAATTACAGCAACAATTTGTCTCCAACTTCAGACTGAAATTCCAATGTAGCTTACAATATGTAGTTTTTTCGGTTTTTATTTTTACAAATTATTGTTAAGACATACAGTTGGCTATCCCACTATCATGATATTTATGTTGCCAGATTCCAGGCAATCCACACAAGTATGAAAAGATATTTTGGTTGCCATGCTTCCTATAATAGCACACATTCAAGAACATGGAAAATTCATGAATGCAAAATGTTTTTTCTTGATAGAAAAGCCTGATGTAAATATGCAAATGTTATCATAACCTAGACTGTCATTTAAATAAATATTCTCATAAATTCATGAATGTAGCTTCGCATTTTTATGATGATTATGATGAAAGAGAGAGATGCGCTCTTCTGCTTGCTGGCAGTTAGTCAGTAACTGAGCATCTTGCTGATTGACTTTCCCTTTAAATCTATGGTGCAGTTTTGAAAAGGAAAAGGAAAAAAGGAAACTGAAAAGGAAATTCCACCCTATTATTTTCAAGCAGGGTCAAACAAAGCTCGTCATGTACTGTAGATGAAAGTCAGTGGCAAACACTGTACAAGCATAAGCACCTGGCTGAAGTTAGATCCATCCTCAAAACTCAGAGGCACAGAGGTCAAACTGCCAGAGATTAAAGGTAACTACACACTTAAGACCAGTGTTGGGAAGGTTACTAATTTAATTTATTGGTTACACATGGTTACACATCACTAATTACCCTGATAAAATGTAAAGAGTGAAGTAATTTTTAATTACTTCATCAAAATAATGGAATTTTGATTACTTTACTTTCAGTATCATTAATTTAGTCTGTTGATGCCCTATAGAAATTTCACAATCTAACAACCTCTCCAAGTTAATATTAACAAAAACACAAAGCTGAATGAAGTTAGTGAGTGTTATTAGAGCTCACACCTGTCACCTGTCTGGCTCACATCACACACACATACACCCACAGAAGGAGTTCCTGCTCAGCCAAAAGATGCAAAGCGACAGAATGAATGTTATATTCTACATATCAGCTTTTAGCAAAATTAATATATTCAGATGTGACACCTTTTTAATCACCAACATTTTGATTAATAACTGTAATTCTCAGTAACTTTAACAGTTTACAATATCATTTATTTTTTAGGTTAATTTTTTAATCATATTGGCTGATTTAATAACTGCATGAATAAACAGGTGTACAGTTGTTTTTAATAAAGTGCGTGGTGAGTGTATTTGCTCTTGCAAGACTTATATTAAAAAAAGTGAGTTTTAAAAAATGGCATTTCTAAGAGACAGGTTTGACAAACTGAAGTAGAACTTGATCACCACCTAATAATAAAAATCTTTATATGCAGAAAGTATTTGATGCCTGCTTCTCAGTCTGTAATGTCAGCCAGCGAGGCTGTTTCATTCTGCACTGTGAAGCAAAAACATCATGTGTTTGTTGAGTTTGTGGTCATAGAAACCAAAAATATAGTCAAAATCATCCTTCACTTCTCCTAGTACAAGCACAACTGCTGTGACTAAAGACCAGAGTCAAACAGAATTCATTCAGCTGTGTGTGTGACATAGTTGCTGCAGTATTTCTGTTGTTTTCCATTCATACTTAATGGTTATCACAGGGTTTCCTCCTCCTCTTCTCTCTGTGCTCATGACAAGGTCTCCCCGTAGTTATCATCATCTGTTATCCATATTATCATGCACTAGAACCACCAAACAGCATAAAGCTATCAGCACAAGTATTTATTGGTAAGTGTGGCTCAAGACACAATCCCCATTTAGATCTGATGTGATACCTCAATTTTCATTCATCACAATCATTATTTTTGTTTGCATTCAGTATTTCTCATGAAAATGCTCCGTGGCTATTAAAAATGTTGAATTCATTTTCTACCTAATAGAACAAACACAGCAGCTTTTTTAAAGATGTTTTAATACCTGCTTTAAAAACTGTCATCAAAACATTGAAAAAAAATGAGTACTTTAAGGTAGCTTGAAGTAGACTACTGCTGATCCAGATTCCACAAAGCAGAGGTGTGGTGATCTTTTGGTCTTTTCATCACACCTTTCCCACCTCACAGAGTGGTTTTCAATTTCATTACTCCCCCACCCCAAAAAATGAAACCGGTGTTGGAGTTTATTCATTGTATGTGACATTTTTTTGTGAATGAGTTCTCACAAAGGTCAAGTTAAAGAGTAGGTTGTATAGAAAGTGACTGAGTCTGGTTTCAGTGATACGTGAACCTCCATTGTGGTCTTAGTTCTGTTGTAAAACTAGATACTTACTCTAAACAGGTCTGGCTCAGACAGTTGAGATTTAATGGGGTCATGGACAAATACAGATGAGGATGGATAAATGGCCTCAGTCACTATGACTTCTGGTTTGTAACATCATTCATAGTTGCTACTTTAAGGAAATCTTGGACAATATACAGCAACGCGTGCGCACACACACACACACGCACACACACACACACACACACACACATACGTTTTCAATAAAATACATGTTTGGAGCAGGACACATGATGAACTTTTTATTCTCTGTTTTGTGTCTTATTCTTCTTGCTCTGTAATTGATTGAGCACATTCACAATTTTTCATGTCAAGCGACACTACAACATTAAATAATAAAACCCTGTAGAACACTATGATAAATTATAGTGTCTTCATAGATTTGTACTAGTACATGTGTGCCTGTTGATAAAGTATCTCCAAAGGGCCTAAATAATTGTCATCCTCACTACAAACTAGTGATTAAAAATTAAAACCAGATATTCGTTTTATGCTTTTCAAAGCCAAATGAGTGAGTCATACTTAAGCTTTTCATCAGCATTGCAGATTTTCTAGAAAACAAACAAAGCATCTCTTTCCACAGAGGTTCCTCCTCTTTACTTGACATATCAAGTTAGTCTGCATCCATAAGACCGCTACACCACATATGTGAATGCTACATGAAAAAAAAAAAAATCTGACAGTGACATCATGCTGAGCTCAGTCATCCAGCAGTGTAGCTTGTATGGAGCAGGGCTGCTCCCCCTCAGAAGTGTCTGAGCCTCCTGTAGAGGATGGCTGCAGCAACTAGAACCACAAGAATGAGGCCAGAGTGAGGACACCCACAGCTATCCTGAGACCCATCCTGGAGTCTGAGGCCGAGTCCACGCCAGACACAGCTGCTCACAACACAACCAGAGCACAAACATATTCATCACACTTCACTTCACTAAGCATCATTTGTATTCAATCAGGCTGATGTCTGATGGTCTCACTAATGACTAATGATTTTCACCATCACACTGATAGTGCTTAGATGGAATAAATGAAATATTTACATTGGTTTTTGAATTTAAATAGTTCATTATTTGGTAAAGTAATAAGAAATACATTACATGGAATAGAAACTATAGCATACCTTCCTCCTTAGATGTCAGTGCTGAAAGAAAGAAAAAACAAAATCAGCTAGTGTTTGTAATGACCTGAACAATAACACTGCTTATTATTGCACAACAAATGTTTGTGTTCTGAGCTTGTAAGTTGTCCCGTGAAGTACTTTTAGGAAACCAGGTGACAGGTTATTGCCCAAACCAACTCTATGCAGAGTCCTCTGAGGTTCAGACTAAAGATGTATTACCTAATTTACAGTGGCTTCATAGACAGGTCATAATATTACACAGTGTATTTCCTTGTTGAAACACTACACTCTATATTATGGGTCTATATTATTACACATTTTCCATGTTTGTATTATTTTATAACATTTTATATTTTTTTCACATTTTTATTTTATTTTATTTTATATTTTATTGTTTTTTTTCCCTATTTCTACTTAAGCTACGTGACTTGAAGCACTTTCTTTAAGTTTATTGTTATACACCAAAACACCAAAGCAAATTCCTCATATGTGAAAACCCATTTGGCAATAAACCTGATACTGAATCAGGATGTGTATACACCCAGATTTAAGAAGTGAAACCCAGTGTTGTAGGCTTTAAATGTGCATTGATATTACCTGTTGGTATGTTAAATCTTTTTATTTCTCTTTAATTTTTTTGATCTGCTGATTGCTCTGTAATGCCAGTGCTAAAAGTTCAATGTTAGCAAACTGCCAGACTTACAATTGTCACTTCTGGTGACAATGGGAACCACTGAGGAGAGGGTGGTGGCCTCTGAAACACCAGTGGACCGAACGTCTCTTCTCCTCCTATTGTTACATTGCTGTAGATGATAGAAGAAAGAATGTAACTAACTGCTAAAGGGTAAAATTGATTGAATGCATTTTTCACTGCTGATTTTTCACTAACCTTAAATTCATTGCAGGTGCTGATCTCACAGAGCCTGGTGATACAGTGAAGGTAATAAGTGGAAATGGTTTCGTTCTGCTGTTCAACGAATCTGAAGGCTGGGAAGGAGAAGCGGGCATGGTGACTGTCCCCGTTCTCATGCATGGTGGTCATCTGGTCCTTAGAGCACCTGTTTGATATAAAGAGAATAAAGTGTTGGCCTGACATGGAGATCTACTATCCTTTAGACTGTCATTTGATGACTTACGAGACAAACAGGTTGAAGAAAGTGGAGTTTGTGGGATGAGGAGAGATGGAGGCATAGCATCGGTCCATGAGGACATGGTATCTGTTGGGGGGAGAACACTAGGTGTTAAAGTACTTGTTTTTTCTTTCATTTTGTTCCTGGAGCAGGAACCTCTTAGATTCTACATATTCAAGAATGTATTGCAAGATTTCTGTGATCTCAGAGTCAACAGGCTCTTACTGATCAGTCAGGTTGGCTGCTTGGACCTGGACGTAGACATTGGTCCTCAGCTCTAATCCCAGCGGTGGTATGACCAGAGGGGTGGTGTAGTTCATATCCTGTCAACAGAAATGTTAGAAAAGTTAGTCTGCTGTAATTGCGGATTATTACTCACACATAGAGACACACACACACACACACACACACACACACACACACACACACACACACACACACACACACACACACACACACACACACAATTTGTCCTTGTTGACTGATGTGTGTGATGAAGTAAATAGTATAGATGAGCCACAATAAAATATTTGTCTTTTCCACTCAATGTCATAGATTTGCTTGAGTCCCACTTTATTAAATGTCAGTAACAAAACACACTGCATCATGTGGACGAAATACAACTTTCTAAATGTTGACAGAACCAGTTACGCTGAGAAACTGTAGCTAGAAGATGACAACAACACAACAGTTGAACAACAATGAGTCAAAGCAGTGTTAGATGAACAGACCTTGCCATGGAACATCCCATCTCAACTTACACTGAAGAGCTTCATGCTCAAAGTACTGATGAAGCTTCCATTGTTGTCCCTCACTGCAATGGAAGATGCTGACCTAAACAGGGAGGAGGATGAAAGACGTCTCACTGCATCCTACATGTTACTGTACACCACAGGATTATTTCCACCCACACAGGAGAATAAGCTACTCTTACAGTCTGAAATTGCAGTCTTATTTTCTGAAAAACTGACTGTGATGAGGACAGATGTATATCACCAAAGGCAAGTACCACATACTGGGTTACAGTTGTTTTAGTGGCCACAACAGTGAGGCACAAAAGGAAACTTTGGTTTTTGTTTTGTTTCTGTTTCTGACTAAAGTCAAACAAATCCAAACAGTTTGATTTGTTCATGTTTTGTGTTGAACTGCTCAAACTAGGTTGACATCACAACAACCATGTCAAAGAGGAAAGAGGCCATCAATGTATTTGCCTGACTTTTGTTCTTAATTAGAAAAAAACTCTCAAAAACCAAACTGTCCCTTTATGAAGCACAACTTTCATAGTTACCACCAGAGTTGTCACAGACACTGTCTGTTTCCCCATATAACAACATGTCCAGTTATGTACAGTAAACATAAAAAAGTCACAGGAGGGATATAAGCAGAGATCTTACACTTCCACCTGGGTGTTGTTGATGAGATACTCCAGAGGGTAAGCACAGGAATAATAATATTTGAGCTCAGCGTTGTAGGTAACTACACCCGTGGTTGGATCATGGGAGCGCACCACACCACTGACATTAACCGTCTGGATGTTGGAGAAGTCAGCAAAGATCCCTGTGCCAGCTGCACTGGTGGTCTGGAGGCAACATTTACGGGAGAATCAAGCACAGAGAAAAAAGAGAGGATGTTTTAAGAAAACATACAGATTATCCTCCAGCCTCTACTAACCAGGAAGGTGCTACCGCAAGCGTTGGTCATGTTGATGGGGAAGGTGAACCTGACAACAGGTGGGGTGGCAGATTCATCCAAGGTCCCTTTACACTCCGGCTTGTCAAAAATGTGGTTGAGGATGAGCAGAGACTCGTTGTAGCCAGTGTAGACGACAGGGCAGATTAGGATAGCCAGGCTTATCGAGGACGTGCCACATTCAACTGAGATATCATTGTACTCTATAAGAGAGGGAAAGGTGCATCACCAGGCTTTCTCTGCAACTATCACTTGAAATCTTATTCAGTCACAAACAAATTTCATGTCTGGAACAAAAAAACATCAAATTCTGGAAGGAAAATTCCAATTCTTCTGTGTTGTTTACATCTGTGTGGCAAAATGTCATTCCTGTAGAGGTGCTATGGTCAAAGTGAGATAATATGCCTGACATAAACCAAAGAGCTGAACATAAATATCTTTTCATGACCTGCATAGAAAGTTGACCAGTAACATAAACACATCAGAAAAAGCTGAAGCAGGCATACGTACCTGGACGTCGAAAGTCATTTTGGCACGTTAACTGACTGCTTTTGGCCACCATGGATACCAAGAAGAGGAATCTAAGAAGGTTCATTTTTGCCTTATTTGGTATGGACATACCTGTAATAGCAAACTTTAAGTATGTATCAATAGAACCTTAAGTTTCTGAACTGTAGTTATTGCTGTTACCTTACTTGGCACCCACCTTAGCTGTCTCAATGTCGCTTCTCTGGCTGTCTGTATAGAGTGGTTGGAGATTCCTATATATAGCTATGACTCCTTCTTAGGATTGGACCGAAACAAGGTCAATGTAGTTTGGTGTGTCCACCTTAACTTCACTGTATGGGAACAACTCTTTTGTGCAGGGAGTTCCATGGACCATACCTTGAAGGTATGAAGGTATGGTCCATGGAACTCCCATGGAACACCCTGTACAAAAGAGTTAGTGAAACCCTACACAGCCAAAGTCTTTATGAGGGACCAGAAACAATGCCCTAGCTCCTTTTCTTTAAAATAAAGACTCCCTTAGAATGCTAACATGAGACTTCATGAAGTAAGGGTTAAATCCCTGCAGGCCACACCCCATTCTTTATTACACTTTTTAGGTGAGAGTCTATGATTTAACAATAATGAAAACATCCTTTAGCATGACCCAAAGATGATCCCGAAGGATAATTCCCTGTCCCAGTGAATGCTGCTCTTAACTGCTGTGTTTACGTTGGTCTGAAAAGAATAGTTTGAGCAATCAATTCATAATATTCCATTCAAAACACAATTTGCAAAAACACAGGAGCAAAAAGCTGAAATCCCAAACTTGTCTGGATGCTTACAGAGCACCCAACTCTGGCACTGGATTCAGTCAGCTCAGCCAGACAGGAAAAACAGTTGTGCTGTATTTTTGGATCTTGCTGATGCATTCAATTTTGCATGGTCTGTAGCTGGGTCATCAAGATTATTCTTAGATCATGTAGATCAAGTAAAGATGTGTTTTACAACAACAGATTTTACCAGAGCGTGACAACATCTTCAGAATGGAATCACTGCAGGATGAACAATTTCTCCTGCAATTTCTCCTGATAATTATAATATTAATAATAATAATAGAATCAGAATCGCCTTTATTGTCATTATACATAGTACAACGAAATTTGAGCGCTGCTCCCTTGGTGCAAACAGTGTTCTAGTGGGGTAACGGGGAACTATGAACTCTTTAAGATATGACCATTAAGGGCTTTGTAGATGAGGAGGAGGATTAAAATTACAGAGAGCCAATGTAATGAAGCTAACAAAGGAATAAGGGAAGGAAGCAGAGAGGGCTGACTTATGATCATGTTATGTAGTTCCTATCAGTAACTTGTACTGCAGCCTTGAGGATCCACTGGAGACTTGTTGGGGCACCTTGATAATAAGGAATAATTGCAGTAATCCAGCATTAGAATAACAAATGTATAGACCAGTTTTTCTGCTTTAGACAGGATGTGCTAGATTTCTTTGCAATGTTACATGGCTGAAAAAAGACAACCCTTGAAATTTGTTTCATGTGGGAGTTAAAGGACATATCCTGAGATACATTTCTTGTGTTGGTGCTGGAGGCCAGGGCAATCCCATCCATAGTAACTATATCATTAGATACATATTTCTAAGTTGCACGGGGGCAAGCACAATAATTTCAGTTTTGTCAGAATTTAATTGCAGGAAATTGCTGTTCATCCAGGTTTTCATGTCCTTGAGTGAAGCTTGAAGTTTAACCAACTGATCGATTTCATTTGGCTTCCTCGCTAAATATAATTGGGTATCATCTGCATAACAATGGAAGTTTATGGAGTGTTTCCCAGTAATATTGCCTAAAGGCAGCACATAAGATGAAAAACCCTGTGGAACTCTGTGTCTAACCTTTGAATGCATGGAGGATTTATTGTTAATGTGTACAAACTGAAATCAATCTGATAAACAGGACTTAATACAGCTTAATGCAGTTCTTTAATACCAATGGTCTCTCTAATAGTAATTATTATAGTAATAATTGTCACTAGTATCAAATACTGACAAAGGTCTGACAAGAGAAGTGCAGAGACAAGACAAAAGATCAAAAATAGTCTTTTTAAGACAAGGTATAATTACAGCTACTTTAAAGGACTGTGGCACACAGCCACCTAAGACAGACTGATATCATGTGAAGAAGTGTTAACTAAGGGTAAAACTTCCTTAAGCAGCCTACTTGGTATCAGGTCTAATAGACAGGTTGATGGTTCAGATGAAGAAATCATTGAAGTTAGTTGGTGGAGGTTGATGGGATAAAACAGGTTTAGTATCAGATTTTACATCTGTTTCTAAGGTTCCGATGTTTGAGGATGAATTTTTAATAAATTTGCTAAAGTTTCCAGGAATTTTTTTCACTTTGTCATTATGGGGTATTGTGTGTAGAATTTTGAGGTAAAAAATGAATTTAATCCATCTTGGAATAAGACTGTAACATAACAAAATGTGGAAAAAGTGAAGTGCTGTGAATACTTTCCGGATGCACTGTAAATGTGATCCGCAAGGCGCTTCCCCTTTTTTCTCAGATTCTAAACACCTGAACTTTATTGAAGACCCAAGAATAAAACAGGCATGGGCACACAAGCCGAAAGTAGAACTAAATAATGAGGCCTGGGATGAATATTTAAAGAGTTTACACGACTGTTCAGTCAATGTCAGACATTGCCTTAAAACATTACACAGACTCTGTTCCTCCAAGGAAAAGTTACACAGCCTTTTTACAGATGTTTGACCTGTTAACAGTTGATGTAAGTCTGTGATCACACATATTGATAAAGCATCTTCCACTGTTTTTCAGAGGCTTTCAGTAATCTGATCCTCTCATAGTTCTCCTCATTCTCTCTCTTGGGGCAACAAGCTCTTTTGCCAGTAAATAGGAAAAATTTGATGTTTTGTTTGGTGATTGCTAAAAAATTAATCTTGCAAGTGGGGAAATTGGACTCTGTACCTCAATTGATTTTTGATAAGGAGAAATAGCAAGCACACAACATCTGGAGAGACTGAGATAACGAAGATAGAGGAGGTGTGTTGGATCAGAACTGGGACCTGTGCTGACATTGTTTCAGGGTAAGAATTATTATGTTGTGTCCAGTGTAAAGCATCTTGCTGTGTTTTCCTGTTCTGTTTTGTAAGTTTTAAAGAAATCTGCTATGTATTTAATTTGCACTTTAATTGTGACTGTGACTATTATTCACATGAATTGTTCTTAGTTTTCTTTCTTTCTTCTTCTTTTGTTTGCTTGCATTCTTATGCTGCCAAAAAAAAACAAAAACAAAAAAACACGTACCAGTTGTAAATATACAGTCGGCTTAATAATACTACGCAATATTTTACACAACACATAGTGACAGCTGTCCTCATGGGGCCACAGAGGAGTGGGACACTGAGTTTTGTTTTGGTTAATCTGCTGGAAAGGTCACTCATGTAAAGTTATCAATCCAAGAACTACACCCACCCATTATCTTCAACAACAGAAATTGAGGGTCAAATCCCTCTTGTGTCTTCTCATGTGTTCCTTTACATGAATGGAAACTTTCACGTGTCTGACATTTATTGGGATTAAAGTGGCACCTCAGTACACCCTGAGCCAATGACAGAAATTTTTTTTCTTGGTGATCCAACATCCATTCATTCATTTATTTTCTATATGACTTATCCATACAGGATCTTGGAGGGGCTGGAGGCTATTCCAGCCAACGCTGGGCAAGGGTAGAGTACACCCTGGACAGGACACCAGTCTATCACAGGATTGGCCCATAGAGAGAAACAACCATTTAAACTCATATTCACACCTACGGGCAATTTAGAGTCACCAATTAACCGAACATGCAAACTCCACACAGAAAGGTCCCAGGCCTCGGGTTCAAACCCAGAACCTTCTTGCTGTGAGGCGACAGCGCTAACCACTGCACCACCGTGCCACTGTGCTCCAAAATGCAAATTTGAATTCTTTCACTGAAAAGGCTTTTCTAAAATCTTACAGTATGTCTTGTAGAAACTTCAGGAAAGTAGAGAATAACATTGTGTGTGTCATTTATCCCAAGCATCTTGTTGTATATAAACGTGATTATAAACATGATGGGAGACAGGTTTGTCTGGCAACACCAAATTTAATGAAAATTCATTCATACATTTTCCAACTGGTGGAAAAAACACTGCCAAAAGCTTGTACAATCTCCCAGAAATCAATTAAATGTTAATGTTCTGTTCACAAAATTTTCACAGTTCACAACTAACAAATCATCACCTTTAAAATGATCAGAAACACACCAAAACTTAACATTAAACATAAAATGAATTTTGTGGTCAGCTCCAAATGAGCGCTGTGTATGGGCCAATTATTAGATCCTCACACACTTTTCATAAGGTAGTTTCCATCATCTCTGAGTTTTGTAGACAAGACGGTTTGCAATTTGAAAAATATGAACAAGAAAGGCCACCTGTTCATTCAGATCTAATTTGAGGGGATTATATCTAATCTCTTTCTGTAATTTCTCATGAGAGATTTGTGCTGTGTGTTTTCAGAACCTATTTTATATGTGAGTAATACTAACAGGCAGCTGATTCTGTCTGAAGCAGGATTTTTACCTACATATTTTACCTACACTGTAGGTTTGAACTAAATCAGCAGCTTGGTTTTAAAAGCAGCTGTTGCCTCATCATTATGAGTATTTATAGGAGCAAAAGAAATTTGTAAAACTGAAAGACTGAAAAGCTGCATTCAAGCCAGGAAAAAGACTTTCTTCTCATATATTCACAGCTCATTGAGAAACTCATCATTCAATAACAACAATGACAATAACATCTGATAATATATTGCTCACCTGACAATAATAATAATAAAAATAAAAATATGAGGACCCTCAAACACACAGATATATGTGCAAATAGCTTTCTGATTACAATGGGATCATATTGGACTTGTCACCATTGCCAGTCATGACAGCTACTACCACAGCGGTGTCACTGTGATACAGCCATGAAACTTCAGAGGTGTATAGCTGAGATCCAAATGAAGGCCCAGTTTGAATATGTATGTGGTCCAACCCATGAGTAAAGAGTCCTCATGCAATAACGTAGTAATGACTACTGAGTACTCATGGGTTGGAACATCAACATGTTGACAGGCATTGCAGCCGGTGTGATCTCCACTGACAGCATCTATGAGTTGATAAATCGCGTTGATGAACCTTTTTATTCTCTAACTGTTGGTGAATATAAATGTGTGAATGTTGTGCTATAGTCTTTAGATAGTCTACATTTCATATAGACACAATACCCCTATTATTTCTGTTGCATTTTATATAGACATTAGATGAAAGGCCATATTCATCGATTGAACTTAAACTTTCATTCTTTTACATAATGACAGTCAGCGATTCCACAGTACTACAGTGGTTGGCATGACAGTGTACAGTTCACTTATATTGTACATTTCAGTTTTTGGTATGTCATTGTACCATTGTGTAATAATATCATCTAATCACAAAACCAAGTTCATTGATTTTGTGATTTTTTTTGTCGCATTTATTCGTCATTTTTTTCAGGAATGTAATTGTTTTTAATCGATATATTCGCCGCATAACTGGATTCACTAAGACGCCGCCATGCTTTTTCATAACTTCCTCCGTCACAGTTTCTTCAGGTATTTTAATTTAAGTCACTGAGCTTCTGTGTGATAGTTTCTGTGATGTGTGAGCAGCAGTGTCTAATCCTGACTGCAGTTCACCAGCCTGTCATCCGCTCACAACAACCGCCTCATTATTTTATAGATGAATGACCTTCACTGTGTCAGCGGGTTAAACTATAACTGAGTCCGGCCTGGATGCAGCGTCCTCCGGGTCAGCAGCGGGGGCCTGAGCTGCTGCAGCCCGCTGCCCCTCTCTGTCCCTGAGGGGAAGAACCGTCCTGGACGTCCTCATCATCGCCTCTCTAACTCCCCACGTCCTCAGTGTGTGCTCAATGTACAGTAAATGTTTGGAGGCATTCATCATTTAAATTAAATCTTTATAAAAAATAATTTTGATATATTTTTCATTTTCAAATCAAATATCTGTGAAACAGAACAGTGAAAAATAGAAAGAGCAATGACGGGACATAAAGCATAACTACAGCCCTGCACAGTTTTGGTTGTTTTGTTTTTTTAAAGAAGACATGCCGTATAAATCTGCTTCTCAATGACAGAAAGTAAACGTAATAACTTTATCTGATGAGTTGTAGTTATCTGTCACATGCAGCATCAATATCTTAAAATTGCCTAAAAGACAATTTAAACGTAATATTTTTGCCTGGTTATGATTTTTTAAAATGTTGATTCCAATGTGACTTTCGGCTCTGAAGCTTCAGACTGAATGTTGTTGCCGTTTTAAATCCGTGTTTAAAGCCCCGGGCCGGTCCTGGATTAGTCTGTTAAACATCAGGCCGCCAGCAGAGCACGCGTGAACGCGCAGCGCCAGATCGAGAACGTTTTTCGCTCGTTGTCATTGCCCAAAGGGATGATGGGAGTGACACTACTGCGCAGTCTCTATGGGCCGCATAACGCGGAAGTAACCCGGAAGCCAGAAACTTTTTCGGCGTATGCGCCAGGCGAGCAACTTGTATTGAACTGAATGGGCGCCATTTTTAGATCCGTCATCCAGTTCTTATAATACATCCATGACATCCATGGTGTGTAATGCCGCCAACCGATTCAAAGTCTCGCGATACCCGATCCATGACTCTATAACCGATTCCTCTAGGAATTCATTGATAATTCGTATCGATTGAGGAGGCTGCTACCGATGCAGCCGTATCTCTCACTTGTTGAACCGAATATCCGGTCGCATCGGTTTATCATTCACAACCCTACTGGCCTCTAAAACTGATTTTATGTTAGGTTTGTGCATCAGTAATGCAGCAGTTTGACATTTTTAGTATTTTCATGCCATACTTCCATTAATTAATTAATAAATAATCAGTTTTGATCATAATGTTATTTGCTAATGTTGTTTTTTCTTTATACAACAATGGACTTCATCACTGACTAAAATTGTCCAGTCAAGTTTAAGAGCAGATTCATACTGTTTCTTTAGAAATATGACACTGCACAAGTCAAAGTCAAATATTTCTGTTGTCAAATATTTGTAATATGCACAATTGTATGCATTTCAATAACAGATCATCAGTGAAAGTGTAAGAACACATTTTAGGCAGGTTATACACAGTGACAGCGGGTGCATATACAAATGTAACTCGCCCTCCTCATTGCATAAAATATTTGAGGTGAGTGAGTGAACTACATATTTAGGCAGAACAGATGTATACACTGATAAATCATACAATGCCCAATGCCAATACCGTAGAATGTGGCAATGTTAATTGTAATATCAATGTATTTTTAAGTTAGATTTTATTTCAAGAATAAACTCAACATCCAACCCTGAGGCTTTCTGCTGACTCACTCAATCAAACGTTTGAACTTTTAATTTTCCCTCTCTCCAGTCTCTTACATTTCAGCCTCTGAGCAGGAAGTGCTTTTATCAGCAGGTTATACATTACCACAATGTACTGTAAGCCTTGTAATTGATTCTGTACCTGCAACTGAAAGCTATACAGCTGAGGTATTGAATTAGGTTAAGTGTTCCCACTATGTGGGTTAAAGCTGCATGACAAGTGATCACATGCAAGTTGAGGCCACATGGTTGAAACACAAAGCACAGAACAACATATAAAAAGTCCTGTTTTACTTCTACAATAATGCTCATTGTACAGATCTGTAACAATTATCTAAATCAACATTTAGCTTTTATTTTACATAAAATGACTACATGCACAAACATAATGTCACATCTGTTGTTTTCCCCTCACTTAACATTGTTGAAGTGTCTGCAGTGAGTTAGGTTGAAGTGCTCAGCTGAAGGCTGGGTTGCGGACTCCTGACAGGGTGCTGACAGGGGTGCTCTTTCCTTTGAGAAGGGTGAGGGAGAAGATGAAGAAACAAACGCTCATGACGCCCAAGATGATCACGCCTGAGATGAGTGCGCTTGTCACTGTGTTCATCTGAAACACTGGAGCTTTCAGATGGGCTGAAGCAGTACAAGCACAAAGACACAGTCAAATCTGTTCATATGAATCCTCCTACAGAAACAGCTAATGGAAACTCACTGTTCCTGAGAAAAACTGCACAACTCTCTGGGTGTTTTCACACTTGGTCCTTTTCGGCCCTCCAAACAAACTCAATTTGTCATCACTTTTTGTGCATATGCAAACACAGAATGAATTTAGACCCCTCTATTCACTTCATGTCTGTGTTGCAGTTTGCTTAACCCCTAACCTATCTAATGTTGAGGAACAACCTATTTTAATCCAAATCACCATCTTTTCCTAAACCTAACCAAGCCATGACTGTTGTTATAGTGACCATGGCAACAAAGGTAGGTACAGCACTAACAGTACAGTCTGCATGTTTCTTAATTATAACAATGACAACCAAGGTCTGGTGTGCCTGCTGCAATAGGGGCGCTACTTCTCTTGCACATGCATACACACACTCACACTCTCTTATAAGTTAAGAGATATAGCAGCAGCCATCTGGTTCCCATGATCCAAAGCAGTAAAGGTCTGAGGAACAATAGTGTGAACAGAAAGAGGACCGAGGCCCTATCAGAGCTGCAGTGGACCATGAACAGAACTCAGTCCTTTTTCTATTGACCTCACAATGTGAATGCAAAAATATGAATCCCTTTTCTGTTGGTCCATTTTAAGAGGACTGAGTCTGGTTCATTTAAACAGGACTATATGCAAAAACACCCACTATAGTGTTTTATAGTAGAAAATGATTCCACCATCCAAAACAGCATCAATATTCAACAGCCAGAGAAAAGGAGGAATCCATCAAAATAGAGATAATAGAGAAAATCTCTTCACTGAGTCAAATAGACAAGAATATGCATATACAGAAGATAAATGATATGCTGCATTTGGAGCACAGGAACAAGTCGTGCACTTTTTCTCAAATAAAAAACATCAATTGCTCCCTGTGTGAATGTAATGGCTTCTGAGTTGTCAAATCATTTCAGTAGTGTTATGTAGCAAAATAACTCATTGAAGAGCAAGTAGAGAAAAAAGGCACTTAATGTGACTCCACAACATATAAGACATTTCCCTTCAATTTGAAGGCTTTCAGGGTTTAAATGGCTTCTTTTCATATAACAGAGGGGCAATACCACATTTAAAAGTGATAGAATGTGAAGGCTTACCCAGCTGAGAGTTGTTGGTTGGTGTTTCATCTGTGGGACAAAAAAAAAAAAAAAGTAAAGTAAAGGGCATGTAAGGATAAGACCAATACATTGTATTCAGCACAGTATACTTAACTGTCCAATGGTGTGTGGTTAATATCTTGTATAGTGCATGAGGCAACAAGATGTCTTCAGGAGCTCTCTGACTGTCTAGGTCACCCAGATAAGTGTACATATAACAGTGTAACATCCCAGTGTCAAATAATGAGTCTGACACACTCAAGCACCTTTTTCTGTTAATTTAATATATCCAGTCTGAGATTTAAACAGCTTGAGGAATTGTTAGAAAACACAACAAAAAATAAATTTAGTTAAATAGGTTTATAAGAAATAGGAACTTTTGGTGCTGTATTATGTTATTATGTACTACTTTATGTTCCAGGTGGGAGGAAAAGGTTCTTCAATGACAGTGCTGTTTAATTAATGTAAGGAGGAGGAGGTTGGTGGGAAACAGACAGATGAGAAGCAATAACAGAGGAGGAAGAGTTATCAAACCCTACCAATCCGAGTGATGATAGGCCCTGCAGACAGGACAGCATTCCCAGATGCTTTATTTGATTTCTTTCCCTCTGGGATGTCTCTCTTTCTCCTGCTGCCACAAATCTGGGAAAAAATGTCACAAGGAGACAGCAGAATGAAATCTCGTCTGATGTGACCCGGATGGATAAAGTGACCCAATAATGATTCCTTTTTACATTTCATGAACTGAAGTTTTGTGCTATATGACACATGCAGTGTTGGAAAGGTTACTTTTGAAATGTAATAGAGTACATATTACTAATTACTCCGTTAAAAAAGTAGCTGTTAGACTCTTTAACACTGAACACAGACACGAATATTTAGATTTTAAAATAGCAAACACTGGATGTCTTGTGATTTGAATCATTTTAGAATACTACATGTATTATTCTCCCCTTGTTTTACACCATAAATTAATCATATTTAAAAGGTCAAAGGTCAAGATCATAGTAACCTCATGTTCTTGTGAATTCAATATATCAGGAATGCCCAGAAGGAATTTCATTACATCAGACACAAACATTCACTTGGACTTGAAGGATGAAATTATTAAACACAAAACACATTTTTTGGTATAATTCAAGAATTCATACGGTAATTATGACACAACTTTGCACAAATGTTTAACAGGATAAAATGATGAGGTGATGACATTTCATATCCAAAAGGAAAAGGTCAACTTTACTGTGACATCATAAAGTTCTGCAGAAACATTTCTGGCCATTATTCAACACTGTAACTCAGGAAGGAGAGCTTGTGACCAAATTTCCTGCAATTTGACTGGATGGTGGAGGGACAACTTTACAGCAAAAATAAACATGTTTACAGCCTGGTGCAAAAAACAGTTTTGGTCTCTATAGTTCATCTCCTCCTTCTTGACAACTGTACAGGGGGTAAATTTTTATATAAATCACATGTTAACATTTGTTTAAGGCTTAAAGTTATGCATAATTGAGGGTAAGCCGCTTTAAGTGACAGGTGCAGGAGCATATGCTTGCCACAAACTGGCATGCACCAAAGTCTTTGCTCATTTTTGGATTAGCTGGGAGTTAGGCAGAGTCAGGCACTGTCGCGATGGCAATGGCGGAGCAGCTCACTCTGAGATTCAAAACCACTCTTTAGAAACCTGTGGGTGACGTAACGGAGACTACATCCATCTTTCTTTACAGTCCCTGGGTTATACTTATTAGCCAAAACGTTACAGTTGATTATGTTACAACAATGGTGAATGTCAAGGTCTGGGATCAGGGGATGAGCGAGGCTCTCAGCACAGAGGGGATGGAAATTCTCTACTGTAAAATAGCTGATATATTCTATACATAAACACACAGTGAGTCAAGCAAGTCCATGTCTAACAAAATAAACAGTGAAGCCAGTTTTTCAAAACTGGTTGCCAGTCACATTAAAATGTTTCAGCACAGAACACAGCACATGGCTCAACTGACGATTGGTTCAGCACTACCACCGATAAACATCAACGGGCAGGGGCACTGTCAGCGAATAATATAGAATACAAAACATACAAAAACATAAAATAGAAACATGGTCTACATCACTACAAGGCCTATTTAGATACATGGTAGACAGCCAAGCAGTGCTGAGATGCAGCAAACATGATGTTAAACAACAGATTAATCTAGCTTTATCACTGATTTCATCTTAACCAAAATCAGCAAAGACTAATCATGGATGCGTCACTCACCAGATGCTCAGCCTGCTGTAGTTTACATTATTCCACCATAAAACTAAATAATCCAGACAGGAATCACTCTCTAAGAAAGTCTACTAAGTGTCTAACAGTGGGAAATATAGATGCAACATCCTGGCACCCTCCACACACTAATGCGAGTGATATATGGTGTAAAACGCTGAGTTAGTATTCCTCCCTATGAACTCCACAGGAGAAAATTGTATTTAAGAATAGTACATGGACTTAGTTACTTTCCACCACTGATGATTATGTGTATTAGTGAATATCTGAGAGCCCAGCTGGGGAATCCAGCTGAAACTTGGACTCTTTAATCTTGTTTCCCTCATGAAATTAAGCTGTAAATGGGTTTAAGAGAGATGCTGACAGAGATGCTGTGTGTTGTGTTTTATCCTAATAATTTGCAATGTAAGGTGTATAAATGCGCTTTGTTATTCTCACTGGCATGAGCATCGGACAGTCATCTGCTCGACACAGCTTGGTGACACAGTGCAGGAAGACAGTGGACATCTTCTGGTTCTTGTGCTTTACAAAGCGGAATACTTCGAAGGCGAAGCGGCCCATTTGGCTTTTCCCATTCTCAAAGACGGTGGTCTGGGGGTCTTTTTCACAGCTGCAACAGGAAGGGAAAATTGGAAAGAATTATTAGAAAGAGCAAGAGAACAATGAAAACTGAAACACATCACAAATCTGTTTTCAAATGTGTGTTACCTAAAGAAAAGATCATAGCGGAGGTCATCATTGGGGTTTCCAGAAGGCGTGGTGTAGCAGTAGTCCATTAGAACATTCCATCTGTTTAACATTGAGGATTAGTAAATCCTGGAGTCATGTATGTAAACAGATTCTCAGACACTTGGCTGACCTCTCCGTGCAGGGGAAGAGAGAATTGCTACCAAAATGATCTAAGAACTATCATGTGACATTACAACCTGTCACCTAGAAATTACATCTTTATACTACTGCTCAGTTTTGTAGGTAAATGTAACTGTTCCCTTGCAGTGCATATGCAGTGGCTTCAGTATTCAGACTACTTTACTTTTTGTACACCTGCCCTGTATGACCCAGTTTTTTTAAAACAGATAAACCTGCAAAATAAAATGTACACAACTGCTGGGAGTAACGACATCACATGCAGAGCACACACATAGATGCAGATTCAGAGAGTGAGCTGCTAGCTGCCGTGCAGACTGATAAAATGGATCTGTTGCTCTTGTGTGTCATAGCCTCGGTGTGAGACTCTGAAAAACGTCACAGCAGGACAAGGGGTGAAAATTAGCGTGTTCACCTGGGTGTCATGTTTACATCACTGCTGATCGGAGCCGGAGCCAATAAATACCTGTGACTACTGCAAAATCATTTGCCCCGGGGGTGAATGAGGATTGTACCTTTTCACATTGACAAGAAAAGCCAGATGTTAGCGGGTGTTTAAACACAAAGGTCCTACTCAGGTGAACAGATTGGTACAGGTAATAGCCTAATGCCTCCTAAGTGGTCTGAGCGTTTATTGATCATGCTCATTTCAAAGCTTGTAGCTGTTTTTTTTCAGTCAAAGAAAAAGAACTTAACAAATTAAGAGTGTCTTTCTTTTACTGTAATCTGGCAGCACCCAAATAAAGGTCAGTGGTGTCATTCTTCATATTGTGTTGTAGCATGTGTTATTTTAACAGCCCTTTGTACTGTACTTAGTCACATTATTTCTATTTAAAGTTCCCATATTTTACATTTTTCTGGTGTTCTATTTGAAGCAACCTACTCTGTCTTAGTTGAGAGGTCTAACTGTGATTTTGGTGTAAAGTGAAAATGGAACAGGTCTAGATGTTGACTGAATACCTCCGGTCCAGGTTTGTGGCTTTTACAGCAGCAAACACCCGCGTCTTCAGGGTCAGTCCTGCCATGGGGATGGCCAGCTGCTGAATGTACGAGGAGTCCTGCACATAAACCACAAAGGCATTTCAGCACACTTGTCACATCTCCTGACCACTTCCTTTCATCTTGTCGAGAGTGACTTATTCAGTCTCACTACACTTCATGAATCAAGGCATATCTATCATCTGGTCTCCACTGAATCCAATGAGTTCATTTAGTGGAAGGTTTGAAATGAATTGAGGATGAATTGAGTATAATCTTCTCTAATTACAAGAATAAAGGTAATTTGCTGCCTACTTGAGCTGCGTAAAAGGATTTCTGAGCTTTTATCCTCCCCATCTTGTATGTTGATCATCATTTTCAGAAATCATTGCAATTACAGACATAAAAGCTGCAGATTAACTTTAAATATCTGCAGATCCACTTTGATGCTTTTGGCTTTGTCTCCAGCACAACACCCTTGGCTCCCCTGTGCAGCAAAGTGTCAGATATTTGGACTTACATTATAAAGCAGGAGATTCAACGTGCTGATGAAAGTGCCATTGCTGTCCTTGACTGAGATTGCAGCTGCTGACCTTCAATAAAGACAAAAAAAATTTTGCCAAAAATAATTCCAATGTAATTCCAGTATTTTAAGTATTCAGAAAATAATTCTGTAAGTATAGGTGTTGCTTTAATGTTACAATATTAATAGATGGTTATATGGTTGACACACACATTGTCTTTACAACATAGCTGAAACTTACTGTCCAGAGTCATGGCAACCATATATAAAAAATCTCAGTTTTCATATCAGTAGTCTCATATCCAAGTCTTGCTCCACCATATCCAGTGACTTATTTTACATTTTATTTTAAACAGGAGCCAGACACACCTCAGTACTCATGAAATGAAGTTGAGAATGATACATTTTTTTATTAGAGAAATGTTGATTCAACTCCATGGTAATTTTTCCATGCTCCATTTTCTGGTGGTGTTGTCTCTGCATTATACCTATACAAAATATTCAGACTATATGGGCCTCTTGGGAGACAAAATAACTGATATTTACTACGAGTTTATTGTCCCGATTAAATTTCTTTAATGTTAGTTATTGTTTGGGTTGTGGACATTATCACAAACGCAGCCTCAGAACTGACCATAGAGATGAATCAGCATCTCTCTGATACAGAGTCAATAAAATCTGAACATTATAAATGTTTACAAGGGCTATATTACAATCTCAGGCATGTTGCAATGCTTTATATTCTACAGTAAGTTGTTTTATTTTGTTATTTTATCACCTGTATTTGAGTTGTCCCTCCAACATTTTTCCTATTCCCACAGACCACTGTAAGATTTTTCAAACTTAACAGCCCATTCCAGAGTCCCACTGGCCCCTGTAGAGCCCCAAAAGTGAAAGTGGTCATATAAGTTTGACTTACGAGGCCAGCTGTGTGTTGTTGACCAGGTATTCCAGTGGGTAACTGCAGCTGAATTTGTACAGCAGACCTGGCAGGTAGCTGATGATGGTGGGGGGATCCGGTGTGTCGATGTACCCTGATATGTTACCAATCTGCACCAGTGACAGGTTCCCATAAGCGTTGGGTCCCTGAGCCGTGGAGACCTGCAGTGAAGAATATCGGGGTGGGTGACACTCCTCCTGCTTGTTAACCAGCCATCACTAGCTTACTGTGGACACAGGGGTTGGTCCCATCAGCCATAGCACTGAGCACACTAATGCACTGCACTAATCCCGACCTCAGTCCTTCCTTGTCTGAGGACAGACCCTGCAGGAACTGTCCCATTCCATCCAGCTCAATACTGGAGTAAAGTATGGGTGAGTGACAGCTCACAAAGATTCACTTTCAACTCCCCCTAAATTCTTTTAAGAACTGTTTTTCACTCATCATCCTGACGGGGCCTCTAGGGGCCCACAGCAGCCCCTTGACTGAAATAAGGAGTGCTGGACTTCATTCCCATGTAGGATAAACTCTTATAAACAGCTTGTCAACATCTAAAGATGGATTCTATAAATGAGACAACTGGCTGAAGTAAAAGAGACATCAGATTTTTTTTCTACCAACTGCTCTGAGCATTTTTGTTGTTTTTCAAGTTCCAGCTATAGTTTTTACTTGTTCTTCTTTTAGTTTGTGTGCATTGACGTCTGCACCAAATCCAACTTCAACTGTTCATGAACAGTGTGCAGCATCAGTGATGCTGACGGTAATACTGTAAAATCTGTGGACTAATCATTCCATACCACCCCTGTTCTTCTTACCACCAGGGAGTTACCACAGGACTCCAGCGATGCCAGGCTGATACTAAAGATTACAACAGTGGGAAAGGTGTTGTTATTGATGAATCCGCGGCAGTGGGCATCTCCATGGCGACCATTGAGGGCCAGGTCGGTGTCGGTGTAGCCGGAGAAGAGGACAGGGCAGAAGTTGATTTTGAGTGTGATGGTCTGCACCCCACAGTACACACTGATATCCCTCTCCGCTGCAAGAGACACACACACAAGACGTGTGCACACAGGTACATAGGAACGAGCTCCACAGCCATTTTTTCATACAGATGAATGAATAACTGAATAATAGAGAAGTGACTAATGCTTAATCTGAGTGAGTTGTGAGGTCAAGTTAGGTTTTGTGCCTAAAACTGAGTTTTAGTAGAAACTTCTGTTTTAGGAATTAAGTGGAGTTCTGGGATTACAGACCACAACCATCATTTTAAATTTTATTCACTGATGTGTAGCCAAAATGTTATGATCTCCTTATCAGAACAGGTACCTAGTTTGAGGAGAACTTCCCTTTCAGAAGATATTCATATGTAATTTTTCATTCAGTATCTGTGTCAGCTCCTCACCGGGAAAGCGGCTGTGAAAGCTGGCGTCACAGTTGTATCCATTGAATTGAGCTCCGGCTGATAAGGCCTTACTAAACAGTAAAATAATCAAATAGGTATGTTCCATTTCAGCACCTGAAACAGAAAGAATTTGATGTAAGAAATCCAGTCGATGCATATATATAAAATATAACCTTGAAAGGTAGGGAAACAGAAAGTGAATCTATCATTTATTTAAATATTTTTGCTGAGAAAAACCAAAGAAATTCTTCTGCAAATGTGTGTATGTCACAGTGGAGGATTTTCCCAAAAGATTTCAGTTCTGACTTCAGAGGAACGTCATTCATATGCTTGCTAAACAGAATCAAAGCATTCAAATGTCACATTGAATTATCTTTAAACACCTGCAGCTTTGGGAGCAAAGTTATAAGAAATTATGCTGGATAATGTGCTACAGTCATTTTATAAAGCATAATGGCTTATCTCTCTGTGCAAACCTCTGTGAAAACCTCTTATCATATAACCATTGTCAGTCACATAAACAGTGTCTCAGTCCTGAGGAAGCAGCTAAATTAAAGGATAAAGGACTAATTGCACTATGTTTGTAGTTAGCGTCTCTCTCTGACAGCAGATGATCTTGTTCCTGACAGCCTGAGGTAAAAAGGCAGACTGCTGATTTACAAGAGGCAGAACCACTCACCCTGGTTCCTGGAAGCCAGCAAGTCAGCGGTACTCCATAAGCTTGGGACAGACGATGGAATGGTCTGCACAGCATCCCTACCTGACGACTAGAAACAGGACTCAGGAGCAGGGGGGGAAAAGGGATCACACACATAAGAGATTCATTATTTGAACATGTCAACAAAAAAGGGCTGTCCAGAGTGAACATGGGAAAGTCCATCAAATCTGAATGTGTTATACAAATCCTTTCACATCCACAGAAACATGAGCAGGTTTTGAAGTTTCCCACTCATATCCTTTCGGCCCAATCTGGCTCTGTCACTACTCACAAATGGTTTGACGCTGCATGAGGTCCAGTGGCAGTGGGGGGGGGGGGGGGGAATTATCCTTTCATCGCTCCAGTGGCCCTGGCCTGCTGACTGAGCTGTTCCTTTCTCCCCAGGCCGGTTGGGGAGTGCAGAGCCTACCAAGCAGGTCCTTGGCCCCAGGAATCCACACTTTTCATGCTTTGTGCGTGGCAGTCCTCAGTCAGCACAGCAGCAGGCAATCTGCTTGGTGGAGCTGTGAGCTGCTGCCGGCCTCCCACCTGATCCACAAACTTTGATTCCTGGTCACAGGACTCCCACCACATAAAGAGAGCAAAGCAAAAGAGAGCAAAGCTCATGGAGTTACAAGGGAGTAACCTGTCCTCACTGCCCTGTCTTCCATATGAACAACAGTTCATGTGATGCTCACTGAAGACTGAGCCAGGCAGAGGACGGACAGGGATTCTGTGAATATGGAGTATGAGATGAAAAGACACTGCATTGACAGTTTCAAGCAAACTTCCCCCTTCAGGTCCAGCGGTGAAGAAAATTGTGCACTTGTTTGGTTTCTCTCTTGTAACCATCCATCCACCCACATTCATTTTGCCTCTCCTTAGTTTCCTAACACCAAGATTACTTCACACTAGCTTCAGTAAACGTTTGCTGCCATGGCAGCTTTCACAGTGGATCACATCTTGTCTAGAAAACAACCTAAACTGAACAATGCATTTTGTATTTGGCCTAAATTCATCTGAGTGTAGTTTGTCTCACCTGATTGACAGCAGCCTTTGGTATTGATCTTTAGTGACTTCATCAGTTCTTCAAAGCTTCAAGTGTGTTCAAGGGCATTTAAGCAACATTTATAATCCTTCGGTCCACTGGGGTCTGTCTGCATAAAACACCTTGTTGAAGCTGCCAATGCAAACAACTAGGCAATGACTCTCTGCAGCTCAAGACAGTCAGTTATGTTCCTTCACTGCTCTGATATTCACTGAGGGTTGTGGAATGGCAATTTCTTATTTCTTTCTTTGCTAATCCAGATAAATTGTGAGAATCTTGGCCAAAAACTGGAGATAGTACATTGCTTCTCTGCAGACTGATAACCATCTAGAGTGCCCCAGTGTCTCAATAATCCAGAAGTCATTACATCAGTCTATACGCCTGATAGTTAGACCCACTTGGTCTTATCAGTTGGATTGGATCTTAGTCCATAGAACATGGCAACCATGGAGGCTAAAGACATCATTTTGGAACTTTTCATCACCTTAGACAAGAACAGACTCACATTGTCAAACCACAGCACTCAGGTTTACTTTAGGTTCACTTAGCTAAATCTGGAGTACTCCTTGAAAAGTCCAGTTTGTGGTGTGTTAATGGCCAGTCATGTTATAAGACATCTATTTATTCATGGAAATGATACATTGTCTTACCAAAAACATAAAAAAATAAAAAAATGCATTGAGGTTACTGAACCTCCGACTTGTGGTTTATTTGAGTTAGCTAACATCTCCTTTCATTAGTGTTGATGTTTTGCCTTGGTTTCAACAAACCCACTGGAAGCTTCATTATTTTTCCCAACAACCTCAGGCAGAAGCTGAATCTGACAACAACACAGCGACCTGTAAAACACTCTGAGCCAGCAACACAAACACAGGAACATAATTTTCAGTCTGTGTATGTGTGCCAGTGGCCCTCCATCACTAACAGCCCAACATTGTTGTCTATCAAATCTCAGTAATCGTGCCATGTAGTCACAACAGAGGCAGGATTGTTTTTCCTTTTCTCAGTGTTTTTATGTAGTAAATGACTTGTTTAACTCTTATGAACTAAGAGCTCATGCCCCACTTAAGTGTTATCATGGTAAATTCTAGAAAAACAGAACCTCTGTATGTATTCTTTGTTGTGCAACAAACATGACATCCCTTTTTGCCATCCTTTTTGTCATTTGAGATCTATGTATCTGCAGCCTGTTTTAGTGCAAAGTGAAATGATTCCCTCCAGCATGGTGGTCCTGCTCAGCCTTCCAATAGGTTGAACAATTTGAGTAACAGATGCTGGACAGAATCATGAAGCTATAGATAGATAGAAGTGTATGATCACTGTGTGTTCACAAATGAACCATCACAGTAACTACTTCAAATACAAATAACTCTTTTCATTTAATTCAAGAGTTTGGTTGTTGTACTGGCAAGCTCTCCCAATGTGCACAGTGCACCAACGAAGAAAACATTTAAAACCTTTGAATGAAATGAACTGGCATTACTCCATGTGTAATTCCATTTGATTGTGTACAGAAAACACTGTGTGTCCTGGTCACTGAGGCACATGGTTTATTGTTTAATGTTTATGTTGATCCCCATTACTTGCTACCCTGGCTACTCCTCCTTAGGTTCAATACACTATACTATATATGTATAATATACTATACTATACTACGAATGTTTGCAACTATCTTACAGAAAAGTAAAACAGGTACACTGTTACCAGTATATCCAACCTAGTAAAACCACATCAAACCAGGCAGATAACAGACAAATATGAATATAAATTCACTGATCCACTACTTTTTCCTAAAACCTTTTCACAAGGCTCCTGAAACATGGCAGTCTATTCCACTGACATACTGCACAGCTCTATGACTGAGTTAGTATAATAAGACCTCTGGTGATTGTTTCAAAACAATGATATCTCCAAACAAAGTTAAAGGAATAGTATAACATTTAGGGCCTGACAGCAGGGGAAACATCTGACCTGGTCATGTCCGAAGGACACAAAATCCACATACCAGCATCGCTAAAGCTCACTAATTAAATGATTCTCAAGTCTATGTTTAAACCTTGGCATAGTATCAAATATAAAATGCAACGGACAACATGTTTGGTACACATGTATGTATTGATATGTACAGTATATATATTATCTGCATGTGTGTGCATGTGTATTGTTGTTATGTTGGGCAGATCTGCCCTGTCTCCTTCTCCTCGGACCATTTTTAATGTTGAGACTTAGTTAATTTAGTTCATTGAAATTTGGAATTACAGAATTAAATTGTTCCTTATTTCAGTGAATGATTTACATTTTAGGAGAAAGTATGTCTCTGTCTCATCCTCACCTCTTGATCACCTGTTCTGTTTTCTGTCAGTTGTCATGATTTTTTGTGACGTCCTTGTTCGATTGTCAGTTTGTGGTCAGTTATGAGATAAGGATGGATAATGTTCTCACCTAAATCTACCTCCTTCTCATCTACATCTACCTACTTTCCAATGTTTCCAATAGTTTATTCTGTTATTATTTAGTTCTGATTGGTATTTGAAAAGCAGTGTTGTTGTGGGTATGTTTGAGAGGGGGCAGCTTGTCTCAGCACCAGCTGACACTGGGGACTTTTTTCTGCTCCACAGGCATTTGTTGGTGTGTTCCTTTACGTGTAAAATGTATCAGGTGTTTATCCAGAAGGGATAGCTGTGATGACTGAGTGGACAACATACACCATACCATATAGCTCAGGCTAACACTATCAAGTAGTCACTCAAATCGAGTTGGGCTCTTCCATGGTTAAAGTCTTTTTAGTACAAAATTCCCAACCTGGGGTAAGGTGTCGGGGGGCATCCTTTTGAAACTGATGCTTCCAATATCTGTGACTATTTTATTTATGTGACTATTAAAGAACAGCTGCCAGTTGCTTCACTGACTTCCTCTGTAGACATGTTGCAGAATGAGAGACATAATCTTCTAACTGCATGGTTTGAGGCAACAAACATGCATAACATCTTGGAAGCATTTAAAACTAAATTGTATTTGGTTACCCAACCTGAAATGAAATTTGTTATCTCATGAGGTCTTGCCTTTAAGGCCTGCTATATGCAGCTGTATTCATGGCCAGAGTGTTAGAGAAGGTAATATGCTGGAATATGGAAAAAAGTTGTATCTTAGACAATCTTGAACATTTTCAAACCCGTAGCCGGCCGCTTCTCTGGGACAAGATATCAAGTGTGACAAGCAGACATGAATATGAACACTCCCTTCTGTAGAAAACACAGTGATATGAATGTTTTGATTCTGCCTGTATGTCATGGTAGCAGGAATCTTCACATGCTTCTAACGATGTTTTGAAAACAATCAATTTTTTTAATTATGTGGAAAAATTATGGATTGTTATTCAGTCCTGATTCACCCCACAAACGTCATCAGTATTCATCAGGGTGCCCCTCTCATGCAAATGATAGGCTGATATGCCTTTTACCGGCTGCGATATCTGTAAGCTGGAGTCATTGAAATCCTTTACTTTACTTCAGAGGCTGATGAATCCTTTTCTATATTTAATGTTCTAACAGTATTTGGATATGGTGAGATGCCCTATCCTTGGTGAGTGCTCATTTGATGTCATTTTCTACATCATAGGCCTTAAAAATATTATGACCCTGTGTAACATTTCTTTTTTTTTTTACTCTTAAATTCAGACAAAACTCAAGTTGCTGTACTTAGCCCAAAACACCTCAGAGATACACTATGTGAAAATATACTGTATCTGGATGACATCACCTTGGCCTCCAGTGCTACAGTTATAAACCTCGCTGTCATTTTTTACCATGACTTGTCCTTTACTTCACATATAAAGCAAGTCTCTAGGACAGCCTTCTTCCACCTGCGCAATATTGCAAAACTCAGACCCATTCTATGTCTAAAGGATGCTGAAAAACTAGTTCATGCATTTGTTACCTCAAGACTGGACTACTGTAACTCTTTATTGTCAGGATGTCCCAAAAATTCAGTGAAAAGCCTCCAATTGATCCAAAATGCTGCAGCACAGCATGGTGACAGGAACTAGGAAACTAGGAAACGAGATCACATCTCTCCTGTGTTTGCATCTCTGCATTGGCTCCCTGTAAAATCCAGGATAGAATTTAAAATCCTCCTCCTCATCTACAAAGATGTTAATAGGCAGGCACCATCGTCCCTTAAAGAGCTTATAGTTCCCTATTTTCCCAATAGGACACTTCGCTCTCTAAATGCAGGTCTACTTGCGGTTCCCAGAGTTTGTAAGAGCAGAATGGGAGGCAGAGCCTTCAGCTATCAGGCTCCTCTCCTGTGGAACCAGCTCCCAGTGTGGGTTCGGGAGGCAGACTCCCTCTCTACCTTTAAGGTCAGGCTTAAAACTGTCCTCTTTGATAAGGCTTACAATGGCTGGCACGGGTATGTCCTGAACCAACCCTTAGTTATGCTTTCTTTCTCTCTCTCTCGTTGACTTCATGCCATTAACTTTGTATTTTTTCTCTCCCGTAGTTTGTGCTTCTCCTCTCTCTCCCTCTCTGTCCTCATTCTGCAGGTATCTCTGCCTCGGGAGCAGCGGGGTCCAGATCCACCACTACTCATCATTACTATTAACCACTGTTATCTGTCATTGTTACTGATAACACCATTACCTATACAGCTGTTCCTGCTCTCTCTCTCTCTCTTTTCTCCTCTCTCTTCTCCCCCCACCCCCCCTTTTTCTCCTCCTAAACCCAACCGGTCGAGGCAGACAGCCGCTCACCCTGAGCCCGGTTCTGTTGGAAGTTTCTTCCTGTTAAAAGGGAGTTTTTCCTTCCCCCTGTCACCAATCACTGCTCTGTTGGGTTTTTCTCTATAACAAAGTAAGGTGGCCTTACCCTGTAAAGTGCCTTGAGATAATGTATATTATGATTTGGCGCTTAAATAAAATTGAATTGAATTGAAAATTAACATAATGGATACAGTGTTGCACATTAACTTCAGATGATTGCATTGTACAAAGAGACACTCTAGAAATTCTGTTAAATTGCATGAATTAGAAGGTTGGACTTCTTTTTGGCACTTTTCCCTGTAATAAAAAGTGCTGACATCCTTTATCAAAAGGCATGGGTTAAACTTGTCAAAGCATAACACATCAGTAACACATTTGCAATTCATTCATTATTCATGATTACCTCTTACCTCATGGTCAAGGCAGATGTGTGCTGTAGTGTATTCTGCCCAAAGATGTAGCACTGCTAGACCTGTAAAGTTGGCTATGTAGCAACAGCAAAACTTACAGATACCTCCTTTATGTTGTGTTTTATCTGTAATTGGGGTATTTCCTCACCTTCTATTCAAAACTATTTGTATTAACTGCAAATGTAGAATGTAGACTAAATCATTATTGCATTTCATAATCTATAACACTAAGCCACCTATGAGAAGTAAATAGATATTTAATTGAATTGAGCTCTCTTTATTTTTACTGCTGTCAAACTATATGTGCATTTTATATTCTAAGTAATGAGTCATGTGTCCTTGACTGCATCCTGATCTTATGACAGCTCATCAAAGTGACAATGGGTTTGTGAATAAAGACGACAAAGGTAATACCCACACTTCTACCAGACTTGAACTGTGTATTAGAGCCTGTCCCTGTGCATCACATGACAGTTTTTGTGTCACAGTTCAGAATAATTCAAATTCCTTGTGTTTGACAAATTAAGTTTCTCTGTATAAGATGATAAGGTTAGTAGGTCAAATGACCTCAGTTTTGGTGGAAATATACTTGATACTTGAATAAGGTCACAGAAGACAATGAATCATCCTATTTTTCAAGACTGTGGTATTTGGTTCAGACTATGATAAAACCAGAGATGATCTCTCTCAACAGAAAAAAGATCTGAGGATCCTTTATTTGGAGTGAAATCAATCTAGACTGGGTGCCGTCACACTGAGCTCTCTTTATCAGTTTGAGTGGCACACAAATAATTTTGCGTCTTTGACAAAATGAAAGGGTAAGTCTCTCTGCTTTTGTTGGCTAAAATGTCATCACTTGGCACGCATACAAGCAACAAAGTCTTTGCATCATTCTCAGTGTCCCTCAGGGAGTATCCCTGTATAAGCTTGTCCTCCTTGTTGACATAGCCATTATATACATGACAAATGCATTCTTCAGAGGAGGTTGTATTCTCTGCCTGAGCAATATACCTGCCGCCAGACAGGAAACCTGTTAAAACATGGCTAAATATTCCTCATATGCTGAAATTCACTGTATTATTATTATTATTATTATTAGATAATTCCTAACTAACCTCAAGTGCCTGATCATCATCACCCATATCTATCTGGTAACTGTAAATTTGTGGGGACTAAATAGGACTTGGTAAAATAAGCAGCATCTGATTTTGCCAGATGCCAGAGAATTTCTAACCACCAGCTCGTAGATAATCTTACTTCACCGGCTGGTTCATCACTGTAGTGATTTGGGTTTATTAATGACTGGCAGGCTTTCTAGGGCCACCTAGACCTGCTGAAAGCAGACAAATTTCATCCTGCTAGAAGGGGCACCACTATTTTATCCAGGAATATAGAGAGGTGTTTAATTCAAGTTTAGAGAATTTGCTTGGCTTACACCAAATCTTTTCGTACCATTAAATTAATGTTTCCCACCTGAATATACTAATGTCTATGTTGTTTGGGCTAGTAAACTAGGTGAGAATGGTCCGTTAACGTTAACTGCTCCTGGTGAGTGGTTACCAGTGGCCCTGAAGTTAGAGGATCAGTGCTGTCTTTCTCAGTGCTTTCCCCTTGTTTTCCTCTCTTTGTGTTTAATGTTTGTCCCCAGTCTGTCCCTCTCAGTGTTTGTGTGTGTGTTTCTCTCTCCCACCATTCCACCTGAGCACCTGCAGCTGATAGGCTAATCAGCTCTACAAGCCTATGCAGGATAAAACACCAGCTCACGCATCCAGAATCTGTATCTCCTGAACTCACCATGCCAGCTCCCTGCATACCTACAATGTCCAGCCCTGTCCTTGTCTCCTGTTTGCCAGTTTGGACTGTCTATCCTCTGTCTCTGCTCTGCCTAAAGTTCCTTTGCCAGCCTCTGTCTTTTGCCCAGCCCCTTTGCCAACAGATAAGCCATCTATTATTCAAGATTACAATAAAATGCCCATAACATTTCCTGTGTCTCCTGGTCTGTGTTTGCATTTGGGTCCCAAATTGAATGGTTAGAAACCTGGTTCTGTTTACTGCAGCAACAGGCCCTCTGTCTAGTCTCCTGGATTCAGTTGCACGTCTTAGTACCAAAGCTAGACCAAAGCAAGAGGTCTATACCCTGGTTTACCGAAGAAACACATGTTCTTAAGCAGGCCTGCAGGAGACTGGAGCGCAAATGGTGAAGAGTTAATCTGGAAGTCTTCTACCTCAAATGACACGAGTGTATACTAATTTAAGAGCAAACTCTATCCACTTCATATTTCATATATCTCTCACTTACTGTAATCAGTAACAAGACAGTCCTAGATTTCTTTTTGACACTGTGGCCAAACTTACTCAAAATTTTCTCTTAGCTCTAGATCTTTTTGGCTCATGATTTTAAGACTTTTTCTGCAGTATAATAGATCAGATTAGAAACAAAGTTTGCTTCTTCTGTACAACCAGCTGAGCTTTATTTTGAATCGAAGATCACTCTGTTTAAGCAAATGTTGAATCACCTTCTGAACCTATTACCTACCTCATTTGTTTGAACCTTTGCTTAAGAAACTACACCTTGATCCAGAGTCTCTCAGTAATTATCAACCAGCCCCTCACCTTCAATTTTTTTTAAAAGTGGAAAGAGTTGTGTTTCTTCTAATCTACATGCTTCTAATCTACATGTCTAAATATTTTTTATCCTTCAATCCTTCAGTCTGCCTTCAGGACCTGTCACCCAGCTGAAACTGCACTTACTCAGCCAGTAAATTACACATCTTGTTTTACTATAGATTCAGACTGTCTCTGAGCTTCTTCTTTTTAGAATCTTAAAGGACAACTCAAAAAACTGCTTGATTCATTGTCAAAAAACAGCTATTAGAGATGTTCATTGGATTCCTGGGTCTACTTTGCTTGGCACACAGTTTTCATGTTGAGACATTCCCAGCTCATCTACAAGAATTTTCATCTGACTAAAATACAACAGTAAGTCAAAGAGCAAAAGCTTCTTTTTACTTTAGATTCAACCCCCCCACAACACAAGCCTTGAAAAGATCTCTTTATGGTACATGCACAGCCATAATTGCCAATCTTGACCACTAGATGTCCACAAAATTACATGTTTAAGTTGTGGCAATAAGGAAGGGAGATGGCACGTTCAAGTGCTGTCAGTAACATCATAACTAATCTTGACTATGCATGGAGAAGCCACCAAAGTGTTAACTGCTTAGGAGCTAAATGAGGAGGTTTTCTGTGTTATCTGCATTACAGAGACGTCATTGTGTTAAGAGGGTGCAGAAGCTGAGGCAATGATAAGAGTGATTATTCTCTACTCACTTCTTATTGTACATGGTACCCACCTTTAGGCCTTAATGAGGTAAAGCAGGAAACATCCTGCCCCTAGCCCGTAGATAACCAAAGAACTGTTAGCTATTTTAATTTTTGTCTATTTTCATCTATTCATTCACCTATTTCTAACTGTTTTTTATGTGTGTGGCTTATTTACCATTGCCTGTACTAGTTCACAGCAAAACAGGCCAAATGCAGCAAGAGCAAGACCACCTCTGACACAAGGATACTTTTGGTTACTTTGCATAGGAACAGGACAGAGAGCCCTCACAGAGTAAGCAAATTATGAAAACAAATACTGTTATTGCTCCCTGCAGGGAATGAATCACTTGTTTTGTTCAACAATATGTGTGGTGGTGTTGGTGGATATATTTACTGTGAAAGTATCAAAATGCTCAATCCACAGAGAAGTACACACAGCCCTTATTCAGAAACTGTACCATAAAACAAGCCACTAGGATGTCCTTCATTTTGTGATGTACAAAATATACAGTCACCAGATGTTTACAGCAAGAGCAAAATTCAAAGATGATAACAGCTTTGAAGCTGCGAACAAATACACTCCCGACCCACCTGACCCTCCTGGGCAAAGGTTAGAACGATCCAACATAGATGTTGAATGTAACATATAAGTTGTATGGGAAGAGAAGGAAACCATGAGACACATCATAGGTCAATGTGAGGGCCTCAAGAGGAACAGGATAAAAAGTCACAGTACGATCTGTGACCTCCTTGAAAAAGAGGGAACAGCCAAGTGGTGGAAAGTAGTAAGAGAGAGAAACATCTCACTACAAATGGTGAAAGGAAAAAATGCCTTGGTGCCAGACATGGCCAACTGATTTGAAGTCTAGGATGATAAGTTGATCAACTCTGAGCATGAAAAGACTGTCAAGTACAAAAGATATTGCCCAATAGTTAAGGACCTTTACCCTGGGCTAGAGGATGTGTTTGTCAGTGGCTTCCCCATTGGAGCGAGGGGCAAGTGGCATGACAGGAATGACAGGATCCTCACAATGCTAGGTGTAGATCAGACCGGTGTGAAGCAGCTGTCAGTTCTCATGTGCAAAAGAGTCCTGCTTTAAACCATCAACACCTGCAAAGTGTTAGGGGCCTTGGGCTGTTCCCATCAATAAATACTACATATCTATGGGTCTGAGGCAGTACCCATGTCGACGGGCAATGCTAATCATCCCAAATGGAATCAGACTGGTCAGTCATGTTCTATGGTCTTAGGCAGGTCCCCTACCAAGATAGTCTCCAAAGGGCAGGCCACAGGGCACCTATCTATGTAGTCCCCGGTTTGGGCACGAACACGGCTGCCAGTGAATCACTGAGGCCTGTGATGCCCAAATGGACATGCAAGGTGAACATGAATATGGATGGGTATGTCATTTTGGGGACTGCAAGACACAGGGATGATGACAAAAAAACAGAACTTCAAGGGTGCCTCAGTGGCTCACCTGGTAGAGAGCATACCATTAAGGCAGCGGCCCTGGGTTCGAATCCGACCCGCAGCCCTTTGCTGCATGTCATCCCCTCTCTCTCTCCCTGACTTTCCTGTCACTCTCTCACTGACCTATCCAATAAAGGCATTAAAAGGGCAAAAAAATAACTTAAAAAAAAGAAAACAGAACTTCAGAGACTGTACTACAGCACTATTGATACGGTGCTAGGAGAGATGGATCAAAGATTTAACAAGTGCAACTCACAGTTGGCCGGTGTTCTTCTTGCACTGAACACAGTAAGTGATACGTTTATTTATTATTATTTATTTTTTAAAATGCTGAGGTTTTTATTCCTGTTGGGTTTTCACAAGAATATAGACAAAACGGAACTTCTAGAACAAAACAGAAAAACACATATGTGCAATCACATATAAAATAAAATTGTAGCTGTCTGGAAATATTTCAATATTCATACAACTATTTTAATTGGGCATTCATTTAGTCAGTGTCTCATGTAAAAGTTCCATTTTTCCCTGCTCTTTTTAAACATACTCTCTCCGGCTCTCAAAAGATATGTACATTTTCCATGGTGAAAATGTCCCTGGCTTAAAATTTGAATTATATGAAAACCACCTCAGTATAGGAACCCCCCCTCTTTGATTTGTATTTTTCTACAAGAACATTCCTAGCATCTAACATAAATGTTACTATTGGTTCCAAAACGTGTCTCAAAATCCCTGTCCAATATTTGTCTTGAACAGATTTGGGTCTGGTAACCCTGAATCTCCCTTTCCTCTGTATGTCACCAATCAATGGCAGGTCAAATGAGTTATGAAAAGTCCCTTTTCATCAGTTGATGGTGATTTGGAATAAAGTTTCTTATAGTACTGTGAGACCCAGAATTGCCTTAAGTTATATTTTGGATTGTTGTGTTTTGAGTTGCATGCATTATACTTTGCTCAAGGACTTTATTAGAGCAAAGCAGTTTTCATTAAAATTGTTTGTTGGTTTAGTTTTTGCATGTGTGAGAGTTTCCCTATGTTGTATAGTTTTACTTTGTGTGACCTGATCCCTAATCAACTGGAAATACCTGGGCAAAGGCAATTAATGGGGTGGGGAGGTGTCATTGTGTGGCACACCAGGATAGCCTGAAAAAAGGCAGATGCTGCAAGGGCAGCGTAGAAAGACGGGCCTGGATGCATTCTCAGCACTGCAGGTTACGATGAAGAATCCATTGTCCTAAAAATCTGCAGCAAATTCTGATGCTCAGCCAAAAAAGCTGAATCTCTGAAAAAGAGATACTGAGGCATGCTACAATGCATTGGTGATCTTTATTGCCTGCAATTCAGCAGATCTTGGAGTGTTGTGTTGCCCTGAAATGCTATTTCTTGTCACTAGGAAAGATAGGTTATCCTGAGGTTATGAGGAGAAGTGGTGCTGATGCTGGCGACAGCAGTGATGACGATGATGCAATAGTGTCTAAATGTTTCCTGTTGCTCATGCACAACGTCATGCAAGAATTTGACAGCGCTATTTGGAAGTTGGAAAATGAGAGTACCACTACTAGATGTTCATGAGTTATTAGCCAACTGTACAGCCAATTAATCTCACATCATGGTGACAGATTTTATGGAAGTATAACAAAGCAAGCATTCAGAAAACTACATACAAGAGAACAGAGTTCGCAACACTGGCCAACAGTTTAAAAAGGCTATTCTGAACCTAGATCCAGTTATGTCTAACACTGGCTGCTTGCAACTGAGTGGTCCGATTGAATGGAGGGCACTCGAGCAACTACAAAACATTCAGTTAGGGACTTCTACAGGCAGCAAAAAGGGATGGTAAATACACATGGAAAAACAGGTGAGAAATGTTAGTGTTAGGTTGCGGAATTCATTAAGTTAAAAAGTTGTTTATAATCTATTATAATTAGATTAGATTTTATAACGGATTATAATTAGACAGTATATGTTTACATGTTAAAGTAAAAAAATAAATTGTATTTGATCTAGAAAGGGTCAGCAGCAGACAAGAGTCCAGCACATCTGTATCAGGGAGTGTGTCAGGTCAAATAAAGCTGAGACACAATAGAAAAGCAATAACAAAAGGTGGCAACCCCATTAGCTGCATCTGGCCTGTTTTACACATTAAATTTTACAGGCAATGGAAAATATGAAGTGATGTTCATTTATATGCCATATACATAAAAAACAGAAAGGGGAAAGTAAACAGATGAAAATACATAAAAATTCAGGGGGTATTGTTGGTATTGTTAGAAGCTGGAATAGATTAATCTCTTTTAGCATTGACTCGGCTTCTGTACCCTCTTCCCATAATGACTTCTCTGTAATACAGATATTCAATTCAATTCAATTCAATTCAATTTTATTTGTATAGCGCCAAATCATAATATACATTATCTCAAGGCACTTTACAGGGTAAGGTCAAGACCTTACTTTGTTACAGAGAAAAACCCAACAGTTCCCACAAAGAGCAGCACTTGGCGGCAGGGGGGAGGAAAAACTCCCTTTTAACAGGAAGAAACCTCCAACAGAACCGGGCTCAGGGTGGGGGGGTCTGCCTCGACCGGTTGGGTTTAGGAGAAGATAGAAAGAGGGGGAGGGGGAGGAGAGGGGAGAGAAGAGAGAGAGAGAGAGACCAGGAACAGCTGTGTAGGTAATGGTGTTATCAATAATAATGACAGGTAACAGTGGTTAATAGTAATGATGAGTAGTGGTGGATCTGGATCCTGCTGCTCCAGAGGCAGAGAGACCTGCAGAATGAGGACAGAGAGAGGGAGAGAGAGGAGAAGCACAAACTACGGGAGAGAAAAAATACAAAGTTAATGGCATGAAGTCATCGAGAGAGAGAGAGAGAGAGAGAGAGAGAGAGAGAGAGAGACAGAAATAGAGAGAGAGCGCCCAGTGAATCATGGGAATCCCCCAGCAGTCTAGCTCTATAGCAGCATAACTAAGGGATGGGTCAGGACATACCCGAGCCAGTCCTAACTATAAGCTTCACTAAACAGGACAGTTTTAAGCCTGACCTTAAAGGTAGAGAGGGAGTCTGCCTCCCGAACCCACACTGGGAGCTGGTTCCACAGGAGAGGAGCCTGATAGCTGAAGGCTCTGCCCCCCATTCTGCTCTTACAAACTCTGGGAACCACAAGTTGACCTACATTTAGAGAGCGAAGTGTCCTATTGGGAAAATAGGGAACTATAAGCTCTCCAAGGTACGATGGTGCCTGACCATTAATGGCTTTGTAGGTGAGGAGGATGATTTTAAATTCTATCCTGGATTTTACAGGGAGCCAATGCAGAGAAGCAACACAGGAGAGTTGTGATCTCATTTCCTAGTTCCTGTCAGTACTCGTGCTGCCGCATTCTGGATCAGTTGGAGGCTTTTTACTGCATTTTTGGGACATCCTGACAATAAAGAGTTACAGTAGTCCAGTCTTGAGGTAACAAATGCATGAACTAGTTTTTCAGCATCCTTTAGACATAGAATGGGTCTGATTTTAGCAATATTGTGCAGGTGGAAGAAGGCTGTCCTAGAGACTTGCTTTATATGTGAAGTAAAGGACAAGTCCTGGTCAAAAATGACACCAAGGTTTCTGACTGTAGCACTGGAGGCCAAGGTGATGTCATCCAGAGTCAGTATATTATCACATAGTGTATCTCTGAGGTGTTTTATATACCACACAAAACTTCCTCATTTAGCTCCAAAGCAGTTAACACTTTGATGGCTCCTCCATGCAATCAAGATCAGTTATGATGTTTCTGATAACACTTGAACTCTCCCTTCCTAATTGTCACTACATATTCGTATAACTCTGAGGACATCCAGTGGTCAAGATTGGCAATTATGGCTGTGCATGTGCTGTGAAGAGATCTATTCAAGGCTGTGTGTGTGTGTTTCTGTGTGTGTGTGTGTGTGTGTGTGTGTGTGTGTGTGTGTGTGTGTGTGTGTGTGTGTGTGCGTGTGTGTGTGTGTCTGTGTGTGTGTGTGTGTGGGTAGACAGAAGCCTTTGCTCTCTGACTCTGTTTACTGTACTATTTACTGTGACTGTCACCACCAGCACACCACCACCATCCCCACTTACACCACAACCCGGAGATACTTGGAACTGTAACTAAAGATAAAACAGCTGGTTGTCAAGCCAGCTTCCAAAGACAATACCCTGCTTCCACCACAAGGGGGCAGTAAATTATATGATGAATGCTAACAGGCTTCAAATCCTCCATTGGACAGAATGCTGTTGTGAGATCAGATGTAAGGAGAGATATTGGAACTTCCAGTTCAGTATCACTCTAATTGATGTCTGTTTTTAGCTTTAACTGGCCAAGAACTGATTGCCTTGCTTGTCCTGATGCCAGTGTGTTAAATATTTGAATTTTACTGTGCAAAATTATTAATGTGAGTTTGACACTTGAAGACTATACTTAAACTCATCTGCTGAGAATATTAAGTTTCTCGGAAATTAAATATATTTTCATAATTATAGAATCTGGTTAATTGATACATGACAACATGATGTATTTTAATTGATGCATAGGAATGGAGTTTTTTATTTTTATAAAAAAGTGAACAATTTATGATTTTTATGTCATTTCTGTTACTTTCTTGTTTTTTTTTTTTCTTATCAGAGAGTCAAGTTATTTATTTGTAGGCATCAAATCACTCAATGGCCTTTTGGCCCTAAACCTTTTTGTGACACTGAAGGCCAAATGGCCTTGGCCCTAATATGATGAAATTCCTAGCCTGGTCTCAAGACTTACATTGTTAGATTGTTTATACTGGTCAGGTAGCTGGACAAGGTGCTAGTATAGCTAGTAGCTAGTTTTAAACGTGATTCCAAGGGGAAAAGCAGAACCGCGACACTAGTAGGCCTACTGAATACAAAAATGTTGATGTTGGCTGCAAAAATATTGTTAGTTTTTCCTTTAACAATTAATTTCCTAAAGTTAATTTTAGTCTTTGATCTGTTACTGTGTACAATTTCATTTAGATGGATAGAGATCTTATATTTTATTAAACATTCGGTTGACACATAATTGACATTAGTCTTTTTAGATTTGGAGGGGTGGTCGGGTTGTTTTGTCCCTACCATTACTGAGACCAAACCCAAGCTTTTGGGTCATATCATCCATGTATGCACCAACAGGAGGAAGATGCAGCCTGTTTTTCATGAAAAAAGAACACATGCAGGTCTCTCTTTTCTTTCCTGGCACTTTGTATTTGGTGGCAGATGATATTTATATGTTCCAAATATCCTAAGAAACCACATATCCCTGCTTTCTGTGCTGACGTGGCAACAAAGTTGATTCTCTGCAATGAAGATGAATCTTTGGGCCATAACACTTAGATCATGTATCATGTCAAGAATTTATTGTTATGATACATATTTTGTATGCAAACCCCACGGCCATGGTGTCTACTAAAGGCAATTATTCTACCCCCCTTTTTTTTCCTGCAGGACTCGACAGGGTTGTGCCCTTTTGTCAAGCCTCTTCATACTTTTGCTAGAATTGCTAGCTCAACACTTTAGAAAGAATTGGGTAGACACTCCTCGTCAGCTTAAATCTGTGTCACATACTACATCGGCATTACGACATACTTATTTACTTATTGGATATCAATAATTCAGTTGCCTCCCTACAGTCTGCATTTGAGGACTTTAGGATGTTGTCTGGCTATGAGATCAACTGGACAAAGTTAGCACTGATGCCATGAACAATGCTGAAAAAAAGTTGGCATTACATTACATCCCTATAAAAACCGAGATCATATCTGGGTGTTCAGATGCAAATTCCCTTACATAACATAGCAAAGTCTAACTACGAATAGAGGTTGATTGTGACATAGCCTTATGGATAAAATTACCTGAGTCTTTACAAACAAAAGTTGCTTCCATTAAAATGAACGTGCTATCACTTATCTTGTAGTGGGATATTGGAAAAAGGTTGAAACACTGCTACATAGATATATCTGGAACAACAAGCATCCAAAAATCATACTCTCTGCCCTACAGTGAACAAAATAGGAGGGGGTCTAGAATTTCCATATTCCTTGGTATATCTGGAAAGCCATTGAGGAAACACTAGTATCTCCATATAACTCAAAGATATTTTATTGTCTGGTCTTATCAATAATCAGCACATGATATGCTTATCTCAAACACAGGAACTTCAGGATGGTTGAAAAATGTTTTGGGGACAACTGGAAATAGCACTTTATCACACCAATTTGGTGGAACAGTAATATCATGTCAGGGAATAAGCCATTTGAATCAGTGGCATGGTTCTCAAAAGGGGTGAGTATAGGGCTTTATCTCGGACACAGGAGGACTTAAAGGTTTTCAAGAATTATGTTTACTTTTTTTTATCTACTAAAGACATCTTTCTTTCTGTACTTTCAATTACAGCACTTTGCTCTTATGGAGTTCCGTGGGACACTGAACTGCAAATACATTCAGTCATAAGTTGGGTAAACACGCCACCCACCAGGGGTCTTGTGTCAGCCATATACTCACAGCTTCAACACCAAGCACAGAAGGGCCTGTCTCTGACCACAGTCTGGACCAATAACTGGGCTGTCAAGGAGGAGCATATTTCATGCACCCAAGAACCCAGACAATGACCCGAAGCATACAGCCAAGACAATGTGGAATGTTGTCAGTGATGAAAGACACACAATCACCGATTGGAGGCTCAGGCTCTTACATTTTTACACGGGCACCAACCTGAAGATGAGATGTGGTGGACCCATTTAACCAGTTTGCACAGGTCACTCTTCCCCCTGTGCATCTGTGTGTGCTCTTCTCCATGCAGTTGTGAGTGCCCTCAGTTTGAGCAGAAAGGCAAACTCAACTGTCAGTGGAGAAGGGGTCTGGAAGGGGTAAATGAGATTTCAGTTGATTGTTTGTATATTAAATCAATAAAATAAATAAATTAATAAAAATAAAGATTGTTTCACTGTCATTTTGAGTGTAGATTTATGGGCAAAGTCTATTTTATCCATGTACGATGAAATCTACACAATAAAGACTGAAAATAAGTGAAGGGGACTGGATACTTTTTTTTTTCTGAAGCCACTGTATGGTTGACTGATATGAAGGCCTTATATGTAGGCTACATGAGAATTCTAGTCGATCTAAGTTACAATGTAAATTTACAGGAGGTTTTAAATGATAAATGCTGGCATGATGGTCAGATCCCCTTTATGGTATTTTAATATATTCTGTCATATAGAAGAACAGTTTTAAGTTTTACTTAAGAAAGTTTTGATTAAAACAATTATTGTAGCTATAAGATGAGTAATTTGGTCTAATCACATTTCGGGTCTAATGACTGTCTCTGTGACCCATGGTTGTCATTGCAGCTTTTTGTCAGCTGCCCTCTGCTGCCATTGCCTGCTCTCGTCCGCCAGAGTGGTTGCTAAAAAAGTACACATAGCCATGTGAGAGGTATCACAAGCGTATGCCAGAGGTGGACACTCATCATGCATTAGCCTATGTGAAATATTTAGGGAGGTCATGGCTGGCAAGGAAATAAACCTGCCATTTTCCGGCAAAACCATCGCTCCATTTAAATGATTATTTAAACCCAGCAGGGGGAGGCGCTGTATAAAAACTACATGGAGTTCACCGTGGGAACCAAAGAAAGCGAAAAGGAGAGCCACATAAAGCTGACAGTGACGAGACTGGAAATGACATGTTTTGACTCCAAAATAAAGGCTCGAGGAAAACACACACACACACACACACACACACACACACACACACCACACTCACACCACACACACCACACTCACACCACACTCACACACACACACACACACACACACACACACACACACACACCACACTCACACCACACACACCACACTCACACCACACTCACACACACACACACACACACACACACACACACGCTGCGAAACACTGCGAAGCTGGTTTGGTGCATTTTCACGTGAAGTGAGTTGGTATTTAGTTACATTAAGCCATTGTTATTATTTTTTTTCCATTGATTAGTTTGTTTGTTTTAAGTATTCTGGAACTTTTACAAGGAACAGGAATGATGCCGTTCATTCAATGACTTCCACTCTGGACTACAACTTGAGTTTAGATGTGTTTACATTTCGGAAAATAAAGCAAACCGTCTATCTATTAACTATTCCAATGCCTGTGCCATTAGTCTGCATTATTTCCTAATAATGAACTTGAAAGTTATAATCATGACAAATTTGAGCTTTTATTGTGAAACATTCTGCCCGGAAGTAGTTTCTATTTTTATTCTGTCTTTCCAGCTACGGTATGTGAGAAAGACTTGTACGGGAAGGGAAGAAGACGCTGTAGACGCGAGGGACCGAGTAAAAGACTGGGTACGTATCTTACAGTCATTAAATAAGATGGTTCTCACTGCAGGTTCAGTGTCTTTGACCGAATTCAATTTATCTCCTATTAGTTAGCTAGCTAGCCTACACGTTTAATATAACGCCTGATGTCGTCTCAGTGTCTTTTCTCCCTCTCACACTCTTGTCTCCACTGTTGTCAGGTGGCACAGAGCCTTTGAAGACCGATACCGTCCACAAAACCCAGGCTATTCCACTGGATTTGGAAACGTGTCTATAACTGACCGTTTATTTGATCCGATACAGGATGTCTGGACAGAGCATTACAGACAGGATAACCGCTGCACAGCATAGTGTCACCGGGTCGGCGATTTCCAAAACTGTGTGCAAGGCAACCACGCATGAAATAATGGGGCCAAAAAAGAAACATTTGGATTGTAAGTATCTTGTTAAATGGCTGTTGACATAGCTGTATATTTCTTTGTTTTAGTTAACGGTTGCGCCTGAATCTAAATGCTGTGTCTGTGGCTATGAGGCCTGCACATAGGCTACATGCAATGTTAATGTTACATTAACTTAGCTACTCTATGGTAGTCCAGTACTGAAACGAATATACGACTTTCTACTGGCATACAATACATGAAAAATGTCATTTTTATCTGAGACAGTAGGCTAACTGTCTAACTGACTAGCAGTTTACCTATGACAGGGCTCAATGTTAGCAGCTTGGAACCTTGTTAACACTAATTAATTGTAACGTGAAGGTTTGAACACTTCTCTTTGAAATGATTAGCTACATTCTCTGGACAGCCCTCGTATTTACTCGTGCATTACACTTACCTAATTAGTTAAACTCGAGTAGGAAACTGTGGCTAGCTAGTGACTAACCTCAATACAAAATTACAGCAATTATGAGTTAAGTTGTCCAGTTGAAAGGCTAACTTGTAGTGTATATAAAATAATGTCTGGCTGGATTGATATGAATCACACTCAGACTTAGGTTTCACACACAGTCATATTTCACCTTTTGGATTGGCCCATGATCCTCATCTTCTTCTTCTGCTACAACAGCTGATGCTACAGGTAGCTATCTGAGTACTCCAAAACTGGATATGTTATTTGAAATTGTAGCTGTCTGATGCTGAATGTGACTTTGAGGTAACTCTTGTTGTGTTCTAAAGTTATAAAAAGCTTAAAAGTTAAGTGTTGGAGGTACAAATGTGTGACCTGTGTCTGCATTAGGACTCTGATTTCAAAGTGTCTGCTAGGATAATTGTATCATATAAAGTTAAGTAGAATAAACTGTATAGGCCAGCAATTCTTGCGCCTGTTGAGTACTTGTTCCAGGAAGTGGCTGTGGGGTGGTGGACTTTGATGTACAGCCTTATCAAGGGCACACAAGCAGATTACTCAGTAGGACTGATCGAATCCATTGATATCGTGTTTCAGAATGAAATTATTTTAGCATTGAGCTGTTATTAATAAAGAAATGTATCAGCTGGATGGACTTTCAAAGTCATTACTTTTTAGTGCTTTTGTAGAGTTTACAGCCTCTGCATTTCCTGACCTTTGAGTCATGATTGAGTTCATATCTTTTCTCAGACCCCTATTGTGCTGTCAGGAGCTTCCAAGTCAAACAGATCATATGCAGGTGGAACAATGTAGACATTGTAGTCAGAAGCAGCATATGCCAATAAAAATCATCACAGGAGGAAGAGGAAGAGGAGTGCTTTGTGGCGGTTGAAGAGGATCAGTATATATCGTTTTCATGCAGTGAAATACCACAAATGAAAGTGGCATATCATTAACAATCAGCATATGATTCTAAAACAAGAGTGAAACACCACCATGCCAGTGAAAAGAAATAGTAAGGGATTATAGTTCCACCATTGGTCAACTCACTAATGGTCAATGGTTTCCTGATTGGCAGTTGCTCTTTCAAAATGAATTTGCTTTGGAGGGTTGTTTACAGCCTGCAGTGATGCCAACTTAGTGCATTTGTCACTAGATTTATAGACTTTTTTCAAAAAAGCACATAGTGAGAAAAGCAGAGCAGCAGTTTGTTACCCAGACAGAGGCTGTGCACTGTGTGAGAGACAAAATAAGAAAGGTATTTTGTTGCTTGTAACTACAGCTTACAATTAAATGTTTCTGAAATCACAACATAGTATTTGTCTTTAACTTATGTGTTTGATGATTTTGTCAGACAATGACAAAAACCAAAGCTTAGCTCTAATTTAGATTTGTTTTCGTGTCTGTGATCTGGTCTTTGCCCTTTTGACTTTGAACTGTTCCTCTCTGCTTGTCAGTTTTATGTTAATTACATTTTTAGATTGTGCCCAACATGCACAGGATCATATGGAGCTTGTCAATCCTAATAGCATTGATGACTGGTTAACACATACTATGTGCTGAATGGACACCCATTGTAACCCCATCGTGGTCTTAGTAGCTAAGTTAACCCTGTTTTTCCAGTAAATATGTTGCTCCTTTCAGTATAGGAGAATCAAAGTGAAAATGACACTTTCAGTCTCAATTTCATTAGCTGCAACAATTTGTAGCTTTGCAGGTTTTTTTTAACTGGTTTTGTTTTACTCACCTTTCAATAAAGTAATTATTTTTCCCATTCAGATGTTTTTCATAAGGGCCATACTATCTTAGATTTTGGCCTATTTGTATCAGCCTTGTAAGTAAAATAAGGCCCAGCAGGCACCATATTTTGGCAGCACTTGGTTCCACAACCAACCAACCATCACACTCTTTGTTCTGTTAACACACATGTATTATTTACTGCAGGCAACACCTTGGCACAGTGTGGAATCCACTTCTGTTTACCTCCTATTTTTAGGCCGGTTTTGACCAAAGAGTGTCTTGTTTGATGTTGGAACGTGTGGGTTTTTGAATAACCACAGCTTTCAGCTGATGGAGTATGGTGTAACCAGGCCATGTCCCAGTGACCCCCCCTGATTTCAGACAACCAGGTGACATGTGGCTTCTCTGGATCTTCTGAACTGAAACCTCTCTTTGGTAATCTAGAGACCAGTTGCTTGGCAAGAATCTCACTTAGGTTTGAGATATTTAAAGATGGCTAAAGGGTGCATTTGTGTTTGGAATTGCCTTACAAGCCACACATAGCCCTGATGTGTCTAGTTTCCATCCATGTGTTTCTACTGTCTGGATTGCAGGTGAGATATGGCCTTCTACAATGTCTATGTTGAGCTTGTGCTGGACCGTGGCTCACATTCTTTAACACAGGCGTGCTAGATAAACTCAATCTCATAACTTAAAAGAGACTCTGCAGTTAGCAGACAGGGAAAAGTAAAGGGTGACCAAATCAACCTCTGCTGTCAGCTTTAGCGTATTTGCTTGTACATCAGTTTAAAGTAAGTGTGAAATGACTTCTAAGAAAATTTGCACCAAGTGGGTTAGGCATAGTTTACACCTCAGCTATGAAGACTAGTCTAGACTTTTAGACATGTTGTCTTTGTAGCTCCACGGTTCTGTAATGTACGGTATTTCCTCCACTGAAGTTGCTGTTGAACAGTGGGCAGCCCAAGTGCATGGCAGCACTCTTTTTGTCTTGGTTATTTGCCATTATTTGGAGATCATCACACACTAGAACTCAACTCTGATAGGATGTTTTATAAATTGGAATGGGTGGAACTTTGGCTGATGGCTGCACTGCCTGTACCAGTCACATGGGGACATACATCACCGTGTTGCATGGAGGCTCCATTCACAAAGTGAAGTTAATATCATTGTGAACCTGAGATAAATTATATTTAAATTAACACTAACTTTATATAAGACAGCTGTATTTGTAAATTATGAGCATGATAAGGTTGTTGGTGAGAATGTGGAATTATTAATGCATTATACTTAAGATAACTGTTGCTATCAGCTTTCAACATTTGACTTTTTCCTGCCCCAAACTATTGTTATATCTGCTTTTAAAAGTCCACAGTCAGTCCACCTTTATTACATACACACTGCTGTTACAATGCTCAAAGGTCTCTCATGAAGTAATGAATATATGAAGTCAGCAGTGGCTGTGGACCTTTGATACTGGCACAAAAACCTTGACTCAAGATTAAGTTCTTGCAGGATTTGTAGGCATACAGTATGAGTTGTCCCTACAATGTCCTTTGGCCTGTGGTGCATTATTTAGAAGTTGCAGATGCCCGTATGTGTATACCAGTGTCACTAAATCAGAATTTTAGCAGCAGGGCAGCAGCTTGGAAGTGACTGCTGGCTAACATGTAGTCTTAATGGACTGCACCGAGTCATACTTGTTCTATCTTCTGACAACAGAAACAGAAAACATGTCAAAGAGAACAGCTTTATTGTGAATTCAGCTGTATTAATATACTGTATATGTGAGCACAGAGAGGAGGAGAGAAGCAACAGATACAGGGCTGAAACCAGCTGACAGTGGGCAGAATGCTGATAGCCTATGACATGGACCAGCCATATGCTAGGTCTTGTTGTTTTCTTGGACATAACATTGATGGTGAACATCCAGAAATGTATCTCAATTGAGCTCATGTTAGGAAGTTTTTGTTTTTTTTTTGACAAATGTGAAGTGGAAAATACCACTTCCTTCTGAACATTGCGATTAGTTGACACACATGAGCAGTAATGTCTTACGGTAAACTAGCATGCTCTAAAGGGAGAACCAGCCTTACAATACTGACACTTGCCTAGAAAAGGCAGTCAAAGGCTGTATGTTTGACAGAGGCTCATAATTGGAGCTTTATTACAAGTTTTATACCTTCAATAAGACATTTACACCACTTCCTTTTACAGTGTGCTGTCGGTTGACAAACAATCTGCTCACTGTTATACATGTAGTTTATTTCTGTATGATCAGACATCGTTAATTTCCATTAATACATCTCTGGCACCTTAATGATTGAGACTACCACCAACTACTAAATTTGAAACCTAAACTGATCTGTATTTGTGTAAAAATGTTTCCATACATTGACTTCAGAAAACAGAATGTGTTAAGAACAAGCATTATTGAAAAAGTCTCCCCTTTTCCATCATCGGTTGACCCACTTGTTCACTGTCTGTCATAGTTTGTAGTCTATGAGGTCATTGAGCGAGGTCCTATGTTCCACCAAAAGCCTCACCCACACCCAAAGCCTACATGCAAATCCAAATGAAATGAAACTGTGGAGCTTTGAAGATCCCATTCATGTCTCACCAGGTTTGAATTTGATGGGTGGATTGTGGTTTTGGTTTCATCTGGTTCTCTGTTGGCGGCATTTAACTCTTGCTCACTGGAATTGTATGGCCACTGAGGCAAGTTAACATGGCTGGTTGTGGTCAGACATTGTTCTGTTAAACTTACTTAATATAATTTATTATTTAATCTGTCTTTACTTATTTGTAGAAATGATGCATGCAAACTAGGTTTCTAAAAAAAGATTGAGGCAAATGTGCAGCAGTAAAATGTTTAGAAATTTAAAAACCTTATGAAATTACATTTTGAGAAAATGTCACTCAGTTTTTACTGAAACAGGATTTAATGGGGAAACATTATTCAGGCAGCATAAACCAACAGGACATCAGTGATAGAGAGGAGTGGGGACTATTCAGAATTTGAGTTGGTTTTATTGTTTTGACAGTTTTATTTAAGTGTTGTTAAATTAGTGGAGGTAAGAGAGAGCATGTGTTAAGTCCCAATATGAAGTAAGTCATTAGAGAACAAGATGGTGATAACAGTAAAAATATTTCACGTCTTATACTACCTTAGCCTAGAGTGAAACAGAGCTAAAGGTGGTGTCTGTTCTTTTCTTCCTGAGTTTGCACTCCCTAGAGCCTCAGCCATGTCAGTCTGTACACGGTTCACCTGAGCCATGATGGCAGGTACACTAATATAAATCTGTACCTTTGCACCTTACCAGAGGCCCCTCCTTTTTGGTTTCACCATCCACACACTGAATGCCGCAAAAGTAGCATGTGACTGCAGTGGCATCGAGTGACAGCCCTTAAAACGAGTGCTGACACCCTGTCCACCAGCTGAGCTGAATGGTGTGCACTGTGACTCTGAAAAACCTGTGAGATTTAATAGGACAAATCAAAACAGCTGCCATGACGCTTTTGCTCCTGTAGTTGTGGAGTCATCAAGTGATACCTGTCTGTCACCTGGCAACCACCAGTTTAACAAACCTGTGTCTAAGTGAAGTTTCTCAATTATGTACAGTATTTCTCTTGATATTATACCAAGCACTCTGCCACTGACTATCTGTAAAGCTGAGCACAGACAACTTCAGGTTCAACTTCAGGTAGTTTCAGGGCCTCCGTGTGCACCATAGCCCACATCACGGAACTGCATCGTAAGGGGATAGATGTTTCCTGAAGCAGGAAGTAGTCCTCTAGTTCCTAAAGTAAGCCTTGGATTGCCATGAGTAAACAGCCAACAGGAAGTCATTTCATAACCTAACCCCCTCCCAGAGCACTGGGGATTTGAGCTGATCAAATGTGAGATTGGCTCGGATTCTTTTGATGCTCGGATACTTTTGATGCATTTCCTGGTAATTAGGCCACCATCATTATTTAAACAACCATACTTGGTCACTGGAATGCCCGCAACACCCCAGACATGTTATTAGGGCTTGATAAATAAAAAGATGTTCCGATTAAACATGTTTTTTATTTGATTGATTCATTATCGATCCTTAAATCAATCTACACTAAATGTTATGTGTTGTTGTAAGTGACTCGGTTAGGGGTGCAGTGTGTGTAAAAAGTCTGATATGTGCTAATTGTGGTTGTGGTTTTTATGCTACCAATGCTAGAAAGATATTGCAAAAGTACTGATTCTTTAAGACTTACATTTTTAAATAACAGCCACATTTCTTGTGAGTTGTGTAGACATGTGACAGCGGGCACTCAGCATGAAAGCACAGCTGCAAATACAAGTGCTGCTGCCCAGTCTGCAGCTTATCAACAAAGCAGATGCAAGTGAAATATGGCATTATTTTGCTTCCACAGCCAACTGTCATGGCAAGCTCACAGACACCACGAAGCCCGTCTGTAAAAGATGTTTCAAACTTAGGGAGCCAACACATCCAACTTGGCTAAGTATCTCGCTGACAGACATGTTAACTCATTGAAAGAATTCAAAGAGCAACAGGTTAGCAAATGTGATAGATAACATAATTGCATCAAGCCCTCAAATATAAGTAAAATAAATTGGATTTATTTTTTGACAATCAAACTTTTTTCACCATTGGAGTTTGATGAGGCAGTTCAGGTAGCGATAACTGTTTGATTTGGCTTTATCTTTGTAATTAACTTACCAATGTGACAAACTCAACATTCACACTGGTAATGTTAACTTTACTAAATAATTACTGCTAAATTACTTTACTTGCAAGCTGCTAAAAAACAGGCATTCATAAGTGTGCATATTATTTCAGTATATTCAGAATTTCAGAATATATTATTTCAAAAATCTAGAGATCTAGAGAGTTCTGGCTACGAGATGTGAGGCTGTGGAAGTGGAGTGAATAGTGTGTGGATTCTGATTTATTCAATATGTCCATGCTCGGGGAGCTAACACTAGCTAACAGCTGTCTGTCGATGTCAGGCAGATGTTTTGTCAACAAAAACAGTGCAGATGAATTAGTGAGCAGGCTTTCAGTTTCTGTCCTGTTTGTGCTCACAGTGATCTTTGTATGTCTGTACTTATTGAATCATTTGCCACTGACAGTTGATGTGTAGCTGTATGGGACAGAATTTATTTCTTAAAATATGCAGAATGATGACGCCGTGTGAGTGAGTACAGGTATTTTATTCCCACTCAACTGTTTTGCACACACAGGGCTGAGCATTTTAAATGTGTCATGTTTTAGTAGTTTTACATTTTCCAAGGAAAATAAATGCCAGGTCCACATTTATATAACAGAGAAGTGTGTTCAAGAATTGATCCAAACTGAAATGAACTGATTCTGGACTGGAGATCAGTGTTTATATCCAGCCCTAAATGTTATTATCATGTTATCCTAAAATTCCTGATCATTTCCAAATTGAGATGCGTCTAATTCAGAATTGCTTGAGCAGTAATCAGTCAAGGTAGTGCACTTGATTAGCAGAGCTCTGAAGTCAAAGGTTTAAAGTGCTGACTGCTATGTCATGTAGCAGCAGTTTGTACCAAAGATCACTAATTAAATGTCAGTGGGTCCTAGTCTTTCCTTTCTAGTAGTTTTTATGCCTTGCAACATGAACATGAGAAGCTTTGCCACTGGTATCTAGAAATCCTGCTGAACCAACTTTATTTGATGCATGGTGGGTTCTGTTTAATGAAGCTTTCTAGTTAGTGTACCTGAGAAACAACACAAACCTATTCAGTTTAACTGTTAATGCATTTAATTATTCAGTAACATATAAATCTATACATTTATTTAATTTTAAATGAAGCTTGAACAACAGCTGTTTTGCTTTGCCACCAGAGACACTTGTTAATACATTTATACTACAGTGTGGTTTAATGGCTCCACTCTTGCTTCATAATACTAAGACTAAAGATTAAAGATGCAGCTATTTCTTGATAGTCAAAGTAGCTCTAGAAAATAGTTACTTTTTTATTTATTCAGTCACTTCACTTCACTCGTAAGTCCTCTGCCTGAAGGCCTAATTGTATCCATATCAGTATGTCACATGCAGAATGAAAGTACAGCAGAAACAAAAGGTCTTTTTCCAGTGTGTGCTGATTCACAGCGATCACTGTGAATCCATTACACAGTAGCACTTACCTACTGCTTCCTCTTTGCAAAAGCGTTTACTCATCACTTCCTGTCTCATGTTCTCAGTAGTCTGTCAGATCTGTAAGACCCATCTGATAATGCAGCCATTCTTGCTGAGCTACTTAAAATCTCCACCCTGTCATGTTACCCATTTTGGAAATCCTGCAGAGACACAAATCCTGCATCTCAAAGCTACGCTTCTGTCAGGCTTCTCATTGCTGCCTCATTGTACTTTGTTTTGTATGTCACATTTTCTAGGCCTTTCACAATTTTTGTTGACGTTGTGACCAAAAATCAGTTCAGTCCACCTCAAGTCAAGTCAGTTTTATTTATATAGCCCAATATCACATGTCACAAATTAGTCTCAAAGGGCTTTTTTCTGTCCTTAAAGCTTCATTTCTGGTAAAAAAATTAAAGTGAGGCAAAGCAACAGAGGAGGGATCCCACTTCCCCATCCCAGAGATGTTGCAGCAAGATGCAACCTACCATCAACCTTGAAACCTGTCTTTTACCTCTTTACTTTTTAGCCTTTTAGTTTGACAAAATGCTGTGAACATCTAGTTTTAGGGGGTGTGTGCATACATGGAAAGGGCATTGGCTTTAATCTGGGGCACAAGTGAAAGATGACTTGTAAAATCTACCTCTGTGGGCTAAAGCTTCTCTGCAAATGGCCGATGCACAGCACGGGCATGTTTGAATTGTTGTGCCGAGGTCCGCTTTCAGGCCTCAAAAAATTTACAGTTAAAATGAGCATACATTTGAGCCTGCCACGCTGGCAGGCTCAAATGTATGCAGGCCGCTCCAGCCCACAGACTGTGCGTGGGCTCTATAAGCTTCTTGTTACAGCACAGTTAGTGACATTTTAAAGTTCGCTTATAGTGGCCTTGCCAACATATGAAAGAGAGCAGGAAATGATGTCATTTTGTGTGGCACATAATATCTGGTACACTTTGCTGACAGACTTTAAATGTAGTGTTTGTCAAGAGTTTTGTTAATGTTGTCTTCAGAGAAAATGTATTTCGCTTAAAATTTCAGTTCTGTTTCAGTAACAATAGATTTTAGGGAAGTGGAGGGGTTTCGAATAATTTTCACTCAGTGGCCATTTCGCAAACAGTTGAACACATTCTCAGAATAGCACAAAGTAGCTCAACCCAGTCCGTGACATTTAGCAGCAGAGACAATCATGAGAGATGGAGACCGAGGTGAAAGAAACAAACCACAGGTCTCTAACCACACTCTCTCATGGGAATTGATTCTTTAAAGTAGTTGAAATCTTGTTGTGGCTTCATTTCTTTCTGTTAAATGTTGCTGTTTATGCTTCTGGTCATATTTTTTTTTTGTCTTTTAAGAAAGGTGTGAGTCCTGATCTGAGGCTTATAAAAACTTGGAGTTAATACTGTATATTTAGTTGTTTCTTAAAAACCAGCTGAGACTTAACTATTTCAAAATGACTGCAGCTGTTGCCACTTCCCTCAGTTCCTCTTTAGATCTGACCCGTCTCAGTTTCTTGTCTCTTCATGTAATCCTAGACTGAGTAGAGTAAGAAATGTCACGTTTCTATCGAATCAAAAGAGTTTGTCCTCCATACACTCAGCTGGTCAGGCTCAGCACGACATTGTCATAGCCAGCTCCACTCTGATCAGTTTAAGCTGTAATTTGTCAGCCTAGCTGATATGCTTTAAAGGCCCTGATATTACTAACCTGTCCGTTTGATGATCAGGAGCTGTGGTTTGTTATGATTTGTTTTTTACACAAAACAAGCTTCAGCAACACCAGTGGAGAAAGTCGGTGGTGAGTTTGCGCTCTCCATAGCCATTTCAGTCACATCTGAAAAGCCTTTTGTTGTCACATGGGTGGTCTATTGTGTATGCAAAAAGCCTTTTGTGTGGCTTTCTGCAAACACTGAGGAGGATTCATAGACCACCCATGTAAACAGGCCTCAATGGGTAGCTCCAACAGTTAATGTTAACAATTAACTTAACAAGGTTTCAGTAACGTTGTTTTCAATTTAGTTCAATCTATGCAGTCAATAAAACACATATATAAAAATGTAATGTGGATATAAAATGAAATATATCTGTGTTACACTTAAAGGACCTGGAGAGGATCATTCATCTCAATTCAAGTATCAGATTCACTTAAATATTTATTTCCATTGTCTGCCAAGCTCTTTTTGGCTTCTGATGGGTATGAATATTGATAACTGGGATGATTCTCAACAGTTAGTCTGTCAAATGATTTTCTATAAGAGCACAAAATTCCTTGGCTGGACAGTGACATTCCTTCACCACCTCCTCAAAATGTGAATAATACCTGATTACATTCATACCTGGGACTCTGGAAATCAGATTATGTTGTTCAGTGAGTGTCAGATGTGATTGCTCAGGATTTTTATTTTTTGCCACATGAACACTGTGCTCCTTATTCTTCTTTCAGCTGCCTGTACATTCTCAAGTAGCTCAGTCACCTGTGTAAAAGGGAGAGGCTGCATGGCGGGAGAAGACACGTCACGCGTCTGATTCCAGAATGCCGGCCATCACACATGGGAATCATCATGCTGGCTTTGGTTCAGCGTAAAGCAAAGGCGGCATAACAAGGGGTGATCTTAATGGCAGTATAGTGGGATCTATATACAATAGGGGCTTGTGTATTTGAAGATATATGAGGGGTCTGATAAAGTCTGGCATCATTGATCAGTACCATGCCCTTGATGGAAAGAGGAACTCAGAGGCATTTGCTTTTCGCTTCAAGCCAGATGGTCGTGGTGCTCAGCCATGGCAGCCACGCTTAGGATGTCAGTTCACAAATCAGAGGCTTGTAAATGTGTATGAAAAGTAAGGCAGAAGTTATGGGTAGTAGGATGGTGTTTTCCCAGCAACAGTGTGGATATGTTGTAATCTCACTTTCTGAAATAAAGCCACACTTCATAGTACCAAAAAAATGATCACTTTTGTTACCACTTTCTCTAAACTTCTCATTTAAGGGAAGTTCACTGCACAAGCAGCCATTTCTTAAAACTAGGTCACCTTTGTAGTGGACATGTGCAGTTATTTTTTCAAGTCAGTGCCTTAGAGCCAAAAAGAACATCGTGTATGGCCCTGTCACTATAAAGCATAAAATCCTACAACAACCAGATTGCATTGCAAGCAGTCCCTGCCAGGCCTCTCCCAGGTCACTCCTTTTATGGGTACTTAGCTACTTACCACAGGCTTCCGCTGGTGGTGGTGTGTTTATGGAAGATGGCAGAGAATCTGTTTCCCAGGCAGGCAGTCGTTTCAGCACAGGAGATGGCATTGACCAGCAATAGGTTTTTTCTTTTTGTTTAATTTACATCAAGTTTTTCTTCCACTCTAATTGAGTCCAATTTTGTGTACAAAATGTAATGTCTTGTACCAGTGTGGAAGGATCACAAAAACAATGGAATAAGTTATGCAGATTTTTGCTATTTTGACTATGCTGCAGTTGCGGCCTAAAGAGCAGAGAGGGGAGCTGGTTCACTGGTTCAGTCCCCAGACCAATCAGATTTAATCTGGTTGGTAAAAAATCCTCACTTGACCCTCCCTTATCAAGACCACTGTGCTGGCCTTGAGCAACAACCTTAGCTCAGTGGCTACCAACCATCCTCAGTCAGTCATGTTTAAAGTTTAAAGACCTGTGGTGGACAATGCTTTTATATCGAATTTCTGTCTTTAATGAATATCATTAAAAATCTTGTCTGAGGATTTGTCCTTGTTTAACCCTTTTACAACCACGGGGATCACCGGTGACATCGCGGCGCATGTGTATTTCAAATTACCGTAACTCCTCCTGAATTAGATATTTGCAATCTCAGAAATGTTCAATCTGCACTTTTCAAGAATTTATAAAAAGAAAGTTGAAGAAAATTCAATTCCGTTTTTGTCCTTTTCTTCTCATAACGCACAGCTTTAGGTATTTAATTACATAACAATGGTAAATACTTGACAGATTTTGAAAGTTTTACTTGGAAAAAGGGTGTAAATTATTTACACATAGGGCATTTTTTGACACAATTATTGACAAAAATAGACAAAAAAGACCGGGCGTTTTAATAAATATAGCTATTACTATGGTGCTTAAAGGGTTAACAAACAAATGCATATGCCGTCAGTACATACTGTCTAAAAAGAAAAAACACAGACACATTAGTATTCAAATACATGACAGTGAGAGCACAACAGGGACAGAGCTACAGTGTTTCTCTGATGTAGAGACATGCAGGTGGAAAATGGAAATGAATAATAATCATCCAAAGTCCTTTTCCAGTTTTCAAGTTCAAAGGCTTTTAAAATGGATTTTCAAGTGACAGTGGGAGCTGATGTTACCAATCAAAGCATTGTATTTTAAATAAGACGGTGTAATTTTACTGTAATGCATTTATGAGTTATTAAATGTAATCACAGGATTTATATCTGACCAGTTAGGTCCCGTTAAGTTTGATTTTCTATTTAAGGAATTTAGAAGTGGTTTTCAGCTGTCAGTATGAGGAATGTGGAATTAGCATCTTCATTTCAAAAATATATAAATAAAGAGGAGAAAAACTAAGCACAGTGAAGTTTTTGCACAATGATATTTCAGTTCTGGCTCCATGGATCTGTATCTGCCACACAGACATCACACCAGCCATCACTGAGCACTGGTGGATGCAGCTAACAGAGCCACACAGGACCTCTGCTTACAGTCGTAACAAAGCTCTGGCAGCCGCCTCCTGTTTGATGTGTTGTTGTGTTTGATTCCACAGCTCTGCATCTGGCCTTGTTAGAGTAATGCCAAATGTCAGAGTCTAATATTTTATCACAAAACTGCTCTTTAAAAAAAAAACCTGGTATTTTAATGTCAGCTTTTCTCTGTTGCTAGTGAGAGAACAACGTGGTAGAGGTAATGTTTTGGTTCCTCAGTTTGGACATGTGCTGTGACCGTCCACAGAGGCAGGCAAAGAATGAGGAAATACAGTTTGTTGTTGAGGTGATACTTTTTTGAAGTAACAACAACTGATCAGGGGTTGCGATGATGAAAATGTCAATTTCTAGCAGGTTTGTCACATTCTTGTACCTTAGCTTTGTAGAACAGTTTGTCCCGACAGTCTCTGTTTACCTGAACTCTGACTCACCAGCATTCCACTGCCCTCCAGCGTTTTATCGATTCTGGCCAGCTCGGTGTTGTGAAAAGGAACAGATAAAAGAAAATGGGCAAGCATCATGGTGAAAATCTCTCCTTTCAGTGAACAAAAAACCTGTGTGCTTCCTCTGTGGTAATGTGCATTGATTGCCTCAATACCATATTGGCTCATTGATCCACACCCCACACCACCCCCTCCTTCCTTCCTTCTCTCTCTCGCTTCCTCCTTCCTTAGACCTGATTCAGTGCACAAATGAGATGAATGTGAACATCCCTCAGCTGGCTGACACATTGTTTGAGAGGACCACAAACACCAGCTGGGTGGTTGTCTTCAAGTCCCTCACCACCACACACCATCTGATGGTCTACGGCAATGAGGTCAGGACTTAACAACTGTTGTCCACCTTTGTTCAGCTGGATGGAAATATAAAACATGAAGGGGATTTTTTGTTAAATAAACTGATATCTGATCAACTGTACACTGACATTTATAATATGTTGCAGTGGGGTATTAGACAGCTTGGTATCATCTCGTTGTAGTGTGCTAAATGATATATGCCCACAAACAAAGCTGTTCATTGCACAACAGTTAGCGGGTTCACTTGTGGTAAACACCACTTGCACAAAGTTCCTCATACTTTTTTTTTTTTTTTCTTTTTTGGCAGAGATTTATACAATATCTGGCCTCAAGGAACACACTATTCAACCTCAGCAATTTTTTGGACAAAAGTGGCCTACAAGGTATATTTTCAACACTGTACACATTGAGCAATAACCAGCATTTTAAATACTCAACCAATATTAACATGTGTCATGATACTAATCATGACTCCCTCACTTCTTATGTTCGTAATGTAGGCTATGATATGTCAACATTCATAAGGAGATATAGCCGCTACCTGAATGAGAAGGCTGTGTCTTACAGACAAGTCGCCTTTGACTTCACTAAAGTGAAAAGAGGGTAAGGAACTTTTATTTTATTTCATACTTTGAGATCGTTAGAATCTGTAATTTCCATTAACACTACATAATCATCTGATAGTCAAGACTAGAAAGCCTATTTCCATCTGTGTCAGCAGGCTCAAAGATATGGCAGGAGTGTATCACAGTAGACTCGCTAGAGCATTCTCTTTTCTTTTTTTTCTTCCCACAGATCTGATGGATTGATGAGAACCATGAACACAGAGAAACTCCTCAAGACTATACCTATCATCCAGAATCAGATGGATGTGTTACTTGATTTCAATGTGAGTGCTCAGGATTGGCTGCACTGTTGGACATCTACAATCTGACACTTGGTCCATATATTATGTGTAAATTTTCATTCTCGTAACCCAGTGGGGTTTGCAAAGTGGTCATCTGTGATGAGCGTAGAACTCAACAACTCCACCTCTCTTCCAGGTCAATGCCAATGAACTGACAAATGGTGTGATCAACGCAGCCTTCATGCTTCTCTTCAAAGATGCGATCCGACTGTTTGCAGCCTACAATGAGGGCATAATCAACCTCCTGGGTAACAACAAGCTTTTGTGTTGTCATAGCCTCACAGATTTACTGTTGGGCTGTAGGTGTTTCCTTACTGTCCTGTGCATTCAATACTGAAGGTGACAGCAGTATCTTGGCAAGAAAAGTTGTTCGGCCCAGTGACAGGACATATGCACTATAACGGGAGGTGGGGAAGGGGCTCTCAATGACCGGCACACAGAGAGGACTGGTATAAGGACTCTCAGGGTCCAGTCAAACCTTTATGAATTTTCTACTGATGAGGCAGCCCTCTCAGGATTTGTTTGCCCATGGCCATTCCAACTCTGGCTGTTCTTTTTCTAACGGCATTACCAAGAACAGGGTGCTAGTCCGCTGCGCTTCGTTGACCCATGGCTGGGGGGTCTGACAAAGCATTTTAACCGACAGATGTTACTGGTGAGCTTTGCAACCTTTATATCTAGGTTTCCAGCCAAGCCGCCCCAGATTCTCTGATGCTGACAGGCTGGACAGTGGCAAGTAGTGAAAGACTGAATGAACGCCTCCAGATGTCCTTGCAATTATTTAATACTTTGCCTTCAGGTTTGAAGATGTGTTTATATAGTGTTCGTTAGCATTCCTGCACAGTGAGATTCCTGGGACTGCAGATGTCCAAGAAGCCTTATCCAAAGAAAGTTTATTGTGGGCTGTTGCAAACCTTTTCCCTGCAGACCTCATGAATTCTTTCCTGTTTTAGCATGATAATCATGCATTGCTCAGCTTTTACGGGTCAAGGCTACACACCTAGGTTTCACCCTCCTGTAGACAAAAAAAAATATTGTCAGTAGAACTCGTTTGCATACTGTGCAACAGGAAAGATGCCTCAGATCACTTTGTAGTTTGAATTGAAACTGTAGTTGTACAATACTCCAAACATTTCAAAGAGGGCTTCATTTGACTGGCATATACTAAATCACAGTTTGATGTGGATACCCTGTGGAGATACTGTAGACCTTAAAAGTATATTGTGTTTTGACAAAATAAACTTTAAAATGTCAAAGTAGAAGGAAATGATGAAGTTGTTTGTCATAATCTTTTTGTTGTGCTTATTTTCTTGTTTTAACAGAGAAATACTTTGACATGAAGAAAGTCCAGTGCAAAGATGGACTTGACATCTACAAGAAATTCTTGACACGAATGACAAGAATCTCAGAGTTCCTCAAAGTTGCAGAGGTAAGTTAGGATCCCAGATCAGCCAATCCGGGATTGGAAAGGAGCCTGGGAATATTGAGAGGGGTGTGTTTGGCATATGTTTGTTTTATTCCCATCCAAATTCTGATTTTCTGGGTTGTTTTCTTGCAGCAAGTAGGGATCGATCGAGGGGACATTCCAGATCTGTCTCAGGTAAGATGTAAAATCTAAAGATACTACTTTTCAATATCATACATTAAGTTGACACCTATCACCTCTTTGCTGGCTTTCCTTAACTAAAAAGCAGAGAATGGCCAAATTTTGGGGAATTGATATTATATACAACATTATTTATATAATGTGTATATATTGCTAGATTTTACATTGTTTGATACATGTATTTGTCATGAAACGGCAACATCTGCCTCATGGATTACTGTAGTTATATCCATTGGAACAGGTGTGTTAGACGGTCAGTTCACCAAATCACATAGAAACAGTTTGTTATTTATTCTATTTATCCAGCCATGCACGTCGCACTCCTGTGAAAGTGATATCTCAGTAGCGCCTTGAGAGAAATTATTCAAATTTGGTACAACCTTGTGTGTGAAGCCTATGTGAGTCTGGTAAGGTGCTAATTCTAGTTCATGCTGCAGCTGTTGTAGGAAAAAAATATAGCTGTTTTGAAATTGTTCTGTGCTTCAGGCACCACAAACATATTTCCACTCAACTCCAGTGTATTTGGGTTTAACATCTCATGACCTTGAGACATAAAACCAAACATGCAAATCTTAGATATGGGTGAACTGACCTTTTTAAAGTTTGAGGATTTGCCAGTATTGATGACTAAATGATTGCTTTGCCTGGCACTCAAATGTCTAGGTCACTTTACAGCTCATATATATTGTAAACAAATGAAATGTGTGGAATATATGTTTTAATTTATCAAGTAGCACATTAACTCTACCAGGCTCACTTTTAGATGTTAGCATGCCTCAAGTGAGTCTCACTATGAGAGAGCTATCACAGAAGCTGTAGCAAAAGAACTCATCATCATCAATGTATCAAACAGCTGTTTACGTAATACATGTAAACTGTAGTTCTGGCAACCATGCACCATGATATCCCGAGGCATTTTTGCAAGCTTTCAGTGCATATACTGGGGGTTATTATGTGTGCTCTAATTGGTTTAGTGACCTCTTCAATAGGAACTTCAAAAATTTGGTTATTATTGTCCTTTCACATGCTGCTAACCCCCTGCAGCTTCAGCCCTGACTAGTTTTAACACCAAGTGCTATGCACGGCAGGCAGGCAATGCATGAGCCAGCAATTGCACTTACAAACATCACACTAACTTCTGACCTTGCACGTCATACAGCAAATAAAGGTGTGAATCAAGGGTTTTGGAATGGACTAGGATAGACCCATCTTATGTAGATCATTGAAACTTGTATTATGTACTAAATATTATTTAGAGGCGTAGTTGTTCATTGTGTATTCAGTAGCAGATAAACCAGAGTTAGGTAGCTTTTCCCCAACAGTTTTCTTAATAATATCTTGACTATTACCACCTTTATTTTCTGTATTTTTCCTTTCCTTCTATCTCTTTATTTTCAGTTCACAGTTTGTGTAAGTATCTGAATCTTTTCTCTCTCTGGCTCTGTATTTGAGAGTAGCTCTGTTTGTGGACTCTCAGCTATAACGTGGCATGCTTCAGTGTTTTCTTTTTACTTTTCAGAAGACATCTTGTAGTAGGCTTTCCTCAGCTTTTGAAACTTAATATGTGTCAATGACATTCATGCCAGGCCCCCAGCAGCCTGCTGGATGCCCTGGAACAGCACTTGGCCTCTTTAGAGGGAAAGAAAGTCAAAGACTCAACAGCAGCCAGCAGGTAGGTCTGCTTCATCTCTCCAATTGATCTGGCTCCCTGCCATCTCAGAGTACAGGCTCATGTTTGCTTCAGCAACTTGATAGTATTGGACTGATTGAAAGTTTTTTCAGTTGCTTGTTTTGTTTGGTTTTGTTTAGTTTTTTCCAGAATGAAAGATAATAAAAATGTGCTTGTTATTAATTTGAGTAACTCACACTAACTCAGAACAAAATAGGAAGAGGTGTGACACTACAGTGAGGTTAAGCAATAAGCACACTGATGTCTAGTTGTCACAGAGTGTAGTTCTTCAAGAGCTCTGGAATGATTCTTGGTTAGTCAGTGTTGTCGGTGTGTGTCCCTTGATTCAGGGCTAGCACACTCTCCAATGCGGTCTCCTCCTTGGCCAACACCGGCATATCTTTCACCAGAGTGGACGAGAGGGAAAAACAAGCAGCCCTGGAGGAAGAGCAGGCTCGCCTAAAAGCACTTAAAGTATATTTTCCTCACTCACCTACATTCCTTTGAACTTAGTTCACTTCAGGCCAGAGCAGCACTGTCCAGCAGCACACACTGCATGGTCCTTAGTTTTTTTTAGTCCTTAGACATTTTTGTGCTGCAGTTTGAAGGGTGGGAGAAACTGGCTTTGGGGAAGTTCAGGAAGCCTTTTTTGTGAGTTTTTCTCAAATCTGCAACAATGCTCAGTCTTTGTGTCATAGTGTTCCATCCTGATTATGTTTGGCATGAGTTTTTCTGCACTCTGAAATGTTACAGCTCCACTGATGTCTGTGTTTCATTTGTGTGGCAGGCTGTGACGCGCTCTTCATAATGTTGATCACCAGAACTGAAGCTAAAAGAGAAAATGAACTATGATTCTTTTTTCCAGTGATTATATCAAAAGCATAGTCACAACAATTGTGACAGATTTTTGAGTAGTGGGACATCCCTGTGGTTTTGTGCTCTCTGCCCATATTGTCTTGTCTTGTCTGCAAATGGCCAATATAAGTACTGTCATACTGACTAATTGGATACAGGTTAGCCAACATGTTGGTAACTCTAGTCTCCTAATTATTGTAGGAGCAGCGTCTCAAAGAGCTCCAGAAGAATCCTACAACAGCAACCACAGATTCCTCCCCTGTCTCCACACTGGGTGGAACCATCAATTCAACCCCTGCCATTGACCTCTTCTCCACCCCCAGCTCCACCAACAGGTGAGACCACTTACACCTGGTCACCATCCAGTTCTGTGGCTTCTCCAAATGTCCAAATGGGATATCACAGCATATTAATGCTTGTACATGTAGATGCAGATGAACATATATTATTTAGATCAAACACTTTTTGCAGTTGTTCAGTTCATTAAATCTTAGACCAGACCCTCTTTGCAGAGGTTTCAGAGCTGAAAGGAGATGAGATCATTTTTTTATCAAACACCACTGAGGAAGGTTTTTAAATTTTAAGACAAAAAAAAAAAGTTTAAATCCATTTTGTATTTTATGCCAGCTAATGTGGCTTTCTGGGCTCTTAAAGCTGAAAAGTAGAAAAAAAAGTTGAAAATTGATGTTGATTAATTGAGTTGGAGGGATATTTAAATGCAGGTATAAGGTTGTTACAAAACATTTCAAAATGGTTTCACAGGTTCTTAGTTCCTTAAAATCAGATGAAACTTTGATACTTTATAGAAACTGGGGCACTATTGCAGCAGCACTGATAATATTAGATGCAGCACAAGCACATTCATCCATCCATCCAACCTATATCACTTATCCTTTTGAGGTCTGTGGGGGGGCTTGAGCCAGTCACAGCTCAAATTGGGCAGGGTTAGGAACAGGGTACACTCTGGACAGGTCCAAGCAAATGGACTGGAAACTGAAATATTTTACTGCTGCTGCAAATAGGGGCAACATAACATGTACTCAGAAATTAAAATATTTTTAAATTATGCTGTGATGCTGAGGACAATTGCAGTTGTATTTTTTTCTTCAGATGGCAACCGAAGTAAGACAATGAGTGACTGATTTATAATCTGTACCCTCATTTTCCCTTCAGCACATCCAAGGGAGCCAACGACCTTCTGGACCTGCAGCCTGCTTTCCAGCAGCCACTACCTCTCTCCACCACCAACACATGGGGAGGTCAGAGCTCCACTCTTCTTAGAACTAGTCCACACTGCTTCCACATCTACAAACACGCATACACGTGCACAATACCAAACATAAGTATTATTAATGGTAACTATTTAAAACCCAGTACAGGAACCTGTTTTGAAAATCATCTACCAGATCGATATTCTCATATGTATACGTGAATGGGTTTTGTGTCGTGTATCGAACAGTTTGCTAACATTAGCACAAACTATAACAATAACATGCCTGTATCTGCATGTGAGGTTTTTATTTAAATACCTCACATGCAGATATAGCAGAAAAAAATGTCTCACATTTAATTTTAGGATATGTAAGTGGCTGCAGAGCATTTTGCTTCCTAGTGTGTCACATCACTGTACCTTTAAGTACATGATGGGACTTGTGCATGATTTGTATGTGAAACTGATTAATGACTAATAGTAATGTGGATAGTGAGGGCCTATCCCCTAAAAGTAAATGAGTTGCCTGCCAATAAAGAGAGCAGTGCAGGAAAAAAGTGTGACAGGCGGTAAACTCCACAAACTGAGTCTTGTCTTAAAAAGACTGAACCACCAAACTAACTGTGCTGGAGGTAGAGACAGTGACGGAAGTGGAGGGCAGCGTGACGTGTTCCTGATGGCCGCTGCAGTATTCTTAGCTCCAGTGTCCAGCTGACGTTGATGCCATCAGCCTGGCAGGAGAGACTCTCCACGGTGCCATAATATTTCATAATTGAGCTGTGACCAAGACACTAAGTTTTACTTTCTCTGTCTGGAAATCTGGTGTTTACACATCCCACATGGCGAATAAAGACATGCAAACCTGAGTTTTTAGGTAAAACATGGGTGTCATTGTGTAGAAGTATGGACTTTGGTGTGGGGCAGCTGCTAGTATAAGATAAAGTGTGAATCAGTGAACCACAAACACCTGACCAGCTAATATATGGAATGATGCACCCCACCCACCCGCGGTTAATGCATCGTTTTGAAGTGCTTTAAAATTCCTGCCTTGTGGGCAGCCCTAAAACAGCACCTAATTTCAGTAGTAATCTTATCTCATATCTTTTTATAATGTTATGTGGTTTTCACTCCAGTCTCCAATCAGAAGGTGTGTAAATAATGTAGTTGACACACATAACAACAGTGTTTGTAATTTAAGATAACAGATTAGGCCTCAAAGTCCATGCTCACTCATTTTAAGTAACTTCTGTCATTTATTATGTTTGGAAAACCTAGGATGTGTATTAATTCAGGCCTGACAAATACCAACATTATGAATGTACGCAAAGGTAAGAAGTATGAGTTTAAGAGCTTGTTGCTACATAATTACATCTGTATTACCATATATGGTTGGCTTGTTCATGTTTGCATTTACTGCATTTTGTCACAAAACAGATTGTGCAAGATTCCTCGGGTTGACAAACATTCTAACCACAAACGCCACACACAGTTGTTTTATTGTCGTTAGATATCAGCCCCTGTGCTGGACCCTGACCGTTTTGATAATGAAAACCCTTACCCTGTGAACGGAACTGGTCTTGATAAAGCTGATCACCAGACCTGAAACTTGAGCCAATAAGAGCAGTGCAGCAGAGTGCATGATATCATCCTGCTGCTGTATCTCTAACCTCACCTGCATCACTGGCATTTTTCCCCTGCATGTCATCTTGCATGCACTTTTTTCAACTTCTCTTTTTAACTTTCTCACCCTCCTCTCCATCATAATATCTCTGTTCTCCCTGTGTTCTGTTCTCTTTTTTTCTTGTCCTCCTTCTCTCCTCCTCTGCCCACTCAGATCTTTTCACCTATGCTGCAGAATCTGTGGAGGAATCCATTCCAAACTCAAACCCTTTCATCACCCTACCTGTTGTCGATGCTGTCCACCCGTCCACAGCGTCCTTGGATGCTGGTGGTCTGCCCTGTAGGACACCTAGCCATGAAGTGTTCGGTGGGATTGGTTGGCTCCATCTTCTCTTATTTTATAAATTCTTTTTTTACAGTGTAGATTTCATTTTGTGTTCACACAGCATGTTAATGTGTGTTGTACCTGGTTGATGATTTACTGTAGGTGATTTCACTGTGATTTAAAATGGCTGTGGAGTGAGTCTGTAGGCGTGTTTCTTTCAGAGCAGTAGGGAAGGAAATGGAGGAAATGCCTGAAGTGGTTTAGGGTCACTGGTCAGAACATTCGGTTTCTTGACACTTTTCTCACATCCATCGAAGATCTGGCACGCTGCCCTACTCCAAATATTTGTTTCCTTCCACAATTAGGCTAAGTTCCCAGTGTTTATTTTCTCATCTCTTAACATTCTTCAGTTGTTATTTCAAAGGCCAAAACTCTTTGTTGTAAACTGTCCATCTTTATCAGCAACATTTTTTCCTCTAGATCATTACACCCCCTGTTTTGACTCAAGCTCTTCCCTGGCATCTGATCTTAATGCTGCTGCAGAAATAGAGACATTTACCACAGGTACTATTGGTGGATGGCGGTCTGGCTGCTAGTTTACTGACCTGTGACTTCTGATATGTTGTGTAACATTTGTCAATTGTCGTGAGTAGAGCTGGACATGGTGTCTCTCAGTGAAATCAGAGTATTTATCCTCCCTCCCTGCTTCCTACAAGCCTAAGGGTGTGAGCCTGCATTGTTTTGTGCTTAGCCACTAGTTGTGTGCTGCCCTTAATTTTGCCCTGTATTTAGTCTAGCCATGTGATGAGTGGTGGCTTCCTCTGCTTTTGTCCTGCAACTCCTGATCTTTGTTTTTCCTCTATAAAAGAGCCATTCCCACAGTTGCTTGGCTTCCTTGCTGCTCTTTCACTGCTGTTTTTCTGGTGTCATATCTACATAATCTTCTCCTGTCTTCCTCCCTCTTCCTCTGTCTGGTTCTTTGCATGTCTGCTGTTGCCCGTCTGCTGTGTGTCAGACTCCTTCTGTGGGCCAAGCCCTTACACCACCCTCTTCCAATCTGAGCCCCCTGCTGTAGCTGGTCTATTCAGAGGTAGGTACACCCAGGCTCAATGTGTTAGTAGTCCTCAGAAATCCACTTTTCTTTTTTTAAATATCAAAGTATTGAAAAATGCCCATCACAGTTTCTTAATGGCCAATGTGAGGTCCTGAAATGTCTTGTTTAAAACCCAAAAATATTCAGTTTTTCAGAGAATGTTGGGCATTTTTAGAAGAAGACGAATCCATTATAAAAAGAGATGGTGATTATTTTCTGTGGCTGAGTCATCAATTGTTCAGCTTTGGAGTTTCTCTGAATCAAAAAGACTCACTTAACCCTCATCAAATATACCTTGAACAATACAAAGACACAGACATGACAGTGCCCCCATCCACAGGGCATCATGGGTTACTGATGGCTTGATGAGTATGAAGATGATGTGAATCGTATGCTGTGGCCTTCAGTCACCACATATCCACCGAGGTCAACACCTAAGGGAAATTTTGGAGCAACGCGTTAGACAGTGCTCTCCACCACCATCAAAACACCACATGAGGAAATATCTTTATAAAGAATGGAGATCATCCCTCCAGTAGAGTCCAGAGACTTAGAGAATCAATCTCAAGGAGCACTGAAGCTGTTCTTGCACCAAGTGTTGGTCCAACTCCTTACTGAGACACTTCATGTTGTTTTTTCTTGTTTGTCACCTGTCTGTACTAGGCAATTAAAGGGAAATTGAAGAATACCCAAATTGTAACCCACCATCATGCCCCAATGTCACTTGAATGCACCAAACATGATCCGTGTAAAATGCAGTGCACAGTCGTGTAGCTTATGTCACTGGTCACCTGTGTATATAGAGGTAGCCTGGACATACTGATACAGGGAACAAACTGCTGCTTCTGTTGAGCCTTCGTGAGAGTGGATGCTGGGATGGAGGACTGTATCCTGACACATCAACCTGTGTCAAGACCACTGGTGTGTGAGATTACACAGAAACAATAGACATGGGTGTTTTGACATGCGTCATATCACGTCAGTGGTTGTTGACCTTAATAAATGAAATTTTCCTTGACAAACAGAAGTTGCCATGTATGTGGTGCTGTCGGCCTTAACCTGTGGTCATAGGAAAATGATAAAAATATTCTGCAACTGATCAACATGAATCTGCACCACTAGTCAAGGTGGTTGCATTATGGTAGAATTTAATGGCACATTTAATAAGCAAGTTTAAAAATGCAAGTTTAAAAAAGTGTCACTGATTCTATAAGAAGAGTCTTGGGTGTGCATTTTCCACATTGTGGTTGTCTTCCTGACTGTTGGTTTTCTTTTGGTCTCACCAGGGTTCACAGCCTCCCCAACACAGCAGCCACAGAACTCTCGAGGCCTTAATGTTGACTTTGACTCTGTATTTGGCAACAACACCAACGCCAACAACCTGGATTCAACAGGTAAGCACTTGTACACACATGACATATTCTCTACCTGTTTCCCTGCAGGTCTCGTTTACTCCAGACAGTCATTGGATTGTGTCGAGGCTGTGGAAAATCTGGACTTGTTTGTCAGTGTGTGTGGTTCATATGGACCCTTAATGTTCTGAATGAATTCCAAACAAACATCTGTGCCTCATCAGATATGAAAGTGGCTTTCATTAATATGACGAAAGGATGGTCTTTCTAGCAAGTAACCGGCTATTTGGTGTCAGTGGCTCTTCATTAGGCTTTTGCTATATGGACAAACAAATAAGAAAACAATATGAATCACCAACATGAAAGTGCCAGACCCTGAAATGTTAAAGGGTTTACATTTGCATGGTTATACTTCATAACTAGCCCACTCTTTCAATCTGTTTTGAACTATCTTACTATCTTATCTCAAAAAGATGATGGTAGAGGTATCCTTCTTTCTTTTTGTCTCAGTGAGGTAAATGTATCAACGAAACATACAAGGACTATAATCCATGTTTTTTTATGTTTGTTTTTTGAATTGTGAAATATATTCTGACCACCACCAGGCTAATTCAGGTTTTTAAAAAGCAAAGGTAACCCTGCACTGCAGTGGGAAGTGATCCCTCCTTCACTAACATACTCTGAACAAAGTGGGGTGGGTGGTATACTGCTTTCATCATCGTCACTAGTGTCCATGACATGGATTTTGCAATGCAGTCATTACTGTGATAAACGCACACTCACATTTGGTTTAAGTGCACACACGAGAAAGATTTACCCACAATACCTAATGAATAATGTCACACCCACAGGTCATAGACAGTGCTGACTTAACGTGATGCATAGTGCATTCAAAACAACGTACGTTGGTCAGAAATATTGTGCGACTTTCGTAGAACGTCACTATGTCACATGACATTAAAACCACCCTGGCCAAGGCGGCTGCAGTTTTCTGAGCCAGGCTCTGCAGTTGGTGGGAGCCACCTCTGTGTCGACAGCACTTTGTCCTGATTGGCTTAAGGCTCCACTGACACGCATGACATGTCGTAAGAACTTCAGATCCACTCTCTCTCCCTAAGGGGATGCAGTTCATTTGGTCTCCTCCTTCTGGCAGCTCATTTTTACCATACAGTATATTATAAAACTTGAAGTTGTATTAGATAATCTCATTTTGCAGTTTCAGTATAAATCCTATTAGTGTGTGCAGGACGATTTTCGGTTTCTTTAGATGTAAAATGTGATGTGATTCACAGTTCAGCAGGTATATTTGTGGTATGTCAGAAATTATGTGGCATTTTTTCCCCAGATATTCTTTATAGCTATAGCTGTAATAGCAGTGTAGTTCATACATTATTTTCAGTTCTCTTTTGAGTCAATAAGCTATTTATTTTATTTTATTTTTAAAAATTTTATTTCTTAAGCTATGTTCTCCTTATATTGCCGATTGAGTGAAAAGAGATAGTTTTGAGTGGAATATCCCTTTTTCAATTTTGTAATACTGTAATAAAAAACAGTCTTTGTAAAAAGAAATGGTATAAATTTGTGTCATCACCTTACCTAGAGAAAAATGAAACCTCTTATAGATATTTTCACTGCTCTGCATAATCAGAAGACAGTGACATAGGTGGGAGGTTTCTTCAATATCCTACCAAGCACATCAAGTATTTCTTATCTTTGATTTTATCATCATGTCACGTGCTTCTGCTGTCTCATCAGAATTATTTTTAGCATGCACAGGTACAGAATATGATGCTTGTTCATGTGTGTTGTGTGTGTTTTCTGTGACCATAAAAATCATTTCAACTGAGAGGGGCCCACAGGCTGATATTTTTTTGTCTACTGATGACTGCTACGTACACCAGGCTCCAAAAGTCACAAATGAATACAAATCATTTGAGTTTTTAGAGATATTAATGTGTTATGTGTGTGAAATATTTCTAAATAAATAAATAAATAGTTTTTACACCCATGTTTATTTAACAAATGAACCTTTACTGGCCTTTACACAGCACTCATCATTGTCTTATACTGAATTGTATAAATCACATAAATTGTGATTAATCAGAAATTTGTCACAAACAATGTCACTAACAGTAAAACTGGAGTGTGACTGAGGTAACAACTATTTCATCATTTGCCTCATTAGTGTATTTATACCAACTTATCATGACAAGAATAAACAGATGCTACATTCTGCACCTTGAATCTCTTACACACCCTCACTGGTTTCTAGGCTGCTCACAATCTCATAATATATTTTTTTTCTCTTTTCCCTTGTCCTGGGGTTAAACACACTCCCTGGGCTCTTGGCTTTTTGCATGGCATATGCATGACTGGGTGAGTTGACTCAACACACATTCCTCTCACACAGTCTTGGCTTGATGTGCGTTTTTCTCTGAGCCCTGCTTACTGCCTCATCCACACTGAACACCCTCTCTGTGTGTGTGTGTCCATTTGTGTGTGTGTGTGTGTGTGTGTGTGTGTGTGTGTGTACATTTTATATACTGTCGTGTGTTTGTCTTTGTGTGTTGTTTTGGTATTGTCTGTTGTATTGTGTCTTCACCTGTTCTGGGCTCCCCAACCTCTCACCCTCCCCTCCACTCCCTTCCTTTCCCTTTGTCCGATCCCCTTTTGATTAAGATGTTTTAGGTGGCATCCTCAAACCCACAGTGGCATCCTCACCCAATCAGGGCATGACCCTGAACGGCCAACAGCCCAACAAACTGGTGTCCACTGACCTGGATTCCTCACTGGCCAATCTTGTTGGCAGTAAGTTCCCTTTTTTGTGATGATTTAATAAATAGAACAAATTGTACAATAAGCAGATTATTCAAAGGTGAAATTTGCACCAATCAGTAAAGTATAATTTACTAAATTATAGCATGGAAATAAAGAAAAAAATAAATATGAATGTGTAAAATTTGTATAAAATGTTGCCAGTTTTCTACATTTTATGTGTTGTGAGTTGTTTTCATGGTGGTTCATTCATTACTTTTCTTCTGTCCTCTTTAGATCTGGGAATTGGCAATGGCACAGCAAAGAAGTAAGCACACTCCAGTAATGTTTAACGTCATGTCCTGGTACAGCATACTAAACAGGACTAACAGTTTCACTCCATCTCTGAAGTGATCTTCACTGGAGTCAGCCTGGGGAGAAGAAGCTGACAGGGGGAACCAACTGGCAGCCCAAGACAGCTCCTTCCACCACCTGGAACCCTGCAACCATGGTTAGAATCACCTCTCTGCACCCATCTGGTTTTATACCCCAACCAGTGAACACCCAAAACCGAATCAATGGTTCTTCATATTCACATGAGAATATGAGAGCTTCAGTTAGGGACAGTCAGCCAAATTAATCAAATCTCAAACTGATCATAAGGGCCTTGTTCCATAGGAACTGAAGGACCTGTAACCTGGAGCTTCCCATAATTAAAATTTATATGAATCTATCAGATGTTGAAGCTACAAACCAAAAGGTTGTGGATATGCATCACGGAGATGGCGCCACACGGATAGACATCATTATTTTCATGTGCTGTTTTGGTAGGAAAGTGCAACAGGTGTATGAACAAACTGCAGGATGCGGCATGATTACATTTGAGCAAAAAAGAATAATCAATAGAAAAAAAAATTGTTAACAATGTTAAAGTTAGAAGAAAAAATAAGTTTACATGTCAGTATAAACACAGAGCTCACTGGTGATTCAGAGCCAGAACTGTGTGTAGTTTTTGTCTTATGATGGCACACTGATGACTCAAAACCTGCTTTCATCAGATCTGATCCAACAGGGAGCAAAGGGAGGGAATAAAAAAATCTAAAATCAAAAGTCCCAAACCTACAATTGTACACAGCATGTGGCGTTATCAAAGTAACTTCATATATCACAAACTGTTGTCCCATTCACCTTTACACCAGAGCACCTGAAGCTTCTCGCACTCAATCACTTATCAGGTGACATCATTTAGGTCTGTGAGGGTCCGGGTTTAGGCCCCTGGGGGGACATTGTGATTGGGCCCAGTACTGCCCTACGAGCTAGAGGCTCACCTCTCTCTGTGTCGCCTCTGTTCAGTGAGTAGAGGGGGGGGGTGGAGGCAATGCTCTGTGTCAGAGGAAGAATATGAAAGAAATTGTGTCTCTTCTAACTTTCTCTCTGAGTGATCATTATACAGTAAATCCAGCTGAAATCACAGCTCAGTCTTTGTCTTTAACTGATGTGTTTGGTGATTTTGTCAGATGACATCATCAAATCAGGATGTTAGCAGAAGCTTGGAAGTGACTGCTGGTTAACATCTAGTCTTAATGAGCTTTGTTTCAGTCACTATTTCAAACTTGTTTCATTGTCATGACAACATACAGACAATGAGTCAATGAGAACAGCTCAGGAGACAGGAGAACAGGAGGAGAGAAGCAAACGGATAGAGAGCTGAAACCAGCTGACAGTGGGCTGAATACAACATGATGACCTCATGAATATGCTGATTTGTCTATTACATTATCTAACGACATTTATCAACAGCAGCTTTAGCTACTTTTCATCGAAAGTAGTTGTTTACAGGTTCCACAACAATTTTCAATCATGTTACCCAATCAGTTTCCCACACTGTTTCCCAGACACATACGAGGTTTTGACCTGGTTTTGTTAAAATACCAAAGCAACTGGACGTTACTGGGAAGTTAAACTAGGAACAAACTCCCCAACACTCTGAATTAACAATCTACACAGACAAATGCATAGCACTTCAGCAAAGCGTGCATGTTGGGTATTGTGAATCAGAATATTACCTGTGTATTGAAATACACTTGTTTGTTCATCATGATCCCCATTAGCTTTGCATTGCTGCAGGCATTCTTTCTGGGGTCCATATGTGCTTATTTAAAAACTGTGGTGCTTATTGAAACATGTGCTCTGCTTTGCTAATTGTGTAGAACTGCAGCTGACCAAGAGTACTTGGACATTTTATTAACTCCTGTTCAGAGCCAGAATCACAGGACTGCTGCCCCCCTACACAAGACAACAGCTACACTTCCATTAGAGGTCATTAAGCTCCTTTAGTCTATAAATGTCCTCAGGAACTAGTCAGTAAAATCAGCTGATGTCGTTATCATGTCCAGCAGGGACGATTGACCACAGTGTCTGAAACATGTTCTCAGGCAGGTAGCCAGTGGCTATGAATTCTCACCTTTGTCTTGTGTCTTGTCTGTGAATGTTTGCTCCAGTTTATTGATCTGTCTGTTATCTGTTTATGAAACAGCCACACTTACAGAACTCCATGCATTTTCCACAATACGTAAGTCCATCCCTACTACACATATGGTTTAAGCCTTTTCCTGCGCTCTGACCAACACTGGCATGCGCTGGTTGATATTAACATCTTCACATTCAGCTTCACCACTCTGTCCAGAGGCCACACCACCACTAGCAGCCACAGCACACTGTCAGAGCTATATTAACACTGCAGTGATGGCATGCAGCAGCTAAGGACTCTGTCCAGTAGCTGCCCCCAGCTCCTGTGTGGAGAACCTAGTCATGATCAGAGGGGCTCAGCTCAGGCCTAGTTGGTGCCATTTTATTACAGCTTTAAACCAGTATTGGGTTATTGTTGTGTAAAATCTAGTCTGTTTTCTGTCTGCCAAGAAATGCCCAGTCGAGTGTCCCCTGCCAGTTTCTTCCTGCTGACTTGCCAGTAGAAGGTGTTGAGTGATTGTGGGAGTAAAGTCTTTCCTGGATGGCCTCCAGCTTTTCCTGGACTGTTTGTTTATTGTGCTTTCTTTGAATCCAAGTGTCTTTTACTCTCTTTAACTGGAGTCATAACAGCCACAACCTCTTGTGTCTGCCTATGATGGTCCACTGAATGGCCTCTTCCCCTTAGTGTTTCACAACAGCAGACTGATTGCAGACTGAGGGACTTTAGTGCACTGAAATGTTTTCAGTCTTAGTTGTTGTTGTTAGTAAGTATTTTGAATTATTAGAGAAGATGCCAGTCAGCAATGAAATGAGTTTGATTTCACTCAGAAGACTTCACTTATTGTTGAAACAACAAACCTCCAAAAAGCTACTGATGAGATCCAAACTCCATCCAGAAAACTGTCTGTATGTACATTCTTCACAGGATCCTTTACCAGTGCAGCCTGTCAGTGGATTTTTCTTCTCTGGGACTTGCAGTTATGAGACATATCTGCTGAGGTTGTTGTGTACACAGTTGTGTATTTTTTGACTGAAGTCAGTGGTCCTGAATGTTTCCTCCCAAACCAGGTGTAGTTATCGTCTCTTGTAAATGGTGAATGGAGAAGAATGAAAATGACTTCTCCAGCTCTGTTCTGCCTAAAGAACAAACCACTCCACTGTTCGCAGTCAATATTGTAAAAACCTGACACCTTCTATTGATCAGTATGGGGAAAAAAACTGCTCTGTATGTGCTGTGTATATAAATGATCAGTATTTATATTAAGTAGATGAGAAACTCTCATCTCTCGAACTCTTTTGAGCTCATCATGTTCAGACATACACTACCGGTCAAAAGTTTTAGAACACCACACTTTTTCCAGTTTTTTACTGGAAATTATTCAGTTTATTGTGTCATTGCACTCTGAAATGGAAGCATAGAACAAATAAGCAATTTGAGTTGAAAAAGAAATCATGGAATCAATTTATAGACCAAAATGTATTCTAAACTTTTGACTCATCAAAGTAGCCACCTTTGGCAGATATAACAGCTGAACGCACTCGTGGCATTCTGTCTACAAAAGAAATCAAATATTCTTCAGAAAGTTCTTCCCAAGTCTGTTGCAGAAGTTCCCATAAATGTGTGGCACTTGTAGGTTGCTTGGCTTTCACTCTTCTGTCCAGTTCATCCCAAACCAGCTCGATGGGGTTTAAGTCTGGAGACTGTACTGGCCACTCCATGTTTTCAAGCTTACCATCTTGTTCTTTTTTCCTGAGGTAGTTTTGGCATAGCTTGGACTTGTGTTTTGGGTTATTATCTTGCTGTAGGATGAACCTCTGACCAACTAGGCGCATACCAGAGGGTATTGCATGGCGCTGCAGAATGCTGTGATAGCCATATTGGTTCAGGGTGCAGCTCACTCTGTACAAGTCACCGATCCTGGATCCAGCAAAACAGCCCCAGACCATCACATTTCCTCCTCCATGTTTGACAGTTGATGTCACACTCTGTGGAACCATCCTCTCGCCTACTCGACGGCGTACAAAGATCCTGCGTGATGAACCAAAGATTTGAAATTTTGATTCATCAGTCCATAATACCTTCTTCCAGTCTTCAGCAGTCCAATGGCGGTGTTTCGTGGCCCAGGAGAGCCTCTTTGTCTTATTCTGACAACTTAGCAATGGCTTTCTTGCTGCAACTTGTCCTGTCAAACCTGCAGCTCGAAGTCTTCTCTTCACAGTTGAAACTGAGACTTGCTTACTATGGCCACTATTAAGTTGTGCTTGAAGCTGTTGTCCTGTGAGCCACCTATCACGCAAGCTGTTAACTCTCAGAAACTTGTTCTCTGATTCAGTTGTGGCTTTGGATCTGCCAGACCGCTTCCTGTCAGAGTTTTCCCCAGTTTCTGAGTGCCTTTTGATGGTGAAGAAAACTGTACTCACTGACACCTTGACTTTCTTTGCAATTTCCCTGTAGGAAAGACCTACATTTGTAAGTGTTATGATGGTCTGTCTCTCTTCCATTGTTAATTGCCTTTTTCTCGCCATTTTTGTAGCAACACACTACTTTCTGCAGTACAATACTGTTCACCTGATTCTCATGAGGGTCTGGTACCACAGTGTGTTCCAACACTGCATTTATGCAGACAGAGGGGGTTGTATGTAGTCAAGAAAAGTTGGAACACCTGTAGGAATTAGTAGCACCAGCTTTCAAGGCTGATTCAACCTTCATTGCTGCAGAACAGCTTTAAATTGTTAACCCACTTCGTGTTCCCTGAAAAAGGCCTTTTTGTTTAATTCTGAAATGTACATTATTTTTCAGTTCTGGGTAACCAAACCTTTTTTTTTTTTTTTCCTCTGGCTGTTCAGTACTTACCTTTGTACCATTTCAAGCTATTCGTTGGACTTGCACGACTTGAATTGCAATAAATAACTGGAAAAATTAGGGTGTTCTAAAACTTTTGACCGGTAGTGTAGTTACCATGCCACATTTTCATATGGTCATAAAGTTTCTAACTTGATTTGCAATATTGTTTTATAGTATCATAATGACAATTATTAAAACTAGGTGGACAGAGAAGGTAAGAAGAACTGGCTACTGGGAAGTAGTTTGGATTAGTCATTCCTAATGAGCCTCTCCAAACGTGAGAAAAGTCTCATGAACTTGAATGGATCTGGATCTCACTGATAACCTGTCATTCTTTCTACCTCCCTCCTCGTCTCTCTTACTATGTTTTTGTTACACATATTCAGTTTGCAGTCTGTCTTTGGTGAAATTTTCAGAAAGATCTTCTGACAATAATCCAACAGTCCAGCCTCTTACCATAGTGCCAGTGGTCATGATCACACACAGAGCACCCATCTCTGCTGAGGCGAGTAAGAAATGATTGGTGATGCACTAAGAAACAGATGCTCACAACATCCGTCATTCATTAAAGGATAATCCCTGACGTGATGCAAAGAACGTCTTAATCATGTCATTACTGACTATCTGAGGGACGCTGAGTGAGACATCCCTGAGACAAACCAAACATTGTCGGCGAGGAGGAATTCTGAAGGAGCGCTCTCTGTGCACTGAAACAAGCACAGTCTGTGATGAAAGCACCAAATTTGGCACCAGTGTCACATCTGACTCACTTGTGCCTCCCTCGCCAATGACTGAATAGTTAATGAAACGTATCCTTCCCGAGAGGGCTGGGCGTTAGACAAATCTGGGTTTGTTATCACTGCAGGGGCTGTTATCACAAGCAAGGCTGCTCAGAGAAAGAGTCTCCACTTTTGTTCTCTCTAATCTCTTTCCACAAGGAGCTCTGCACCTGCCATTAACCAGCTTCTACCTCCAGGACACATCACACTCGGCTTTCTCCTTCCCTTTACCTCTGTCTGTCATTGCCCTGTTTAAAAGATGGAACTAGATCAGCAGTCTGGTTTGAAAGCTGGTAACTTTTGGTAACTTGACACATTTTCTGTGGGAAGTTTCAGTGTGTTGTGTGAAGATTTTTTTCCAGCTGATGTTCAGAACACTGAACATGAAATTAGTTTGGACCCTTTTGGAATAAAACTGAACTAATAATTGACATCTGCAGGTCTCAGTAGGCCTCAAAGAACAGGGCTTTAAGTTAGTTGAGAAAACTTTGTTGGAGACATTATATACTACTGGTCTGACTGTGCTCTTCAATCCTTTTTCATTTTAAAACATTGTCACACCTGCAATCTACAGTAGCTCAGATGCTCATTGACTCATTGTGGGCAAGTGTTCATCTTAGGAAAAACATAGATTCACTTAAATTAGTTAATTATTTACATTCACCACCTCCAGTTCACATTGATGGCATTGATTAATTACATTACAAACAGTTATGGTTGTGCGAGTGCTGACAAAATGTGAAACACTGTAAATATCAATAAATGAATGTAGTTCATGTGAAGCCCGCTCCCATGCCATGCTGGGTTTCAGTCATTTTTTTTACCTTGAAACAGGTGTTAAATTTTGTCCTTTGTGGTTATAAAATTTCTTAAAAATTTTTAAAACATTTATCAGCCCTGAATAGATATCTGCTTAGAAAAACTGAAGTTCTTTATGGAACCCCCTCACCCCCATTGGCTGAACCCTGCTGTCATCCTCTCACAGTCTGCAGAATCGCCATCTTCCCTCCTTCACGCCCTCGTTCTAGCTGCATTCTCGATTTACTTTCAAAACTACACAGGTTTTTTGAATGGAGCAGTGAAAATCGTCAGTAGGCTTCACAAGTCCTAACAAGCTCAGCTTTGTCATGTGACTGCTCTTTAAAGAGAAGAAACACCTCATGTTTGACTGTTAACATAGGTGAAGTGGAGCTGAATCAGATAAAGTTGGTATTGAATGAATTCTTCCTTCATTCTGATCTATTCCTTCATAGATTTTTAAAGGCTCACTTTAGTCACTGTAATGAAATAAAATTTGATAATCTTATAATTAACAGCTAAATGTGAGTCACTGTGTCCTGATTCTGGAGAAGGAAGTGACTTGTTTTTTTTGTGTCACCTCAGGCACCATCTGTCATGGCCTTCCCTGCAACCACACCGACAGGCATGATGGCATATGCAATGGTAAGTCAGCTGGGACTGTATACTCAGCAGGATTTCACTTCCTGTCACACACACACACACACACACACATTTGCATGTTGGTCTTTCTATAGTTGTGAGGATACTCACTGACATAATGTGTTCCCCAGCCTCTCACCCCAACCTTAACCTTCACTTAACACCTGACCCCAACTTACCTCTAACCTGGACCCTGAAACCAGGTCTCAACCTTAAAATAGTCCTCATGGTTTTGTACAGAAATCTGTCCACACAATCATAGAAAGAAAGCACACACACAGACCGTGCAAGCAAAGAGGGAGACAGTTTCTTTTTATCTTCTTCTTCTATTCTTATTATATCCATGTAGCTGTGAAGCAGATGGAATAGGCAGCAAGAGGCAGCTCTCACCACACACACACTACTGTAGCCAACTAACCCCTGGACCTGATTTTGGGATGCATCTGTATTTTGTTTGTTTGTTTTCAGGCAGTATAATTCATGCTTTGTGTGTTGTGTTTTCTTTTCTTACCATCAGCCTCCCAACATGGGCTCCATGATGATGACACAGCCCTCCATGATGTACACCCAGCCTGTGATGAGGCCCGCCAACCCCTTTGGCTCCAATCCAGGTACACAGGTAAGTAATGTCTGTGTGCACTGCCCCACTCCTTCCACAGCTTAGCTCAGTGACCCAGTCTACCTAGCATGATAGTTGTCTCAGCTCTGGGATCTGCTTCCACTTGTTCTCTCCTGGGTTAGCACCAAGATCTTGGGGAGTTTAACATTAATTATCTGCAGAAATCGGGGGATGCCTTTTATGAAATTAAATCAAATAGACTGTGAAAGGTTTGTGCTTTAAATTCGTGTGTGTGTCGCCAAAGTGTGTAGGTAATTTTTCTGATAGATGGGACATGTGCTCCCCACCGCCTGCAAGTGTGAGTGTCACAGCTGATAAACAACATTCACAGGCCAACTATTGATGAATGAATGAATTTTTCCAGTATGCAGATTTCCCACTATAATCAGTCCACTTGTTACTCTGAGTTTTCATGCAACCCTCTACAAACCTCCTTTTTTATCTGTGCATTTTCAGTTTGCACATAAAGGAGACTTGAGTGCAATTTTGAAAATGGTAACAAGGTTTATCCATTGTGATAAAGTTTTTAAACTTGGTTGAGGTGGAAAAATGGATGTATTGACAAAATTTAACAAAATGCAATGGAAACAGACTCAGTGAATGACTCATGACGTACATGATGCATGTTTCCTATTGGTCATTCCAACTGTAGAGGAAAATACAGGCCATCTTTGTGGATAAGATGAGCATTGGTGTATTTCTTTATCTGCCTCTGCCTTTCAGTCAGTGTGTATCATGATCAAATAAGAGGTCTGTGATGCTATTTTAACATCCATTTACAGAATTGTGTGCATAACTGAAATGTGATAATGCATGAGCATAATTTCCTGATTAGAGGCCTGTAGCGCAGCTTCTCTTGTGGAGCTCCTGTCTTCATCCATCTCTCCATCTCTCCTGTTCTGCTCTCACCTCCTCCTCTGTCCTCCTCTGTGACTCAGTCACCCACAACTTCTAGTCCTTCCAGTCTCAGCCCCCTCAGAGTGCTAGGGAAGGACCCCTTTGCACAACTCTTTCTGCAGAATTTTTTATAGAACATCTTTAGGTACAGCTCATCTTCTGTGTGTGCTTACTTGCAACTTCAGTGTCAACAAACTGCATGTTAAATTCTAGCTTGTATGGGCAGAACTGGCTGTTAAAGGTACTATATGTACGAAAGTGATGTCATTTACATGTTTTAATCACGTTTTTATTGCCAACGTGTGAACAGACTGAACTGTAACTTCAGTAACCTTCCCCGTCTTCCTCATCTAGCTGTAACAGCCTGTGGACTGATCTCTATGTGAACGATTCAGGGATGTGATTTAAATGCTCACTCCTGAGTGTCTTGGTGTCTCTCTTCAGGTCATCCACAGTGCCAACAGTGTGCATTACTAGCTAACGTTAGTTTAGAAATAGAGTCTGCTAATGTCAACAAGTGACTGGCGCCCAACATAGACTTAACCACAAGTGAAGTGTTATCTAGTGAAGTGTGTCTGGCTGAACAGGAATGTGACCGATGCTGGGGAAAATTTTGCATTACTCAAACTATATACTTTCCCATTTCCAGACCCATCACACACTTAGAGTCAAATACAGTCCAAAGTACAGTTTACATTTAATAACATTCAGTGTGTAGTTAGACTGGCCAACAGGACCATTGTTCTTACTGTCCCTGTCAGTCTCCCTACCAGCCCTCTCTGTGTGCCTGTCATTTACAGTGCACATGAGAGTCCAGGGTGTCATACCACATCTTTACTGGTCTCTGATCTGCAGTCCCAATTAATCTGATTCAAAATTCCACATGTTCTTGCAGCGATAGAAGGGTAGGCTGTTCCTTCCTGTCCTCCTGGGAATCTTTAAATTGGTACTATCCATGCACCATACAGAGGTCAATTTCTTTCCCAGTCCAACCATCATGTCATTGTTTTGGCCAATGCCCAAGATGCTTGCTCTTACCTACCTACACAGCGCAAGAATGTGCATGACAGGATGCTGACTGCAGTTCACTTAACAGCCACTGGTGTCATTAATAACAAGAGTTTTCTGAAAGTTACACGTATAACCTTTAAAAGGCTGATTGTGAGATACTACCACACTCGACACTGCAGCTGGCTGCTTTGCACACTCTGTACACACGTCTTGTCTCCTGTTGAATGAGGACTGAATCAGTCAAAGTTCCTTTGCTCTGCAGGAGACTGAAGCTCTTTTTGTTGAGGACTAGTTCAAGCTGCGATGTGAAAGTTTGAAAATTACACATAACATTTTGATTTGTCCCCAACATGTGCTAAGTAGATTGTAACATACCTAGTCAAAAGCAAAACACTGCAGCAGGCATTTTTTTCCTTTATTGACAGGGCAGTCGAGAGTGACAGGAAAGGGGCAGAGAGAGAGGGGGAATGACACGCAGGAAAGAGCTGGGCCAGTCGGGAGCCGAACCGGCACTCAGCTGCTAAGAGCTTCCACTCATGTGGTATGCGCCCTAACCACTCTCCCATTGGGCCGCTCCAGATCAGACAATTTTAACAGAATGAATAAACAGAGGATCTCAGAAATGAACTGAGATGATAAAAGTCTCCTGTGAATAAGACTTCAGCTCTTATTTTGAAATACAAGCTTCATGCGCCATTTTTTGTTTTGCCTGGTTGTTGGATTTTTGCTGCTGTTTTTACATATATAGAGGCGTCCTTAGAGGTCTGGATACTGGTCTTTTAATACTGGGTCTCCAGATGTTCCAAAAAACATCTAGAGGGTTAACACGGTTGTCTTTTATATTTGCAGATGCAGTTCATGTAACCTGAGGAGGGGGGAGTCTTTCCCATCTGAATATGATTCACAACAACGTCAACCATCCGAGCAAACTTGCAGTTTGCTTCGAATGAACTCACTTCTCTCTGAGAATGAGAGGCCCAAATAAGACTTTGGATAAAATCACGGTGACTCAGAGCAGCTCTGGCCATCTCAGAGAAGCATCACAGTATAGACATTGTGCCCATCTAGTCATGTCTGAGTCTTAGAAGGAGAAGAAGAGTGCGTGCTGCCATTCAAATCATGTGGACAGGGATCAGCCCCAAGTGTATCCTGGACTAAGAGAAACACACCACCCAAAGGGAGAGCTTTTTGACATCCCTGTTTATGGAGAAAAAAAACAAAGTTGGGTTGCTGTCACACATACACACTGAGTTGTCTTTTTTTGTTTCGTTCCTCTTTCTCCAGGTGAGGCTGGGAGAGTCACCTCTTTCAATTATCAATAATATTAATTACCTTATTAAAGCCTCCTCACATTAGAAAAACAATTGCAAACTACTGTTTATCACACATTTTTGTTTTCTTTCATTTTCTGTATTGTTTGGAGTAGACATTCCTTGTGTATTGTTTGTATTTATTTATGATTACCTATAGAGAGGATGACATTATTAAGCAAAATGTAAATGTTACTAGTCACTGACTTCTTTCATGCGAAAGGTCTTCAGGTTTATACATAGGTATGATTGATTGTAGAATTGGATTTTGAGTGATTGATTTTTGATTTTTTTTTTTTTTTTTAAAGAAGTTAATATAAAGTTTAAAGAGATGACATGTTTTGCTGCTGTGGCACTGAATATTCTCTGTACTCGCATGATGCCTTGTACAGTTATCTGTGGCTTGAGGGGCCACACTGAGGATGTGTATCAATGTAATAATTCATTAATACGGTCAAATCTGCAAATCTGGGGGGTCAATTTCTATGAATTTGGCAAGAAAACATTTTTCACATCAGCAAATCACTACATTTTATGATTGCGGCAGCATTGCATTGGAAAGGAATCGCCGTTTATGCTTTTGATGCTTTGGCACACCATTTATTCTTACATTTAACAAAGCTCCTGGCTGCCCTTTACCAACCTGAAAGTGCAGGGCCCCTTTCATGCTTAGATCATCTTTCCACAGGCAAGCGCTGGGGTGTTTAGGACAGTGTGGGGTATGGGGAAGCATCTTGTGTAGATTCAAGTCAGGTTACAGGGGGAAGGGTGAGGAGAGGTCAGTGCAGGAGAGTAGAGCACTGTTGATCGGTGCTTTGTGTATATAGAACTGATCCTGCTGATCACAGGAATGGGCAGGTGTAGGTATGAAAGATGGCCTGAACATGAAAGTGGCCCTCACTCCATTAAATGAGCATATTTGTTGCATTGTCCCTGCAGACTATATTTTTGTTTTTTGTTTTTCCATTAAAGTGCAAGCTTCCATACTTTGTCTCTGTATTTATTTGTCTAATGAAAATAGTTTATTATCTGAATCAGTAAGGTCAGATCAAGAGGAGAAGCTATTATGCAGTTAGGCTCCATAGGCGTTGTCATTAAACAAGGTGGAGTAAAGAAATGTTTGCAAAGTTATTACAAATCTATTGATCTCTCATTGACAAAAGTATTACCCTCAATTCATGGTTTGTAGAACAACCTTTGGCAGCAGTTACAGCTTGGAATCCTCTTGGGTGAGTCTCTACAAGCTGTACACACCTGGATCTGCGCAGTTTGTCTTATTCTTCCTGGCAGAGCCATCAGACTGGATTGGAAGAGTCTGAACAACCATCTTCAGGTCTCTCCACAGATATTCTATGGCATTTAAGGCTTACCCACCAAGGACAGTCAGACTGTCCTGACGCTGCTGTTTGCTTTAGGTTGTTGTCCTTATGAAAGGTTAACTACACCTCAGTCTTAGATCATATGCAGATTTTCTTCACGAACTTCTGTATTTCAGTTCAGGCCAGTCTCTCAGACCCTGCCGCTGATAAGCACACCATGCTTCATCATAGGGGCGGTGTTCACCAGGTGTTGAGCGGTGTCTGACCATCACCATCATCTGACCAGAGAGTCATTTTCCTCACCTTTAGAAACGGTTTTATACCCATTCTCCTTAGAACAGTTTTATTTTAGAGTTCTACAGAGAGTTCCTTGAAGTTCATGGTTTTTTTTCCTCAGTGTGAAATGTGAGATCTTCTCCACATAGGTATGAGCCTCTCTGAACTATGTCCAGTCAGTTCACCACAGGTGGACTCCAGTCAAGTTCTGGAAAAGTTCTAGAAAAACCAAAACAAACAGGAAGCACCTGAACACAAGGTCTGAATATTGTGAGTGAGAGATTTGAGTTCTTGATTTTTTCTGATTTTTTGGCTTTGCCAAAAAAAAAAAAGATCTAAAAACATGTTTTCACTCTGTCACTATGGGTTACTGAGTGTGCCTGATGTGCAAAAATTTGATCCATTTCAAATTAAATCTCTAACACAAAGTGTTGAAAAGTGAAGGGTCCTGAAGATATATAAGCAGGTATGGAGACTGCCCTTTCATGGTGTAGTAAAATAACTAAAAGTTAAAAACTAAAACTTTATTTAAACAGGATTATTAAACCCATATGTTTAAAAATATTATACACTACAGATAACATAATACAGACAAGTTTTTGTCTTATTCATCAAGGTGATGTGAGTCTTGCTTTGAATTCCAACATGCATTTAGGAAAGGGCATTTTACTTGTACAGTTGTAACTGTACTTTACCACCCAACAGTCTCAAGTGACTGTTGGGTGGTAACGTTACATTGACAAGAGAATGACTGTGAAGGCTGATTAGATTTTAGTGCAGTATTTTGTGTAATTGACTATGATTAACTTATAAATAAGCATGTGGCTGCAAACCATCAGCAGACAGAAGATATGTATCTAATTGAATGTAAAATAAAGGAAAATGCTTGAATGTGGACCACAGCACAAGGAAGTAGTTTGGGGCTGTAATTATATTATTAACTATTAATATTTATTAATGACCTACCTCTTGTAGAAGAGTATAAATGTTTTAATTATTAATTAGTTGAGAAGTACTACCTGTGACAAATAAACAGACCTTCATGTGTAATTTCTTTTTTAGTTTAAAGGCAATGATAAATGAAACAGTGCTGGAGCTGAATTTGTGGAAACTAATTGACAGGTGATACACGTGCTGAGGAGTCCTTGACTCCCACACTTCATCATTCTGGAGGCTTGTGCTACTGAACCCACAGGTGCAGCAGCTCATCCATGTGCAGCACACATACTAACACACACAGACACACACATAGAGAGAGAGAAGGACCTTAATATAAAAGGTACATCCTGCTTGGCAAAGCCTCTCCATGAGCAATAAGACGATTCTTTGTTCTGCTGCCACTTCCCCTTCGTTTGGATTCAGCAGCAGAAAGATGCATGTGTGTGTTTGTGTGAGACACTGACTTTCATGATAGAATTAATTGGCAAGTTAATAAAAGCCTTACTATTGAACTGAAGCCTTCCTCTTCACAGTGGTCTCCAGATAGTTAACCTTGTTTGACTATTCCTTCTTTTCAAAAAATAAGGGGAAACAGTTCATCAGTCACTGGTTAAAAACAGCCTCGAACTGCTTCCTCTGGATCAGGATTCTCAGGGAAACTGAAAAGTTGTTTATGATACAAAATCATGTATCTAAATAATGCAGATATGTCAACAGGTTTATAACAGTCTCCGAACTGGTTGATGAGAAAGTGAAGTGGTATGCTGTGGAGTCCTTCCTTCTCCCTCTGCCTAGCAGCACCCAAAGATCCTGAGGTGCAGAGGTGAAGCCTCAGTTTGGTCTCTTATTGTACTTCCTGAAGTATCTGTGTAACGGTGTTCTAGCTTCCTCCAGGTAGTGAAGCTACACTCCAATGATTGATATCCCACATTTTTACATGTAATAGATGGAAACTGTTAATATGAACAGCAACCATCGGTCAGTTATAGTCTCAGAAATCAGCCAGTGTGCACCAGTGAAAGATGGAGCTCTTCCTCCACCTAGTGGTCAAAAGCTGCAGCTAATGGAGGTTTACTGTGTGTGCTGCTGGTGTGTGTGTTTTTATTGCCTGTGTTGTTGGTCTGTGCTGTTTATTTGTTTGGAACTGCACAGCAGAGTAAATCATGAAGTGAATCATGACATCTTCTAAAAATTGCATCATCATCATCGTCATCATCATCATCATCATTATCATCAGTGTGCAGGCTCAGATTCAGCAGATTCAGCACACACAAAACACTCTATTTTCAGAGTGTTTTGTGTGTGTGTGTGTGTGTGAGAGAGAGAGAGAGTAGGCCTACCCCCCCAACACATACATGTACACACACACACACACACACATACATAATGTATATATACAGATGAAGTCAGTTTACATACACATTTAAACTCAGTTTTGCACTTCTTCCTCTCTTATGTTGATATGGGACTTGTTTTACGTTTGATACAGATACTTTTGAACCTGATTCTTTCAGCGTCTTCACAAGGTCGTCTGATGTTGTTCTGGGATTGATTTGCACTTTTCACACCAAAGTAAGTTCATCTGTAGGAGACATGGTATGACACCTGCATGGTCCCATGGTAGACTTCTCAATCAGCTTTAAATCGACGTTGTGTGGCACAGCGTTCACGAGTCTGACTCCAGATCAGATGGTTGTGAAGGCGTGGACACATCACGTCAGGGTCACATGACGGCTGGAAAGCCTCTTTTGGAGATTATTCATGAAGGTTTGTTTTACTAAATGTGTTCGTGCCACCTAGAGTCTAGTGAACACATTTCATGGAGGACGAAGAATCAGGTCTTAATCAATAATCAGTATTCATCAGTATAAAGAATGACTGACTCACAAAGCTGCTGTGTTACAGTGAGAGAATGGCCACTGACCTCATTAACATAGAGACACACAAATAAATAAATTAGCAAATGTGGAAATACAGAAACAAGGTAAAGGCCTATATCTATCCAAAATTAATTACCATCACATGTTTATTTATTTGTTTAATTATGCATTTCATTATTTATTTATTATTTATTATTAATCCCAGCTTCCATTGATCTTTTCATCATTCTATTTATTAATAAAACTATTTATTGATCGATGGATAGTTAACCATTGTTGTCCTCCATTGATATTGTTTGTTTTTGATCCTGGGTTTCCATCTAATGGAATATCTATTAATAGAGATGGTGGTAAAATGCAGTTCACATATTCACAGCAGGCACTGCTTTCTCAAGCCTCTGGCTCAGCCCAAAACCCAATAAAGTAACACAAGCCTTCACAGAAAAAGTACAATTGCAGGTGTGTAGAACAGTGTGTTAAAATGTGTTAAAATGTCTGAATGGGACCGAAAGGTTGACTACATGTGTATTTAATTCCATAATACCAGGATTGTTTTCCAGTGTGACAGGCTGGTTTGAGTGAGTGTGAATGGGAGAGCAGAGCAGACAGGTCAGCCTGCTGCCCCCTGCTGCTGACTGTATGCGGCTCCTCCCTCCTGCAGCGGCTCAGGGTTCTGTTGTCGTTCAGTTGTTACTCAGCGAGGAGCAACAGCAGGAGGTGAGCTGACTGCTTTCTGACTTTACACTATGGATATGATAATACTTTTCTGAAGATCAGATGCCGCACTTTCCTCTGTAGGTTGTAATAATGTTGTTGTTATACTGTTAAGCTTGAGAACTGCAACATCAGGGGAGAATACTTGATGAAAATTACAGCAGAGGCAGAAACCATTATTTTCTGATCCAGATGAGCAATGATGTTTAAGGAGTAGCTGGAGGTTTTACGCTTCACTGTAGTCAGCTGGTGCCAGAGCAGACTGTAAATGTTACAATATACCCTATACTGACAGCTCAGTTACTAAACTTAAAACTGCCTCTATATGGTTGATGTGGTTGCTTAACAGCTGATTGTGAAAATTAAATCCATGTAATCCAGCCAGCTACACTGGACTGTTGGGACAGAAACATGATGTTTTGACTGACTGTAAGTGAACATGCAGACAGTCAGATTTGACATCATGTTAAATGAATATGATCTGGCCTGTAGCCCTCTCTGTGTGATACAACAACAACTCAAAAGCTAAAACTCTTTAAGTGATGTAATTTCTAAAAGTCTAAATATAACCAGATGCCTGAATGTCAGGCTTTCTCACCCAGACAGGGACTGTCGAAGACACATCTGCATTATTTTCAACATGTACTTAGATTAAGTTCATGCATTTTCATACCTTTAAACTGCACAGTGACACAATCTTCGACCACAGACCACAGAGCTGCTGAAGCTCCTGGACATGAACTGGCTCAGGTGGTCGAGTAGTTGATCACCATTCCAGCTTTGAATATTTGAAACCTACAGAGACAGACACAATGTTTGTTTTTAAGTTAGTTTGGTGTCATTAAAGGTCAAGATATCACTTTTACAGCTGATGTATTTTCAAATGAGAATTTGTTCAATCTTGAGGTCTTAAGGAATTGTGACAGTGATGAGGAAGTAGGTCAAGTCACAGGTATCTCAACAAGGAAATCAAACTAAAAACTAAGATTTAGCTCTTTTAAAGAAACTGGAGGTGCAGCATTCTTCTTTGTAAGGAAGTGAAGTGCTCTGTTTTTACTCCAGGCCTCTTACAGCTCAGTTTTAAAGCAGTCCTGTATTCAAGATTAAGAGACAATTACAACTTCCTTAAGATGGATCATGAATAAACAATGGGAGCCGACCGCAGTGCAACCACATCTCTTTCTAAAACAAAGTCATAATAACATCACTACAATATTCTGCAGAGCAACTGGATGACATCACTTCTTTCTTCAGTGAGAACATTTAGTAAAGCATGGTCACTTTAACACAACATGAACCTCAAACCACTTGAGTGATCCCCACAGTCCCGTTTGATGTGGGTGGACATGGACATAGTTAGAACTTGCAGGCATTCCTTGTAAAGATTTTATCTCATCTTAAAGGGAAAGCAAAACGCTCTGCAGGGATTTAAAAAAAAAAAGAAAAAAAAGACCTGAGGTTGTAATGTCAGTGAAAAGAAACATGTAAATCACTGTTTCACTGCTGGTGTGAGAACAGTTCCCACACTCAACACAGCTGATGTGTTTCCTCATTGTTGCTCCCTCCTCTGTGGCAGACACAGAAATGAAAGACAGAGGTAGGAGGAAGTGTTTTCAGTATTACATGTCAAGGCAAAGGAGCGTTCATGTTTTGTCAGGCTGTTGTGGCATGAAGATTGGGCATGTTGCTCTCTGCAGGATGCATCCATACACGTTTTTCATTGCGTACTCACCACATAGAGAGAATGACTCAAGAGATTTAGGTGATTTTTTTTTATCATCTAATAATGTTGACCTGAAAAACCTATGGCAGTGAGGCTTGTTAACCACCTCGGGATGTAACTAAGGATTATTTTCATCACTAATCAATCTGCTGATTATATTCTCAATAAATCTATAGAATATGAGAAAATAGTAAAAAATTTTGTTTAGTTTGTCTAAACATAAAATTTCTCAGACAACCAGCAAATATTCACAGAATTGGAGGCGGTGATCTTTTAGCATTCTTGCTTGATAATTAAAATTGCTGATTAATTTGCTGTTTATTGCTATTAATAGATCCATTAATCTGCTAATCATTTCCTCTGCTGAGGAACACTAAAAGCAAGATAGACTTTTTCTGTGAATATCAAACAATAGAATCCCCCAACAGTTTGTGCTGTTGTCTTTCAGGCTGAATCTGGTCAAGAAAGAGTCAAACATGGCTACAGAAATCAACACCAGCTGAAGCAAAACACATCCAAAACCAGCAATCAGGAGTGCATTGTCTCAAAAGGATGATATTCTACCATGGACAAAGCTCAGATCAGTTTGTGTAAACCACTGACGCTGACTTGACTTGGAAGAATTGACCCAGGCCTCTGGGAGCTTCAAGAGGAACCGCATGAGGAGGTGATCATGTTCAGCTTCTAACCACAAAGTCAAACAGTGGAGAGCATCAGCTGAGGACAGAGCAGCAGTCACCATGATTGACCTGAGTTTTCTGACAGAGGAGGAGCAGGAGACAATCCTGGCCGTGTTGAAAAGAGATGCTGAGCTGAAGAAGGCTGAGGAGCAGCGTGTGCAGTGAGTTGCCACATGTTTAACACCTCTGGATAGAGGCACTAACTAACCCCTCACTCTCTTTAATTCGACCTATGACAAATTGTGTCACATATGTAAAGGATATAAATGTCTGCCCTAAATCTTCTAGACATGTAGAAAGTAAATTTACCTTCTGCTTAGAAGTTCCAGCTTGCAGCAGAACAGACCCTTACACGTAAAGAGACACTTTTTGCAGGGTCGGAAAATGTTGTCTCTTTCTCTTACAACAAAAATCTTTTCTTATAACAAAACATTTCTGCAACCAGGGCCCTCCAGAGGAAGGTTAGTGACAGGAGCCAGCTGAGGTACCTAACTGGGGAATGGTTCTATGAGACCAAGCAGCTTCGCCATCAGGATCGCATCCATGGCTCCGACATCATCATGGCCTCCATGAGACACACACATAAACCACTGACTATACGTGAGTCTGCTGCAACATGCAGTGCTCCTCTCTTCTGTGCACACTGTAAAATGAGTATGACTACTCTGTGTGCAACGTGAGAGAAATCTTTCCCTCTGTGAACAGAAAAAAGGCATAAGCAGGCAAAATCTGAAACCATTTCTTTGTCATTATGAAACACATGTATGAACCTTTTAAATTACCTCTGACAGGACATAAATCAGCTGATACGTCAGCTGATCCGGGGCAGAGTTCCAACTCCAGCTATCTAATTCAGCCAGACATCAGTTGTCTCAACTTGTTGACCCCCAGTGTTTCCAACTGGTATTAATGTTGGCCTTTGTTTAGACCAGTGGTTCCCAACCTTTTCCAGCTCATGGCCCACTTGAAAAAACATTGGTGGCCCGTCTGACCCCATAATAAGATAGTATGTTGCTCAGCATACTTTTTATTTTAGTGATAACTATGGAACATTCAAGACTGAACTGAAAGCAGGGGGCACTTAATTTTCCTTTTTTGTTTTATGGGGAGAGATCATGTGTTAATTCACTGTCTGACACTTTCCTCTTAATTCTTAATTCTGTTGCTAATCACCTTTCCATCCTGATGCTCCAGTTCTTGCTATGGATGTAATCTTTTAGTGTGCAATCAGAATTAAATAGCAAACAAGTACATAATGTGGTCCAACAACATAGTAGTTCCTATCTTTGGCTTATCACAGTGAGATGCCTTAATACAAGAAAAAAAAGATCATTTAATTTTAACAAATTTCTAAATATTATTTATTTATTATTTATTATTATTGTGATTACATAATTTCACCAAAATTGTAAATGATTTCTCAGCCCACCAGTAGGCCATAGGTTGATTATCAAAGAGATAATGAATGATACAAGTTTGTTTCTGGCTGCTAGAGGTAGCATTAGCAACAAGGCTACCACTATCAGTCTAGCAGCTGTGCAAAGAAAAAAAACAACTACAAACCCTGATTTCAGGCTTATAGTCATAATCCTCAAGACAAACAGACTTTCAAGACGAAAAGGTCGGAGCAAAGAAAAGAGAGGGGTCACAAGGGCTTGTTAACTCATTACACATGAATGAATGCAGACTCAACATGGGTTCAGAACATAGACATACAATTTGAGAAAATAAGCACTATTGTAGATTTAACTAATTGCATGTATTTCCCCTGTTTGTATTGGTACGCAATAAAAACAGAGCAGTAAACTGGCCCCTATTTCCACCATACCTTGAAACTATAGGTCATTGATGTGAAGATTAAGTTGGGAATGTATGAGCCCTTGCTGGGGCAGAAACCTGTTTGAAATCTTTATGGTGGCTCTGTTTCAGTGAACAGCTGGAACAAACTGAAACAGAGAATTAATGATACATTTGTTAAATCAGTGTGTTTATGTGTGTGTGAAACATTTATGTTAGCTACCTGCAGATGTGTAATTGTGTGGTAATTAATATAAACAGTATGTGTTACAGTGATTGATTAACTTTCTCTAACAGTAGCTGTGTGTTGTGTGCTGCAGTGGAGCTCTCTCAGATCCTGCCTGAGAAGTCCAGTTTTGTCAGCAGTGAAAATAAGGAAGTGTTTGTCCCACCTGTTCTCTGTGGACTCCTTCAGGAACCTCACCTGCAGCTGAGCAATGAAAGGTGAGGACAGAGACCAAAGCAGAAAGCACCCATTCATCACATTTATTTTACATATGTTTTGAGAAATGAAATTTTAATTTTTCCCCCAAACCACAGCTTCTGCTGAGGTCAGGCTTTACTACATCTAAGGATTAACCAGCTGGTTGATGGATTCAAAATAATCTTATATTAACAGTGGATCAAATGACTAAATATACTGTATGTGAAAGGTTCTGCTTGTATGAACTCAGAACTTAAGAAAATTATTTTCTGACTCTTCTTTTAATCGTCTTCCAGCTTATTGTTGAGATTTTCTAGTCCATAACTTGTTTTGGTTCACTCTCACTGCTCTCCTCAGCATTATGTGCAGCAGCTGGCAGCTGTTGCACAATAACAGCAGACAGATACAGTTATTTGTCAGCTAAAGAGACAGATAAATTGCTCTGATTAAGACCAAACCAGACCTGTGTGAGCCAGACAGAGTCAAGCGTATAATAGGATGCTTGCATGCATCTGGAAAAAGACAGAATATTTTTCCATTATTTTGAAGGATTTCAAGGATTTTTTTTTTTCTTAGTGTCAACAAATCCCATGTAAAAAAATTAAAATAAAAACAAAAGCAGACATAAATCTACATAGTTTTATTTTGTTTGGGGCTATTTTCAAAAGTAGATTTATGCAGCTCCGATGAGTATTTCTGGATAGTGTGTGAGGGACTGGTGTTGTGGGTTATTGATGGATCTCCATGTCCCATGTATATTAGGCTTAGGATACACACACAATACTTCACTTACTTGGATGAGGTCATTGTTAGTTTGGCTCTGCACATGGGATACTGCACATCACAGACTTATCCTTTAAACTGAAGAGTGGAAGAACAGATTGATTGACAGTGTATAGTCTTCATATGGTGCTGTCATCCAATGTTCAAAAGCTAAAAACTCCCATTTGGTTCAAGTAAAACAAGTGCATACTTAAAGAAAAATCTCGCCCACAGCAGCTTTAAATAATCCTAGAGGTATATACTTTCAAAATTTCAAACCTCACAAACACTTATAAAACACTAACTCCACATAGTATAAACAAAACATATGATGTGTATTGTCTGTTTTCAGCAGCATCACATGCTGCAGTAGTAGATTATCTGGGTGTGACTGAAAGTAAGTGTTGTGCACACAGTAAACGGATAGTTAGTAATTGGCCCGTAGTTCTCAATAATCTTCTTATAAGGTCAAGTCTCACATGTTCATTTTTTCCACTGTGCCTCACTGACTGTCAGTCACTGTGAATATAATAAATTCTCTGCTCAGTCATTAGTTCTGAGGACTAACCTGCTAGTTCTAAAAAGTAACTTGAGTTATTTGTCCTGCAACATGTGAGATGATCATTTTAGTTGCAGATTTCACATCCACTTGCAGTGACAAGCTTTGTTAGGTTGATGTTATTATGTCACTGACCAAATGTCTGTTGTATAGCAGGAAGTGTAATGCACTTTGATGAGAACTCAGATTTCCAAATCAAATCTTAATTAATTATTTTGGAAAGATCTGGAAAGTTTGAAGTTGCACATTCTAAATTCTGACATTTTCAACACATAATGTTAACCTCTGTTCATTCTAATAGGTATCAGAACCAAAACCCTTATGAAACACCACAAGACACATCTACACCAGTGTTACAGTCACCCTCAAAGGTAGGATCCTGTGTGGAGCAACTTCTGTGTTCCAGGTGTTAGAGAGAATACCACAAAACTGAATAGAGTCCTATATTACCATATCACTACATCCTTTGACTGATTGAACTATATTAAAGAATATCAAAAAAATGTCAGTACACCTTTCATCAGTGAGATTTCATCAGTGAGATTCCTTCCTATTATTTTTTAATATTTTGTATGTCCACCTTTAACTTTAGTGATTCTTGTCAGCTGCTCTTTGCTGGAGGAGAGGAGACAAAGGCTTTCACTTCATTCTTCTTTAAAATGCTTGTGACTTTTTTCCGTGTGTTTGGGATCACTGTCATGTTAGAAAATTCCTCTCCTGCCAAGGCTCTTGAGACTGGGAACCATATTTCATTCAGTATTTCTCATAGTACTTTCTATAAATCTCTTCTCCCCTACAGCTTTTACACTCATGCAGCCTCATATCAGCACACTCCCTCCCCCATGTTTCACTGTCAGCACTGTGCAGTCACTGTGGAAGGCTCCACTGTGGTAGTCTCCATCTGATCCAAACAAATGTATTTAGATTTCTCCTGAGTCACAGCCACCACCCTAACTGTGAGCAATACATTTCTGTATGGACGCCATCCATGGACTTCATGTAATGTCCTTCTCACTATCAGTCAGCCTAGTCAGCAGCTCTCACCTGACTGTTTTTTAATACAAGGTTGCATTAACAGTGAATTATGCATGACATCATTTTTTGAGAATGACCGCTGTGCCATCTGTTATTGGTAGTATGGATCTTTCTACATCTCCTAACCACTGCTGGGTTTCAGCTGTTCAGTAGCCCTCTCTGGTACCCTCTCCCATCTTTATGAAGTCTAACTTACTCAGACAGTTCCTTACCATGTGGAGCTGCGATGCATTAGATGCAGCCCGGGACAAAACTGAGAAAGCTGTGGTGTCCTCGGGTTGCTCCATCTTGTTCATGTTCAACTTAAAATCACAGGTGTAATCAAATATTGTTGCATTGAGGTTGTATTTGTTAGTCTAACATTTTTGTTTTTATTTATATGTGAGATAAATACCCTACAGTTGCCCTTAAAAATGTAAAATTTTTGTAAGATGACACAGTTTTAACATTTAACATTTTAATGACACTGACCAGGGGTGTACTAAGTTTTTGTTGTAGACTGTTTGTACCAATCTGTTTCTTTTGTTGAAGCAGAGAAAAAATCCTTTCAACAGTGAGCTCAGGGACAGTCATTTATTGGATGGTGCAGTGGATCAAACCCAGAAACCAAATGAGGGTGAGTTTTTTATATCAGCATCAGCTTGTACTACTTTAAATATGCATTCTGAGTGGATTACTTTCTCTACTGTGATCTAATGAGATATCGTATGCTATGTTTTGAACTGAGCGGCTGCTTGATGGACAAGTCATGAAAGCTGTAACATTACAAATCAATGTAAGTCCAGTTCTAGCAATCTGTTTGACATGAAGGTGTGTGGGTCCCTACCGCTTCGGCTGCTTCAACCTTTGCTGTGAACAGCGTGTTGGCATGACCAGTGGTTGCATGGCAGTTGAAAGCATGTCCTGTCTTCTAATTTCTTACAATTTTATCTTTATCCATCTTGTTTGTGTTGCAATGTCAAAGAAGGCATTTTTTCTCAGTGATGCTGGGCAAAGTGACAGAAAAGGGACGACATGAGCCAGTGATCTGGGAACACAGATTTTCCCAGGGGTTGTAAAAGTGAAGGGAAGTCCAGATACATGAGGCTGCCAGACTAGCCAGGGGATTACACAGAAATACATTCCAAAGCCTTAATCTGTACTGCATGACTTGTAGCTGCTGGAAATATTTCACATGAGCTGTGAAAACAACGTTTCTGTTGGTGAAACTATATGATATGTCTCAGCAATATTTCACAGTTGTGGCTACTCCAGTTAGTTAGTTTTAAAGTCATTATATATAGGTGGGTGTTTTATTGTAGTGGTTCCATTAAAGGGAGGGAAGAAGAGAACAGTAAATAAAATGAAACCGTGTGAGTTTTGGAGGCAAAAGTAAATAATGTACGAAATTAAACTCCTTCAACATGAGTGTTTGATGGGTAACTAGTGAAGTTGCTGAATGACACCACTGATTAAACTTAATGTTTGGAAAAAACACACCTCCAATAACCTCTATGACATAAAGCACAGCCACTGTGTTGTTGACTAAAATAGTGTTCATTTACTTTGTTTTTTCAGAGCCTTTACCATCATCCGATAGCTCCATTTCTTATGCTAGTAACCTTAGGGAAGGCCCTAATAACCTAGTCGCCCAGAATGCATCTGTTTCCATGCCAATGCCCAAAAACAGAGCAGTCAGCACCAGTTCTCAGGACTGTTTTGTTGAGGTAGATGGACCAGGATGTAATCAGACTAACTCTGCTGCTCCGCGGGGCATCCTCAAGCACTTGTCCACTTCTAGCTCCACAGACTCTCTATTCTCTCACCTGGACCTGCAGAGTCCAGTTAGTCTGGATTCTCCCACTGAGCACTGGACAGACAGGAAGCAGGTGAGGTTCAGCACCATGGTCAGCCACAGTGGAGACGAGTGGCAGGATGGTAAGGAACTGGGAGAGCACAGTTTGCTGGACATTGACTCCACTGCCTCCTCTGCAATGGAAGATAACCGTCTGAATAACCGTGACTTTGAGAATGCTGGCAGGAGAACTTCTGGCACGCATAAACTCTTACTCAGTCAGAGTCGAGTGGATTCACAGGAAGGTGAACTCAGTTGCAGAAATGAGACAGACTTCAGAGAGCAAGAAGCTGGCCAACACCAGGTCCTTAGTGGTAAGACTTTTATTTAAAACCAATGAGTAATTGGTAAACAACTAAACCACCAATCAATAAGTCAAACTGTCAACCTGTAACTTCAATCTCTGCACATTCACAGGCATTTAGAAAACGGACAAGCGTACACAGAATATAATTTTCACATTCACCCTGCTTTTGCATGTTCTTTAGTGCAGTCTATTATTTGGCTTTACTGCAATTTTCTTTTGCATTATTGGTAATCTGTCACAAAATCATGTCTGCATGTTTTTTCATAAATTTCTCATTCCAGTTGTTGGACTTTTTCATTGGTTCATTATATTACTGTATGATGAGGTGTGGGGTTATGAGTTGGGTTTAAATACAGCCTTGGTCCACAATTGGAACTCATGGGTTAGTTTATATAAGTATTGTAATGCAGCTTCTAGTAGACTGATTAAGTGTCTGCTGAGTGCATAAAGGAAACATATTCTCAGGGCTACCATGTGTAAGGCTCCAGAATTACAAATGTTCAAATCTTTCACATAGTGGCCTTTAAAATGTTGTGCCCCACTTCATTTGACAGTAATACACCAACAAAAATCCTACACAGGTAACTTTAATATACTGTGTGCAGATCTACAATCTACATGAATGATCCAAGAGGTGGTTTCTGTCATTGCAGATGTCTCTGAGCACTGTCATTCGGAGCTCCTAAGTCCTGAAGTGTCCAGCCTTGTCTCTGCTGAGCAGGAGTCAGGTAAGCCTGTTCACCTGGAGACAGAGACTGAAGAGGACCGTGACTCTCAGGCTACTGCTACAGATGGGCCAACCAGACACAACACTCATCAACAAAATCTGCCTGAAAACAGCACTGACATTTCTATTGAGGCTACATCAGATTCCAAGCCATCAGCCAGTGGTAGCTCAAAGAGTTCATCTAATGCTGTGTTACCACAGCCAAGACAAAAAATGCATGGGATTTTTAGAAGAGAGAAAGAGAAGAGTGCTGAACTGCAGAGTCAACAGAAAGAACCAGGTAACACATACAATCTTTCCCTAGGTGCTACAGATATGACTGGGGACAAACATAAAGCTAAACCCTTTGAGATGACAGAGGTCAGAACATTACAACTTACAGCTCTACAGAACACTTCATTTAAAGAATCAGTGGCCACAGTAGATACCGACACTCAGGCGGATGCAACAGAAGGCAGCATTGCTCAGTTTCCAGAGGGACTATCCAATCTAAAAGCTTTCTGGGAGAGAGAAAACAGTGGTGCCAAAATAATATTTACCAGAGAAGAGGCAAGGCAGGTGGACATCTCCAAGACAGGAATTGAAGCTTCACGTGGCACTCAGACATATGTGAAGAGCATAAACAGTCTCTCAGCTCAAAATGAAATGACAGGTGAGGATACTGTTAACAGGTCCCAAGAAAAGATGTCATCCCCACAGAGTGAATGTAGGCTCTCTGTAAATTTGTCAAAGGAAGATGGCACCTATAGAGCTAATCCAGTCCTCATCTGTGAGGAAACAGATGACTCTTTAACAGGTTCAGTAACAGAGTCACAGATTTCTGAGTCACAGGAAAACATCATCACTCCAAAGCAGCAGGTGGGTGTTCCAGTTTCTCCTCCCAGACAGTTCAGTTCCAGTCCTAAAGAGGACAGGCCAGCCAAGATCAGTGAGCTTAAGCATTTCTGGGAGTCAGAGTATACAGGACCCAGGATAATCGCTGCAAGAGTTAAGGAAGCCTCAAGCAACTCAGTACCCAGTAACAAAGTGGTTTCCCCACAGTCTGATCTGAGAACATCCTTACATAACAGAGAGAAGTATGAGGGAGAGGCACAAACCTTTTCACACAAAACCAAGTCCAATGCCATCTTGAAATCATTGAAAGTGGAAAACAAAGGTTTTCTCAGTCAGAGTCCAGATGGGTCACAGCTGATGAGTCCTGGTAGAACTGCGGATGCACAGTCCCCATGTCACCAATACCAAGTCAAGGCTGATACAGAGTCTCAAGAAAGGCCCCTCAGTCCTCGTAAATCCCAAAGATCAAAAGATCAGGATGATGAAGTCAGGAGGAGTCCATCTAAGACCTGTCACCCAAGAGTCCTACCTAGAGAGCCCTCCAGTCCTGAGAGATCCAGGCTGGAGGGTTCCCCCTTGAAAACCTTTCCAATAGACATTGAACCTCAAAATAAGGCTGTTGAAGAGCAACAAGGGAAGCCAACACCAGTGCCAAGACAGAGGAAGAGTCCCTCACATGGAGCAAAGCAAACAGTGTTGACAGATACTAAACCTAGCACAGACATCACCTCAAGTCCTATACCTTTACATCCAGAGGACAGAGAGGCTTACTTTGGGAATTTAAATACACAACAAAGCAATTTAAGCTCCTCTAATTCACAACAATCCAAAAAAGCTTCAGAGAAGAAACTGGGGACCTTTACACGCCTTGCCAGGTCTGTTATCCCTCAGGATTTTCAGCACTACCTTGGGCCACAGGAGAAGGCCCATGCCCCTCCTTTTCACCAAGAGAAAGGTGTTGCTGAAGAGACTGATGTGGCACAGAGACCACAAAGTTCCCTCAGAGACCTCGTGGTAAATCAGAGTGACAGTCCCACTGAGGGGAAACCTCCTAGAATCAGTTCTTGGATTGTGCAAAAGAAAGATGGAAACTCCAGCCAAGATACAGCAACCAGGGCCAGGTCCCTGCCTCAGGCAAATCCAGGCAGTGAGCATTTGATTTTTCTATTCATTTATATTTCTTGAAGCTATTGATTGAGAAGTGGAAACCACAGTCATTTTTTTTTCAATCACATTAACATAACACATTAACATCACAGTGAGTCTAATTTGACTATGAGTTGATATACCTCAAATTTTTCAATTTCAAATTTCGTGTACATGTTTGTACAATTTGCTCTTTAACCATTTTAATCAGTAGGAAACTGCTTTGATTTCAGTTACATGTAGTTTTGCTTGTGATTAAAGAACCACTGATGCAGTAGATTTGTGGCTTGTAAGAAGCAGCTAATCGCACTGTAAAGATTAAAACTGGTGTTACCAACAACAGGAGTCCTGTTATTTTCCATGGTGATTGAATCTTTTTTATATCCAAAATTAGTTAATTAAGCATTATACTTGGATATAGTTCTATACTTAAATAAACCAGAACTTATTCAATTAGTTTTCTCTTCACAGAAATAGACCCATTGTAGTTTCAGATGGTTGCTAAGTAAATCATCTGTGTTAAGTCTATTTTCCAGAGCTGATAGTGTTTCGTCTGTGGCAGGTTATGATGATTGCTCTAGTCCTGTCATGTCAGCTCTGAAACGATTATCTTCAAGGAGCATATCTTCATCCAAAAGTGTGGAAAACCTTACCTCACAAACAAGTAACACAACTTTTTCTTTATGGCTATAAAGCTTACATATATTGTCAGTGCATTATTTCTACAAAATAAAACAAAAGTCTCAATCATCTTATGTGATATTATTGTGTACGGTCGTGTTATATAAATAATACTGTCTCATGGCTTTATTTCCTCTTAGGAGAAGAGAGGACTGAAAATAACTCAAGAGAGCAAATGAACTTAAGTGTGGATGACGGTAAACATATAGTCCTCTCTTTATATGAACATTTACAGTATCAGTACATACACAGGCTGGGCAATGATTTAAAGGAGTGATTTGTAAGTTTTGCTATTGCTACATTAGCATTAACAGTTCTTTACTCACCAGTCTAGAATAAAGGCCCAACTTTATGATAGTGATTAACTGTTCCCTCCAGTCTGCCCTGAAGATGTAGCACTGCTCAGTGGGCAGATTATAACCTCTTGTATTATGACAACAACAATGACTGAAGCTCCAGTCAGTCACCTCCCAGCGGCAGAGAAAACTTACAAGTAATCCCTTTAAACTTAAATCCCTTGAGATCAGCATCCTTTTGAAATCCAATATTCATCATTTTACTGTCTGATCATTGTAAGAGATTCAAAGTCATATCTGTCTTCCAGTTTCTTCACTTCCACCATCAGCCTCTAGTCTCTCCAAGTCGAAGCAGGTAAAGAGCAGCGTGTCGGTGCCTGTTATTCAGCAGGACGAGGTAAATCACTAACTCAACATAACACCAGTGTTTGATATCTAGTATTCAACAATTACTCTGCAGTTAGTGAACTGATTAAGAACTAAATGACTAAACGGTTTTCTCTCATGCTTTTCTGGTTTTCTCTCCCCTTATCAGACAGACAGTGACAGCACCTTTGAGACTAACTTGGGCTGGAGAAGAAACACAGGCAGCTCCACATCTAACATAAGTCTCTCCTCAGGAATGGCCTCCATGTTGTCTGTATGTCCACATGCAGTTCACTAGATAGTACAAGGTTCTGATAAAAATACACAGCGCATGTGGCTTGTGAGTCACATCTGCTGAAAGCTGAATGTTCGCCTCAAGATCAGTTTTAACCTCATCACTCATTCATTTTTTAAACATAACCCTTAAGAGGTTTTAAATGTGTCATGTAGCAGTTTTTGATTAGATTACAACAGTTTTCGAAGATCAATATGATACTAGAGACCATGTTGTTACGTCACACCAGCTGCATTGCCTATTAGCATGTTGACTTTCAAACCCGTAAGTTCTCAGTCATCATTACTACATTATTACCAGACTTCACATTCATCTTTGAACTAAAGCTAAAGCAGTGACTAAATCAGACACCTCCCAAAGGACTCAAAACCGCCTCTGTGGTATTTCCTGCCACAGCAGGCATCAACACACACACACACACACACACACACACACACACACACACACACACACACACACACAGACACACACACATACACACGCACATACACATACACATACACAGACAGACACTCAAGGTGAAAATAATACCAGCCACACTGTTGAGGCTTGTAGATATTTAAAGGGCGAGGGTTGTGATATTCTATTTTTCATTCTAATTGTCAACAAATGAAAAGACCCAAACCAGCAAGAAAACTTCATTTGTCAACACTTTCTGACTTCTTAAAAAAAAAAATTTTAGTTTCATGTAGGTTTTTTTTAAGGCTCAGTAATTTCCTAAAATAGCTTGGCAGTGTAGTTTTTGGCAGAGGTTTGAGTTTACGCATTCTCTATTTTTTGGCATTTTATGCCTTAATTAGATAGGTATAGTGAGAGAGACAGTAAATTTGGGGAGAGAGAGAGGGGATGACATGCAGGAAACGGCCACGGGTCAGCTTCAAACCCCAGGCCGCTGCGGTATGGGCTCTACCAGGTGAGCCACCAAAGCACCCCCGAGTTTACTCATTGTTGGTTTTGGTTTTCTCATTTGATGTGTTGATCACAAGAAATACAAAGAATATCAGACTTACCCTTTAATTAAAAAGATTAAAAGTAAAAAACCTTTCATGAGTGATCGTCCCAGTCACTAACTTAGTAGAATGAAGTGGGAGCATATAGAGGTGTGGTGACTTGTTGATATTGTCACTGTTGTTGTAAAATAACCAGAGAGGTTGGTGTCTTCTCTCTTGGGCCATGTGATGAACGAGCAGGTAGGCAGCGGCAGCATCAGCAGCCTTCACCCTGCAGAATTTGGTGACATCGAAGTCCAGGGAAACATCCAATTTGCTGTGAACTACATCCAGAAGCTCAGAGAATTTCACATCTTTGTGGTGCACTGCAGGGAGCTGGCCGTGGCTGACGCCAAGAAGAACCGCTCTGACCCGTAAGTCCACCGTATGAGGTAGAAGGTATGTTTTATTATCCAGTTAAATGTATGACCTAAAGACTTGAAAAAAGGGCCAGGCAGGTCAGAAAAGGTAATGAAACATATATCACATTTGTCATTAACCTCTCTCTGTCATTTGGAGCATAGTTCTCTCTATATGTTTAAGTTTATAATGGGAAAGTGACTCCACTATCTTTTTACAGCTATGTGAAATGTTATCTTCTCCCTGACAAGACAAAGTTGGGAAAGAGGAAAACCGCAGTAAAAAAGAAAACTTTAAACCCCACCTACAATGAAATCCTCCGGGTAAGACATCCATGTTTGGTCTTTTACACATTCCTCTTGACATCTAATCCATATTAAACAAAATCTTTGTTCCCTTCTTCTCCCTTCATAGTTTAAAGTTGTAATGGAGGTGTTGAAAACTCAGAATTTGAACATCTCCGTGTGGCACAATGACACCTTTGGGCGGAACATCTTCCTGGGTGAAGTGGACCTGGATTTGTCAGAGTGGGACTTCAGCAACACACAGATCAATGAATACACATTAAAAGCCAGGGTAAAGGTTTAATTTCTGAAGGTAGTCTGTGAGTATTGTAGAAGGGGTTTTATCTTACATTCACTCACCTCAGCTCAATTCTTCAGGTGTCAGCGCAAACCTCAGCTCTGTATTCCTCGCATCTGATGGACGGCAGAGGACTGATGAGACTTGCCCTGAGATTTCTGCCACAGACATCCCACAGTGAGCTGAGGATTCCTCACTATCTGTCAATCACTTCCTGTCATTTTAATTACTATTATCACTTATTGTGTTCTGACTACATCCACAGGTAAGACAGCATCTAGGATGGAGACTGGTGAAGTGCAGATTTGGGTGAAAGACTGTAAGAATCTCCCTTCAGTCAGAGGAGTGATTATTGACCCGTTTGTGAAATGGTAGGACATGCTGCAAACTGTCATGTCACTGCCTATGGAAACCCAAAGTGTTCAAAATTAACTGATGAAATTAATACATCTAAATTTCCTCCTTTTCTTCTGCTACAGCACTGTACTCCCTGACACAAGCAGGAAAAGCCGTCAGAAGACACGGGTGGTGAAGAGGACAGCCAACCCGATGTTCAACCACACCATGGTATACGATGGTTTCCGAACAGAGGACCTCAGAGAGGCCTGCGTGGAGATCACAGTGTGGGATCACGACCGACTGAGCAGCCACTATATTGGAGGCCTGAGGCTTGGACTAGGTACAGGTGAGGGTCCACTCCACTGTTTTCTGCAGTCTGGATGCTTTTAATAAACAAGTTCCTACCTGGAATTCCACCTGGGATCCAGATGAAATCAGATCAGTTCAGATCTTTACTCTCCCTCAAGAGAAGATTATCTTTGCAGCACAAAAACATTAACACAATAAAACCACAATAAGACAACTAATGACATTAGAAGTGTTGGTACTTTATATGAAGTATACGTGCAAAAAAAGGTTCATGTGATAAAAAACAAAGAAACATTAAGAAAAGGGATAATGTAAAGTGCGGTGTAAAGAGGCAGTTGATGGTGTATTATTGCATGTAGGATAAATCAAAGGTTGATCATGTTACATCTGATATCTATAAACCTTTGACCAGAGGGAAGGATTTAGCTTTGGGGCTGATTTATCTGACTTAAAGCTGCTCTTCACCAGTGAATCCTTTTATTTCAATTCCCAAACCAACAAATCTGTGAGGAGAAGAGACCAGAGGACATAGGAAACATTTAAATATAGAAAATACAGTCTATAGTTTTTCTCAATGTTTACATCAAAACTTAATTTATTCTCAGATGTCCACAGTTTCCATTCCCATCCTTTAGCAATACTCTGACTGAAGTCAGTAACCAGCAGTCATCAGGTCTAGAGCTGTGGATGGATATGCTACCCTAGAAATGAACAAACTGAACATATTATCACATTTACGCTATTGTTTACACTTCTCATCTGGAAATGGTATGGGATATCTATTCATGTCCCTTTTTTTTCTATCTAACATTTTAGTACCAGGTGTAAATGGATTCTTTGTTTCTTGCTCACATACAGCAACATCAGTCATTCTAACATGAGTGTCCATGATTAGCTTCACATTGAGAAAATCATTTCTGTGCCTTTCTGTGCAGGAAAGAGCTACGGGATGGATGTGGTTTGGATGGATTCAACAACAGATGAGGCAAATTTATGGCAGCAGATGTTAGAGTCTGTCGGTGAATGGGTGGAGGATGTTTTACCTCTGAGAATGTTGATGATGGCAAAAAGCATGTCAAAGTGAGACTGATAAAATGTCTTGATAAATGTTGCATGGATGTACATACACTTTGAGTGGAAGCAGCAGCCTTAATGAACAACATGTATGTATCTGTGCAACTGATAATCATTGTATGATATATTAATGCACAGGATACTTTAGTTTGTATTGTCAAATCCACATGTTAAATTTGTCATCTCAAAATTATTATTTATAAAAATGATACAGAATGGGTCGGGGGATACAGTCTAAATTATAATTATATAATTGTTTTGATCTGAAAATTTGATCTGAGCACTTATGATTATAATCCTGTTGTTCTACAATCTGATTCCTGCATCAAGCACATCTATTCTCAATAAACAGAATATTAATGTGACTTGTTATTCGGTGGTAAAATAATGGTTTCATTTGAGATGTTCCTTCATATTAAGAGTCAGCACTTGGAAATATAATACAGTTGAGTTATTGACACCAGATGTTTGTTGCCAGCACAAACATTAATCTCAGAAACAGCAATGATCGTATAAGATTTTTTGTGGTTTTCACAGAATGTGTGTATTGCAGCTACATTATCAGATCAGAACCTCATTACAACAAACTGGCAATTTTAATTGTTTAAGCCAACAGTACCCACTGTTTTTACAGCCATCGTCCTCCATTACAAGCCTGGACATGTTCATCTGTGATTCTCTTTGGCAGTACCTGCAAATTATGAGCATTATTCATCAAGAAGCAACAGTGACACATAACTTCTAAGAAAGAATGGGCCAGGAAGCACAAAAAAAGCAGAGTCAAAGGGTAGCTCAGAATGACAGTGCATATGTTTATACATTGTTTTTATTATTTATTCTAATTTGTATTTATCTTTGTGTTGTTATATTCACTCTCCTCAAGTTAGAGTCCTCTCGAGCAGCAGCTGCAGTAATATTAGATGCACCATCTTTCTTGTTATTTGTGAGCCACAAATAACAGAGAGAAATATTCCCAAACCCTACAGCCAGTTATAACCACACAGGGCTGACACTTAGCACAAAACATTGTTCCATCTCTTTATTCAATACTGAGTCTCAGTAAAATATGAAACTCCTACCTCAATAAACCCATAGATTACATGATTACCTAACCCTAACTACACTTATATATATTTTATGTAGAGTATGTGTATTTGAGATTTTAACCCTTAAATAACACAACAACAACAACAACAACAACAACCACAACAGCAATAATAATAATAATAATAATAATAATGATGATGATAATAATAATAATAATAATAATATTTGTTGTTATTATTGTCGTTATTGTTGTTGTTATTAATATTATTATTATTGTTATTATTGTTGTTGTTATTATTATATTACAGTCCCCAATTATGTAAGTCAAAATAAACTGGAATTTTGATATTTCCTTGTACATTCAATGCAGCAATATTTCACCTCTCACCTTTGCTCGGGTCGAAAGCTTTCTCATTGGTTGATCCGCCCTGATCCGACAAGAAATCCCGTTGTACGATTGGTTTTCGTGTCCTATCAATCGAGACGGGAGCCAGCTAACCAGCTTCCAGCCTCTGCGTTGCTAAGGTAAGTTAAACAGCTGCGTCAAGTTCACCGCATTTGGCTCTGAAGTCAGGCTACTGTGCCATCAAAATAAAAGTTTGAAGCTTGCTTCTCTGGGAAAATAAATTAATTTGATGTGCTGTTGGTAATCCTTCAGTAAAACTACCACTTGATGAAAAATAACATAGAAAGATTATCTCATATTTCTCTTGCATGAAATGGTGTTGCCTTGGACGCAAGTAATGATGTGATGTTTGCTTCATCAGAGTTGTCTTACACTACACCTGCCACCTCTATATTTAGCCTTTCAGGTAGAGGTAATATAAATCTGTGTTTCTTTGGCACTAGTGAGACGTGCGAATGAGGCTTGTCTGGAACATTATATTTCCACTAAAATCATATTCAGGAGCCACACTTTGACTTTTTTCTTATTTGTGAAGACTTCTTTATGTTATAATTTATGGTGTAAAATATGTGTGGCTGTTACTCTATGTTTTACATCCTCCAAATAATGATATGGTTCTCTTAGATTTCAAAAGCCATAAAAGAACCACAATGGCCTGTGGGTATGATTTTTTTTGGGCTTAAAAATCTTGTTCTTATTGCACTGCTAATTCAAACACTTTAATTGTTTAACTCACTCTATGTCTTTCATAACATAATACTCTAGCAATACTAGCATATAACTATAGAGCTGTAATTCTGTTTGAGAGCTATAAATAATACGTTGTCTAGGAGTGGGCATTATTTTGAAAGCTATAAACGGAAGTCCCTTTGCTCATTATCGCGAGTTTGTTCCTGGCGCTTAAAAGTGTTGGTGATGCTGTCAGTTCATATGGCTAACGCTACGGTACAGTACCTGGTTAAACAATAAAGAGATGTGGCAGCTCAAGGACAGCGCTGTGTTTTATCAGGAGAAATTTCCTCCGCATGCACAGTCACCATTTTACGGAATATGAGAATACATGGAGTCGTTTGAGAGCCATGCGTTTTCTCCCACAGTTGGCAGGCAGGTATTTTCCCACAGCCAGGCGTCGCACTGGGAAAGCATCATTTCATTTGGCACCGCCGCTGGCTGGTGATTTAGCATGGGTGCTAGCTAACTAGTGGGCAACATGCATGTTTGTATTTGTGTGTAGAAGCAAAATTGTTATTATCAGGCAGCATCAAAAGGCCTTTGTTTTAATTTCATGAAATGTCTTTACCCGCTTCATGCGGGACACACACACGTCCCTCCATAAGTCTCAACTTCCAGACATCAACTCTGAAGTGACTGGTACATGTTAGCTGACGTCTCCCCAGTCGATGTAAAATGAAAACGCAGCGACAAGTGATGTTTCTGTATAAAGTCCACATTCATGCGGCGTCAGGCGTAACGTTGTAGTAGACTGTATGTCCTGCGTCTGGGTTTCTAGGCAATCCAAAGAAACTTTACGTGTAGACCGTGAGGCAAGACAAACGATGTGGACCAGCTCTTCAGACAGAGGACCGACCCAAGACTGTCACACCAAACTGGCTGTTTGTCACTGAGAGCGAAGCAGGGAGTGTTAACTCACGCCGGCTCTCAGACCCGACAGCTCCTCACCAGGGGACGCTGGACACTCCTCATCTGTGAGGACTTCCAGGCTCGGTGTCCATCCGTCTGTCTCCGGCTGTGCGTGTAAGCGGTCTGTCTGCGAGAGGCTGTGTGGACCTGCGTTGAATCAGCCATGACAAGGCACTTCTGTGGTCTGCCATCTCTTCAGCCAGTGGAGGTTTTTTTGAAATGGACCCGGGCTGAAGTAATGCACAACCTCAGGCGCAGTATGTGTTAAGAGCCCATAAGTTACTGCACATACAGACATGACTACAGGGGACCTCGTCTGAGACTCTTGTGGATTACTGTTGGTACTGAGACCGAGACATCTGGGATCACATAACGTGATTGTTTTTTTTCCCTCACTTTACTGGCCACAGACCCCCTGGATACACCCCCCAGGGGTCCCCTGATAGTCCCTAGACTCCACTTTGAGACCCACTGGTCAAAGCTCCCTCCCACAAAGACAGAACTTTTTGACCATGCACTGAAGTCTGAGCTGGAAGCCTTAGCGAGGGTCAAACACTACACTGAGTCAGCAATGCCTATCAGAAAAAAAGGTAAGTTACTGAATGTGCCACAGGTAATAAGAATCTAGCTCCTCTGGCTTTAATCAGACCCTGTAAATACTGAACGTGAAAGACCTGGATGCTGTCGCATCACCACATTGATTGACATTAGAGTAACTGTCTAACTCAAGCTTGGTTGTCCAACCTTTTGGGTTCTAGTAGTCTGAGAATACACTGCAAAAAGTATATGGCCAGAACTCTCAACAAACAGTTGTGTTGTAATGGCAACAGTTTGTATTTGGACCTTTCCTGTTTCAACCTGCTCTATGCACAAAGCCAGCTCCATAAAGAAATTGCTTTCCCATTTAGTGTGGAAGAACTTGTCTAGCCTGCACAGAGCCCTGACCTCAACTCTTCCGACACCCGTGGGATGAACTTGAACCACAGTTGCATCCCAGACCTTACTCCCAACATCATTTTTGAACCTTACTGATGCGCTCTTGGCTGAATGGGAGAAAATCCCTGCAGCCACATTCCAAAATCCATTGGAAAACATCCTCATCTATCACAAATAGCTGGAATGCATAGTTGTCCACATACTTTTGGCCATATATTGTTTATCATCCCCTTTCCCTCTGTGATAAACTGTGAGCAGGGTCTGTTGTCTTTACAGTATGGTGTGAGTACAGCTGTAGAGGAAGGTAAACCCACGTAAACCCAGGTTACTGGTGTCCATAGACTTGTATCTATCGTTTTAGAGCTGATGTACTTTTTTGTGTCCTAAATTTATTATCATATACACACAATATTGTCACATCATACTGAATATTGTCAGATTGATATATGAAGAATGTATATAGTATTATATGAACAAAGCAAAGGAACTCCCCAGCCACTCTTATCTGCCCCTCCTCTGCAGACACAGCTCGAGCCTTGGGGCTTTTGGAGGAGTACTGCACTAAACTGAGGAAGCCGGAAGAGCAGCAGCTCAAAACTGCCATTCAGAGAGTGATGGGGATTTTTAAAAGCAACCTGTTTGAAGCTCTTCTTGGTAAGTCAGCAGAACACAACCAATTCATCAAGCAGCTGGTGTTTTCTGTCAACTTCATATTGTTGTGGTTTTCAGAAGAACAGTGTAAGAATTTTTAATGTTCTAAAGGTTTTGTGACTGACTGGCTGACTTCTAGTTCGACAAACATTTCAGAATATTGGTATGGTGTGTGAAAGTAAATCTTCGATTATTAGTTTAATTCAAATGAAAACCTGTCTTAAACAATGAGCAGGTAGCAGTTTAAAATGTCAGTGACTATACAATGAAAAGTTTAATGGCAGCTGCAGAGGATCACACCATGATTGCAGTCTGTTCGATGCATCCACAGTTTGATCAGTCCAGTCTTCAACATCTGCACACAACCAACGTCAGGGCTGCAGGAGGAGGTGCTGAGGGAAAGTCACTGTATTTAATGATTATTGTTATATAATCATGACAGACTAAATAGAGCAATAAAACATTAAGTTTGCTGAACATGTGTTCAAGCCATGCTGAACCTGTTAATGAGTTAACTGTCACAGTCTAAACTGTGGTTGAGACTTCAGTCTGCAGTTTAGTTCATACTTCCCTGATAAAACATAATTACACCTAATTACATTAAACAATGCCCAAATAAGGTTGAAGTTATTATATGTAACTTTTCCACATTAAATGTCTAAAAACAACTAGACCTATGTTATATATTTTTTGAGTTGTATACTGACATTGTCATTATTTCATTAATATTATTAGGGCTTCACAGTTAATCCAAATATAATCGAAATTGCAAAATAGCCAAGTGCAATATCCAAATCACAGGAGCTGCATTTAATTTTTTTTTCGATGAAGGTAAAATGTTTCACAACATTGTTGTGCATTGTTCAATTTAGTTCAATTTTATTTGTATAGCGCCAAATCATAATATACATTATCTCAAGGCACTTAACAGTTAAGGTCAAGACCTTACTTTGTTATAGAGAAAAACCCAACTGTTCCCACAAAGAGCAAGCGCTTGGCGACAGGGGGGAGGGAAAACTCCCTTTTAACAGGAAGAAACCTCCAACAGAACCGGGCTCGGGGTGGGCGGCCGTCTGCCCGTCGACCGGTTGGGTTTAGGAGGAGAAAAAAAAGGGGGGGTGGGGGGAGGAGAGAGGAGAAAAGTGAGAGAGAGAGACCAGGAACAGCTGTGTAGGTAATGGTGTTATCAATAATAATAAAAAAACAGATAACAGTTAGCACCATAAGTGTTGTGTTGCTACAGCAATGCCCTGGCCTACAAATTATATTCTACAGATATAAGGGAACAGACTTGTTTGGTACAAGCCCCAACTAAAATCACATCATCATTTTTAGAAATTGCAAAAACTATAATTCCAACTGAAATCATGACTCATGTCACAGTATCTGCCAAAATAATTGCAATTAGATTTATTTGCATATCATGCAGCCCTAGTTTCCATCAACTCTCAAACCAGAGAAGTCTGATTTTAATCATGTTAACAGTCCCTTTCATTTGGTCTTCTGTCAATGATGTCATATCCTCTATACGCATTCAGCAGTGTTGTGTCTGTCTGCCAGAAGCTCAAAGTGGACTTTTATCCATGTTTAGGCCACATTTTAAGATACAGTTTTTACACCTTGCTCATTTTCAACTATATATTTCAACTGGATGAAGGATTTTAGTCATTGGACATCTGGATCTTAAGTTCTCAGAGATTCAGTGTTTCTATTGGTTTTAATCCCTTGGTCTGTTTGCTATGGAGAGGAGGAGACCTCTGTGGATAATTCGGCTCAAGGTGAAAACCTCCCAAATGTCTGGTTCATAAATTTGCAGAGACACAATGGAAACAAAGGTTTGCAGCAGCATCAGCTCCCCAACCTTCCTTGACGTCTTGTAAACTAGAACCACATTAATGCCACTGAATGGTCAGTGATTCCTCTTTGGTTATTTTGATTCACAGACACCTAAAAAAAAGTTCTAAAAATGCCCCTATATGTGTTTGTGATGGAAATGCACAAAGCTTTTAGAATACATCAACATCTGACACTTTGCAGAGTGTACTATACATTTTGATAATGAATGTACACATATCTCTGAGTATGTAAAGTTAGTTAATCCCTGAAAAATTTTCCTCCTTGGATCTGTTTTTACAATCAAACAATAATGAATAAATCAGGTGTGTGTGTGAGGGTTATAATAATCTTTTCATTTTATCTGGTTATGTTTGGATTGAAGTTAGCTACCATGGCCTTAAATGCGTCCACTCCATCTGTGGATTTTTCATCAAATATCCACCTTTCAGGGCTCTATTTCAACAGTCCTAAGCAAAGGTCTGTGCATGGTGCAAGTGCATTTAGGGCGTGTCCATATATTCTGTTGCTAATTTAATAGCAGAAAAAACAGCTGCTGTATCATGCAGTAAACCAACCAGAGTGCCATCTAGCCCTCCCTTTAAAAGCCAGGCGCACTTTGGTGGATCACTTTTATAATGGTGCAGCATTCCACGCACGGTTAAAGCCAGAATTATTTGTGGTGAGTTGATTAAATGTTGTGACCGACCAGTGAGCCCAGTCCTGGCACACACACACTACACGCTCTGTTCACCCTGTGATGGAGGGCTGAGTGAATCAATGCCCTGCACACAGCTCTACAAAGCTGTAACAGCGCAAATCACTAGGGATAGGATGATATACGATTTTATCGCACGTCGCGATAAAAACACTCAAAATAAGTTGATCGTGATGAATTTCCATCATCCGGATAAACGTGAATGGGGACAATCATTAATATTCGCACGAGTGACTTGAAAATGCTGTCTAGTTGCCTACAGCTATATGTTGATTTATTTTGAATTGCCACAAAGGGGGGGCTGCATCTTTCCAGTCATTTCTAAATGCACCTGTTCCTATGGCTGAAGGTTTGGCTTATCCATTGTACCCCCCACAAAAAAGTTAAGTCGGACGTGTGGAAATACTTTGGATTCCACAACAAAAACCAACAGAGTAATTAAATGCCTATCTACCTCGCGGTATAACACCTCCAATTTGAACGCTCATCTCCAAGATCCAGCTTTGTTTGCCGAACTACAGGTAAAACTAACTAACGTCACTGTTGGTTACAGTTAGTTAACGTAGTTATATATATATAATATCCCTCTCACCCCTCCTGGGGTGGTATGTCTTCCTCAATCTTGGGTCCTCTGGTGCCTTGGAGTTTGAGGGTTCAGTGCAGTATCTTAGCTGTTCGTAGCTGTTTGACTGTGCTCTTCTGGACAGAGACCTCAGATGTTGTACCCGAAATCTGCTGGAGCCACTCTCCCAGTTTGGTGATCACAACCCCAGTGCTCCGATTACCACTGGTACCACTGCTACCTTTACTCTCCACATCTTTTCTAGCTCCTCTTTCAGCCCTCGGTATGCCCTGAGCTTCTTGTGTTCCTTCTTCTTGATGTTGCTGTTGCTTGGGATTGCTACATCTATCACCACTGCCCTCTTCTGTGGTTTGTCGACCAACATGATGTCTGGTTGGCTGGCCATCACCAGTTTGTCAGTCTGGATCTGGAAGTCCCACAGGAGGTGTCTTCCATTTTGACCTTAGGACTTCCAGTATGGAAGTTTGGAAGTGCAGATGTTCCTGTACACTATGCCAGCCACTTGGTTATGATATTCCATGTACACTGTTCCTGCCTGCATCTAACACCCTGCTGTTATCTGCTGAACTGTCTCAGGGGCATCTTTGCACAGCCTGCACCTGGGGTCCTGTCTGGTGTGGTCGACCTCAGCCTCTATTGATCTTGTGCTGAGTGCCTGTTCTTGTGCTGCCATGATTAGTGCTTCTGTGTTGTCTTTCTCCAGCCATGGGTAGGATTTCTTGATATCGGCCACTTTTCTATCTATCTGTACATGCCGTGCAGGGGCTTGTCTCTCTGTGATGGTTCATCTTCGGATCTTGTTGTTCTCCCCATTCAGTCGACTTTTCAGGACCTTTCTGACTCTGTGTAGGTAGGTGTAGGTTTGGCTGTGGCTGACTTGCTTGAGGCCTCCTCATGGTTTCCATTTGCCTGTGGGATTCCAAGGTATTTGTAGCTTTCCTGAACATCTGCATTTTTGCCTTCTGGTAGTTCTATATATATATATATATATATATATATATATATATATATATGTATGTATGTGTATATGTATATATGTATATATGTATATATGCATATATATATATATATATATATATATATATATATATATATATATATATATATATATATATATATATATATATATATATATATATATATATATTATCTCTGCCACTCCAAATTGTAATGTAGATTTATATGTCATTTTATATACAACAGGCTTGTCTCTTCTTCTGGCCACAGTCTTTTCAGATGTCTTGGATTAAGCTTTTGTTCTGACAAAACAAAATGTATGCTATTTTTAAGGTCCCTTAAACTGGTAAAAACAATCAATGAAGCAGTTTCATGCTAAAAATCTGTGTTTCTCCAGCACTCTTTGGTGGAAATAAGTTGTCTTGTTTCTTAGATAACGTCAGATCCACATCTGCGATGACTGAAATTCTTCATCTGGTTAAAATAAATTGTGTATCATGAAAAATGACTTAAAAATGCATAAAAAGTCAATTTTGACCACTTCTGGCAGACAACCACAACACTGCCACAAGCGCATAGGGGATCTGTGGTCATTGACAGGTGACCAAATGAAACCAAATGATTAAAATCATGGATTTCTCTGGGCTTGAAAATTGCTGGAAACATTTCAATTTAAGTACACAACTCAACAAATATATAAAACATATGTCAAGTTGTTCTTAGACATTTTAATGCAGAAAAGTTACGTATTATATCTTTAAGAGTGCCCTGCCTACTGTTCCTATCCACAGTGTTCAGTGTTCTCCTGTGAGTTCATGTGTTCCCATGTGGAACACCTGACAAGCAAACTGAAGGTCAAAACTGGCTTTTTGTATAGACACAAATCTACTTACTATTTTGTTAGTTGGAAGACCCTTGTGCAGTCTAGAATTGGTCTCATTTTTATTGTGGTGATGCTGTGATATTGTGTGCATGTAAAAAGCTTCTTCTGTATATCACAGTGCACTGCGCTTTAACACGGGGGATAAATTCCTCACTCAACATTACATCGTTATTATGAAAATGTGGAATGGCCAGGCCAACCACTAGTAATGGACTGTAACCTGATACTGTAGCTTGGTAAAACTCAATGGTAAAAACAAATTGCGATGGTCCCGCTCGCTGCCTGTGCCTCCAACTTCTCCTTGGCTGCTATACCCATCACTTGGACCGTACAGTGTCCTCTTTTGTAGATGCCAGCCAGGGGAGCATGCATTGCCGCAGAATCCGAGACCAAACTCTAGTGACTGTTGCGAGTGAAAATCCAGGAGTTCAGCAGTTTCAGCAAAACTCACACCAGCCATCTAACACCAACAATAATGACATGTAGAACAAGTCTGTGAAGGATCTAAGTGCTATATGAAGACAACTAGACTTGCTTGAGGTTCCTGAAGACTTTTCACCTCTCCTCTAAAAGACTGTTTTATTAGTGACTGGTGGGGAGACCCAGGCATTCAAGCTCTTGTGGGGCTGATCACAGCTTGAGATGACTCTCAAGGTGTTGAGTCACGGAGATCAAATTTTTGTTCCTCATTCTGGTGTTTGTGAATATTAACTGAAGCTCTTGACCTGTATCTGCAGGATTTTATGCACTGCACTGCTGCCACATGATTGGTTGATTGGATAATTGCATGAAATTGCTCAGGTGTGCTTTGTGAGTTTACCATGCAATGGTACATGCAAATACAATACATAAAAATGTTTTAACCACAACCAAAGTAAAAGTGAAGAATTTTCCAAAAATGAAGCCAAGAATAGTTTTTTTTTTTTTTTTTAAATCAGTGAACATAATACAAAATACATAAACAGAAAACATGCTGAATCACTAATATTTGTGTCAACAACTTTGCCTTTAAAAGGTACAGGTTTGCGTCTTCCTGTGGCAGTTGCTGAGAACAAGAAACTATAAAATATGTCCAGACTTCTCTGTTAAAGGCTGCTCTATAGTGCAGAAAAACAGTGTCATCCAGTGTAGTTTAACGCTGCGTGACTTGTTATCAGACAATAAACTGTCTTTTGATTTTTTTCATGCAAAGCCATGTGGCCATGTGGCACTTCTGATGTAGAGTGATCATAAAAGTCTACAGAGCATGAGTTGCTGTCATTCCATGTGACATAAGTTCACATATTATATGTATATGTAATATGAACTGACTGCAGATAAAATGCAGTGAGGCATCATGCACTGACTAGAGGAGTACACTGGATGTTTGTTTTGCTTAATGTATTCCTCATCCTTTGTCCTTTTCTCAACAAGTTGTCGTGCACACCATTTAATTTTTTTTGGTGTTTGAACAAACAAAGGAGGTCCTTCTGCTGCACAGTTTCTACTGCACATCTGTGGAACACATCTGTTTACACAGACATCTGATTGTAGAATTGTGCAAGTCCTCTGCGGTACAAGTCCGCAAACGTACTGACACACACTTCTCACACCTGGCTAACAACCCCAGACAGTTAACCTTCAACTACATCAAGCTCATTCTGCGACACACTGAGGTCTTTTTTGCCTACAAGATATTGGTTCACTGTTAACACTTACAATTATTGTTCCATCACACAATTGTTGCTGTCATTAATTTCATTTTATTTCATCACACACATTTCTCCACCTTCCTTTCTCCAAGATTGTTTCAAATATTTTCTAGATAATAAATATCATAATGTCATTCATTCATCGGGCCATTAGTTCTCATCTGGATATATTAAGATGTGGTGAGAGGAAGCACTGACCTGTTTGATTTTTATGAATCATTGCAAGGCTTTATGAGTGTGTGTGCAGAACTGCTATTCACACTTGTTACTACTCACTCAACAAAGACAGAGCATAAATGTCTTTCCATTTACTTTGGCAGTGAGTAGGGACAATAGGTCTTTGGAATGCAGTCAAACACAATTACAACTCTGCGATGGAATAAATACCTCCTGAAATAGATGTAATCATCTTACAAAGCATTAGGTGCTGTCTAATCTGGCCAGTGGCGTGGGTGCCCCAGCTAAACCCCATCACTGCAGAGTGGATCTGTGTGTGGATTAACCCATTCATCATCCCTACTACTCCTCAGTCACTCATCTGCACAGTTGAAGGACTTACTGATCTGCTTCCAGCTCCAGCTTCATACTTCCTTTGATTCACATGGAAATGACTGTTATTACCACGGTTAAGTCCTACACTAATGTTTTCCCAATACATTCTTAATTTTCATGTTTGCATTGTTATTGTGACTGTGTTGGCTTTTTGGCAGTAGCACTTATCTCATGGCACTGAGAAATATGGGCAAGCGCACCTTCATGGTGGATTACTTTGTATCAAGTATGCTGTATTTGTACCTTTAACCACTGTAAATGTGCAGTCATGCCAGAGGCTTCAGAGCAGACAGCAGGTCTGAAAGAGTGATGATTTTTCCTTAGCATGCAGGTTATATTATCTTATTGTTCTCTCCCTTCAAACTCATTCTGTCCACGACAGAACTGTGACAGAGAATTAAAACTGAAAACCAATATCACTGAAAAGAAACCGTCAACATAAAAAACTGTCACAGGAAATGACAAAAAGAACCCAACAAAATAAAACTACACCCATGAGTACTCACTAGTTATACTACACTAATACATGAGTACTCCACACACTGTGTTTGAGGTCCAAGCACATACTGTAGGCCTAAAACTCCATTATTTCTCCTCCACATGTGGAGTGATTCACCCTGACATGGTGAGTTGTAGAGCCATTAATTTTTGCTTAATGACTGTGATATTTACTATTTCCCAACTCATATTGATGTAGATGATGTAACTAAAGGTCAGAATCAAAAACTTTGAAGCAATAAGAAAATTGTGTTTTCCTGAAACTGAACTGGTGTGCTTAAGCTTCTCTGTTACCTAAACATTATATTGATTTTGTTGATTTTGATTAGTTTCGGCTGACTCCAGCTAACTAATATAGGTAGCAATCAGTGTTCTGTCAAGACAATGAGGCAGTATTTATGATATCAGTTTGTTTTTGCCTGCTGCTGTTTTCTTTGTTTCACCAGTCCCCGATGTTAGGCAGCATCGTACAGTAAATCAACGGCTATGGAGAAATTCCTTTAATTTCTTTCATGAACATTAAATGGGCAGTGTATGTTTGGCACTAAATGCTTAGCGGTAGGTTGACCTTATAGTGGAGCACATGTTCTAAAAGCTGTGCTGTAAAGCTGTGTTTAGGAGATGTTAACTGTGACCATTCTGTATGCAACCAAATTTTCTTTTATAGAATTTTACAGTGCATTTTAGGAAATTAGTAGCTGCACTGCATTTGTTCTTTTTGTGGTGTGTTTTGAATGTTTGAATGGTTGGGATTTGAAGAGGTACACTTTGCATCAAAAATTTGTTCACAAATGACACAGTAGTTTTAAACTATTTTAACATTCTCGTGACAACCAGTAGCTATGTATTTGACAAACCTCACGATCACCCTGCAGTAGAACAGCACATCTAGTCTGCATCACAGTATCCCAGTAACAAGCACCACTGACATGTGCTCACCTGTATGAACTGGGTCAGGTGGGTTAGTAGGGTCCTGATCTCATAACCATTGTCTGCCAAAATGCTGTACAAAGATGATTGAGCTCTATCTGTCAGTCCTTCCTCTCTGCTGTGCTGCCTGAAAGAGATCCTTTCCTGGGAGGCTTCATTTTCTCTAATCTACTCTCAGTATTAATTAAATTTTTCCCAGACAGACTGATAACACCAGTGGGAGTTAACATCAGGCTACAGTAATGACAGTGTTCAGGACAGGTGCTTGTATGCAGTCCTTTACATCTGATATCTAATTTTTGCATTGTATTTACACGAATTCTTGAATTTTGGTGCTGTGATATTTTTTTTATTTAAACCATATTTCCAGATATGATGGACAAAAAATGACACAAGTATAAATGAATAAGTTAAGGCTGAAGTTGGCAACACACTGGAAAGGCAAAGCTCATGTGTACCAGTCATGTAAAGGCAGTAGTTGTATATCCATCTGATTGATCACACTGTTATAACCAATCTGCCTTAAGCCTGAGCTAGGACCGCCCACCTAATTAACATAAGGACACATAAATGTGTAAATGAATAAATGAACAAATAAATGTAGAATTAAATAAAAAATAAAATTTACAAATGCATAAATAAATAAATTTATACTAAAGAAACATCTTTTTCCCTACCAAAATGTTTTTATATTGTATTGTCCTCCATATTCAGAAGCTTGACCTTTCATTTGTTCTTTTCAGGTATTTTCACACCCAACATTTGTGGTGTTTTCAGGTGGTCTTGGTTCAGGTCCAGTCACAATGTGAAATGTGGTTTATTAGTGGTGTGAAAGGAAAGCAGACCAACCACAGGACTGTGTGATATTAGATATGTGAGTTTAGCATGAATTCAGAAGATACACTACTGTTATCCATGTGTATGTGCTGTATGTTTGTGGTAAGCTCAGTAACATGAATAACATCAGTACGTGGGATTTTCTTGTAGTTTAATCAGAGGTATGCTGTCCTTGTGTTGTACTTTGTATTTTGGCACATGTTCAGTTAAAGGTTGACCACACAGTAACTTTTCCCCGTAACATTTTGCTATAAGACATATAAGATTTTCATCCTGTTTCCACCTGTCCAGCTTTATTTATGACGTATGATATCTCATTGCAGTGTAGAATAGTAATGCTTCTGATCAGTCAGCTTGTATGACACTAGAGTAAATAATCACATCAGGTCAGTAAAATGCAGCATGACCTGCTGTCAGTCACCAGCATGTGATTTCCCTACATCCATCCCCTCGATGTAGAGCTGATGATGCAGGATGACATCAATAGGACTGCCCAATAAATTAGCTACTTGTGATTGTATATGGCTAAATATTTACAGCTCTGTAATCACAAACCACACTAGAACAGACACACAACAATATAGAATTGTGTTTTTGGTCTGGACCAAATGACCTGAACTACAGGTGTGAGAGTGACCTTATATTCCTCCTTATACTGGGGTGGACATCCTTAACTTCCAGCAATATTTTGCTAAGTTGTCATGACATAAGGAGAAGATTTGTAAGACTTCTCTTCTGAGTCTTACCTTTAGTGTTTCAACATGTACTGTTATGATTCAGTACTTGCTTGGATTGTCAGTGATCAATGTCATCAATGTAAACAACAGTGACCTATAGTAAATAGTAAATTGACCACACAGAGGCTAAACTCCTAATCTACAGGTCATACAGAGGTGCAGCCGTCTGTAGCTAATGCACCTAAAACTGTAGGTGTAGGTGCGTTCACCTGCACGGAACAGGAGGCAGGGGCACCGGTTATGCAGCACAGACTTTATTCCATAAGCTTATGTTTTAAGTCACATCATAACACTTGAAAGTGCAAGACAAAAGTGTTTGTGTCAAAAGGACAATTACAATAAATATCATCTTAGAGAATTCAATATACAATATGAGACAACACAGCTCCTATATCCCTGCACATATTGAACACTATAATCTAGGGTAGATTTCCCAGAACCCATCAGAGCTGTGAGAAAGGTTAACGTACAGAGGGACAGATATCAGCTATGATAAAGTGCAGCAGCACTGTATAACTGTCAAAGTGCTTCTGCCTCTTTGCAAATATTTTTGCTTGTTTTCTGTCTACAATAATGACGTGAACTCAGAGCCCATGATGCGTTATAAAGCAATTATAAATCACTGCTGTGTGTCCCTTTATTTAGTCTGACTCTTACTGTTCCAAGCCATGTCAAAGGTTTCGAGTGTCATTGGTAGGTTTTAAGGGTTTCATGTGTACTTAATGGATTATAGAACTTCTCTAGCGCTTTAGATCAGATAGATCATCTGTTTGAGCAGTTGTTAAGGTCAGGGCACATTAAAATCATTTACTACTGTTTGTATATTTCCGCATACTGTCAATGGAGGTTTAACAACAACACAGACACGAGTCTCACCTTAATTTTAACGCAATCACTTTTACACTGCCTGGACAACAATGTGCGAATACAGTGTAATCATTATTATTCACAGGGTTCCATTAGATTTTACTGTACAGTGAAATTTTCAGAACTGCTGTATTTTCCTGTTTTTTTAAGTGACTGAACGGTCATTGTCACTGACACCTGAAGTGAGATAATAATCACAGCTCAGTCTCAGTACTGACATAGAGAGGGCTGCCACCGTGTGGACAGAGAGAGGCTTGTAATGTATCATGATATTAGACAAATCTGACTCACCAGCACCTATGTTATCCTGTGGCTGTTATTTTGCATGTCTGACATGTTTATTAGGTCTGGTGTATCTTTCATGAGTCTGAGTGAGGATGACAGTGCCCAGGAAAATATCTTTAATATAAACTGACTGGTGTTTTGATTTGACAGACCATACCAATCAATATAGCATCAAGCTGTGCATGTACATTTTGAAAACATTTGCTTTGAAATGCTCAACAATAAATAATCTCCAAACACAGTTCAAAATTTAGACAAGCAATTTGAGCATTTTCATAATCTTACAATGAACATCAGTGATGAATGGGAGAAACTTTTGTTATGATATTGTTCATAGGATGTAATTAGACTGAAACAAGATGGAAAAAAAAACACAGCTTTTATGACTGTATAAGTGAATTTCTATATTTTAAGATGGGCCTATGTAATACCTATATCCCTTTTTAATATCTACATTGCATATATTATCTAGTTATGATAAATGTGGATATTAGAAGAATATTTGGATTACTACCCTGGCATCATTCTCAATCATGTCACTCAGCTGTGAAAGTGTTGATGCAGGATTTTTGGGTGGAGCTAGAACTCCAGTAGAGGGAGCCAGATGACTGGGTTTACTGTTGTTCACCTCCAGCTCAACTGCTCTACATCCTGCTTTTGTCAAGACACATGAGAAAAGGATTACACCTCATATTCTGAGCTTAATCCAGTTTTTCAGATCTCTCTAAAGATATTTTTGTGACCAGTATGCATCAGTTGTGAGTGTTTTCCACACTGATGAAACCACTGTGTAGCAGTTTTTAATAATGAGGACATGGGGTTTACCTGTTAAATACTCTGTTATGTGATACTAGCTGTTGTGTATCTGGTGCACTGCTGGTCATCATAGAAAGCAGCATAGCTTTACTATATCACATCACAGCTAAGTTATTCCTTCCACACTGGTGAGGTCATTAAGACATGCACGCATTGAGCTGACCCTGCAGCAATGGACTGTGCTTTACCTCAGCCTTGTGGCTGACCTCGTAGGAAATTGTAGCCACACAGTCATAAGTCACAGTCTTGAGGCTGTGTGTAGGCATGGAATTAGCATGAAGCTGTGGGTTATGATTCATCAATTACTGTATTCACCACAGGAGATCTAGCTCCACTGCTAGATTTCATTTGGTTACAGTATTTGTCATGGTGTTCAGAGTTGTTTCTCAGTCACTGATATCTGTGTTTATCATCATCATCATTTGCATCGTTCATTAGCAGATATATGCAAGTAATGTCAAGGAAGTTGTGTAGAACTAAGCATGGACTTGAGCTGGACCAGTGAATAAGCAGCGGCTGATATGCTGGCTTATACAAGCTTATTGCAGATACTAGTATATATATATTATACATATTATATATATATTATATAATAATATATATTATTATATATTATATATATTGGTATCAGCATAAACATTTTGTCTGATTGAATAACAAGAAATACTAGGACAGAAATGTCAAAGAAGAAGGTTTTGTTGCCATTGTTGCCAACAACAAAATGTTCCTCTCAGAGCATGTCTTAGTCACAATTATTTCTGCATGTTTTGTACAAGGAATTATACTAGATTTTACTGATATCAAACATCCAGTATAATTCAAACTATATGGCATGCACCGATATCAAATGTTTTTGGCACTGTAAATAATCACTTTGGATAAAAGTATGCCTCTAATCAGTAAATTATCTCTAATTACTAAATTAATATTTGTCAAAAATTTATCTTGCAACTAGTACAAAACATAAAATATCTGCGCGACATGACAGTTTAGTCACATTAATGTAGTTGTTAAACTTTGAGTTTGGATGTTTTAAAAATGATGGTCTTCGGTGTCAAGTCACTTTTATCTGATAACATAAAACATAATGTGGTGACCTTGAGCCATGATGGAGGCATTTTTCATTTTTCCCTCAACAAAATACAATCAGTATCCCATAATGACAAAGTGAAAACTGAATTTTAAAAATGTTTGCTATTTTATTCAAAAGAAAAAAACTGAAATATCACATTGACAAAGACACTTTGCTATGACTCTTGAAATATAGATCAGGCACCGCCCATTTCTACAACTTGATTGGAGTCCGCCTGTGGTAAATTCAGCTGATTGGACACAGACCTGTCTATACAAGGTCTCACAGCTGACAATCAGAGCAAAGACCAAGCCATGAGGAGGAAGGCAGAAGGATACAAACACATTTCCGCTGCACTGAACTTTGAAAGAGGGAGTTTTGACAGTGATGTAAAAGACTGTGTATGGATCCAGACATTTGAGGCCTCTTGTGGGTTTCAGAGGCAGATCTCACTGATGTCATTTGGGTTTGAAGAGCAGTGGGAGCTTGACATGACACCATGATAAGCTACCAAAGAGAGTCATAGTTTGGGCTTTTATTCCTGTCAGTGATAATGACACTCTACTCCTCACGCTAATTGTTGGAAGTCCAATTGAACCAATACATGAGTAGAGGGACGATCAGATAGGCTTTAAGTCTATGCCAATGTGTTTGGAGCAGAAAATAAGGCTGAACAATGAGAGATTGGAAAAGTGTGTTGAGGAGTGACAGGTTAAAGATGCCCAGATGATCCACAGAGTGATTTAGAGAATCTTTTGTGCCTTCATCTGTGAAACTTATGAATGATGTGTATTTTTAGACATACTTGTCTATTTTGCCTTGATAGACATAAGCGGTCTACTGAGTGCCATTCTAGTTTATTAACTGATTAACAGAATTAATATTTTGTATTTTTTTATGTGGCAAGGGTCTGGAGCTTCCTGTCCTCTTATCTGTTAGTTGCTATTGTTGTGTCTTCCATTTGTCACTGCATGGGTTACCAAACTAGTTCTCTCTCTCTCTGTTATTAAAGTCATCTATTAATGTTTCAAGTCAGAGGATGTGTGTGGAACTCATGTAGAGCCCCACATCACTGCATCCTTAATCTTCATCTGTTCTCAAGAGAGAAGTCGATGTCAGTGTCAAAGTACTGACACTGTTCAGAAAAGTGTACTTGGTATTTGTTTCCATGGAGATGCTATGAGCAGGGTGTCTGGATGTGACTGAGAGAAAGTTCAGATACCCAAATCTGATCATTTTTACAGAAACAGGAGTGAGTTTATATTTTACAATGAAATAAAGAAAACCAGGTGAACCTGAACTTGAACTGTTAACCTCATCTTTCAGCTGCTAATTTTAATCCTCTTCTCACTGTTACCTCAAATTGGTGTTAAACCTGAGTAGCATTATCCACCCACTGCACCATTCCTTTGCTAAATTCAGGTATTTGTTTGCTTTGAACATTCACATTTTTGTCTCCAGTAGTGATGCTGCTGTGAATGAAATAAAAGACTGCATAGATCAGTAAGAGGTGGAACCCAGCCACCATTTCTCTCACGTCTTTAAAACCTTCCAGGGTTCTGCACTAATTTGACAGAAACATTAAACTGTTTCTTACTTTGAGTTGCCTTAACCATCTTAACAATCTGTGTGCATTTACCAGGTGGTAAGAAAGAGCCTCATGCACAACACCTCGTGCAACATTACCATGTTTGTACAAGAGATAACACACAAGAAGTCACAAAGAATGCTGTGACCTTCAGAGTCTGAATTGAGATGTTCCATCTGACTTATTCCAACATCTAAGCGCATTGTCACCGCCTATGTAGGCGCTTATTACTCTTCTGACAATGTTCCCTTAAAATGAATACTGCGCCACTTAAGAACAGGTTTTTGATGGTTAATCATGAGATCATTTTCTACTGTCTCAAGCTGTCTCAAGATAAGAATGCGCCAACAATGTGCCTGACCATACCTCAATATAAGTCCAACAGGCCCATGGATCTTTAGATGAGCGCAAGTCTATTTGCTAATGTTATATATATTTCTAATAACGTGGGTGCTGGCGGGAAAATGACTGTGTCGGTCTGAAACTAGCAAAGACACTTGCGCTGTGCTTTGCGTTGCTTAGTGCCAAGTGTGAGACAGGGCCATTAAAGCTCCTATCATTCTTGATAAAGTTTAGTCTTAACCATTTATACCATTCATATTTTCATTGTGTGAATAGATGAATCATTTCAGCTACAACTGCAACAATTATGCCCGCATCCCTGCCTGAATTCTTCTTCATTTCAACACCAGCAATCTGACCATACAGTGTTATTTCCTTAAGGGAGGTGAGAGCCAGAGGAGTGAGCAGTGATCTATTATCAGTAGTTGGTAGCCTGTGTCTGCTGGGAAACAGAGGGATTAGCTGGCACCTTAGTCACTGTGGAGGAGGGCTAGCTGTAGGGAGGGGATGCAGCTGGAATAATCGCTCCCCAATGAAGCACAGCTACACAGGAGCCATCACTGTGAGCCCCAGCCCACTCCACCCACCCGTTACGTAAGCATGAAGAAAGCAGATCAGCATTGTGACACTGTGCATGTGCGTTCACTGCAGAAATGCTTGTGTAAGTGGGATTTTGTACTCATGAAATGAATCTACCAGTAAAGTCGCATGTGGAACATCTATGTCAAAGAGGAAGCAGATCTCCTCAGATCCACTGCAGGGTTGCCTAGGAAACCCAAAAGGGGTGAGAGCAGCATGAAAACAGAGGACCAGAGGAAATAGAAGTACCTTAAAATGATGTTGGCATTAAAAGAAATTTTCTCTGCACTGTACAATCTAGATTAACTACTAGAATGATCAGAAAATGCAGTAGGTCGCAATTTAATGAGCTTTATCTCTAAACTCCAAAACGCTTGATAATTCACAGTAATCACGAACATAAACTGTATTTTGAAATGACTTAATGTTCTGTTTATTGACGTTACAGTCATTCAACATTGTTGACTCAATTAATTTAAAATTGCTGATTGCTGGTAGAAGTAGGGGAGAATTTTCAGAAGCACTCTGAATTTAATCCATAGTGAGAGAAAATCCTGAAGTGTGATCTGGTGGATTACATCATGGGAATATGCTGTGGTTATAGTGGGCGATGTGCTGTTCTGCACTGGCCAGTATTACTGCTGTTGCATGTCCCATTAAATTGTTAAATGCCACTGTTACAAACCATCAATGTTCAACATGTTCATCAATGTGCAAATTCCAAGGGTCAGGAGGACCCTTAAGTGTGTGATTTCGTTTCATGAATGGATAGTTGGTGGCAGGAATATCTGGAAGTCAGAAGGCTAAATTGGGAAGTAAAGTAACAGTTGAATTCTTTCCCATTTCTCTGCCTGTTTTGTATCATAGACAAAGAGTTGATAGCGTTGTGTTATATATTTGAGACAGGTTTTGTTGGGGAGAAATAAACTGAAAACTGGGACCACAAAGGTTTCGTCCACATGTTCCGACCCTGTTGCCAGAATAATGCGTTGAAGGTTTGATTCATGGAGTTGGGAATTTCTCTCTGAAAAAATAATCAGTAATGTAATCTGCATTAAGAACAGAATTTAAAGTTTTTTTGCATTTATGGCAGCGCACTGACTGAGCACCACCAATTTCCCTCTGTCTGTCTCTTTATGAGTCCCATTTCCCCATTTCATAAATTCAATCGGCACAGATTAAATGGCCAAACCTATTAATTGGTCAACCTCTAGTGGAAAGTAGCAGAAATTACATTTACTCAGGTAATGCAGTTAAATACAATTTTGAGGTACACTGAGCTTCACAATGGCATGTATAGTAAACAGTTTTTATTATCGTTTAATGATTATTGTAAATGTAGTCTGTTGAGGGGAAGATGTTTTCCACTGCTTGCGATGTCTCCCTCTGAAAAGTTTAATGATTTCCTCAGCTAGAATGATTATTTTCTGTGATTTGTACACTGTTATTTTTATATATTCATTTATTTTTTTATTATTTTTTTATTTAGTCTTTTTTTCATTTACAGAAGCCCTGAAAGCCATGAATCTGATGTTCACTCGCTTGTCTGCATCACATCCAGTTAGGAATATGTGTTAGTCTTAAAAAAAGATATTACATATTTAACCACATTTAACCAAATTGAACAGGGACTGCTGTGTGATGCACAAATAGTAATAACATAATCTGCAGCTGAGCAGTGTTGCGTGTCTGTGCTGAAGAGCAGAACTCATCCCCTCTACATACTGTACGACCCTGCTGACAAAATACTCACCAGATTGGGACTTTGTCATTGTTCTTTCTGATAAAGCCTATGGATTAACAGTTAATGCCAAGGGCTTAACAGATATGTCCACTGTTAAAGTATAATGACATGATAAAATTTTTTAGCAAGCACATGTTACATAACATGTAGAATTTCTGGTCTTTACATTCATCAATGACAATTATATGACTTCAGCATCAGTGAAGGCTTAAGCCATAAACCAAAAGTTTCGAACACACGTCTGAAACCGACAGAGCTTGAAACTGCACGTTTAAGTTAGAGAAACTGAAGAGTGTAACAGCTGATCACATGTTGTCTGTTGGCACACTTGAATGCTCAGAGCTCGATGTGGTTTGGAGTAGTTGTGTATTTGTGATCGAAGTTGATCTCAGTAGGACGAGGACTGTGATCTTAATTTCTTAACTTAATCACCACTTAAATCAGCCAAGATTATATATGAATATACTTCCACCCAGTGGACCAACTCTTTACCCTTGCCGGAGTTCTAAGAGGGTCATGGGAAAATGACCAACCAGTTCACATGTATTTCGTGAGGAGTGTGTCCGCTTTGGGAACCTCAGAATTGCATCTTTGCTCTTTGCCGATGATGTGCTTCTGTTGGCTTCATCAGGACGTGACCTCCTGTGCTCACTTGGACTGTTTGCAGCCGAGTGTGAAGCGGCCGGAATAAGGATCAACACCTCCAAGTCAGAAGCCATGGTTCTCAGCTGGGAGGTGGACTGCTCTCTCTGGGTTTGGGGTGAGGTACTGTCCCAAGTGAAGTAGTTCAAGTATCTCGCGGTCTGGTTCACGAGCAAGGGTAGAATGGAGTGGGAGATTGACAGACAGATTGGTGCAGCATCAAAAGTAATGCAGACCTTTTACCGGACCATTGTGGTAAAGAGGGAGCTGAGCTGGAAGGCAAAGCTCTCAATTTATCAGTTGATCTTCATTCCAACCCCTTACCTGTGGTCATGATCTTTGGGTAGTGACTGAAAGAATGAGATTTCGGATACAAGCCGCTGAAATGGGTTTCCTCCATAGGGTGGCTGGGCTCAGCCTTAGAGAAGGGGTTAGGTGGCGGGAGCTTGGAGCAGAGTTGCTGCTCCTTTCCATCCTAAGGATGCCTCCTGGGCACCTTCCTTTGACGTTTTTCCAGGCATGTCCAACTGGGAGGAGGCTCCGGGGCAGACCCAGAAATCGCTGGAGGGATACATATCCCATCTGGCCTGGGAATGCCTTTGGATCCCCCAGGAGGAGCTGGAAAGCGTTGCTGGAGAGGGGGATGTCTGGAATTCCCTGCTTAGCCTGCTGCCACCATAACCCGACCTTGGATAAGCGGAAGAAAATGGATGGATGGATGGACATCCACCCATCTTTTATCTGATGAATAAGATAATGAATTCCTCCTTTCATAACATAGGAAAAAACAGTGTCTCCTTGTGGTTACTCTAAATAATAAGCAGAACTGTAACTCCTGTTTTCTCACACAGTACAAAACAAGTGCTTGTTGCATCAAGAAACATAAATATGGTTTTGATATCATATTAATCATTAGGTTGATGATTCTGTCTTGTTGATGTTGATGGGTGATGCCGAAATAAATAATACTGAATATATTGAAAATGAATCTTCAATAATTTGAAGAGCTGAGGTGGGTGACACTGTGAAATAGATTCCCTCAGTGTCAGTAGTTCAGGAGGTTTTTACCTGGAGCTGAATTATCCACAGGGGTCTTCTCCTCTACACAACAAACTGACTCAGTAATTAAAACCAGTAGAAACAATGAATAAAACAGTTTCACTTCCTTCATCCTTCATCTTGTTAAATTATTTATAGTTGAAAACAACCAAGGTGTAAAAAGTGTGTCTTATAAAAACCCTAATGCTGATGCATAAGCATAGAGGACATAATTTCATTGACAGGCAACAAAATAAAAATGGACCATTACCATGATTAAAATCACAGATTTCTCTGGTTTGAGAATTAATGGAAACATTTGGGATAATGTAAGAGCACATTTCAACAAAATATAAAACATAAGTCTAGTTGTTTTTAGACATTTTAATGTGGAAAAGTTACATATTATAACTTAAGGTCATTCTCTGTTTTATATCAATTACGGTTGAATAGTTTGTTTGTTGGACAAACAATTCAAAAATCTGCAGAATATATAGAAAACGGAAATAATTTTTACTTGTTGTTATCTCATGTTGCCTACAGCATAAAGCCTAATGGATAGAAGCTGTGCATGTCAAGAAGCTGTCCTGAAGGAACTAAAATACAGTTAGAACAGTGGGGTTGGCTGTAAATGTAGGATATGCAGTTGTGTAGCAACTACATTGTCTTGACACTGCACTGTTAGCTCAGTGTTGAATCATTTGGATTCAGTCACTGCCATAATAGTTTAATTCCTCACAGAGGCCCATCACTGGCGAGTCTCAGCCAGGACACATGGTATTAGACACATGCACACCCCACATCAGACATACAGTTAAAGTTTTTCTCTGCTGGGCTCATGATGTCTTTTACACGCAAGCCATGTGCCTTAAATACTGTGCCAGCTGCCGTCTTTAAAGCAGCTCAGCAGCACAAAGAGTGAATGGACTGTTCCAGAGCTGGTAGTTACTATGTTTGTGTCAGGTTGTTAATGCCTCACAATAAATGTGTATATAACATGAAGAAAACACTCCATCGGTGCAAGAAGTTGGCTGTACAGATATTAGATGAGGCAAAGGGTGGAGACATGGGCGCCTGGCTGTTGATGAGTTTTATTCGTTAAGGGCAGAGTTGGAAAGGACTACTGGCTATGTTAAGCACATTACCCAAGGGAGAGCTGAATTAGAAATCAGCTATGTGGGGTGTAAGGTCATTGTCTGCATTGAAGGGAACAGGCGGCCTCTATGTCTGAGGATTAGGCTAGCTGTTGGCTTGCCACTAGGCATCTGGTCCTCGCGCAGCACAGTTTCACAGGATAGCAGTGCTGCAACATGACCGGAGAGAGCAGGGAGGTTTTACTGCACTGTGAGTTACTGACAACTTTCTGCTGCTGAAACTATAGTCACATTTTTTTTTTTAATTTTAGAGTTATGTTTGTGAAAAGCTGGTCATGATCACAGTTAATAGTTTGAATGTGTCTGGGTGTAATGCAGTGTAGAGAGGAGAGCAGTTGTTTATTTGAGACAGTGAGTCAGTGCTTGTCAAATGGACCTGGAGGTGAGCGCTGATGATGATCGTCTGGTTTGATCTTTTATTTAGTAAAGCAATTTTTATTTTAATTCTTAATAATGAAATATAAGTCAGAGCCTACTTATTTTTTTAAAGGCAAAGTAAACCGGGAAACATCAGCATTATGTGTTATGTAGCAAAATGTCTGTACCATTCTGCTTTATAATTCTATTGTATAATGATCATCAGATGAGTGACAACTACCAGCAACTGGTTTTGTACCTCGTACAGTCTTACACATATACTCACCCTGCTGAACACCAGCCATTCAAAAGCTTCTGGGGATTTGCATAAATTTTGCTGTATTCATTTGTGTCCATAATAGCCTGTTTTCATTTGAATTACAAAAAAGGTAGAACTGTGGCCATTTTTCTTATTAAAAAAAACCCCAAAAACATCAGCAAATCTTGAATCACACTTTATTTCCTCTTTCTAAAAACAGAAATGCACTTAATCATTTGTGTATGATTAGGAAAGAAGCATGACCCTGCATCTGGTTGTGAATGCTAATGGCCTGTTTTTATTAAGATCCATTTAAATGTAAATATGTCTTTTATGTGCAGAGCCAAGGCATTGCACTGGCATGGCAGATCACTTCGTAGAGAGCCTTTCTTTGGTAAAACATGGCCAGCCATTCCAAAAAATGTGTCTGCATTTTAAAAACGATCGCACTTGAATTGAATAGCAGACAAAGAGCTCACTAGAGTCAGACAATGAAGATGCACCAACAGATGTTGAGTCCGTCGCTCCAGAAGCTTCTGATGCAGTGAGGCTGATACAGCAGTGACTCATGCTGACATTCAATCAGAGCAGACCATGCAGAAATGTTTGCACCATTACGGTCACTAGTTGTGGTTGTTAACAGTCTGGAACAGATGCATGAATTTCAGTGCAGTTTTTTGCGCATACTGGTTTTGTTTTTATATATATATATATATCTGTCTGTTTTATTTATTTGTTCTTTTTTTTTTAAAAATTCAGTGTGTGTGCGTGTGTGTGTGGAGGGGGGGCATAACTCAGTGATTCTGTTATTCAACATATACATTGGCTGCAATTTCAGGGGCTGAAGCTTCAGATGTTTGACTGTAACCACTCTAACTTTGGACCCATGCACCCACCAACATTAACAGTTTGTTGGCAGACTTTGGATTCACTGCCTGTCAGTGTAATTATTTAGCTGGCTACCTTTCTTTGTTCAGTTCTGCTCATACAGTATGACAAGCGGAGCAGCAGAAGAACTTCTGTCGCTTTGTACACGTCTTGCTGTTTGTGTGCAGCTTTCAGTCAAGTCAAGAGGTCACAAAACCTTTGCTACTGGGTGGGGCACATGGGAGTCGAAGTCAGAGACTGATATTGTATATATGGAAACTTCCATCCACATCAAATGTGTTTCTTTCATTGAAGAGACAGAGTGAACTGTGTTGTCTGTAATGTAATATCCATTTTTCCACAGATATCCAGGAGTTCTATGAAGTGACGCTGCTAAACACACAGAAGAGCTGTGAGCAAAAGCTTGAGGAGGTCAACCACATGGCGGACAAGTGGGAGAAGAGTGTTTCTATACAAAACTCTGAGCTCGCACACGCTGCCTATCTAGTGGAGGAGGTGAGTGTCTGAAACTGTGTGTCAGCCCAGCTAAACCTCAGACATACCTGGACTCTGTATGACTCAGTTGTCTGATGGAGCTACTCAAAAAGGGCAGGAGTAAAGATGATGAAGACAGAAACTTCTTGCAGACAGAGAAAATGGTCTGGTAAGGCAATTGCTGCAAAAAACCAAACATCACAATAAAACATGATATGACATAAAGTGCAAACACTAGGTTATTTTAGAGATAAAATAACCAATCACCATTCACTCTTAAAAACTAAGAACACATCTCAAAGCATTCACTGAGTGCCTCCCTACCCATCTGTCTGTTCTCCAGGAATAAGTTTAACTGATATTGGGACAGAAAAAAAAGTTTAGAACAATTGTTGCGTCCCTGCACTCTTTCCAAAATTGTGTGTTGCTGCAGAGAAGACTGCTCTCGGGTCTTGGTGTTCACATAATCTTCTCTGCTGTTTTAATCAGACCAAAGATTTGAGCCTTGAAGGAAACTGAAGCACTGATGAGTCTCATACAGACAACATGATGAGTGTGTCAGCGAGGTTCACTGTCACTGTGGACATAAGATACCTGACCAGTCTGATTCTGCGCACATGACCGGCAGCAAAACTGATGCCTATTGATCTGGAATCCAACACCATTTCTTCAGCTTTATGTACATTGATCTGTCCGCGACCAAGACCACGACCCAGACCACGATCCAGTCCACTACAAAGACCATGACCCAGTCCACAACCCAGTCCACGACCCAGACCACGACCCAGACCACGACCCAGACCACAACCCAGTCCACTACAAAGACCATGACCCAGTCCACAACCCAGTCCACTACAAGGACCAAGACCCAGTCCACAACCCAGTCCACAACCCAGTCCACTACAAAGATCACGACCCAGTCCCCAACCCAGTCCCCAACCCAGTCCACGACCCAGTCCCCAACCCAGCCCACTACAAAGACCACGACCCAGTCCCCAACCCTGTCCCCAACCCAGTCCACGACCCAGTCCACTACAAAGACCACGACCCAGTCCACGAAAAAGACCATGACCCAGTTCACAACCGAGTCCGAAACCCAGTCCAAAACCCAGTCAACTACAAAGACCATGACCCAGTCTACAACCCAGTCCACGACCCAGTGCACGACCCAGTCCACTACAAAGACCACGTCCCAGTCCCCAACCCAGACCACAACCCAGTCCACGACCCAGTCCACTACAAAGACCACGACCCAGTCCACGAAAAAGACCATGACCCAGTTCACAACCCAGTCCAAAACCCAGTCCAAAACCCAGTCAACTACAAAGACCACGACCCAGTCTACAACCCAGACCACAACCCAGTCCACAACCCAGTCCAAGACCCTGGCCACAACCCAGTCCACGATTCAGTCCACAACCCAGTCCACAACCCAAGCCACAACCCAGTCCACGATTCAGTCCACAACCCAGTCCACTACAAAGACCATGACCCAGTTCATAACCCAGTCCAAGACCCAATCCACAACCGGGTCCAAGACCCAGATCACGAACCAGACCACAACCTAGTCCACTGCAAAGACCATGACCCAGTCCACAACCTAGACTACAACCTAGTCCAAGACCCAGTCCAAGTCCCAGTCCAAGACCCAGTCCACAACCCAGTCCATGACCCAGACCATGTCTCAGTCCACAACACTGTCCTCGACCCTGTCCACTACCCACACCATTACACAGTCCACTTCAGCTCTGTAGCTGCTAATGTTGGAGTTGCTTGTGAGTAAACTGATGCTAACGGTGTCATCTAAAAATGTCAGTACAAAGTGATGAGCTTGGGAGATGACACAATCTTTTGTATACAGAGCAAACAAGATGGTTGAACTGATGTGTCCTCAAGGAGCCCCCGTGTTGCTTCCTGCTCAATCAGAGACTGTTGAATTAATTTTCACTTGTTGTGGCCTGTTTGATAAGAAGAAAAGCACTTAATCACAAAAAAGTTTCCCCTTCAACTAAACCAGTTGTTTAAGTGAGGTGATTGGATGAATAAGTGTGGAGTTTAGGAGTATTTAGGAGCCAAGGAGGGTCTTCTGAAAGATGCTATTGAATTGCATCATGGGAATATGGCAAAAGCAATGTCTTTTGTTTTGGAGCTTCATCCATGCTAGAGAGGATATTTTGCCCTCTGCTTCTTTGATATTGACTAGGGATGCCTTGATTAAGTAGCCGCCAATCATGATTGGCTGATTTTAATTAAAAATATTTGATCGGTAGATCACCTGTGGTTAATACTCTGAACTCTAAACAACATGTTGGCCGTGTGGAACTTTTCCAAAAATTTTTTATGAGAACAGTTTATGATCTGTTCTCTATTACTCATTTGCACATCATGTCAATGAGGTCATGTCACCATGTGGGTTGAAGAGGGTGTGCTTTCTAGTCTGTGCAGGCTTCTGGGTAGTTTGACCACAGGTCTCCCCACTGGAGCAGCAATCTATCAAATAAGCAACACTATTGCAGTACAATGTCAGTTAAACATGTGATTGCTGGGCAGATTTCATATGATGATGTAATTGATGACTTTGCATGAAGGAAAGCAAGGAAGGGCAGACTTTAGATGGCAGTTGTGCCATTTAACATCTGTGTGTCTTGTTTGAAGTGTGCTGCTATAACAAAATAAAAAAAATGATTGGTATTGGCTGTGGATCAGCCAGTCTCACTCACAGATGATCGCTATCGGTATTGGTGGCAAAAGAACGTGATTGGGTCATCTCTAATATTGACCTTTCATATTGTTAGATTATTCTGTGTGCAGACATTTGAAATGCTCTTCAACTGCCTTTGGTTTGATGGTAGTTTTGATATTGCTTGTTTATAGTACATTATTAACATTATTAATAGCCACTGCTACAGTAACTTCACCATTTCATTAGGAAAATCTCAAACAACTCAGTTATTTACAACATTTAAATTCCAGTATGTTTACCTGCTCCCACTGTCAGACCTTGTAAACAAACTAGCCTCATCTGTTCTGGGCTGATGAGAGGCCTACTAAGAGTTCTAAGACAGCCACACTAAAGTCATGATCAAGGACATGACATGTTATTCACCCTCACCCAAACTGTTGCCTCTCTAAGGTGAAACATCCTAAAAAAGGGAAAAAAAATCTGGCTGTAATATTAAGCAAAATTCCAACATTTGTGGTTAATCATGTATGAGACCGATTCTATGAGACTTGACTAAAATGAGCTCTATTCCTGTTGCTTGCTGATGTATGCTGTCATTGTTACTCACTCACTTGCAATTCTGAATGTTAGGAAATGATTCTTTAAAGGGGTGTAATGAGGCATCTTTGAAATCTGGCACACACACAGAGAACAGTGGTTTATGTTCAGCAAACAACTGGAAATGTGTCAGGGTTGGACATACTGTATATACGGTGGAGTCTTTACAGGTCATGGTTTTGCTGCTGTTGTGCTACTGAAGCTGAAATACAAAAAAACTTAATTGATTCACACATTGCAAATGATTTGTGAAAGTTGGGTTTCACAAATCATGAGTTGGGTTGGGTTTCTAACACAGTCAGATTCCTGAAAATATATATTTTTTTCTTATAATAGTTTTCCAGATTGGTAGCAGCATAAATCATGAAGTCTTCATAGGGTCTTTGGAGAAGAAAAGCTCAGCATATGTTGCTTTGAAAAAATGAGCAAAAGTATAACCTGACTGTTTAGTTAATTTAGTTTGAACATTAACCCCACAAGCCTTCATCAACTTCATTCAATCCTGAATACACATGACCTTTATAGGTTTATAGCTCATGGCGCAGGTTAGAGCAGAAGACTGTGGCTCAGCACAGACTCATCAAGCACGATGGAGGACTGTGACTGACTGTACAGCCCTGTCATGTATGTCACTTGAATGTATTTACATTTTGAAAGAACAAAGGTGTTCTATGTTGAAGTGGCTTAATTAAGAGAGACAGTGTGTGGCTGTGTGTGTGTATGAGTATGTGAGAAAAAGTAAATGTATGCATAAACACTCACACTATGACATTTTAATTAAGGGGAATTAATAGAGGGTGTTGAGTGGCTGAAGACTGAAAAAAACATGAAAGCTCAATCAAAATGTAGCTTTGGCTCCAAAACTTACCGAGAGGAAAAACTGCGTCCTCTATAATATGGTTCTTTATCCCTCTTATATTTCCTTTTGAACTGAAAACTACCGCAAATTATTGCCCTGTGGTCATATGACGCCGCCAAAGAGTCAAGTAACAGGAAATGTGGTCATAATCTCTCCTTCTGTTCCTGAGATACAACATTCAGTAAGAATGTTTTACAGAATATTATGATGTCACAGTGAAGTTGACCTTGATCTTTTGGATATAACATTTCATTGCTTCCTCATTTTATTCTGGTTAGACCTTTCTGTATTAAATTGTGTCATAATAAGCATATGACTTCTTGAGTTATGAATAAAAAACATGTTCCTTGAGGTCACATTGACCTTGACCTTTGACCACCAATTCATCTCACCATTCAATTCCAATCCAAGAGTCCAAGTGAATATTTGTACCAAATCTGAAGAAATTCCCTCAAGGGAGATTTTGCCTTTACAAGAAGGTGACGAAGAACCTGAAAACATAATATAATAATGGAATGAGAGATCCGGTCGATGGGGTTGAATGGTCATCACACTTCTACTGTCTGTGTGATCTCCTCAGATAATTCAAACTCTCTATCAGTAAAAAGATGAATGTGTGGAAGGTAGAAGAGGCCGTCCACTAATCAGAGGGTCAGTTGTTCGATCCCCGGCTCCTCCAGTCAGCATGTTGAAGTGGCCTTGGGCAAGACACTGAACCCTAAATTACCCCTCATGGCTGTTCCATTAGTGTGTGAGTGTGTGTATGGGTGTGTGGTATGAATGTGTGAGTGAATGGGTATTGTAAAGCGCTTTGAGTCGTCTAAGCCTACAAAAGGGCTACAAAATGCAGTCCATTAATCCATCAGGGCTATGTATGATAATTCCAGGTATGATACAGTTCTTCATTTTTCTTGTTAGCTGAAGGGCCAGTGTGAATGTACAGCCTCGTGGCTGTGTGCATACCAGGCATGTTACTAATAGCATGTTTTACTTGGAAAGGGACCAACCTGTTTGGTAATCCACCAGTAATCCTATTTGTCTAAACAGTCAAACCTTGTGTGTCAGACCTGTCTGTTTTTCTGCAGTAACAGTAAAGAGGGAGGTTAAAAGGGAAGTGAATGTAAATGTACAAACAAATCATATGTACAAGGTCCTTAAGGCTTTTACAATAGCAGTGCAGTGCAGTGTAACAGCAGGAGCTGCTGAACCACTTTGCTGAGGTCATCCAGTAGTACTAGGATAGGGATAAGTGAAGGGGATTAGAAGAGTCCTCAGAGACTGATGACCCCACCATGAGGTCATCAGGACACTGCTGTTATATCCTATGTTCTGTTACCACAATGAGCCCTCTGAGGATTAGGCAAAATGTCCTGTCAAATAATAAGATGGCAGATGGCACCATCCAAATTAATTAACAGAATCCAAAGGGGTTATTCAAATCTATGAACAAGTAATAAATACATTTTGTTGGCAGTTTGTAGGAAATTAATATTTTGGGATTTTACAGGAATATCAAGCTGTTGTATAAAACAGAAGATGATCTAAACTAAAGTAATTAATGAGCTGTTTACTTAATTCATGTGTTTAACAGTATAATTAGGTGCTTTATGGACAAAGAAAATATTCTGGATAACTTTCTGTGTGGTAATGTCTGGTGCTACTTTAAATTTAAAACAATTAAAATATCCACATTAATAAGGCACTTAGTGAGTTGTTTAACATCTAAAATGTTGTTTTATAAAATGTTGATACACCTCAACAATTTTGGAATTGAATGATTTATCTTACCAGCAGCCATCTTGTTGGATTTATCAGTACTGTAATAGTGTTAGCCATGTATGAACACTCTCCCATTTTGCATCTATTATATAAGTAAAGACAATTACTTGTTGTATTTTAATTTTAAGAGAAGCTTGCTGCTATAAACAGAGGGAGGCATGAAGCAGGCCTGCGTGTTCTGAGGGTTTGTAGTATGTCTTAGTGCCAGGGATTTATTCTTGGTTGCCACAGGCACATATAGGCTTACACCATCCAAGACTTACCAAAGCAAGTGTCAGTGCCAAATCTTGCATAACCCCTACAACTGCTTCCTGTTATTGTTGTGCATTTACATATGTTTTTATTGGTTTGTTAACTGACAACATTTCAAAGTGAGATTAGATTTATTTAACATATGCACAGTCAGAAAATATCCCTGGATTATAGGGTACTTTTTTGCATTGTATATTTAATGTTGGCATTTGTAAGAGTTTTAAAGGTCCCATATTGCATAAAGTGAGAGTGTCCATGACTTTTTGGATTATAAAGCAGGTCTGGGTTCTATATTAATACTGTGAAACTATCAAAGTGCTCAGTCTGCAGAGAAATGTACACAGCCTGTATTCAGAAACTGAGCCTTAAAATGAGATGTCAGGACTTCTGCAACTTTGTGATGTCACAACTAAGCAGTCACTGTTGGTCCCACTGTCCAGCCTCGCATTTGGTTTCTCTGAGTATTTACCTGAAATCTGCTATATTTCCATTCAATCAAAAGAGAGAGGCTCAGAGCCTGATTGTCTGAATGGCTCACCTATCTGTTGTTACTAGAGCTCCAGACAGAAGCCTCAGAGAGTAGATGTAAAACTACACTGAGATGGTTTTGAGTTCTAAAACCACAAATATATCTTCTTATGGATATAAACATATCAAATAAAACATTGTAAAAGTGTAAAATATGGGACCTTTAATGTTTTATTATGATTCTCATTACCTTAAAAACAGAATCTGTTGCTTCTATTTCCAGGTTCCTTCAGGTTGGTGTATTACAGTTTGATTATGATTGTGTAGAATTTCTTATGGACATGTTTGTTGTCCCCAGCAGAGGGAGCAGAGCAGCTCAGATCCCAGCAGGACAGAGCAGGGAGAAAGCAGTGAAAAGACGTCTGAGGTGAGTTCTCTCTGCCATATAGTCTTCTGTGTATAGTGTGTGTGTGTGTGTGTGTGTGTGTTGCATGTGTTGCATTAGGTTTTTATTAATTTGCGACTGTACATCACACCAACTCACCCTTTGTGTTTCTGTAATCAGTATCCATTTCAGTCCATTTCATTTCAGTTATGATCTAATATTTTGATTTCACATCATCATTAATTAGCGATAATAAACCAGTGTACAACCTAGAAATTATGTTTATGTGCAACAGCAAACATGTTTTGTTTGAAATGTAATCACTGGCTGGATTATGTTCAGAAGCAATGTATCTTTTGACTGAATTAAGCGCTACATTTATTGGTCGGAGTGGACGGTGGTTGTACAAAGTGTACGACTGTCACACCGTGGACCGTGATACAGAGTCCTGTCTGCCAGTTTGGCAATAAAGGCCCTTTGGTTGAGTTTAGGTAAAGGTGGTGGTTTTGGTTAAATGTAAATATAAGCATGTTGTATCTGAAGTCACTGAACTTCTTCTGTAACAAACCAGACCAGGATCTGTCCCTAACCAAAACCAAGTCCTGTCCGAACAGAACCATGAAACAGTGTAATAATGCTGGAGTTACTACAGGTGGACATCGTACTGCAAGATCAGATATTTTGACATTAAAAAAATAATGTTACTAACATGTTCAGGAGTAATATATTCGCAACTTGCCAAATATGTAAATTAACAACATATCCTCATTCCGTTAAAAAAAAACTTAATCCAATCACCAGTGTATCATTATTTGTTGTTGCAGTTTAACGGTATAGAAGCGAGACAGGGTTGGAGTGTAGCACAGCCTAAAACATCGGCCCCCAACAATGTAACATTAGTTCCTCAGAAATCCATGTATGTTACCATGTTTTGACTTGTAGGTTGATTTGTTAAAGTACTTGCTGTTTCCTGTCACTGAGAGAAATATAACTGTAGGCGCCCTGCAGGCATGCAGCTCGCCACTGACATTGTCACATGTTGATATTTGGTTGAGTGTAACGTCTGCTAAACTTCACAATGAGAATTAGCCGATGTTGGGTTTTGATGTCAACCTTATTTTCATTTCCAGCCAAAATTTTACGTCAGTCCAATGTCTTCCTGACATTACATTGATGTACTAAATCAACAACATAGTATTTAAATAAAAAACAGGCCAGTGCAGACTTTTTAATTTCATTGCATGCTTCCTGAAATGAATAAATGAATGTCATCTGTGATTTTATACTAACTAGCTTATTTAATTATCTTATTTAATTTCATTTATTTTCACTGGAGTGAAATCTGAGAATAAATCTGATGATATTTAGTCACCATGTCCGAAAATGACTTAGGAGAATGTGTTAGGGTCAGCTAAAGGCCAGTTTCAAGGTCAAACAGTATAGCAGGCTTTAAAATAAATCCGTCTAGCAGGCTGTTAGCATACACAGACCAGTCCAAATATGTCACACCTAGTCTGTATATATGAGTGGCAGCCCCTAACAAATGAGGTTAAAACATTCCTTCTCTCTAATGCAATAAGTCGAGGCTGCCTGAGCCGCATCACCTGAAAAGATTAGTCCTGTTGCTCTGGCAGAGGAAGTCTGAGCTGGTGTTCAGTAAGAACAACGAGAGAGTGAGAGTCTAAGGGTACTGCTTCGTCCATAAATGAAAGCGGTGATCAAGGTCAAGCTCTGCAACACACCTCGTCACCAGGATGGCTCCAGCAGACAGGTACTAGCACATTTAGAGGGAAGCATGTTGTAGTTCAGGGGCTTATAGTCTCTAGAGGGCGAAGTTTGGACACTGGAGTGGGTAGGGTTACCTGGGAGTTCTTAGTGGCTGACCTGGTAGGTTATTGATTCTTAATATACAGCCTTAAGAGACTGAGCTAGAGCCTTTCAGAACATGTGTAGTGCTGTATCCACTTATACTTTATTTACTTATGTCGCTTTTTGTCTCGAATAAGAATTAAATAAAAACTGAGCCAGAGATAATTGGCAGATGAAAGGCCCTGCTCTTCCACACAGATGTTTCCAGTTGCTCTTCCAGTTGCTCTTGACTCAGGTTGATTTAATTGGAGCACTGATAAATAAACTCTGTGGACAAATATAAATGATGATGATGACGATGTAAGGTCTTGCTTTTTGATAGGTTTGACAGAACTGATCAAATAGTGTCAGTGTTCGAGTATAGCCAGTCCACTGATACTCAGCTGTATCTCATAGTTAAACCAAATCATACCATTGAGTTGGTTGTATGGCTGTCAATATTATTTTGTTCTCAGGCTAATTAATTTTTCTCGTCTTCAGTTAATAACATATTCCAGTGACAGTTGATATTTCAGTGTAACAGGTGGACAGTAGGTAAAAATGAGAAGCCTGTATAACATGTCAACTATCAAATGTATGTATAAGTGGATTGTTGTCATCTTTGATGTTTAGAGGGTTAGAGGTCTTGTTGACTCGGTGGCTGTTCTGTTGCTTTGTTAGGTTTCAGTGCAGTGTTGAGCTGAGTTGCACTTCTGGCCAAAAACGTATTGTTATTAAATGGTTTTCATCAGTTGGCAAATTGTAGCATAAAAAGATTCCACACATTTATTTTTCTGGAAGTTCTGAATTGAACCTAGCTTTGTTGTCAGTTCATTGATGCGCACACACACACACACACACACACACACACACCTACCTGGTTACATAAGAAGCTGTTAAATGGTTTTTGTCTCATTCTATCGTTACTACTATCATCAGCAGTGCTGTGCAGTCTTTGTGTATCTGTGAGTCATATTTGGTGCATCATCATAATGATAAGAGAGGTATGATGATGCAGCAGTGTTAAAAAGAGCCACCAGTAGAGTTAGAGTGCTCAGGAAATGCTGGTCTGTTATTGTAATCAAATGTCTGCTAAATGTTGTCCGGCTAGTTGAAATTGTTTGTCTTCAGTGTCACTAGTTTGGTACTGGTTTATTGGAAAACTAAAGCTAATTTGTTGTTCATAATTGTTATTTTGGGCAAAAAAATAGAAAAAATCTATTGCTGGCTTCCATCCCAATCCCACCAACCAACAACCTCACAAACACACAAACAGACTTGTTCCACACTTTTACACTGTTCCTTTGTTTTATTTGAAGTGTTGATCTCCATCGGATGATATATCAGCTCCGAGCCTCTCTTTTGACTGGTTGACTGTTTTTTGAGTGATCAAATAAAAACATAGCTAATTTCAGGTAAAGACTCAAAAAAAAAAAAAAACAAATCCTGGAAGGCTGGATGGTGGGTAGGACTTGAGTAATGGCTGAGAACTGTGACTGCATTGTTGTGACATCACAAAGTTACAGACGTCCAGACAGCTCAGTTTCTGAATACAGGCTGTGTGCATTTCTCTGTGGACTGAGTACTTTGATACTTTCGCAGTATTCATATAGAACCTAGACCCTCTTTATAATAAAAAATGACATGGACATCTCACTTTATACAAAATGGGACCTTTAACCATCTCAAATAAATACTACCCTAACCTTAACCTGACCCTGATCTTGTGCTAAACCTAATTCTAACCTTGACCATAAAACAAAGTCATAACCTGCAAAATGCAGCCTCTACCTGCTCCAGGAAAGTCCATACCAGGATATAACAACAAAAAAAACACACACACAAACAGTAAAAAGTGTGTCACAAAGTCAGAGGAGGGCAGCGCTGCCACTGCTCTGCAGATGAAATTAAAGCCAGTGTGTTATTATTAAGTTCCCTCGGTCTGCCACAGTAGCTAATAGCCAGTGAGACAGAGAGTATGAGAATGTAATTCATTCCACAGAGCTGACATGCATGTCCTTCACTATCTTCCCTTGCTCTCTCTCTCATCCCATAACGTTGCTGAGTCGCTCGGCCGAAAGACAGGAGAGAGAGAAAGGAGGAGAGGAGGAGACGATGAACTGAAAACAAGAGACAGGATGAATGAGAGGGAGAGAAGCTAAGGAATGAGGATGCTAGGCCAGCTGCTAAGCATTTTTAGTGTGTGTATTTGTGTGTGTGCGTTAGCCGATGATGCGTGCTTCGCTCTGAGATGGCGTTAGGAATCCTGATTGCCTTCAGCTCTGTGGAGGAGGCATCCCAGTCCTCACAAGGGGCCCACATGCTGTAACGTCGGTCCGCCGTGGCTTCTCTCCCTCCAGAGCGTGTGTGAGTGTGTGGATGCGCACGCGCGCACACATGTGTGTGTGTGTGTGTGTGTGTGTGTGTGTGTGTGTGTGTGTGTGTGTGTGTGTGTGTGTTCTTTTCCTCTTCTCCTCCCCCTCGTCTTCATCTTCTTCTTCTGGAACTCCTACCTTTTTTTATGTTTCCACATAGCTTTTTCACACTGGCGTCTTTTTCTCCATCTTCTTGCTTTTTCTCCTCCAGTGGTGATATTAAAGGTGATGAAATTGAGCATAGGTTGAGAGCTTCTTTTTTTGCGTGGCCAGCATGGATTGTCTTTGCATTGTCACCACTAAGGTAAGAAACATAGAACAAATGAATGATTCACTAGACAAGTGAGGGGATGAGAGGGAGACCTGGGATGAGATAGAGAATGAGCACTGTGGGAGAATGAGGTGTGCAGTGAAACAGGAGGAATGAGGCTCTGTCTGTGTGTTGCTTATTTCTGAATGTGTGCATGTTCACGCGCGTTTTTGTCTTCCATCACGGTCGTGATTGTCTTAATCAAATCATCACTTTGATCTTCGAAGTAAAGAGTTGAATTAATGATTTTTCACTGTTGTTAGGATTCTTTCAGAGTATATGTACTGTAGGTTATTATCTCCTGCTAGGGTGAATTATGTCTGGAAGGAGTGTGTGTGTGTATGTGACTGTGTGACTGTGTGACTGTGTGTGTGTGTGTGAGTGAGAGTGAGAGAATGATTCACTTCTTCCCTCTAACTACAGTCAGTCAGCAATACTGGAGAGAGATCGGGTGCCTTTCTGTTGAGATATGGCAGCAGAAGTTGGGTTAAACTTCTGTTGGCTGGCCCGTGGCTCTGCTGCAGCCCTCTTCTCAATCAGAACATCAGCACTTGGAGGCAACAAATTATTGCTTTATTATTTACAAATTTACAAATCCTCATGCAAGCTGCAGAACTGTAGTATTTTATTTGAGAAAATGTCAGAAAGATTTGTACTTTTATCATGTGAATTCTCACCCCTTGGCCTATACTGTGTGCTCTTCACAGTCTGAATGACCATTGCATCATTGGAGAGGGGGAATCCTCCTCTCACAGCAATGCTTTACTCAAGGCACGTCTGTTCTTGTGTTAGGGCGCTATATCTTTAATTTTTGTTTATGAGAGTATGTTTTTTATACAGGTAATACTGACTTTGTGTTGTTGTACAGTACCTCATGTAGTTTTTGTGACACAGATGTCATGCAGATTATTTGGGCTAGTACAATGACAGTGAGTACAGGGGTGCCAGTAGCAACTTTTGAATATTTTTTTCATCTTTCTAGTTGCTTGTCACTATATGATGTGCTGTATACTGTGTGGCACGGTCTGAATCTCCTAATTGCCACGTGCGCTGAACTAGTTATATTTTTGGAGCCATTTCTTACATTTCAGTTGGCTGTGGGATCATTTGTAGCCATACAAGTGGGCATGCAATCTCTGGGGATGGGGGTGTTGGTTGGATGGCCCACTGCTTTGGTTCATATCTCAATCTTTCCATGGTGTCCAGGTGATGAATTTTTATATAATATTTCCATAAAGCGCAAGTGTACTTTGTGTTTAGTGCTGAGCAGCATATATTAGCATAATGAACATGGTAAATGTTGCACCTGCAGTCTTGTTGAAGAATATAGAAACAATGATCCTATGAAGAAGTGAATCAAATATTTTTATGATATAACCTACCAGTGATGTCAGCATGCAAGAAGCAACAGTGAAAGCAACAGCAAACAGGTTACTCCTGTAGAAGCAACTCGCCTACTATTTACATCAGACTAAGGTCACACTGATGTTTGCACGGACTGTCCTTAGTGAAAGTGACAGAGCTCTCCTCATCATTTATGCGGAAAATCTCCGCTGAGTGGTTTGCAGCCTAAGTATAGGCATAGTCTCCATCCAATCAGACAGCTAGCCTACCATCCAGGCTGGAAATGCTAAAGATGAACACATACAGCTCTCTCCTTCTCGTATGTTGTAGAACACACATGTGGCAGGAGCAGAGACCCCTTTGGTCAGTTAGGCTGTTGAATCCTTGTAAACCATGGTGAAATATTCACGCTGGCTTTGCTGTGAAAGTCATTATGAAGTCAGCCTTAGTGTGCTGCCCTTCACTCAGAGTGCCTCGTGCTGAGTGGTTGCTTTCTCCGAGAAGAAAGTGTTGTAACATTAATGCAGTTTGTTGATGGGGGTCGTGATTTCTTTTACACAGGCGGTGCGGTGGCGCAGTGGTTACTACAGTTGCCTCACAGGAAGGAGGTTATAGATTTGAACCTGCCAGATGGCTGAGGTCTCTTTGTGTGGAGTTTGAGTGTTTTCCCCAGGCCTGTGTGGGTTTCCTTTGGGTGCTCTAGTTTCCCCTCACAGTCCAGAGACATGCAGGTTAGATTAATTGGTGACACTAAATTGCCCGTAGGTGTGAATGTGAGTGTAAATGGTTGTCTGTCTCTGTGCGTCAGCACCGTGATTGACTGGCTATTCTATCCATTGTGTACCCGCCTCTCACCCAATAGATTTCTTTTACACTCTGTTTGCGTAATGCAGCCACAGTAGTTGTAATAGAATCCACTACTTCAGCCATAGCTATTTTAGCTAGTGCGGTAACAATTAATAAGTGAAACAAAGAGACATTTTTTTGATAAAGTCACTTATCATGTTGTAAAACTAATAGTTTAAGCTTTTAAAATCTGAGATTTGAAATGATGTAATGTAAATAAATATGAGAGATGGAGGTAACTCAACAGGACCTGGACTTTTTTTCAAAAAGTCAGTGTCCTCCTCCTGTAATGAAACATTGCCTACTCAGATAGACAGCACTGGGCCTGTTTTGCTCTTCAGTGCTGTAAAGAAAAAAAAAAAACAGCATCAACACGTCACTTATATGTCAGCATGGTGGAACCAGTGTCCTTGTAAAATTCAAAGGAAGAAAAAAAAAAAACGTGATTTTGTGTCGACATACTCCCTAAAAATAATCCACTGTGATTGGCAGCAAATTTTCAGTCAATGTCAGTCACACATGTATGTCTGTCTTTATTGTCCTATGAATTTGTAGTTTTTCAATTCCTGGCTTGAGTTGAAATGCTGTGTTTTTGAAAAAAGTACGTTTGCAAAAATGTCTGGAAAGAAAGTGGAGCTCAAAGACACAAAAATCAAAGACAGAAAGTGCAACAGGTTGAGCTATTAAGAAAAATCCCTAAGCTGAGACGATATTTCACATCTGCAAGCCCGACCGAAAACCAGGGGTAGAAGTAAAGAGTTACATTTACTCTCCTTACAGTAACAAAGTTGTTTTCTGTGAACTTGAACATTATGGAGTATTATAAATCAGTCATTTTGCGCTTGCTTAAGTGTTTTTTACTCAAGTAATTTACTTTGCTACATTTATAGTTTAAATCATTGCAGAGTGAAAACAAAACTCACATGATGAAGTTATGATTAACTGTGTAATAATGCAACAAATGAAAAGAGTCAAATCAGCAGCTGCAGCAGAGAAGAAGCGGCTGATTTGACTCACCACAGAGAGACCACGGCAAGTATCCCAGACACACCTGCTACAGTGAGACAGGCAATTGACTGACTGTTATAACTCATTGTACAACATCAACAATTTTATTGTTTATACAACTCTGTCTTCTCTGCTGCTTGAAATGAAATAAATGTTGTCAGTGTGGCCTTGATCCCACTATTCAGCGTGGCAGTTACGGTTATGTATTTAAAGTTAAACTGTTGAAACACTTGTATCTGTATAATTTTGTGCAGTGCAAAGCTGCCACATGATTGGCTGACTGGATAATAGCATTAATAAGCAGGTGCCTGGTGCCAACTTCTGAAGTGACTCTAAGTGCTGTAAAAGATGTGGGTTGAAGTGATGAGGCCATAAACAATCATGGTATCACTTCACTCTGTGGTTACCCTTCTTTCAGCTTATTGTTTGATGACCAACAACTTTACTGTTCTGGTTAATATAGTACATGTGACTGATGAACCAAATTCATAATCAATATTGAGATCTGGTTAAACGACAACACTCCTGACTGTTGTTGATGTACCTGGCTTCACTGCAGTAAGTTTTGACAGAGATGCCAGAGATGCTAGAATAACAGTGGAGGACTGGTTCTGCTTGTGAAAAATAAATGGTGCTACCCCGGTCACATCACAGTGAAGGAGAAGATCTGCTGTCGGGATATTGAACTGTTGGCAGTTGGTCTTAGACTTGACTGTTTACCGAGGGAGTTCTCTCACATCGTTGCCATTGTTGTTTACATTCAACCAAGGGCGGAGCTTGCAGTCATGTGTGATGTCATTCATGAGACTGTCGCAAGAGTACAGACCCAGCACCCTGATGCATTCACTGCAATATTGGGTTATTTTAATCATGTCACCCACATCAGCCACTCTCACCTGGCTGGCTTTGCTCAGTATATAGACTGACCCACAAAGGAAAACTAGACACTTCTAGACAGATCTGTTGTATACAAACATTAAGGAGGTTTACACTGCTTCAGCTCTACCACCACTTGGCAGATCAGATCATAATCAGATTTTTCGTAAACCTTCCTAAAAACCCTGTACACTGAGGTGGGCTGCAACCACCCACTCATTAAGGAACTGGACCCTGGCGGCCAGCGAGTCTCTAAGGGACTGCTTTGAATGCACAGATTGGAATGTCACAGGAAAATGATAACAGCAAGGACAATGGTCTTGATAGAATTGTTGACTGCACCACAGACCACATTAACTTCTGTATGGACACTGTAATACCAGTAAGGACTGTACGCTGCTTTCCAAACAACAAACCCTGGATCACCAGTAACATCAAGACCCTCCTTTATCAGCAAAAGGAGGCCTTCAGGGTTGGAGACCACTGGCAATAAAGAGAAGAACAACCAGACAACATCAGGTGATGTGGACATGGCCAATGAGTTCAATCGGTTCTACAACAGCTTTGACACAGCCTCACCTGTTCTTTCTCCCACAGCTTCAGCTGCAACTAACCCTGTCACTGCAGCTGCAACTTCCTCCACACAGGGATCAAGTCTACTATCCTGTATAGTGGATGAGGTGAGGGCAGAACTTAAGAGGCTATGTCCTGGAAAGGCTGCCAGCCCGGATCGTGTGTGCCCGAGTCTGCTTCAGACTGTGCAACTCAACAGGCTGAGCCTCTCCAGAAGATCTTAAACTAAAGTCTGCAAACAGGGAGGGCCCTGCTCCTGTGGAAAACATGATGTCTTGTTTTGGGACCTAAAGTAGGGCACCTGGCCGAGATAAATGACTATAGATTGGTGGCCCTTACATCGCACATCATGAAGACCCTGGAGCAGCTGCTTCTCCATCCAAGCCACCTTTCTCAAAAACAAGCTAGAAGAGATGGGGTAGATCCCTCCTTCACGTCCTGGATTGTGGATTACCTCACAAGACGACCACAGTACATCGGGCTGGGTTACTGTGTCTCAGGAGATGGTCATTGACTTTCGCAGGTCTAAGCCCACCCTTTATACCTAGGTGTGCACCTGGACAGTAAACAGTACTGGTACCTGAACACAGATGATATTATACAACACCAACCACCTTCTCCACAACATTCTGGCAGCTACAGCAGCAGCCAAGGTCTCATCTCACTGCGATGCAGGACTGAAATCCTTTGTTTCAGCTGCCATCAGACTGTTCAGCACCTCGGCCAAAGCCAATGGCTCATGTCATGGACTAAAATCTAAACTCAATAATCTATCTATCTATCTATCTATCTATATGATGTGTCCATGTGTTATTTTGAGACCTTTTGTGTTAACAATCACCTGCTTCATGAACAATAGAATGCTGCATTTGTTTGCCGCAACTGCAGCTATAATGGAAATGCACCCTGTGCTTTGTAGTAGCAGTCATTAATTTTGGTAATGATGTGTTATCTTTAATTAGCTCATTGTCTCTGATTCATGATTTTAAGTGACAGCCTGATGTTAGGTGAACGCGGCAACCTACAAAATCAAAAGAAAATCATCCATTTTGCTCTGATTTAAGTCTACAGTGACAGGCCATCACATTTTTATTAAACAGCATCTCACAACTCTGAATGCAGAATATTACCTTTAGCCTTTGGAATGGACCTGGAGGAGTACATGACAGCATTGCTAACATGCTTTACATAAGGTTTAACTTCAGCCCATACAATGCTGAACCTAATATCAGATGTCTGCCTATCTTTGAAACATATCCACTCCCTTTCAGTGATACAGAAGTCACAGGATAGGACTGCTGGAGAAAATGAGATCTGTGTAGCACTGTAGTGAGAACTGGCCATTTCGAGTCCTTCTAGTAACCAAAACAATCACCTCTGGTGTCTGTAAATACCTTAATTCATAAGGAATACATTATACAACTGTCCTACCGAGTTCTTAAAAAGCACCCCCTCTTAGTTTCATGTCATGCCTTATGACACTGTTATATTCTACTCTTCTACCGTCAGTAGCAAGCTCTATATAATTGATGTGCAAAGCATAATAATATGCAGTTTTCATTCCATGGCCACGTTATGTAAAGCTTCGGGGGCATGATGAGTACTGTGCTGTAGTTCAACATGAGATGAAAATAGAAGGGAGACAAAAACAGGAAGAAACTACTCCTACATGGGTGTGTTGCTACTCTGCCATTGTTGTTGCCTGTTTTTAGATTATCTCTCGTCTGACACCCCTTTGGTGAGGTAATGCAGCAGAGGCTTCTGTCATACTGTTGAAAACAAGCATACTGTAAAAAAACTGAACAATTATATTATTATATTTGTTATTTGTTATTATATTATACTGAGATGGTGTAATTTTCAAACTGCAAGAGATGTAATTTTAAATAAGATGGTGTCTTAAAAAAACGCAGCAACTGGAAGTTTAAGCCAGCAGACAATAATGACAACTGTTACTGGTAAACTTATTCAGCAGTAAATAACCACATTATAAAGTTCTCTGAGCTGGCCGGACAACATAAAAGAAATCTCAGCTGTTAATCTGCAATTAATGCTCACCAAAGATTGGATTGTGGAACAGGAAACTTCACTAAAAGAGTGGATTGTGTCTGATCAGTTTCAGAGAGAGCGCTGTGGAGTAAATGACGCACAGGTTAATGAAAAGCAGACAGAATGACAGACGAGTGAACAGAAGCACAGCAAAGCCAAGCAAACTTGATCCATATAGTGTGTTACTCTCTGTTACTCTGTGTGTATCTCCAGGTGAGATTCAATGTGCTTCACATACAAACACAGACATGTAGTATTTATATGTGTATATGTATATTCAGTATATACTGTATACATATATACCTATACCTGTATACATATAAACAGAATCTGTAGTTAAATGTTTATGTTATGTCATCAAGCTTATCACCTAAAAGCTCTGCTGTCACTGGGGCTGTGAAGTAGCTCATCCTGTCTGTGAAACTAAAAGTTAGGATTCATCGGTCAGATATTAATATGTATTTAATCATATCATTGACATGATTAGATTTCTTTTTCAAAAGAGGTGCAAGAGTAAATCAAATATGAACAGATAATATTGTACATGTAGGATAACAGAGGGGTAAGAAAAAAAAAGAGAAGACTACCTGAATTCTATCAGAGTCATAAAACCATTTAATGGCCTTTTCATGGAGACCTACGTACATTCGGGATAATTCTTGGTAAAAGAATATCTTGTTTTAAATCTGTGTATGGCCTGTGATTATTTTTAATTCAATTCAATTCAATTTTATCTGTGTAGCGCCAAATCATAATATACATTATCTCGAGGCACTTTACAGGGTAAGGTCAAGACCTTACTTTGTTATAGAGAAAAACCCAACAGTTCCCACAAAGAACAGGAAGAAACCTCCAACAGAACCGGGCTCAGGGTGGGCGGCCGTCTGCTTCGACCGGTTGGGTTTAGGAGGAGAAAAAAAGGGGGGGTGGGGGGAGGAGAGAGGAGAGAAGAGAGAAATGGAGTTATCAATAATAATGACAGATAACAGTGGTTAATAGTAATGATGAGTAGTGGTGGATCTGAATCCTGCTGCTCCAGAGGCAGAGATGCCTGCAGAATGAAGACAGAGAGAGGGAGAGAGAGGAGAAGCACAAACTACGGGGGAGAGAAAAAAAATACAAAGTTAATGGCATGAAGTAGTCGAGAGAGAGAGAGAGAGAGAGAGAGAGAGAGAAAGAGAGAGACCAGTGCATCATGGGAATCCACCAGCAGTCTAGCTCTATAGCAGCATAACTAAGGGATGGTTCAGGACATACCCCAGCCCGCCCTAACTATAAGCTTTACTAAACAGGACAGTTTTAAGCCTGATCTTAAAGGTACAGAGGGTGTCTGCCTCCCGAACCCACACTGGGAGCTGGTTCCACAGGAGAGGAGCCTGATAGCTGAAGGCTCTGCCCCCCATTCTGCTCTTACAAACTCTGGGAACCACAAGTAGACCTGCATTTAGAGAGCAAAGTGTCCTATTGGGAAAATAGGGAACTATAAGCTCTTTAAAGTGGATGGTGCCTGACCATTAATGGCTTTGTAGGTGAGGAGGAGGATTTTAAATTCTATCCTGGATTTTACAGGGAGCCAATGCAGAGAAGCAACACAGGAGAGATGTGATCTCATTTCCTAGTTCCTGTCAGTACTTGTGCTGCCGCATTTTGGATCAATTTGAGGCTTTTTACTGCATTTTTGGGACATCCTGACAATAAAGAGTTACAGTAGTCCAGTCTTGAGGTAACAAATGCATGAACTAGTTTTTCAGCATCCTTTGCAAGTTTTGCAATATTGTGCAGGTGGAAGAAGGCTGTCCTAGAGACTTGCTTTATATGTGAAGTAAAGGACAAGTCCTGGTCAAAAATGACACCAAGGTTTCTGACTGTAGCACTGGAGGCCAAGGTGATGTCATCCAGAGTCAGTATATTATCACATAGCGTATCTCTGAGGTGTTTTGGGCCAATTACAATAACTTCAGTTTTGTCTGAATTTAAGAGTAAGAGATTACTGGTCATCCAGGTTTTTATGTCCTTAAGACACACCTGAAGCTTGGCTACCTGGTTAGTCTCACCTGGCTTCATGGATAAGTACAGCTGGGTGTCATCTGCGTAACAATGGAAATTTATCTGGTGCCTCCTAATAATGTTTCCTAGAGGAAGCATATATAGAGTGAAAAGTATTGGTCCTAGCACAGAACCTTGTGGAACTCCATGACTTTTAATGTAAATTTCTAAACACTAGATTCAGTGTATGTGACAGGCAGAAATTTGAGTCATATTACCAGTACTCCCAGTCCTGCTGCCCAGTACAGACTATTAAGGTTATGTTTCACTGCCTTGACCTCACTTCCACATCCTTCTTCTTTTGGTGAATTATTTGGCTGATTTATAATTGAACACATCCCAGCTCACTAGCTCTGCAAACAGCAAATACTTCAGTTGGTATAAATACCATGCGTTGTACATGACTGTACATTCCTTGTGATTCTATAAGACCAGCACAAAAGTGCTGTTTAGTTTCACCTATGTAGAATGACCTTGGTCTTACTAGAGTTCTTATAAACACTTATAAACTACTGTAGGCACTCCCATTTTTAATCAGTGAGTAGCTTCCAGTCTTTAGAAACTTGATGAGTGGACTTTGCGTCCAGTCAGTGACATTGACTCACCAATAAGAACTGAAACTCAGGGTAGAGCAAGATAGGGTTGGGCCAATAGATGATAATCACACACACACACATACACACACACACACGCACACACACACACACACACACACACACACACTTATATATTTTTTTTTACACTCTTAAGAATTGTTAGTACGGTCAGTGAGCCACTGTAGGTGTGAAAACACATTATATTTTCCCCCAACAAGCTTCAAACACTTTCCCTGCTGTTTGTCAATTACCTGTTTTAAAAATATCCCAGTTTGGGTTCAAACCAAAAGACTTCACATTGGTTTGAAGCCTCATGCTGATCTAAACCTATTCACACAGCTCTGCGGTTAGCAGTGTGACCTCTGTCGAAGACACTGACCTCGAGCACCCTATAGGGACTGACGCATCCTTCTTTTTGCTTGCCTCAAAATAGATATTTCCCTCAAGGCAAATGGCTTAAAGAGTGATCTTATTTTTAATGCAGATATTTAGTCATTTAATAATTTCATTGACATGGTTATAATTATTTGTCTATTTTTTTTTAAATATACTAAAAAATGTAGACATTTATTATAGGTTAAGGCTGACATGTAATATTATTATTATTATTGTTATTGTTATTATCATCATCATTTGTAGTATGATTTGTAATCATTTGTATAATGTATTCCATTATATTTAATGATATTAATTATTATTATCATTATTATTATACAGTAAATGATACAGTAAATTCAAAAACCAGACTTTAGCCTATACTAAGTCTGTATATTCTACTATATGTTTGTAGAACAGAACAGTGTACTAATACTAATACTAATAATACTAATAGCAATACTAATACTAATACTAATTACAGGCTATAAGATGTAAGAATACTATGCAGTGGTAGAATGATATGAGAAATTTAAATTAGTTATACATTAAAAATGTTTACATTTCATTCAAGTCAATGGCTTTTCTAGTGTCAGCAAACAGACAGACAGACACAAACACGAGCCATGCAAAAGGGGATTTACCCTGCACTCTCACCCATAACCCTGATAACTGCCTCCTGATGGATCTTGAGATCGTACTTCTCTTTTTTTTAACCTACAAATAACCTTTTACAACCTCTATAATCAGGAGCACACACAGAAAAGTGAAGCCCTCATTGCTTGACTAAATGCTTCTTTTCACCAGCAGAGGAACATGTCCTCCCACAAAATGTCAAAACACCACTGATCTGCGGCACCTTGTATGTCTATTTTTGCCCCACTTGATGGTCTGTGTGTTGTATTGCTGTATTGTGTTGTCAGTGTATTTACAATCTCCAGGACTTATTGAAGGCCGCAAGCCCTGATTCAAAGTAATCATAAATCTAATTTGGGCAGAAATTATTAGCAAGTTAAATATTTTTCTTATAAGAAGACATGTCTGTCTGTCTGTCTGTCTGTCTGTCTGTCTGCTGAAGCTATTTTTTGTTTGAGCCTGGCTAAGGTCCTTCCTGCACCAACAACAAAACTTTATACTCAATACAGCATGCTGGGTAGACTTGTGATCAGCTGTGTTGCCTAGAAACAGCACTGCTTCTCTATAGGGGTGAGGAGGACAGACTTTCTGCAAAGGGCAAATAGATTCTGTTTAGACCCCCTTCATTGTGTTTTGTGAGTTCACTGAAGTGGTTAAGTTGTCAGATGGTTAATTGTTCAGATTTAATAGTGCCTGTTGGCCTCCCTAACTTTTGTTAACTAGCTCACCCTCTCTCATCACTAGATCATAAGCTGAGTTGACCACTTACACTGAGATGACTGTAGAGTTGAGCGTGAGGACATGTTGGGGTATTAGGCAGGTGAATATATATATATATATATATATATATATATATATATATATATATATATATATATGTATATTTCCTATATATTTTCTCTGAATATGATTCAGAGAGTAAATGTCAATATAGAGTCTTACTGAGTTTACAGTGTCTTGTCTGGTGTAGCAGTTGAGTTTATTTTGTGGTGAGTTACCAGAATTGTTCAGTCACTTTATAGAATCAGAATCAGAATCAGAATCAGAATCAGAATCAGAATCAGTTTTATTGCCAAGTATGTTTTCACATACAAGGAATTTTTTCTGGTGATTGGTGCAATTGATCAGCAACAGTGGGGCTCTCTAGCCTTGTTGATAAGGCTAATAGCAGATGGGAAGAAGCTATTTTTGTGGCGAGAGGTTTTGGTCCTGAAGGACCGCAGCCTCCTGCCAGAGGGGAGTGTCTCAAAGAGTTTGTGTCCAGGGTGGGAGGAGTCGGCTACAATCTTCCCAATAGCAATGTGATTGAAAGATGAAAAGTGAAACCCACATCTTGAAACACAGTACAAGGACTGTCTAATAAACTGTTCAATAAATCAACTCAAACCACCACCAAACCACCTCCGATGTCCTACAAAATACCCTCAGAGGGCAGAAACAACACAACAGTACCTCTAATCATTAACAAGATGAACTGGTCAGTTCTTATCCAGTGGAGACTGGAGGAACAGAACCAGACTTCTTCTTTTGAAAGGTCTCTGGAGGACTTCACTCGCATGCTTGTTTCCATGATGTCTCCGAACATCTGGTCCAGAGCCTTCATCTTTTTGGAGGAAGCAACTTCATCTGTAATGAAAAGAGGGAAACTGAGGACTGAGGAAAACCGACTGAAAAAATCCAGAAACAGGCCATAAATAAATAACTAAACAAACATTTAGCGTATTCTGTGTCAGTTCATATAAATAACAAAATAAAAAAACAAAAAACTAAATAATCTTAAACTTAACTACTGTATGTATATTTCACTAGTGAGTAATGATGCCATTAAGTGTATTTATTGAGTGTATTATTGAGTGTATTTTATATAGCCCAGGTAATTACTATATCTGAACAGTGGGCTGGATGAATCAGTCTCTTTTCCAAGTTCTGTCACCACATGACTGCAGATTTGTGGGAACACACCTGCAGTCGGCTCATCCCAGTTTTTCACCTGGCCTTACTCACTTTGTGCAGGCCCGTCATCAGCCTCACTGTCTCTAACCAATTATTAACATTATTAACATTATTGACTGCAGTTTCCCTAAAGGCTTGTCATTGTAACACTGTAATACACCTGCAGGTAGGAATTCTGTTAGGGCATGAGTGTGTGATAGAGAGAAGTGAATGAAAGAAGAGTGAAAGTAAAAGAAATGTGTGAAAATAAAAACAGCATATTGCTGGGGTGTGGCCTCGGCCTATACTTCAAGGTACGACCTGTCTCTGATCTCCTCGTCTTTGATGAAGGACGGGGCTTTGAGGCTTCGAGGTGAGGGGCAGTAGCAATGTGCAGTGTGTCCTGAAGGCTTTGGTACCTGGAAATAGCTTGAAACCCCAGATGATTTAAAATGGTCTCTTCTTTAACCTTTTCGCCTTGTTCCACTTAGCTTTTTTGCCAAAGTTATTTTCACCAGCATATTATCGTATGGCTACAAGACCAGCAGATACTTAGAGACTGTTTTTCTTGCCAGACGGCAGCAGGGTGAGCATGCTGTACCTGGGGTGGGCGTTGTCTTTTAGTACCCTGCATCACTGATGCTCAGTAGATGGCGATAGTGGGTTTATTCGCCCCCTCTGGACCTTTCCTGTCCTGGGATGTGGACAACCCATCCAATTAAAATGCTCCTTTGTTGAAGTGACTTGTGTCTTCATCTCTGAGATGTTGCACAGGTCACCCCCAGCAGGGTGAAAGTGCTTTTCCAGGTTTGTCAGGACAGGGACAGCCATTGATAGGATGGGGTTCTCCTCCTGACTGGTGCAGCTGTATCTCTGACACTTCGATCTGTTGAATTTCCAGTATGCATCAATTAATCTTCCTACCTCCAAGCGCTGGGTCTAACCTGCGTTATGTTGTGTTGTGGAGAAAGATCTCACAGACTGGGATCATTCAGCAATTTATTGCAAGGTTCGAGAAACAAAAGAAACAACGTAGTCACAGGATCTCTCTTGGGTAGACGTTGAGCCATGAGCAACAATGTCAAAAAAATGCTTCACCTCCACCAATGTTTTCTCAACACCACACTCAAGTGTTTCAAGCTAAATGTAGTCCTCCTACACCATGTTTCAACAAACCTCTCTTTTAATCAGCTGACTTGGGCATGAAACAGATGACAGTAACATGCATGCTGAAAAGTTTCTAATGATTTAACAGTCTGATAGTGGGTGCAGACAGCAGGATAAATAACGGAAAAAAGCAGAGAAAAATGTTAAATATACAGACTCTTCGTTTTATTGCTAATGTTTTAATTTCCGAATACGTGTAATTGGAGACTGACTGATTCGAAATGTTGACAGGATAATGAGCCCTTTCATAGGATATAAATACACACAGCCCCAGCAGTAGCTTTAACCCTGATCAGCTGACCACCATGGAGCTGAGGGGCTCGGACAGTGTTTGCCCTCTGAATCGTCCCTCCATACAGGGGGAGGTCCCTCAGACACACCATGTTGCTTGGTATCATGTTGATTCAGCAGTACCAAGTCAGTGGCTTTGTTCAGAATGCCAACTTCATTTCTGAACAGTCTCATCTTCATTCCAACTCATCCACCCCAGATTCCTCCCCCACCTTTCTTCTTCACTCCTCATCTTTATCCCCACTTTCTTTCTCTTCCTCCCCCAGCTCAACTTCACACTCTGCGGAGGAAATAAATAAATAAGCAATGTGGGGGGCGGGGGATCGGTTCGGTTCTCTGTTCACTAATGCTGCTGAATCGATGGACAGTTACCACGGTAACAGGAAGGCTGGCACCAAAAATATATTCTATACAACATCTTTAATACCTCCCCCTACATTCAGTTTGCCGACTGGTGCATTTTCCCACATACACAACTGTGAAGTCAGTTCCCAGAGCAGGATGTATGTGTGGTGTAAACCATGTGTCTCCAAATGAGAAATTAAGGTAATAAGATGAAGCGTTTTTCAAACACTACAGTAAAAAACATATACAAGTATAAAAACACCTGCAACTTGCTCATAATATAAGTGTACATATAAGTAACATGGTATCTTTATTACAGAGACTTCTTTCTCCTCTGTAAGGAGCTTATTCATATTAAAGCACTGGATCATATGTGAAGCTCAGAGTTAAGGTCTGTCCTGTCACCTGCACCTGGACACAAAGCTCTTTCCTTATGACTTCAACAGCAAGTTCATTCCCAGTCTGTTACTCATTCAACCGTATTATTCAACTTATTCAACATATACACCAAGTATCATCAATCCACTTTGTTACCCCAGGCTACCTCAGGTGTGAGCCAGCTAATGTGTCATTGGGACAAGTTGAGCCCGGTGCTCCAGCTGCTACATGACACTGTCATCATTTGACATCTAGAGCCACACTACTCACACTGGTCTGCCAGGCCGTCACGCTGTGGCTGACTCACTGATTATAAAATGATCATGACTTTGAACTGAGCTAAACTTGTCTATGAAAATAATAACACTAATCATATTAATAATACTAATAATTACTGATTATATTAAACAGTCCTGTTACTGAATGTGTAATGATTGCAACCCTGATCAGGGTTTCCAAAAGGAAACTGGTTAGAGGAGGTGGTATGTGCGAGTCACCCACCCTGTCTGATCACTGAACTTGAACTTGATGCAGACTGTTTTGGCTGAAATGTGTCTCCAACTTACTTTAGCCTGCATCTGCCTGCAGTTCAGTGGTGAATGTTTGTGAATGCCTGGCTATAGACTTGTTGTCAGCAGCTGACTGTGACTGACCAGGATGTTTGTCTCAAATTTTCTAATTAAAACCCAGAAGGTAATTTGTTACTTTTTTAAAATTGTGGTATTTTAAATTTAAACAAGATATTTGTTAAAGGAGCTATTTGTAAGTTTGCTGTAATTTTTTTGCTACATAGCCAGTGTTAGCATTAACAGCTGTCAAATTACTAGCCTTGAAGAGAGCTTCAGCTGCTGTTGCATTTACAAGACAAGAGGTTATAATATGTCCTCTGAGCAGCTACCTCTTCAGGGCAGTGTGATAGTGACTCACTATCATAAATTGATGTGATGGTTCAGCTGGACCGGTCCCGGTCTTTAACTTTTTAAAAGTTGCATTGATTTATATTTATATACTCTGGTGCTTCTCCAAGGTTCTCCATCAAGCAAAGTGTGGCTGGCGTCATTACGCCGGGGCCACACCCACTGCGTGTCTGCTGTGTCGCTGCCCCTGCCAGCTCTATCTGTCAGTTTGCAGGATACTTGAATGTTTGAATCATTATAAATTATTCTCTTCATTATAAATTAATTTCAGATTTTTTTTGACAGATAACGTCTCTGAAATGCCATTGTCTCCACATGCAGCTGCTAAAATAGTTTAAAACATATCTTTCAACTTTTTTCTTGTCTGTGTCATGTTCAGATTCAGCTAGGACATAGAGACTATAGTGGAGGCTGTCAGTTTTCTGTAATATTGCTGGTATGAGGTTAACTTGATATCGACAGGTCTTTTCTCTGTCTGTTTTTGCTCTAAGATGCATGAGGCACTTAACTTCTCATCACGCGCCTCACGCAGGCAGTGTGCTTGCTCTAATCCGTAAACATGGGCGAAATGAAAAACAAGACATCCCATAGCTGCCACGCACACGCAACATATGCAGGATGCCAGAGCCCTTAGTGTTGCATCTTGTGGAAAACTTGGAGGACACTTCAGTTCATGAAACGGGAGTGGTAGGAAGCTGGACCTGGGCTTGTTTGCTGTTTGTGCAAGAAGATGGAAAACCAATGGCCTTTCTATTTTCTTTCTCTTTGGTTTTCTTTATATAATATATTTATAAGTTAAACTCAATACATTGTGATTAGATTTTCTCTACCAAAATTGGTTAAAAGATAAATCCTGAATTAATGAAATATGTTACAGTGAATACTGCTCATTTTCCCAGAAGCTTCATCATGTTTTTTCTTCAGCACATTTTATACAAATGTAACAGCTCTTTGCCTCCACTGTCACTCTCTGCGGGAACCCTGCTCATAATACAGTTGGAGTGTAAACTGTTGCACAATACACACAGCCAGTTATCAGAGGATGCAGATGAGGAACTCAAAGTAGTTCCTATTAGTGTGTGTGTGTTCAGTATTACAAACAGTTTTAACCCATAATTAATACTTGTGATGTCGTGTAGTCATAACAAAATGTCTCAATAATTATCTTGTTCTTTCTCTGAAATAGTGAGGTGTTACTCTTCTACTAGTGGTTTTCTTCAGAGCACTGTGGTAGTGACAGTGTGGAGTGCTGCTTGTTATGTAACAGAGAGTGAGAGAGAGAGACAGAGAGGGAGAGAGCGAAAGTGTCTACAATGAGAGGAAAGAATATTTCATCCAAGAAGATCTGCAATATGCTGGAAATAAACATATTCTGTGTTTTCTTCTAAGTGCACATTATTCTCATGTGTATTTAAGCACAAACTCACACACATGCACAGAGAGATGCACATTACTCATACAGTGTACCAAACATCATTTACATCACACTCTCGTGGTTTGTGTACACACTCTACACGCTTGTCCTATTTCTCTCAGATATCCTTTTCAATCCCAGCAATTCCTGCACAAGCAGATCTCGCTCAGCCAGCAGACCTCCCTACGTTTGCTTTCTTCTTCTTCTTTGTGTGAGTTGTACATTTGCACTCTCCCCCCTCCTGACAGTTCAGTCTAACCTGCTTGCCTGTGAGCCGCGAAGCTTTGCATTAAGTGAAGGCTCTTTTATTTACTGGTGTTTTAAATTTCCCTACTGAAAAAGTGGTCTTTCTGTCTTAGTGTGGTACAATGAGAGGAGTGTTCCTCCCACTCAGGGATGCTACCACCTCCGTCTCATCTTCTAATCCTTGAGGAAGGTTTAGCAGTATCCCCCGGCTTCCTTCATGTTCCTACAACACTGCCATGTTTTTTGCATGCTACTGTGCTCTGAGGTCAGACATGAAGGTAAGGGACTTCCAGATGCATGTGTGCGCTTGTGTGAAGGGGAAGTGGGATAAGAGGGTTGTGCATATGATTCCATGTGAAGCCCAGTTTGCGAGCGGAGTCAAACTTGTGGGGCTGTAGCACAGCTGCACAGGTGGTGTTTTATCTGATCATTTTTTGTTTGCATGTGTTTTCACTGGCTTTCTGTCGCATGTGCTTTTTCCAAAACTGGAAGGCTGTGAGTACAGCTGCCTGACAACAGAGCTGTTTTTAATGCTTATTAACAACATTGATTTGATGATATTGTTTCATCATTTTCATTCAAGTCACAACAATTGGACTTTGTACCCATCAGCACAAAGCTAAGCCCTGTAGTCACCTCCACCTTCAACCTTGGCTGATATAGGAGTTAATGCAGCCTGTTAAGTAGGCTCAGTCTCAGCTTTGATCACTCACTGCTGCAAAAGCTCAGTGGAAATAGCTGCCAACCTAACAGCTATTCCACTATATGGTTACATGTGGTGCACAGTTGCTCTATCAGAGTGCAGTGAGTGGATGCAGACAGAAATGCATGAAATGAGGCTGTAAATTGGAACACAGAATGTGATATACTATATATTTGCATTTGTAGTGTTTTGTATCAACACTGGCAAGACTCATACCTCTGCTTATCTAGCTCTCAAGACACTATTGCAATTAAGCAGATTTTTATTCTCTGGCGCTGCACACTGATTAACTAGGACTGGGTTTATAAAAGTCCAATAAAAAGACTAAATTGTATAGATGATATTTACTGAGTTTTGGATTTTGAATCTAAACATCTGAACATTATTGTGAGAATAGATATAGAAATCTGAGACTGGAGCCACAGGGAGTGAATAAGCTTAGAGAAACATAGTGTATGTTATAAAAACAGTATAAATAGCATTATGAAGAAAGTGAAATCACAGTTGTAGTGACCGTCTTCTTACTTACCAGCTTTCTAACCAGCGCTGTTTTTGTCAGTGTACTGGCAATAAGCTTGACACAAAGTAACTCTTCAGAGGTAGTAACTCCATTTAAAATGTTTACTCACAACAAAAACAAAGTTACACGATCCTTCAATGTAATAGTAGAAAGAGTAAGAGTGAAGCTTCATATGCTGAGAGGGACTTCTCCTGGGAGAATTATTTCATATCTTAGATAAATAACCAATAATAATAATGACCAATTCACCATTTGGATAGTAAGCTGTAAGTAAATATTTATAATAAAATAATTGTATGGACAAATTTAAATAATGGGTCATTTGACTCAGTTATCCATGTCAGCCCATCCAATCGTGTTTTATAATACCTGCAACAGTGCCACATGCTGCACACAAACAGATGTTACGCTGACTTATGTGTCCTGACAGGTGGGAGAAATAATTTCCCACGGTTGGGAAATCCAACATTTGGACTGGGAATAGAGATCTTCTTTATCACATTAAGCCTGTAATATGAGGCTAAACATTATCATGAGTAATAAAAGGAAACTGATGAGATGTTTTAATTCCTAGTTCTAATAATAGGACCAAAAATGCACCAAAGTGCAAATGACTTGTGTGGACTGATTTTCTACTCTGACAGAAAGCACAGGCCTTAGTTATTATTATATTATATCACTGTACAGAGTCAGTGATGACATCTACATGTGCTTTAAACTGACCCACAGGTGACATAGGTGATATGTGAATTCATCTTCATCTGGCATGGATGGTTGTGTTGTGCAGACTAACAAACATTACATTACCACAAGACCTGACAAATGCAAGTATCAGTGCAGACCTTGAACTTAATTTGGTTTAATGCTGCATTGGTGTGTGATGAATCATCACATTTAACAAGTTCTCCCTTCCTTTCCCTTTGTTGTCTGCCTCCCCCCACAGCAGAGGAGCTAGACTCAGCAATGTTCCCATTCTAGTCCCTCCTTCCCTCCTCATTTTCTGTACTGCCTCTCCATGAGTGTTCTCTGTGATCAATAAATGAGTGATCTATTGGTGCTGTTTTACATTGATTTCTGCTCAAATCCACATAAATCAGTAATGCCATTCAGGATATGGATATTGTTGCTGAACTAGTTTTCATACAGTAATTATTCTCTTCCCTCTGTTCACTGTAGTATCTGACCTGCAGGTAAAAGCCCGTCAGTCACATTGCACAATGTATCACAAGTTAACAGGGTGTTAAAGAGCTTTGAACACTTGCATGTCTACTACTTTAAAACATTTCAAAATGTTTATAAAGGACATTGTTCACTGCAGTTAGACTTTGGTTATTTGCACTGTACAATTTAATATGAATCAAGCTCTAACTGACTATACAGTGCCTCAAGGTAAATGTACATATCCAGTAATTGCTAGAATACAGTCTCATAATACATTTGTTACTTTATGGTAATTTTTGATTCAGGCTGCTGCCTAGAATAATTGAGCACATGTGCTACATGAGCGTTAATGCAGAGGTATTCTCAGTCGTTTTAACTGATATGCTGCTAAAAGTCTGTCAGTTTAAGTAAGTTTGTCAAGCTTGCCTGTTAGACTGATGAGAATAAAATGTTTTAGGTGACTTCAAACAGTAACTTAGCAATTGTGACAGCTTGAAACACCAAAGAGTCCAGTTCTTACTTTTTGGAGAGATTTAGTTTTGAGGGATTTCTGAACAGTTGGATGGATCAGTGGTGTATGTATTTTAACTCTCCTATGGCCAAGCTGCATTGCTCAAAGTCAGCACGCAAATACCCTTGTCAAGTAATCCATAAGTAGCAATATGCAGCACCATACCTAACATCACACTAAGATTTAGGAAGAATTATTCCTCACCATAATACACATGTCAAAGTCATTTCAAGCAGGGGTCCTTTGATCTACCTCATAAATACTTCACAAATCTTTTTTGCATTTTATTTTTATTTTTAATGTCTGGGTAATAAACACTGCAACATTTGAATTCAAACTGTTACACAAATAAAACACAGAGTTTGCCATTACAGTTTGAATGTTCAGTGAATGCACATATACGGTTGTATGCAGAAGTTCAGGCAAGTTCCATGTTTTATTGATTTTTAAGGGAAAAGAAGTAAAGAACCCCCAGCAGCAAACACACATTAAACAATATATGACCAGTAGGCAAGTATATGGCTGGACCATGTATGGGTACCCACCCCCAGGGCAGAATTTCTTTCTCAAGCCACCATGTGTCCCGTCATCAGATTTAGCAAGTTCTCCCTTGTTAAACCTTGTCCGACCATCTGCCTTGTCCTTTCCTCATGGGGGCTGTGATAATACACAACAAAACAAAAGGTTAAATACTAATTAACATGCCAGAATTAAATCCCCTTTCAGTACCATGGACAGTGGCACTCAGCCAGGCAAGAAATAGGCTACTGTCACAGGATCTGGCAGTGAAAATCCATTTCTGATTTTATTATTGTTTGAACTACAGACTGCTCTATAGTCAGACTGGACATCAGGAGCATAGGGAGAAATCCCGGCTGCCTCATTGGTGGACCGATCAAAAAATCCATAAAGTTGTTATGAGCCCTCTCTGTGTGCCTGTCATTCATTCATTGAGGATGGCTGTGTGTGTGCTCCAGGACTGGGATACATATATAATCACCCATCACCCTCACCGCAGCCATTATCACTCGGAGGAGGATGATAAATTTTGTCCCCACCAGGGATAAAAATAATTCAGCAGACGCAGGGATATATAGACCAGAGATGGATAAACTCTGGGTGACTGTCATATAATCTGCATGCCAGTTAAGCGTAACATGCGTTTCTGCTGCTTTAAATTTAATGTAATGATGCTATTTTCAACACTTTGTTGGCACAACAGTGGCGTGAATCGTGGGCTAGGGGCTACGCCTCTTGTCATGGGCAGTCACCCAGCCTCCCTGGTATCCTGACTGCTCGGGACTGCTCATCTCCAATACGGAAGATGAAATACATTTATTGCATATACCATTATCACTAAAACAGGCAGAGGAATTACTAAACACAAGATACACTGAGCAAGACAGGGATGGAGAGAGAACAGCCATAGCTAACTGCTACAGAAACTAGCAGATCTGAATAACATGTAAACGAAATAAAAGGTTTCTGTCCGCTGATCACTTTTTAAGGAGACACAGTCTCAGCCAATTGTTCCATTCTTGCAGGGCTCAAGACTAACGACGTCCTGTCATCCCAGAGACGACAGAAAATGTGTTTGGGACGCCTCCGGGACAAAAACATATATAGCCTATAATTTGACATTTACTTATTTAGAAATTGACAATCTGAACCGAGTTGTTGTTATAAACAGTCAGCTGCTTGGTAATGTTACTTCTTAACAAACTTCACCGGCGGTGTGTTTATTTGCTAAAGCATTTAGACAATTTCAAGATATGATTGTGGTATTTTTGTTCTCATAGTAAACAGGTTGTACGTGAACAGTAGTGATCCAGTCATATCCACGTTCACCATGGTAAACCGCAGGTCTGTTCATGAAAATATCACAGATCCTTAGTGGATGTGTCTGTCTTGAAATGATTCATTCATTCATTATATTCACTGTCATTCTTGAATGACAGTGAATACTGGGCACGGAGCAGCTGATCTGAAGGCACAGGAGGATTCCTGGTGTGCAGAGCTGGTTGTGGAAGGAAGGGAGAGAGCGATCAGCCCAGTGGAGCAGACTGCCACTGTGGCTCTGTGTGGCCTCATCTCCCTCACTGTGTCCAGATAACTATGTTTAAATCTGAGAGCAAAGTTGAGATCAAGAATAGTCCAGATGTTTCAAGTAGTCTAGTTGTTGATCCAGCATTAGCAACTGTGCAGACAACAGACAGGAGAAGCAGAGCAGGACCACAGCTCCCAGTACGGCTCCCAGTGAGTCCAGTTCTACACAATAAGCAGTATGCAGAAGACAACAGGAATATCGTCTATATGATTCTTGTAAAGTGCGACACAGGCTACATGTGAAGGTGTCTCCTGATGGGTTCTGGTTGGTCAGTCCAAGTCCAATATTAGGAAATACTAAGAAATACAGACATGTGTTTTGTCAGGAGCAGAAACAGGAGCGCAGCAGGCAGCCTATGTCTAACCATCTAATCTATAAACCACAAATCACACGAATGTCTGTGTGTGTGTATGGCATTTTGATTTTGGGATGGTTGACACTCACTTCAGGACAGTTAAAATTGTTTTTTGGGACGGTGTTGGGACAGTGGTGAAAAAAGTTAGTCTAGAGCCCTGCATTCTTGTCCAGTGGGGTTTTAAAAAGGAAGTCTGAGGCACAATGATCTTTGGCTGTTCCCATAGCTCATAAAGCCTGCAGGTGACTTCCTCATGATCCCATCCAGTTTCAATTTTAATTCAATTTTATCGATATCAATCATTTGCAAATCTGTCTGCTTGTAATGTTACCAGTCCTACCACCAGGTGTCACCATGCACATTCACACGTATGAGCCATCAGTGAATAATGATCAGTAACCAGCAAGTGTGAGCGGTCATATATAATGCTGTATGCCCGGTCTTCAACGTGGAACTCCACCTCATACTGATGATACTGTAATGTTTTGGTATGTGCTTAGCAGCGGGCTGCATATGCATCACAATATTTCTCCATAGCTGTGTGTGAATAGGTGTGTAAAGTGGTAATTTTCTCACAAAGTGCTGCTGAGTTGTGCAGCATTGGCAGTGTGTGTGTGTGTGTGTGTGTGTGTGTGTATTTTCATCTAGTGAGAAATGTGCTCTGAATCCTACCTGCTTCAGAGTTAGAACTTGTTTCCCTCTATGCTCACTGCTCTGTCAAACACTGTTGGTATTTACTGAATAATATCTTCAGCAACAAGCAAAATCACACAGACTGTTGAACACTGTGTGGTTTCTCTGTATGAGCAGTGATGCCAAGAAGAACACATACACTTGGTCTCAGCTGATGTTTAGCCATTCCTCTCACAATGAACCCTTTCACCAACAGCCTCTGTTCATGGTGTTGTGATTAACAGCTGTTGATTTGAGAGAATATTGTATCATTCATATTTCCACAGCACTGGCCTCACATGCATTTTTTGAAGCCAATGATCTTGTTTTGTAAAACCAGATCAGGCGTGCTTGTCTTCCTTCTGTTTTTAATTTCAAAATAAGGAATTATAATTATTTTTAAAGGTCCCACATTTTACACTCCTCCAGTGTTTTATCTGAAGTGTTGATATCTATCAGAGGATACCATCTCAGTGTAGTTTTACATCTCCTCTCTCAGGCTTCTCTCTGGAGCTCCAGTAAAACATGTTGGTGAGCCAATCAGAAGAGAGGTTGTGCCAAGAACGATCGCTGACTGCTTATGCCTTAGTTGATGTTGAGTTATTTATTATTATCTTATTGTTATCATCATTATTTGTAGAAATAAATTAATATTAAGTTTAATTTGCCCTGTCATAGTGTCACGTATATAACCTTATATAAACTGACGGGTGCACACAGACACACTGCGACCAGCTGATTGTCACTGCAGTGCTGCTTGTTGTGTCCTGTGATTAAACAGAGTGGAGGAGATCGACAGACAGACTGAACATGTCACTTACTGAAGTTTGGTTTCTTCTCCTGCTGCTTTTCATGGCTGTAAATAGAACTTTTGGAGAGAGAGAGAGAGAGAGAGAGAGAGAGAGAGAGAGAGAGAGAGAGAGAGGCCATAAACATAAACAGTTTCCATGCGCCTCCCCTTGCTGATTTTCAGTGATTGTGAAAGTTCTGATTTTTAAATGTAAATAATTAATGCTTTATTTATGACAACTGTGAGCATCACCATAAAATGTATTTGGGATCAGAATCAGAATCAGAATCAGTTTTATTGCCAAGTATGTTTTCACATACAAGGAATTTTTTCGGGTGATTGGTGCAATTGAGGATCAGGGGGATCAGCAACAGTGGGGCTCTCTAAGCCTTGTTGATAAGGCTAATAGCAGATGGGAAGAAGCTATTTTTGTGGCGAGAGGTTTTGGTCCTGAAGGACCGCAGCCTCCTGCCAGAGGGGAGTGTCACAAAAAGTTTGTGTCCAGGGTGGGAGGAGTCAGCTACAATCTTCCCTGCACGCCTCAGAGTCCTTGAGGCGTACAGGTCCTGGAGGGATGGAAGATTGCAGCCAATCACCTTCTCCGCAGAGTGGATGATACGCTGCAGTCTGTTATTGTCCCTCTCCGTGGCAGCAGCGTACCAGATGGTGATGGAGGAGGTGAGGATGGACTCAATGATGGAGGTGTAGAAGTTCACCATCATAGTCCTTGGCAGGTTGAACTTCTTCAACTGCCTCAGGAAATACATCCTCTGCTGAGCTTTTTTGATGAGGGAGCTGATGTTTAGCTCCCATTTGAGATCCTGTGTGATGGTGGTTCCCAAGAAGCGGAAATGCTCCACGGTAGCCACGGGGGAGTCGCACAGGGTGATGGGGGTGGGTGGGGCTGGGCTCTTCCTGAAGTCCACTATCATTTCCACTGTCTTCAGAGCGTTTAGCTCTAGGTTGTTCTGCCTGCACCAGGTCACCAGACGCTCAGTCTCCCACCTGTAGGCAGACTCATCGCCATCAGAGATGAGTCCAATGAGGGTGGTGTCGTCTGCAAACTTCAGGAGCTTGACAGACTGATGGCTGGAGGTGCAGGTGTTGGTGTACAGGGAGAAGAGCAGAGGAGAAAGAACGCAGCCTTGCGGGGATCCAGTGCTGATGGTCTGGGAGTCAGACACATGCTTCCCTAGCTTCACTGCCTCCTGTCAGACAGGAAGTCGGTGATCCACCTGCAGGTGGAGTCAGGCACGCTCAGCTGGGAGAGCTTGTCCTGCAGCAGAGCCGGGATGATGGTGTTGAAGGCAGAGCTGAAGTCCACAAACAGGATCCTGGCATAGGTCCCTGAGGAGTCCAGGTGCTGGAGGATGAAGTGGAGAGCCATGTTGACGGCGTCATCTACAGACCTGTTGGCTCTGTAAGCGAACTGCAGGGGGTCCAGGAGTGGGTCAGTGATGGATTTGAGGTGGGACAGGACAAGGCGCTCAAATGATTTCATGACCACAGAGGTCAGGGCAATGGGTCTATAGTCATTTAGACCTGTGGGCCTTTGTTTTTTGGGGACAGGGATGATGGTGGAGGATTTGAAGCAGGCTGGCACGTGGCAGGTCTCCAGTGAGGTGTTGAAGATGTCCGTGAACACTGGAGACAGCTGATCAGCACAGTGCTTCAGGGATGATGGAGAGACAGAGTCAGGACCGGCTGCTTTGCGGGGGTTCTGCTTCTTAAAAAGCCTGTTGACATCTCTCTCCAGGATAGAGAGAGACGTTCCTTTGGTAGGGGAGGAGGGGGGTTCTGATGTGGCTCTGATGTGGAGGTTAGTGTCAGGCTTGTCCCATTGTCTTTCAAAGCAGCAGTAGAACTCATTCAGATCATTGGCCAGGCGGAAGTCGTTAATGGAGTGGGGGGGTTTAGGTTTGTAGTTAGTGATCTGTCTGAGCCCTTTCCAGACAGAAGCAGAGTCGTTGGCTGAGAACTGGAGCTGAAGTTTCTCAGAGTACAGTCGTTTAGCTTCTCTCACCGCCTTGCTAAACCTGTACTTGGACTCTTTAAACCTGTCCCTCTTACTGTCATCATGCTGGTATTCGAGAAAAAGGAGAGAGAGAACACAGGGAAATCTACCTGTACTACCTTCACTGTTACAAAAGTGTTCTCCTGCCAAAAACAATGAACATCTGTCATCCTCCCACTCACACATTGTGAATGCAGCATTAGGTTTCTGCCAGACTAATACCATGAGGCAGACAATACAGCAGCTGCACTGACACAACGTTGTATAAGATTTACCTTGAGCGGTTTACAAGCTGTTGTGCTTTCATTCGAAAACACTATAAATACAAGCTTTGTTGCCATAAAACAGCACAACTTTCCAAACGTATGCTCCCAGCCACTGATTTAAATGATTACATACGTGTCTATCTGTTCGTTGTCAAGCTCATTTTGTGCTGTGTTGTGTGTTGCCTTGAGAATCATCCGTGCTGCAGCACAGTCTGTGCAGCCTGTGGTTCCCTCTTGGCTGAACTCCCTACAGTGGGGCGGGGTGTGGGAGGGAACTTGTTTGCCGCAGTTGCCGATGCACTGATGGGGAAGCAATTCATTGCTGTTCCACCACACCAACAACATTCACACACACACACACACACATACATGCACACACATACACACATCAGCACAATGAGCAGTTAGTCTGAGTGCTGCTGGAGAGCAGGGAGTAGTTTGACGAGAGCACTTCCCAGCAAGGGAGATAGCAGGTTGAATTTCATCACAGATACACACAGACACACACACACACACACACACACACACACACACACACTGTCAAACACACAGCTTCATACACAGACATGCAGGAGGAGAAAGAAAGGAGTGTGGAGGTAAGGAAAGACTTTAAGGCCATTCTTATTTTAGTATTTACAGATAATATGTGAGTGGGTGTGCATATGTGTGTGTCTGCATAGCCATGTGTGTGTTCATTTGCTGCCAGCTCAGCCTGCAGTCTGGGCTATGGAGGTTGAAACTGCAGCAAAGTCTGTCACTGAAATCGTAAAACAGTGACGTTCAACTGTACAGGCTTGTAGACCCCAGCCTCTAAATCATTCCCACATGTAAATCTCAGTGGTGAGGTAGTGTAGCTCCTTTTGTGTACTACACGCAGGAGATGTCGTTGGTGTAACACACAAAATAGCTGATTATAATGAGAGATGTCATGCTAAAACAGTTCATTGCTTAGTTGACTGAAAACATCATCCGTTACAATTCAGAGAATCTACTTATTTATGATATAAAACTAGTGAATGTGGTGATTACAGCTTCACAAATGTATTTATTTGCTTTGCTTCATTTTTTGAGGCGTCACACACAGCTGACTCCTCAGATTCGAGATGGAAGTGTCTCACTGTTTTTGACTTTTTGAAAGATGATGAGTTAATATACAATAATATTGGTAGTTACTCAGTAATGAAAACAATGGTTGGATGCAGCTCTAGTGGGATGTGATGTATCCACTGTTTGTTTCAGCTGGTGAACTCTCTCACTTTACCTTCTGTAGTGTGCATATGGAAAGCAGCAAGTAGTAAACTCTGGTATAAAAAATCTCTTGTCGTATGAGGTTGATATTTTCTGTTCATGACAAATAAATGTAATAAAACCACACAATACTGGAACTGTGTGTCAGTTCTGTAAACCATGTCAGGTCTGGTTTATTTTCTTAAAAAGGGAAATTATTGGTTCAGTACAACTCATTCAAGCTGTATTCGTGTTTGTTATTCGGAAGTGAAAATGAAGGTGAATGGTGAAATTATTACCTGAAACTTCCATCACAGTTTCTTGACCTGTCAGACTATGAGTTTGCCAGATGTCAGTAATAACTTTGATGTGCACAGTGATAATAATAAAAATTATTCCTGTGTTTCATTTTTGCTTTGTAGTTTTAATTTAGAGTTTCATATGTATCTGTTGTTCTTGTGTTTGATCTCCAGAGGTGGGATTAAGGTATTATATGTGGAACATCTTACCTATGATGAAAATCATCCTAAAACACTTGAGCAGTGCAGAAATCCTCTCTTCCTGAGAGGGGTTTATGTTAGTGCGTGATGTTGGGGGGCAGCACACTCTTGTTTTTGTTCTTTGGACAGATTTTATGTCAGTTCATCTACAACAAGACACAACAATGTTTTTCTTCATCGTAAATCCTTCACTGAAGCCTGTGGCAGCTGTAGTCTCATGAGCTGTTATTCACAGGAGGATTAGGATGTACTCTGCGGGGTTAGGCTCCACATGGACAGGTGTGTGTTTTAAACTGCTGACAGTCTCCTCATGCAGTGGCTGTGGCCACAGTGTAGTTGAACAGCAGTAGCAGTGTTTGGTCACTCCCTGGCTATCATGTATGCTGTCCTGCACTTGTTTTGTCAAAACACCATAAATATGTAGTCCTGGTAGTTATATAAGAAAATATTGGCTGTAGACATGTTTTCATTTTGACAAATCTGAATCATCTTGTCCTGTACCAGCCAGTTGGATCTGTTTAATTTGTGCGAGAGAACTGTTTGTGATAACGAGCGGAGAAGCATGTTGACTCCACTTGTTTTTGTCTAATGGCCTCCTTTTGTGAGAGCCAATAAAGTGGCCTCTTGCCCATTCATGCTTTCTGTCTCTGTCTTTCTCTCAGGCTCTCTCTCTCTCTCTCTCTCTCTCTCTCGCTCATCCTTTCTCTTGTCAGAATGCTGGTATTGTTTGGAGGGGAAAGCCCCCTTGTTTTTTTTGTGCTGGCAGTAGGGGAATTTAAGAGGTAGAAATGTGGGAGAAAAAGAAAGGTAAGACAGTTCCCCTGGAGGGACAGAAAAAGAAACCACTGCCTTTTATCTGTCAGCACAATGAGGAATATTCAGTGGGTATTTAAAGAGATGCAGCCCATGCACTTTATTGCATGTTGTTTTGTTACGTTGCAAACATAATGAATTCCTGCACCATATTTTCACTTACATCTTCCACCCAGTAGAGTGACATTATGGGTTGACACTTACATCACTATTTTCTTTCTCTTCAAATGAAAGTATTTAAGAAATTCACTTATTTTATTCAGCCTTTGGTCACATGAACTAATAACAAATGGCACCAACCAATCTCTAACTGTCAATAGAAGAAAACCTTCAAACTGCTAATGAATCTGTGTTTTGATCATTCTCAACAAATCCCAATTGCAGACCCAAACCCTAACAATGAACTCATCCAACTATGCATTGTATCATATCCAGAGCATGATATTTCTTATCCCTCCGTTGTTTTGCCCGAAAACTATTAGAGCCCATCTCTGTTGTTATACTTTCCTCAACACAATACAGACAAAAACTTTTCCCTATTCACCTTTATAACATTAGAGCATTAATTCAGTTTTAAAAGGTAAACGTGTGGAGAGGAAGTCAACTGAGGTAATCACTTATTAACGATGTGATTATATTTTTGTAATACTGTCATAATGTAAATTATATTAAGCAAGTAAGTATGGCCTCAGGCCAGTTTTTTTCTACTCCATTAGATGGCGGCCAGAACATTAAAGACTAAATTAAGGAACTGATAAAAATTCAACTTAAATTTGTTTTGTTACTGTTCAACATGTGTTGCTGCGGCCCAGAGTCACATATTATATGTTTGACTGATTAACTGAACCAGTGTTTTTTATTTCACACATGGCATGTCTGCTTTTTCAGAGGTCCATCAAGCAAACAACAGAACCTTTGGAATTTCCTGTCACAAATTTTCAGGATAAAAGCACACAATACCGGTAGTTTGAAATAAAGCATTGCTTCGAGAAAACCAAAAAAGCTAACTTTCCATGCTTTTATTTTGTAGGTAAAATCAAGGAAGTGATTCTGTGGGTAACTGTTGCTGTCATGACAGAGATCTATTTTAGAACCATTGTGCACTAACTACAGTGCAGCCTGTGGCCTGAAGCGTGACTGTTTGTGTCTGTCATTCACTCCCAACTTGGATAAAAGTAAAAGTATAGCATCTTCAGGTGGGGGGAGATTCTCTATTTGGACACTGTAGATGTCAGACTGGCAGTGCAATACTGTAAGATTAGGAAAAAAATCAGATTATCCAAATAATCTGGTGGGCCAGTTATAGCCCAAGAGTCGCTAGTTGCCGACCACTGCTCTATCGAATGGTGTGATACCTTGATTCCCTGTAATGTACACAGGACGTGTATTTCATTGACATGTTTCATAGTGTAAAAGAACATGGCTGTCCTCAGTTGATGAGTAAACACAGCCACTAGTATGACAGCATGTCTTCCTGAATGGATATATTTGTAATTTGTAATAGTATCATCAACCTCGTGTGGAGGAAGTGTTGTGTTTACTAATCACAGGCTGGTGGAGGTTTCATCTGGGAATTTGATTTAAAGATAAGATTCGATATGGTATTTAAAAATAATAATAGTAAAAGTAATAGTAATATCAATAGAATAAATAAAAACATGAAAAACAGTAGAACAACAGATTCAGATTGTTTGTGACTGTGGAACAGTGTTTTCTTGTGTTTTGAATGTGCATGTATGAACATTTGTCTCATGGATTTTGTTAGTTTTGTGATGAAGTGTGCTGTGGAATTGTTTTTCACATGTCCCAGGGTTAATTAATCCTCATTGACCTCAGTCAATGTTTATTACAGTGGGCTGTAATTGAGTTTTTAGTTACCATCTCTTTCTGTTCCAAACTTTATTCTCAGTGTTACAGTTCCATCTAGTGGTTCAGTTCAGACAACACTGTGCTCTATCCTGTAGATTTACACTGTAGAATCAGGATGCAGAGTTCACACAGTGGCTGCCAGGGTGTTTCAAAGGGCCTGATGCTGCAGCTGCTGCAGATGTATTACACAATCCTCATCTACAGCATTGCACAAGAACTCACCTGACTTGTAATGACGTCATCATCTGCAGCTCTGCAGGCTGAAGACAGTCACATGAGAGAGAAGTTTAACACAGCTGTGACAGCGGTTACCTGCTGTTATGTGTACAGAATTTCATCAGTTAACAGGGAAATTCAGATACTGTGTTAAGCTGCATGTCCACTAACAGGATGTATCTCAAGCATTTTCAACTGTCTCAAACTGTTCAGTTTCATATTGTGAAATTAATGGAAACCAGTGGCTGTTGGAATGATGGTAGTAAATCCAAAATGCTATAGGATAGTCTCAACACTGAAAACCACTGATATGTTTCTTTAAAGATGCTGCAGCTTAGAGCCAGTAACTGTAGAAACACAGAGGTTTCAAAGCCAGATTTGCTGGTTTGGACAAACTTTGCATTAGACCCAAAGATGTGGCCATTACATAAAATTTCTATTTGCACCCATGTTCATGTTTGCATTTTATTAGTCACAATCACAGTCTGTTTTTACAGGAGCAAATATATTTAGTTCATTGTGACTGCTTCTGCTCCCAGACGTGGAAAAAGTAGAGGAAGCATTTTCTAAATATTCTACACCAGAAAAAAGCCAGAAATTAAAATAACAGCTTGTAGTTGCTGGAGATGCCACATGCTTACACTGCACTTACACAGACATACTATATACTGGAAGTCACTTAGTAGTGTCCCTGGTAGAAGTCACAGTAGTCCAAGCAAACAATCAGGAAGCAGTACATTCTGACTAGGAGATGAAGTTTGACCCAGCAGAGTGTAACTGTGTGTGGTGTGTGTGGTTTTGTAATTTTCACGTGGTTCACTAATTTCATTTCTTACCTGGGCGCAGTGCCAGATAAGTGTGTGCAGTGCAGTGTTCTTCTGCACACTGTTGTGGGTCTGTCAAAGGGCTCAGTTCGGGTAGCCTGTGATTTGTGCTGGTGAGGGGGTGGATATGATAATAATTACTATAAGTTACAAGTAAAAGGTTTAATTGCAACTGTGTGGAAGAAAATAATTTCATCTGTTAGCAGTTATAGATGTGAGTTGTATATGGATATCTTATATGTAGAGATTACACAGAAACAAAGGAGTAGAATGACTCATTCTTGAACAACATCCTTAAGCTGCTGTATATTTGAACAGTGTCTGATTTCCGAAAGCAGAGTTTGCAATTAAAATATAGCCAGAGTGTGACTGATGTTGGATGATGATCATCCAAATCAGCCATGCCAGTGTGTTTCAGAAGATTCAGAATAAATACCTGGTAAATATGACCTGAGGTTATATTGACTATAACCTGTGTGGGCAGTTTTACCAGTGTTTTCTCCTGATTGTCTTTTGCATGGAGTCAGTCTAAAGTTCAGCCTGAGTCCAGTGCATGGATACTGTAAATACTATGAGCTTACCTCGGTTTCTACTTTTCATCATAAACCAAACATCTGCAGTGTGAGGATAATCACAGAGATGTTTGTATGAATTAACATTACAGATGTTGTATAGTTAGTTGGAGTGATGAGGCAATAGAGGGGGTGGAGGAGGAGGAGTACTGGCCAAGTGAAGGGATAAAAATGGTATAAATTTATACATTTGTTGGGGACTATTTTCAGTGGTGGATTAATACACTTTTGGTGGCTCTATTTGAGTATCAACCGTCCTGTTGATCCAGATACAGATGGATACATGTCACTTGTTGGAAGGATCTGTTCATCGTTGGTTTGGGTCTGCACATGAGATCAGTTGATAAGAAGTAAAATATAAACTATCACCACACAAGGCAGGGTAAAATGTTCTGGACAAAGATAAGTTTCCTTGAAAAGCATGTCCTCTTTATGACTTGCTTTCTGATTGGGAAGCCATTTTTCACATTCGTACAACTGCAAATGAACGCATTGTTCTGGCCAGCAATAACTAATGACTTCACACAGCTGCATCTCAACAGCTTGAGAATGTAATCAATAAAGTAATGAATCTTTTTTGCTCTGAGATTTGTTCTGCTGGGAACTTCACAATAAAAGTTGCTGATTGAAGTTTTCATTTGTCAGGTGAAGCCTTGGCCAGCTGGAGGCTCCATACAACATCAGCACTGAGAGAGGGTGACCTGCTGCTTTCTGTGCACAGCAGCTGAATACACAGTGTACTGTACATGTCACATACTGTGATACAGTATATGAAATAAAAACAGTGACAATCCTTTGTTTCCAAATGCACCAATTAAGGATAAAGTAATATGACTGATTATTCTGGTGATAAGTTACATTTCCACAGAAATGAGACTTGACAGGAAGAGGAAGATGTTAATCGAGACAAAGCGGGAAGAGAGATGGATAGAGACAGTGGGCACAGAGAGAGAGGGAGAGAGAGAGAGAGAGAGAGAGAGAGAGAGAGCGGGAAGAGGAGTATATGGTGGTGACAGTGTCAGTGTATTTGTGTATGTGTGTATATGTGCATGTGTGTGTGTAAGAAAAAAGCCCGTATGCAAGACCACACTCTCATGAAGCCTCTTTGCAGTTCTCTTGTTGGGTCCTGCTGCAGCTGATCTCGTCTGGTCTCGCTGAAACTTGGTGCCACAGCAGAGTCTGTCCAGCTACTCTTTTTACAGGAATGTCTCCAATAGTGAAAACCCCAGCGTGCACGCCAGTGTTGTGTCACTGCAAAGTTGCCTGCACCAACAACACTTTGTCATTGATGTTTGGATGCAAGGTAGGTTGCAGACCACTTTTCATCGCTTCAGAGCAACATGGTGATGTTGGCAGTGGCTCATTTTGAGTGGCAGATCAGTGAATGGAGAGTCATCCTGTATTCATCATACCGTACAGAGGATTATCTTGTGGTACTATCTGTGTAAACATGTGATACAACTGATGGAAGTGAGAATCAGGTGGAGTGCACTGTTATTTGTGTTCTTTTATAAGCTGACAGGTGAGGAAACAATTTTTCTCTGAAAAGCAGAGCAGTTTCTTTTGCTGTCTGCAGTCCTTGAAGCTGTGTTGATGCTTACTGGGGCTTAATGAGGGCACATTTACAACTGCTGTAATATTTCTGCATCCCTGTCACGCTTCATTTATCATGACGAGAGGGCAGAGTTACTCCTCTGCCTTTAATGTGCTGTAATGCAAGTTCAACACTTCTCGTCGTCCTCCTCTGCCTCCTGTTTTGGTCAATTTGTGCCGTCATTGTTCTGTTTCCCTGTGGCAGGGATGAAGGGTCGACATTCTAAAATGATTTAGATTCATCAGAAAGTGATTTTATTTTCTATTCTGAAACTGTCTGAAACTAAATTCTCAGGGTAAGGTAGAGGCAAAGGTACAGAAATGTGCCAGAGCAGTTTTTTTTACCTCTGCTGTGGTGAGCTGACCCTGATGCATGAAGCTCCTGCACACAGGACACTCCTGACTGCATGAGACTGGCTCTAAAACATGGACCAATATTGTAGCTTATTTAAGATAAACGATTAGCTACTGGAGCTAAAAACACTACTTGAGAAGCTGTGTTGTTCAGCAGGTAGTGATGCCAAGCAGGAGTTGTATGTGTCTTATGCAGTAGTTAAATATGATAGTTCTTGTGCCTTTATGAAATTGATACAACAATAATGCAACTTCTTAACAATGTAAATACAAGTTTCACAAGGTTAATGTTTACTTTTTTGTTTTAATGTCTCTACCTACAGTTATAGTTACAGCATCACATGATAAGTTCCTCATAAAGACATTTTGGATAAAAAGGTCACTGGTATTAGATCAGTATTTAACATCATTAGATAAATGACTACATCTAGTTTCTGTGGTTTAACTGTAGTTTCTGGTTACAGCTTGATAGACTTGACGATTACCCACCACCCCTTACAATCACTTCAAATGTGTGCTCATTCTTCTGACTGTAGCACAGCTTTACAGTAACTGTATCCATTATGGTCATTCAGACCTCAGCTTTCTTCTCCCCTGATCTTTTCATCAAAATGAGGATTTACGTCTCAGTTGTGCTTTTCCCTCTCTACTTTCCTTCCTATTTATTTCCTCCTTATAAAACAAGTGAGCATAGTTGTTTGCATCAGTCAGTTTAAAGGGAAGTCATCAGGTTTTGATTGTTCTCAGACCTCTCTGCCACTTGAGTTGAACATTGCTCCAGTGTCTCTGTTGTCACATTTACTGTCATGGTCGTTCTATAAGGGCCCAGTTTGGTGTCCAAAATATTTCTCAAAATATTTTGTATCATTTTGTAAAGTGATGTTCACAAATAATTCCAGAATTTCTATTTGTAAATTAGTATTTGTACGTGTGCAGAGAAGCTTTGGAAAAAATAAAAATAAAAAAAATAAAAGAGAATGCTTGAATAAAGTCTGTGAATAAACAATATCAGTGGAGAGGTGAACATCTGTGTGCAGACATTGCAGAAAATGGCACCAAACCACTGAAGATGGAAATATGACTGTAGACCCTGTTTTTACCATGTTCCTAACAACAAATTTCCCTGTGGATTTAATTTAAATTTAGACATTTAAAGTCATCTGGTCCAAAGATGAGAAAACACTGATGATGAGCTGCGTTACCTTTTCAGACCGAGAAGGATCACAGCGATTGTGTGTAAACAATGTCACTGGTTTGCTGAGTGTGGCTAACGTTAGCAGGGCTAGCACCAGCAGCCGTCTTACCACGTCCATATGCCCATGCTGAATGTGGTCAAGTGGTTATACACCAGTTTATTCTGACACAGCCTACAGACAACTTTCATTTTCCAGATCAAAGTACCTACCAAACTGAGCTGGTTTTACTCTTATCTTCCCGACTTTGCACCGTTCTTGTTTACAACATCCTGGTATTAGCACATGGACATAACCAGGTTTTTAAATTTATAAAGTATTAATAGTTCAACCAACAAATTTTCTGGTGCCACATAGTGAGGGTAGCAATGTTAAATCATTTAGTCCTCTAATAGCGCTCACCTCGAGTCCTTACACCTGTATCTGATTGAACAATGACAAACCAATCAGAGAGCATATGGTTCTTTAGCTGCAGGTAATAATGGTAAACGTAATGTGCTGTTAATATATGCATACCATAGACTAATAAATAAAGATGGATGTAGCCTCCGTGACATCACCCACAGTTTTGAAGCTCAGAGTGAGCGGCTCTGCTGTCGCCATCTTGGCAGTGCCTGACTCCTCCTAACTCCTGGCTAAAGGCTGTAAATATGTTTATTTCTGCTGTAAAGTTGGACATTTTGACATGAGAGTCTATAGTGACTTTTGAAGGCAGCCTCAAGGGGCCATGTTGGCTTCAAGTTTTAGATGAGGATGCTAGCCGACAGCACTGAGGTGTATGTAATAGTAAAATGAAGAGCAGTATCAGGAAGGCAGCTTGAACCAAATTAAGTCACCTCTTTCCTCAGTTAAACTTGGTCCAGTTTAACAAAGCTGAACGAGTGGAAGTAGGGTAGCCACATCGTCATGTGCACGCTGCCATGACACTCGGAAGTGGACCTCAGAGAGGAAAAAAACTAACAACAGAATCCCCCATAATCCAAACAAGCAAGCTTTGTGAGCTATTAGGTTAGGGATATTATGATTATAGGTTTAGATGCAGCTATAACAGTAAGACTACATGGATATAATCTTGTTATCTCTGTAGCACAAAACACCTGTTTAGTGAGGGGGTTTCTCAGCCCCCTCACACAGCCTGACACAGTGAAGCTAAAAGGATGACAACAGAAATGTGTATGTTTGACTGCAAAAGCAAGAAAAGCAGAGGGCAGGTACTTTTTCATTTTCACATCGTTCGTAGGGATCGTTCGTAGGTAATCGTAGGGATTAGGACTGTAGCAGAGAATGGGGGAAGAGAGTCTTACTGTAGGTATATAAAGCCAGAGAAAGAGGTCAGTGCACACAACCGTAAGGAGATTCCACACTAAATCTGCACAGAGGCTCTGAATCTGCCTTCGGCCATGCCACCCCACATTTCCATCTCCTCGTGATTCTGGTGGTTAGGGCTGTAGCAAACGTCAGAAAGGAGGGATCCTCTGAGTGGAGCATGACAGCACCACACGTGAGTGGTTACGCTCTGCACACAGCACAGCCCGGGCAGCCCCACGGCTACAGCATATTATAAACCCTCATGTTGAGAGGCATTGCACTGTAGGAGGAGGATTTGCAGCTTAACCAAGAAAATAAATTCATTGTTGTTTTTGATCACCAAGAAATGATGATGAATGAAAAATGAAACACTGTGAATAATTTTTAATTGCAATGAATTTATTTCCTGAAAAAAAAACAAAAAAAAAAACGAGAGCAAGCACTGTGAAGCTTGACTGATGTCAGATTTTCTCCAGCTGTATTTTCAAGTGTTTAGCTCAGGTTGACACAGAACAACAGCTTGGTGTGATCCAGCTGTGTGGAATAAGAGTCACTGCTGCTGGAGTAAAACAACAGCGCTTTGATTGCAGTGACAGTCTTAAACTGCGCAGTTTTTCCAACACGATACCTGCACACTGATTAAAAACAACACATTTACTTAAATAGTCAATGTTTCACTTCCAGTCAGAGATTCACCAAGTCAAAATATGTACCCCCCCCAAATAAAAACATGATATGTTTAGACATTTTCATTCCAAGATACAATGTAACCTCTAATATTGTAATGTGTGCATGGACCGAGTCTGTGAAGTGTCTTCTTAAAGTAATTTATGATTTCTCCCTTGGAAACAAACACATGGAACTCATCTTTGTAGGCTTGTGGCCTTTCATCCATCCTGGACTCAAAGCGATGCTGCACCTCTCTGGGAGTGTGATTTGTAAATCTGCATCAGTGCATACTCAGTGTTGGAGGCTTTGTAACCCACTCCCACTCAAGGGTCACTAGTTTATAATGACACTTAATGTAGCAGTAGTGAATGCTCTTACCGAGGGAGAGTGGGAAGAGGGAGGATGTAGGGGCCGGATTGGGTCCAAGTCTCTGTCATCATATTATATATATTATATATGCATCATATTTTTCTGTTAATGTACAGTAACATACATGTGTTGTTATAGAAACTATAGGCAGCAATCAACAAGAAGCTGTAACCTATTTTTGAATTTTCCTTTTAGACAAAAATCCTCCAAGCTAACAGCTACTAACAGGACTCCAGTCTGTTCAACCTGTGCAGATGAGAAAAAAACACATTCAAATGCACATTGTACCTTTTGATAGCACTGGAATTTAACCTTTTGCAGCGCTCTGATAAATCTCATTATTGGATCCTCTCAGATTCTGCTTTGTTTCACAAGCATTTTTCCTCAGCCTTCATCCCGTAGTCAGATGCCCTCCTCTTCCTCCATCCCCCCCGGTTCTCTCTGCCTCTCTCCTAGTAGCATTAGTCTCTTGCTACATGTTTAAGCATACATCAGTTAACGAAGCCATGCTTCATTCACATGGCACTCTTCATGCCTCAGTGCCATGACTTAGTTTTGCTGCTGTATACAACAAACTGCACAAGTAGCTTGGTGGAGGCAGTGTGATGCAGTCCTGTGCGATGCACACTTGTTGTTCTCGGCTTTGAAAGAGTAAAACGGCCTAAAGTTTTCTTTTGACTGAGCATGTACTGTTGCTGGAGTGGTGACATCCAGACTGAAAGTCTTTTTGTGGCTAATCTACATTAGATTGAGATCAATGCCTGCTGACAGTGTGATGTCAGCAGGGAGCTTGTTCCCGAGGAACATAGTAGTAGGAAAAGGCTCTGCAGGCAGCAGATGTCTTTTATTTCTAGTAGTAGTAATAGTAGTAGTAGTAGTAGCAGTAGTAGTGGTAGTGGCAGCAGTAGTATTAGATTGGTATATCATCTGCAGCATCACACTGTATAGTATAGCTGTAAGCAAGTTATTGGCAGTACACCACAGCTTGATTTTCATGATTCCATATGGAGACACACAGAGGTGTCACTGAGAAAGTTTATGCATGAATAAAATGGATATTGAAGCTCAAATAAAGTGACATCATTCCTGCTCCATCTCCTCCTGCTGGTGTACTCTTTTCCAACTCATAGCCCACTTGAAAATCTCAAAGATGTTGGCGACCCACATCCAACCCTGTAACAATACAGAGGCCAAATAATGTCCTCTCAGATCACTTTTTATTTTACTGATAACAATCAAAAATTCAGGGCTGAACTGAAAAAAGAGGAAGCTCAATTCTTCTTTTTTGTTTAATGGGAGAGATCACTTGTTGATTCACCATCTGTCTCTTTACTCTCTTTTAACTCTTCCTGTTGTTTACTAGCTGTCCATTTTGCTACTCCTGTTTTCACCATGGATGCCATCTTTCAGTGAGCAATCAGACTGAGATAACACAGATAGTATATGACAACATAAAAGTTCCTGTCATTGGGTTATCACTTATTGCCTTAGCATGAGAATTTTTTTTTTAATGCTTTCATTAAAATTGTGTCATTTGAAACCACTCTGTTGTAAATGATTTGTGGGCCCCCTTCGAATACCTTCATGGCCCACCAGTGGGCCATTGCCCACAGGTTGGGAACCACTGTACAAGACTAACTATATGAGATGTGTTAATTGATAGAAGTGGTTACAAGATGAATCATGTCCCGTAAGTGCTGACTGTGTAAGAAGAGTATAATTTCAGATATGGTGTGTTTGTAGTTTCTATGTTTAGATAGTCTCCTCTCTCCCATTAAATTTGCTGTGGTAAGGCAGAAAGCAGTAGAAGCTGCAGACACCTGCCTCCCTCCCCCTGTAGCAACCCCCAGTAGAAACAGCATCTGTGTTTGGGAACTGGCGTTATGGCCTTCAGCAGACAGACGCTGCTTCTGGCCTCCTCGTGTCCTCATCTCCTGAGAGGATGGCTGAAAATAAGTTAGTGCATGATATACTGTGTGTGTGTGTGTGTGTGTGTGTGTGTGTGTGTGTGTGTGTGTGTGTGTGTTGTTGTAGCTATGTTTAGAAGAATCTGTTTGATTCGTCAACGTCCCGACTTGTGACATTTCTCTGAGTCCAGTTGGATTGCTGGTCCTGACACTGTCAGTGTGTTCAAATACACACAACACAACCAAATGAGCCGTAAATACTTACAGCACAACAGAAATGTTTCCTGGGGACACAAAACAGTGATGAACCTGGCAGGGATGCTTGTTGTTGTTGGACTTGTTCAGTGTTTTGTGACTTTTGAAGTTATAAGCGTTGAACAACAAGTGAAACGTGGATGAATCATAATACATGTGTTATAATACATCCATGAAAGTGTGTCCCAGCCGGGCTCATCGCTTTTTTGTGTCCCCTGGAAACACTGGGTATTATACTTATTATTTGCAGCATGTTTGGTTATCTGTGTATTCGGTTGTGTTGCATTTCCTGGAGGATAAGTTAGACTCTTATGAATGTTAGGAACCTTGTATAATGCTTGTATAAATGGGGCATTCCACCTTTAAAAGTTTGAAAGTCTGAAATGTAGCTTAACGACTTGTTTGATATGTCGTCTCTCTCTTTCATAAACTGAATTAGATGGTAACAATATGTAATTTGTAGTTGTTGTAATTTGTCTTATAGCCTAATTGTCTCCCAGCTTCAGTAACACATTCTCTTGTGTTTGTTAACAGTGGCCCCTCTGCTATCAGCTCGTTTTATTATTGGACTTTTTTTACAGCCTCGCTCTCTGCAGAACTGATCTTATATTTTTTATCAGATATCACTGCAGCAGAACCAAAAGCAAGGAAGCACCTCAGTATTACATGTTTCTGCAGCACATCTCCTGATCCACTGATTAATCCTGCTGGAAGGCAGTAATTACAGAGTGTATTGAGGAACTGCTTCAGTAGCTTGAATGAAACTCCTACCTGTGTCATAATAGTCTCCCAAATATAGGTACAGCACAAAGACGTGGAGCCAGTGGGTACTGCAAAAAACAGAAAGACTCAGAGTTAAGGTGGAAAATGTTTAGCAAAACAACACAAACACAACAGATCTCCTTCTCTAACTGTGTGTGTGTGTTTGTTTGTGTTTATGTGTGTGTGTTAACATGCATACAATGGTGTCCAAAAGTGTGAGACTAGGGGAAAATGAAAACAATGGAGAATGTCTGCATGTTGACAGACGGACACACAGACAGACTGTATGTACAATATCACATTTATCCATCTGTTATTTATACCCTCTTTTTTGTTGTGTGTTTAAAATAACAAATTACTATTGTGAACATCACCTCTTCAGTTATCTGACACTGTACAGTAGATTATACAGTAGATAATTCATGCATGAGAATACAGCTATTGGATGAAGTCATATTTTTAGGAGCTGATATATCAGTGGCCCAGAGCTGTTTCCTCCTAACGTAAGAATGCATCTCCTTACTCTGCTGCCTTCAGGCATCATCAAAAATAACTGTTATCACTGAGGCGTTACAATCGGTTTACGTCTCAGAGATGCAGTGAGCCACACTCTCTGTGCGTAGATCACTTCTATTTGTGTAACGCCTTGTTCTCTGAGTCTGATGCATTCATTAATTACTGTTCAGTCATCCTCAGTGTGTGAAGAGGCGCTCTGAGAGGTCTGCTCTTCCTCTTTCAGTCCATCATTTGGTCAAATGTTGCCTTGACGCCAGGTTCAATTTAAGGTTGAGTATCTGACTTAAAGTGATGCAACCATGTTGGTGCAACTGCAACAATCTTTTTATTTAGGTTGAATATTACGTATGAGTATTTCTCTATTTTTTTCCAAGAGAGAAATATTTAGTTAAGAATTGTGCCATGCTTTGGTTCACTGTGTCACAGGTCTACCAGCCAGAAATGTTATTGCATGATTGTTTCTTTGTCTTTCTGTATTCATCTGTTACTATCTGTGTGTGTGTATGTGTGTACTTGTACTTGCTACATAGTAAGGACAAAAAAAAGTATTTTACTAACAGAGTGAGGACATTTTCGGAAAGTGAGGACATTTTGGCCGGTCCTCACTTTTTGAGACACCTTCAAATCACATTTTGAGGGTTAAGACTTGGTTTTAGAGTTATGGTTAGAATTAGGTTTAGGTTAGGGTTAGGGTCAGGGTTAGGGTTAGGCACTCAGTTGTGATGGTTAGGGTAAGGGGCTAGGGAATGCATTGTGTGCGTGTGTGTGTACGTGTGTTTCACGTTTCACGTGTGTTTCACTCTAACCATGTCATCCTGCATGCACCGATGTGTGTTGTGTTACTGCAGAATATCTGTGTGTAGCGGTTCTTCCCAGCCTCCTGCCAGTGTGTTTGCTCTTTGTGTGGCTGGTTGTGTGCTTGGAATTGTGGATGTGACTTCATTTCTTCAGTCACACCTGTTGTGTTTGCTATTGGTGGTCACATTTGGTCCTGTTGCTCTCTCCAGAACAGGCCACCAGCAGTACAGGGGTCACCCCACAACGGCCAGACCCCACCCTGCATGAACCCTGCCTTGATGAACGCTCCCTGGGTGAGAGAGGGGAAGAGGGGGGTAGTTATATTTCACCCCATCCAAACTGGATACAGTATCATCCTGGTCATCAACCACATAACAACATGTGCATTTGTGTCAGTATTTCATGTGTGATATGTTTGATCTTATCAGAGATATGAGGAGGTTTCATCATGTTGAAGCGCTGTGATTGGAAATGTGTAATTCACTGGGTCACCTCACACGTTAGAGCCATTGTTGACTCTTATGACCTGTTATCACTATATTTGTATCATCATTTGTATCATCATTGTGTCAAAATGTTCATTCAACTTCATACTGTACTACTTGTACATACTTGTAGAATATTTCACTTCAAATTCAGATTCAAAATTCAGATCTCATAGAAATCACAGCTTCTGTACAGCGGTCACTTCGTCACAAAGGTCTGTATATTTAATCAGAATCAGAATCAGAATCAGTTTTATTGCCAAGTATGTTTTCACATACAAGGATTTTTTTCTGGTGATTGGTGCAATTGATCAGCAACAGTGGGGCTCTCTAGCCTTGTTGATAAGGCTAATAGCAGATGGGAAGAAGCTATTTTTGTGGCGAGAGGTTTTGGTCCTGAAGGACCGCAGCCTCCTGCCAGAGGGGAGTGTCACAAAGAGTTTGTGTCCAGGGTGGGAGGAGTCAGCTACAATCTTCCCTGCACGCCTCAGAGTCCTTGAGGCGTACAGGTCCTGGAGGGACGGAAGATTGCAGCCAATCACCTTCTCAGCAGAGTGGATGATACGCTGCAGTCTGTTATTGTCCCTCTCCGTGGCAGCAGCGTACCAGATGGTGATGGAGGAGGTGAGGATGGACTCAATGATGGAGGTGTAGAAGTTCACCATCATAGTCCTTGGCAGGTTGAACTTCTTCAATTGCCTCAGGAAATACATCCTCTGCTGAGCTTTTTTGATGAGGGAGCTGATGTTCAGCTCCCATTTGAGATCCTGTGTGATGGTGGTTCCCAAGAAGCGAAAATGCTCCACGGTAGCCACGGGGGAGTCACACAGGGAGATGGGGGTGGGTGGGGCTGGGCTCTTCCTGAAGTCCACTATCATTTCCACTGTCTTCAGAGCGTTTAGCTCTAGGTTGTTCTGCCTGCACCAGGTCACCAGACGGTCAGTCTCCCACCTGTAGGCAGACTCATCGCCATCAGAGATGAGTCCAATGAGAGTGGTGTCGTCTGCAAACTTCAGGAGCTTGACAGACTGATGGCTGGAGGTGCAGGTGTTGGTGTACAGGGAGAAGAGCAGAGGAGAAAGAACGCAGCCTTGCGGGGATCCAGTGCTGATGGTCTGGGAGTCAGACACGTGCTTTCCTAGCTTCACGTGCTGCCTCCTGTCAGACAGGAAGTCGGTGATCCACCTGCAGGTGGAGTCAGGCACGCTCAGCTGGGAGAGCTTGTCCTGCAGCAGAGCCGGGATGATGGTGTTGAAGGCAGAGCTGAAGTCCACAAACAGGATCCTGGCATAGGTCCCTGAGGAGTCCAGGTGCTGGAGGATGAAGTGGAGAGCCATGTTGACGGCGTCGTCTACAGACCTGTTGGCTCTGTAGGCGAACTGCAGGGGGTCCAGGAGTGGGTCAGTGATGGATTTGAGGTGGGACAGGACAAGGCGCTCAAATGATTTCATGACCACAGAGGTCAGGGCAATGGGTCTATAGTCATTTAGTCCTGTGGGCCTTGGTTTTTTGGGGACAGGGATGATGGTGGAGGATTTGAAGCAGGCTGGCACGTGGCAGGTCTCCAGCGAGGTGTTGAAGATGTCCGTGAACACTGGAGACAGCTGATCAGCACAGTGCTTCAGGGATGATGGAGAGACAGAGTCAGGACCGGCTGCTTTGCGGGGGTTCTGCTTCTTAAAAAGCCTGTTGACATCTCTCTCCAGGATAGAGAGAGATGTTCCTTTGGTAGGGGAGGACGGGGGTTCTGATGTGGCTCTGATGTGGAGGTTAGTGTCAGGCTTGTCCCACTGTCTTTCAAAGCGGCAGTAGAACTCATTCAGATCGTTGGCCAGATGGAAGTCGTTAGTGGAGTGGGGGGGTTTAGGTTTGTAGTTTGTGATCTTTCTGAGCCCTTTCCAGACAGAAGCAGAGTCATTGGCTGAGAACTGGAGCTGAAGTTTCTCAGAGTACAGTCGTTTAGCTTCTCTCACCGCTTTGCTAAACCTGTACTTGGACTCTTTAAACCTGTCCCTGTCCCCACTCCTGAAAGCTTCCTCCTTTTGCCTCCTGAGCTGACTGAGCTTAGCTGTGAACCAGGGTTTGTCATTGTTATAACTCACCCTGGTGCGTGATGGGATACAGCAGTCCTCACAGAAGCTGATGTATGACGTCACAGCCTCTGTGAACTCATCCAGACTGTTGGAAGCAGTCCTGAACACTTCCCAGTCAGTGCAGTCCAAACATGCCCGCAGATCCTCTATGGCTTCACTGCTCCACTGCTTCGATGTCTTCACGACAGGTTTACACAGTTTTAGTTTCTGCCTGTATGTGGGAATCAGGTGGACCATGACATGGTCAGAGTGGCCCAGTGCAGCCCGGGGGACGGCGTGATAAGCACCACTGATTGTGGTGTAACAGTGGTCCAGAGTGTTCCCCTCTCTAGGTTAAAAGAACCTACTTAGTATCTACAGAGAAAATCATATAATATATATTTGATGCACTGTGTAGAATTGATGTTTCTTATGCATAAATAATAGTACACAACAAATTGAGTTTAATCCAAAAGCTTATAGGGTTTCTGAATCTGGTGTTTCTCATAGTTTTGCCATCTAGATGTTCATACATACGACACTGCGTCACCTTTGTGTTGAACTGCACCAACACAAGAAAACAGTCAGAATTAGGATGTGACCATGAGTTTGCCAACATGATGAGCACAGTTTAGTCCTGTCGTGAGAATAGTAACACACTTACAGCATGTAGACCTCATCACTTGTGTCTGCCAGTGCTTTTCTGTCTCTCTCATGCCCCCCCTTCTCTCTCCCTCCCTCTCCACTCACAGCAGTACCATTACCACGAAGACGACTCGCCGCCTCTTGACCTGGGATTCCCACGGCTTACCAACGAAGTGCGGTCCCCTGAGCTTGTGCACGTGTCCGAGAAGAATCTGTCTGAGATCGAAAATGTGCACGGCTATGTGTCCCATTCCCACATCTCTCCTCTTAAGGTCAGCACTACAACCTCTTTCCAATCACAGAATCCATGACCCTCCAACCTCCATCCAGTTCAGCACCATGAATGTCTATCAACATGGCCGCCCACTCCTCTGTTTGTCTTTTTAGCATCGATGTGGCCACAGAACGCTCAGTATAATTATTAAGCATGTATGAGGAAAGTGCTAAACAACAACTTGTAGTGTTGTAACACGACTGATGATTGGGTAATAAGGAGAGCCAGGAGACAATACACAACACCCAGATAAATTATAGAACACATATCATTTATTTTGTGAATGTAGCACAGAAGGGTGAGTAGACAGTGGACTCAATTGAATTCAGGACAGCTTTATCTTTTTGATGCAGATCTGAATTATTCGAAAGTGTTTCCTCCTTCCTGTGCTTTTCCCTTTCCTTTCTTTGTTGTGTTTCTGTGATTGCTGTCAGTTAGTAGTTTTTATGAATCGTTAGAAAGGAAAATGATAAATTTCTGCCCTCATATCCGTCCTCATCTCTGCCTTTACTGTTCCTGGGACACATCTTCCCTTTGCATTGTCTGGACACATGAAGTGCCAGCATGGGCTCTGACCTGGACTCCGGCCTCTGATGTCTCAGGAGTTCACTGTCACAGTGTGAAATAACCCAGGTGAATGAGGTGGCTGTGTTAAAGGTCACAGGTGGCTTCACTGGCAGATGCAGGCTGTTGGTGGTTGTGTCTGTGCTCAGGTCTGAGCCAGCAGAGGGCAGCGTTGGAGGTGAAGAGAGGTTCTCCTGTGTCCGCAGTTAATTTCAGGGTTTGAAATCCTTGCCAAACCATTTGTTGTTTCAGTGAATGGAGAAAGAATTGGCTGCATGTTTTCTGTGTTTTACCTCAGAGAACATTGAGTCACACTCACAGAATGATTTCAGTTTCAATTTTATAGTTAATAATATTCTCATCCTGTGTTTACATTATTTACTATGAAATGTAGTGATGCTTTTTTCTTTTTAAATAGGTCAGAACATTTTCTGGAACGTCATAGATAACCTTGTCATAGATCTGCTGTGATGTGACATCTGCAGCACAATAACTCTTCCTAATGTGTTCAGAGCATCTGTTGTTGTTGAACTTCAGTTTATCTAAATATATGAAGAAATTACCTAGCCCCTTCTGGTGTATTTGGACTATTTTCTTCTTGACCTTCAAATTAGATCGTAATATGACTAAATCATTGTGCATTAAATGACCTTGACTTTGATTCAGTGTAAACCTTTGACCTATGACCTGCTTCATAACAGCAGAACACAGTGCCTCTCTTGCAGTGTGGTTATTAGATGATGATGTTGACACTTTAGTCTTTGAATATAAGACCAGGTCCTATAATCCTCTCTGTTTCCTGTTGATGTGTTAGAAAACTTCACTGTCGTCTGCTGTCAGTGCTTCAGCTCTGTTTGATATCTGGTGCCATGAAGTCATCCAGCAGACTTATTAATGACATCTGACCAATTGTCATACAACGTAAAATGTGGGCAATAAAGCAGTGAAGGCAATGTCTCATTGATGGTCCTCATACTTACGTGTGGTAGGGTGATCATTGTTTGTGTAAATGTGTCACACAGCAGCGAGGAAGAGCAGGTGGGGACAGGTGCGCTGCACGGGAGTGATATTTTGTAGTGGTTGCAATGTTGTTTGGGTGGTGACAGTTGGCAGTGTTGATATCTCTGTGCTGTGAACATAAACCTGTTAAATCTGTTTTGAGTTTCACAGTAGTGCAGCAGTGATTGTCTGTGGTTTTGCACTCTGTGAGGCAAGACTCTCCCACAAGCCTAATGAGGATTTTCCTCATTCACTGAAAGAATTCAGGAAGCCAGTGTGATTCACTCCCCTCATCCTCATCAATCTTCACCTGTTTGAACATTTTCCTTCTCCCTCCACTCAACATGTGACTGGGTAACCATTACTAATGCTTGTTTATCCTGATGCATTGGGCTCAGGTCTCTCTCTCTTTACTGGCTGGTGATCTTGTCTTTCATTTCTTACCTGCAGCCTGCACTGGTTACCCGTTTTGATCTTGCATACCCGAGTGTGACCACAGCAAACTACATGGCAAGTTTTATTTTATTTTATTTTTATTTGACCTCTGGGGAACCTCAGTTCCTACTTACCCCCCCACCCAATTTCTGGGTCCCTGTGCCCAGAGGCTTGATGTCCCCTCAGTGTTGCATGGACTATGTTTTGGTGTTGTTGTTAATCCATTGCCTGAAGATGCAGGCTTTGTTCTGCTGGTGGGCCGTTGCCCTTTTTTTTTGTCATACTCACACTTTGTTAAAATAACCACATGTGTGTTTGTAACCCATTTGCCTGCCATCAAATCCCATGTGCTTATTGTGGTGTGACTGTGTTCTGGTGTCAATTTGTCATTTGTTAATAATCATGTATTATTATATGTTGAAGAGTTTTCTGTACCCATGTCATGTGCTTAAGACCCCGTATCTGATCCTACATGTACAGTGATTAATGAAGAGATGCAATAATATATAAAGACTGAGTTATGATTACCGGTAAGTCAAAGTTACAGCATGTGTGTTGTGTTTACCTTCTGTGATGGCCCTTTTTAACTGATGAAACATGATTAACTAGAAATGATAGCAGGTGTAAAATGAGTGCAAGCTCTACAGAATGAATCTTTCGTTTTGTAAAGGAATCACAAGGTTGGCCACTAACTGACGGCTTTTAGCACCCAAAGCAAAGTGAGGCCAATCACTGATTGTACTAAAAGATTTCTAAAAGCACAGACTGTGTTTAATAAAGACAGGAGGCATCACTTTATCAGTAAGTAAAGAAAATGTGTTGCATGTTCAGTGTGACCAGGAACCCACGTGGGATTGAAGAAGCACCTTGTCAAAACCGCTTCCTTGGGTTTAAGTGGCAGGAATAATGATGTACTAATATATTAGAATATGTTTGTTTGTTTGTGTTTAGGCGTGTGATCAGTGAAAATGAACTTTGGCAGTCACAGCAGGTGGCCGCAGCATGTTTAAAATAAAACACTGATTCCTGTGACAAAAGCCGGCCAACCGAAACTGTCCATCACTGGTTGTATTTTAATAAGACAATTTTTTTCATGTTTATCCATTTCTCAGAACAAAATATTCCACATTTATTTAAGCACAGTTGATGAAACACCATGAACATTTTTACTGGAACTTTGTAGAAAACATTTTGGAGCAGAGCCTCCAGAGGACAAATCTCTGAAGGTTCACTGCAGCTTTGTCTTTCTTAAATGAGTCTATAAATAAAGTCTATAAAGAGTCAGTATTTCCAATAATACCTGGAGGTTTTGGGATACACTGATCAGATTTTTCAGTCCCCTCATGTGTAAAAGAGTTGCTCATTTCAAATAACAGTTTTTCTTTTTGTTTTTTTCTTCTTTTGGAACTTTTTTTTAGCAAATCTAACACATCATTTTGTGCCTTGGTAACTTCTGATACAGAATATTTATTTCCTGACATTTTGTCAATTAAATAATTCACTGAAAAACTGAAAGATAAATCAATTTTGAAAATAAATGTAAAATACACAGAGAGGCAAGTGTGTAAGGGCATCGTGAATAGACCCAGGACCAAAAATTCTGTGCTCAGCCCTTTTGTCTCCTCTCAGCCTTGGGACTTTTGAATGAAAAATTGCTTTAATACAGCTGCTGTAATTGTGAAGGCAGCAGGGAGGCAAGAATTATAGTTTGTCTATGACCTGAGGAAGTGTAACCACTCCCTTGCTGGCCAAATCAAGCACTACAGATTGGAGCGAGTGACTCAGGGTAGACATTATTGATTCTAACTGCTGCATTGTTTATTGACCGCCAGCCTCTTTCCATTGTAATACCAGCTTGTAAAACCACATGCATTTTTTTGCAGCAATTATTTCTCTGTCAATCAGGTGGATGGGAAGTTTGTGAGTAATAAACAGCAGTTTAATGAAGGCTGCAGCAGCAGTCACTGGCTCATGCCTTGTGAGGGGTCGCAGAGGTTAGATCAACAGTTCACTTTCTTAGTACAGACTTTAATCCCATGGAGAAGAGATCACCTCTTCTGATCCATTCCCTGTTGTCATAATTCCTCCTCTCTCTTCTTGTCCACACAATGGGAGGCCCTGATTGCCTCTTGAAAACTCTCAGATTGGCTCAGATTGGTTTTTCAAGCCACTACATGTGAGTGGGGACGCAAATAACAGCAGTGTCTCCCACAGTGAGGATAGGAGAATCATTTTCAGTCAAATACTGCACAAATGCACCTCATGATAGTATTTTGTGGATCGCTGGTAAAGCTAAAGGCTTTCATTTGAGAATCACATCCACTTTTTCAGTGCAGCCTTTCTGTACACAAGCCAGGTTTATTATAGCACCATTCAAGCATAGACAATTCAGAGTCCTTAATGCTACAGTAAACCAGGGTCAGGGTTAGTAGTTCATTATTGGTTTATATAAACCTAAACCAGGCTGCAGCCAAGACCAGGTTGAACACATGATATCAATTAAATCTATCTCAGTCAAATGCTTTAAATTTAATGTGACTTTATAGATGTGATACTGCAACTGTGCATTTATCATTCTGTACTGTCAAATGTTGTTTAATAAGTGCAGTAAACAAATGTCACATTTAAAGGTATACCGCTCTAATTCATCCTTACATGTGATTTTGTCTTCTTTTTTTTTTTTGTAATGAAGCATATAAACATGGATTTTAAAGGCAGGATGACTTATTTTGCTGTCAGAATGACATGAAGTGTCTTTCCTCCCAGCTGGAACTCAGAGTGATAAAGAAAGCTTCTAGGATGAATCTGTTGGGCCAAAACAAACTGATAAGTGACTTGTGTCCTTGAAAGTGGCTGAATATTATAAAGGCAGCATTATCAGACAGTAAAGTAAAATCCCATCATTCTTTCTCTATTACTAATTTTTAACATCACTCGATGATGTATGTTAAAAGTCAGAAGCATTTCAGCTCGGGGAACATGACATGTTTTATATGAGAGTAAGATGTGTTTTATGTTACTGCTTTGTTTATGGATTTATTCCTTGTTTGTGACAATGAAACACTGTTCCTAGTTCTTTTTTTTCAATTCAGGCTCATATGAAAAACTAAATCATATGATAAAAGCAGAGATTCAAATTTTAAAGTATTTGCCCTGAGCTCACTGACACTCTGAAATGCAGGCCCATTGTGGCATACAGTGCAGTGTAACAGTACACAAGGACATGCCATGCAGATTCAGGAAATCCTTTCACCTTTATTGTTCATTATTTCATGAGCAGAGAAAAAAACGGCTCGTCAGCTTCTGTCAAATTTCAAATTGTGGGTTAGAAAGATATTTCTTCTGAGTTTCTGGGTTGAGTTGCTGCATTTTATCTGCAGAAGTAACAGTTTTGAAAGACGTTATATTTAACCCATGAGACTGTTCCCAGCAGAAAAAATACAGTGTTGATCATCAAACTGAAAACCATCTGTGTTTATATTTTCCTGACAAATAACCTATTGTGGCCATTGAAACACACACACACAAGTGTAATATATGAAGTATATTGAATTGTATAAATAAATTAAATATATATCATTAACCTGTATGGTTGCAACATGTTATACCACAAAATAATTAATCATGTAGATTTTTTTTTTATTATGTATGTACAAATATTACTTTGGGTATGTCACATATGTTATAAATGTATATCTTCATATATCCAGAGGATGTATATACTGTAATAATAAATAGATGACATATCTGGCAACATCACTCACACTTGGGGCATATATGTCATATATTACATTTCCAAGTAGCAAAGGTAAAAAGAGGGTAACCACGTTGTTCTGTACTAAACATGTGAGTTCACATCGTGCCTCCTACCGACACTCAACATTGATTTCTTCACATCTAATGCGACAGACTTTGTAGTAAAATGCAGTCAACCAAAGCACTTACAGTGAGCAGTTCTAGATGTAATACAGCATGAAGTCCTTTGCTTTCAAATGTAGGACTGTCAGTTTAATACCGCTACCTTACACTAGCTGAGGTTTGCACACCTTATTTCATAATATTGTTTTATTGCCTCATAATGAAATTGGCTTCTGGCCCTGTAAATAGACCAACTTCATTTATAGTGCTGTTATATTAAAGGGCAGTGCACTTTCCATTAAGACAATGGAAATTCTGCAATCAATCAAAAACTGTGTCATGGAAGAGGAGTTTTACAGACCTAGATATTGGGTGAGATGGACAAGACACTGGTGAAGAAGCTTCACTAAACCTAGATTATCATCTGAGGGTTATACAGAAAAGTCCATTCATCATCGCAAACGCATGAATATTCATTACACAGCTGATAAAACAGCACTTTTCAGTCTCTTTAATTGGGTCAGATCAAGTGTCTAGACTTCCAGTCATCAAAGAGATTCCTTAAAATGTCTGTAGATCGACTGTTATCTATGTGCCCGTTTACCTTAGTCACACAACTCTGGAAAATCTTCTCAGGCTTGTTGTCTCACTTCCTCCTATTGGAAGGGAAAAGACTGAAACCAAGGGCTCAGGGAATAATGACACTATCAAAGGCCTCAAGAAACCTTTTGTAGTCTCTGACATCACACCTATCTCTCATTAGTAACCTCAGGTGATTACATAGAGGGTTTTATTATATAATATTGTGGGGGTGGACTTCACAGTTCACTGACTGATAAATTGGGTTCTGTCTTGTTATAAAATGCAAGCCACTTGCAAATAAAGTATGCAGCAGTTTTCTGTTGAAAACATAAAAGGACAGAGGAGATTGGCCACATGAATGTGATGCAGTCATGTCCACATGGAGCAGAGTCTGAGAGGAAAGTTTCCATCATCTGGTGGAATCAATGACATGAAGAACTGAGGCTGATTGAGACCAAAGTGAGGAACTTCCCAGTATCAGTATGCTGTTCCTAATGAAGTGTGCAATGAGTGTAAAGTAGTTGTAGGAAGTAGTGTAATGTCTTATTGAAGTATCATGAGGTTTTCATTTGGTTTGCTTGGTGATGTAAAACACGGTTGACGTGTATCTGAGCTCTTTCAGTGCATGATGGCCTCTGTAATTGTGTATGTGAGGTCCATTGACCTATTTGGGTGTTGAGAAACCTTTCTCATATCTCTTTCTGCTGGCAGACTGAATAATTTCAAAACAGAAAGCAAATGAGTGAGAAAAATAAAAGAAGAAGGGAAACACAAGGAGTCAAAATGTCTCACAAGTCAGTGTGACTGACCTCTCCTGCTGATGGTCTGTTCACAAGGAGTTCCCATCAAACCTTGATTGAACATAATGATGCACTGCAAATAACCCACAGACCCATCTTGCATCTGTGTGAAAGATACAGTTCCCACCGTCTACACTCAGACACACTATGGGATCCTCCAAAATTGATTTGCTCTTAGTGGGTTTTCTGTAAGAGGTCAATTTTGGCACTTTAGCCATTTTCCCCTCAAATAGTTTTTTCTTCCTTGCTGATGGAAAACCCATCTGAACAATGAACATGAACATGAATTAAAGGTGATGACAACACTCGAAGAATAAAAAATAAGACATGGATTGAACAGTTCATTTTATATTGTTGTAAGTGAACATCTTACAAAAAATAGGACAGCATTCAAAAGAGGTCAGCTCTCAAACAGAGCAAAGGGAAATGGAAAGCCATTAAACAGAAACAGCCGTTAGTACTTACAGAGTGCTGTCATACCTTCTCAGGTCATGAAATGGAGCCTGACTGTAGCTGAAGGCTGGGTCTCAGCATTGTGTGGGGCATGCTGGATATGAACGGAGCCTTTTTATTCATTCAGACTTTCAAAGAAGATTTTTTTTTGAACAGCTGCATTTGTTATCATTTGACAGTGATTTAAAGTCTCAACCTCAGTGAATATCTAAAGCCCTAAAAAGTTGCATTTTTATCTTCTCATCATTTTCATATTGGGAAGGAGACAGTGTTGGCTAGATGTATTTTTTTTTCACACACACAAAAAACGGTCAGATAACAGCTTCACATTTTGACCATGGTCGTCTGAATATATATTCTCTCAGATTTTAATGTTGAACTGTCAGATTACAGCAACTGGTAAAAGCATCTTATGCTAATTTCAGGAAGGCTTTTAGTTAAATCATTATGACACCATTTATTAGATTCGGTTTATTCTTAATTGATCATCTTGTACAGCAAAGAAAGCACTTAATGGTAAATTATTAGCTTGTGCATCCACCATATGTTGTATATAAAGTGGATAATGAATCATTCTAAAGCCTCCTTAAGTAATGTTAATGCAACCAAAGCAAACAGGTCACATTTTATCCAAGAACTGTTCCAAATGTTTAGAGGTTGAATCGACACACTGAGAACTGGTTCGTAGTCACAGTAAGAACTTGCACGACAGTATCTTATATGACTCATGCCGCATTTTAATATCAAGTGAATTTAAGTCTTTCCATGATTATCTCTCAGTTTCCTGGTGATAATATATCTTTAACTAATAAATGAGTGTTTACAGATCACAGAGAGTCTCGCCAAATGTCTCTGCCTGTACCACTTTTTGTGTCACAGCTTTTAAATTGTTATGATTTTTGATAAAAAATATTTCTTATGCTCTCTTGTCTTCACCATTGTGAAAAAGACGCTAGAAACAATCACCCTCTCTCTATGCAGTTAAAACCCTTGTTCATTAGTTAATTCAGGTCATGTGAAAACTGAACATTAAGCACAAGTGGGTCTTATTTTTGTTTAATATGTTTAAGGAAGTAATTTAAATTCATCAAAGGTGCTAATAACTGTGTACACTGTGTGTTTTATTTAAAGGAACTAAAAGAGATTCGATTGGTTTTCCTCTGATGAGATTTTGGGAGCTCTCGGTTTGAAGTAAGAACATATTTAGTTTGCAATAATAATGATGTGTAATGAAAACTGAAGTTGCAGTATAATCATTTGGTACTGTAGTTATTTTAGTTTTGTAGTTACTGACCTGTGTGTCTATCTATGTTTGAATGTGTGTGTGTTCAAATGTGTGCTGGCCTATGGCACATCATTCAGCAAGTCAAGGTCAATGACCAGGCTCAATATGTCAATCTGGGTCGGTGTGCTGCCCTGGCAGTTAAACTGTGTGTGTGTATCTATTACGTGTATATGAGTGTAAAGCAGGTACTTACTTACATGTATGTTTTGCCATTGGCTCTAATTTAAAACTGAGATTTCTCTCCCTATTCATAAGGAAACCCTTCTTTTAATACAAACTCTCTGTGTCATGATCTCTCTTCTAGAGCCATGGCCAAAGAGCAGGAGACACAAATTGAGGTCAAATATATAAATAAATAATTTATTTAAAGAAAAGCATAATAGTTAACGCAGAATAAAGAAAAGCACAATGAGATTTGGTCATATAGTGGTCAGTGTACTCTGCAGAGAAAGTGTATGTGTGGATAAGGCAGATTTGTGGTGCAGGAGAGAAGAGCTCCACTCAGCTCCACTCAGGCTTAAAGGTTTTCATTAAGGTTGTCTGAGAAGCTTGTTTGTTTGTGTGGCCTTGATAGTATTGTATTTTGTGGTGACGTCAGGTTGGTCGTATAAATTTGTGGTGTTACCCTGCGGTGCAGCAACCCTGACAAAATATAGCTTTCTGAGTTTGTGCTTTTGACTATAAATCTGACAAAGGAGTTCCACACAGCAGAACATCACCTTTGTTTGTCAGAAATTGTGTAAGATGAATGCATTTCCTCTTCCTCTCCCTCTCCATCATAGCCAAGGTAATTCTCTCTTTTTGTGTTCTTGTTTTTTATTGTTTCTCCAAAGCTTTTCTTTCCCTGTTACTACTGTGAATGCCTCTGTCATACACATAATCCTGTGTTCTGTCATCTCCCCGCTCTGTGCGCTGCTCTTCATGTGGGTTGAGGCTGTCTTGACATCTATTGATGCAACTCAGGGAGACATGGAACTCTTGGTTTGGTGCCATAGTTCTCACTGTTAATGCAAATATGGCAAAACTGTTGCACTGAGATATGAATCAAAATACAGCCCTCTGCTTTGAACTACACTCTGTTTCCGTGCCACTGTATCAGTATCAAGAACAGAACCTTTACCACTCAAGTGGGAGTTTTCTCCTTTACTCAGATGCAGAGGTAGATTGTTCTGTTCTTCTAACTTTGCAAGAGATTATGAATGATTGTGCCACAATATGGAAAAGAAACATTGATCCACTCATATGAGTATCAGTTCACTCTTGTGGCTGTTTTTAAGACGTCTGAGTTATTTCTCACCTTGATTATCTCAGCTGTAACATGTCCAGAGTTTAGAGAAGCAACACAGTTAATTCAGTTGCAGTTGATTCAAAAGAAAAAGAGGAAGTGCTGGCTGTAATGTGAGGATTTATAAGCACAGTACCCATACAGATGCAGATACTGCTTTAATATAGGACTAAACTCAGTGTTAACAATGTGCATTGTGAACAGCAGCCATTGCAAATATAGTTTACAGCTTTCTATCTTTATTGTTTTATTTATTCATGTTTCATAGTTTCATAGTTATCCATAGATATCTAAAATCCAGATAATACATAGAAACATCAATTCTCAGTTTTCCTGTATACACAAACAATCACTCTCTGTAATGTTCCCCAAGGTGCAGTCCCTGGAAACTCCTCCACATCCTGTACATGTTTTTGGAGAGTAAGAGAATGCAAATGCAGGCAGCTGACCTCCTTTACAAGGCCAAGGATGGCTTGATGAGATGAGGTTTGCCTCATCCCCGCTGTGTTCTCCCTCCCTCGACGCAGACCTTTCTGTCATACACACAAACTCATCACACACGTATACACAAGGCAGAAAGTTGTCTATCCTCCTGCACGTGAACATAACTTGAGTGCAACCCTGGGGACACCAGGACCCTTCACTCCAGATGGCCAGAGCCTCTTCCAGCCCTGCTTGACAGCCTATCACAATCCTCCACAGTTAGTGAGCATCCAGCCTCAGACCTTGATGCTCCAAGCTTTTAGTAGCAGACAAAAATACCAAAAATACAACAGTGCACCAGATGGAATAAAAAGGAACAAACAGGCTACTTTTAATATTCCCTGATCCCAACATATTACTGCTACACAGACTGATACTGACTGATACACACACACACATACACACACATTATTTAATGTTGAATTGCCTAAATTCTTGTCATAATATTTTTGCCCACAGTCCCTTGATGTCAAAGAGTTGAGCAGATGCTAGAGCTTGCTTTTGTTGTTGGACTTTACTGATGTTATAATGATGTCATCTGCAAAACAATGAATGAAAGATGGATACAGTGGCTTTGAATGTGACAGATAAGAAGCATATGCACTGTACATGTTCAAACTCAGCCCCAGAACTGAGATTTGAGTCCTGTCATAAATAATCAATGAAGCGGGGGTAATGTAATCACTAATGCTGCTTAAAAACTTCGGCTTTGGCAAGTAAATGTCAAATATAACAACCTCTCCACAGCAGGTTCTAAAGGTATCAGCCCCATTTTACATTTTAATAATTAGCACTGATTGAAAATCTGCCCTTAGATCAGCCAGCATATACAGTGAAGTCTGAAATTACCATTCATCAAAAGATCATTTGCAAGGCAAAAGCCCTTATTTCCTTTACCAGCAGGTGTTGCCTGAATACTGTGTTTTTGAGATAAAATTTGAGTGTTATCAAACTGTCTGAAAAATGGTGCTGACAGCTACAAGAAAATGCAAGAAATCACCAACTGCCCCCATGACAACTTTGAGGAGTGAAATGTTGACAGTTAAATATGCTGTGATATTCAAAGAGGCACAACATTACCACAGGAGGCACAATACTACATGATACTATTTGTCCTGTCAGTAACAGAAGGTGTGAGTTTTGTCACAGACATCACCACTTTAATGTATCACAAACTTAGAATTGAACCCTAACAGAATCTAGGTTGTAGGAATCTTAGTTTTTATAGTATCATCGTCCTCGGAGCTCTCTTGTAGAACCCGCCCTTATTTGTGGGGAGAAACAGTAACCTGTTTTTGTGTGTATCCTGTTGCAGGTAGAAAAAGCTGAGGCAGGTGCAGGGTTGCTAACACCAACCATCTGAATGAGAATTGTCTTTCAAAGCAGTTCATCATGCTCTGTCAGCTAAATGCATTGTAGTATCCAGACCAAAAAGATGAACTATACAATGAGGATTGAAAGATACAGTAAGTTTTCTGTAAAATGTTGTCGATTGCAACATACTCCTGTAATTGCAAACAGAAAACTCAGTTATAGGACAAACCATGACAGGATGAGCCAGGCTGAGGTTCTTAGAAGAGAAAAAACCACAGCCATGTCATCCTCCCCACCCTGTAGTTTATCATTGTTCAGCTGTGTGGTGTCATCTTTCCTGGCAATTAGCCTGCAGCGCTCCCTCTCTTTAGTGATAGAAGGGCAGCCATGTTATTACAGGAGGTTGGTCCGGAATACACTGTCAACACACACACACACACACTAATGTTGGGGGAACAGGCTCAGACTCCTTCTGTCTTCCCAGTGGTTCAGCTGCAGAGTTATTTAAATGCAAAGCAAATCAACCAATTGATTAGAGACGTTTGAATTTAAGCCCAGAAGCAAAAGGCTGAATGTCTGAGTTTGGAGTTGATGGATGAGAGAGAAAGAGGAGGGTGATGCATGGGACAGCAACATTAATATGGCACATTATAAGGTGTGATGTCAGCACCCTGTACATTAATGAAACACATCTAATACTCATGATATTTGCAGTTTAAAATGCACTGATCCTCTCTCTCCACACCTGTTATACTGTACTACTATAGAGTAACTGCATCTATTTCTGTCTTTAATCATATTACCTGCACCCAAAGCCTTAAGCTTCATTTGTATTTGGAACTCGAACAACTTGCATACCATTCTTCCTAAAGATATTCCCTCATTTGGTGTTTTGATGATGGTGGTGGAGTGCGCTGTCTAACACGTCGCTCCAAAATTTCCCTTGGAGTGTGAAGGCCACAGCATATGATTCACATCATGTTCATAATCATTACACCATTCAGTGACCCATCCTGACCTGTTTCTCCACTCATTACAGGTTTTTCCTGGAATTTGTCACCCGTCTGATAGCTTCAGTGGCTACACCATTATGCAGTGTAATCACAGATTGGGTGGGGACAGAAGAACTGTGATTGGCAGCTTGTGTTTTTATGACACCTGTCTGATGCTGTTGGAGATTTTGTAAGTCATTGTCAAGACAGTGTTGAGGAAGTTGACCATGTCCATTTCTGTAACACACATCTAGCACCACTGCACTCCCTGGTCATGGTACATCCATCTAATGGTGAGTTCTGTTGGAGAGGTCCAACACTAAACTGTAAATCCAATCCAGGGAGTCCTACAGTCCAACTTAATAAACAGCCTCTAAGTTCTAAATGACACATGTAAAGACCACCAGGTCCAGCAACCACAGCCAGAGCATCCACTCTGTAATACAGCGTCTACACGTGAGGCATAGCATGAGCAGCAGCAGCAGCTCCGCTGTTGTGCCATAATAAGCCCCCTTGCCATGAAAAGCACCTACTGTACACTTGGTGTCATTTTAACCCTAACCCCACCCTTAACCCTAACTTTACCAATCATCACTCTTCATGCCTAAACCTAACCTTAAGGGGGCGCTGATTGCAGCACAACACCTGTGTAGACGGCTTGATGGATTGAAATAGGAGTGAATCTGTATCATATTTGTCAACGTGCATGAGTGCACAGTTTTATACTCAGCTGAGGATGCTGTCTTCCGCATGCACCACCTGTTGTCTACTGTGAATCCATTGTGCAAGAAAATATGCAATTTCATCCCATACAAGACAGTATCAATGAAAACTGCTATACACAGACAATATACTTGCAGTATATTGCAAATATATATTGAACATCTATGGTTGTAGAAATACCACCTGTAAATAGTGAAATGTTGTTTGTCATGTGGAAAATCTAGAGGGTTATAACCTAAAAAGATATTTTCACCATTATTTGTGGTAATAATGTGATGTTTCAGGAAGTTTTTGTTCAGTGTTGTTTATGACTGGCTTTAGGATGATGAGTGCTGCGGGCATAGGTATCAAGAGAGCAGAGCATCACCCACTCCCTTCCACCCCCACCTCTGGGAACTGGGAGCTGCCGGCAACCTCTTAGCAGGTTTCAATTCGTGCTCAAGATGCTGTTTCCACGTGGAAAGCAGTGGCCCCTCCTCCCTTTCTCTTCCTTAACCTCTCTCTCCCTCTGTCTCTCTCCTTCTCCCTCCCTCCCTTTACTTTTATGGCTGACGGAGACCTGACTTTGCTGTGCAGACACTCTCCCTTCCTCAGCATCATCCTGTCTTTTCTCCCTCCCTCTCTTTTTTTGCTCTTGCCTGTGCGCTATACTCCGCTGATAAGGACCACTCAGTCCAGATGGGCAGCAGCTAGAGCTGTTTTGGGCTGTCCCCACAGACTGGAGAACATTATATTTCACCTGCCGCTATGTTTGCCTCTATTTGGTATGCCAAGAAGCTAGGGAGACGACTTGTACTGAATAGCCGGAAAGCTAAAATGCTGAAAGACAAGGTAGGTTCACCACTGTGCATGCTTTACTGATTTACTTTCTGTTGACAAAACAGGTAGAGAATGCAGTTTTATGGCAGATCTGTGTGAAATACACTGCTGAGCTCATTCTCAAACACTAACCCGTCCTCTGATATTGTCATTTTCATGAAAGGTTCTGCCTTTTATAGTCAACATGTGTGATTTAGATGGTGCTACAGGAGATGGAGCTTCCTCAGTTCACCTGTTGATTAATACTGTTGCTGACGTCTGTGTTAGTGATTTGACTTTGGGGGTAAAATAGTTGACTTTGCTCAGTTGCATCCCTTCTGTCTCATCTGAGAGGGAGAATAAGCAATGAGGGACACAGACCCCCTTGCCTGGAAAGCCAGCTCTTGTATTTTCACTCTGTCTATGCAGACCGAACTGAACGAAGCTCAACTCATTAAGCATCAGCAGATTCTCCTGTCTCAGTCATTCTGTCCCTGAGCACCGGTTTTCTTCACCGGCATCTTTTTGGAGTATCTGCCTTCAGCACCGTTTCAACAGTTTCAGCACTGCAGACAATGTTCTCACAAGCTAATTCTCCCACTGGGGTCACCTGATTGATTAACCAGACTGTCTGTTTACTACACTGGAAAGGCACAGAACTTTCCTCTGTTGCCTATGGATGCTCATTTTTTTCACACTGTTGCTATTTACACTCATCCTCAAAGAGTGAAACAAATTTAAATGCCTAGGCGCTGCAAATACTCAATTTCTGCATTTCACCAGGCTTTTTTGCCGTGTTAGAGACCTAAGGCTTGTGAAGATGGTCAATCCCAAGTGTATTGAAATGTACTGCAGATAGTTTGCTGACTGTCTGACCTGACATTTAGCACCACTGTCAGGTCAAAATTTCCCCACATTTGCCCTGGTACCAAGAAAAAAAAATACCAAATTTGAAATAGAAAATTGAACATTTCTGTGAGTATTCTTTGACAATAAACCTAATGTGTTCTCCATGTGTCAACATCAGGCCAGAATTTCAACTTGTCTACAATACATATAGAGATCTAATAAGACCTACTGAGCACATTCAGACTCCCCAGAGGATAAAGCTTTAAGAGTTTGGACATTCTATGTTCTCCTCTAGCACCACCCTCTGGGAAAAATGTCGTATTTTTACAGAAGCTATCCCATAATCTAAAGGGCAAATTGCCAGGACGTTTTCTGGTCACATTCATGCTCCCAAGTGAATGAACCGTTTGGACTTGAAGAAACTCATGACCGTAAATGACTACTATTTAGTCTGTTCCCTACTTTCTTTACTTAAAGTTCCATATGGCTCAGAGTGAGGCCATGCGGATGTTATAACAGCAACAGCTTTAGTGCAGAGAAGAAGGTGAGATAGGATGAACAGCAGCTTAAAAATATTGTGATTGTTGACATTTCAGTGTAGTCTGTAAACATCACAGTTAGCAGGTAATGCTTCACACACCCTGTGCTCACACAAACCATGGCCTCCTGCTTGGGGTAGACTTTGTGTAACCTCATCATCTGTTCTTCACCCTCACACAAATAAGTACAGATCTGTTACTGTATGTTTCCTGGTTTGGCTGCTTCATTCAGCCTGTGGTAGCTGAGCAGCAGAATTACAGTCTTTAACTGTCATGGACCTATACCTCTGTCTTTGCTCAAAGGCACCTTGTAGTTCACTGTCAAAGGACAAGGTTTCTCATTAACTACCCAAAGTTCTCCAGCTGTTGTTTTCAACAACTTTAGAAATAGTTCTGGCCACAAGCCCATTTTTTGACCTTTACACCATCTGCAGGCCTCGGGTTCCTTCCTTTTGTCTTTTGTCACACTTTGATGCACTCATCCCACTTTTATCGTCACATGTGATGCTTACAACTTCCACTGTAGACAGGCTCACCAATAATAGCAGCATCGATCCAACTGATTATACTCTTGCTACATACGTAATCTGTGACCGCCTGCAGTGTGCGTGCCAAGGCCACACTTACATGAACAAAAAGCAGTGAGCTGCTTAGCAACAAATGTTTGTGTTTCTGTGTGTGTGTGTCATATGTAAGGGATGTGGTGGAGGCTAATAGAGTACTGAAGTAGAGTGCTTGTATTTTACCTAAAGGCCCAAGGTGAGGGATGGAGGGGGTGGAGGTGGCAGAGGGGGCCAGTAATGTACATAATGCACTGATGCATCTGCAAATGATAGAGGATTTGCAGAAATATATGTGCTGTATACCCATTGTAAATAAATAGTATAGAATTACATACACCTAATGGTCTGACTTCTAGATGCAGGAGAGGGAGAATTCAGATTAGATTTAAAGCCGTCCCTGATCTGTAACATGTTCAATTTTGTTGACATGATTTATATCCACATATGACGATATCAGTTCAATCATCTTTATAAGGAAAAACAATAATGGATTTGTTTTTATGTGTTTATATGAATTTTAAAAGGTAAAATTCCTGAGCATACTCATGCAGGATGTGTAACAGTCTTTAGTAAATGACCAGCTGGTTTGATTGTGGTGGCACAAGGTGATGGATCTGTGGGGGCATGTGTGTGTGAGTGTGTATATGGTACTGTATGTGTGTTTATGTATTCATGCTGACAAAGGCACATGATAGCAGAGTTTCCTCGGCTCTGCTGGGAAGCCACTAATAGGAGCTATGTGATATTTTAAACCAGCAGTTCCTCTCTTTAATATGAAGGCTCCAGGATTTAATATCGGATATCTGTTCTAAATTGAATGTATATTCAGCACCTTTTACAGTTGTTAGAAACTCTGTTTGTCTGAGGTTTAAAGTAATGTACCTGATCTGTTGTCTTTGCCCTACCAATAGCTGTTTGTGTTGCTCTGTTCAAAAAAGACAGTATTGCTACTGTTGGATAACTCTGAGAAGGACCTCAGTCAGAAAACAATATTGATCTAAAGGCCTGCCATTGAGTTCAATATCAAACCACTGAGTGAAACAGGAGATAAGACTAAAGCAAGCTGCTGCTCAAGTCATTCTCAGTATCAGTGAAGTTGGATGTTGTTGCTTTGTCCTCAGCTCTATATCAGCAAATATCTCCTTTCTTTACCGTCCCTCTCCCAGGACAAATTATTTCCCCCCGCACTACTTATCATTCTGTTTTGATTAAAACGGACACATCACCTGTCGCAGAGCAAGTGTGTGCAGTGGTGCTTCGAAATCAAATTGGAAAAGAACTCTTTTTAATTATTGGATCCGCACTATCCATGCCACATCTAAATTTACCCGTGTGTCAGCTCCTCAAAGAAAAGCCTGTTTAATTTCCTCTTTCTATAAATGTTTTAAAGGTTCTTATTTCCACTGCTGACTATTACTTTTGTATTGCATTAACTGCGGTACAGAAACTTTTTCATTTTCAAGTTTCTCCCAGAAATTTTCTGTGAAATAATTTGAACACAGCTTTAATAGTGGAGAAGATTAAAAGATTGGGTCATAAGTACAGTTACTGTACAACACGATGTCCATCTTGGCTTTTTGTGTGATTTTCTGTGTTTTATTGTTATTACCTGCAGTATCTCTGTACATGTTATCAGTCTGCAGTCTCCCAGAGAGGCTCAGTTCAAAGCTGTTACACATGATTTGATGCAGTGGTCATATTATGGTAATAAAAGGGAAATACTTTGGCAAAAAGAAGAGAATTGAAGGGCTCTATCTCAAATTGTACCACAGATATCAGGTTGTATTTTGGTCGGTGAGATGAGCAAAGCAGTGCTACTGAGGCTGGGAGTGAGTCACCAGCTGACATGAAGCAGAGAATGATCAGGTTATGTAGCATGATGCAGGCTGTTTAAGATCACATTACAGGCCCAGTCTGAATTACAAGCTGTTGCTGGATCCAAATTGCAGCTGAGGCAAAGAATAAATAACCAAAAACAAGCTGAGTGATGTGACTTTGGGTTATTTGATAACATAATTTCTTTAGCCCCAAATAATGGGCTTCTTGTACTGAGATATTTTCTGTTATCACCTGAACAGAGTCCAGGTGTGTTTGATCAGTCTGATTGTGTGCCACGTTAAACTATGTCTCTACTATCAATCACATCCAAAATCAACATCAAAAATATTTTATAATAGTCATAGTAAATGTCTCCTCTTGTTTCCAGCTTGTCTCTACACTAGTACAGCTGTCTCACAAATGCACATAAAATCATCTGAAACAAACAAAGATCCATTGCAGAATAGTTGTATGCCGCTGCAGTCCCTGGATGGCTGTATATACAATATCTTTGTATCTGTTCACAACATACGAGCACAGCAGTGTTTTCCTTCCTGGTCCAAGGCTACCTGGCTCTCCACTTCAAATAGTAGCTTGCTCTCCAAACACCCCAAATTAATCTGTCTCTACAGCTGTCCACAGTGAACTGTGCTTTATTTCAAAGGACTTAGCCAGGATCACAGCAAAGCCCACAGCTGCTGAGTGGCTGTCTGCTGTCAGAGACATCGTAATTGAGCCTGCATAAGTAAGCCATCAAAACTGTAAATAAATATGACAATTTTGTGTAATACTGGAGTTGCAGAGATGTAACACTTCCAGCAGTTTAGAAATTAATTACATTAGAAATATGTTTTTAAAAGGAGGAAGCCAAAATTGAGACTTCACAAGTCATAATGTGTGATGCGCACTTGAGGGCAGCACCGTCAGACAGGTGCAGAGTGCTGCTGTATCCAAACACTCATACAGTATCCGCTGAGAAAGGCTCTGTGTAAACAAACTCCTCAGATTTTACAGTGGTAAAATCAAATCTATGAACATGAATGGGAAATGCTTGTGGCCTGGTTTAACTGTGACAGTGTGAGTTTGAATGGGATTCACTGGCAGCATCACCTGAATGACGTCTCTCTCCCCAGATCTCCCTCACACACACTCACCCACTCATCACCATCATGTTCCTTACTTGTCTTTGTCTGCATCGTGTCCAGCTGAGCAGTGACTGTTAACTTCGGCCATTGCAAACTGGGTTTACTGTGAAGTGAATTCACAGAAACCTGCATTGATTTTATTTTATGTTTGCTTGTCTTTCTCATTGAGTATACATTTCATCCAATCAGTGTGTTTCTGTTAAGAGATAGTAAATTAGGGCTGAGCAGTAAATTGAAAATGTTATAATCGCAACCTGGCCAAGTGCAATTTTATGATAAAGGTAAAATGTGTCAGAGCAGATCATAAATGAAGCATCGTGGTGCTACAGAGAGGCCCCGGTCTACAAATCATATTCTTCAGATGTAAGTGAACAAATGAAAATCACATCATTTTTATTTCTATTTTTTCAGTGAAAATGTAATTCAGAAATTTAACATTCCCACTGATTTTTTTTCTGTTGCATATTGTTCAGCCCTAGTCCAATGATGGATGGCTGAGAACTGAAACAATAAGTTGACTTAGAGAAAGTCAGTTGTAGTTATTTTAGTTGTTGTGTAAAGAGTAACAAACGTTTTCTGGTTGCAGCTTCACATTTTGCTCAGTTTCATATGAATATCAAACCTTCAGGCTCTGGTTCTGTAACTGATGTTTGACATTTTAGAGACTTGATTATACATTTTTATTTTTTGCACATATCCACATTTGTCTTCTCTTCTGCCCCTCTCTTCCACTTCCATTCTCATGGATTAACTTTCCTCTCTGTCTCTGTCTCTGTCTCTGTCTCTCTCTCTCTCTCTCTCTCTCTCTCTCTCATTTTTCCTCTCTTTCACTCCCTTGTGGTTATTACTGTCATGGCGTCCCAGTGGTGAAGCAGCCATTTGCTGCGTAGGCACCAGCTCCTTCTGTTAATGGATATGCACTCTTCTAGCATAATTGCTGAGGGGTTTTTCAGAGGGCCAGTGTCAACCATGTGGAGAACTGAGTGACATAGAAACAGGGCAGTGTGTGATGGGGTTGCCACTTTGACTATTACTTCTATTCTCTAAGCCTATGCAACATGTCTGTGATGTGAGCTGAGTACAGTTTTCATATTCTGCTTACCCTCTACCTTGTTTTATGTACCTGCAAGTTGTTATCAGTGTCACGCCAGACGAGTCTAATCATGCGGTCATTCAGCGCTGAAGCAGAGAGCGCCACTGCTTCCAGGCGGCCCAGGCCCGAGGCCTGAGGCCTGTGTTGTTCCAACATCCACACATCTTCCTGCAGCCTGATCAACTGAAAGACAGGCAGGGAGGGAGGCAGAGGGAGACACATGAGAGGCCAGTGTGTGGGAGGGAGATGGCTGTGGGCTGACAAACGAGCAAATGAAAGAGACAGAACAAAGTGAGAGAAGGAAGAATGGGAGGAGACAGACAGGTAGATGAGGAAGTGGCTTATCTCTCTCCTTTCTGGCTGAATCTCTCCTCTCTAATTTCTCCAGTGACAAAAGACTGAAGCAAAAGGTTAAAGCCGCTTTTTTCAGAGAATTTTCAATTAGCTTTAAACCAATGTTCAACATTGTATTTGATTTACCTCCCACTGCAGTGACTAAGCTGTTGTTTCTATTTGTTTTTTAGCTCATTATGGTGTGTTTGTGTTTGGATGGGTGTGTGCTTGTTTGTGGAATGGGCCCTTTTGCTCCACCTCTTTTCCTGACGTGCTCCATTGATCTGTCTCTAATCCAGTTTTGGCTTCCTGACAGAGCTGACTTCCCTCAGGCATTAATTATGCCTCCATGTGAGTTATATCAGTGGGCTCCAGCACCCAGCACTCTGTGCTGCCTAATCCAATCGGATCCACGTCTGTGGCCCAGCCACTGCTGCTCTCACCCAATCAGATATATTGAGTATGTGTCGCAAGTGTTTCCCCTGGCTTACACCACCCTAGAGCAATATCACCCATCTGTCCTCGACAGCTCCACTACATTTGTTCTTCTAAAATCCGCCTCTGTAAAGAATGCACTCACCAAAACACAGCCGTGAAGAGGGTAGATGTGTCCAGTGCAGGTTGTCTGATCCACCCAAACTCCAACTGATGGATGAGAAAACAGTATAAGCCGGTGTCTTTAGGTGCAGCTGATTCATGGATTTTTTGACTTCTGAGGATATCTACTAAACTTTTTCTTTGGGATATCTTTACTAAAACAAGATGCCTTGTTGGGTGTAGAAGCTGTTTGATATTCAGGATAAATTTGGACGTACAAACATTCAAGATGAGCTTTATGGGGAAGCAACGGTGGGACAGCATGCATAACAATTCATCCCTGGGCTACACTCTCCATGGAGGAAGTGTCCCGAACCTTCTGCCCCGTCCATGCTCTGAAGGCCTGGGGACCCTCAAGAAGAGATTGTCCATGGACGTCCTGCGGGGCTGGGCCCCTGACCTGGGGAGCCTCAGTATGGGTCTCAATCTCAATTTGAGCCCAGTGAAATGGCCCTCGCTAGTTACTGTCTGCAGGTGGAAACAGACCCTGACAGAGAAGCTGAAGAAGAAACCCTTTGGCACTGAGGATGATTCACAGGTTAGAAAGATTGGAGACTGACGACATCCCTGTGTTAGAAGGTCTTCATTTTATATTTTTAGATTTCAGCTTTTTATTGCACTTTGCTTTCAAAGCTAAACCTAAGCTAATTCGTATGGCAGCTTGGTTGTGCCTTGTATCCAAAAGTATCCAATTTGGCTCCAGTTTTGGATAGTATCCAATTCGGGTATAAATTTGTATCCAAATTGAATCTCTGTGTAACTGTATTTGAATCCTACTGAAATTAAGACTCCAACCAGACCAAGCATCAAGACAAACAAGAGGCACAAAAACATAAAGTCACATGAAAAGAGCAGAAGGCAGCAGTGCAGTATCAGACCAGCAGGCTCTCAGGGCAAACACATATAAGAAGAATGAAACCTTCCACTGCTCTAATGATTTCACAGCTTTTTACATTTATACATATTTCCTGTTAGCTGGCTGGTGATTTCTCACATCAACAGCCACTGCCTTTTATTTTAGGTTTATTTTTACTGCTCTCTGTGTTGTGTATGGAAGCAATTCTGTCTCACCAGATTTTGAAATTGTAAAGCTGTGAATTTGTAGAACTGATTTTTTTTTGCATTGAAATTATGTATCTGATTTTTTTTGACAGACACCGATAAGTTTGTCTCGTCTGCTCTGACATCAAAATAATTTCTCATTCTGATACTGATCCTAACTGAGCTAAAATAGCCTCCTTTTAGCCTATCCACCTAACCCTCATGTAGAGTAGTGCAGGGAGGAAGTGGGAAGAATAAGGAAATGTGTTTCAAATTAATTATTTTTTTCTTCACTTCATGACTGACTGTGTAGTGTTCCCCAGTGGTAAATCACAGAGTACACGTCATTATAGAAGGCGATGCTTTCGCAGGTGAAACCTTTGGGCTGTGAGGAGGGTGAGTTCAGTCCCTTGGCTGGTTAAACACATTTGAATGTGACTGGGTGTGAGTATGATCTGCACAGCCTGTAGCTGTTAATGGGACATTTAGACTGTTGGTCTTTGTTTTTCTCTATGTGTGACTTTTCATGGTGATTGATGTTTGCAGCAGGGCTCCTGAGAATTAGCATTCATCCTAGCAAGTAGTAGTCATGATGGTTCTATTAAGTGGAGGGGTAATATTAAATCCACTAGGGTAATGCTGTTTATACATTGAATAGTCATAATCATGAGTGAATTGATATAATACTGAGACGACTTTTAGGATCTTAACTTTTCTAATCCATGCTCTCTATCAATTCTGATGCCTCATCATGTTAGCATCAAATGTCTCCACATACAACTGAGGTGAACCTGACTGGAAAGGTTTCTAATAAAGCATTTATTTACAACTACAGATTGCCATATGATTAAAAGCAGGGTTGGAATTACAAGGGGATTGGGGGTGTCTGACCCCCCTGATTAAGACTTGAACCCTCCCAAAAGAGGGTTCAAGTGGAGCCAGTGGAGGCTCTCTGGGACAGGATGTGGTCACAGGAGCAGGAGGGAGTGAGCAGGTGAGCAGCAGAGCTCTGGATGTACTACTTTACTGAGGACTATGGATGAAATGGTACCATAATGATTACACTTGCAGTAGTGGAGACTGGCTGCGATGATAATTTCATGTAATAAAAGCATGCTGCAGCAGAGGACAGTGAGGGGCAGAGATGAGCTGTTTTCAAAGTGAAAAACTGAGTTGTAGTGATGAGATTTGCAAATTAGAGGTCATCATGAAAAAAACATTTTTGTTTTGAATGTCAAATTAACACTGGCAGTCAATCAAATAGAGTTTTCACAATGTTCTAGCTTTGTCTGATTGACTATATTGCTGGTTAGTTAAGCTAATTTTTTGTTGATTAACTACAGGTTTAGAAAACTGGGTGATTTCAGTTCCAAGTCCACATACAAGTGGCAAAGTGTGCAGCAGCAGTGGAGTTTGAAAGAGTGATGACAAATGAGAAAAATGAGTGAAGAGCAGAAATGCAGAACCTTCTAGTTGTGACTGTGTGCATGAAAGCCAGTAGCAGGGTTGCACTGATGGCTCATTCTGCAGTGCTTTTTCACTTAAAACAGGAGAGAAATGTCAGAAAATAGAATAAGTTTTGGGACATTTTGGAGCTGCCATATCAAAGGTTTTCATTTTCTGCCTTTGGGATCCCCTGCTCCAGCTTCACATCCTGGCTTAAGATATAATCCATCATTCTTTGTTTTATCTCAGTTGGATGTTAACACTTAAACACTTAAACGCTGTTAACATATGAGTCCTTAAAGTCAGTCATTAAAGGCAGGGAGGCTACAGTAGGGTTTATATTATGATGCCTTCAACTTCATCTTGGCAATGTCGAGATGTTAGAAAGTCTTTACCATATTTACTGGCCAACTTGTGTTGTTTATGCGCAAGCTCTGGGTGACTGGTCTTTCCAACATGCTGAATGCAGCACAGTGTCAGTTTATTAGGTCGATTCTCTCAGAATAAATGGCAAATATAGTCTGCAACTGTCAGCTCTCCAAATCAAAGACAGACTCTCTCAGAATTTAAGGGGGTGTTTGTAACTTAGTCACACACACACTCACCTTCAGTATGGGTGTTGCTTCTCTGACGCAGGTTGACAGGCCCACTGAGATGACTCTCAGCCCTCCAGATGGCCAGTCCATTCACAGTGTTTTCAGAAATACAGAACGTTGACAGGTGTTGAAAGTGTGGATTAGGGTCAGTTAGAAAGGCAGCAGCATTTCCTTTCTTCACCTTCCTTGAAAACACATTATTGTGTGATGCGCTAGTAAAGAAAGCCTCAAGGATACAAGTTATATGCTTTAAAGTTAGTCAGGCCTACAGCTTGAAGCTGAACTGTAAGTGCCCCCATGTGGCAGGTTAGATGTACTGTATAAAATGCAGTGCATCTCACTGCACTAAAATGTTAGACAAAGGTTTCGATGCAGCTTTAGCCAGAGGCAGCTGAGGAAGGTTCTGGTGTGTGTTTCCTTGTCAGGTTCAAGTTGTACTTCTAGTTCCAATTCATGCATATCGGTGCATTGACTGTATGTGACTAAATGGCAGTCGGTGCTCCTCTATAAAACCACAGTGTTTGGCATAGCTTGCAGTGCTGAGTTGTACAGTGAAGAATTTGCAAATTTTGACTGAAAATATTTTGTTTAAATGAATTTGTGGGCCCAAACTGGTTAATCAGGCTTTCATAAATGTCCTGTAATGTCTCCTCCATGAATGAAAGACAGGCCACATGATGATGGAACAGGAGGGAAAAATGGCCCATCAAAGCAGTTCAACTTACCTACCATGAGCTCTCCTCTTCATCACAGTGAAGATTGTTCTTTAGCAGCCTGAGTGGCTGAGAGCATTTCGATTAGCTTGTCCCGAGTTGGTGTTAAGGGTCAAATGGTATCTGGCTGCAGTGACAATGAAAGTCACATGTTTGCTTGAGACTGCAAGCATGCTCACACATAACACAGCTGATTTGACTGTACAGCATGATATCATGGAGAAAGTATTACATGTTAAATAATCAAAGAGAGCACATCCAGTCATATACAACCTGATCTAAGGCCACAAGGGCTGCAGCAGCCTTCACTGAGGTCAACAGAAGGTTGCTATTAGACAACAGCAAAATCATAAGCTCCTTTGAGATGCAACCTGCAGCTCAGATATAATGAGGTTTAAGCCTGAGCTCTTTTTAGGTGCTATACAATCAAATGCATTAGTTTCTATTTACTAAAAGGTGAAATGGAAGAAAAATCTGCACCGCTTAAACTTGTGTGTCTCATGGAGTAGCTATTTTAAAGCACTCTTGTTCAGAGGTGCAAAATATGGGAGGGGGGAATGAGAATTCATACAAATAGCCATTGCACCTGATTTATTTCTGCTGGCTGGACACTGCTGCAGATGAAACTGTCTGATATCAACATCTGGGAGAAGCAGGTGTGAAATCTGCTGCAGTATTTTGTCAGACACACACACAGGCAGAGAGACAATAGCTGGGCCCAAACAGAGAGGAAGAGTGATACAGTGATCATGTCTAATAGTTCAGCCGATGAAAACCTTCATTAGCAGCAATAAAAAAATATTGCAGCAAACAGTTAATTTACAGCAGCTTTTTGTTAAGTGCCTCAACACAAGAGATGAGAGCAGCTCTTATTTTTGCCCCTCAGTGCTTATTCCCCTTGTCCACTAATGGCAGCTCATGGCAGCTCTGGTCCAAGCAGTCAGTGATATTTATTAAAGCCATGTTGTTTTTGTTTTTAAATATGTTCACAGAAATAATCTAACCAGCCACTGCAACTTTTAAAAATGTATCAGACTAGATTTTGCCGCAAACTGTGAAGTGATATCCTTGTAAAAACAACTGTCACAAAAATGTTCTGATTGTGTATCTTAAACCAATACATCTACTACTATTAGATATGTTGATACAAGACTGATAATGTTGATATTTCATATAATCCAACATCATCTTAAGGTTCAAGATGAATTTTGAAATAATGGATATAAAGCTTAGACTGTAAAGCTTCAACAAATGGTTAATCAAGCATCTGTTCTGTCAATTCTGTCGGTTCAGCAGAGAGTTTGTACAGTCAAAAACATGACGTTTCATATATGGAGTTTATGGCCAAATATAAAAAAAGATCCAGGGCCAGCAGATTAAAACAGAGAGGTATCTTCTCAGAGCTGAACCGCTGTGTCAGAGTTTACCACAAAACTGGTGATCACTTTATTACTGCCTCTGATAGCAGTAATTAAAACATAATAAGGAATTGACTGTACAAGTGACCATATGTGTAACTGGATTTTAAACTAGTAAAAGTTGCCCACACACAAGTGCCAAGTCTTCAAGATGAGAAGGCCTGGAAGGCCAGTAGTCGAGTGGTTAGGGCGCGTACCGTGTTGAGCGCAAGACGCTCTTAGCAGGCAGTCACCAGTTCGACTCCTGACCGGTCCGACTCTTTCCTGCATGTCATTCCCCTCTCTCTACCCCCTTTCCTGTCAGTCTCCACTAAGCTATAATAAAGGCATAAAAAGCCCCAAAAGAATAATAAAAAAAAAGATCTGTGAGTCGAGTCAATAACCTCCTGAAGAAAATCTGCCAAATCACTGAGAGGCAGAATGGTCTCATGTGACCACATCAAGATGAATTTGAGGTGAAATGACAGATCCGAGTCCTAGCTTTGTTTGTTGTAGTGTTGTTTGCCTGTGAAACCACATAACTGTTAGATGGCATGGGAGTGAAGATAGCATCAACCCATGCAGACAGGAGGATGAGGGGAGTAAACAGATTTTTGCATGAGTCCAACTCTGCACTGGCATGTGTTTATTTTAATGGACGCAAATACATTAATCTAAGAAATGAATAAATTGATATTTGTGAAGTTCTTTCACAAACTATAAATAGAAACAAACCACAACATGAAGGGAGACCCTAAAATAAATCAGCTCAACCTTTAACAGAATGAATGAGCTTCAAGCTTTAGTTTTGGTCTGGTTGAGAAAACAGTTTGAAAAGCGTAACTGGATTTGAATAAATCATCATTAAACCTGGTTTATATTTTTAAAGCAGCTAGGAAACAGCTTCTCGTTGCCAGGGAGTGACACTGAAATTTCTACACATCAGTGATTACATCACGAAATGACCATATGTACTGTGTGTGTAAATCAGTGGCGAACTCAGAGATTTGAGGAGGAGGAGCATGCTGATGAGGTTCCAGGTTTGAATGTTCTTTCGGGACAAACACATAAATGTCTTGATAAATGTCAGTAAATATCATAGATCATAGCCATACGAAAACCAAATGTGTGTAATGTTATAAATATAGAACTAATGGTCATGCTCAGCCTCTAACGCTGACTCTCCTCTTCTTCTTCTTGCGGCTGTGATCATTAGCACAGCGGAGCAGGAGAGCAACAACTTTGTAACGTAATGAAATTAGACATGTAGGAAAACCTGAAAATACATGGATGAGTGAAAGAGGGGATGTCAGAAATAGCAGCTGAGGTCTGTGTTTGTTTATGTGTGCCTTTTTTCTCTAAGTAACCCTCCACCCATCCAACCATGCCACCTGCAACCCACACACTCTTCATCTATCACACACACACACACACTCAGGCTGCCCACTGATGCTGCCTCCCCTACGAGGGGATGCTGTTCGCTGCCTCGGTCGGCTCTGACGAGGTATTATTCTCCATCACTGCCTGTTTTGTGGCTGTCACATCTGGTAGATGGAATAGGTAATGATAACGCCCACACATACGAAAGCATCACACAGCCGACCATGTGATGCCAGGACCGTGTGGTGTAAAAAAACTAGCTATCTCCATCACTAAACATCTTTTTCCTATCACAACCTGGAGGGCTGTCACAGTGATGTCATCTCCACATGGGAATTAACATGAAGTGAAGAAACGTGGTTTATATTGAGTTGTGTGTTTCAGGCGCTGTGTGGCGCACAGACTGTTTCCTTTTCTCACATCACATATGATGTTGATGCTGAAGCAGCTGGATGTTTTAACATCATTTGCTTGCAACTAAAAGCCATGTGACCCTGATTTCATCTGACTGAAGGAATGGGTGATGGGGGAGTCGAGCAATGCCATTCGTGATCAGATCGAATCAGCATGCTTCCAGTAATTTTCATTTCATTTCACCTCACTGTACTCTTCAGCTGTGAGGTTGGCTTTCAGAGGTTTGGATCAATGTGAGGACCAGTGGTTTGTGGGACTGGCTGCACTTTTACCCTCTTCCTGTTTTTGTGTTCATGAATACTTAAAGTTCTTGTGGCATAAATAATAAAGTTTAAAGGACTTCTGTTGTTCTGATGTTGTATTAGCCCATGTGTTTTTTATAAACCCTAACACTTATCCAAGAGGAAGGCACAGACCTGACATGTAGCTCTTTACATTTGCATTTACCCATTTGGTAGATACTGTTATCCACACCAACGGACAAGTGAGGCAGCTTGAGGTTCAGTATTTTGAGCTGGGTATTGAACCACCAACCGTGTGATCAGTGGACACCCTGCTCCACCACCTGAGCCCACCCCAGTTTGTAGCTGTTTGTTTGCTCTGGCTGTTTTTTTAAATTTTATCTATTCTAAAGCTGCATAAACTGTTTTTGGCCACTTGGGGGCAGAATAATTCATTCACAACACAAGCTGTATAAAACAACAGCTGGCATATTATTGCCTCACAAAGTTGTTATGGCAGATGTATTAATTTCTGCAGCTTTAAGTAACAATGTCACAAAGCTTCATTTCCCAGAAAAAGTTTTTCTTTATCTTCTAGTCTTTCACATCTCAGACATAGCCACTCCTACAGTAGCAGTCCAGGGATTTATAGTTCAAGCTCCCATTGCCTCCAGTTCCCAGCAGCACCAACCATCACTTGTTTCTGCCTGGATGTGCGGATGCTGTCGAGCAGCACTGCCAGTTGAGTCATTTATTGACAGAAGGCTAGCAGCCAACACACAGACAGCTCTCTCTCCCTCTCCCTGTCTCCTGCTGTTCTTCTCTGCCTGTCTCCTTCCCATGATTCTCCACCTCCTTCTCCTCCTCTCTCACCCCAAGTCCTCTCTCTCTCAGCCCTCCACTCTCCCTCCCTCCAGCTCAATTTCACTCTCATCAAGTATCTCCCTCTATCCCTCTCTATCTCTCTCTTCCCTCTCGCTCTCTACCCTCTCTCTCTCATTTATCGTTCTCCCACTCCAGAAGCTCTGACACACACGCAGTCACACACACACGCCCTCTGTAGCCTGTGCATCTACAGCAGCCAGCCAGTTGGTTCATTCATCATTCATTTGGTGTGAGTGAGCAGCTCGTACATCAGGCAGGACTGTGTCTTGTATTTGATGACGGTAGCAGTAAACCCACAGAAGAGGAACAAAAAGAAGCAAAAGACAAAGTAGTGAAGTGAGCAGCGGTTAGTGTTGCGTGGTGGCAGCATGACTCTTTACCTGAGCAAACAGCAGAGCTGCTTTGCGGACCTGGATGGAAGCGGGGACAGTGGGGAGGTGCCATGTTCCTTCAGCTGGCATCATCAGCACCCCAGCAATCACCAGCACCATCACCCGAGCCAGCGGTACCATTACGGATCTGTTCCTGGCGGTGCCACCCTTCCCCGAAAGGGGGGTCGGATGGCGGGCTGGCATTTGGACAGCACGTCCTCCAGGACTTCCAGCCGCTTGGCAGAAGTAAGAGCCAAGGGGGGGAGCTGTGACCTGTGGCCCTCTGAGTGTGGCTGCGTCCAGAGCTGGCAGGAGCCCTATCAGGTAAAACCCCCACACTGTTGGACAGATCTGGACTCTTTTTGTGAATTATGAAGTAGGATATTTTGTTGCTGCGCTTTTTGATGCAGGAAACAAATGTTGTAGTGATAAATCAATTTGTCAGTAAGGACTTCTATCACTGTTTTCTCACCAGCTTGAGAAACTTTCATCTCAATCCTCAATCTTCTTGGAAGGAGCTGCTACCTCAAGGTTTTACCATCCTGAAAAAAACGGAATCTTCTTATATATGAATTCACTTCATTTACACATAGTGTAAAATTTTACTATGAGGCTCAAAGCTCAGTCCAGTTTAGTTTGGTTTCCTCTTGAGGGAGGCTCTGGAAGATGCCAGACTCTTCTGTTCAGGATTGTTAAGAAGCTATAGAGATGTTTTATTGACTTGAGAACCTGGTGATCATCTCATATGTTGTTCTCCTTCTTCTACAGTATATATTTGCTGTAGGCCATATCATATCTATAAATAAATTATGAACAAGCACTGTTTGTGTTGTCCTACAGAAGTGGTGACTTAAAGGATTGTATCAGTGTTAGTGACATGTCATAATACATGTCATAACTAAGTTTGCTTTTGTGAAAGACTCTTCAAAGTGCTGAGAAATTCAAGTTGTGGGCAAAATGTCCACAAAATAAAAACACCACATGACAAAAGACTTGAGTATAACCAAGAGATGGAAACATGGATGCATTAGTCACAAAACCTGCAACAAGAACAGTCTTCCATCAGCCCGACTGTGATGTGTGCTTAACATGAGAAACTGTACTGTGAGCAGAGAAGCAAGAAAAAGCATCTACAAATTAAAGTGCAAGGTCAAAAGGTGAAGCTCCTGCTTTGCCAGAACTTGGTACTCAGATTTAGTTGTCAGAGCCAGAGCACAATTATTTGTTGAGATGACAGAGATGCAAAGAAAAAAATATGGGTGTGGCAAGAAATTCAGACGTTGTTCTGGGATGTTTTCCCTGAAGCCATTTGATGATTTGCTCAGTGGGCTATTATTGGTCAGATTTCCTTCTTAAATATTGTATTATTTTTTAGACAAATTGTACTGGATTTGTCAGGCTAATATAGTTGGAGTTTAAAAAATACAATATATTGACAGATCATTTAATATAAATCCATCAAACCCATCATATCTTTGGTGTTTTGGTTGATCCAGTTGATGGAGCTCTCGATGGCATAAGCAGCAATAACACACATTAACTAGCTGTGATCTCTTTAAATTCCTGTACAAAAGCTGTAACCTTTATCGGCATTAACAGTTTAGAAATCAAACATGGACTGTGAGCTACAAGTACTGTACATCTCTTCAAACCTTTATCTTGTCCAAACATTTCCAACAAAACAGATGTGTAAAATGATAAAGGACATGTTGCCTAAATTTGATATTGGCCTTTCCAATGTGTTTGTTATTTTTAAAGATACTATTGTACTCAGCTCCCAGGGTGACAAAGTGCTCCTCTCTATAATAACTGTGTGAACGTCTGGGTATTGTCTCAGTTAAAGGCTCAATGAGCAGGATTCACCTCATTACTGACATTATAAATTTGATGTGTGTGTGTGTGTGTGTGTGTGTGTGTGTGTGTGTGTGTGTGTGTGTGTGTGTGTGTGTGTGCGTGTGTTTGTCTGGGGGGGGTTAAACTTTATTATCTGTGAGTGTTAGTGAGACGTTTGCTGTAAATGTGTAAAGATGACACAAAGCTGTAAAACATCTGGCCCTGTTTAGGCTGCTTGTTATTATCTGAGCAAAATGGAGCAGTGTTTTCAGTTGAGATGAAACTGGAGCATTAACAGAAGCTTAATGACTGATCAGTGAGTTAAGGTGATATATATATATATATATATATATATATATATATATATATATATATATATATATACTACATACAAAACTGATGTATTGCAAAAGCAAATCATGACTGTGGATTTAATTGCTGGGGTGTGTGGTGTAGCATGAGTGAAATTGCCTCAGGCAAGGCCAGTGGGGGGTAATTGGAGGCCATCCATCATGTAGCTGAGGGAAATTGCAAGGGGGGCAGCAGTTAGCATTACCTGTTCTTTAGCTATTTTCCTGCCGTTGAAACATAAGGAGCTGGACAATGGGAATAAGCTGGAGCACAGGTACTGTGTGAAGGTATGGGATAGAGGGAAATACATTCATTCTAAAAGCACTGGACATTTTTCAGACAGTCTGTTGTACTGTAAAGGCTTATTTCTAAGTTTTGGAATTTAAAAGTTTAATCATTTTTTGACAAGATTGAACCGGTTCTCACTTCTGTTGTTATCACATTTTATGTTTCCGCATTCCTCTAGCTTGGCCTGTCTGCCTATCTCCATCTTCCTTCCCCTCACTCTAACCATGCTCCACATCTCACATTGTGTTGTTGACTATTTTTAAATGAGATACCAGTGAATTATTGATACACTCCCATTTCCATGAGCCACTATACATAGAGGTGATGCTGAATTATTGAGCAAAACTCAACACGAGCACAAGACTCTGCTGAAGAAATACAAGCAACTTAGTCTATAACATCTCAACTATCTGATTCTGTATTGTTGCTCTCTGCAGCTTTTCATAAGAGGAGTGAAGGTTCATACATTCGACCTCACCCAGTTAGAGCTTTGCCATGTTTCGGCTGATGAATGTGTCACATCTGTTCTCTTCAGCACACTATCACAGTGAAGGTTTACGAGTAAAGACAAAATACACATTATTGTAGCAACCTGGGTTGAGTGCTTGCAGGGTTGATACGCATGAAAAGTAGCCACGCAGAACAGCATCTGGTCTGCAACCAGGCAGCCGCCCCGATTAATACACCAGTCTGCATTCAGCCTTTAGTTTGACTCAGCTGTGAATGCTCTTATTTTTTTCTTTGCTGGGAGAAATTTAAGTAGTAATTCAATATTATTAGGCTATAACATTATCACTGGTATAGTTTATAGCTCCATGAAAGCCTCCTGACATATCATCCACAGTGTTGCCCTGCTGCTGGACAACTGGCTTAATGTGCTGTTGGAGGCAGCTGATCACGTGGCGGTGTTGGGAAGCATGAACAAGAAGAGAAATGAGTCTAAGTGCAGTTAAGCATGTCATGTATGTGCTCAGTTGAGTGGCCATTACATCTCAGGGGTCTGTGTGTGCATACATGTGGATTTGTAGTGGCAGCAGTATCCATGCTATGAGGTATTAGATACTGTGGGGCATAATCGTGCAGAGAAGTGAAAATGTATGAACCTCATGTTTCGTAATCAGAATCAGAATCAGTTTTATTGCCAAGTATGTTTCCACATACAAGGAATTTGTTTTGGTGATTGGTGCAATCACCAAAACAAATATATTAAATATATATATTAAATATATATATTTTTTTAGCATCTTCTTTTTTTTATCTCTTTTTTATCTTTAGACATTAAAGGAGTGAGTGTGAGATTTCCTTCTCAGAGCTCTGCTGTAGTTTATTAAAGGCTACCCTTCCTCACTGCGGTACAGCTCACAGTGTTGGCACGCCTTTCCACACTGTTGACCTGCACCATTGCTGGGGAACTGACAGGCAATGGTCAGCAGAAAGCATCCAGTGACAGAAATAAGATTAATGTCAGATCCTCCTGACCTACAATCAGATTATTTGAGCCTCTTGCTCTCCAGCATAATAGAGAGAAATTTGCTGTCTGAAACAGCTGTAAATGACTTTTGAGTAGTGTACAAGTGTGATGTAATGCTTGGGTTTGAACAATGAGTGGTTATTTTAAAAATGGCAGTAAATGATGTGCCCTTGCCATCATATTGTGCTGTCTGAAGTCAAAATTGTGTTCATTTTTGATGAGCTGTCCGCTCTAATCTCTCTCAGATTAGCTATGAAATCATTCATATTAGTAGTGTCCGTACAAAGCAAGCAAAGGCATCCTAATCCTTCTCATCAATCCTCTCACAAACACCATTTTCCTTCAGTCAGTTTCCGGCTTTGCAGCCCTGCACAGCCGACCAATTGTAATATTTCTCCCTTTGTTAAATTCACTAAGTCCGTCTTTCTGTCCCTGTCTGAGTCCCTGTGATGTGCACACATGCACAGTTCAGACTTGCTTATTTGAATGAGCCACGTTATTTAATTAATTAATTAATTAATTCACATGGAAATGCTTCAGGATTAAGATGGGAGATGCGTTAGATGAATGGCCTCAACACACATTAGCATTGGAAGTCCAGTCGATAAGGTTTGTGTCTTTACTGCATTAAATACAAGCTGTCTTCTTCTAAAAAGGCTCAAATATCTTAAAATTGCTGCGTAACGGTGTAGAAGTAATGTCATAATTCAGCTTCACACCAACCAGCTCCAGCTCAATAATGGGATTTTCTATTTTAATCTCACAATGATATGGTTTTTATTGTTTTCATGGTGTTGAGAACTGGAGATGACAACAGACCTTAAACAAAACAGGAACATCCATAAAGTTTTTGAACGTTTTACTGGGCCCGTCAGTCTGTTCACCAGCCCTCTCTGTGTGCCTGTCATGCAGGGTGCAGCTGGTCTCCACTGAGAAGTTCACGACTTCATTTCTTTCCCTGTCTGACCGTGCAGTGTCTTCACCCTTGCCTTATCATAGCACCTCTTTTTCAGTTTTTGTTCCTCTGACCTTTGCTCCAGCACTCCTTCTTGAAAGTGCAGTTATGTTGTGGCGTTGCTGTCACACCACTGGTAGACGTTCACGCATGCACTCATATTAATGTCACCACTAGTCTCTCGTCTGCCATCCCAATCAATCCCATTCAAAACTCCAGACGGTCTGGTGGCAACAGAAGGGTGGACTGCTCCTTCTCTTTGCCCTGGTAATAATGCAATTGGCAGTTTCTGTTAGAATGTGCGAGATTTACCATCTCCCACTCCCACTGCCCCCTCTTCTTTACCTTGCCCCGTTGCTGATTGGTTGGCTTAGTGTTGTGTTGCTTGGGCCGAGCCACTTTCTTTCTCTCCCATTTCCAGAACCAGAGCTGTGTAGGAACACAGGACAGACAGCTTGTGGACCGTGAGGAGACATTTAAACAGTGTATTGGATTAGAAACACAAACGTCTACTCTGATGGAAGATGGAAATGTTCAGACTGTCTCGTAAGATATGCATGAATAACTGAATAAGTTATTATTTTCAAATTAAATCAAACTCTATATTTTTCTTCTTCTTTTGATCAGAGGTGCATACAGGGGTGATTATAGAAAAAAGATAATACAGGAAATACATAAAGAGAGTAGAAATTTTCAGGTGAGCAGGCTGAACTGGATTCATTGTAAAGAGATTTGAGGTGAAGGCAGGGAAATGAACGAGAGGCAGGCGATCAGTGGCAGAGCAGGGCATCGCTGATTGGGGGAAAGCAGGGCTGGAGATGAGCAGCAGGCATGTAGACAGGAGGGGTGTGATCCTGGAGCACAGGAGATATAAGATTAGTCAAAAATCAAAAACCCAAGGTAGCAGCACACAGGTAGTCTGAACAATGTGGTGATGAGTGACTGGAGACCTGCAGAGATGAGGGGGTGATGAGGAGCAGGTATGCTGGCTGATGCAATCAGGAGGAGCAGAGTGGAGCAGGTGAGGAGCAGAGGATCGCCACGCCCAGGGACACAAGCACAGTCAAACAAAGGACAGAGACAACACAGAAAACACAAGGGGAGAGGAAAAAGCCTGGAGCCTTGACCAGGACCATGACTTCAAAATATAAGCACACGTCCTCAGGAATGATTAACAATTAATCGTGCTTACACAGTGAACATGGAGTTGGTTAACTGTGCACATATATGTCTGATTTATCAACCAAGGGTCTCATACTCATTCGTCAACTAACAGTGAGTTAAGATCAGATCAGATCAGAAGATAAGATAATGTTCTTGCAGTGATGTACAGAACCAGCCAGTCCTATAGAGCACGTTACCCCAGCAGCTAGCTCATAGTCTCATCCGGATGAAAGCTGTGATGGCAACGTCAGTGGAAAGGCTGAGCCTCGTGTCACTGGACTGATGACCAAGCAGACCATCTCGTTTTTTACAGCATCATGTCAGTCACATGAACAGCAGGTACACAGCGTGTAAGGCACCCTGAGACTTCACAACAGCAGGGACGTACATCTGTGTGTGTGTGTGTGTGGAGACAGGATACAGTGTAATAATCCTTCTAGCTCATGAAATCACATGTAAAATATGTTTCCAGGCTGGGATTTGTGACAGGATTAATATAACTGTTATTATCTTCACTTATAATGGTGCTCTCATCTTTTACACACAATTTGATATATTACTTATTTATAATTCTAATTGTACACAGAAGAATGATCTGGTCTTTCTTCTGTTACTGTCCCTGGTTGTTTGTTTTTATTTGTCTTGTGGAGACAAAATCAGAGGACAAATTTCAAAGGAATCTGTAGAAGCATCCTTGAAGTGAGCGTCATGCATCGAGCTAGTTGGTTACATACTGTAAACTGAACTGCTGTTAATCTGATGTTCACTCATGTTGTGGCCAAAACAGTTCAAAGTTCCTCTCTTGGGATCCCTGCCTTTAACCATCTGCCCATCTTCAACAGCAATATTATAACCTGACTGGAGGTCGACCTGGGAATCTGCACTACAGATTAGAGCACACTGCATAGGTGCCATAACAAGTGCAGATGAAAGACGTCTTGAACTTGAAAGCTGTTAAATATGTTTGGACACTTTTATCACTGGTGTTTTTAAAATGTGAACATTTATGTTTTCCAGATGTTTATGGCACATAGACTACATAATGGCAACATAAACTGTTTTCTGTGTGAGCCGGAACTTCTGCAGTCACTTTGCTCCATCAGTGAGGTTCAGAATTTCATATGTGCACAAAAACAGCTTACTACATCCACTCCTTTACTACCCATGTTCTCATCCCTCTCTCCTGTTCAGCCCATTCAGCTATAATATCTCCGTCAGTGTGCTGTGCATGAGAGGGGAGTGTTTATGGCGCCATCCAGAAAATGGAAGTCTGTTAAATTGTTGATGATACAGAGATCCACAAGCTTGCCCCCTGGATACATTTATGGAAAGTAGGACAGTGGTGGGCACAAGCGTCTCTATTACTAAAACCTAAATCTCATCCTTCCCTTCCCCTTCTCTCTCTGTCTCTCTTACAGGCCAGCCCTGCCCCAATAATTGTCAACACAGACACTTTGGAGTCAGTTCCTTATGTGAGTCTCAATTTTTGTGTCTTTTTTTAATGCACCCATTAGTTTTTTTCAGTAGAAGATCAATACCTGCAGTAGATTAGTGATGCACATTAAAAAAAGACCCAGTCCTGGTGAGATTGTATATGTGGATTTATTAGTTACACATTTTGATTGTGTAACTTATCTAAGTAAAACGAATGAGGTCACAGTGCTGAATTATTGATGTTTATCATGAATAAAAGACCAGCACAAGACTTTCTAAAGACCTTCATCTCAAACAGTTTTCACAGGATTTTACATCAAAACAAATAAATGAAGCTTTGGTGCAACGCAGAGGCTGAATTAATAACAAATATTTCCCAAACAGGGAGAGGACTCCAAGAGGTGGTGTTTTTTTTTCATGCTGAAATTGTCACAGTTGACAGTTTGGTTAACAGTTAAAGATACTTTTCTGATATGTGAAGAAATGAGGACAGGAGATATGACAGAGACTCGTCCATAAGCTGAAGAGTCCAGATGTCATCATATAGTTACATCAGATAAACTGACTTCATGCTCTTATACACTGTTCCTGGTTCAGTGCTGTTGCTATTTTAGTCTTCAGGTCTCACCTGCTTCCACAATCACATGAAGTTCTGATAATTATTTCTGATGCTGCTCAAAAATGATGCTCAGCCGGGAATATGATGTGCACATGCATTATGCATATGCATAATGACGGAAGCGCTTGCTGGTAATTAATCATCTGAGCGAGATATAGGATGAGACCAGCTCCTCTACAGCTAACCTACATGCTGCAAAAATAATGTTAATTAACTATCACCTTAAATTGTTTCCCTTGAGGCAGGGCCTATTTAACACAGAGAGCACAAGTGGCCCGAGAAAAGATCTGCCTTGAGTTTAAGTAGGTGGAGTTGGCCTCAGAGTTTCTAAACATCCTCTGTGAATATAATTCAGCATAATTATTCAACAGTACTGCCGTGTATTTTTATTTTAAAGCAATGTTTGGAGGATTAAAAATGGAGTGAGTGCCTTGGCCTAATCTCTTTTTTGTTTCATCAGGTAAACGGCACAGAAATTGAGTATGAGTTTGAGGAAATCACTCTGGAGCGGGTGAGTATCTCAGATCCCTCAGTAAATCTGAGAACATGCCTCTCCTCTATGGTGGAAGGAGGGAAGTTAAAACATTTCCGCTGTTTCACACAAGGATGTGCTGAGTGCACATCCTTGTGTGAAACAGGCTTGGTAGTCTGTGTGTATCATGAGCTGCTATGTTAAATGGACAGGGCAATTTTTGGGCCGAAGCAGATGTAGCACAGTTGGCATGAGCTTGTAAATGAATCTCCAAGTCACTGAAACACAAACACTGGCTCAGTGGATACTAGCAGGCACAGAGTGGAGGCAGTTTTGTCAGCTCCAATACAATTTGAGCACAGAGACAGAGCAACAGCGCAGGGGAAGGCCACCGACCAACTGACAAGAAAGCCTGCGCTAAGATTTAATGCAGACAGTAGTCAGCCTCCATCCATATTCCAGTACCTCCATATTTATCATCTGATGATGGCCAGAGGCACAGACAGGTCTGTGTCAGGTCCCCTCGAGATGTCACCTTGGAGAGCTGAACAGCGTTTTTTGATGCACAGCGAGGCCCTGCAGGCACACTCAGTAGGTTTTTAATCAAGAGAAGCTGCTGCTCCCATCAACTTACAGCTTAACTTAATCAAAGCTTGACTTTTATTTTGTGATTTGGCTTTCGGGGGATTTTATTTGCAGAGCCAACACTTACAAATACAATACTCCATAGTGAATTCACAATAATGAAGAGCCAGGTTAACTCAGGGGTGATGCTGTGACATGGCTTACAGTTGGATACCAGAGTGAAGGCTTAACATGCTGACCACTTTATAATCATAATGAGAGCAGTGACACTAAAAAGTCATTCCATTAAATTGTGCATCAATATTTGATTAACTTGTAAAGGAATTGTTACTGGTTTTTCAACAGAATTAAAGGTCAATGTTTAGTAAAGCAGAGTAGTAGTAGAGTAGCTCAGCTGATTTGAAAAACTAGAAGTTAATTCATTAAAATCCAGAAAAAAAACACACTAATAGGATTAAAGATTTGATTTGATGCTGATCTTCAGTCTGCTATAGGCCAACTGCTAAAGGCTGACTACAGGACATCTCCAGCCAAGTCAGCTGCACTACCTGAACACCACCTGCTGTGATTTAGAATATGTAAAAAACAACTGTAGCTAAAAGGCAAATTGAATACAGTAGCTAAGTAATGGCTAAATGGTTAAAATGCTGCAAATTAGAGGCATACAAATGAAAACTTGTAAAAAAAAAAAAAAAAAGGGCAAGACTGAACACTGACAATTCTAGGATTATAAAGCAGGTCTAGGTTCTATATTAACACTGTGAAAGTGCTCAGTCCACAGAGAAAGGCACATAGCCTGTATTCAGAAACTGAGCCTTAAAACAAGCTGTCAGGATTTCTGTAACTTTGTGATGTCACAACAAAGCAGCCCAGCCCACCTGGACCCACCATCCAAGTTTGCAGGATTTGGTTTCTCTGAGTGTTTACCTGAAATCAGAAAACATAAAACTACACTGAGATGGTTTTTGGTTCTCAAAACCATTAATGTCTTCTTATGGATATCAACACTTCAAATAAAACACAGGAGAAGTGTAAAATAAGGGACCTTTGATTAATAGCAGTGACCACATCTAGTTTAGAATAACTTCGAATGAACTCATGTTAATGAAGGGGGTATGAGCTCATCTGACTGTGACAGACAAAATATAGACAAGAAACGTTGGTAACTACAGCTGTATATAAGTATTTACCAAAATGCACATGGTGTACTTGAATGTAACAGGAACAAACAAAGCACAGTTTGCTGTCCAGTGAACTCACAACAGCAGGGACCATGTTTTCTCTGTTCCATCTCCAGTTAGACTGTTTCTATAAATAAGTTCAGCCCCACTGAAGACAGTCGTCCTCACACTGTGTTCGAGACATGCAGCTGATGTGTTGGCATGTTGACACACTACATACAGAATAAGTTCTGCCTGCTCCCTCCTTCCTCTCACTGTCTGCTCTCCGTGGCTGCAGGGTAACTCAGGGCTGGGCTTTAGCATTGCCGGAGGGACAGATAACCCACACATCGGTGATGACCCCGGCATCTTCATCACCAAGATCATCCCTGGAGGTGCTGCGGCAGAAGACGGACGCCTGAGGTCAGTGTCTTAAACATCCCCACACAGGAAACAAGAGACAACTGGATATTTTTTCAGACCTGACAGGAAAGAACAAACTTTTGAGAGACTTCAAAGTCAGAGAAGAAATAATCTCCTTTACTTAAAGATAATCTCTCTTACATCACTGGAGAATAGACACAGTTTGTTACCGCTTACTCCTCCACTACAGCGCTTGATAATCTGCGCTCAGAAATCTCTAATAGAAAACATATTGAGGCACAGTATCATGCAACAGTGTCATTATTCTGTTTTTTGAATTGTGGAGGAGCCTTGTGAAGACTCCACCTCTCAGTTCACCTCATATTTATATGAATCCTGCAAAGTCATTTTAACCATATTAACAAGTGATCATTTCTTTTTTATAATGTTAACCATAATTGAATATTGCACAAATTAAATTTCTGTTTATTTAATCTAACGAGAAGCAAACTCATTGTTTGCCCAGCAACATAAGTGTGTGACGTCAGACTGGTATTTACGATTGTCAGGGGAGAAATAGCTTGAAACAACCTTAGACTTATGATAGATACAGTTATTCATGATTGTCATGTGTGTCTTCATTTACCAGGAGTCTAAAGTCCAGATAGCTGCCGTAATAAGTGCCATGGCAACGAATATATGAATGACAGAACACAATATGAATAGGAGAGAAACAATGGCAAAAACATACACAGTTGGAGCACTGAGCGAGCTGGTGAACAAATCTTTTTACTGAAGAGAATTGCTTTGGTCATTGTTAGTGAGATTTCATTTTCATAGCAGCTTTATGATTTCCACCGAAAAGTCAATTATCCATCCAATCACGCACCAACATCACTCCTGATCTAACCACATTCAGTACTGATGTCTAATCATTTAACAGTGATGAAAGTGTGGAAACACTGGTGGCCATGCATCATGGATGGAGGCGGGGGGGGTCTAATCACTGTGAGGAGGAGGCCTGATAGGGATTTGGATTTCTATAGCTTTACAGTAGCCAGACACACTTCCTGTCAGCGCTCTGGGACCTGTAGCAGAACTCTAAACCTTCTTAATGCCTCGGCTCAGCTGCACAGGGACTGCTTCGAGCATTTTAAGTGTTTCTCATGGAGGCTGTTGTTCTGGAGAGGTGAAAACATGTAGTCAGGACTGGACCCACAACAAGTATACAGCATGTTTCAGTTTATTTCAGCTTATTTCAGATTAACTATAAAATAATGACATACTGTAGGTATACCACTTTTATATATTGGTACTGTCTGAATATTGAATATTGCTAGTTGAATATTGCTAGTTTTGATAATAATGTATTCACATATATGTATTATTTATAGATATAGATTTATAGATTTATAGATGTGATGTGTTAGAACATAGATCTTTTCACTCTGGCTCCTACTGTTGGAAGTGTGTGTGTATTTATCCATGGTAGTGCACACTGGGTCCCAGCTGGTCCCAATGAGCCCCCCCCCCCCCGGGGAGAGTTGTGTCCTTGAACGCCAGGGCATGGATGTTTTGGTCGACACCTCAGGGGAATTCAAACTGAGCCCCTTGCTGACTCTGATTTTTACACATTTGTGTGCCACCCACATGCACACACCCACTCACATTCTGACCCACCTCTCTGTCACACATCACAGACACACACACACACACACACTGAAATAAGTGTAGAATATGCACAGTGTTGCTTGCAATGTAAAACCAGAGTACAAGCACATGGGTTAGCCTGATCTACTGCCAACAAGCACACGCAGTCATCAGACTATGTGTGTGTGTGTGTGTGTGTGTGTGTCTACAGGGAGAAGATGCAAAGACTGCTCTGTTCGTCTGTAGTGTAAACATGTTAGTATGTATTCACAAAAGTTACCACTGATTCAATTCAATCTGTATTGATTTATGTGTTGTTCATTTGCTTTTTGGATACACATTAAATTGTTGTTATTTTTGTCAAAATGTTTAACAGCATCTCCTTTTAACTGTGATCGTATGGCTCTCAATAAAAAGAGTCAACACCAGCAAGTTTTTGTGACTTTACAGAGAACTTGATCTCAGGTTGAACCCCACCCCAACATGCTGGAAGTGAGCGCAGCCTTGCTCTTAATGATTATCAATCGTTATCGTCACTGTTTTTCTAACAGAGTAAATGACTGCATCCTGCGGGTGAACGATGCAGATGTGTCTGAAGTCTCTCACAGTAAGGCAGTGGAGGCCCTGAAGGTCGCCGGTTCTATTGTTCGACTATATGTGCGGCGCCGCCGGCCAATGCTAGAGACCATCATTGAGATCAAACTCATCAAAGGACCAAAAGGTGAGCTCAAACACACCAACAGTCCTGCTAAGTGGAGACATACGGGGTCATCACATTAAGATTTATGTGTTTATGAGTTCATAATCACTTCTTTCCTTTGATTGATGGTCATGTTAATATTTCATGGGTATTGGTGATCAGGAACAAAACTGGTCACTGTCACTGCTGCATTCAGTCCTTGACTCAGCATACAGTAAGAATATGATCGTACATAATATTGAAGGGAGAGACAGTTACTGCAAAAGAAAAGCTGTTGCTTTGCTTAGTTATGTGAGTGGGAGGTCTTTCACCCAGCAAGCCCTTACAGCTCTTCAGTTTACTTTAAAACTGTCCACTGACAAAAAACAAATATATACATGTATATAATATTTAAACAAACTTCTCATCCTGGTTAAATCTTCAGATAATTCTGATAACATATTAGAATAAAAATATTTAATTTAAATTCATATTCTGTATTTCATGTTACATGTCATCACATATAACTAACCAACTACTTTCATACACCCACCCACATGCACACAGGGCTTGGCTTCAGTATTGCAGGTGGAGTTGGAAACCAGCACATCCCCGGTGACAACAGCATATATGTCACCAAAATCATTGATGGTGGGGCAGCACAGAAGGACAGCCGGCTACAAGTTGGAGACAGATTGTTAATGGTGAGTACCAGGTACAAATCTAATACACACAGGCTGTTTCTAGTCACTATGCTGATGAAAGCCCTGAGCTTGATGGGAATTACCTGATATCACCAAACTCTTTAGACTCTACACCAGTGGTCCCCAACCTTTTCCAACTCATAGCGCACTTGAAAATCTCAAAAATGTTGGCGGCCCACATCTGACCCTGTAACAATACGGAGGCCAAATAAGATCACTTCTTATTTTACTGATAATGATCAAACATTCAGGACTGAACTGAAAACAGAGGAAGCTCAATATTTATTTTTTGTTTGATGGGATTCACCATCGATTTACCATCTGTCTCTTTACTCTCTTTTAACTCTTCCTGTTGGTAACCAGCTGTCTGTTTTGCTACTCCAGTTTTTACCATGGATGTAATCTTTTAGTGAGCAATCAGACTGAAATAAAAAACAAGTGTATGATGTGGTACAGCAAGAGACAATATAAAAGTTCCTAACATTGGTTTATAACAGTGAAAAAACATGTTTTTAAAATGTATTTTTAAAATCATTTTTACATATATATATATATATATATATATATAATACATATATATATAATTACATTTTGTCACCAAAACTATTTTGCAAATGATTTGTCACCTCACTTCAGTACCTACAGTACCTTCACAGTCCACAGGTTGGGAACCACTGCTCCAGACTAAGGTTGTGTGGGGCTTAAATGAACCTCACTCCTGCTGCTCAAACCGTTGCGTGAAGACTGCAGCGTTCTCGTTGGATACCACACTGGCTAATGTTGGCGTAATTAAGTAAAACATGCTTCATTACAGCACGTTACCATATAAAATTTTGCTTCTGATGGGATTATGACTCTTACTCAGTAAACAGAGTCACTCAGACTTTTTGATGATGACCTCACAGCCATGACACTGAGCCTGCTGGTGAGTTTTGCATCTGTGTCTTGTTTATACACTGGTTGCTATTACACAGACTAATATCCAGGAGACTAATGGTGATTCAATAAATCAGGTTATTTACTTTATGTAGGGTATTAACCAAGTAGTGCGTTTGCAGCTGAAAACATTCATCCTAAGTGATAATTAAGTGATTTAATGACTCTCTGAGACAGTGAACCTACTGGCCCAGCACTGTAACAGCAAGCTTTCTCTTGAGGAGGGCATCCTGCTCGCTTAACCAGCGCTTAATTTAATTATCTTCCTACTGTCGTGTTCTCACCCAAAGACCATCTGTCATAATCCAGTCTCCTGGAGGCAGCAAGCACGCCAGGCTGATCTGAACTGAGCAGCAAGAAAACACAAGGCAGCCTCTGAAATTACTGATTGAACACTGAAAGACTGTTCATTGTTTGGACAGGTGAACAACTACAGTCTGGAGGAAGTGTCTCATGAAGAGGCTGTGGCCATTTTGAAGAACACGTCGGACGTGGTCTACCTAAAGGTGGGAAAGCCCACCAATGTCTACCTGTCAGATCCCTATGGGCCTCCTGATATCACACACTGTAAGTTGTCACCTCTTGTATTTCAACTGATTAGTTATTGATTATAAGTTACCAGTCATGTGTCTTTAAAGCAGTTGAACCAGACTGATGGTCGTGTTCTTCAGTAGATGTAAAAGATGGGAGATTTGTGTGCTGAAGCTAAATGTCAGAGCAGAACTGTGCATCAACTTAGTTAAAGCTGCATTAATTTGGTGCAGCCTGACAACCCTGACTTACTATCACCTTATTACATTTGTGTGATGTGCACATTACCAAACAGTTGCCTACTTACATGTCAGACAGTCACAGAACAACATTAGCATTCATTTGAGGTTGTGTTTCTTGCCAGTGTAAATCCAATATTCACTCTGCTTTTACCTCTGGATTGGTCTCCACCAACTTCTGAGAAAAATATCTTACTCTCTTGCTCCTTTACACTGAGTATCTGATAGTCGCTAACAAGTGCACAGTGGGTTTATCTATACAGTAGTTGTCCACTGCTCTGTGTTTCTTCACTGAAAGCAGCTGCTGCTAAAAATGGGGCTGATGAGCAGTAAATGTTGTTAAACCAGAACAACAGCTCCACTGTTTGTAACAGTTTGTCTGTTTATGTCACTCTGTTTTCGCTCCTTCTCACGCAGCTTTCTCTCCAGCCATGGAAAATCATATCTCTTCCCCCATCAACAGTGGCACTCTGGAGTACAAGTCTGGTCTCCCTCCCATCTCCCCCGGGAGTTATTCCCCCCTCCCTAAGCACTTACTAGGGGAAGAGGATATAAACAGGTTGGATGGTTTTTCCTTCTTACGGTAATTACCTCCCTTCCTACCAGACTACTAGAACTACAGGTAGGGGCTTTGTCCCCCCGCTCCTTCAGTCTCCCCTGATCCCTACTGTGTGTTTGTGTGGCAGTTCAAAAAGCAATCAAAACTCCATGGGGAGTTATGATCCAATTTGAAAAGATCCTTTGTGTCTGAGTTTGGATCACCTGTTATTTTTGTAAAATTCCACTAATCCCAAAGTCTGTGTTTCCCTGCAGTGTTTTTCAAAGATGTTTTTCAAAGACCCTAAAAAGGGTACTGGGATGATGAGATCCCAGGTCCCTTGATCCCCAATCATGAGCTGCAATTTTTTTCACATTTACTCAAACAAATACTTATAAAACAGTTGGTCTCAAGAAACAGCAGTTTGAAAAGCACTGGTCTGCCATAGTCCTGCATTTCTGTTGTGCTGTTTTGTGTTTGTGGCTGAATGTCTCTTGTTATGATTTCTGCCTGGACAATGTATTGTTTGCTGCCATGGCCCTGACTCACATCTGCTCAGAGTATCAAGTAACTGCTGTATAATTCAGCATCGTGCTGACATTGTGTTTGGGTGTTGGTGGCACAAGCTGTTGTTTAGAAAGGCTTTTGTTTGTGTTGGTTATTGGAAATGATTAAAGTAAGTGTTGCCTCAGGTCCAGCAGCAGTCCCCTCAGTTAAATACATTTGAATTATGGTTCAAATGTGAGAGGTATAGATTTTGAATGAAAACAGTGTATCTGCCCCTCCTGTACTGATGTGGCATCAGTGACGAAGATGTCTTGTTGTTTCGTCTGTGTTTTGTTGTGTTTTCCTCTGATCTGTTGAGTTTTTTTGGGTTGTTAGAAACCAGCCACATCAGAGTATATGAGTTTAGCTGAATCATGGCACATATCTGTTGTTGGAGTTTAGTGAGTCCAGTCAGGAGCTGTTATAACAAATCCGTTGTCATGTCTGTAAAGATGAGCTACACACGTTAATAAGCTAAAGTCCTAAAAAAACCATGTCTGTGAGGCAGAACAGAAAAGTGATAGAAACTGTAAGTTGAGCAGACCCAGAAATGTACGTATGTATACCTGTGTCTGTGGATGGAAAAAGCTATTAACCAGAGGCATAAATAAATACTTTTGAAAGATAAGGTTGAATAAAAATAAAAAGCTTATGGTGACACATTTCTTAATCTTTTTGTTTCTTAATGAAGAGGGGAAAAGGAAACAAAAGCCAGTCTGAGAACTTGAATGTTCCAGTTTATTCAGCTGTGCTTGTTCTGTCTTCCTCGCTCCTGCTGTATTTTCTACCTGTTGCAGTTTCAGTCACTCCGCTCTGACAGCTGCTCCCAGTCCAAACAGCAGGAAGCTTAAGATGTTTTATAGGACTGAGTCACAGTCAAACAGTAGCAAGTCCCCACCTCAGCTACCCTTACACCTAATCCCAAAGCAAGCTGCCATAAGGCTTGGGACTAAAGGGGCCACACTTCCTATCTAGTCAGAGTCTGTCTGGTCAGCTAATGTTGCCTGAAGTGGATGTTTCCTCTACTGCTGGTCTGAGCGTCATTCTCAGCTGGTTTGTTCAGTGGTTACATGTCACAACATTTAAAGAATGACAGACTACAGCAGATTTTCAGGTAGCACAACAAGGAGAATAATGGAAATTGGAATGAACAAATGAATACCTACACTACATAATGCCTGTCTCTTAGAATAGGTCGTGCGTGCTGTGGCGAGGGTTATGCTCTGTTGTCATATTCCATTTGCAAAATGAAGACTGGTGGAGGAATATTGCAGCAGAGTGATAACAAAAGCTCATTTCAGAGGATAACTGAAGGACCCCTGTGTTAAGCTTTGTTGAGTGAAGGATTAGTCCTCCATTCTCTTTAGAGTTAAGAGGTTTACTATTTCCTCTTGCCCAAGGTGCATCTCTAATAGCCTCTGAGATTACCACGCTGACCTGAAGTGTAACACTGACAGTAGCTTGTGTCTCTCTTGTTCACTGTGTGTTTGGTTCCACAGTGTGGATACTACAGAGTAAAGTGGACCTTCAAGTCCTGTAATAACTGATGATGTAGCCTCATTTTTTCACAGTGCATGTGAAAAGTCAAAAGTTGCTCCTAATTTAATGACCTATATTCTAAATGTAAGAGTTTTGAATTTTGATATCTCCTCTCTGATATCAAAATTTGGAGCCAAGCATTTTGTGTCCTGAATGAAGTCCTCATGGAGATGCTCTACAGAAAGGAAGGCAAAAAAATAACAAGATAGGACAGCAAAAGTGGTAGTGTTTAAGATTTTCAGATTTTTAGGAAGACATTTTACATGATTTAAAAAATTATCATAGAAAAACAATTAAATAAAGCAGGTAAGAATAGAATATATGAGATACACATTAATCACACTAGGAGGTGAGTTTTGAGTCATTATGTGAACATGGACAGATCGGTGCAGTCTCTGATGTGTCTGGAGAGTGTTTCTGAGGGAGGGGGCAGCTATGGAGAATGCTCTGTCGCCCCAGGTCCGGTGCTTGGTCCTGAGTGGTGTAGACAGGAGTTTGGCAATAAAGGCTGCAGGATCGATTGTGGTGATGGAGCAGGTCAATGAGGTAGGAGGGGGCCTGGTTATAGAGGGCTCTGTAAGTGAAGAGAAGGAATTTGAAATGGATCCATTGTAGCACAGGAACATGGTAAAGCTTCGGAGGATGTGGGGGTGATGTGGCCACAGGAGCAGGACTGAGTGAACAGGTTCGCAAACGAGCTCTGGATGTACTGGAGTTCATGTGTTTTTTAGGTGGAAGAAAGCAATTTATGGTTTTGGTGAGGGATTTGGAACCAATCACCATGTCTGATTTATCACAGTTTAGTTTGAGGACGTTAGTTTACATCCTTGAATTAATCCACTGCAGTGCAGTTGGACAGAGTTGGGATGGATTTGGTGGAGATTTAAAGCTGGACATCGTCAGCGTAGGAGTGGAAGTGGAGACCATGATGATGTATGATGTTACCAATTTATAAGTGTTGGCTGTTTCTAAGGTGGAAAAATTATGTTAGAGATTAGAAGAGGGCCAAGCACTGAACCCTGGGGGACGCCTTGAGACAGAGGTGTAATGGAGGACGTGCTGTTGTTGATGTTGATGAACTGTTTGTGAGGTATGAGCTCAGCCAGGAGGTTGGCAGTACCAGTGATGTTGTGGTAGGATTCAAGGCGTGAGAGAAGAATTATGTCATTGATGGTGCAGGGATGTCTGGTGTGATTGGAAACTACAGTGAAATGATTCAAACATCTCAATGGAGGTGAGGTTGACTTTGAGTTGGGAGGTGACAACATGTTCCAGTGTTCTTGACAGAAAGGGAGAATTGGGGATGGGCTGGAAATTGCTCATCAGGGTAGAGCCCAGGTTTTTAACGATCAGGGTGACAGCAGCCAGTTGGAAGGTTTGGGGGACTGAACCACAGCTGAAGGAGGAGTTGATGATTTCTGTAATGAGTGTGGAAATAGCTGGCAGACAGTGATTGACTAGAATAGATAGGATGGGATCCAGAACACAAGTGGAGCTTCTCACTCCATAAAATGAGACAGCTTGTTTTATTAGAATTAGAATTTCATAATTGCTTACCAAAGTCATCATGTTATTTGCTGGAAGCTATCAAATACAGTGCCTTAGGTCTGTGGCTGTTACAGGATGTGAAGTCCAAATGAAAGGCAGTGTATTGCTGTCCGTAATCTTGTGAAGATCACCCGGTTGTCTTCAGTTATTCCACCTTAATTCCTGCCATCAGGGGGCGTTACAGGAAACACAACTGTAATGTGATAGAAACAGTATCTGATGGAGAAAACAGACTTCAACACAACACTGGAACACGCCTAAGCCTGCTCTCAGTGAGTGAATGACAGGGACATAGAGAGAGCCAGTGAAGGATTGTTGACCAGCGCATGTATGTGCTGGTCCACTGGGATTTCTCCCTATTGTCCTGATAGCCAATCCAACTATTGAGCAGTCTATAGTGCAAATAACAATAAAATCAGAAATGGACTGTCACTGTCAGGCTCGCACTCCTGTGACAATATCCTATTTATTTTTTATTAAATTCATAAAGCGCACCCTGCGCCCACAGTCCAGTCTGGTCATATACATTTTTACCTAGTCTTGTTTTCTTTGGAACTAATATTGAGATATTTCTCAGACTACTTTTGCCTTGTAGTTTGAAAAGAAGTTCAGAAATAGGCAAACTAACTGTAGTTTCAAGTGTTTGAAAAGCTGACTGAATTAAAGGCTAATGAATAAAAGAAAAAGAGAGATGAACTGTGCCCCCACAGGCCAGCAGTCTTGTCCTCTTCCTTCTCAAGGTCACTGCATTTTGGTCTGATGTGAACTGACTGACTGCCTCATTGCAGTATAAATGATTCAGCAAGAGAAACAAAGCCAGCTGTCCAGTCCTCTCCGGCTGCTGCAGCTCACTGGTGGGTCCCTGTTGAGTCTCAGTCCACAATCCAGGAATCAAAGCAGAATAACAGCTGGTATAGAGGATTTGGTTCTGGGTATGTTGTTGATCACTTGTCGCTGACATCATTTTCATTTCTGATCTCTGACCTTTGACATGCCTGAAGCTTCAGCCCTTCAGTGTACACTCTCCTCAGTCTCTTGTCATTGCTTTCTGCTGTCTGAGGAAAAAGCACTGTGCAAGCAGATGAAGTGAACTCATTTTGTTTAGTGTCATGTAAGACATTCACACTCATACTTTCTTTGATAGCACTGCCATGTTGATTAGTCATGTTGAAATCTGCCTGCAGGGCAGCTCATATCAACAGATGTAGTGGAGGGTAAATTCAGCCCCTCAGTCAGGTTTCATAAGTGCCTTTTATTTCTTCAGATGTTTAACTGTTAAGAAAGACATTAGTGTGTAATTTAGTGCGGCTGTTATTGTGACGATGACGAGGTCTACATTTCCTTCTTCAGCCACACTCAGCCAGAAGGGACAGTTGCTGGGTGAAGATGCAAACACACAAGTTGGTCACAGATAGTGAGACGGCTGTAGGAGGATGTGGTGTGCAGTATGCTCAAGGCAGGCCAAACAGCGACAAATCCAGTCCATGGGACACTGTGTGTGTTTGTGTGCATGTGTTTGTGTGCATGTGGGCCTATGGGGCATGAATATGGGGGTGAAAAGGGTCACAAAGGATGAGATGCACATACAGTTGAAACCAGAAGTTTACATACACTGTATAAAAAGGCACATAACCTTTTTTTTCTCACCATCTAACATTAAGTCAGATTAAACTTTTCCTGTTTTTGGTCAATTAGGATTACCAAAATTATTTCTATTTGCTAAATAACAGAATAAGGAAAAGGATGAGAAAAGGATTTTTTTAGACGATTTTTATTACTTTCTTCAAAGTCAGAAGTTTACATACACTAAGATTACTATGCCTTTGTCTTTGGAAGCCTCTAATAGAAACCTATCAGAGACTTCCAAAGACATGACATTGACAACATTTGAGTTAATTAGAGGCACACCTGTGGATGTATTTTAAGGCACACCTGAAACACACTGCTTCTTTGTGTAACATCATGGGAAAATCAAAAGAAATCAGCCAAGATATCAGGAAGAGAATTGTGGACTTGCACAAGTCTGGTTCATCCTTGGGTGCAATTTCCAGATGCCTGAAGGTGCCACGTTCATCTGTTCAAACAATTATACACAAGTATAAACACCATGGGAATGTCCAGCCATCATACTGCTCAGGAAGGAGACGGGTTCTGTGTCCCAGAGATGAACCTGCTTTGGTCCGAAATGTGCATATCAACCCAAGAACTAAAGCAAAAGACCTTGTGAAGATGCTGGCTGAAGCTGGTAAGAGTGTGTCATTATCAACAGTGAAACGAGTCCTGTACCGACATGGGCTGAAAGGCCACTCTCCCAGGAAGAAGCCATTACTCCAAAAGAAACAAAAAAGCCAGATTACAGTTTGCAAATGCACACAGGGACAAAGACCTTAATTTTTGGAGACATGTCCTGTGGTCTGACGAAACTAAAATTGAACTTTTTGGCCATAATGACCACCGTTACATTTGGAGGAAAAAGGGGGAAGCTTGCAAGCCTGAGAACACCATCCCAACTGTGAAATATGGGGTGGCAGCATCATGTTGTGGGGTTGTTTTGCTGCAGGACGGACTGGTGCACTTCACAAAATAGATGGCATCATGAGGAAAGAACATTATGTGGAAATACTGAAGCAACATCTCAAGACATCAGCCAGGAAGTTAAAGCTTGGGCGCAAATGGGTTTTCCAAATTGACAATGACCCTAAGCATACTGCCAAACTGGTTACAAAGTGGCTTAAGGATAACAAAGTCAATGTTTTGGAGTGGCCATGACAAAGCCCTGACCTCAATCCTATTGAAAATTTATGGGCAGAACTGAAAAGGCATGTACAAGCAAGGCGGCCTACAAACTTGGCTCAGTTACACCAGTTCTGTCAGGAGGAATGGGCCAAAATTCCTGTAAACAATTGTGAGAAGCTTGTGGAAGCATATCCAAAATGTTTGACACAAGTCATACAGTTTAAAGGCAATGCTACCAAATACTAATGAAATGTATGTAAACTTCTGACTCTCAAGAAAGTAATAAAAAATTGACATTAAAATGTCATAAAAATACTAATATCAAAAGAGATGGAAAATAAAATCAACTTGATAATAATAATAATATTAAATAAATAGAATAGAATTTGATAGAAATTAAAAAATATAAATAAATGAATTAATGTCAAAATAGATTACACAGAATGCATTAAATCAAGGAAGAAACTTTTTCTTTAAGATGAAAATTTTCTTTTCTGTACACTCTCCTATTAAACAGCATTTGAAAAGAAATGCAAAGCTTCAGATCTGTATCAGGAAAGTCAGAGCTGGTAAAAAGCTAAAGTGAAGAGATAAGTGTTTAGCTTATCTTAAAGATACTTAGTAAGCTTCTTCTCTAAAATCTACAGGAGGTGTGTTTCATAGCTTTGGTGCGTAATTTAAAAGGCTGGGTCTCTGATTTTCTGACTGCTGTTGCTGGGAACCTTCTCTAAACCAGCAGGGGAAGATCTGTGTTTATAGTTAATCAACATAGCTTGGTCCGCAGGCTTTGGATAGAAATTCAACTCTGAATGTAACAGGAAGCTAAAACTGGACTGCTGTGCTTTCTCCTCTTGGTTCTGGTCCACCATGTTTCTCAGACACATGATCTCCAAGACGGACATAAAACTTTCTCTCTCTGATGTTTTGACAGTTTAACACACAGTCAGAAAGACTGACCAACAAGACAATTGATGAGGACATTGTGGTCAATGGACATAAGAATAGTGTGTTATAACTGGATATTCTGCTTTGCTCTGAAGAAGGCGTCCAGTTATCAGCTCATCATTGGCTCTCTCCCAGCTGTCAACTTGTTTTATCCATGAAATACATTAAGGCCAAACGCTGTTGCAACAGTTGTAACAATAATTACCACAATTATTGAGCGTGTACGCAGTCAGATACATGAGAATTATTGCTCAAATATAATCACAGAAATGGTTTCACCAAATCATAACTGCAGTAACCACCTGATGGATGCGCACACAGACACATGCACATGCACGTCTGTATTGTTAAGAGATGCACGTGCATCTCCATGTATGAGCTGTACTAAACACACACTACCATACAAACATACACATGTGGGACTTTCAATAAATAATCACACGAGTGTATGTACGTGTGTTTCCTCCTCCATGACCCATTTCATTTAGAGTTTGTGAGTGTGTGTGTGTGTGTGTGCGTGTGTGTAGGTAAGATGTACACAAGTCTCACATTAACAGACCACACACACACACACACACACACATATATTATGCATAAATGACTCCTGTCCAGGCTCACACATTGTACTGCATGGTCCAGTAAACACGCTTGAGTCCTCTTCAGTTCACAAACAGCAGAGATGCAGACACTGTGTTCACTGAATCTTTGGCTAATGATATGAATTAGCAGTGTGTCAACAGATTAGCACTGCCTCTCCATGCAGGGGAACTCTGTATGATGTTTCGTGATGATGTAATGATGACTCTAAATCCCTGACGTGGGACAGTGAGTCGATACTGTTAGGGACATGACTTTTTCAGTTGTCTTATTTTGTTCTGTGTAGCATGTTTGATCAGTGTCTTCATGTATCACAAAATCTAAAGTGTAAATATCAGAATTGCAGCACTTCACACAATTGCAGTGGCTGGTTATCAAAAGTTCACTTTTTCCATCCTATCAGAAATCCTTCGCTAGATGATGGGGAGGGTCACAGGTTTGATTCCCAGCACTTCCAGTTGAGGTGAGATATTCAGTGTGCTCTGTCACTTGCTGCATGCTCATGCATGTTTGTCATTGCATGTTTCATTTTGTCACTAGGAATTGTTTGAAACAGAAATTTCATCACAAAAGTTTTTTAAGTATGAACCACTTTTTTTTTAAGCCTGACCAAATGGTATGAAGATATTCTGCGGTTTCTGAGAGACAACCTGTCTATCATCTAAAAAATAAATGACTTATAACAACTTCATAATGACTTATACATGTTCATGTCATAAAAACAGATTAACTCCCTGTTCACATTAGTTGGCCACCAGTGAGGAAGTCTTAAAGTTTGTTCTTAGACTGTGTGGCCATCAGACTGCTGTGTCTGCTGAGCATGTTAACACATTACAACAAGGTTATGTAACATTTGAGAGAAGAAATAACCAATTCCTCCTTTTACAAATAAAGAGTTGAATTAATAAACTATAAAACACACCCCTGCTCAGCCCAATACACTCAGGGCTATTGCTGCTACAGTCATATTGCTGGTGTGACCACAGGTTTATAGTGGCTAGATGTACAATAATATAATGTAGTCAGTTCACTGACTTTGACTCTTAACCATGTGTGCGACCATTACAGTACTTTTTAGCATTTAGCTGAATTTAATTTGAGCCACTAAAACCCAATGGTAAAAACTGTGGCCACATAAATGACACAATCTGGCATCAGTGGGTAATCAGTGGCGAAAATCTACTGGACCCAACAGATAACATGATTTTAACAGCTCTTGAATCAGCAGAAATTAATTTTCTTAAAAGTCAAAATCCAAATCATTTTAGCTTGAAGATATCAGTTAGTGTTAATAACATGTCGATATAGAAATGAGTCTAATGAATGAGCCTGTCTGTCCTGAAACTATTACAGCTGTTGATTAATGAATTAATCAGTGTCAAAGCACAAATCATCAACAATTTTAATTTTAATCATTGAAGCCATTTATGAAAAAATCCAAACCTTCTCTGGCTCCAGCTTCTCAGTGTGGGAGTTGTCTGGACTTCAGACTGGTGGTCAGACTAAAAACACATTTGAAGACATCAACTTGTCTTTTAAATCATTTCTGATATTTACAATGAATCAATTGATCAAAAAGAAATATTCAAAGATTAACTGGCTGTTCAGCATCAGATATTGATTATGACAGGAAGTGTCTTTTCTCTTGGAGCCATCTGTCTGACGTTTGTGTTTTGACCAGTAAGAACCATATGTCCTATATATCCTTCTCACTGTGTTTCATGCTATGCTCTTTCTGTCACTCCTCACTGTCTCTGTTTCTCCCAGTCTCTTCATCCCCACCTCAGTCACTGGACACTAACCTCTCTGCTCTTGTCTCTCACTCCACTGTAGGCCTCCTGAGCCAGTTTACAGCACTGTGAACAAACTATGTGACAAAGTACCCTCCCCCCGACACTATTCCCCAGTGGAGTGCGACAAAAGCATCCTCCACTCCGCCTCCCTCCCAAACTATCACTTAAGCCTGTTCCCTGACTCGGACTTCACCAGGTACTTTCCACTACCACCACCGCCACCTCTCTGCACTCTGCCGCTGTGTCCCATCCCACCGTGTAAATGGCATGCCATGTGACCATGTCGTCCTTCATAACCCTCTGATTTTCTCTCATGCATTCAGTTTCCTGCTCCCTCCTTTGATCCCCCGGCAATCACATCTTTGCGTTCTTCTCTCAGGGCAGCACGCCTTTTCTTACTGTCCTCCCTCGGCACTCTGCAGTCGCCTGTAGTCTTATCTACCACCAACACATTTCCACTTCAGCCAGAGTTTGGCTGATACCACAGACAGAGGAGCTCATCAGTCGCAAAAGCAGAAATGTTCTGGAATAAGGTGGAGCATGTAAGAATTGGAAAGTCACTGAAACCAATGTAGCATTGTTGCATTTCATGTTTGGCTCCTGTGCTATGTATCTTTCTGTGGTTCTGAATTAGTTTTGCATTCACCAGCATTACTAACAAAGGTAATGTACAGGAAGGAAAACATGATTTGCAGATAAGGCAGCAAATTCTGTGCTTTCTATTCAGATAATTCGGCTTCTTCTCATCCTCACTCCTCTGTCCTCCAGCCCATGGCCTGGAAATCCCCAGTAATCATCCAGGATGGATTTTTAGCTGATGGTAGCACCCATTCACTCTGACGCTGCTCTGACGGGACAAGAAAATTACCTGGAAACAGCACAATTATTGTAATATTAATATTATGGCATGATTGCAGTACTGTAAATAAGGCAAACCACCAGTGGGAACAAGAACAAATGGACCAACAGCACCTCTCACATTATTCATATATTTTTGTTTAATAAAAATCATTAGACATATGAATCATTAAAACATTGCAATGTTCATTTTCATCTAAAAATCTTATGTTTTCTTATTTCCTGTTACAAGTGCATCTTGGCCCGTTCAAAAATATTGTAGAGCTACACAGCTGCACAGTCCTATAATATCAGCCTGAGCCTGAAAGGATCAGTTACTGCACCTGCAGCTTTTCACAAACTAATTCCAGATGTGATTCTGTGCATTCATGGCTAATTCTATTGCTTTTGCATTTCTGTTCTGCTCCTTCAGTAATTAGGAGATTTTAACTGCTTATCAGTCTGACGCTGTGACAGGCCAGTCGATCTATAGTCAATGTTGGAGCAGCAGACACAGGACAGATGAGATGAGTTGTGCATCATGAGTATTAGCATCTCCTCATAACTCACCTGATTAGTGGAGCTAAGATGGAAGAAAGTGATATGAGTGAGGGAGGTGGAGGCCAGATGGAAAACACCCTAAGTTGTGGTTTGGTTTGGTCATAAATGTGACACTGCAGGGGCAACATGGCCTTGTTTGTTGTAGTTAGATGCTTTTACCCACCTGCTGATTCTTTCAGCCTTGACCTTTAACCTCTAGCCAGTGTTGAACCCTAACCACATAGCATGTTGATGCCTGCCTGTATAAATGAAAGAAAACATACATTTTACTGTTGAACTTTTAAACCAAGTTCAGCTTATAGATTTACTGTGGTGGCTCAGTTCCTTCACGTATTCATTTGTGTGTGGATGAGAGTAAAGAGGAGTTCTACGTGCACATGTCCTATGACTGATCCAATATATAGCGATCACACCTCTGGGACTGTGGGCAACCAAAGGTGCACTGAGGTCATGAAAGCTGTATCGACAGCTTTAAGACTGAGTCACTCAGCAGCCAAGCTGAGCTGAAGCATTAAATTAGATGAGCACCCACCTTTCAAAATGCCTTCTTTTGATAATAGAGTTTTGTAATGTTTTTTCTCTGATAGTTTTATTTGATCACTATTTCAGACAGATGAGCCTTTTATCCGATCTGCGGAGCTGACGTCCTCTCTTCTGCTTCCACTTCATTCTCATGATTTAATCTAGACAGAATTTATGAACAGACTTGGTCTCCTCCCATAGTCAAACATCTAAACATGTTATCAAAGATTAACACAGAAGTGGTGATGTAGTGGTGCACACATGTTATGAATGGTTAATCATTCAGTCCTGTCCTAATGTTTCACGTGATGATGAAAGTGATACAAGCCTTTCAGTGCTTCTTTCATGTGGTTTGACCAACTTAAGGAATCAACCATCTGTCAGTCTGTCACATTTGAAACAAGGATTATTCTGTTTTATAAATGACAGATGAAAATACTCTGGCTACACACAGCCCTTTAAACGATGTCAGCCTCTGCTGGAGAGAGTCGAGTAGTTGTTGAAGTAATTGTTTATTATCATGCCATGTTGTTGTCAGTGGCCGTGCTTGGGCATCTTTTACTGTGACCGTGCTGGGGCTGAGGAATAATTGTCCAAGCTGTGGATCAAGTCTTTTTAGCATCACGTTGTTTTTCCCAGAGTCTCCCCCTCCCTAACTGCCTCGTCACATTTCAGCTCTAAACCAGCTTGAATACAGATGTAGTTAAGTGGGGATGTAGTGTAAATCTAAACAACTTACCAGTTAGTGGGTTTAAATAACAGTCTCTCAGATTGTTATCAGATTCCTGTGAAAGTCTGTGATGTATTTCACAGCTGAGATTGTACCGTGACTCCTCTGAGAAGGTATTTATCAGACAGAACATGTCACAATATGCAAGCTATGTTAAGATGAAGGACTATAGCCTCATCATAGGCTATAGATGATGGCTCTGCTAATTTAATTTAAATTATCATTTTATTGATATATATTATTTAAATTTTTTTTCTTGCAAATAAACCAGTTTAATCCAGGACAACGCCTTAATCTTGGTTCAATTTGAAAATGTAATCCAAAGAGTCATTACCCACTTTTAACCTGATCCTGACTTGGGCTTCATACAATAAATACGGTTTATGTATCTACATATACAGTACAGACGTATGTTTAACTTGGTAAATGTCAGAACAAGATAAAGTTGAACTACCACACTTAACTGTTGTTTTGCAGCCTTTTATAATTTGTTATTCATGTTTATAATGTTCCATGATTAATCATGCATTTACCGTAGGGGGTTGATTAGGTGTCTCATGTAAACCATGCAGCTATAATAACACAACAGCCACAACAGTCATTGGAAATGCAACAGAAACAATCACTGGATGCTTGTTTTCCAATGAATGATGGTAGACTCTGATAAGGTATCATCAGACAATGTGCTCGGTTTGATACACACATGAAAAAGATACAATTCCTTCCACTTTCAGTCTCTTCTGTTCTTTGCATGAATGATTCCTTCATCTGGCCCACAGCAGCTTTCTGTAGAGTCTTATCTATTTATAACTTAGACAAATGTCAATTCATTCTGTAGGGCATCAAAATTGGGATGCTGTGTGATCAGAATATTTTTTTTGTCATAAAAGTTACGGGATTGCAAGGTTGAAAATGGCAGAAGGAAGATTGCAATCAGGTTATCTGCGCTCCATTAGAAATGCCTGAATTTGTATGCAAATGCTTGTTGATGGAGGCGTGTTTTCAAGGTTAGGACTCATAAAGAGGATCCTGTCACCAAGTACACAATATACTACAGTTTAGCACAAAACATCATGTGTTTCTACACGTTTATTGGCTTATTAAGTCAAGTTTAAACCACCAAGAGCTGTTTAAGCTGGAAACTCTGACATGTCCTTGAATAACAGTGAATAGGAGGCTTTGTTGACACAATATGAGCCAGTGCAGCAGAAAGAGAAAATTAAGCAAACACTCAACAGCTTTGCTCACTGATGTGACTTTGCTCCTTCATGCTCCTGTAGTTTATGTTTTCACCAACAGATGGCGTCATGCTGCTTCTACATTCATGACAGTGTTAGTGTACTTGGTCGACCTCTGTAAAGGTAACCTGCTGCTGCTTTTGAAGATGATAATAAATATGGTGGGTAAAATAGCAAAATGTAAAATCTTTGGATTTCTGTTTAGTTTGCTAGATATCAGTTAACTACTGTGATCATACAGCAGGTTTCACTCATACTGTTGTTTCTTCACTGTAGATACTTCACATAGAAGCGGATCCTCTTGAAGTGGGAGTCTGTGGTCTGAAATGTGTCTATATTTGAGTCTTTACCTGAACACGTTACTACAACCCTATAGGGAGCTTGTATCCTTCAGTACATGTTTTTGCACATCCCATGCTTTTATCCTGGCATGTGTGCATGAGTGAGAAAGACAGAGCAAGCCTGTGTGTGAGTGTACACATTCAATGAGGTTCCTTTTCTGTCAGGACTGAATTGGGGACAAGTGATCCTAAGTAGAGCACCATCTCCCTGTGGAGCTCCAGCAGTCTTTGAGCTCTGTAGCCTGAGCGAAGCATCACTGAGGCTTTCGTCAACGCACTGTGCAACTGTTGTCCACTTCTCTGTCCTGAGCTGAAGATGCTGAGACCCACCGACTCCCCCGAGCTGATGTACTATCTCAACTGTTTGTACAGGGAACCCAGGAAGGTCGTGCTCCACAAGGGCTCAACAGGCCTCGGCTTCAATATCGTGGGCGGCGAAGATGGCGAGGGAATCTTTGTCTCCTTCATCCTGGCTGGAGGACCCGCCGACCTGAGTGGAGAGCTGCGGCGAGGCGACCAGATCTTATCGGTGAGTGCACAAGAGCCACCTGAGCCCACTACAAGATGCACACTCATGTTCAGAAACAAATGAATGACTCTTTTGTTGACAAGTCACTGTCTGGATTTGGAGTAAAAATGTGTGTAATAGCCTTTAATGACTGAAAATACAAGCTGCTTACATATAGGATTAAATTCTTTATGTCAAAAGAGATCACACAAAACTTTAAGCACAGATCTACTTAACTTATTAATAGAGAATATAATACTGGCCTAGATTCATTTTTTTAGGGCCCAACACAGAGCTGGTCTTTTTTTTCTCTTCTGGCCCTGCAGTGTTTCTCCAGTGCTACGACAGAGAGGTGTAGTGTGTCTGTGGTAGTTCCTACAAAGTTTATTTACACTGGTCTCATGTTAGACATTTTAAGTGTATCCTATTAGCTTTAAACATCACTACAGTTGTTTTTCCTCAGGTTTCAGTCTATATTCAAAACATACAGTAACAATTGACCTGTTGCATTTATAATGCTGCAATTCAAGACCCACTAAGTTAGAAAAATAAGTGGTACAGGCAACCTCTATATGTGGTTCTTTATATCAGTGGTCAGCTGTGACCTGGGTACCACCTGTCAATCCTGTAGAACTCACTCAATTAAAAAATCCAAACAAAACTCCATGGCTCTGAAATGTGAGGATTTGTCTTATATAAGTACTATACAAACTATTATAAATTAATATCATAATATGATATGATTATATGTTATTAGTATAAATGAAGTATCTTTGGGTTTTGGATTGTTATCTTGGGCTCTGAAAAATAGTGACAAGCATTTGTCATGATTTTCTGACATTTAAATTTAACAAACAATTGATAAATTAATCAATAATGGAAATACTTTTTAGTTAGCCTTCAAATATAGTTCCTCATAAAGCCTTGTCCAGAGCCTGTTCAACATGAGCCTGTCAGTCAAGGCTGATTGATCGTCCTGCATTGATCCAGCCTGCAGCTTTCAGTGTGTGTGCTCCATCAGTGGCCTGTGTTACTGCTGCTGTTGGCTGTCTGATGGGGGTAATGGCTTCTGTTTACAAACTCACAAACCAATATGTGATGTTACTGATGTGACGGCATCATCTCCTAACAGATGATGCCGATCACATGTAGAGAAGTGATGTTTGAAGCTTTCTCAAAAACTGCTCATCCAAAAAATGCAGACAGGCAGAGATTCCTGCTTTATATCTTATTTATTTTAGATTGAGACATATGGTCTATAAAGGTTAGGGGGCAAGATGTCACTTTATACAGAAGAGACTCCTCCTCCAACATTTACCATTGTGCATTAAAAGAAAAGAAAAGAAATATCAACAATGTTCCTAAACACTAATTCAGAAAGAAAATCTGCCAGTCGATTGAGTCAGTGTCTGCTGCAGGTCTGTAGGTCTGTAAGTCTTTGGTGAGAAACATCCTGTGTTGTTTGGTCACAGTATGAAACGAACAAAACTCCATGTATGTATGATGAGATAGTGAGATGATGAACAGACTCAGTGGGCAGTGGGAGGGGGAAGTGATTGTTCTGCCTCATTATAACTAATTGTAATCGTTTGCCTCCCACACTCATGTCACACTGTGCACCAGATTACACTGTCTCATTTCATTGTAGTTGTGGGATTGTGTGGCCCACAGAACATCTAATCAACATGACACTATCTGGCTGTTAATATACGTCCAATCAGCACGTCGGTCTACCTTGATGAGAGCAGGCAGTTAACAGCCCAACGGTGGCCTGGTTTTGAAGTCTAACAATAACTTCCCCCCATCTCTCCCCACCAACTGAGCACACATTCCTCAGTGTCTACACACTGTCTTCTTATCCAGTGAGGCTCTTTTTGCACTAACACTTACCCAGAGGTAAATTTTGTTGTCTTTTCTTTGTCTCACAGAGTCTCAAAAAAGCTCTTATATGGAGATGAATTCTGACCTGTTTCTCCTAAACCCCCTTTAGGAGAAATAAGGAGCAAAAGAATATATTAAGATCTGAGAAATCAATTCTGTGCAGTTTGACAATAACAGGAGGAAAAACAAAAAAAGCAGGAGATCTTATGCTGTGCTCACAGGCCTTCATTTGATTACAATCACAATTTCAGGTGTTGTGTAGGCTCATTTATAAGCCAGTCAAGTTTTCTTTAAGATCTTAAGAGCTGATTATTTCAGACAAGATCAGAGCAGAGTGAGAAAAAAAGACCATCTTAAATTCTCAGGATTTTAAATTAAGATTCAGAAACCTTTAATGTGTGAGTAAGTTTAGATCCATCATACTTCTCATCATATCTCATCAAACCAGTCCAGATTCATTGCATCTGTCAGCTGGATACATTTGAACTGAAATGGTCAAATAAATATAAAATGGAATGTACCAGTACAGTATGTACCAGTTGTGTCCCTCCATTTAAAGCGCTAGTGCAGAGCCTGTTGAAAATGTGCCTGTATCTGCTATCATCATTTATGCTGTTCATCTGCATTCATGTATTGTAACATGTAGATTGTTTGAAACTTTCCACTTATCAAAAAAAAACTTCACAGTCAATGCTGCGCTTCCTCAGGTCCTCGGCAACACACCCGCCAAGTATGAAGTGGATCGGAGAAGCGGTTGTCAAAATCCAAAATCCAAACGCAGACAGACAAAGATTTTCTGCCTATAGTTAGATACTGGTGGGATAAAGCACAGCTCATCTGTGCTGCAGGTCTTTGTTCTGTGTGGAATCAAACATGAAGAATAATCCTGTGAATTTCCTGTATTGTTAAAACAGGTGAATGGCATCGACCTGCGAGGAGCCACACATGAACAAGCAGCAGCAGCCCTGAAAGGAGCAGGACAGGTGGTCACCATCATTGCCCAGTACAGACCAGAAGGTGAGTCCAGTTACTGCCCAGATACAGGAAGCCTGTGGCTTCAGTGTCCTGCTAAACAGCACAAATATACACAGTCCATTGAGGAAGTAGATCCCCCCTCCCCCTCCCCTGCCAAAACATGATTTTCAGTCTCATGTTCATTTTCACGTCACTACTTAAGTTCTGTTGAACAATAAAAGCATCCCACAGAATTCTCTTCCCACACACCGTGACGACTGTCAGAAAAAGAAAAGCAAAAGAATAGTTTTCACACAGAACAAAATGACAAAACTTGACCACATTGTATCTGTTGGAAACAGCCCATACACATTATCTTGGACAAAAGACTGGGAATAATGTGATGCCTACAGACTGTACCCTCAGTGTTCTGCCCCTCATACACTTAAAGGAAACTCATCTGTCATATGGATTTTATGTTTGAAATCTTTTCATTAATTTAAATGATAACCACATAAATAAGAGACAGTGTTTGAAGGGCTTTAACAGCCTCTCAGGTAGCCCCATCTCCACAGTGTCACAGCTTCACCAGTCCTCACCAGAGCAGAGGAGGAGGGGTTTATGCAGCATAACAAATATTGTGCCTGGGGTTCAGCTCACAGTAAGAGGAGTCATCACCACAGATACTACCTGGACAAATGTGAGGTCACTTCTCATGTTTGGTTTTAGATTACACTTCACAGGACTTCACTGTTTTCACTCCAAGGACTGTAGCACTGAACAGGCTCTTTAAACAGTTCTCTTACAGATGCTGGTATTAATTAATCTGATTCAACAAACACCTTCCTGTTTGTTTAAATCTGTTTGTCTGTGGTTTCTTTGTCCTGTAGTATTAGCATGGAAATTGTAATCACCCATCCAGGTCGCTGTCATGCTAATTCAGATCCTCCACAGACAGTCTGCCAACCTTCTGTGAGTTAACATGTAGTGGATCAGACAGCTTTGACTGGTGACATGCCTCCTCTGATTAAAGTCAACAACAGCACTATCTGCAGGGCTGTGGAGGCAGTGACTCACAGTCAGAGACCTCTCAGTGTCTCAGAGGTACCAATCGTAGTGATGACTCAGGAGTCTGTTTCATCGAAAGCTCCCGTCTCAATTCTTCAGCTCATTGTTCCCATCTGAGGCGACATCTTACACTGTGCTCTGAACTCCTCAAGGACTAACACCTGCTTTCTCTTCTTACCCATCAGAACTTGCTCTATGCTCACCACGACGGGCCCACTCTCCTGCACCAGGTTTGTGCCACTGGCACCTGTGGCTGCTCTGAGCTTTAGCATCATTCACCAGTGGCTATGTGAGAGTCACTGAGTGAATGTGATCACGGTCTGTTCACTACTGCCGAAGCACACCTGATCCTCACCTCTCCCAGCCTGTTTGACTCTCGCTCCTCCACTGCACATGCACCTTTTTAAACCCTTCACCTTTTGTTCCTGTGCCCCTGTCAAACTCTGTCCTTTCTTTTTCCACCATGAAAATGTATTGAAAACGCTGTGTTTTATTTACATAGGCTGTGTTTTGTGGAGGTTATTACCTGTACCTGATGACACAATTACTTGTGTTGCAGCTCAGTCTAATGGTTTTATAACATTTTCATTTTTTACATTCCTTCGTTTAATGTTCACTTCAGCTGTCAGCAGCTTTATCTTCAGCTGTTTTCCAACAAAGTCATATCATAGTAAAAAGTGCCTACAGTTTTCACAGTGCAGAGACACTGGCCTGTGATTGATGTGAACCCAAAACATGAAATCTCATTCACCGGCACTGTATCACAGTATCAGCTGTGAATTTGACTGTAGTATATGCATGGCTGGATCCTGTCTTCTTTTCTAAAGCAGAACGTAAATGATGGCCACAGATTGTCAGTTTAAAAAGCAGTCTACACCTGTGCAGGACTTCATGAGACTTGAAGGTGCCATGATGATTTGTCACACTCTTGTATCAGTTCGGTCTCGTACAGTTGTTACTATTGCAAAACAAGTCCAACAGGGTGGTGAAATGCTTTTAAGATCTGCACACGTGACCATTATCAGAATAGTTTAAGCAGATATTTTACGTCTCATTACATGAGTTTAGTTTTCATTAGTAGTCAGCAGCAGAATTTTCCTTAAATACAGACGGGATGAGGTTTGTCTCATGATGTGTTCAGGGCTAATTACAGTTTGTCTGAGTCCAGTGAGTTCGTAATAACTTTAGTTATCTATTAAATATTTTTACACCATTTGTAGGATTAGACCTGTGTCTTTTACTTGTATTGTGCGCATACACATACACACACACACACACACACGCTAACATCTGCAAAGGCCAGTGACCATTTGTAATAATATTAGAAAGCTGAGAGCTTCCCTACTAGCAGCTCAGGACCAGCTCCATGTTTCTGATAGAAGTGTTCGTGCATGGTCACACAGATGGAAAAGGAAGAGGAGCTGTGTAAAGTGGGCACTGGTTTAAAACTCGCAATCGTGTTTGGTGTGTCTGTCCACACTTGTCTCCGCCCCTGAACTGCTCGTAAGCAGCCACAGGAGAGAGAGAGGTGTTTCCCTCTCTCTGCTCAGTCTGCGCTCGGCAGAGTCAGAACTGGACTGTGTGTAGAGAACAGATAGAAGGAACACGAGGGAACATAATATAAGGAAGAGACGACAGCCTAACAGGATATAACATCAAAGTAAACATGCAGACAGGTATGTGAAACGTATTTTAGTGTAAGACTGGCAGAAAGAAACTAGAGGAAGATGCTTTTAGAGTAAAAAATGCAGACTTTGTGTTTCTGAAGTAGATTGTGATTTTGCATTACATTGTAGGTGGTTATCCAGTATGACAGACGATCTCCTGGCTCAGCCCTGTTATTTCTCTGGTAGCCTAAAGATGAAGAGGCACATCAGTGTCAGAGAAGAGTTTCATTCCAGTCTGTCAGCTTGTAGACAATTATAACTGGAATACAAAGTGAGATTACAGCAGTTTGGGGTCTTTAGCTGTGTCCACAGTATATTTCTTCACTATATTTCTCTTTTCTCGTCCTGGTTTCTAAAAGTCAGGCTGTGCTGTCTGTGGCTGGTTGTGTCATGGCTGAACATGTCAGGACTCTTTGCTGGGTGATCTTATTTAAGTGACAGATTAGCCAACCGTGCCTCAAGTTATCAGCTTTTTCATCCTCGTAGTAACTGCACTGTCAGGGGAAGCAGACTTGTCAACGGAGTGATGGGTTCTCTCATCCTGACATCCTCTTTTACTTTGCTGAGAGCGATTCACTTCACGGCTTCGTGCAGATCGTGGCGGGCCTGGATGTAAACAAACGACATGAATGATTTGTAGCTCTTTGTTTTATCAGTGTCAAGGTAGACGTCTGTAAACAGAGAACTGCCTCAGAAATCTGCAGCATGTTTGAGTGCAAATTTTCCCTTCTTTGTCATCACCTCTGCAGGCAGAATGATAAGAATTCGAATGAATTCTTTTCCACTGAACAGGGGACACGTTCAGTTTTAGCAGCATCATTAGGTTGACCTCCTCTGCCCACCCCCACCCCACCCTCCCAAATGCAGACCTGACTGTCAGTCTTGATCCAGTCTAATTTTGTCTTGCAGAGTACGGCCGTTTTGAGGCCAAAATCCATGACCTACGGGAACAGATGATGAACCACAGCATGAGCTCTGGGTCAGGATCCCTGCGAACCAATCAGAAGAGGTCGCTCTATGTGAGGTTGGTCTGTTATGGTTTTTACCCTAGTTTTAGATGTTCAAGCTAAATTGGGAGAATTCAGAAAGTAAAAAAGCCTCAGATTTCTTCCACGTGACATCTGCACTGATTTACTTCAGGCTCTGAGGTAGAATGACACAAATACTTTTACTTACAGATGACTGAGAAAAACTCACGATGCTTCTTAATCTAACAGGGTGTTGGCTGAGTTCATGTAAAGATTTAGCACACAAACATGTTAAAACCTGGTTTGAGACTCAAACTACAGAATATTTCCTATTATAGCACCCCCGATGGACCAGCAGTCAGTGCTCTCTCTGACCTGGTAAAGCTGTGCTTCTAGTTTCTTCCTTTAGACCCGACCTCACATGTAGGAATGACAAACAATGCCGTGCTAATCCTGATGGTCCTGATGTCCTCATCTGAACAGGGCTCTGTTTGACTATGAGAGGTCAAAGGACAGTGGCCTCCCCAGCCAGGGGCTCAGCTTCAGGTATGGGGACATCCTCCACGTCATCAACGCCTCGGATGATGAGTGGTGGCAGGCCCGCCGTGTCACCCCGCATGGGGACAGTGAGGAAATGGGTGTCATCCCAAGCAAGAGACGGTGAGCAGTGATAGAAATGTGTTTACTGGTCGAGGACATTACAGAAGCCTGTTGATGATTTGTGAGAATAATATTGAATCTCTATTCCTGAAAGAGGAGAAGGATGTGGTAACAGTCTGTGAGTGAAGAGCGGGGAAGGGGTTGAAACACACACAACAGCGATTTGATTCTATTATACAAATTCCACAGTTTATGAAGAGAAAGAATGACAGTGAGAGCTCCTGTAGACTCCCAGCACCCAGTGGTGCTCTGAAGGAAAAAAAAAACCCACCCATGGGTTTGGTGTGGTATAAGAAATCCAATTCCAGAAAGTTTTGTGTCAAAAGTAAAAACCCTGCTGCTACATTATAATGTCATGTGAGCACACACCAGATGACTTACATAAAAATTCAGAAAATAAGGGTACAGTGCTTGACACAGAGTCACCAAAGTTAGTGATTTCATTCCGTCTCTGTGGTTAATGGCTGACTTGGCTCTTTGTATGTCAGGGTGGAGAGGAAAGAGCGGGCTCGTCTAAAGACGGTGAAATTCAACGCCAAGCCTGGGTCATTTGATTCAAAAGGGGTAAGTGCCTTTATGAGACCTGCAAAGTGGCAGCTTAATGATTTATAGTGTAGCTGGTATTTAACAGTGAGATTCCTGTGTTTTGTTCTCACTGCAGTTTGATGTTTATTCACAACTTACTCATAAAAGTGAGATAGATTTCATTGATTCAGCAGAACACATTCAGCCAGTTTCATCATGCATCTATTCCTTCATCAACACAATCATCAAAGACATCACAGCCCAAAATTTCTGAAAGACATGTATACGAATAATAATGTAATTCTAATTCTATTGTTGATTCATGACAGGTACATGAGTCAGTGCCTTTTCAGTGTGCTTCTCTAAAAAAATAAAATGTAAAAAATTTAACCAATGATCAAACTTTCTGCTTCAGTAAAACTTTGAAGTTTTCAACCACGTTTCACTTTGTGCTCAGATATTTAATCTGTTGAGCTACATTAAAATGCAAACCCACAATAGAAAGCGCGTGTGAGGAATGTACACCCTCCATCTCATCTACTGTATAAATCAGACTGTTAATGAACTCTAGGAAGAAGTGGTGTGTGAAATTTGGGCTGTTAATCCACTCTAGCCTGACTCTCCACACACAAAGCTGTACAAATATTATACATCAGCAGCTTCACTCTGCCTTTAAATGATGATATACACATATTCATTATTTGAAGGCTCATCCTCTGCAATTCCACCTTTTCTTTCTATCACTGCATGTGTTTTTTGTGTGCTTATCTTAACCATGACTTAACCTCAGTTATGTTTTGTCTCTCAAAGCATGACCTCAGTAACTCTTCTCTTACCTTACTTTAAATGCCTCTGATGCAACTGTAGTACGTCAAGAAGTCTGCTTTATTCCATCCAGATGTTTGTTTAAGTCTGTGGGCTCTATTTTCGTGAAATGGGCAGCGGCCAGTGTGCTGGGGGCTCAGCAGGTACACCTCCATGTGTGAAAACAGTGTGGGATCAGAAAGAATTTCATGAAAGTGACCATTTGAATTAGTCTGTTCCCATGTAATTGTGTCTTGACAGTGTGCAGCATGACTCCTGTTAGAGTTTGTCGATGGATCAGATACCTGCTGCCATCAGACAGCTGTAGAGAGTCACCACAGTAAAGAAAAGGTTTTCAGTGTAGTCCACCTTCTAAGTGTAGATTATAGATTATAGAGCTAATAGGAATCACTCATTCATCTTTATGTTTTGCAGACGAACAATAACTTCCTTTGACATGGTCAAAATACAATTAAAGTGGAAAGATGAGCAAAACAGGAATAAAAGGCATTTCTGATTTTAGTGGTGTTTACACAGATGTGATTTCACTAAATAATGTGATCAGAATTTTATGGAACAGTGAAGTAGGCTGAGCTGTCGACCTGCTCAGAGCAGGCAGGCGGTGGGCAGAGCCACACTACAGTTACAGGACTGTCATCGTCAAACCATCAACGATGCCTCTCCTCTCACTGAGGAGCATGGTGAGTCACTAAGATACCAAACCAGTGCAGTCGAGGACGTAAACTCAGTACACCTGAGGAAAATAAGCAGTTCATTGGTGCAACACTGCGTTTCGTGCCCTGCCCCGACACAAAAACAGAGCCCACACAGTCCACTGTAAGATGACGGTGCCCTATGTACAGTGGGGTCCAGAAGTCTGAGACTACTTTCTCATTCACGTAGATTTCACAACACAAACCTTTTTTAAAGTTTCACCAACTCAAACAATAAAATAAACACTTGAAAGATATTTTTTCTGTATTAACTGGTGGACATAGAGCCGCAATTTCTAACTTGATTAAATAAGAAACTCAGTATGATTTTGTTTGCCACCAGTATCAACACTTAAATAACATTTACATTGATGCGCTTGACAATATGTTTCTTCCAATAATGTAGATCAAAACATACATATTTATTTTATTTTATTTTATTGTATTTTAACCACTGGTTCCGTATTTTACTGAGTAACATCACAAGATCTGTTCAGATAATTATATCAAATTATTTCAGAATGATTCAGTTTAATCTACATCTTTTATGTTTTTCTGTGAATTGTATAATGTATATCATGTCAGAAAACAGTAGAAGGGTAGAAAAAAAATGACCATCATATATTCACATTGTTTCCTATTGTCAGATCATCAGTCCAAATTCCCAATTTAATACATTTGCAATCATATAAAACAGTAGCTGGAACCAGCACATTTATGTTAATGACTTTAATGAATAGTCAATTAATTATGTTTCTGGTGATCACCCAATTGATGAATTGTTTCAGCTATACATTTTCTCCTAATTAGTCTAACCGGAAATAGAAAATAGCATCATTTTAATCAGGGTCTCACATAACGTTAATTAAATATCCCACTGTACTAGAGTGAATACATCACATCTATTCTACCTGGGATCTTCAGTGTAAGAACTTCTTGACGTTCCACTTTCTGCAAGTTGTTTTGTCTGCATGAACGTGACAGATATACCTGTTTGCCCCATGCTTTCTCTTCCTTCACAGTCATTCAATGACAAACGTAAAAAGAATTTCATCTTTACACGAAAGTTCCCATTCTACAAGAACAAAGAGGGTGAGCAGGATGGCAGTGATTCGGACCGTAAGTAAGCTCACAGACACACATGTACGTACACGCAGAGAGTCAGTGCAGGTTACAGCAGGGGATTCACAGGCGTGTTTCCAGAGTAGAGTCGTCGTGATCACGTCCTGTTGTCTTTGTTTTCTTTCTCCTGTTGTTGGATCACAGTCAGAGACACTGTGGCTCAGATGCTGATCAGTCAGCAGGAGAGGGGCCGAGTCAATCCTGTTTATTTTTGTGTGATATGTCCCCATATGGTGACATTGTTCGACCCAGTTTTCCTTCAGGTATCATTTGGGTCCAGTCTCAACCAGCTGTAGTTGTATCACGGTATATTTGGCTCACCCTGCTGGCTGCTCTGTGTCTGGACAGAGATGTTCTTCCAACCTTTTGCTTATGTTGCGGCTGTCCTCCTTCCTGTCTTTCTTCTGTTCTGGCTCTCTGGATGGCCAATAGGACATCCTGGGGATAGGTGATGATGGGTATGGGACAAAGACATTCAGTAAGTTGGATTCCTCGTTTCTGTTTCCGTCTGAATGTGTTTCTCTTGCCTGCATTGTTGCATGCTGCATTTGTTGGGTTTGTCTTGCTTTTCAGTTTGCAGAGTGTTGACCTCTGTCTCAAGCATTTTCACTAAACTCAAGGTTTGGATCACAAGGAGTGGAGGTTTATAAGGAATACATGTCATGGAAGGATTTTCTTACAGATTTAGGATCAGTTTTTGGACTTGGACAATAATTTAAATGCAGTTAGAAGAGGAAGAGATGTTCTGTTTCGTGCTGAAATTAGAATGCTTAAAAGAGGCAGATTCAAGGTCTTGTGTCCTCCAGTTTTATATCAGTCTGTTTTTGTTATTGTCAGTGGTCTATGGTAAAAATTCACGTCCATTTATCTACTTATTACTGTTAATGAGATCTCAGGTCTGTAACGATGATGTCATGGTGTCAGACAGTCCCATAGTTCACAGCCACTACAGGCCACACTCTGGTTATTAGAGTGACAACTGACCCTTGTCCTCAGATGTTGATTGTGTTTAATGCATGGTTGCATGACGCTGACATAAACTCCTAAAATGTTTTTGTCTTTGCTTGTGAGCATGTCAGGTTGAAGCAGATTTTGGAGCACGACTCAGTTATGTCTGTTTGTTTTGTCAGTTATGTTGTGACGTGTTGTTTAGTGTTGGAGTAAATCGTCTGGGATACAGACAAATACACAAGTGAAAGACTTTAAAAAAAGAGCCATTTTTCAAATGTCAAATATTCAGTATCACCTGTTTTAAATCAACATAGTTTAGATTGATTTTTTGGTCATGTATCTTTAAATCTCATATCAAAGTTTACGCTATATTTTATCAAATTTCCAGAGCTCCTGGGTTCATTGAGTTGGGCAGCTGGAGAAGTGGGTGATACTAAACTCAAACTGAGACCATCTTGATGGGATCACACCAGCCGCAAGCTGTAGTCATTACTATATTAATACATGAGTGCTCAGTAGTCATTACTACATTATTACATGAGTACTCGGTAGTAGTTACTACATCATTAAATGAGTACTCAGTAGTTATACTACATAATTACATGGGTACTCAGTTATCATTACTACATTATTATATGGGTGCTCAGTAGTTGTACTACATTATCACATTGCTACTCAGTAGTTATACTACATTATTACATGAGAACTCCACACACAGACCACATTCATCCTTGACACTGTCATGATGATAAACGTATGAACACCTGCCAGAGTACTCATACATACACAGACTCAGTCGTGAAGATTTTGGTTCATTCTTTTGCTTTGATAGTTTACCACATTATTCATCCATTTAGCCTGAGCTGCACACCTACATTTTGAGTTATCACGACCATATTAGTCAACTTTTCTGTAGAACATCAGGTTGAACATCAGAGATGCGTTCTCTGCCATATGCTGCCATCCATGTTGCTTTTGGCCCAATGGGTCATGTTGTAAATGGGAGTAATGAGCATTTGTTCAAGTAACATGAAAACGTTTTTCACTCTCTTCTTCACCAGGGAGTCAAGAGGAAGTGATTCTCTCATATGAACCTGTGATCCGGCAAGAAAGTAAGTTGTCATTTCTCAGTGAAAGTGTCATCAGAGCAGCCCGCAGTGTCTTAATAAGCTTTGCTTCTGTATTGCTCACTTGTATGGTACTTTTTTGATGTGTTTTTCAAACACATCATTGTAGGTGAGGAAATTGAACAAAGCTCACATTGTGTCTTGGGCTTTGTGATTAGTAATTCCAGGCCTGTTCTCAGTTTATCCAGGATTATTATTCATTATTCATGTTAAGGTTTTAACCCTTTATGACGGCAATGTGCATTTTAGTTTGATGTTGCTCTCTTCATGTGATGTTCTGTAACAAATTTGAACAAGCTTGATACAGACTGAGGTCACAACCTCCCAACATTTAATGAACCCAATCACATGTCCTGAATAACTGAATGCAGAGGGAGGCTTGGGAGGTGGGGAGTTATGTTTCTGCGAGCTGGCAGCAGCGTAGCAGGAGGAAAGAGGAGGTCAGTGTTGTTGTCTACAGAGTGAGTGAGCAGTAAATGTTAATGTGGAACACCGGTGCTTTTCTAAACTACCATAAAAAGATCAATAATGAAAAGAGAATATCTGAATCAACATAAGTAATTAAATATTCCTAAATTATCTCACCACATAAATATACTGTATTATTTATACTATATTTATATTGGTATATATATTTTTTTGTAATGTTATAATTACAATATACACACAACTGTTAGACAAATGCAGTGTCTGCTGCACCACTTTAGATCGGTGAAATATTTATTAAAAATCCAACCTCGCATTAGGAATCTTCCTGGAAGGATTTGAGAAGTGAACTTTGAACAGTATGTAGGAAGATATTTTATATACACTTTCACCACAGTGCATTATTATTTCTAGTCATGTCGTTCTTTCATGCTGGGAAATCAAACTTCATGCTCATTTTGAAATGTGCATTAATGAGGCTTCAGGATATCACTGCACTGGTTTACTTGCAAAAGGTTACTAGAACATCACTACGGAAGAGTTTGTGTAGCTTTGCATAAATTTAGGAATTTATCGTTTAAACATAAGAAATTCTGATTTATATTATTATTATCCCTAGTGAGCCACTGAATGCATATCAGTGTTATAATACTTCACAGTGAGAGCTGAGCAGTTTCCACAGTGGTTTGCTTTGATCGTATATGAAGCTGTGTGACAGGAGATGCTGGTGCTCAGCAGGAGTCACACGGATTTTGGTCCAATATTGTGCATAACTTGTTTATCTATATTTGTCACTCATATTTATGTTATATATCTTCTGATGAATCTCTGCACACAGACAAGAACTAAAGCCCTCCTGCACACAACACAATAAAAATAACCTCCATTAGATTTACTTTCATTCATTAATGCAGTCTGTCTTTGTCTTTCCTTTCAGTTACTTACGCCAGGCCTGTCATCATCCTCGGACCGATGAAGGACAGAATCAATGATGATCTGATATCAGAGTTCCCCGACAAGTTTGGGTCTTGTGTCCCACGTAAGTAGTTAATGGAAGCAGAGCAGGAATTTATTTGGAAATGTTCATGGACAACAGTGGAACAAAGTTGATCAGAAATTGCAAGTGGTATTCTAACATTACACAATAGTTGTAGCATGATATGATGTAATACAGACAATGTGTAGAGATGCTGAAGTAACTGTGTTTATTGATCTGCTTACATGATATTTTATTCAGTCATGCTCATGATCATATCTAATGTGGACTCATCCCACCAGTGTCCCCTAAAGTTCTGCCTTTTTCACTTTAATTCATTGATGGCTGGTGGTCTATGGATGATTTCAAATTCTTCAATAAAAACAAAAAGGACAAGTAAATAAAATTAAATACAATACTCATTGTCCTTTTATCCTTTATCATCCTTTTATGTATGTATTTACTGTTTAATCATTTAATGGAAAACGTGTTAAATTACAATTAATGAGCTTTTTTTCTTTTTTTAATATGAATGAATTGATTTTTATGGTGACATGAATTTTCTCTGACACAATAAAATCAAATCAAAGGAGAAAAAGCTCTTGCACCTCCTTATGAAAACTAATGACGGCCATGGTTGCACCCAAAGCCATCCATCCAAAGTATGAAACAGATGTGAATTACAGATGTGCTTAGGGAGATAGGCCTCTAGTTTCACTGCTTGTCAAGGCTGAACAACGGCTCGAACTCAGATGCAGATTGACACAGTAAGCGAGTTCACAATGTCCTTTAATCAGGCAAAAGTCGGTACACAGGAGATCAGTCCGCGGAGCAAAGGTATCAGAATCAGTGGGCAAAGGCAGGGGCAAAAACCAAAAACAAGACAAGATACGAGTAAGGCACACGGGGAATAAAGGCTGGAACGTAGTCATACAGAACTAGACGAACTGGCACAGAAGGGAGGGAACACAGAGACTAAATACTCAGGGAGAGGGAAGACAATGAGACACAGGTGCAGCACATTAGGGCAGGGCAGGTAATCACACAAGGGGAGGACACATGAGGGCAGGAAGTGAGGAACCTGAAACGAGAAAAGAGGTGAGTATCAAAATAAAACAGGAAGTACAAGACAAAACACTAGGGGAAACAAAAAAGGGAACTCAGCTATCCAGCTGAGGCCTGACACTGCTGTAAACTGGTGGAAACAGCTGATAATGCTGCAGTGGTGTATGTTCTCCTGTCAGTACTGGTACATACTGCTGGGTTTAGATCCTGATGACGGTGTGATGTAAATGTCCTACCTATTCTGTTCAGCTTTCACTGCGGCAGACACCTGAAAGTCAAACCTCTTCCTCTGACTCTGCAATTCACTACTATATAATACTGATATATTAGAACAAAAATCATAAACTTACTGTTCAGGAGCTACAATTCTAAGTTTGCAGTATGCGAAGTACAAATCATAGAGATATGTAGATAACATGTCCTGCTGCCTTCATGAAACAGATTAAGGAAAATCAATAAAAAAAATCACATTTAGGCTCAAGTCTTCCAACCTGAAGAACCACACTGCTCTACCATAGGATTGTCTCTGAAATAGCACCACTACAGTCCCATAGGTGCCTGTAGTGGTGTAGTGGTGACTTGGTTATAGTACCAGGAGCAGCATAACTACCTTCATCACCATGGTTACTATAATAACAGTCATGGCCTGGTTAGGTTTAGGAAACGATGGTGATTTGGGTTAAAATAGGGTCTTCCTGATCATCTTTGTCGTCATTGTTACAGATAATAGAAACAACATAAACTGCTACTTTCAGAAACACCACTCTCCCGTGTCAATTTCCAGTTTCCACCCCAACCTCCTCCAGATGTGGACTTTGTCGCTCTATAAACTACGTCACCGTGCTTTTCCCTTTGCTCCTGTCATAATTAATATGACCACTAGGTGGCATCTAGCAACAAAACCTAACAATGGGTCATAATAACCTGCTGCACAGATGACCTCTGGGTTCATTTCTTACATGAGGACAGTCTCTTTAGGTTATTTTTTTGCACATAGAATTGAAATGAATAAGCCCCTAAATGAAATGAGATTCAGACAGTGTTCTGGCATTTCCTTTTTCTCAGCTGGTGGAGCCAGTGTTTCTCCTCAGATCTCCATTATTTGTCTGGGGTCTGAACGATCTCAGCGCTGAAGTGAGATTTGACAGATAAACTTCTGTTAAACTGTGATGAGATTCACAACACCAGCGGCTGAGTTGGTTAGTAAAAGAACAAACCACACGTATCATTATTTTTTGTTTGAGCAGCCTTGTCAGTCTCCTTACCACCAGCTTTCCACATGCCACTGTGAAACCAGAGGCTTTAATCTCTCATGCACCATGCTAAGATTATTTAGCTTCAATATCATGACACTGGATGAACAGGCTAGAAAGAGGAGCATCAGTACTGTTTTTGGTTCCATGTGGAGCTAATTGTTTTTATAGGAGAAAGCTGCCATAGCTATATAAATGTAGGGATCATTATCAGCTTTTTTTCAGGTTTGTGTTTTCGTGTGTGTGCAACCCAAGGACATACATGTAACCCCAGTCTAACCCATCACCCCACTCCTCTGTGCTTTGTCTAATGTGTTCTTCATTAGCGAATGAAGTTTTTATTTTGCATGTTTTAATTTACCCATCTCCTTTATTTCAATTTACCCTTTAAACCATATAAAGCTGCTATCAGTTCAGGGCACCAAGGTAAGTGAGTGGAACGCTGACTTGACTCTTTCATTCCTTTATTTTGAAAATGAGTCTTGAAGTAATTTGTCCCTTTAAATACTTATAACCCTTTGGGTTAGGTTCAGTTAATGCTAAACCTAACCTAACCCTGTCCTTCTGGAGATCTAGTTTGTGTAGAATCAGTTTGGGACTGTTAGTGTTGATGTATGTATATATGAAAGTAGTTTACCTCCTGCCTCAGTATTTATCAGCCACTTTCTTTTGCTGTAAGATATGAAGTGAAATCTGCTCCAACATGACAGAATGTTTTGTTCCAGAAAGTTTTCAGCACATGGTCATGTTAACAATGTAAAACTAGGATTTTTCTTCCTTTGCCAGAGCTTGAACAACATTTCAGTTTTTGTAGCACAGAAGTGTAGAATCCAGCCCACCTGGCCTCCCAGTAAAGGTTGAGATTGGTGCTTATGCATATGTTGAAAAAACATCTGACAACATTTAATGTCCTGTTTCCCCACTATGCAGTTTTTATAACAATATCTTTAAAAGTAAATGTGCACCACAGTTATTTTCAGGAAACAACTGACCAAACTGTGGGCCGGTAGAATTTTTCTTACAGCACAGTGAGGCACCACTCATACTAAAAGTAATAAGACCATCCTATTTTGGATGAAAGCAGCAGGTTTTATTGAAACAGATGGTGTTAATTTTAAGAAAGATTTGCACTGATGTTACCAGTGGTGTGACAAAGAGGCTCCCAGTCATTTCCACCAGGGTCTTATTTGTTTGTGTTGTTTGTGGCATGTTAATATTTTTGTATGGACCCTTTAAAGCAGTTTTATAGACATGAGTGAGATCTTTAGTAAGAATGAAAGAAAAGATGTAACAAGTGTCTGTTATGGCGGTTTAGTTACTAAGTCATAAAAAGCTTATTTCCTCCTTGCACCAAAGATACCACTCGGCCGAAGAGGGACTACGAGGTGGACGGGCGAGACTACCACTTTGTGATGTCCAGAGAGCAGATGGAGAAGGACATCCAAGACCACAAGTTCATCGAGGCGGGACAGTACAATGATAATCTTTATGGAACAAGTGTCCAGTCTGTGAAATATGTGGCTGAAAGGGTGAGCCTCTTCATCTGTTTATAAAAGCTGCATATTAGCTGCACCAAGGTGTCACAACTGTACATGTTACAGCTCATGTTTATCTGTGATTTCTGTGCCACAGGAAAGAAGAAAACAGAGCTTTTACTCGCTGCTGTTTTCAGCATAGTTTAGCTTGTGCTGCAATTACATCACAGGAGAATAGTTTTTAGATTTAAAAAATCTTGCATAGTGCAGCTTTGATATGATATCAAAGCTGCACTATGCCTGAGAGATCAGAGTTCATGTGGTTTTGTGTGGTAAATCTTTTGTAAACTCATGCCTCTCTTTCAGGGTAAGCACTGCATTCTGGACGTGTCTGGAAATGCCATCAAACGACTACAAGTAGCACAACTCTATCCTATCGCCATCTTCATAAAACCTAAGTCTATTGATTCGTTAATGTGAGTATTCATTTTGTCTCTTCTTATAAACCAGTTCTGCTTTGATAATACAGTTACAGTCTTAGGTCCCTCACCCTATGGTGCATTTTGTTCATGTTTGCTGTGAGCACATGTAGAACGCACAAGTGTATTAATGAACTGGTGCAGTCCTTGCCCAGATAGCAAAATAAATCTGGCCCATACTTGGGCCACATGCTTGTTTTCTTCTGGCCCAGCCTGGTTCCACAGCCTGATCCTGGCCCATATACAGCATGATTGTCAGATGCCACTCCCACATCTAGACCAATGCTAGTGCGCACACATGTGCATAATTACTATATTAGGGGACTTAAAGTAAAGTGTTAGTTGGAATTTTATTCACAGTTGTCATAAGTTGAAATCAGAGACAAGAATATGTGATATTTTGTGTCGTGTCCCCCTGTGCAGGGACATGAATAAGAGATTGACAGAGGAACAAGCCAAGAAGACATTTGACAGGGCAATGAAGCTGGAGCAGGAGTTTGGTGAATTCTTCACAGGTATGAGATTAATACAAGACCAAACAAAAAAAACAAAACATTTATATGTCCAATACTGTTCAAACACCAGGCCAGCTCCTGATTAAACATAAACCTCTTCATTTCAACAGAATAAAAGTGAAAGTTTTTATATATCAGTTTTTTTTAAGATTGTCTCTAGTGCATGGAAATATTTCAACTTGAAATAATTCTAATCAGACATTTTGTTAAGATTCCACCATGTGTACAAATGTTCATTTCTGTTTTTATATAGATATTTAATATTTTCTTATGACATTTTAAGTCCAACTCTGTCATTGTCTGTCTTTCATAAACACTTATCAGTCCAACTGAAATATCTTATCATTTTATGTACGTAGAGGTAAGCTCATATTAAAGCCCCAGTGTGTCAAATTTCTATGTGATAACAGCATATTTCAATTTATATTATTATTTCAGAAACTTGAGACTATTCAGGTGATAATTAGTGCAAAACACGGATACTCCACAGGGTCTTATTTACTCTACCAGCAAAACTCTTTGAAAGGAACATTTGACCACTGTGCATATTCATGAATATAACTAAATCTGATGTAGGTTTTCCATATGAATTTCCATGATACATAAACAGTTCCCTTTGCTTTGCAGCCCTGGTTCAAGGAGACAACTTAGAGGACATTTATAACCACTGCAAACAGGTCATAGAGGAACATTCAGGACCCTATATCTGGATCCCCTCAAAGGAGAAACTATAATAACTCATCACTCTGGAAGGGACTCTGGACTTCTAGAAACTAGTAATAAGTTGTAACATATGATAACTGTATGGCGATGAATAGTCTTCATCAATAATTATTCTGAAAATGTTTTTTATTTTATTTTATTTCCTCTTTTGTTTGGTTATTGCTTCATTTTTCACTCAACATGAATGTTCCTGAATGTAAACCGCAAAGTGTTAGGAAATTTTAGGTCTTGAAACATGAACTGTTTGTATATTTGCTGATTTTTCTTTGAACAAAAAGGAGAAGAAATGTAAAGGAAACTAAATAAATGTGTGTGTGTCCATGTTGGCACTGTGTAAAATTTCAAAATTTCAAACAGGAAACTGGAGGTGGTTTATACATTGGAGATGTCTTTGCTTTGCTAACGTAGGAAGGACACCCCCCCCCCCCCCCCCCCCACACACACACACACACACACACACACACACACATTGCAGCAGCTAGAAAATAATCATATGGCGTTCAATGTTTTGTCTGATTATTTTGCATCTGTAAATTCCCTGAACACAGCTTTGTCATTGTTTACACTGTCAGCTCCTCCTTGAATCACTATATTTATTTATTTGACATGACATTGAAGATGTGCAAAGAAAATATTTTATTCACTGTAAAATTCTCAATTTTTTTCTCATTTAAAAGCAGGCATGACTTATTCAGTTGTTGCATTGACAATGATAAGTAAAGGGAGGAAGCTGCTATCCGCAATGGAGATGTAACACTATATTTTGCTACTTAAATTGCTAGAGGGCACAAAAGCACAGAATTATTTATTATTAAAAATATAACTTTGATTAAAAGGTCATTTATAGTGCATATTTTATTTGAGTGATGTAGTATGTTGTGACTGTGTTAGGATGGATGGGAATTTTATGGTGAATTTGATGTTCCAGTTTTTTGTAGATTCAGAGATGGTAGTCAAAGTAGTGACTGAATTTAATATTGAAACAAATTTATATCCTTTGAATTTCACAGAAGGACAGTGAAGAATAGGAATAAATATAGAGGAAAACTACTTAGTGTAAAGATATCTGGTAGAAAAGGCAAAAACAGAGAAGGCCAAACTGTATCATAAATTGGACAAAATGCAGATACATAACAGATATTAATATTCTGGGAATATTGAGAAATGCTTGGTAATAATGATTGATTTATACTGATTTATTGAGAAGACCCCACGCACAGTCTGATCTTGTGACCTGAGGCTTTATTTCTAAAAAACCCCACAAAATTTCCCATTGGTGTTTCCTGTACTGTTTCCCTGTTGAGCTGCAGTGGAGGGAGAGTGACAGAAAAAGGGAATTCTGAAGACATATTTTTGTGCACAGAATGGAGACTGTGGCTCTTGTACCCTATTGCTTACACTGGTGTGATCTCTTGATGTCCAGTATGAACAGGAGGAATGATCACAGCAAACAAAAACAGTTTCAGTGTTCATATGGGAACCTGACTATTGTTTTGGGACAGACTTGAAAAATTGTGAATCTGTCCTTTAATTGGTTGAAAATGTGATTTAATCATGTATTGATACTGATAATGTAGACAAAGTAGGGATCCTGAAAAGCCCAGAGTCCTGAATAAAGATCTCAGATTTATGACCAGTTGGTTTAGAAGTGGATGAGCCCTGATGATCCTGAGCAGATGCTCAACAGACCCATCACGATACAGTATATCCACTTTACATAAGTTACTCACCAGTGGCTTGCCTTGTTTGAAAGGGCATACAATATAGTACCTCGCTTTGTTAAGAATAAAAAATAAAAACCCATGATGTACATAAAGCACTTGGAATGACTAATGTATCTAACCAGTGTGATGACTCTTCTGTTTAACTGCAACGCCATTGGCTGTTAGATCCCCTGATAACAATTGGTGAGTGATATATATTCTAGTATTACTGCTATTTGATTTGTAGACAGCATGTTTCACCCAAACTGTTACCAAGTAAATATAGTCGTTACATTAATTGCAGGTATGTTTCTAATCGGTGGGACGTTTCAAAAGTGCACTTATTCATTGTTTTTTGTAACAAAGAGGCACTGTATGACAACAGTCATGAATACAACTTTTAAAGCAAATATAAATCACTTCCACTGATTATTGTGTAAGTTGGCACAGTGAACCCTGAGAAGACTGAACCTGCTTGTATGGACCACATACTGTACTCGTAGTAGACTGATAAGCACTTAAAACACACCTCAATTTCTAAAACGAGTGTGAACTTTGAAGTAAAAATGCTGTTTTTATGTACAGATCAGATCATCTTTTTCTTCTTCCTTGTCATAAATTGGTTGAGATTCAGAACTGATGGATAAACAGAAATTTTTAGCTGTGATATGTGTAGATCAATTCTTTGTTTCCTTTTATTTTGTAATATTGTTTTAAGATATCTGCCATCATTATTTTGCAACTCTTCCAAAACGTATCGGTCACCACTTGCCTTAACAGAGTAGGTTTACTGTATATCGAAGATGAAAGCTTCTAAATGTACTTTTCCTTTGATGAAAGAAAATCGTCCTTCACATCTACATTTCAGTGAAAGAGCTGAATCAAATCTAAGCTACATGTCATTGTGCTGAGGGTGTTGACGCCTTGTACTTATAAAGTTAAAGGCTGAAAAGATATTTTATATTTTGTAATTTTAACTTAAAAATTTGCATTTCTGTGGCAACAAGAAAAACATTTTAAAATGGTGAGTGATGAGACACTTCAGTATCTTGGCCCTAAAGTGTAACTGGCCAGCAATATGATGACATGAAAAAGAAAATATATACACTGGCTTGATACTAATGCTGAACTGAAACCAGTACTTCCAAAGTCATTGTGAAAATTGTAACACATGGTATTTTACAGGCCAGTGAGGAGGATGTTTGTGTGGAAATGTAAAGGATGTCTGACCTATGCATGTTGCAAGTCTTCTGTGTCCTTGTGGATGTGTGATGTTCAACACAACTGAAGCATTGAGGTACTTGCTGTGTTCTACGACATGATCAAACTGCAGATTTTAATCATTCAATCAGACTTGTGTCTATTTTAAACCCAAATAAAAACACTGTTTAAGAGGTGGTGTCCAAGCAATATGTTTTAGTTATCACGTTAAGTATGCTCAGTTTTCAGTTGTTTGTGAACCCAAATTCACAATTTAAAATGCACAATTATTTTCTCTGTAACATTACTGACCCCATAAAAATATAAATTTGAAAAAGAAAAAAATCTTTTAACTACTGTTAAGCAGGTCAGTGTTTTCTACCAAAGTTAATTGGCATTGATGTACACATATTCAGCTGCATCCTTCAGTAATGTTAAAGTAAGGTGCTCCTTTTCAACTTATTAAGTCATAAATATGCAAGTTCACCAGCATGACGTTGCCCTCAAACCAGCGACAAAGTGGAAATCCCAGTGGTAAACTGGACCATGATAGCCTGGCTTTCAGTATTAGTGCCACTGATGCCTGGCTTCCATTATTTCCACTGTCAAGGGACTTCTCCATTGTTCCAGCTCAGATATAGACCAGTGATTGATAAATACACCATGATATTTCCCAGTTAGTTGGGATTTTAAAGGATTCAATAATCGTGTTTTCCAAATGACATAAAAATGAAAGCTGCATTTCTCAGCCACAATTGGAGCAGGAATTGAATGGACCCTGACATGCTCATTTTGAAAATGCAGACTGTGAAGAAGACTGAATTAGGACAAAGCTAATGTTTTAAATTCCATTTTTAACACCATTTTTCAATGCAAACCATTTTTCTGAAATATGTTTGACATCATGTTATTGTTGAGAAATGTTCGCATTATAGTCGTGAAGTAATGTTGGTAATGGGATTTGCACTTAAATATGTTCCAGAAAATGACATATAATATTTCTTTATAAAAGTATTACAACATTGTGTAAGTAAACAAATAAAGGGTAAAAATAATGACAGAATTTGTTTGTTTTACATGAGCGTCTGACCAGCTAGTTGAACTAATTATGAGCTACCCTAATCTTTCCAGTTTTTATTGAAACTTCAGCAGTTTAAGTCAAGTGAGTAACAAAAAGTTAAACCGTAAACTGCCCGAGGTTTAAAAAAAAAAAAAATGTAATCATGCAAATTTCAGAGTTATAAGGAATCAGATATAAAGTTAACAGGTTAACAACTTAGAGTTTCTCTGCAGCAGTGGAAGAAAATTAATCCTGCAATGTTAATGCAAACACTCTCTACAGGTGCCCTAACTCATGTCAATTATAAACCCTGCGTCTGTACAAAGACAGTGTTGGAAGATCAGCACAGTCTGCAGACTTGAACCTCATGGATCTGCTTCAGGATGAACTGGACTGGACATCACTGAGAACTGCAACAGTGTTGGGACCAACTTTCGAACATCATGAGCAAGTCTAGCTGTGTCATTGTTACAGCCATTGTTTCAAAGGGCAATTTAAAAGGGTGATACTTTTAAAATGAACTTGTGTGTGTTTCCTATTAATTAGAATTTGTTTGTCTGTGTGGAGTGTGTGGAGTGTGTGTTCATGTGCGTGAAAGACGTAAAGATACCACACACTTGGAAAACACATGATCATCAGTCCCACAGTTCAATGCTGTCAGTTACTGTATTTAGAGTGGACACAAGAAACTTGAAATAAAATCTCATCATCATGGTTGTGGTGCAGTTGGGTTTAAACGTATGGTGTACGTCCCTTGTCAGAAGGCCTTTTGTACAATTTTAGGTTGGTCTTTGTGCACTTGCTGTAGTTGATGATGTCATACTTCCTTAAGACCAGGTCTGTTGTCATCCTGGGCATTTTCCATGAGTGAGCAGGAGTGAGTGCCTGCTGTGTGGGCTAATGCACTGAGTCTAACCCCTTACGGCTAATATTAGACTGCCAAATATAGTTAGCATATATGTATTATGATTTATTATTTGTTCTGATATTGTTCCTTTATGTGCTTTATATTTCCTAGTACATGGTTCAGAAGATGGGCATATGATCAGAATCAAAATCAGAATCAGTTTTATTGCCAAGTATGTTTCCACATACAAGGAATTTGTTTTGGTGATTGGTGTAATTGGAGGTTCTTGAAGGTTCTTGTAAACAACAGGTTTACACAGTTTTAGTTTCTGCCTGTATGTGTGAATCAGGTGGACCATGACATGGTCAGAGTGGCCCAGTGCAGCCCGGGGGACGGCGTGATAAGCACCACTGATTGTGGTGTAACAGTGGTCCAGAGTGTTCCCCTCTCTGGTCGGGCAATTAACAAACTGTCTGTATTTGGGCAGTTTGTGGTTGAGGTTACCTTTGTTAAAGTCACCAAGGACAATAACTACGGAGTCCGGGTTGGTCCGCTCCACACACAATATCTGCTGTGGCCTGTGGTGGGATGGAAACACCGACCAGGATGATTGAGGTGAACTCACGGGGGGAGTAGAAGGGTCTGCAGTTTATGATGAAAGTCTCCAGGTCAGGAGAACAGTGCTGCAGGATCACTGTCACGTCTCTGCACCAGCCACTGTTTGCATAAAAACAGATTCCTCCACCCTTCGTTTTGCCGGACAGCTCTGTGTCGCGATCCGCTCTGAAGAGCTGGAAGCCGGCCAGCTCCAGCGCAGAGTCCGGAATCGATCCACACAGCCACGTCTCCGTGAAGCACAGGACGTAGATGAAGAAAAGTCTCTGTTCTTCTGCACCAGTAGCTGAAGTTCATCCAGCTTGTTGGGCAGTGAACGCACCTTGGAGAGAAAGATACCTGGGAGCGGTGTGCGGAGTCCGCGCCGGCGGAGACGCGCAAGCGCGCCGGCACGTTTTCCTCTCCTCCGGCGTTTCACTGCGAGAGCAACGGTCAGTGACCTCTGACCAAAATGTCCAATAATCCCACAGGTGAGTCGAGAAAGGTGGGAAAAAATCCACTGGAGTTGTTTCTCTGATATTAATGAGCTCTTCTCTGGTGAAAGAGCTCCGGAAACCAAGGCAGAAAACTGGATTTATAAAGAAAATAAGGCAAAAGAGTGCGCACCAACACACCGAGGCAGCCATCCGCGGCGCCATGGCAACTGGAACGATGTAATATTTGAAATGAAATGAAATGATGTAATATTTCTTACAAATACTTCCTATAGTTTACTTCCCTTGTGTTTTGTGTACGGTAATACTTTTGGAGTATTGGAGTATAAATATTGTATATTTTGGTAACTTGACCATTCTTTGACGACTAGACTCTGCAGTGACTCTAAGGACAGTGACATTAATGATATATATATAGTAGAGAGACACATCACACATTACAATTGTGGTGTTTCAACATGTGGTAGTTTTCAGTACTGCAGTTATGCTATTTGGTCACTAGAGGGCTCTTCTGACCACAGAGTTGTAGTCTATGATCTCGACAACAGTTGAGTTTGTGACATAGATAAATCTACTTTTTTTCATGTATAAACTAGAATGCGTAGATTAAATGTAACCAGTCTATTTTATTTAAGAGTAATATTAATATGTTATTAACTTAAATGTGTTATTGTAGACTAATTCTGTATTTTCTTTATTTTTTTCCTCCAATATTTTATCACTTTTCCAATAACAAACAAACAGCACAAATCTTGCAAGATTAGAGGGAAAAAGAAGAAAAATAAATTTAATGTGCATCAGCACATATTGGGATCATATTATAATTTTATCTACATCATTATTTGCATAAGGGTCATGTCAAAGGAAGAAATTCAACAGTCTATGACTTAGATGTGACAACGAAGTATGGACGCCTTTTCTGTAATAAATCAAGATCACTTTCCAAACGTGGATATTAACAGACATTGCCAAATACAGTGGCAGAAAGTTCCTACTTCCTTTTTACACTTCACACAAAGTGGAGAAACCCAGGGATTAATTTTGTGCAGAAAGTAAGGAGTGTGTTGTACCCGTTGATTTTCTATATTGACTCTCCAGGAGTCTATTGCATGTAAATATTTTTTTGGCCACCAAGGCATCTGACCACACCTCTGCATTAAGCTTAATCTCCAGGTCCTCTTCCCATAGCTCCCTGGTTCTATCAGCATTAGCAAAATTAAGGGAGATAAATTTTCCATAAAAAAGAGAAATACATTTTTTGTCGTTAAAGGCAGATAGATTAAAATTAAGAAGAAAGCTTTCAATAGGGCTTAAAATAGGTTGATCATTTGGGAATTAATTCTGTGTTCTTATTTTCTGTTTTCTTCAGAACCGCATACACAAATACCCTCATATAACCATCCAAACATCCAAACCAAAGCCTCCCTCCATGACCTATATATGTGAGAATTAAAGTTCATGTGGGATTGAACTGTCTCTGCTCCACTCTCTGATCAGAGCCCCTGTCCTCAAAGAGCTATCAAGCCAGGATCCCAGAGACTGACATTTCACTGTCATTGACCTCCGTCACTGTTCTTATGGTACAGACCAAACTTCACTTCCCATTCATGTCTGTGTGGAACAGGGCGAGACACTTTCACCTCTGATTGTAGACTGACACACCTCCTTCACTTTGCACAGACTTCAATCAGATTGAACTTTGACCTGCGAAATCAGGAGGCTCTCAAATGTCCAGCTGATTTGAGAGAGGGGGTGGGACTGACCTCTCATTCAGGAAATGTGATGCTTATTGTTTATATTCTTGTTATATCACTGCACAATGAAATAACACAAGCAGCAGAGAGGAAAAGATGCTGCTTAGCTGCAGTGACTCTAAGGACAGTGACATTAATGATATATATATATTAGTATAATCTTTGATCAAACTGCATAATCTGCAACTTTGTGGACTGCTGCTATCAGCCTGGCTGATTTAGTCTAACACAGCACCATGACACAGGATTTCAGGTCTCTTAAAGGGCCGTACACTGCCTCAGTAGTTAATAATAATTAATACTATCATCATCATCATTATTATAACAATAATCTATTCAACATATTATTTTAATTAGAATTTCTGTTTTGAAATAGCTTCATCCAGAGCTTTCAGTCTCTTGTCATTAGCTATTTAGTGTGGTGGATCTGGATCCTGCTGCTCCAGAGGCAGAGATACCTGCAGAATGAGGACAGAGAGGGAGAGAGAGGAGAAGCACAAACTACGGGAGAGAAAAAAAAAAACAAAGTTAATGGCATAAAGTAGTCGAGAGAGAGAGAGAGAGAGAGAGAGAGAGAGAGAGTGCCCAGTGAATCATGGGAATCCACCAGCAGTCTAGCTCCATAGCAGCATAACTAAGGGATGGGTCAGGACATACCCGAGCCAGCCCTAACTATAAGCTTTACTAAACAAGACAGTTTTAAGCCTGATCTTAAAGGTAGAGAGGGGGTCTGCCTCCCGAACCCACACTGGGAGCTGGTTCCACAGGAGAGGAGCCTGATAGCTGGAGGCTCTGCCCCCCATTCTACTCTTACAGACTCTGGGAACCACAAGTAGACCTGCATTTAGAGAGCAAAGTGTCCTATTGGGAAAATAGGGAACTATAAGCTCTTTAAGGTACGATGGTGCCTGACCATTAATGGCTTTGTAGGTGAGGTGGAGGATTTTAAATTCTATCCTGGAGTTTACAGGGAGCCAATGCAGAGAAGCAACACAGGAGAGATGTGATCTCATTTCCTAGTTCCTGTCAGTACTTGTGCTGCCGCATTTTGGATCAATTGGAGGCTTTTTACTGCATTTTTGGGACATCCTGACAATAAAGAGTTACAGTAGTCCAGTCTTGAGGTAACAAATGCATGAACTAGTTTTTCAGCATCCTTTAGACACAGAATGGGTCTGAGTTTTGCAATATTGCGCAGGTGGAAGAAGGCTGTCCTAGAGACTTGCTTTATATGTGAAGTAAAGGACAAGTCCTGGTCAAAAATGACACCAAGGTTTCTGACTGTAGCACTGGAGGCCAAGGTGATGTCATCCAGAGTCAGTATATTATCACATAGTGTATCTCTGAGGTGTTTTGGGCCAATTACAATAACTTCAGTTTTGTCTGAGTTTAAGAGTAAGAGATTACTGGTCATCCAGGTTTTTATGTCCTTAAGACACACCTGAAGCTTGGCTACCTGGTTAGCCTCACCTGGCTTCATGGATAAGTACAACTGGGTGTCATCTGCGTAACAATGGAAATTTATCTGGTGCCTCCTAATAATGTTTCCTAGAGGAAGCATATATAGACTGAAAAGTATTGGTCCTAGCACAGAACCTTGTGGAACTCCATGACTGACTTTAGTAGTGATAGAAGAGTTATTATTAACATGAACAAACTGGAGTCTATCTGACAAATATGACTTAAACCATCTTAGTGCGGTTCCTTTAATGTCAACCATATGCTCTAGTCTGTAATAGAATCTTATGATCAATGGTGTCAAATGCAGCACTAAGATCTAGTAGGACAAGGTGTGTTTGCAATTTACAGTGTCAGGCATGACATTTTTTTGTAGGCTAAACTATAGTCAGGGGTGGACAGTTACAAAGTACATTTACTTTGACTCCACTAAATTTCTACAAAGTAATTGTTACTTTGAAGCAGAGCTTTTAGTCAGTCATGTGAATTTACTTTTATTTTGAAAAATGAGATAGACCATACATTGTGTTTGTCACAGGAGAAAACCAATCACAGTCAACTCCTACACTGTCAGTCATGTTAGAGCTGCTTAATTTGAACCTGTCAGTGTCCTAATGATGCTACATTAGATTAAGATGAAGCCAAAAATTCTTGTCCATGTTTGACATTTTACAAATATAGAAAGATTCCTTTAGTTTTAAATGTTTGCTGTGTTTACCACTACCTAACTTAAACAATTCTACGGACTTTGTATCATATCCTACAAGCTTTTTACTCTACAGGTTCTACAGTCAGGCAGTCAGTTGGTTGTTTCAGAGTATTAGGTTCTGTAAATGTGGAACAATACAATAAAGTGTCGACCCAAGTATCTATACTTTGACTCAAGTAATGAAGCTGTGTACTTTATCCACCTCTGATGATATCATAGTTTCTGATGTATTTATGTGTTTGATATGTCTAACATCCTTGTGTTTATTTGGAAACTTTACTGTAATAACATCATATACAGATGGTTTAGAAGTAAAATAAAGAAATTATCTTCTAAGCAGCTATCCTTATGACTGCATTATTTTACCTGCTCTCTTTTCAATAGTTTACATATCTTTACAGCAGCAATACAACCCTTAAGGCAGTTTACCACTCGTCAAAAACTGACTGTGAGCCCCTACGTTGTCACCTAAAGGTTGTTTCTGCCTCAAAATGACTTGATTTCATGCTTAATGGTTATATTTGACAGATTTTAGCTCACCCAGTCCTTGTGGTTACAATTAGATGAATATTGTGCTGTGCTATTACCTCTATAGTTTTTCAGCAGCAGACTGCATGTGCTGCATAATTAATGCTTGAATATGCTTATCAATGTTTTAGATTAAATACCAGATGGGTGACTGATGTCTTAGAAAGGTGTTGTTCTACCTTGAACAGCTTCATTGCTTCCTTGTCATAGATTAGGATTCTGGTCTCTGGACTCTGTTGGAGCAGCATTTGACCGAAAGATATTCTCTCATTTGGTGTTTTGATGATGGTAGTGGAAAGCACTGTCTAACACATGATTCCAAAATCTCACATAGGTGTTCAGCTGGGTTGAGAGAGACTGTGAAGGCCATTAGCGATGGGTTGATGAAGCCTTGTTGAAGCATTGAGGCTTTCAAGCCAACTGTGTTGAAAGTGTTCACTTATACCACTCTACACATTGTCTTCAGGAGGAACCCCACAACTTAGCCCTGAACATTTCAAATCAAAATACCTCCTTACTGGAGAAAACAAGAAAGGCCCCAACTCAGCACAGAATGATCCCTTGTTCCCTTGAAAAGTACTGGGTGAGCTATGATCTGTCAAATATAACTCTCATGAATGAAGCAGCAGTCAGTTTTTGGCAAGTGGAAATGCATGTTAGTGGTTGTATTTGCTCTTTAAAAGTATTTCAACTGGTAAAAATGATTAAGTGAGCTAACATATGTCAAATATAATCTTTGTTACTTCCATCCCTCATAAGAGAGAAGAGGGAGAAGGAGTGAGAAACAAAATCAGCAAAACCAAGGACAGGGCAGGAGTAATAGGACCCCACCCTTATGGGCTGGGAGCACCAACCCTCGGGGTCACCAGGAACTTCCCAACAATGAAATGCAGTGCATGGAAATACAAAGACACTGCTGCATAGTAACAGCAGGGGCCGTCACACTACCAAAAAGTAAAGAGGGTTTAGCTCTGTCTTTAATAGGTTGGTGTACATGTAATTATAAAGCTAAATGGAAAGAAAGCAAGGAAAGGTGAAAAGGAATACCAGTTAATGCAATGATAGGTGATCCCTCACTAGAGAACAATAACCCATGTATTATTAGTTAACTTCAAATGTGTAATGAAAGAGTTTAACAGCTCAATTTAGGGAAGACAGTGGAGATTTTAAAATGGTTTGTACATGTACATGTTGTACATGCTTGCTAATGTCAACATTTCTGTTAGCTATCACATGATAAATTATTATAATATGACGAGCTAATGTAGTGATTGAGTTAGCTAAGCTTCACCACACTATAGCTAAGAAGGATAGAGAAGAATGGACAGGAATCCACAGCAGCTGATTTAGCTTAATCAGCACAATTAGAATTCGCCTTCCTTAACAGAGAGTTTTCCCTTGTACTAGTAACATGGTAGTAGCTCTGTTGTTTTGTGGGTGGGGCTGGACCTTTAGGGCAGGGCTAAGCCATCCAACGTTGGCTTCCCGCAGGCCACAGGTCTTATAATACATCCATGGCATCAACCTTCTCGTTTGTTTTCTTGCCTGCCTTTCATACGCTGATCTTGCCCTAGTCCTCATTATGTTTGTGTTAATGTTTTTTTTTTGTGAAATGAGAGGTGATTCAGAGCAGTAATGTTGGTGACAGGCTTAAGAGTATGTGTGTTTGCCAAATGACATCAATCACTAACAAACCTGGATTTGTCTTTTTCCCACATTTCCACACACAAAAGGTAACATCTTTATCATTCTCATTACCTTAATAGGTTTAAATAGGTTGATAGGTTTTCAATGCAGATGGCTTTTCTTAGTGCTCACAAGATTAATATGATTTACACCTGAAGCAAATTATGTTACTGCACTTTGTCAATTATTTTTCCATTATGCTGCCTTCAGAGTAAGAGCTCCGTATGGTCTTCGCTGGTTTGCAGGTTGACAGCATTACCTAATTGTGACAAATCAGTTAATCGTAGAATAAAATTGTAAAGTTGAGTTACAATCAAACATCCTATTTAATTTCAAAATTCAAAGAACAAACTCAGTTTATCTTCGTGAACTCGATGCACAGTATAAACAGACAGTGATTTAGAACAGTGGAATGGATGTGGATGACACACCACAAAAACTATATTAAAGGAGTTTTAAATCGAAAGCAACTGGACTTGGTTATTTGTCTAGGAAGACAAGAGGCTTAATCAGTTCTTTCTCACACCAGTCCCAGCCTGGTCAGGTGCGAGAAAGAACTGATGAAGCCTCTTGGATGAGAGGTGAAACGTCTTCCTAGACAAATAACCAGGTCCAGTTGCTTTCGATTTAAAACTCCTTTGAGATACTATGACCTGGACAAATGAGAATATTCACAGGGTCATAAAAACTATACTTCCAATAACTGACCAGCAGGTGTCGCAGTGGGTCTGAACTCCTCTTCACTAGGTCTCTCCAGGGCTGTGGCCATGGCATAAAGCCATGCAAGACATCATGTTAAGAAATGGCATTTTATAGTCTGTAATATTGAAAATATTTTAACGTTTTTGTATAATTACAAAATATGTGTTGTTTTACGAATAAAATTTCTATCCCTTCCAGATAATGCTGGCATCCTTCCCAAATGGGGCCCAGATTATTACCATTAATTAATATTTTATGTTGTTATATCTGTTTTATGATTTTCCATCACACATAGAGGGGAGGCAAACATTTATTTCAAAGTAAGTCAGGAAACTTATTTTTTGTTTTTATTTCTTTATCTTTTCTTTTCTTTATAAAATGGCCTAATCAGAATCTGAATCAGAATCAGAATTAGTTTTATTGCCAAGTATGTTTTCACATACAAGGAATTTTTTCTGGTGATTGGTGCAATTGATCAGCAACAGTGGGGCTCTCTAGCCTTGTTGATGAGGCTAATAGCAGATGGGAAGAAGCTGTTTTTGTGGCGAGAGGTTTTGGTCCTGAAGGACCGCAGCCTCCTGCCAGAGGGGAGTGTCACAAAAAGTTTGTGTCCAGGGTGGGAGGAGTCAGCTACAATCTTCCCTGCACACCTCAGAGTCCTTGAGGCGTACAGGTCCTGGAGGACCTGGCAGGCTATTTGGACAAAAAGCTGATTTTCCACAGTGCTACATAGTTTTAGGAGTTTACTATACCTTTGGAGGGATGAAATGTTGTCATAAGGATATCTCAGCTACGCTCCCAATTCTAAGGAGATGTCCCTTGTCATTCTTCACTCCAGTGTGTTTGGTAATAGATACCACCATTGAGAATGTCTTGTGACGACCCCGCCTCTTTTGGCTGCTGGGCTGGGTTTTTAGCCGGTCATGACAGTCTAAAATGTTCTGGCTAATTATTTACAGCATTCGCAACCACACTGCAGCAGCATGGTGCCAACACATGGTTCTCCGCCAGATGTGCAAGATTCAGAAAAACATTATATTAGAACATTTTTAGATAAGTGTTGTAATGGCAGTGTCAAGCAGTTTTCCTGAGTGAATTTACCTGTTAATGCTACATTGTGTAACATTTGTTTTCCCATCCTTATTTCCTAACTGGAAATATGGTTTTCCAAAATGCAGACATGCAATTTCAGCAGTTTTTTTTCCTTTATAAAAAATAACAACCCCTTGAACTCAGATTTTCCCATAAATTTTCCTTGTATGTATCTCCATTTTTATAAACTACTTATACCATACTGTAGGAAAATGACATCCAGATTGTGGGTTAAACGAAGCTACATCACACTTATATTGAGTAAAATATTCAAAGCCTATATGCTATGTTTTATGGCTGCTGCATGAGATCAAACAGAAAACATGTCTTTTGATACATTTTCCCTGTAATTAAAGACATATTTGTTAGCTTATGAAACACTGGGTTCTGTACTAGAATCTAACAGAAATCTTTGTGCCACAGCTTGGCAGTTCAGTGTGCATTTGGAAGGATGTCACTCTCCAGAGCCTATGGTGAAAGGACTGAGGCTTGGAGAAACATTATGCTTGTTACCTTGTCCTCCTCCACTTCTTCCTCATCACACAGAGCAACAACTTTTCTGGCCTTTTGCATTCAAAACCTTAAAAGAGAGGATACTGAGGAAACACCCTCAAGAGTAAAGCCAAACAGCTTAATCGCCCCCTTGTGGCTGGCTGCAGTACAGGTCATAAAAGACAGATTCCTACATTTAATGTTCATTGCCAATCAAGCTGGAGCGTGACCTTTGATGTCATCAGTGATATCATTAAGGGGTTGCATCTGAAACCAAAAGAAAACGTGGTTACTGTTACTGTGTTATCATCTTTTTTGGAAAGGGGGAAACCTCTTTCAAAGAGGACCTTGATAAGACTTGCCAGTTCATTCTCAGACTCCTATGGAAGGTATTGCTTCTTCCCGAATGCATAGCCAGAGCCAGCAACTTTGCCTGTAATGCACCTTCACAAATCCACCTTTGGAATGATCCAAGCCCTTGCTAAAAAGCGAACGTTAGGTGTCTGCCCTCACTCAACCATCTCCTGGTACTCATTAATGGCACCCTTCATCCTGTCCTTTATGCAGTGGTTGCACTTTTACACATCTTCCTTCCTTCCCCTGTCTTTTTCTCTGCGCCTCCTCCTACCATAAGTCCCACAATGCAATAGTTTTAAACAAGATTAAGATTTTGCAGATACATATCTAGACTTGACAACTTGTTTTGGGCCCTCACTTTCTGTGTAACTTCTGTTTATGCATGTGTATGTATGTGGCCCATTTTAGCTGAAAATTGTATCTAAAATGACAAAATCTAATTCAAATAAATTCTTTTTAAATTTCAACTTTTGTATTTGAAAGAGCCTGGAAATATTGTTCTTAAATATTTTCTTTTGTTGGTAAGCTCACTTATAATTGCTTTATTATTCTTATTTGCAACTAATTTGTAATTTACAGTATCATGTTCACTTACCATGATTTCTCCGATGTACTTCATGTAACACTCCACCTACCACAGACCAATCAAAACTTTTGTTACACATCAGTAGTTACTAGTGTTTTAAAAACAACGCAAGATCAGTTATTGTGATTGGCTGGAAAATTTTAAGAAGCTATGACCCTTCAACTTATGGCCCATTTTAGCTGAGTGCACCCTATACCACACTCTATTAACATTAACATTACACTACACTACAACATTAGCTTTGTCAGTTAGGTTCAATTAGTTACTTAGTCAGCCCTATCTCACATCAGTTCATGTCCAGGTACACGGAATGTATTGATGTATTGATATTGAGATGTATTGATTTTGTGTGTATGGACAAGAATTTTCCATTTTTTTCATGACAGTCAGGACAAGTTTTCTTTTTGTGACAACATGACTTTAGTTTGTGAGATAATAGAGACATTTAAAGTTCTGATTCTTGTTAGGGATAGGGTTAGGGAAAGGTAGTGGTCTGCTTTAAAACAGAAAAAGTTCATAGTGACTTCAGACGGAAGGTGTTTATTTGCATTTAACCCAACCACCACCTTTTCCTAACCTTAATCAAAATGCTTTTATTGCCTAAACCTAACCACAGACCGAACTCTGGATGCAAACCCAGGCCTCTGGTATGAAAATTGTGCGCCCGCCATCGATCCCATCATACCTTGCAGCAGATTTAGTAAACATGGGGCTTTATTCATTGAAAACGTACATTTCCATTTCATGCTGTGTGTTGTGAAACAGGTACACAAAACCATTAGATTAAATGTTGTGTCTTGACTGATGTTAAAATGTGGTGTTCTTTGCAGTTATACATTGCAGTTACATCCAAATACTTAGTAACAACAAAAAAACTAAAACACATTTGGCGGAGGAGAAAACATACAGATTGCCCCTTTAAGGTCTCACCTACAAGAATTCTATTTTACTTTCTAAAAATTGAGTTGGAAAAATCATATAAATTCTTCAGTTTGCAGTAAGATAGCAAACAAATCAACAAATTCTGTAATCAATAAAACGTGTAGCTTGGTTCAAGTTTTAATTACTATGCTTCAGCTTTCAGCTACAAAGGGACATTTAGCAATGTCACTTCACAACAAGAAGTATGGGGGTGAGAACCTGCCTTCTGTGTGGAATTTGCACGTTCTCCCCATACCTATGTGGGTTTCCTCCGAGTGAAGTCATAAGCACAGTCCAGAAACATAAAGGTTAGGTTAAATGGTGATTCTAAATTGCCCATAGATGACAATGTGAGTGTGAATGGTGTCTCTATGTGTCAGCCCAGTGATTGACTTGCAACCTGTTTAGGGTGTACCCTGCCTCTTGCCCATTGTCAGCCGGATCTGGTGCCAACTTAGTGCAGTAATCATTTACATCTTTGAAGAATTTCATCAGCTTCCTGTTGGATCTTTTTCAGATACAGCAGATCTCAGCTCCCATATATTCACCTTATCTTTAAGACTAGTTCCTTTCTTACAGCAGACAATTAGTAATGAGGATATTTGCTGCTGGACTGGTCTTTAAATTTAAAGACAGATCAAAGCTTCTCAAAGAAAACAGAAGACAAGATGAAATTTAGAAAAAATTGCTAACGGCAGTCGAGAGCCACATTAGAGATGAAATAGGCCTCTCTGGCAGCAGGGGGCTGCTGCCATGCCTTGACCGTTGTTTAACCTCTAAGACTTTCTCTCAGCTCACTAGAACTACATACAGAAGAATGGAATATTTTCCAAGATGGGATTAAAGCACAGCGGTCCCATATCACTGCTGGATAGATATAATCAAGGCAGGAACTGTCATGTGTGTCTTAGCACATGTTCACTCACAGCCACCCTAACACACTTTTCATAGATTTCATAGAAGTCTCCTCTCATTCACCCCGCGTTGCATCTAATATTTCCATAACGACTCGACAGAAACATTTGGTGTTTGGTTTCCTTCAAGTCACCTGAACATCAGGATGCCAGATTTTATATATTGTGATTATTTAATAATAAAATAGTTATTTAGGAACTTCAGGAGGGCAAACCTACAGAATGGCTATGTGTAATTCTGAACCTCTTGCCCAAAATTCTCTTTGTAAGACCATTCCTGGAATGCAACTTCAGATTTCTATGCAACTTGGGATTTCCTTGTCTAGGGAATAGCCTTTGTACTGGTTTTCCCATCCTTTCTTCTTTTTTTTAACCCTTGTTTCATGCTTGTTGTTCATTATTTTTTAACACTTCCAGTCTTCATTTGTAACCCCAAGTCTAACATCACAATGCTATGAACTGTGAGTAATTCCCTCAGGCAAATTCTACAGAAATGTGGACTAACAGTGTTGATAAATGCACCTGAAAGTCCATGAGTCCAGAAGTGTGGACACTCGGACTGGGTCTATATATACACAGGGATGAGTACTGGGATAATCGGGGGCATGTGAATAATTGGCAGCAGGTGTGGCTGATGAAGGGTGGGATATACATGAGGACAGGAAACTGCAATGACAAGAGAGGTGAGTACAACAAAATAAAGCAGGAAACATGCATAACACAAGACAGAATGTTACAAAAAGGTAAACACCATTTACAAATTGATTTCAGCCCAGTGCTGAATCAACACGTCACTCTGAGCTCTGTGATACCCCTCAGCCATTCCCATAGAACGATAGGCGATGTGATCTTTACAATTCTGTCAGGCGCACAGCAACTAAAGCATGAAAGGGCAGTCCAGACCGCATAAGTCTTTACCACAAGAATTAGAATTTGTATTAATATTTGCAGCAATGTGATACTGCGATTTTATTTCATGGCTCTGAGGTTTCGGCAAAGCCCATAAAACATAGCTAAAATGGGAAGAGGATGAAAGAATTCATCCTCTAACCAGGCCTCCCCTTGAACACCATGAAGTAAAGTCAGAGTGTTCAGGCATCTTCTCCTTTTCGGTAACCCTTAGAAGAAGGATATCTAGGGGTGTGCCTTGTTTAGAAATTGGAGAAACAGATTGCTCACATTTATGGTGAGGAGTAGGGTTTAAGCACCGACATTTCAGAGAGCTGTGGGGTGTGCAGCATTTGTTGGAGACCTAACACTGCTTTTCACTGTGACTAACAGGCCTAAGAACCTGGCATGTCATCTGCACATTTAACACATCATCAGTTGAGTCTAAGTAGTGTTTAGGGTGGTCTAAACTATTGAAAACACAGAGGTCTGTGGGCATAGGCCTCTGGGCCTCTCCTCCCCAATACTTGCAAATTACTACACATCTTCAATCATTTGCCAGCCCTGACACAGGCTCAGAGGTCTTATGTCTGATACACATATAATCCATCAGCTGCATTTTATATCATGTTTCATTCATGACTGATGCATTTTTATACATTGCATTATCAGATTGTTGATTCTGATCAGGCCCAGCTCTAAGCATTCATGCTGGGGGGCAATGTCCCACCCAAACCTTCACCTGCTCTACCAAATCATCCTGCTTCATCCCAAAAAGTAACTAAAAGGTTTTTCATTTTGTCCTTGTCAATTTGACCAACCATAAACATGCTGCATTAAAATAATTTCAGCTGAAGTTTATTTATGTCTAATTGGTTGGTCTCCCTATATAAAAACTGGATACAGAGGGGAGAGCAGTTACTTTGCTATCATTTCACTTCATCACTACTCAGTTACTTATACTCTGGTTACCTGCAGCCTACTTTGCTCACACTCAGTTACTTGAATCTAAGGAGACTAGCCTGGTTTTAGTTTAAGTTAATCCATAGAGCTGCCAGATTTATTTGGCTACTTGCAAATTGCGTTGTTTGGGAGAGGCAGGCTCCTCTGTGTCATCTTAAACTACTCCTCAGCTCAACCTGACCCCTCATATCCGACCCAGTTGCACAAGCAGTACACCCCCAGTTTTAGAATTCAAAACTGACATTGCCCATTACACTGTAGCTTATTTTTAATATACCAGTCCATGTAAATATAGATAATTAGATACAGTTGTATCTAAACCCACAGGGGTGGGTTTAAAATTAAATACATTATTGATTTATGTATTATTAGATTATATGGTTTTAGTGTTAGATAACGTAAACAGTGCAAGTTATAGCTTACAGAGTCCTAAAGAACACCCACTGAGTACCCCAGTGAGGAGTCCCAAAGTCTGGTTAGTGTCCAGTCAACATCTCTTATTACCCCCACCCCCCCACCCCCCACCCCATCAATCAGCAAAACGGTTCATAATTAAAATGACCATTAGTTGAAGTCCCACACAGTTTATAATAGTTCAAAATTAGCTGACCCAACATTTACAGTGCAGGACTTTTACCTGCAATGTCCATTGCATTCGTGTGGCATTCGATCTGGATACTTTAACCTGCACGCAAATACACAAATACACTCAGTCACCACTGATGGCAGGTGTACCACCTGCTTGACCACTGAGGACATACCATCCAGCTGTAGGTGGGAGAGGTCATAGAAAGTACAGTAATCTGTCTCTGAGGCTCATTTAAAGTGTTGCATGCTTCCCTGCTGCTTTGAACCAACAGTGGGATACAAACGCTGATTGTGACAAGGTGTGTAGACTGGATTAGGTGCCACTACAATGTAAAGCCATTTCCTCTTTTTCATAAACCCATTAATGCAACTTCACATTTCTCTGTCACCAGTTCCTGTCTCGCCTCAAATGGTTGTTGTTTCATCTTCAGATATATTGTTTGCCATCTGTTGGTAAGTTTGTTCAATGTTATCAGTACAGCCCTCTAGTCATACTGTTAAGATGCATACACACATATATCACTATTGTAAGCACACTGATAAAGTTAACTTTATAATGTGTCTGAATTTGCCTTTGAGGCAAACACAGCAAATCAGTAACACTAGTCATAGATCAATGTCTGAGGTAAAACTCATTCACAGATATTCAGTTGTTCATTATTCTCACCATGGCGCTGAAGATTGTATAATATGTATATCTCAAATAACTAATTAAAATCAGCAGAGTCATCAGGTTGTTCTACCCAAGACTAAAGGTGACCAGGTTTTTGCAGACAGGGCCTCCCAGCTCTGGAACTGAAGATGTAAGGCTGCAGAATCAGTGACATCTTTTAAATCACTTCTAAAAAGCCATTTGTTTTACCATTTACTTGTAATATGTTTTATTTATATTCTTTTTCATTGTCTGTACTTTTAGTGGCCCGCTCTTATTTAATTTTATTGTGCTTAATTGTTTTATCTTGATTTTGCCATACAGTACATTGTGACTCTGCACATAGCCAGGGTGAATATCAATATACATAATCCAATAGTCTGTTACAATTTAGCTATTCAGCTAATCACCTAACTGATACAATAAACCAGCGTACAATATCAAACTTACAGAGACAGTCACCATTTAACTAGTCCGCTTTACTTTCTCTTCCACAGAAAATGCAAGTCCCTGAAGTGTTCATAAGATGGGACAGGTTATAGTAGCATTCTTTAGGCGATTAAAAATACACCATGAAATACCACAAAGTTACTGTGGTCCCGCTACTGACGACTACACACACAAACTAAGTTTATATCGCAGTTATTTTATATCATTTAGGCCTAAACTCACCACACGTGTCCTGAACATTAAATTTGAGGACGTTACACTAATCTCAAAACATTAGAATATAACGTCGCGTATTATTGGAGTAGCCGAACTGTCCATCAACAGAAGTATCCACTCACGTACAGCATTACATGACGGGGTGGATATTTTCACTGTGTACAGTATGCTGCAGAACTGTTAGTAATTTAACGGCTAAAGGTTTTAAAGAAGATTTGAGCAACTAGTTACCCGTTTCCTGCGTAGCCGCTGGCAGGTAAGTGCTGTTGAACCACAGGTACACACGTCTTCAACAATTGTTCACAGTTATCAGGCGCACAAACACCCAGGAAGCTTATAACAAGTACTCACTGAACTGAGATAGACTGGACCCAGCGTTTACTAAGTCGTTATCAGGGGTTTCTGATGTAGCCCGCACCTTTTCGCTGACCTTTGTCAATCGGACAGAACTGAGAGATAAAGTTAAGTCAGGGATGGTGTTAGCAAGTACAGGCCAGTTTGGGTATGAGCACTTTGCAGACCGGGGGAGGGGAGGGATATAGCTGAGATGAGAATTTTCTCCCACCTCGAGGAAAACGAAAGTGATTTCTATTACATCATATGACTGAACAAGTCTGTATTTCTGCCAGAATTAACACAATATTGTGTTATTTTTGTGGGTTGAGGTTGTTTAATGTGTCGCCTTCGCCGACAGTAACATTCATCATCTAGTGAAGTGCTGCGTTTCTGTACCACTGTCAATAGACGCAGAAAAACGGAGATGATTTCCGGTTGAAACTATGAAGATAAAAGTTTATACTTGAATTGATATTGATGCAGTTAGTATTTATGCAAATACTTCAAGTGTTTCATGTATAAGAAATATATATGAAAAGTACTTTGCATGAATATGGTCATATTAGGACTGCATGATATGCAAAAAATAAAACAAAAAAACATTGCGATTATTTTGGCAGATAATGCGATATGAATCACAATTTCAGTTGAAATGGTCATTTTTGCTTTTAATTTTCACAGGAAAAAAATATAAAAATGATGATTTGATGTTTGTACCAAACAAGCTTGTTAACTTAAGTCTGAGTATGATTTGTCGGCATCTCTTTAGCTTCACAATGCTTAATTTATGGTATGTTGTCACACATTTTACCTTTACCAGAATAACTGCAGCTCTTGCAAGCTGGAATCTACGATTAATACATAAATCGTCCATCAGCCAAGGGGCCTGTAAAGACCCACATCTAACTTTTGATTGCAAATTTGTTAAAAATGTGAAACTCTAATGTACAGTATCAACCAAGGTCAGCTTGGACGTATTCTTACAGCATAGTAGTCCTGGTCTCTGGGCATATAATGTAGCCTTCATACCTGTGTAGTCTAAAAATGGAGAATATAATTTTTTGTCTGGGGGCCCTCACAGGTTAATCAGCCATAATTTTACCAAAGTATTTTTGCTGTATTTGCTACCTGCTTTATTGATATCTTTGCTATCTAATTCTATTTTAGCTTATTTTCCTCATATATTTTATTTACTCTTTTAAAATCCCGTAAGTGTATCATTTTATTTCATCATGTGCTTCTTTTGTATCTTGTGTTAATGCATCATGACTTATGTAAAGCACTATATATTGGTTTGATGTTGAAAGGTGCTATATACATAAACTTTCCTTGCCTTAAGGATCTAATACAAATGCTGTATTAAAATACATTTACATCCAGGGCCCCTAAAACAGTGCATTGAGATGTAGGCCATGTGTAATATACTGAGGCACATCACACTGTATATTATAGTAAATCTATAATAAGCATTTTGTCAGAGGTGAACAACACTGGTTTATAATAAAAGGCCTAACTTCGAGGAATAGCTGCTGTCTTGACATAATCCATGGATACTTTCCTTGGAGTTCCATTGCTTTAAGTGCAAATGTTTTTATTTTGGTGAGAAACCGCTGTTCTTCCGGTTTCCGTGTGATGTTATTTTGTCGGACTTGATGCAGCTGTGTTTAGTACAGCCAGTGCTGAACTGTTATGATGTGTCAATAAGTTAAAAAGGTGGACGGCACCAATGATGAGAGGCCCCCCCCGGCACTTGAGCGAGATATTAGAGGTATGTTCAGACATCAAGGTGACGTTCATGACAGAGAACTTGTGGTTTTATTGATTTTGCGTTAAAACCCGGCTGCTGTTTTCTCAACCTCTCAGTCAGTCACACTGAAAAATTGTTATTATCGCTGCTTTGGACATGATGTCCGCCTGCTGGCTTCCCCTTGAATTTGTTTGTTTCCCATCGACATTTCATTGATAACCAGTGCTATAGACACACGGTTTTGTCACTGTTACTGTTTAGCTGAAATATTTCCGCACTCCTGTTTGAAATCGCCGTGAAAAATAAATGGGAAAGCAACTGTTTCTCACTGAGGTGGTATGCCCCCCCCCCCCCCATCCGCATCAAATACATAGCCACAAACCTGCGTTGTATGTTAACGACCCGCTGCAACAGCACAAACAAGTATTTCGAGCCCAGTTTAGTCTGTGAGTTTTGTCAGCAACTGTTCGGGAAGCTTGTACTGTTTGGAAACCATTGCATGTTAAAACCGTGACACGTCCAGTTAGCAGGCTGTAGAGCTAGCAAGCTAACTAGCTACTTTTATTCCTAGTAACACTGCTAGGAAATGGAGCTACTGCTCAGCAAAACATTGCCCACAGATGCATGTGCCTGGACAGAAAATCCCCAGTTTAATTAATCATTGTGGATGTATTTTCCTCGGAGTGGGAGACATTTCGACGACATTGTCACCGGAGAGTTTGACAGGAGTGAAATATCCCCACTACTGTACTGTACTTGGGTTTTCTCCTCCAAACCAAAGCAAGATGGACTCTCGTTCGGCTTGTCTGTCTTGTCAGAGCTCAGATCGACATTTTGCACGGAGATGAAAATGAGTGCTTAGAGGTAGGAACACAGTAGGTAGGCGAACGGATCGTTTATTGTACCTGACAAATCTTGTGCTGTTATTGTGCGTGAGAAGCTCGATACAGTAGCTGAAGACTTCACTCCCAGCACAGACAGTCCGATCGGGCATCAGCAGTTTTACCTGAGAACACAACTAACCCTCTGCGTAGCGAAATGCTTACTGGAGCCGTGCCTGCTTAATTTAGGCTATGTAATGTTGTGAGAAATACATCCAGTGGTCGCAGGGTTTTGGCCTACATGTTTTGGTTTTGGCCACAAGGGCGGATCGACTGCATGATTAAAATGATCAGTAATCAGATCAGACAAAATGTCCCACCGTACTTTGAGGCTGGTGAGGTCCTTGTGTTATGCAGCATCACTCAGAAATGATCCATTAAAGTTGTTTTGCACATGTTTTCTGCTGCAGCCAGGCTCATGTTGGAGGAACATTGTTGCAGATATGACAGTATAACGCATGACTGAGAGCGGTGTCTTGTATTTTATAGGTCATCGTCATTGCATGACAAAGGCAGTGGCAGATTCATCTTCATCACTCATACAGCATTTCCATTGTTTTTTCTTCAGTAAGTATCCCTGTTTTCCACTTGACAATCATAAATACACACGCTGGCATGTAGTCTGGATGATGTCCAGAGGAATACAGTCTTTGACTCATTCATTCATTGGTTGCTAAATTTCATTTGTGTCATGTTTAGTGCAAACAAAGGAGGAATAAAATGAACATAGCAAAAATGCACAGATATGTTGTTATAAATAATGTTTTATTAATGTTGTGCTGATTTGTGTGTGTGAATAACATCAATGTGTCCTGCAGCTGAGAGTCAGACAACATGGTTGTGATGAGGTGCTTGTTTTTGATTGGTTAGAGAGACAAAAACCTGAATACAGTGCATCAAGGTGAGAGGACACCAGGTGCAATTTTACTTTTCTAACTCTTTTAAAATTTACATGGACAGTGTTCGGCTGAATTACTTACAATCAGTATAACAGTATGATAAGCTTCAGTCAATTACAGGACACTTAAGAGTGTAAGGGTCAAAGATACACTGCTCATATAGCAAATCTGGTCATTGCACTGTGGTAAATCCATAATACTGATGAAGTCTTCAATTTTCCTTATTCTTTATGTAACCATTTCCTCTGAAATGTGGTAACGTGACAGAATCAAGGAATATTTTACTCACAAATCACAGAAGTATTGATGTGACTGCCTGCAACAGTTGTTGAGGTCTGCAGTGAACCAACCACTGTCTGCTTTGACTTTGTTCCTGTTATCTTTTTCACAACCACAAACCCGCTAAGGAAAGCTAAGAGAGCACATAGTCTGCCAGTGATCTTGTGCAGCTCTGTAGTGACCAGTAATGGAATAGCTACATACCCACTGCTCAACAGCAATGACAAGTTTTTGTATCAGAAGCCTGTTTTTTTCAGAGTCAAGTCATTAGTTGTGGGATGTTTTCTCTCCTCTCGTTGGGTCATTTGATGTTTTTTGTGTACTTTGCTTTCACTTCAAGCAATTATGGAAATAATGATTTTCCTTATAACAAGGTAAAAGTTACAGGCTGTGTCTCTCCCTGCTTGCTTCCTATTGCACTCATTCAACCTCTGCCATTTTATCTGAGAACCCGAATTCTCAGTGGGAAACGTCTGTTCTAAATAGTGCCCTCAAAAGTTCCCACAATGGGAAAAAAAAACAAAGTAAAAACACAGTGTACAGTGGCTGGTACACTTCTTTTTGCTAACAGTCCCAAACAGTGATAAAGCCTGTCTGTTAGATGTGAAAATTACACTGAGGATTTCTGTCTGAAAAGTCAGTTATACTCTTTGCTGCTCATTAATGAAAACCACCAGCTCCAGGATCTCAAACGACTCTCTACAGTGATTAATCATACAGTCGTTTTCCTGAATATTCAGACTACTTTTGTATGGACCAACACACAATCTAGGGCTGCAATTAGCAATTATTTTCATTATCAGTCAACCCACTGATTATTTTTCTTAATTTACCAATGAATTGACTGGCCTCTAAAATGTCAGAAAGTAGTGAAAAATGTTTGTTATCATGTCTGTAATAATTTACCACAGCACAAAGAGATGCATTCACGTGTCTTGTTTTATTCAATAACCAGTTTAACACAAAGATATCTGATATTCAATCAAAAATGACAAAGAAAAACAAAAACATCTTCTGATTTGAGAAACTGGCACTAACCAATGTTTGGTATTTTTACTCAAACAAATTACTAAAACAACTGATTGTTCTCAAAATAATTGACAGCTATTTTTTTGTCAACTGACTAATCAATTAATTGGCTAAACTGAGATTAAGATCCAGTGACAAGCATTTTAATATATCTGATCTAGTATGGCAGTACAAATAACTATAAATGCTTCTATAATATCCAGTATGTTTGCCTTTCTTTTGAAAAGCAAGTCTTGAATTTCCATTTTCTGTGTCAACCACAGTGCTAAGGTGGATGTCACTCTGTTGTTTGTGCTGCAGTTGATGATATTTTATTGACAGTTTGGAGATTCATCTAAGCTGCGTTGAGCACCTGTTGCCTGCAGCTCTGTGTCTTATTGGCTCAGTGGGACTGTATGCTCCTTTACCAGTCTACTTGGAAATATTTCGGACTGATCCTCCAACAAAGCACCAAACATCCACATGTTGATATTTTTATCCAACAGTCACAGATCCTGGTGACTGCAACTTCTTCACAATAAGACTGTTAGGTGTGTAAGGAAATAAAATAATTAGAATTGTCCTTGACTTAATGTTTTCTGGCCCTCTTTTCAGTTCTTGTAGACCATGGTATGATAGTGCACAGTGTCTTAATCCATATCTAATTCATAACAAGTCCACCAGCTATAAATGACCATCCTTAGCAGCTCTTCTTCATGGGTCCCACAGTAGGGGGTATTCTCCAAGGCAAGTTAAGGGAGACAATTAGCATAGTAAATTAAGGCTAATGAAATGATGGTCAGTTGGGGGATATTTTGGCTTCTTCACTTGCTCTCTTGCTCATGTTGAATTAAACCAAATATAGACAGTATCTGTAATTCAGGGGTTTAAAGAGATCTTTAATTTTAAATCAAGGTCAATTTTATAAAGCCTTCATTTGTTTCTGAGACACAGGGATCAGTCCCCAGTTTGGTTTTTAGAATTTCTTTTTTAGAAACTGGAAGCCAGTAATACAAATTCAGCCCATTTTGCTCATTCTTTTTGATAATAATGGCAGAATTGAGAATTATTTTATTTATATTACAATTTTATTTTATTTGCCTTTGCCTAAATGTTTTTTTGGTTTGTTTTATTTTTAATGGCAAATATTTATTTTCTATATATTATAGACTTTACAGAGAGTTGATAACCTGAAATTTTGTTAAGTAAACATTTCTATTAAATTTGATATAGTTGCTGGTATAACAGTGATAATTGGGCTGTCTGTTGGCTTTAAAGGGGACATTATTTTAATGTGTACAAACGTGCAGTTGATTAGAAAACTGCAACTGTGATTTCTTTTAAAAATTTCATTCATAGTTTTGCAAAACAGCTTGAACTAATTAAATGTTGTGCCCTGCTCATGTCTGTTACTGGTAGTTATTATCACACCTGCAATTACAAATGTGAAGCACCAACTGTTTTGGCAGCAGGTATCTCTGCTTCCAACATACAACTAATGATGCACATGAAGATATATGTTTTCACAGTTCATGTTCTGTATAGTCACGGTCTTATGGTGCCCAATCCGCTGTTTTTTTTTAGGTGTGGTAGTACCATGAAGGGTGGAGGAAGGGGTAAGGAGCCACCTGTTGCAGGGGAGGTCACTGGCAAGCGCCCCAAACGTAAATGCCTGCAGTGGCACCCACTTCTCTCCAAAAAGGCTCTGGATTTCTCTGAGGAGGAAGAAGAGGAGGATGAGGAGGAGCTGGAGAAGGTGAGTGTGTTTGATGGCTTGACAGGGCCATGAACTGCCCAGTCTGAATCAGGCATGCAGCACGCTGTCATGTGTAACCCCAGTGATAGGCACACAGAGAGTGGGCTGGTAGATACACTGACTGGGCTGGTACGATGATCGATAGATCATAAAAAATCTATCTAACTTAATGTTAACTAGTTAAATCTACCTTTCTTTCTAACTCGCCTTGACCGGGTGTCACCACGTGGCTCCACTTTCAAATTAAGGCCTTCTGCAGAGTCATGTATCTGCGACTTCGTTACATTGCAGCAGCAGTAATAAATGTAAATACGGGAAACACTGACCTGAAGAACAGATCTGTCAGTTTTGTAACATAAATGTGACAGAAAACATGGTAGAGCATCTAAAGCTTTATGGATTTGTCATTAGCAGCCAGTGTTGTGTGGCCAGGACCAGGGGTCGCAGGTGGAGTGTGGAAGCACAGCGGAGGAAGTGGAAGAGGACTCAAATGAACAACGAGCACGGCGGCCAATGAATGCTTTCCTCCTCTTCTGCAAACGTCACCGTTCTCTGGTGCGGCAGGAACACCCTCGCCTGGACAACCGTGGGGCCACCAAGATTCTGGCTGACTGGTGGGCTGTGCTGGAGCCCAAAGAGAAGCAGAAATACACTGACATGGCCAAGGAGGTGAGACTGCTCTCTGACTTTAATTCCTTTACTGACATCATTTGTAACTCTCTCCTTTAAGTAACATGTGAGGTAGGTGCAGTATTTTCTTTAAAGAGCCGGTAGTCCTGGATTGTCCTATATCGAGTTGAAACTGCTGAACTCCCTTCCGTTCCACAAGTAAAATAATCACATTATTCATTTCTAAAAAATGATAACTGAACATGTAATGTCTGTAATAACAGCAGCACACAGAGGTCTGAACACTGCAGAAACTTTTAAATGGCAGAGATTGAAAAAAGACTTTATAAGCAAGAGCTGGTGAATTTTCTGGATGTGGAAGAAACAAAGTTACGATGACATAACTACTTTGCTGAGCGACCCATTAAAGAAATGCTGATGAGAGGTTGCATTGAGCCACTGAGTCTAGTGAAGGAGAGCGTAGCCCGGACGTGACGTCATCACTCCTGCTCTCTGCAGAGCTTCACGAGTGTTTTCAAAAAAGAGTGAATTATGAGTGAATCATGCTTTGAGTTAAAGAACCATTCAACTTTGATATCATATAAGGAGCAAATAAAAGTCAAAGCAAGGGAGAATAGCAATGTCACATGGGTTTGCATTTGTTGCTGATACAAAGGTCGAACTTGGTAGTGGTCGTGTATATCAGTTAAGGCATAAATTCAGTCTCTCATCATCGCAGCCTTTCTGTTTTTACTGTTCAGGTGACATGTTTGCTAGAAGGTGGTAGGGTCTGTCATCAGCTCAAAAACTCCATGTGCCTAGAATCAACATTGTGTCAAAGTTTTGCTATTGCTACTTAGCCAACATTAGTATTAATAGCTATTTACTTTTACTACTATCAATCTTGCTGAATGCTTCAACCATCATTGAGTTTACAGTACAAGAGGTTATAACACGTCCTCTCAGCAGCCACTTCTTCAGGGCAACCTGGACCCCACAGTGACTCGGTATCAGAAAGTAAGGAGGCAGTCTAGCTGGACCAGGGCTAGCTGGTTAGCATGCTAACTTCAATAAAAGAAAAGAAGCAATAGAAATAGAAGCAAAGAGAGTCGGCAGCACTGGTGTTGCTTTCCACCTCTGGAGACAGCTGTTGGTGAGTAAAGGAATGAAGTTTGAACTGAACTCACTCTTGTAAACTGGTGAGTAAACAGCTGTCAATGCTAACGTTGGCTATATAGAAATAGCATAACTTACAAATAGCTCCTTCAAATAATTCTTTTAAATTTTAGAGGCCTGAGAAACATATTATCTCGCGCACTGTGAGTGATGGATCATGCTTCCACATAAACCCTCAAATTTAGACAAGTTATTTTACAGATTTTACATATTAGATTTCTCTAATTAGGTTTTTGTCTGAGCTTTTCTCAGTGGTTATAAGTCGGCAGGTCTGAGTTGGGAAAGGCTGATGTCTGGAACTTCCAGGCACCAATCACGGTTCAGCAAAACTCAAATCAAAGGCTTTGTCTGAAATCACTCCGTATTTATTATACAGAGAACTACATTTACTGTCCACCATTTTAACTGATTGCCTGATGATGAATTAAAAGCTTTAGAAGTTGATCTGACGTTTCTGCACTAAATGGTACCAAAAATGTAAATAAATGGATGACAAAAGTAGCGTTCGTAACGTAAATACTACTTTTTCCAACAATCCCATAATGCAATGCATCGCATTTAATTGACACAGATTTCATAATCACGCAACACTACACCATCAGTGATGACGCAAAACAACAATGATTCAGTGTCTGAGCTCCCAGCATAGAGACACTGATGAGTGTCTATTATATGGAGAATAGTGAATTCAGACACAGTCAAAATGTGGTGACAGGTGGGTTGTTTGTTTATATGTTTATATGTTGCCAGGCAACTGTCCATCAAATCTCATCAAACCACACCCACACAATCCTGATGAAGTAGATTAACTTAAACCGTTGATCAGTATCACTTAAGGATGTTTTTCTTCCTGAACTTTGATTGTTGCTTATTTAGTCACCAGTTTTTAATATAATAGAGAAATAGAGAAATGCTTTGATTTAGATTTGATAATTTGAAACTATTCACGGTTTTGCTTGTACTCAAATAACTGTACTCGGACGTTCTTTCAGTACAAGGATGCCTTCATGAAGGCAAACCCGGGCTATAAGTGGTGTCCCACCACCAGCAAACCAGTTAAGACTCCAACCTGTCAGCCAGTCAGCAATCCTCGCAAAAAAGTTTGGTCCTTCTCTTCCAACTCATCCAAGGACTCCACCACTGCCAAAAAAGTGCCCAAAACTGACAGCATGCCACAGTTAAACTTTGCCATGGCAGGTGTGTATCATAAAACATTGTAAGTTTAATGACAAAATTTAGGATTGTTTTTGAAACTACTGTCATTCATTGTCAGATCCTACCAAGATGGGAGGCCTTAGCATGCTGCTGTTAGCTGGGGAGCATGCCCTCACAAACAGGGAGGTAGGTCACTGTTGCAAGCCACCCATGGGTGTTAGTTTTATCTGTAGCACAAAAATCTTTAATGTTTTTTTTTTTAAATAATGCTTTTGAGTTAACCCCAGTCTTGTTTACCTCTCTAGATCCCTTCTAACACGAAGCCTAGTTTACCCGACACAGCCAGCGAAGGGAACTGCTTTTCAGGGGACAAGGAAGAGGTGTGTTCTTAGACCATATTACTCCTCTTCCTTTATTCTGTGTATGGTACTTGAGGTTGTGTTGTCTCACTTGTGGAATCTGACCAAATATCTAGTAAGTCTTTTTGTATGTACATCACCATTAACAAACAGCACAATACCTTGTCCTGCACATGGTGTGTTGCAGTAGACAGTGGTGGAAGTAACTAAGTAATTGCACGTTAACTTATCAGTAGTTAGTCTTATAATGTAATATATGTTATTCTGAAATGGACCCATTCTGCCTGTGTACCTTTACTATTGTTTGTCAAAACAAAATTCGTCTTCAAAAACTGTAAATTTTTCCTGCTCAGGTTCTCTAAGGTTGAACCATCTTAGCCACAGACTTATTTAATATCTCACAGCAGCATTGGTTTGTTTTTGCTCACCCTGTTCCCATCTACAGATGATGTCTGGGACAGTACCCAACAGAGGGCTGGATGTTACTGAAAGCAGGGTCAAGTCTGCCCTCTCCCCTCCGGCAGAGGTATTACTTTATTTCAGCTCATGGAAGATTTATACCTGTAGATTATTGTATGTCTACATCATTTGTAGTAAGTTTGGTACTTAAAAAAACAAACCTGCCCTGTAGACTTTTTTCCTAACAGACATTTTGACATGTCATAGCAGGAAGGTGTCAGGTGTTATTAAGAGAATAATGGTGCCTGGAACAGGCTGTGAAAATGACACAAAGAATGACTTCATTACATTCAAGAGAGCTCGATAAACAATAGACTGATTTTATGATATTATTTGTCAATGCAAAATCCTCACTGTCCATGCAAATATTGGAAATAAATTATCTCCATAGCCATTTTAGCACCATCTTCAGGCTAAATATCAGTATTACCCACAAGGTATCTCATGATCTAACAGCCAGTTCATCGTGAAATCTGGTGATCGAATACAATGTGCCACAAGTGTTCAACAACAGGAAAAAGACTGATGGCATGAAGCAATCAGTGTCAACAAACAAAACAGCAAGAGCCTGCACCACAGAGTGAGATTGGTGGGTTGTCCAGTTCTCTCACCATGGTGATTTACCCAACCTGCTCCAAAGCAGGTTAACTTCAGAGATCAGATCACAGCCCGCCAACAGCCCAACTACTGACCAATCAGATCACTGGAAAATCAGAGTCATCATTCCTACGGGATCCTGACAGGGACAAAAGAGTTTAAAATAAAATGACAGGCAATACACAGCAATAGATATTGTTATAGATCAGCTGAATTAACTTTGCTGCTCTAGACTTTTCATATCTCCCCTCTAGTTTTAAAACTGAGCTTTTAACAAACAGAGTATTTCTGATAGTGTCAATGTTTTTACACTCTTCATTATCACTCATCATCACAGCAGCTCAAAATAGCTACTTTTAATGTATGTAGTGACAGCAGCACAATGTTGTAGTTTTTATCATCAATTAAATTCATTACTGTAGTAATTCATTCATTCATAAGTTTGTTCATCAGAAAAATAAAACCTCATATATTAATGAGTATTTTTTTATCTTTGGAAATTATGTCTAGTGTCTCTGCAGCTTCTTATTCTCTTTGAGTCATGTGATCATCTGGTGTATATATTTTAGCTTGTTGGATATCAATTTTGCTGTCACTAAACCCCAAATGTTACCACACCTGTTGATCTCTTCAGTTTAGCACTTAACCCACAGTTGTGATGATGATCTAATGAAACACTCGGCCTCTTTCACATGAACACACTCATAGCTGGTAAACACAGATAACATTTCCAGTTGATTACCAGCTTCATGGTACCAGTTGTCCCTGGTCACTGATGTTCAGCTCAGTGAAGCCAGGTGACCTGAAGAGGGTCAGACTAAGCTGAATATGTTTCATGGTACAGGCCACGTTTAGTCTGCAATAAATATTTCCAAGGTGAAATTAGTTACAGGAAGTGAATAATTCTGAATAGTAATAATAGCATCTGCAGAAAGCTGTGCAGTGATGAGGCATGTTACTGTGTGTTCACAGTCATCTCTGTCTGCGGCGCCTGAAGGAAAACCATGCAGACAGTCTGCTCTCTTCCAGCTCGCTGAGGTAGGTAACTCACTGCAGCTTTATTTGATAAATGGTGAGAATGTTCAACTATGAAAACATCCGATTTACTTATTGGACTGTAACAATGGTTTTCTCTCATGTTAGAGACTGAAAGATGGTAAAGATGTGACAAAGTTTCTGTGTGTGTCAATTTACTTGCAGCAACAAGGAGCTGCAACTAGAAAACTTTTTAGCTGAAAGCAAACGTTGACGTTTTGTTACCATTAGTGATGGGAAGCCGTGACATTTGTTCCTTTTACTTCATCGACATTTTGGCCCAAATTCTCAACAGTAAATGTTAAAATATTAAAATGTTAAATGTTAGTTCAAAAAGTAACTGTGACATGAATTCAAATCAATTCAATTGTTGATTGTTATAGTGAAAATAATAATAGTAATACCCTTAGGTGATGATGTAAATGATAATACTACTACCACTACTACTACTACTACTACTACTACTACTACTACTACTATTACTACTATTATTGGGTGTTGTAGTGGCAGATCTGGATCCTGCAGCTCCACAATCACAGATACCTGCAGAATGAGAACAGGGAGAGACAGAGAGGAGAAACACAAACTATGAAAGACAGAAAGTACAAAGTTGGTTTTAATCCTAATTTTAACTGTAGAGAGGCTGCCTGCCTCCTCAACCCAGACTGGGAGCTGGTTCCACGGGAGAGGAGCCTCTCATTCTACTCTTAGAAACTCAACCACAAGTAGGTCTGCATTCACACAGTGGAGTGTTTTGTTGGGATAATAAGGTACTATAAGATACAATGGTGTCTGACCATGAACAGCTTTGTAGGTGAGGAGGAGGATTTTAAATTATATTCTGTATTTTATAGGGAGCCGATGCTGAGAAGCTAACACAGGAGAGATATGATCTCTTCTCCTGGCTCCTGCTGCAGCATTTTGGATATGCTAGTCCATCCTGACAATACAGAATGACAGTAGTCAAGTCTAGAGATAACAAATGCATGGACTAGTTTTCAGCACAATATTGCGCAGGTGGAAGAAGGCTGTCCTAGACGCTTGCTTTATGTGTGAAGTAGAGGACATGTCCTGGTCAAAAATGACCCTGGGGTTCTTCACAGTAGAACTAGAGGCCAAGGTAAAGCCATCCAAAGTAACTATATGATTAGATAATGCTTTCTCAGGTGTTTAGGGCCACATCCAATAACTTAGTTTTGTCTGAATTCAGAAGTAAAAAATAGCTGGTCATCCAGGTCTTTATGTCTTTAAGACGTGTGTGAAGTTTGACCACCTGGTTAGTCTCATCTGGCTGCATAGATAGATACAGCTGGGTGTCATCTGCATAACAACTTGCTGGTGATATTGCTCTAAGGAAGGGTGAAAACTATTGGTCCTGGCACAGAAGAGTCATGTGTCATGTGTGCATAGAAGAGTCATTATGAACATGAACAAACTGGAATCTATCTGATAAGTCTGACTTAAACCAGTCTAGTTTGGTTCATTCAATGTCAATGACCAGTGTCAATAAAATCCTGTGATGGATGGTATCAAATGCAGCACTGAGATCTACTAGGACAAGTGTAGAGTCAAGTCCATTGTCTGAGGCCATGAGGAGATCATTGGTAACCTTAACCATTGCAGTGAATGGCAAAGTTAAGTGTGTACTGCAGTTTATTTAACAATGAATGGTGACAAATATCAGATATTACTAATAAACTGATCATTGTTTTGCATGAGAGTCATTAATGATCTCAGCAGATTCACAAATGAATCTATATAAATATCTGTTCAAAAAGATTTAAGTGCACACTGTAAAGTTTTTTGTCACCAATGGGAGGACCTGTATAAAGCAAGACTTTTAGAAAACAGAGAGTAATTATATACAGTTCAATTTGTAGACATCTCTAAAACTATATAGAAATTACAAGTAGAGATGGATTATTAGAAGCATAAATTCATGTTAATCTAACTGATTAACTCTGGGCGTGTTTGTGCTTTGTGTTTGGTAAGATGTGCTTAGCGTCTGAAGCTGGAAAGATGGACACGGTTGTGTCTCAGCCAGAGGACAGCTCCTCCGCAGCCTCTGTCCAGGAAACTACAGTCAAGCCAGAGATGGAGGAGAAGAAAGCGGACGCTGACAACTGTCCTCCCTCCCCACAAACAACAGCTCTCTTACCTTCACCCTCCTCTGTCACTTCTACCTCCACTGATGTCATTCCCCCGCAACTCAGCAGCCAAAATGCATGTGTCAAAAAGAAGAGCAAGAAAAAGGAGGTGGCCAAGTCAAATGATAACAGCGAGATTCCTTGCACAGCGAGGAAGATCACCAAACAGTGTGACCATGCAGAATCAAAGGTAGACAGTGTTTTCAGCACGATTGAAGCAGTGGCCAAAGGGGCCTGGAAGGACACTGAGGAGAAGCCCAAGAAGATGATCCAGAACAGTCCTGCTGGTGGGAATTCTGGTTTTCCCAAAAAGAAGAGTAAGCCCAAAGTCAAGACCATTGTGAAAGAGAAAGAAGAGGAGATGGATGAAGACAGCGGGCAGTGTGCACAGTACAGTTCCTCTGAGGTGGAGATGAAGGAAGAGATGACTCACGTTAGCCCCAAGACAGAAGCAGATGAAGGTTCAGGAAGCACAGACCTTCAGGGCAGCATGGCAGAACTACATGACTCCCCCAGCAGCCCCTCATCTGCTAAGCTCAAAGAGGAGGACAAAGGGAAGGAGAGGCAGGGTGATGTGATCTGTGAGTCCAGCATGGAGAACCGTGGCTCCAGGAAATCAGAGCGGAGCTGTAAAGGAGCCTTGTACAAAACCCTCGTTTCTGAGGGGATGCTGACTTCACTGAGAGCCAATATTGACCGAGGTATCCGCTTTGACTCAAGGGCTGATTCAAAACATGAACTGTGTGTGATATGTGGTTAATGCATATTAATTAATGATGTCCACAGGTAAAAGAGGAGCTTTCCGAGCCTCTGATCACGATGCAAACTGGTGTGATGACAGCTGGACAGTTCCACAGTTGGGACCTAATAACCCCAAGAAGCTGAAAAAGTCCAAGTCCAAAGACGAATCTTCACAGGGGTGAGTCAGGTCTCCTCTTAGCACTATGTGGCCCTATACTTTGTAACATAGAGAACAATAATTTTTCAGGGTATTGTTTTTTGTAGACTTTGCATTAAAATGGAAAATCTGAAATATCTGACTGTATGTATTGTTTGCACATCCACTTAATTCTTATCTAACCTGATGCTGATCCAGAGTTTCACTGGAAACTGTTTGGAAAGGACAGGTGTTTTCAAAAAAATACTTGGCAGATGATTGGACGAAGCATCTGTCAATCACAGGCTAGCTTTAGCCAATCAGATTCTGCATCTTCCCCATTTTTTTCACTTCCAAATGAGCCAGTTGGTAAATAAAACTCTTGCCAATTGGTAGAAGCACAAAAACATCTTGCCGAAAAAATACTCTCCGGCATCTACGCTAACCATTGTGGGAGCTGCCATTGTTGTTAAAGAACAGTTGCTTCTCGCTGTTGTCATGCCTAAGACACATATGTAGCTGCCAGTAGTTCCTCCCTGATAAGACACTGAATGGTCTGAACAACTGTACAAGCTAACAGCTTGGATCCTGGAGGCAAGATGGATCCAGCTGCCTCACATCAGAACGGTCACATCTGAGAAACACACCCAGCTTTCTGTCATTTCAGTTTAATAATATATACATTAGTCAGTGATTTGAATCCCATATGCAGCACATGTTTGTAGGCATTCAATAATAATTACATCCCCAGTAAGCTTGTGTTTTTCAGTGTATTCGCTGGTCCCACCCTCAGAGACACGTTGCATTTTAAAATTGTATTACTGAGTTTTTGTTTTTAGAGCGGAGTTGGCTGTTACTGAGTTTCATCAGCTCAGCTGAGGAAGTTAAGTTTTACTATGAATCTGATGGCAAAATTAAAACATTTACAAACATGCAACTTTCAGTTAATTAAAAAAGAAAAAAACAATAGCAGGAGAGCAGTACCCTATAAAACACAGCATCTCCTTGCTCTGCGACCTCATCAGATGGGCTGTAATGCCACGTCACAGGTGATGTGGTCTTTACCTTTTTCATGGTCAATGTTATGTGTATTGAACATGTATTTAACAGTTATCTTACAGAAACAGTCTCTTACAGTAAAAACTCAACAGGTGTTCAGAAAGTGTTGGTGTAAATAACTTAATTACCAGTAAATATTATATTAGGTGTCATGTTAACACTAACATGACATGAAATTATTTGACATGCCTGCTGATGATGAATCGTTGTCCTGCGGGATACTGTTTTCAGCTCCTGCAATTTACCTGTGGTTAAAATGCTGCTCAGGGCTAACACTTTTTCACTGACCCTCTTGTCTGAAGGTGGCTTCAGGATTTACTGGTCTCTGTAGGTACAGTAAATGTATAACTTGCATGTCATTTGACATCTGCCTTGTTCCAAAGGTGACGGTAGGCTATTGATTATATGATCAATCATGTTAACTTTGAACTTCACTTGTCAGCCTAGGGAAACTGGAGGAGGAGTTTGAAAAGAAATTTAACAGCCTACCACAGTATAGCCCAATGACATTTGATAAGAAGGGGACGACTGTCACAAAGAAGAAGAAGACTGACAGCTCCACGGTCCAAGACGAGGCCACTAAAGTCAGGAAAGGTAAGATTTTTGTCCACTGAATAAACACAATGACTGTTCTCATCTCATCCATGGCTCACTCTGCACCTGTTTATAGTCATGTTCTCCACACCTGTGGTGTTCAGCACCAGTTCTCTCTGTTAACCAGAAACATGGACTCCATAACACAGCATTTCCATGCTCTTTTTTTCTTTGTTTTTTGCTATATCAGGGCCATCTCCATCTCAGAAAAAGACTTCATTCCACAAGATTGTTAGGAAGCACAAACACAAAAAGGAGAAACCAGGTGCAGTGGACAAAGGTGAACTAGACTGTTGATGTTTGTGCGTTATAGCAGGGATGTGAACATTGTCAGATGTGTTTAACAGATTAATTTAACCATTACCATCTCTATGCAGACCACAAAATATTATAAATGTTTTAAAATCAAGTCTGGTCGAAGAGCGGCTTGATTTAGGGAATTTATCTTCACATCACAAAAAAGCCATTTCAGCAGAAACAAGGCTGAGCTTTAAAAATGTGTAATTGATGTATTATACTTGCACTATTTATACTATAATGAATATTTATATTTATATTTATTTTAATAATAATACTTGTTATTAATAACACATCTTTAACATGCAGTATTTGTATAGATTTTCATTATTGCATCTGTGCAAAGGTCTTATCAGTGAAATCTGGTCCTGTGAACCTTTTCTCCACAGCAGTGCTACACAGTGATTCCACCACACTGGATTCAGCTTCAAAAGCCAAGTCATGTGCCCCCGTTGCCATAATGTGCCCAGATGTCCAGGGCACCACTAGTATGGAGATGCTAGTTGGTAGCCAGAAGAGGAAGGCGAGAAAGACCAAGATCACACACTTGGTGCGCACAGCTGATGGCAGTGTGTCTCCAGCTGAGGGTGAGTTGATCGATTCAGTCAGAGCACGTAGATCTAACTTTGCCACCGTATGTTAACAAGACTAGGACAAAACCTAGTACACGGCTGGACCGCGTATGGTCAGTGATTGAGGACATAGTTAAAAACTGTTGTATTGCTGTCAGCTGGTTTCAGCTCTTTATCTGTTTGCTTCTCTCCTCCTGTCTGTGCTCACATATACAGTATTTTAATCCAGCTGAATTCACAACAAAGCTGCTCTCATTCGTTTTTCTGTTTCTGTTGTCATGACAATGAAACAAATTTGAAATAGTGACTGCAACATAGTTCATTAAGACTACATGTTAACCAGCAGTCACTTCCAAGTTTCTGCTAACATCCTGATTTTATAAATATGATGTCGTCTGACAAAATCACCAAACACATCAGTTAAAGACAAAGACTGAGCTGTGATTTCAGCTGGATTTACTGTAAAATGATCACTCAGAGAGAAAGTTAGAAGAGACACATTATCTTTCTTATTCTGTCTCTCACACAGAGCATAGCCTCCACCTCTCCACTGCTCACTGAACAGAGCAGACATAGAGACATGTGCTCGCTAGTGGGGCGGTACTGGTGACTGTCTAAGTAGTTACAGTTTGTCCAAAAAGTTCCCTAAAAGTCGATGAGCTGGTGTATCAGTCAAGAAAACCCCAAGTCGACTCATTTTGTGAGTTGGATTTTTAAGTGCCTCAAAATACACAGTGCAATGCAGCAAGTCATATTAAAATGACCAAACCACCAGACTGACTGTGATGGGGGTAGAGACAGTGATGGAAGCAGAGGACCGTGTGTTGTGTTGCTGTTTGCTGCTGCCGAACTCTCAGCTCCAGGTCGTACGCTTCCGCCAACGAGTGAAGTTACAGGAGATATAGTCACAACCTCTCCTGTTCATTAGTTACAGCATTGAGTTATGGTCAGAAGTGATTTTGCAGAACATTATGATGTCACAGTGAAGTTGACCTTTGACCTTTTGGATATAAAATGCCATCACTTCATCATTTCAATGTATTAGACATTTTCATTAAATTGTGTCATGTGAGGTTGCAGTGACCTTGACCTTTGACCACCAAATTATAATCAGTTCATCCTTGAGTCAAAATTAAAGTTAGTGCCAAAAATGAAGAAATTCCCTCAGGGCGTTCCTGAGATAACACGCTGAGGAGTATAAGACAGACAACCTGGAGACAAAACGGCTGTCACCAGGGCAGAGGGACAATGAAAGCGAAAAATACAGAGAAGAAAAAGCAGTCAGTGTAGCGGTTACATGTGCAGACTCTGAGGAGCCTGGCTCAGGGAAAACTATTATTTCATGAAATTATTAACAAGTTCCTGTTTCATAGATATAATAAAGAATACATGTGTTTTTTTGTTTTTCTGCTGCAGAGGACAAAACTAGGGACCTGAACCAGGAACAGGATAAGAAGCCATTACACCAACAGAATTTATGCAATGAAAAAGGGTGCTACAGTAATCCCAGAGCAGAGGAGGCGGAGAGGAGCACTGTACCACAAGAGCTACCTGCTTTCTTCAGCTTGGCAGCCCTCGCTGAGGTAGCAGCCATGGAAAACGTTCACAGGTGGATACACAGCCGAACTCACATACAGTACTGAACATATACAATGCATGCTTTTCATGTTATGTCCTTTATTTGCCCATTCTTAATGAGGTTAAGACCAGTAGAAGCTGGTAATGTTGACTCTGATATGAGGCTTTCACAGCCAGTTAAACTCTTCATCATACTTTATCTCCCAGGACCAGAGCAGCATTCTGTATCTGGACAGTTTAATATGAAGGAGTACAACTAAGCTAAACTAGTAGCCAAACTAAACTACTAATTAAAAGAAACATACACGTTGTCAGCTGAACTGTTAAAAATCTAAACATACATACAAGGAAATACACATCAGTGGATTCAGCTACATAAGGACAATGTAAATCCATTTTCCACATCCGTGTGTTTTTTGCCACACAAAACTAATTGCAACAAACATAATTAGTATCCACTGTGACACACACACACACACACACACACACACACACACACACACACACACACATACACATACGTATATATATAAAATAATCATAAAATAGGTTTCAACAGACTGGAGATAGACAGGACCATATGCTGCCTACTGCTTCTGTAGGGAGGACAGGCTACTTCCTGTCAGTGCTGCCTCAGTAGGAAAAGAGCAGTACCACAATGTGTCAGTAGAGGGAGTTACACTTCATCCTTATGTACTGTCTTCACCTGTTACTAAGTGAATATGTTATTCTTTTGTTCACACATGAGCATTTTAATATAAAATAGATTTATTTAGTTTTAATTGTCACTGTTGTGTTTTCCATTAGCATTTCTGCCAAAGGCTTCAGAAAAAAACATCTGCCTTCCCTATCAAACATCAGCCTCCAGTATCACACCTGCAGTATCGCCCATAATGACACATAACCTCTCATCCATCACCATGACAGTTACACTGACTTGACCTCACTTTTCAGTCATGGACCACCTTTCTTAACTTCATGCCAAACCATTGGCTCTTTATTTTCTGTCACAGTCTGCCTCTATGACTCTGCTGTTGTGCCTTCAGGTTCCCGAATATGACTACCAACACTGTTAAATACAGTTTCTTATATGACAGTGAGGCATGAAACTCTTTAATGTGGAGCTTTTTTTTTACTCTTTGGTAACATTTTTTGGAATGACACCTGCCTACAAATGTAGGTGGCCTTAAATGGCAGTTTAAGATTTGATCATTAGCATAACTGAAGAGCTCCAATATTCATCGATTGAAACAAGTTTGTACAAGTAAGAAGGTTTTCTGAATCTGACCTGTACCGCTCCAATAGACCTCATGGAGCAAAGTAAACAAGCTTTAGGATAATAAATATGCAGATGTTCTTGCATGAGGCTCAGTGTGTGAGTTGCCATCATGTTCCTCTGCACCTCAGCTTTGACCCAGGACATTAACGCAAAGCCCTATATGCTTTCATTTGAAAAAGACACAGCTATGTGAATAACTGTGAACACACTCTTTAATGTCCCGTTTCAGAGGCCAGAGAGGCTTGGCTGAGAGTCAGAAGAAAGAGCTTGCCCAGACTCCAGTCCTCATCTCCTGCGCTGATCAGTGAAACTCTGCTGCTGTTCTGAGACGCCACAACCTGGACACTAGCAGTGGAGCTTTACTCTCCTCAGTGGCAAGCCCACGCAAGGGAGACTTCAACAGGAAGCTTTGGACAGACTCCACCTCCCCCCTTGTGGTGAATTTGCTTGAGCTTGGGTTCATGGCGGGGGGCAGAGAGCCTCTCTTCCTCCTCCCTGCTCCTTGCTATCTCAGTGTTTTTCTTGAAGCCTTCCTTTGGTTTTTTGGCAGGATGCCTTTCTGAAGTCCTCACCCCCCTTAGATGCTCCTTTAGGGCCTGTGGAAGAACCACGCTGTCTCCTAGTGCATGGGTCCCCTGTAGAAATGGTTGTCATGGGTTTATTGTACACTGTTTTGTCAAATAGAGGCCATTTTTTAGGTCAAGTCTAGCAGTTAAAAAACGGCATTTAAGGTAAGTAAAAAACCCAACAATGCATTCGTTTTATAGACGAAAACAGCTTTCTGTCACCTTTTTACCTCACACACACGCCTACTGAAGAGTTCCCTGCACCTCCGGTAGAATACCTCTGTGTCTGAATAGCTCTTCTCCCTTCCACTCCCTCCAGCTTCAACCCAAAATGACTTTAACCAGGGTAAATAATCATGATGGATAGGCATCCATTACCTACTACTTACTGAGTGTTTCCCTGTGGTACACTGATGTGGTGTACCCAAACTACAAAGAAATCATGGCTGAGTACTTGATATGTAAATTAAGATGATGCTACTGTCAAACAGTATGTGGTAGCTACCAATAATCATGTTAGACTGAATGTGTAAGAGTAAACCTGTGCGTACCCTTGCATCTGAACTAGAGTTGACTATAGCTGAGGGTGTTTGTCTGTCCTGTTAATCTTTTAGTCGTAGGCTCAGTGTCCCTGTGTCAGGCTTCTGAAACAGTTGGCTGGCTTAAAAACTGCTTCTTGTAATGGGGAGATCATGTGAAAGTGATTCAAATATAGCCTTAACCCTCCCGCCTAGACCCTGTCTGCCACCACAAAGCCCTCAACCAGCTTCTTGCTCAATGCCATCACAGTCCTGAAGTCAGTGTAATGTTCTTGAATCGTGAAAATGCAGTTTTTGTCAATACTTGATCTTCTTGCAGTTTGCGTAGCAGTTAGAAAGGTCAGTTCTTTGTGTGCAACTTATTAAGGTTTTTGTTTTGTTTTTGTTTGGTCGGTTGTTTATTTCGTAAACACTGCACTAATTTGTAGCTGAAGTTTGAGTTGCTCTTTGATCGGTGATAAAATGCCTTGTCTCCACCAGTCACAATGTTCATACTCTATAGCCTGTCTCAACAGTGTCTTCAATGTCCTGGCACAAGCTCCCTCGTAAAGGAACAGGAGTTTCTCAATGTAAACACATTATTTGTTGTGTGAAATGGTTTTAGTCTACACGTCTCATGAAATGAACAATTTGGAAAACAAACACAAAACAGGAATAATAATCTTTTTCCGCAGAAACAAAGTATTGATTGAATGTGTGAAAATCAGACTGCACTATACTATGGTTCCTCTTAGAGCTTATGGAGACAAGGCATTTAATAATAATGTCTTGATTTGTTTCCTATTGGCCTTTTGAGATTTTATTGCCAAGTAATGGTCTACTCAAAGGTCACATGTAATCAATGTTTTGATTTTTACATATATTTATATATAGATGCAGATAGGTCTTTATTTTTGGCATTGTGTTGAGGTTTGGTCAGAATCATTCCATTTCAATGCCTGTCTTGGCCATACTTAAGTTTGCAGGTTATCAGCAGGAGTAGTGAGGAAAAACAAGGACAGGTGCAGTTAAGCTGCAGGTTTGTTGTCTTCCCAAGGGTTGGAGGAACCTGGAAGAGCTGCCACAGGCTAGTGGAGGCTAACTGAGAGCTACAGACTCCCAAGCAATACCCCTCACCTCCTTACCCAACAGCCTTTTGTTCCTCTGCGTAGACCAATACTTAATTTATCACGTTAGGTTCAGTCTCGTTTATAACTTTTCTAGCTTTTTGTTTTCAGTGTGATTGTTCTTCTGTTAAAGTATGTGCATATACGATGCTCTTTTAACTAGGTCCTCTTTATGAACTTTAATGGTTTTACCTGAGGTCACGTTTACTGGATTAAGACTGTTGTCAAAAAAGATCAAGCTTATAGACGATTAATGCATCTATGCTTACCTGCTAAGCACGTGAGCACTGAGATAAAATGCACCATCTTTAGACAATGAGCTTATCTTTTCACCTCTGAAGGAGTGTATTTGACTGCGACTGCATCACCGTTTCTCGGATATGTGTTAAGATGTGTGAAGAGTGCTTAATGACAGGACCAACAAATGAATGGGTCTTAGAGAACTCATGCATCTTGAAAAGAGTGTTTTTCCTAAATAAAAGCATTGCTACATGCTAATGTAGGCCTTTGTGTGCTAATAGTGCATTACATGCAAAAAAAATCTATAATTGCTCTCTAAATTTGTCCTTAAAATCTCAAACTAACTGCAAATGTTTCCCAGTTAAGTTTAAGAAAACCACAGTATGCTTTATGATAATCTAATAATAAACGGCATATATATATTTTTTCAGATATGAGATAAAGTTACAGTAAGGATGAAATCATCCAACAGTAAACTGTATAGTTCTTCCACTAGTGGACATCAGTGTAGTTCTTTGCAAAGACAAAGAAATTGTCTTCCCCCAAAATAGAGATATATTTGCTTTTAGCCAGTGAGTTTATTGACATTTGCCAAAGAAAAGGAAAAGGTATATTCAAATGGAAATCCTGTTTAAGAAAAAAACAACAAAAAAACAACAACAAAAAGAACAAAAAACAAACAAACAAAAAAACAAAACAAAGAAAGCTAGCGTAACAGTTGCACTGCGTTTTCTAAGTGTGTAAATCTTCAGGTAACAATATCAGCACAATTCATCCTGTGTGTCTAATGGGCTTTCCTTGGTGTTTGAACCCAGAGGTAGAATGAAGTGCAACAAAAGGGCACCACTCAATGCCTCTTTTAGTATACAGTATTTGCACCTTATGTCCCAAACCAAAATGATCATGATCTTTGAAGAAAATATATAATTTTTACCCACTCTGGAAATTATGCATTTTAACTGTTATATATGCGAGAATCCAGTCAATAACAGATCCACACATCTACAGAACAGCCATAATACTGTCATTCTCCCACCCCTCACTTTTTCTATCTAGAAAATGCTTCTATAAAGTTGAAATTCCTATATTAGTTACCTAAATAACTATAATACCCTTTTGTGCTAGTACTGTCTTCTTGAATGTAATCATTTTGTACCTGTATTTTTCTAATTCAGTCTTGATTGTACTGTATGTATGCTATGATGGTATACTGTTCCTTAGGTGCATAGTTACAACCGTTCTCATGACACAATATGTGCTGCGCTGCAAACTAAATGGAAATGTGTGGAGATTTTAGGTCCAAAGGACTTACTGTACCATGTGAGCATCCATGAGACTAATAACTGAGAGATTCTTGCAGTTTGAGTGGTGGGACAAAAGTTTTCCCTGATTTGCTACTCCTTTTTCTTTTGCAGTAAAAGTGAAAGTCTGTTCAGGACAGTTTATGAAACAGGGACGCTCCTGCAATCAGACAGAACAACTGAATGCTTGAGTTTCAACTTATTTATTACTGTTCCTTTTTGTAGGTTTAGTCAAATAAAAAACAATGAAATATACAACTGAATATGCATCCATTTATACATGAACGTGTATAAGATTATCTACCCTTTACTGGAATGTAGATCATGGCTTTGTTTTTTTTTGTTGTTTTTTTTGTGAAGAGGAGGTTATGCCAGATCTTTTGAGTCTTTTTCCTCTGATAGTTTGTACAACATGTGCTTAATCTAATTTATCTTCTCGGTAATCATCATGACAGATATGTTTTTTGATTGTTACAGCCCAGTTGTTACATGCAGCCTTACTGGAACCCCTGCTTAGTGAGGGATCCCTCAACCTTCCACCACCCCAACCCCGCCCCATCCACAACTCCTATGTCATAACACTGTTTGCTGATGCAACTATTATTCCTTTTACACTTTCTGCTGACGCAATTATTACTCCTTGAACACCTATTAAAATAACATCTATTACATGTGTGTGAAAAGATTTTGTTGTTAATTGTTGAAAATATTGTTCCTCTCACTGAACAGAAATGCACCTGCAGTTGTATTGGATGTGGGTCATTATTCCTTTATTCCTATACCTTTCCATAGTAGAACAGAAAACATATTCACATTTTGATTCTTAAATATTAATGTAATATAATGTTATGTTAATATGTTAATAATATGTTTAGGTCACCAAAAATGGAGAAATCATGTAAATGTGATAGAAAACAGGCCTTTTTCAGGGATGAAGAAACTGGTGAACATCCAGCTTTTTTGAAGCAAAAGAAGTAAATGATGCCTGTTACTACACCCTCTGATGCATTATTAGGACAATACTGCAGTACTAAACTGGGTAACTGGGTAAGAAGCACCTTTGTCAGGAAGATGACCAAGAACAGTCTCTGTAGCAGAACTTCAGTCCACTGCAGAGGTGAAGAACCTGCAAGAAGGACAACCACCTCAGCTGCTCTCCACTTTCAGTAAATGTATTTAACAGCTGCTTGGAGTTTGTCAAACAGCATTTAAATTACTCTGAGAGCAGGAAGTGAAAGATTACCTGGTCTGATGAGACAAAAGTATACAAGACAAAAACATCTGGACAGAACTCTTGACACTGTGGCCAACACCAGGCATTGCTCATAACCTATCCTTATGGTGAAGTGTGGTGGTGGCAGCATCATGTTACGGGTGTGCTTCTCAGTGGCAGGGGCAGAAAGTATATATTTAATAGAAATATCCAATTGGCTTTTTGTCCAGAGAACTAGGGTGATGCTGACCTCAGGGTTGGCTTGCACGAAAATTTGCCTTCAAGTTGCTCAGGTTTATTTTAACCCAAACCAAACCTTTTCCTAAACCTAACCAAGTAGTTTTGTGGCCTAGACTCAACCAAACTGACTGAAAACTGAGTCCACAAAGCCTTGCTGCCAGTGAGGCCCAGAAAGCAAACTTCTTGACAAGTTAAATGTCACACACAGGATCTATATCTCGTTTAAAGAAATGCTCAAGGACAGTTCACACTACATTTCAGAAACCTTGGTGTCATTTTTGACCAGGACTTGTCCTTTACTTCACATATAAAGCAAGTCTCTAGGACAGCCTTCTTCCACCTGCGCAATATTGCAAAACTCAGACCCATTCTGTGTCTAAAGGATGCTGAAAAACTAGTTCATGCATTTGTTACCTCAAGACTGGACTACTGTAACTCTTTATTGTCAGGATGTCCCAAAAATTCAGTAAAAAGCCTCCAATTGATCCAGAATGCGGCAGCACGAGTACTGACAGGAACTAGGAAACGAGATCACATCTCTCCTGTGTTGCTTCTCTGCATTGGCTCCCTGTAAACTCCAGGATAGAATTTAAAATCCTCCTCCTCACCTACAAAGCCATTAATGGTCAGGCACCATCCACTTTAAAGAGCTTATAGTTCCCTATTTTCCCAATAGGACACTTCGCTCTCTAAATGCAGGTCAACTTGTGGTTCCCAGAGTTTGTAAGAGCAGAATGGGGGGCAGAGCCTTCAGCTATCAGGCTCCTCTCCTGTGGAACCAGCTCCCAGTGTGGGTTCGGGAGGCAGACTCCCTCTGTACCTTTAAGATCAGGCTTAAAACTGTCCTGTTTAGTAAAGCTTATAGTTAGGGCTGGCTCGGGTATGTCCTGACCCATCCCTTAGTTATGCTGCTATAGAGCTAGACTGCTGGGGGATTCCCATGATTCACTGGGCACTCTCTCTCTATTTCTGTCTCTCTCCCTCTCTCTCTCTCTCGTTGACTTCATGCCATTAACTTTGTATTTTTTTTCTCTCCCATAGTTTGTGCTTCTCCTCTCTCTCCCTCTCTCTGTCCTCATTCTGCAGGTCTCTCTGCCCCGGGAGTAGCAGGATCCAGATCCACCACTACTCATCTTTACTATTAACCACTGTTACCTGTCATTATTATTGATAACACCATTACCTACACAGCTGTTCCTGGTCTCTCTCTCTCTCTTCTCTCCCCTCTCCTCCCCCTCCCCCTCTTTCTATCTTCTCCTAAACCCAACCGGTCGAGGCAGACCCCCCCACCCTGAGCCCGGTTCTGTTGGAGGTTTCTTCCTGTTAAAGGGAGTTTTTCCTCCCCCCTGTCGCCAAGTGCTGCTCTTTGTGGGAACTGTTGGGTTTTTTCTCTGTAACAAAGTAAGGTCTTGACCTTACCCTGTAAAGTGCCTTGAGATAATGTAGATTATGATTTGGCGCTACACAGATAAAATTGAATTGAATTGAATTTCATCTATTTATCTTCATTGTTCGTTGCTGTTAGCATTTGTATAAAAACATCCATGGTGTCAAGTCTGGTGGAACTCATAGCCCAGAGACATGATGGGAGAATCTCTACTGCGCAAATTCAGTGAGCCGCATGCACCCGGAAGTAACTCGGAAGTCAGAAACTTTTTCGTCCCGTGCCTCATATTTCTGTCACTACTGAGCGGAGCTGGAGCCGATAAAAACCCGGAGCTACTCCAGAGACATTTGACCCGGGAATGAACGCCGATTACACCCTTTCCCCCTACAAGCCAAACGTTCGTGGGTTTATTGTCCAGTGTATATATGTGTAGTGTTCACATACATCCATGGCGTGAAATGGGCTTAAGCAGCCGGTTCGCTCACGTGACTTTTGTGTCACATGACCAACGCCCCGTTTAAGCTATTTAGCTAACGCTAACAAAATGGCAGCGTTCTTACAGTGGAGAAAATTTGTCTTCTTTGATAAAGATACGGTGAAGGATCCTGTGGATAATGGGAAAAACTTTGTTCTTCCAAACGGAATATCGGCGTGTGACTCCGGCCGGGGTCACATTGTTCTCGGAGATATCCTTTCACACCACGAATCAGCTAACTCAGCTAATGTTATGCTAATACTGCTGACAGCTGACAGTAAAATGACGACTACTCTTTAACATCTATAGAAACCTTAATTTTTCGAATTCACCATCTGACCAGGCGATAGCGAGTCGAGTGATTCCTTTTAATGGTGGACATAGTTTTGACATAATATTCTGTGTTTTGAATCTTCTGAGTTTTCAGGTTCTTGACAAGCCAGCATTAGATTACAAAACATGTATATGGAGTTTGTTATAATACTCCATACAAAATACCAGGTACCTGAGGGAGTGATGACAGATTGGCATGTGTTTGTCATATCAGTAGATACTGAATTTGTGCTTAGTATGGGGATTTGTACAACACTGACAATTTATATCAAGTTGAAATTTATCTAGAGACAAACCCACCCTCTAAACGCAGGATGTGTTGTCTCACTGCGCAATCCAGACGTGCAGGCATAGCTTTATACAACACTGCCCTACAGAAATGCAGCAGTATATAACTGGTTAGAAGTGACAGAAAATTGTCTTACCTGTGAAGTGTTCAGTGATTGACAGTCTAGCTTTTGTTTCCCCTAGATGACCTAATATGACCACTCTTAAACTTTCGCACATGGCATGCATGCATGCCTTGCTTGATGCATGTCTTGCTACAACTATATATGTAATTGACCTTAACGTCCATAATGTTACATATGGATGGCAAGATCTGGCTTATGACACGCTCTCTGCAGTTAACATCTTTTCAGGCCTACAAGTTGCGGGTAACACACCTTTACCAGCTAAAGCAGCACAGCATCCTTGTATCCGTTGGGCAGGATGAACAAGGAATAAACCCTCTTGTAAGTCTGCAGTTTTTCAGTGTTTGCAGAAAAATTCTGTCAATGATTTTAATGGGTCGTCACCAAACTAAAGTGCTACTTTTCTCTCAGGTAAAGGTCTGGAACCTAGACAAGAAAGACAGTGGAAATCCTCTCTGCACAAGGATTTTTCCTGCAATCCCTGGCAACAAACCAACCGAAGTGTCTTGCCTCAGTGTACATGAGAACCTCAACTTCATGGCCATTGGTAAGACACAAAGACAGGGTCTGCCTTCTGCTCATTGACCCAGCATTCATTTTGTGGGTAAGTCTTCTCTTCCCAGATTAAAGTGCGTGTTGTGGTTCTTGACAGGCTTCACAGATGGCAGTGTGGTTTTGACCAAAGGTGACATCACCAGAGATCGTCACAGTAAAACTCTGACTCTGCACGAGGGAAGCAGCCCAGTCACAGGCCTCGCCTTCCGCCAAGTGGCAAAGGTCACACATCTGTTTGTTGCCACTCTGGAGAGGGTCCATGTAAGTCTGGTGGCTCTGGTGGGCTACATGGGGAAGATAAACCCTGTCAACTTTTCTAGAGCCTTGTTTTCAGTTTAGTCATCATGTATAATACATCCTTCAGCCGGACTACAGGTTGCCATTGTTTCACCTGTTATCAATTCTCTTCTTGCCCCCCCCCCCCCCCCCCAGTGTTACACCCTGTCCATCAAGGAGTATCCTAAAGTGGAGCTGGATACACACGGCTGTGCGCTGCGCTGCTCCTCTCTGGCAGATCCTTCCCAGGATTCCCAGTTCATTGTGGCTGGTGATGAATGCGTGTACCTGTATCAGCCTGATGAGCGGGGGCCCTGCTTTGCCTTCGATGGACACAAGCTGTTGGCTCACTGGCACCGGGGATATCTGTTTTTACTCATCAGGGATACAAAGTCACCCAACAAGTAAGGATAAGACTGAATAAATGAGATGATTATTGTGGGGATAAAGTCATGGTGGAGCGAGTTTGTTGATGAGCTCGGGGCTGTTTGTACATCACTTAAGATGCTCACATGGTCATAATGTAAAACATGAACCGAAACATTTTCCACAGACTAAGGAGGAGTTTATTGAAGAATCACATCCCTTCTTTGGTGCTTAACCATCAAGTTAATTTTGTACCTGTTTACCAAGGGGCTGCATCTGAAAGTAGCATATTCTATCTTTTTTATGGTGTTTCTGTCCAGAGGTGCAACATGTGGGAGGAGCTACTGCACCTGATTTGTAACTGCTCACTGATCACTGCAGAAAAGGAAACAGTGGATGAAGTTTAATATTTGGGATAATGCAGGTGTAAATCTGCTTCATTATTTTACCACACACAGAGGGAGAGAGACTAGAGCCAGATCCAACCAGTTGGAGAGGAACACTTAGTCTTATAAAGCACTGACAGCAGTGACCAAACACGGCAAGTTCAACATTGCTTTGTTTCCCTCAGTTTTTCCTGATCCTCATTGGCTCTCAGCAGCTCCAGTCCTTTGATGTTCACTTTGTGGCAAAACTGCACCAGATATTATGTAGTGGCACTTTGTGGAAATCAAATGAACTGCAGCTCCACTGACAGTAATATTCCCCTGAGTGTTAAAGGCAGGTCACACTGTGTGTTGTGGGGTTATAAAATGCAATGTCCACTGTGCAAAGGTTTAAATTTTTGCCTCATCAGAAATCTGTCTTATTTAAAACAAACAACATATGATGTGTCAGCTGGACCTCATACAGCTACGTTTTCACATTACATTACACAGTAGTACTGTAAATGAGTAGTGTTTTTATTGAAGAACAGAGAACATTTTATTCAACACAGTCATCACACTCAGGGGGGAGACTACACGTGCCACATGGTTGAAGATTTCCCCCCATGTAGGGCAGCACAGCAGGTTTGACTGTGGTAGTATTACAAAAATGGTGAAAATTAACTGATTTTTTTTTTTTTTGCCCCAGGTTTTAGTCCAGCTGTTAATAAACATCTTTCCAGTGTCTGACAAAAAGACATGTCTCCTGTGAGTCTGTTGACAGTGTTACTTCTGTACTACAGGACAGGGTTTGGTAGCAGGGAGAGCTCTCCATCAGACAAACAACTTCTGACCATCTATGACCTGGACAACAAGTTCATCGCCTACAGTGCCTCTTTTGATGATGTCGTTGATGTGGTGGCAGAGTGGGGCTCCTTCTATATCCTGACCAGAGATGGAAAAATGTTTGTTCTTCAGGAGAAAGACACACAGACCAAACTGGAGGTGAGTCCAACACGGAAGAGTGGAATCCCTTATAAATCAACTCACTGACTGTTATTACTGTGGACAAGGAAGCGACAGTGTGTCCTCCTTGTTTATCTTTAAGATGCTGTTTAAAAAGAACCTCTTTGTGATGGCCATAAACCTGGCTAAGAGCCAGCACCTGGACAGTGACGGGCTGTCAGAGATCTTCAGGCAATACGGTGATCACCTCTACCTTAAAGGAGACCACGACGGTGCCATCCAGCAGTACATTCGGTAACTGTTGTTGTTGTATTAGACTGGACTATAGTATGTGCTGTGCGACTTATCTCTGAGCATTTTGTTGACTATTACTCCATGTAGAAGTGTTAAAAATATGCCAGAGGGAAGGTGTCATGATGGACTTGGTGCGTTTTCAGTGTACAAAAATTAATTATTTGACCCATAAAACATCACTGTATCTTCCCCCAGCACCATTGGAAAACTGGAGCCATCATACGTCATCAGGAAATTCCTAGATGCACAGAGGATCCACAACCTGACAGCGTATCTACAAGCCCTGCACAGGCAGTCACTGGCTAATGCAGACCACACCACACTGCTGCTGAACTGCTACACAAAGCTGAAGGACAGCTCCAAGCTGGAGGAGTTCATTAAGGTGACCGACTTCTTGAAGTGATCACAGAGGAACGAGGACGTAGGTCTTAGAGACGAATACAAATGAAAAAGTGAAGGGACTCATCCAGGGTGGCCATGGGTCCTTAAATTTTTAAGGATTCAGATTGGGTCTTAATTTTGTTAGTCACGTCACTGCGAGAATTTCTGTAGTCTGCCTGACTTGGAAAGAGTATAATCCCACTTTTGGTGTGTATTTCAGTTGCAAGTTTGACCTTAAATTTCACTGAAAGTGGTGTTAAAAAGGTCTTAAACTTAATTAGTTTACACCTGTAGACACCCTGTCATCAAAATACTTGGTAGTTTCCATCAGAGAACAGATGGATCTCTCTTAATGAACAGGTCACTGGCTGCCATGTTGTACTGTAACACCACTGTCCTCTCACACTGTGAACAGAGTAGTGAAAGTGAGGTCCACTTTGATGTTGAGATCGCCATAAAGGTCCTCCGACAGGCTGGCTACCACAGCCACGCTGTTTTCTTGGCTGAGAAACACATGCACCATGAATGGTACCTGAAGATCCAGCTGGAAGACCTGAAGGTAAACAACATCCTAATCTGTCAGAGATGTGTGCAGGTTGTCTCTTGTGCTGCTGAAAACCTGCTCATCTGTCCCTGAATCTTCTTGTTAAGGCTCTGACGAGCTGTAACTGAGCATTTGTTTGTTTTCATCAGTTTGAAAACACTCACTCAACATTTAGAAAAAAGTGCTGCAATGTGAGAAAACACCAGATATGGAAATGATCAATGAGCCCTTTTGACCACCATACTAAAGAGTGCTTTCACAAAGGATATACATGAATGAATACATGATTTCAATATGACCAGATAACAGGCACAGACACAACAGCATCTGATTTTTTTTCTGTAACGTTTATTTAAAAAAAAATTTTTGCCTCATATCAGGTCAAACCACTTCTTCTGTCATCAGTCAAAATAAAACACACAGACTCCGTCTCTAATGTCTGTCGGGGATAAACATCCACAAATCTGTTTAAAAGCACTGAAGAGAGTTGCTGCTTCAGATCATGTCTTCTAATATCATATCATTAACAGGAACTGCTAGTAGTGAAAACAGCAGGACTTCCCATAATGCATATGTGTCAAAATGTAAACAAATATACAAAAAACACAGAGATGACAATATTTTGAAGTTAAGACATTCAGCTGCAATACTCAGTCACTTGCAGGATGAAGTCTGATGTTCCAGGTGTTATTTTTACCTGACGATCTGATACTGAATCCTGATGCTGTGTGTGACTTGACAGCTGGAGGAAACTGAGGAGCTGAAGTTAGGGACTGTCTCCAAAGTGCTTTCAAAATAGCCAAGAGAGCTTTTCAGATTTTTGTGAGTAACATTTTCATTTTTTTTCATAGATACTTCAAACCAGCTTTATTTTCATCTGGACCTCCTCCCACTGCACACACACACACAAACACTGTTTCTAAAGTTAGGATCATTGCTGTATGATCCAATGAGACCTGTTTTTAGTCAGGAGCTTTCTCTCTTTTTTTATCCTCGACATTTGAAACCAACTTCACGTTTAATCTGGCTCCTCCCATTACATACACAGCCTCCTGATTTCAAAGAATAGCAGGCAATGTTGCCCAGTACAATTGTGACCCCTTTATTTCCCTGCTTTTAAAACCTGTTTCCACCTGATCCATTAACAGTTACATGTTTATTTAAGTGTAGCTTAGACCTAAATTCAACAATTTTTGGAGGTAAGGTTCAAATATAAATCCTGTTTATGTATGTTTATAGTTTACTTAATGTAAGTACATGGTTAAAATATTATTCTGTATATTTTGTGAGCAGCTACATGAATAGATGTACTGATGCTCGTATGAGAAGAATAAATAGCAGTAGAAAACAATTTAAAGTAGAAAATGATAAAACCGTTTCCACCAACCTTATTTCTGTGTAATAAACAGATATGGATATTATTATTGTGCTGCACCCTGAGCAGCCACAGTAACTCAGTTATCTCACTATGCTTCAAAAACCCAGAACTACCAGGAAGGGCTCCGTTACATCGGACGTCTGCCTTTTGACCAAGCCGAGAGCACCATGAAGCATTATGGCAAGACGCTCATGCACCATGTTCCTGAAGGCACCACGCTGCTCCTGAAGGGCTTATGCACCAACTACTGTCCCAGCGGAGATGCTGCTGAGAAAGACAGCCCAGAGAGGAGTCGGGTCAATAAGGTCAGTCTGCATATGGCGAATTCCTGTCAGTTTCGCCTGGTGCTCTAATAGCTCTGTGGTTCTGAAATGTTAATCAGAAATGCTCTTATAAACAATGCTCCGTCTCTGTTTTGGTTTAAGGCCAACTCTGAGGAATTCATCCCAATTTTTGCCAACAACCCTCGGGAGCTGAAAGCCTTCCTGGAGCACATGATCGAGGTGGACCCCCGTTCTCCCCAGGGTGTGTATGACACACTGCTGGAGCTCCGGCTGCAAGACTGGGCACATGAACAGGACCAACAGGTCAGTGCGAAACACACAAACTAGTTCTGAATCATTGTGTAATAAATGCATAAAACAGTAGACAGAGATTTGAATTCTTTTGAACTTTTTTTCTGATGCATGTGTGCCAGAGAAAAAAGGTCCTGCAGGGGGAAGCTGTGTCGCTGCTGAGGAGTGACAACACTGTGTTTGATAAGGCCCTGGTCCTCTGCCAGATGCACAACTTCAAAGAAGGCGTCCTCTACCTCTATGAGAAGGGCAAACTGTAAGTTAGGCAGACAGCAACGTCTGAATATGTATGAAGCCGGTTAATGTGAAAGTGAGGGCTTGCTGCTTCCATGCTTTCATTTAATTTATTTCTTTAGGGACAATTGATCAACATTACTGTAAATGTGCCAGTGTTAGCCAGCTGGCTAATCTTCATCTGCAGTCCTCAGGCAACAACAACAAAGAGAATAATCAAAAACTTGAACACAGGCAAAGCAGCTGGAAGCAGTGAAATATCAGGACACTAACACAACAACAAACACTATTTCAGTACACATCAGAATCAGAATCAGAATCAGAATCAGTTTTATTGCCAAGTATGTTTTCACATACAAGGAATTTTTTCTGGTGATTGGTGCAATTGATCAGCAACAGTGGGGCTCTCTAGCCTTGTTGATAAGGCTAATAGCAGATGGGAAGAAGCTGTTTTTGTGGCAAGAGGTTTTGGTCCTGAAGGACCGCAGCCTCCTGCCAGAGGGGAGTGACTCAAAGAGTTTGTGTCCAGGGTGGGAGGAGTCAGCTACAATCTTCCCTGCACGCCTCAGAGTCCTTGAGGTGTACACATCTCCATGCAAGCAGCTTGACACAACAACAACAACACAGACAACTGTTAACATACTGACATGCAGAGCAGCAATGAGCAGTAGTTATAAATAAAACTAAATAATCAATACGTTGACCTTGCTAATCACAGGCTAGAGCACAGTTATAAAACAGGCAACAGAAATGTAAGACACAATTATCAGAGAACTTATCAGGTTGTTTATCAGGTCAAGTATTTCATACCTATCATAAGCCATGCGGCAACTGAAACTGACTGACTGAATAACAGTTTGCCAGTAAAAGCACAGGACAGTTTAGAGGATGTGTTAAATGAAATCAGTGTTGCTGTGATGTTTATTATTGATGATAACGATTGATTATGATTGATAATTTATTGGTATTCACACGGGTGCAAACTTTGGTGATAACAAATGAGCAAATATGATGAATGACTCACATTTATCAAATCAAGTCTGTTTGAGTGTAATTAATGTCTTTGACAGACAACAGAGAGTAAAAGCAAACTGATCTTTTTCATTAAAGCCAGTGTGTGAGTCACCAAATGAAGGATCTGTTTACAGAGGGAAAATTTCACATTTAGTTGATTTTTTTTTTTCTAAGTGAAAAGAAGTGAATCGAACTTTATGCTCTGTTACTTTTTATTTCAGCAACTTAAAAAAACAGTGATTGTGTCATGTGTAAAGGTTTGGGCTCCTGCTAAGTCAGTACTTGGTAACCTCCCCTTGACTGATATCACAGCTTTTCTTGACTTCAAGTTCTGAGATGTTTCAGTCTCACACAGCAGGTTTCAGATGTGTTTAAAACCTGTTGTAAAAACCAGCTCTTCACAGATTCACTTTCCTCACTGACTGCAGGAAGTATGCCTCCACAATCTGTTGATATTGACTCTGGCTGATGTAGATTTTGCTTTGCAGCCTTCAGACGGTGATAATTGTGATGAGGTTGCAGGTGGGGTTTCCTTCTGATGACTCTCATGTTGACCCTCTTTGTGCATCAATGCTGCACAGTGGAAGAGTGAACCACCACCGCTGTGTCAGCTGAACCTTCCTCTGCAGTCGTGGAGGTTGTCTTTGTGTTTTTGCTCAGCAGACCTGCAGTTGGATCTGAAAGTTTTCTTTGTCTACCACATCACAGTTAAGTCAACTTCATTTCCAGATCCTCAGTCGGTTTTTGGTTGTTGAGTGTTACCACAAGGACTGAAGCTCATAATTAATGACTTGACTTACAAGTCCTAATGAGTTAATGAAGTTGAGTATTCTACAAGTATAAAGTTGTCCGAGCTTTTGTATAAGTCACAATTACTGTTGATTTTTTTTCCTATGTTTTTAAATTCATAATATAAAAAAGTAACAGAGCGTTAACATTTGAAGAAAGACTCATTTTAATGTCTGTTTGCTGCAGAGTTTTATTTCTTTTCACTTCAGAAATCAACTAAATATGTAACTTGCCCAGAGGTGAGAAAACCTTTACATATTAACTACATATGTTTTTTCAGAGCACCAGTGATCATATTCATCAGAGAAATTAGAACACGTGTTTGTCAGGGGTTCTGGAAACGTTGTAATGTTAGAATTGTTGGTAACTTGGACATGGTTTGCATTGGTGTGCAGGTACCAGCAGATTATGCACTACCACATGCAGAATGAGGAGTATGGTAAAGTGGTAGAGGCCTGCAAGCGCTATGGGGACCAAGAGGGCTGCCTTTGGGAGCAGGCACTGGGCTACTTTGCCAGAAAAGAAGAGGACTGCAAGGCCTACATCAGTGAGGTCCTACATCACATTGACCAAAACAACCTGATGCCTCCACTGCTTGGTGAGCTGGTGAACATTTGACCTCTGACTTCATGCAGCTTGTTTAGATTTAGAACACTGAGATCTCTTAGCATCAGTCAGATGATGTTTGAAAAGAGGCTATTTGGACAGCATTACAAACATGGTTTTTGTGTGGCCATAGTGGTGCAGACGCTGGCACACAACTCGACGGCCACTCTCTCGGTCATCAAGGACTACCTCATCAACAAGCTGCAGAGGGAGAGCCAGCAGATAGAGGACGATGAGCGCAAGATCCACCAGTACCGTGAGGAAACGGCTCACCTCCGGTCTGAGATCCAGGAGCTCAAAACAAGGTCGGTCACATGAGGGAGGGGATTTTTGACGAACTACAATTCTGTCATCTATCATGTGTTGTGACTTTTATTGTTGCTTCTGTCAGTTACAGCCACTGTAGCTCAGGGTTGGGAGTGGTGGCAGATGAAAGCTGGCAAACAACACGTACTGATGTGACCCACACAAGTCACAGAGTGACTCTAACTGTTCACCCCAATATTTCCACACAGTGCCAAGATATTCCAGAAGACCAAGTGTAACATGTGCAACAGTCCCCTGGAGCTGCCATCTGTTCATTTCTTGTGCAGCCACTCCTTCCACCAACACTGCTTCGAAAGCTATGCAGAGAGTGAGGCTGAATGCCCGACGTGCACCCCAGAGAACCGTAAAGTCATGGACATGCTGCGTGCCCAGGACCAGAAACGTGACCTGCACGACCACTTCAACAGACAGGTAAGAATAAATGAGCTCTGACTACAGGAAAGTTGACCAAAAATAATGGAAGTTGTGTGTTTAATCATAAGCTTCCTTTCATTCATTATAACTTTAATCTAAGAATCTGATCCACTCATCTCCAGACAGGAAATTAGTTATATTTTATTTCAGCACATGACTAATAAAGCTCTTGTGTCTTTTCTCTGGTTTTCAGTTACGCAGCTCTAATGATGGCTTCTCAGTTGTGGCCGACTATTTTGGTCGAGGAGTGTTTAACAAACTGACTCTGGTCACCGATCTGCCCGGCAACAAAACTGTTGGGAGTCTAGAGGTCAACCTGCAGAGAGAACTCCTCATCCACACCAAGAGAAACTGCTAGAAACCTCAGCTTGTGCTTATGGTCTGACTCCTACCTGAGCAGGTGTCCAGCTTCAACCACATGCTTCTCTGCATGCATTTGCCTGCTTTAGTACCTGTGGTGGCTCTTTAAGCATAATCATGTACCTAGTCTGAGTCATGATTCACTGGAGACTGTATAAATGTATTTTAGTCAAAAACATATAATACTGGGTCTTAAAACCTGTGATTCAGGTTTTAAGACCCAGAATTAGACCTAGTAATGTATTTACCTTGGAGAATTTTGCTTTGGTTTGTTCGCTTGTGTTTGTGTAATCTTACACTTAACATTCTGAATAATATTTCAGCTCTCTGCCATTAGTAAAGTTATTTGATGTCTGTCACTAACTTCAGGATCAAATCATTGAATAAAGTCATTATAAAGTGTATTTTGTCCATGTAGTGTTGTCTCTTGGCTTTATTATTTTGCAGTGTAATTTGCCAGTGTGGCCCTTTAAAAATGCACATAATTTGTCATATGACGACATTGATTATCACATGAGATTATATCACATTACAAGACATGTTTGTGAAAGGTGACACACTACTTATCATGGGCACCCTGATCGGTCTGCAGCTATGTGGCCCTGTGCACAGCAGGGTGCGATGCACTATGCCTTGTGACACATTCCTCCCAAAACCATCAATAAATCTTCTGCAACTCATGCCAAAGTAGCTCCTCTGTTGGTTCAGACCAGACGCACAGCGGTTCCTCAGACCACCACTGCCGACTAGGAGCACCCATAAGCAGAGGTGACCCCAGACTCTGGGGGACCCCAGGCAAAGAAGCAAATTGAAACCTTCTAAGAAACTGCCCCCAACATGCAAACTATTAGCTGATGATGTGACATTTCTAGATGTCCCCTTAATACCTCATGCAGACAATCGCCATATGATTGCAACAGCACACATCATCAGGGACCCCACTTAGAAGGGTTTTGGGGCAGTGGGAGTGCACTGCTTAGTTCTTTAAGGGGGTTTATAGTTATCATTGCAAATGTGTCTATATGAGGGGCCATCAGAGGCCCCTTTTCCCCTTGGAGCCCCAGTCTGTTGCCTGGTTTGCGGCTCCTCACAGTGCACTTCCGCACCTCTGTGTCCAACACGTTGATTACGAGAATCAACTGTTCACTTACCCTCTAATCTGACCAGGTCCTTAGGGCCCCAACTTGTATTCGGGAGTGGGAACTCTGTATTTTTTAAGGTAGAATGTTTTCTTCAAAAGCTTATGTTCCTCCTCTGTGTACTGTGTGGGATAGAGATATCATGGCCTCTTTGTCATGCTCTAGTATGAGGGATATAATAGTAATAATAATAACGATTATTATTATTTATATATCACTATATAAAACACAAAGTTACAAAGTGCTTCACATAAAGGATAAAGTAGACACAAAGTAGATACATGTACCTATACACTCAACTAAAGTACATGACCAAAGTAAACGACTGATGTTGGGGCAGTGATCAATGATCAGTGATCATTCAAAAGTGCTGTCAGTCAACAAGGAGAACCACCTTTAAGAATGGACGCCATCACTCAAATCCTCACCTCCCACACCCCACACTGGTGGAGAGTAAACAGGTGTGTTAGTAACAGGTGCTTGGGTAATAAATGGACACATGTGATGTGTAGTAGGCCTCTTTGTCATACTCCTTCAATTCCCCCTAGATTTCATGGAAAATTCATATTACTGATATCGTATTGATATACTCTATTACTGCAAATAAACTGAATACTTACTTAAATTGGATTTCACATGTACTTACAGCATTTATCAGAGTAAAGATATTTCTGTTCAATACATTTTTTATCTATCATTTCCCCAAATGTTGGAGAAAGATGTTGAGTTCAGTCCTCTTGTGTGCAGATCAGAGGACAAAATTAATGTGTCTCTCAGTTGAACAGTAAACAACATATTTTATAAAAGTTACCTGCAGCTCACCCAGAATAGAGTGATTAAACTAACAATTAACTAAATTAATTAATTTTAAGCAGGCAGAGGTTTACTCAGTCTTACGTGGAAATGTCGTCATTCTAATTAACGCCCCCCCCCCCCATCTGGACGTGGACCAATTGGATGTAGCCAGAAATCGTTTTCCGACGCCACTCACCTCACGTGGACCAATCACGGATCAGTGCGTGGAGCGAGGTGGGCGGGCTCTGGATTGGAGGGTCATCGCTGGTTGTTGCACAAGTCGTGAAGACAGCAGGAGTTAATTATCGGAAACACAGGGAGCTTCCTTTCAAAATAAGAGCACATAAATTGCCTGCTGGTACAAGAAATCGACCATTTATCTTTTAATAATGTTTCCGCTGTAATCTGAGATGACAATTTTTTTCAACCAAGACAGCAGACATGTACATGTATATACAAGACAGTGCCGTGTATATTTTGGGTCCCAGTAAGGTTATACAATTTTAATTTGAGAATGTCATTCACAGCAATCTGTGATTTACAAATACACTAGATCGTTACTACGATCCCTATTTACGCCTGATCTTGATTTATAATTTGATCTCTAGTCATTTACAACTGTTAAGGTCGGTGTCTGTTAGTCCACGGTGTTGTTTTGTTCTTAAATGCTAACCGGATGTAGTATGTTTGGTTGTAGTTAGCTTGACGCCAGTTTTCCTCCCAGCAGCGGCTTCTGTGGATCCAATGAGATGACGCCGCGTTCCGGGCCCGACCGCTGAGAGCAAGCCGGTGATAAGGGGAACTAAAAAACTACCAAGCGTGACAACAAAGGGGCTCTGAATCAAGACAAAACCAGGAAAACTGATCTGAGAAGCCGCTCAGGCTGCTGGTAGCCCCTTCACACTCTGATCTGTGCCGCCCGAGGAAAGGTAAGTCCATGCCACAGCATAGTGTCAGTCATGCTTTCTCATTGATGGTTGTCTGACAGTGAGCTAGCTAACAGTATGTGTCAACTTATTTCAGTGCTGTTTCTTCCAGTGTAACAGAGCTAGCTTGTTATTTGGAAAGCTCCACAGATGGTACACATTGTCCAGTTGTCTCTGAATTGAATGGGCACTGCTAAACGGTGCACCGCTAAGCACCAATTGTTGTATCTGACATAGCTACCTAATGACATACCAGCAACTTACCCGTTGACCAGTTCGTCCAAGTGATTTCCAGAAGCTGAAGGACTTATGCTTTTTTAATCAGGTGGGTTTGAGTTGTGCATCCATTTTGCATTCATGCGTCACTGCCTCACCGGGGGCTAGAAGTTTCTATGCCGATTGTTTGCTCTTCTCTCCCTCAACGTGAAACACAAACAGTGTTGTTTTCTGATGTACTCAGTCTGAATGTTCAGCTCTGGCTCCAGTTTGCACTGTTGCATCTTCATTATGTTTTTAAAAAAAACAAACAAACAACAAAACATCTACTTTCCTTGAAGTGCAAAGTGGTGCCCTGTAGATTTTACAGCTTTAGCGACATCTAATCTTGACAATGGTATTAATGCCACGTGTTTGGATCTGAGCACACCTGTGTGGGTGGGATCAGGTGCATCAGATGCTTGGTATATCACTGGATAAAGGCCATGGCAATACCTGCCAGTGGCACTCTGACCCGCTGTAAGTTCACCACAGCCTCATTAGCACCAAAGAACCATGAGGAGACATAAACGGTAACTGCACATAATCAGAGGACTGAGTATGATGCAACTGTCCTAACTTGTAGTGGTGGTGAACCCTGTGACGAGATCAAGCTTGGCTTTAGAACCGAACAGAGCAGGTTTGACTTTTCAGGTTGCACCTGCCACACAAAAGCAGCAGTGCAGGTGCATGGACAAAGGTTAAATATAGATTTAAAAAGAAGTGACTGGCACTGGTAGGGGTGTGTGGTAAAGGTCCTGTAAAAGAAATGTCAAAGTTTAGGTCAAGTGTGTGAACATGAATTCAGTTGATGATGTAATTTTACTTAATGTTTGATTTCATTTGTTCATCTCTCTAGCTCACCATGGGGGGGAGGAAGCTGGTGCTGGCTGCTCTTTTCTGCCTTGTTCTGGCAATGTTGCCTTCTCACACAGGTAATGTGATCCAGCTACTTACACAGACACATCACTAACATGAGCAGTGAGCAGTGCCATACTGATGAATACATACAGCTTGTATTTATCAGTGTTTAGATAAATAGGCTGCCTCTCTGTTGTACTTGCAGTGACTGTCGCTGTCATGTCCGTCGACCTGGGCAGTGAGTGGATGAAAATGGCGATAGTGAAACCTGGCGTGCCGATGGAGATTGTTCTCAACAAGTGAGTGTAACTGAGTGTTTGTCTTCACCACAGCGCAATGAGTGTACACACCTGGTTTGGATGTTAGAGGAAGTGTAACCAAAGGAAATGGCCAAATTAATATAGTGTGAAATTACATTTCAGAGCTGAATGTGATGTCTGTCGTCTTTTTCTTCAGGGAGTCGAGGAGGAAAACGCCCACAGTTGTATGTCTCAAAGAAAATGAAAGACTTTTTGGAGACAGTGCATTAGGAGTGGTATGACGACTTTTTCTTCTTCTTAAATTTACTAAATGGCATTTGCTAGAAAATCAGCTTAATGTGATGAACGATCATTGTCACAGTCAAAGCACCTCAAAATAATACAGATCTTGTCCTTGTATGCTATTAACGGTCACATATTGTGTCTACATTTCAGTCTGTGAAGAACCCCAAAACTGTTTATAGGCACCTCCAAAGCATCCTAGGCAAAAAGCATAATAACCTCCAGGTGGCACTCTACCAGAAAAGATTTCCTGAGCACCAGCTGCTGGAGGACCCAGTGAGAGGCACAGTCTACTTTAAAAACTCAGAGTGAGTCTTTCTATTTGTTCCCCCTTCACATTTTAATTTCCCATTGCACATTAAATGCATACATGAAATGTTTTGTCTGTTGGTTTATTACTTTGAGTTTTAAATAGTTTTCATGTTATTCCCCTGACATCACAAGTCACAGTGGAGGTTTGTTCATTATTTAGTCTCTCCATAGGTCCTAACCTGGCCTTCTGCCTTTTGCTTCCAGAGAGATGCAGTACACACCTGAGGAGCTCCTTGGGATGATGCTCAATTATTCTCGTGGTCTGGCTCAGGACTTTGCAGGTCAGTTAGCTTGAGAAAAAAAGATGCATTTTGATGATGTGTGACATTTTTTGTTATGTCAGGCATATAATTTTTTTGTCATCCTAATCTGTCCAACTCTCAGAACAAACAATCAAAGATGCAGTGATCACCGTCCCAGCCTTTTTCAACCAGGCAGAGCGCAGGGCAGTCCTGCAGGCTGCACAGATGGCAGGTCTGAAGGTCCTTCAGCTCATCAATGACAACACGGCTGTGGCCTTGAACTATGGGGTCTTCAGGAGGAAAGATATTGACAACACAGCTAAGGTGCACATTCAGCATTACTCCTAAATACACATACAATCAATCTGGTGATATTCTATGGTCAACAAATCCCATGTGCAGACCCAAGCTAACAGTGAATGTATCCTACAATAAGTACTGTGTTTGTATCCAGAGGCTGATGCAGTGTATCTTCTTCATCTGAGCCTCAGAGCTGCACTGTTCTCACAAACTGTTAAAATCACATCAGTGAGCCACGCTGTTGGTCCATCATCAACACCAACACACGCTGTAGTATATTTTGATTCAGTCCCACATAAACCGTCATGCTGCCCTAAATATTCAACTCAGCACCAAATGTGTATTAATCCACTGCTGAAAATAGTCCCTGAACAAATGCACTGTTTCCTCCTGTTTGAGTAACATGTGATAAAAACAACAGTGACCAGCTGTTGTGGGAAAATACTGAGCTGTTTTTTTAAAAAAAAAAAAGATTTTTAAAAATATACATGAGGCCTTTTTAAAGATTTACACCTTAGTAGGAACCAGTGGGCTTGGAGCTCAGACAGGGAAGTCACGGAGTGTTGAGAGGCAGATGAACATATTTTTGGTTTTGGTCTTTTCAAGGGATTTGTTGACAATAACAAAAATATAGATTAGTAAATGATTGTATGTTTCAATTAAGAAAAAAACTGGTACTAGAGTGACTTATAAGAGGCTGATATTTAACGCTTCATGTTCAGAGCTGTAAGACAACAAACTTAACTGACTACAAGTGACTGCACAATTGCTAAATGTCTGAACCTGTTCTCTTTCAGAATGTGATGTTTTATGATATGGGCTCGGGCAGCACCACGGCAACCATCGTCACTTACCAGACAGTCAAAACCAAGGAGTCTGGCACCCAGCCCCAGTTACAGATCCGAGGTGTCGGGTGAGTGTTTGTTCTGTCTGGTGGTACAGAGCGAGCAGCCTCTCACTGTCAGGACTGTCTCCAGAAATATGTCAAAGCTGATGTGAAGAGAAAAGATGTGGCACATTGGTTGTGTATATGGAGTTCCAAAGAGTTCAATATTAAGTTGATGAAAATATGAATAAATAGTGTAAAATATATACATGAACTAATAAACTGTGAAATAATTTAGTAACCATGTGAAACTTAATTAAACTTGGTTAAAGACAGGGTGGCCTCTCCGCGACTGAGAGTTGCTGAGGGGAAGGCTCTGACTCTTGCAGCAGCTCAGAGTATCAGGCCTTCTTGGAGCCTCTGGGGAGTGTCCTGGAAAGGGTTATTTTGGGGGACTTCAACACCCATGTGGGCAAAAATTGCGAAACCTGGAGGGGGTGTGATTGGGAGGAACAGCCTCCCTGATCTGGATACAAGTGGTGCTTTGTTATTGGACTTTTGTGTTAGTCATAGTTTGGCCATAACAAACACTGCGTTTGAACATAAGGTAGCTCATAAGCGTACTGGGTGCCAGAGCACCTTAGGCCAAAGATCAATGATCGACTTTTTGGTCATATCATCAGATCTGTGGCCGTGTGTTTTGGACACTCAGGTAAAGAGAGGGGCAGAACTGTCAACTGATCACCACCTGGTCAGATGGTGGAGAAGGCTGCATCCCAGGGGGAGGTTAGCGACATGGAGTCTGAGTGGGCCATGTTCAAAGCCTCGATTGCAGAAGCGGCAGTTGGCAGCTGTGGCCGCAAGGTTGTCTGTGCCTGCTGAGGCAGCAATCTAAGAACCTGCTGGTGGACACCAGCGGTGAGAGAGGCTGTCAAACTGAAGGAGGAGGCCTTTAGGCGCTGGTTGGCCTAGGGGTCTCAAGAAGCAGCAGATGGGGTACTGAGCGGTGAGAAGGGCTACGGCCTCAGTCGATCTTCATTCCAACCCTCACCTATGGTCATGATGTCTGGGTTCACATTGATTGACAGCCATTAGTTTCCCCCTCCTGACTTTGGCCTTCTCTGATTGGTTAAAAGGGCGAGTCACAAACTTTGAGAGGGAATGTCTGCAGCTGAGAGGCTGTTGAGTGACTCACAGAAACATCTGACAGCACCCCCCACATTAACATATGTTTCAGAGCATATTTTTTAAAAGTTCAATATTGTATCATTAAGTCTTAAGAGATTCTCTGATCAGCAGTCATGGATCATAAATCATAAGACGACTCCTCATCCTGTCTGAAACTCACAACAGGAAGACTTATTCACAGAACACACACACACACACACACACACACACACACACACACACACACACGACATGTCGACCTATCAATCTTCAGCTGATGTGAAGTCAGTAGGCTGACAGAAGAAGCCTTCCTCGTCTCTCAGCGTGTTAGTTAGAGCTGTGTCTGTACTGTAGACCAGTCTCATTTTGCTTTGTTGTCTTGACTGTGCCAGTTTGGTTTAATTGTGCAATGTGCCAGTTTTTTTTCATTGCTTAAAAAAAAAAGCACTCACACAACCTGAATTTTACACATGGTCATTGGTCAGGCAGGTGTAACTAACACATTTTGATCTGATCCTCTGAACTGAACCAGTGACAAGTTATCCAGCTTTTTGATTTCAGAAAACGTGAGTAAAGCCCAAAAATCACTGTAAACACAGGCCCCAACAGCCAAACAAACAACTTTGCGTTGGCTGATGTATTTTTTATGAATTGTTTGGTACGGACATTGTGCATGTCTTAATTTTGGGTCCAGCCAACATGCAGCAGGAGCTGGTGTGTTAATGTAGTCCCTGCAGCTCACCAGGTTCTGTTTGGCTTCTTTATTTCTTTTTCTTGATGGGTGGGGGCTATAATGTTTCATCCTGCCTGAGCCATTAAAGCTCTTTATATCTACAGATAAAAGGATTAGAGATGCTTCATGTGGGTGTGTTTACCCTGAAGTGTCTTTGAATAGAAGAGCCAGAAAAATGCCGCCTGCTCTTGATTGTCACCTGATTTAAAAAATAAATAAATAAAAAACGGAACCATGTTTTAAAATGGTCATTCACTCTTCAGAAAAACTTCCTAAGCGTCCATGCAGACTAAGATGTGCTTCTCTTGTTCTGGCTCTAGTTTTGACCGTGGGTTGGGGGGCTTTGAGATGGACCTGCGTCTCCGGGACCACCTGGCCAAACTGTTCAACGAGCAGAAGAAGAGCAAGAAGGATGTGAGGGAGAACCACCGGGCCATGGCCAAACTCCTCAAAGAGGCTCAGAGGCTCAAGACGGTGCTCAGTGCAAATGTGGAATTCATGGCCCAGGTGAGTGCAGTGATGCAACCCCTGAGCCCTCAGTTCTTCCTGCTGGTTGTGCACCTCACAGTCATGTTGTGTGTCAGAACCATCTGCAGCTCCTTGATTCACTTAATTATAAAAAAAAAAACTGTCAACATTTTAAATCTTAAATTCAGTTTTAAAGCCCAGAAATGAAATTACGTCAATCAATCAGTGATCCTAACTTGTGGTTCACTGAGTTGTGGTTATCAGTACCATTACAGTGAAAGAACAAATGTTTTTTGCAGGTGGAAGGTTTGATGGATGACATTGACTTCAAAGCTAAGGTGACCAGGACTGAGTTTGAAGAGCTGTGTGCTGATCTCTTTGAAAGAGTTCCACGCCCGGTGCAGGACGCCCTCTCTGCTGCAGAGATGAAGCTGGTCAGTTTTCTGTGATCTGGTGCAGCTCAGTCGTCTCACATGACAGGAGAAGATGAAACTTTAATGATCCCTGTGGGCAGATTTGGCTGCTTGTAGCTGCAGACACAGGAAATAGATCAGACAAGAAGAGGAAATGGTAGACTATAGGCATATACATGTTGTTGCTTGAAACAAAATTAGCAACTTGAACTATCAAAAAAAAGATTTAAATTATCTCTCCCCCTTCTCCCTCATTGAAAAATCCAGAGTTTACAAAATATGCAGAGTTAGTGGATTTCAAAAGAGTAATGATATCATAAATTCTGCAGATACAGCCAGGTGTAAAACTGACCCCCTCCCCTTCTACTGTCTATGTCTACTGTCAAACTGCAGATACATCGTTCTGCACAGTGCAACTCAAACATCATGGGAACAATAAGGGAAACGCATTTAAGGGAATTTCTTAGAAGCTTTAAAGACAGAAGTGAGGAAATAGGACCAGTTAGAGTCTTGATGTAATATGCTGCTGATTACTTCATTTGTAATATTATTTAATCTGTTATTGAGATTTTGCTTATTGGGCCTTTATTCTTATATGTTGCTGTTGTTAAGGACTTTTTCTTTGCTTAATTAAAAAGAATGGTCATGAAAAAATACATAGAAAAATTTAAAATATGACAAAATTATGATATATGAAATGATGGTAAACCAATGGGGATTAATAGAAAAAACTGGTTTGTTGATGACCTGTTTCTTTGAATACGAATACACCCGTCATCTGAACACATGCTACACCCACTCTGAAGTGAAACATTGCTCAAAAAGACAAACAACTTGATGAGGTCAGATGCCATTAAAAGGTGTAGACTGATGATGTGTTGCTGCCGGCCAGAGTCAGTTTTATTAGTGTCAGTTAATGGACGTCTGCATCACTGCTGTGAATCTGATATTTGTGCCAACAGGATGAAGTAGAGCAGGTGATTTTAGTAGGTGGCTCCACCCGCGTCCCCAAAGTCCAGGAAGTGCTGCTCAAAGCTGTGGGGAAGTAAGTGTCAACCACAGAGTTGCTGCTCTGATTTGAATAACTTTCACTTTCAAAGCTGTAAATAAAGAATTGCATCCTGCCATAGCTTGAACTTTGATTTCCATTATTAGAGAGAACTGAGTTGTACCTCTGCAGGTGTACAGCTGTGATTGTGTGTTTTTCCCTGCAGAGAGGAGCTGGGGAAGAACATCAATGCAGATGAGGCAGCAGCCATGGGCGCTGTGTACCAGGCTGCTGCCCTCAGCAAGGCCTTTAAGGTCAAACCCTTCCTGGTCCGAGATGCAGCTGTCTTCCCCATTCAGGTCAGTGCAGGTCGTGGCTGCTGATTCATGCTGCTGGAGATGAATTTAAATGACATCCCTTCAGAAACCACTGGTGAAAGTTTTGGCTTTGCTCATAGATGAACTATATTATCCCTGACAGCTGTATTTTAACAACACTCAGCTGTGGAGGTGATGTGTCTGAAACGCAGTCATTTTATATCAGTGTCTCTCATGTGTATACCGTTGTGTTTTAAGCAGGACTAAAATCAAACTCATTGTTCACTGTTGATGTAAAAATATATGCTGAACTCCTGCAATGTTCATGTAATTTATTCCATCAGGTGGAGTTCACCCGAGAGACGGAGGAGGACGGGGTCAAAACTGTGAAACACAACAAGCGTATCCTGTTCCAGAGGATGGCGCCCTACCCCCAGCGCAAGGTCATCACATTCAACCGCTACAACGACGATTTTGCTTTCTACATCAACTACGGCGACCTCAGCTTCCTGAGCCAGGACGATCTCAGGTTGGACAGCTGCTGCTCTTCATGACATTTCTATAAAAAAAGAGAAAATGTAGAAAATTTATATTAGGACGATGACTGGACTCAGTTGTTGCTTTGACCCACATTCCCTCATGATTTACATGGATTTGAATGTCAGACCTGCTCTCTCCTGTCCCTGTTGCAGCGTGTTCGGCTCTCTTAACCTGACCACAGTCAAACTGTCAGGAGTGGGCAGCAGCTTTCAGAAACACACAGACGCAGAGTCAAAAGGCATCAAAGCCCATTTCAACATGGATGAAAGTGGAGTGCTCCTGCTGGACCGGGTCAGTGATGAACAGTCTCCCAGTCAAACCAGTAGAAACAGCTCTAACTGCTCTGTGTCTCATCTGTTTAATGTCACCTGCCAAGGCTATTACAGGAAAGACACTGTCAGGATAATGGGTTAAACTGCTCTCTGTTACGTACTTGGACTGTGTCTCTCCTGTTGCCATGGAGATCAGTGAAGCTTATTGAACCGAAGCCAAAAATAACTGACTCCAAGGGCTTTACTCAAAGGAGATTAATTACAGTGAAAAGCAAATATCTGAGTATTTATGCATCAACTTCCATTGGGTACAATTCAAATCAACTGCTTCTTGTTTTATTGAATTAGTTGAATAATCACAGAATCAAATGTAATCCTTCATTGTTGTCATTTCCATTCTCAGGTGGAGTCTGTCTTTGAAACGATAGTGGAGGAGAAAGAAGAGGAGTCAACATTAACCAGTAGGTTTTGCAACCACATGTGTGTAACCTCAGCCTGAAATCTCTGGGCGGTGGTGGAGGAGTGGCACCTCAGGCTCTTTGTTGTTGTGGAGGCAACCGTGTTTTTTAAAATTTTTTTTATCCGTACTTGAATTTGCTTTGTCATTCTGTGTGGTACTTTGGTTCCCGACACTCAGTTCACTAAAGGAGCTATTTGCAAATTTTGCTATTGCTGTATAGCTAACGTTAGCATTAGCAGCTGTTTTACTCACCAGTCAGAAGAAACGTGTTGGATTCAGCATCAAACTTTATTCCTTTACAAGAGTTGTCCACAGAGGTGGAGAACAACTCCAATGTTAACTCTTGTCTCTATCACAACTTCTCTCCCACCGAAGTTAGCATGCTAACCAGCTAGCCTGGTCCATCTCATCACTTTCTGATAGTGACACACTGTAACCCCCAGTCTGTTCTGAAGAACAGAGGGCGTATTACAACCTTTTGTCTTGTAACGATGGCTGAAGCTCTTGTCACATGACCATCACCACCACCCGCTCCCGGCAAGAAAACATGTTCAGCACCAGAGAAAACTTTCAACTATCTCCTTTAAATGAGACAGTGCAAAGAGAGCTTTTGGTGTTTTGATGGAAACTAAATCTTAGTCGTGGCTCTGAAACGTCCGATCTGGCACAAAGTCAAACTGTTACCAAGAGCAAAGTAAATACTTCGAGCAATTATTTCATTATTATATTAACAATTATTATTAAACTGAAAACCCGTAAATGTGTTTTTAAATCAGTATAAAAAATAATGTGTGTGCATTGGAAACGTGGTTAAATAAGGGATGTCAGTACAGCTTCCTGCACTGATGTTTTATAGTGTCTGTTGGTCACAGCTGAGTGAAAGTGAAAGCCTAGCATCTGTCTGAAGGCAGCAGGACACTGATGATAAATCTGCAGCCTCTGATTTCAGAAACCAGACTGTGTGTCATTACACACGGTGCCATTACCTCCATTATATTAAAACTGAAATACTACACACATCTATACACACCTGTAGACACCTCTATACACGTCTATACACATCTGCATACCTGTACACACCTCAGACTGGTGGGTTAAAACATGTGGGAGGCTCATTATCTTGTCATCTGTGTTACTGTATATTTGACTCATCATTACGTAACTGAGCCAACACTTTGCTGTCTTTCAGAATTGGGTAACACAATTTCCACCTTGTTTGGAGGCGGATCCTCAGAACCTGCTCCAAATGTAACCGAACCTGTCCAGGTAACTGCAGCTGTATCCACAACACAACAGTAGAGCCCGCATGAACTCTAGATTTTACATTTAGGATGAATTGCTTTGTCTCCACATCATGGCTGTTCTGTAACTGTTGGTGGCATCGCTCACACATGGCCTGAGATCGTAGCTAACGTTGTTTACTGATTTGTCGTGTCCAGGACGAGGAGGAAGTGCCTCCAGAGTCAGGGAAGGACGAGAAGGACGAGCCCCAGAAGGACGAGGCGGCCAAGGAGAAGCAGGACGATTCAGAGAAGAGTGCAGGTGAAGAGAAGAGCCAGGAGAAGACAGAGGAGGCAGGCAGCAAGACTGATGCCAAGGTAAAATCTGTCACACGTAATCTCTGAGTAACACAGCTCACTCAGACTGTCCACTGTAGAGTGGTTTTAAATTGATAAGGAGACTTGATGTTGAAAGTAACCATGTCCCTGCTGGTGAAGGAGGAGAAGGACGAAGAGAAACCTGGACCCTCGGAGGCAGAGAAGGATGTTGAGAAGAAGGCAAAACCTCAGAAGAAGACCAAGATCTCAGAAGACATCACAGTGGAACTCGTCATCAACGACATCTCTGATCCCGCTCCGGATGATGTCACTTCCTCTCAGAAGAAGTAAAGCAGCAATTTTCTTTTCTCTTTTGTTGTTTTTTGATTCTCAGTTGTCTCGGCTAAAACCAGTGTCTGTGTCTTTTCAGGCTGCAGGATTTGACAGACAGAGACCTGGCCAAACAGGAGAGGGAGAAGACACTTAACAGCCTGGAAGCTTTTATCTTCGAGACACAGGTGAGCAACACAAACTGTTTTATCAGGCCTTGTTTTTAAACAAGGAACTGTAAAGTTGCCATTGAGGCTTAGATGGAATACAGTTTAACGTAAAGGTGCAGCCAGTGTAATCAGAAAGATGGACACAAGAGAAAACATGATGTAAAAGCCACAATCAGGGAGGTGGAGCCTCCTCCCGAAAACACACAGACCTTTACTCCACAATATGATCTCTCCAGGACAAGCTGTACCAGGACGATTACCAGCTGGTGGTGTCCGAGGAGGAGAAGGAGCAGATTTCTGCCAAGCTGAAGGAGGTGTCAGAGTGGATGGACGAGGACGGTTACACGGCCACCACCAAGCAGCTGAGAGAGAAGCTGTCTCAGCTGAAGAGCTTGTGTAAGGACATGTTTTTCAGAGTGGATGAGCGACGCAAGTGGCCAGACCGCCTGGCTGCTCTGGACAGCATGCTCAACACCTCCAGCTTCTTTCTCAGGTGAGCTCAGCTGTAAGGACAGTTTCAGTTCTCAGACAGACGGTTCTCACAAAACCTGGTTTAAACTTGAGGCAGCTGAAGAAGACGTAGTGTAATAGTTGTGTTTCTTTTACAGGAGCGCCAAACTGATTCCAGAGGACGACCAGATCTTCACCGAGGTTGAGCTGAATACGCTGGAAAAAGTCATCAATGAAACAACGGTAGGTTGCTGAAGGTTATTATGTCCTCAGGCTCGCAGCTCACAGACAGATTGAAAATAGAAATTAAAGCAGCAGAGGATGAAACCTCCTGACTTTCAGAGTCAAATTCCAAAAATGCTATATCCTACATTTTGTAGAATGCAACACAGTGGTGTATTTCCTCTGACATCACTGTCACGTCATGAGACTGTAGTTCTACTTGTATCAAGTAAACTGATTTTCACGTGTCAAATCTCTGTCTGCTCCAGACGTGGAAGAACGAGACGGTGGCAGAGCAGGAGAAACGCTCTCCCAAAGAGCGGCCGATCCTACTGTCCAAAGACATCGAGGCCAAGCTGACTCTGCTGGACCGAGAGGTCAACTACCTGCTCAACAAGGCCAAGTTTGCCAAGCCGAAGGCTAAAGCCAAAGCCAAGAACAGCACCAGCTCAGATAAAAGCAGCAAGGCCAACAGCACAGCCGAGGAGAAAGTCATCCCTCCCACAGAGGAGAGCACAGACACAAAGAGTGGTGGGTTTTATTAACTACTCCTCTGTGAGCGTGAGAACAGAATCAGGCTCAAAATAACATGTCACTGTCACTTTTCATTTAAACACAGAAACCCCAGAGGAGGTGCAGCAGGGCGAAGCCCCGCCCACCGAGGAGAGCTCCGTACACATAGACTCAGACAGCCAATCACAGCCCACAGAGGAAACGACAACCACAGGTCGGTCTGCCAAACCAGTTGCTGATGATGCTGGAGAACTTTAGGGGTTGACAAAATAATAGGGACATATTAAATGTGGCCCAGATCAACACTAAACTACAAAATAAATAAACTGAGTTGATTTGTACAGCAGCTCTGGATATGTGCACATGAAATGTTTTTTCTCAAATAAGGAACATGAAAGTGTAATACTTAAAGTTAAATACTTCAAGTTATAGTGTTTAGTAGAGCTGAACAGTTAATCAAATATTATCGAAATCATATGTCACAGTTGCAGTATGATTGTTTTTCAGCTCTAGTTTGTAGTCTTATTGGAACGTGACATTTGATCACGTCTGGATGACAACATGTTAACACAAACCAAAATATCATGAAACTGAAAAGCCAGAGTGTGATGGTGTGTTTCTGTGATGACATTTATTAAAAGGTTGTATTACATTCTTGTCTCATCCAAAGGAGCATTTGTTTTACATTTTGACAAGTTATGACATAAAGTGGTTTAAAAAGGCAAAAGTCTGCTGCTTGCTGTGTGACATGATGCGAGTACTTGAACATGATGAGGTGACAAACCAGGTCTGATCCTTCCCTCCTACATCCAGCTTCTGAAGACACTTTGAAGCGTCACACAGATGCAGTCTCATCTTGTCTTGTTGGATCAGTTGAATCAGTGGTTGGAGGACTGGAGAGTGTGTGTGCTTTTCTGTCCTAATGAACAGAGCTGATGTTATGTCACATACGTTCACTTGTCATTTTCTCCGTCTCTGTCCTCATTTTCAGGACCAGTGGAGAAGGCCCAACATGAAAACCACATAGAGGATGAATTATAACAGCTGGAACTGGGGAAAAAAATCACTATATTTATTGACAGTGTATAAATGTTCAAGTTCCTTCTCGCTCTTTTTTTTTTTTTTCCTTTTTCCATTTGGATTTCCTTATTCTGTCTCTTTTTGTTTGATTTTATTTTGTTTTGTGCCCCGTTTGTTTGACTGCTGGAAGCTAAATGGAAAAGGATCGGAGACCACTCGTCCTGTTCCCCCTCTGTCTCCTGTGCCGCACATCTCTTCTGTCTTCATGGAGAAAGAACCAGTTTAACAGAAATAAAGCCCAAGACTCTGTCTGAGCTGTGATAGACGCATGGTCCAGACTAAATACCCATCTCACATCCTGATACAGATGGAGGTGTTCGCTGTGCATGGCCATATTGAAAGAACTATAGACATTTGACAAGGGTGAGTGCTCTACTCATCATTCATAACGACTTGTCAGCCATGACTATTTCACTTCCTGCTTTGTCCTCTGCACTGTATCCTCAGCCATGGTGTGTTGTTGTGAGGTTAGTATTTGTCCAAACACCTTCCTCCTATGGTGGCCCTGAGGGCCCAACGCACTGCAACTTAAGAAAACGTATGTAAACACAAAATAATCAGAACACATCTTCATTCATTTGGTAATGCGTGCTGCAAATACAACACAACCAAATACACAAACGTGCTACAAATACAACACAGTGGTGTTTACAGGGGACACTAAAAACTGGTGAACCAGGCTGTTATGTAGTTATTGTTGTTCAGTGCTTTGTGACTTGTGAAGTTAAAAGCATTGAGCAACAGGTGCACATGGATGTGTTATAATAAGTGCAAGTGTGTCCAAGCGGGGTTCATCACTTTAGTGTCCCCTGGTGACACTGCCGTTGTGTTGAGTATCTTCCTGAATTTGTTTGTGTTTTATCTGTTTGCATGTGTTTTCTTAAGCTGCAGTGTGTTGAGTTCTCTGGGCCACCGTAGCTTCCCCTTTACTCGCATTTCATGGGAACTAAGTAAGTGCACGTGAGTCCTCTGGAGGAATCTCCATGGGTTTTGTTTTGTTTTGTTTTTTTCACCCCTAACCCTGGAAATTTATTATGCCAGATACATTGTAGGGAAATCTGTAGAAAAGGTGGAAGCCAATCTCATATATATACGGTTTTGTCAGTTGGTTTGAATGGAAAGAATCTTTATTCTGGTGAACCTGTAACTTTGTCCTGTAACTTTTGATGGGGCACCATGATGCAATAATGGAAGTCAAACTATAATTACTGACAGGGCAAATCAGAGGTGTCAAATCTAAATTCTGCTGAAGCAAGTCAGCTGTGGAGACGGATGGCTGATAAAATACCAGAAATGCTGGTGCATCATATATAAACGTGCAGAAGGTGGATCTACCTGCTTCGTAACACAACCACTGAAGCTGTGTCCTGAAGTGATTAGTCGCTGACATTTCCATGTTTAAGTTTGCCCACTGATGATGGAAGTTGTTTCCTGGTGAATGTCCAGTATCACACAGCCCCTGAAGGTCATCCTCACCACCAGCATTTAGTTTTCTTCTGATTACTGACTGAACAGAATCACGATTACCTCAAAGAAGAAGCACATGCTTGGGTCCATCCTGTAGCCGTTAATGTGGGTGATTGACTGCTCAGCTTCTCCCGTGCAGGCTGAGAGCTAGTGATAAAACTGAGTTGCCAAATAGGGAAAATTTCAACAGTGTCTCCATAAATGTGCTGAGTGTCAGTTGTCTGGTCCAGCTGGATGAACCAAAATGAATCATGAATTCGTTTTTCTACTAATGCCAATACGACTGTGGACATGTGTGTGAATGTGTTTCAGTGACAAACCTCATGTTTTCAAGTCTCACGCGCTGCTAAACATCATAGAGGTGGTGTGTTAGTGTTGTCGACGTGCCCCGCGGTGTGGATTCCTGCTGAGATGTTGGCTCCATTTTTTTTTTTTTTCCCCATCAGAACAGGGAGGGGTTGTGGGCTCTGGATTAGTGTGGCTGAGTTTTGTGCTTCTGTGTTTGCAGCACTCTGAATTATTTGAAAGTGGAACTGAAAAATACAAACCAAGCCAGGAATGGAAGACACAATGTTGTTTCTAAACTGTTAATAAAAAATCTTTTTTTGTTTTTAATTTGTTTGTCGTTTTGTTAATATCCTAACATTCTTAGTTTGGGGTTGATGCATTGAAGCATACAACTCAGGGTCAGTGTTTGTGCCTGCACACATCCCTTCTATTGAAGTGCCCTCGAGCAGGACACTGCTCTTGTCCAAGGTACTGTTGTTCTAAGACACACGTTCATCCAAAAAGTCTTAATTCTTCAGAACCTTTCAAACTGATGCTAAAGTCATTATTCCCCTTGTCAATCCACACTCAATATCTCACAATGACAAAGCCAAAACAGGATTTTAGAATCTTTTGTAGATTTATTAAATATTAAAACTGAAGCTTAGGGACAGGAATCTGTCGAGGCACAGGTCTGGGGAAGGATACGAAACACTTCTGGAAGAAGTCTGGAACAACCAGGACTCTTCTAGAGCTGGACCTGGTCTAACTGAGACATCAGAGGAGAAGGATCCAGAGATCCTGTGTGGCGATGGAGAAACTTCCAGAAGAACGAACATCACTGCAGCTCTCCACTGATCTGGACTTGATGGCAGAGTGTCCAGACGAAGCCTCTCCTCAGTGACAGACACATGAAAGCTGAAAGGACTCTCAGACTGTGAGAAACAAGCTTCTCTGTTCTAATGATAAAAACCGGGCACCACGCATCACCTGCCCAATGCTATCCCAACAGTGAACCATGGTTGTGGCAGCATCATGTGATGCTGTGGGGGTGCTTTTCAGCAGCTGGGGGAAGGGTGACAATAATGAGCTACTATAAACACAGTCAGGACTTCACATGTTCCTCAGGCCTCACAGACCTCGAACATGGAAGGAATTAAAGAAACTGAAATGATTGTAAAAACAGCTGCTAGTTGAAATGTGCAGACTTTATGAACTGTATCAGGCCATCAGTGAACAACAGACAGCACACCCAGATGGTCTCACTATCGTCGCGGGAGATTTTAATCATGCTGATCTTAAAACTGTTCTACCGAAACTCTATCAGCATGTTAATTTCCCAACAAGGGAGAATAACACCTTGGACTTGGTTTACACCTCACTCAAAGGAGCATACAAGGCCTCCCCCCTCCCCCACATTGGACTTTCGGACCACCTCACTGTTATGCTAATGCCAGCATATAGGCCCAGAGTGAAAGTGGAAAAACCAATTCGGAAGGAGATGACTGTGTGGCCGGAGGGATCAAGGTCTGCTCTCAAGGACTGCCTTGCTACAACAGACTGGGACATGTTCAAGCAAGCAGCTACACACAACAACCGCATAGACAGTGAGGAGCTCACAGACACTGTCTTCTCATACATCCGCAAATGCACAGATGATGTAACCCACACAACAAACATCCTCACTCGGGCTAACAAGAAGCCATGGCTGACAGGGGCTGTCCATCGGCTGCTGAGGGCCAGAGACAAAGCCTTCAAAGCTGGGGATAGAATTGGCCTGAGAACAGCGAGAGCCAGCCTGTCCCGTGGCATCAGAAAAGCAAAGCAGGACTACTGGAAAAAAATCACCAACCACTTCAAGGAGAGCAGAGACACGCGCAGCCGGTGGCAGGGCATCCAGACCATCACGGATGACAAGCCTGCATCACAGACCTGTGACAACAACAACTCTCTGCTGAACGACCTCAACAGCTTCTTTGCACGGTTTGAATCAACAAACAACACAAGCCCACAGAAAACTCCACCCCCCCCCCCACGACCAGGCTCTCTGCCTGTCTGCTGAAAGTGTGAAGAGGGCACTCTCCCACCATCAACCCCCGCAAAGCAACAGGTCCAGACAACATTCCAGGACAAGTACTGAGGGACTGCGCAGAGGAGCTTACGGATATCTTCACAGATATCTTCAACACTTCTCTGAGTCAAGCTGCTGTTCCATCACTTTTCAAGACCTCCATCATCATACCTGTGCCAAAGAAACCGGCTCCATCCTGCTTCAGTGACTATCGCCCTGTGGCACTGACCCCCATCATTATGAAGTGCTTTGAACGGCTGGTCATGTCTCACATCAAATCAAACCTCCCCCCCACCCTGGACCCCTTTCAGTTCACATACAGAGCAAAACGTTCCACAGAAGACGCAATCTGCTCTGCTCTCCACCCAGCCCTCACCCACCTGGAAAAAGCAGACTCATACGTGAGAATGCTCTTCATAGACTTTAGTTCGGCCTTCAACACGATAATCCCACAACAACTCATCTGCAAACTGGACCAGCTGGGGCTCAACACCTCACTTTGCAACTGGATCCTGGACTTCCTCATTGAGAGGCCACAAGCAGTACAAGTCGGCAACAACACCTCGAACAGCATCACACTCAGCACAGGGGCCCCACAAGGCTGTGTGCTCAGTCCCCTGCTCTTCACCCTGCTGACTCACGACTGCACACCAACCTACAGCACCAATCACATGGTGAAGTTTGCGGACGACACAACTCTGGTGGGTCTCATCACCAAGAACGATGAGACCCACTACAGGAAGGAGGTCAACCTTCTGACCACGTGGTGCAGGGACAACAACCTCCTACTGAATGTCAGCAAAACAAAGGAGATTGTGGTGGACTTCAGGAAGAGCCACACTGAACACCCACCACTGACCATCGATGGTGCTGCTGTGGAGAGAGTGGGCAGCGCCAAATTCCTGGGGGTGCACATCAGTGAGGACCTCTCCTGGGCCACCAACTCTGCATCACTGGCGAGGAAAGCCCAGCGGCGCCTCTACTTCCTCTGCAAGCTGAAGAAAGCGAAAGCTCCCATACCCATCCTGAACACATTCTACAGGGGCACCACTGAAAGCATCCTGTCCAGCTGCATCACTGTGTGGGGCGGTGGCTGCAACGCATAGTGAACACAGCTGGCAGGATCATTGGTGCCACACTCCCTTCCTTGGAAGACATCTATACCACCCGCCTCACCCGGAAAGCCATCTCGATGGCGAGCGACACCAACCACCCTGCACACAGACTGTTCAGCCTCCTACCCTCTGGAAGAAGGTATAGGAGCCTTCGCTGCCGCACCACCAGACTCAGCAACAGCCTCATACACCAAGCTATCAGGAAGCTAAACTCTCTCCCCTCACCCCCCCCAGCCATACCCCCCAGACTGACAGGAAGCTGACCCCCCCCGGAAAGGAAAAATCACTCAGGACTCTGTCCCCTGCACTTCCGTTACCTGTATTCCGTTTATATGACCACTTACCACACGAACTGAAACTGGCTGCTGTCCACTTTCTACTTGCACTATTAATGTCAAATTGCTGCCTTTACTGAATCACCTTTACACTACAATAACCCAACTTGCACAGAAACTCCTGCTGCTACTCCCAGTTATACGTATCTCATTTAGTTATTTTATTTATCTCTTTAGTATTAGGAAACGTCCTATTTTATGTAGAATTGAATGTATACTTAGCATTAGGAAATGTCTTGTCTTGTCTTATCTGTCGTGCCTGTGCAGTGTGCACTTTATATGTTCCACCGCGGGAGAGTGGGAAACGTCCTTTCGATTCCTTTGTATGTCTTAACATGTGAAGAAATTGACAATAAAGCTACTTTGACTTTTTTGACTTTGACTTTGACTAAGTAATGCCATTATTAAAAATACTAGTATAACAGTACAGTATTGTAGATTTATATACTCTGAGCATTTCATTAAGAACACCTGCTTATTCATGCAATTATCCAATCAGCCAATCGTGTGGCAGAGGATCAGTGCATAAACTCATGCAGATACAGGTCAGGAGGTTCAGTTTGTGTTCACATGAAACATCAGGATGAGGTAAAAATGTGATCTAAGTGACTCTGACCATATCATGGTTGTTAGTGTCAGATGGCTGGTGTGAGTGTTTCTGAAGCTGCTGATCTCCTGGATTTTCACTCACAACAGTCTTTAGAGTTTTTATTCAGAATGGAGCCAGAAACAAAACCCTTCCAGTGAGTAACAGCTCTGTGGAGGAAATACCTGGTTGACGAGAGAGATCAGAGGAGAATGGACAGCCTGGGTGGAACTGACAGGCTACAGTCACACAGATAACCAGTCTTTACAGCCGTGTTGAGCAGAAAAGCTTCAAAATGAACAACATGTCCACCCTTGATGTGGATGGACTACAACAGCAGAAGACCACATATCAGGCTCCACTTCTTGCCACCAAAAACCGAAACCTGAGACTGCAGTGGACACAGACTCCATCCAATCCAGTAGAACACCTAATAACGTGCTCAGTGAGTGAACATCAGTTTTGTTACATCTTCTAAAATGAGGCAAGAAACATCCTAGGAATTCACTATAAATAACAACATAACAATCTTATCAAACACCTTTATTCGGAATAAAAGTACAAAAACTCATGAACCTTCAAAAGATATAAAAATATTTATTAAAAAAAACCCTGAATGTGAACTACAATACCGATCACCTGTAACACAGCCTGCAATATCCCACAAATCCATTACCCAACATCAGAGTATAAAATGGAAACAGAAGCCTAAAGCAGTGTATAAAAGTTATATAGTGTTATTATGAATGCACGGACAGGGTTGTTTCTACTGTCTGACTTGTCAGGAAATAATTAACTTAATATCAAAGACACATGGCCAACTGTAAAAATGAGACTCTTTCATTTGCCCTGTTTACTCATGTTCTTCGTCTGTGCTACATGAAAGGGGTTGAAGTGAAAAGATTAGAAGATACAACTTTCTGCCATTCTTCTTCCTCTGGTGCTTTTTCAAGAAAGCTGTATTGTATGTGATAATATCAACAATTAATGCAAAAGTCAGAGGTTACTGAATGACCTTCCTGCAGTGATGTAAACCATACTGTATGAATGAATGAAACAAGGCACAATCCTCTTCATTCTGCTTTGACCTTCTGTCACTTTTGTGGGTACAGAATTGTCTTGTTGATAATGATATTGGACTTGTACATGTGGTAAATGACAAAAACCACCAGAGTAAGGCAGATGGCTCCAACAACCCCCGCCACCACTGAGACAGCCAGGACGGTGCTGTTCACATGGGACTGTGGAGAGTCTGGGAAGGAAAGAAACACCAAGGATTGGACCAAACAGAGCAGTGTACACTTTCTATACTGATGAGCATGACTGTACAGTGTATTTATAAACAACATTTAAAATTAGTTCCCATGATCACTCACCAAGGGTACTGCTATGCTGATTGATGACAGGTAAAGATCCATCTATCCATCTATTTTTGGCAGATGATTATTATTATTATTATTATCCTATCCTATCTAGTTATTATCCAATATTTCTACTTGTATAATTTAATTAAGTTTTTCTTTTTACTGTTGAGGGCTGGAGGGAGAGTTCCCTCGGCTGAGACTGTCTGAAAAGCTTGGTTCAAATCCTAGCACTAAGGAACTCACCTGTATCCGCCCCTCCTAGCAAAGGCCCCAAAACAGGGTCCTAGGTTACCTTTTCCAGGCTAGGACTGTTTACCTGGCCTTTCATTTTGGATCCATTAATTTACTAATACACTTACTATTCCCTGGATTATTGTGACACTGTTGTCCAATGTTCTTGTATCTGTGTCAGTTGATAAATCTACAAGATTACAGGACATGCTGATAGTGTAAACATACCTCCAGGTGCCAGTAAATATCCTGCAAGAAGACAAAAGAAACTCCCAATCAACTCATGCAGACAGTTATTACCAGTATGATTCAACAAACATGTAACTGGACCTTCATTACAGTATCTCACCATTATCTGAGCGGGTGATGATGGGGCCTGAGCTGATGGTTGCCATGTCACTCACTATGGTGCCCTGGTTGTTGCTGATGCTGCGACGCCTCCTCGAGCTGGTGCCGCTGGTACAGTTCTGCAGGTGAGTCAGATGATTGGCATTTTGTTTTGGACAGTTTTCAGGTAGAAATAAAAGTAGCTCAGGCTGCTAAAGTGTGTAAGAGTATTTGGGAAAAAGCAGTAAAAAGAAGAAGAACACTCCTGATGACCATTAAAAATACACAACCCACTGTACATTGTTTATATGTAGATCCATAGCATCTCATTTGTGTAGCCCAGTATCCAAAGCAATTATGCCCGTATTGAACGAATCTGCACCTACAATTTACTTCCAATGCAAATGTTCAGTGCCAATTGGATGGAAGGAAGTGGTGTCCTGGGGGAGTGTGTATGAAGCCAGGCATGAAGTCAGGGTATGGGGGTCAGGGCGTGACCTGTCAAATCTTTCCCAAGTGAATCCTTTGGATATTATCTGGAAGAGCTGGTTTGAGGTTGTTGGTGCCAAACAAGGATCGACCAGTTCCTAAATCCAAGGGTTCACTTACTTTCTCCACCAGCGCTGTGAATGTTTCATAGTTGTGTTCAATAAAGACAGCAAAGATTATAATTGTTTCTGCGCTATTACCCTTTAATGTTCTGCGCAACCATTTGGTAACACACATTTTGATTCACTATATCTCCTATAAAACTGTATTGAACTTAACTCAACCTGAGTGAGCCATCTCTAAACTCACTTGGTTTAGTTATGTTTTGCTAAAGAAATCCATTAGATGTCACTGTGTCTTTAAGTGGTGTGCCTTTTCAGTTTGCCTCCAAACCAGGAAGTGATAAGAGAAAATTGACCCAAGACATATTGATAAATTCTGGTGAAATTTTCAAAGACAAGCACATTTTTTTTGACATATTTTAGCTTCTAAGATCTTACTTAACAGAATTATGTAACTTGATGCAACAAAAAGCAGTCTAATAAGTCAAATAACTTTTTTTAAAACATGCTCTACCAAGCGGTTGAATTGTCATTTTATGGTAAAGGTAGAGAAGTGAGCTAATGTAATTAAAATTGACTATTTACTATGGAATAAATAACTTCTGGTCACTCATTGTTGTTAAAATGACACATTTAATGATATTCCATTATATGCATGTTGAAATAATTTTATAAGTGAGTGATTTTTAATGGCTAAAAACATGCTTCACTAAACTACAGTTGAACAATAAAGGTAGCGATGCTAAGAAAAGTAATTTACATTTTTAATTAATAAATTAATCAATTAAACAAAAAATATGAACATCCACTGTTATTAACATCATATATTTAATGTGATTCCATTATAGATTTGATGAAAAAGGGGTCAAATCAATATGATTTTTCACCATTTCTGAGATGTTTTCAAAGTACCGCAAATATGGCAAATATCTATAATAAATATGTGGAAATAATACTAATACTGGTAATACTATTAATTGCATGGTAACAAATTAACATGTTTTTGTACTAATAATGGTGGAACAAAGAGACCAATACACAAGAATGCTGTCCCGTGCCCATCACTCATCCCTGCCTACAAATAGCATATGGGAGGCAGCGATCTTTCTGACATGCTGGTAAACAGGTACAAGACCCCAACAAGTCAAGTCAGTGGTACTTTCCCCTGTGTGGATACATTATTGACCTGTGGATCTCAAATGCCTGGCTGGTCTACAGAAGGGACTATGGCCTACTGAATGAAACACCAGTGCTTTTAATGAGGTTCAGGTTGGGAGTTGGCCACAGTTTGGGGGCAAGTCAACACGCCAGCATCCAAAGTTGGCCAACCATCATCCTAGTCTCCACCACAGATGTTGTCTCAGAATAAATGCTACACCCCAAGACCCACACAACCACAACCAGATGCATTGTGACAACTGTGAACATTTGCCACTTTACTCTGACAAGCGAGGGTGGTGCAACCTCTGTACAAAAGGTGTATCAAGATGGAAATGCCAGAAATTGAATATTTTCCTATGTTTGAATGCAAAGCAGGAATGCTTTGTAGCATACCCTCAGAAATAGAGTAGATTAAATGGCCAAGAAAAAATTACTACAAGTGCTGCTGCACCACCAGCCAAAAACCATTTGTGCTGTTGCATGACCAGCCAAAAAAATGTGTGCTGTTGTACTGCCCCAGAGATGAGCAAGTTCAATTAATTTCTTGAAAAAGTTAGCATTCTATTTGACCTTTTCTGAATATCTTAGCCTGATAGCCTTCAGCTATCAGGCTCCTCTCCTGTGGAACCAGCTCCCAGTGTGGGTTCGGGAGGCAGACCCCCTCTCTACCTTTAAGATCAGGCTTAAAACTGTCCTGTTTAGTAAAGCTTATAGTTAGGGCTGGCTCGGGTATGTCCTGACCCATCCCTTAGTTATGCTGCTATAGAGCTAGACTGCTGGGGGATTCCCATGATGCACTGGGCGCTCTCTCTCTATTTCTGTCTCTCTCTCCCTCTCTCTCTCTCGATGACTTCATGCCATTAACTTTGTATTTTTTCTCTCCTGTAGTTTGTGCTTCTCCTCTCTCTCCCTCTCTCTGTCCTCATTCTGCAGGTATCTCTGCCTCGGGAGCAGCAGGATCCAGATCCACCACTACTCATCTTTACTATTAACCACTGTTACCTGTCATTATTATTGATAACACCATTACCAACACAGCTGTTCCTGGTCTCTCTCTCTCTCTCTCTTCTCTCCCCTCTCCTCCCCCTCCCCCTCTTTCTATCTTCTCCTAAACCCAACCGGTCGAGGCAGACCCCCCCACCCTGAGCCCGGTTCTGTTGGAGGTTTCTTCCTGTTAAAAGGGAGTTTTTCCTCCCCCCTGTCGCCAAGTGCTGCTCTTTGTGGGAACTGTTGGGTTTTTCTCTTTAACAAAGTAAGGTCTTGACCTTACCCTGTAAAGTGCCTTGAGATAATGTATATTATGATTTGGCGCTATACAAATAAAATTGAATTGAATTGAATTTATAAATGCATTTATACTTTTACCATGAAGGGACTTCTCAACCGTTTGGTAGAGGCCTATATCTAAATAACTGTGGGGTCTGTTTAAATAAAAACAATTGATTGTTGTTATTATTGACCCAAGTAAACAAAAAATGCAAAGAAATAATTTTTCTATTGTTTTTTTCTTGTAGAAGACCTTAAAGGGTGCACATTGTGTTTGTCTTTGAATAAAAAAAAAAGGGAATCACTGAACATTATACAGGGATGAATATATCTGTCCAAAATTAAAAGCTCTTATCTTGCATTTGTGAATCTGACCTGAATCAGGTTGGGGCAGAAAGAGTTCACACAGAGCCTGGTGGCACAGTGCACGTAGTAGGTGGACAGAGTCGCTTCTACGTTTTGGACAAAGCGGAAAGCCTCAAAGGAGAAACGAGCTTCCTGCTGCTGCCCGTTGAGTCCCATTACTGTCTGGCCATCACGGTCGCACCTTGAAGAGGACAGATGGAGATTTTTGTGTCCCATTCTCCAGAGTTTTCTAACAGGCTTCAGTCTAACAGAAATTCTGAAAGTCTGACTAACAGGCAGGATACCTCTTGGTTTAGCATAGGCCTAAAACAGATAACAAGACCCTCGACCCTTTAAAGGTTGTTCCTGTTCCATTATACTGTATGATATAAACTGTAAAATTTTAATTCCTGCAGATGAAAATATCAAACAATCAACAACTAAGTCACATCTAAAAAGTTACTGTACCTTTATATCTAAATATTATCTCTGGCTTTGTATTTTTATATACAACTGAATCAAGTTGTTTCACTTTCTCTGTAGTCTGGTTACTCACCCAACAAAGAGATCATGATATGTGGTGTTGATGGGGAAAGGCGAGGCTGTGGCATAACATCGGTCCAGGAACACGTTGAATCTGCAAGGAAAAGTTTTGGTATCAGCACAGACTGAAAAAGGTGGTCACTTTACCATTTTCAGGTGAGATTGTAATAGCTTCACATAGTTTTCAGACCCTTTTTTACTTTTCGCTCTTAGAATTGGAAGAAATCTCATGTGGGGTGAATTGCCCCAGCCCTAATGTAGTTAAGACTGTTTGGTGGATCTCTTTTTGTTTCTTGACAACCGTTGATTGATGCTACATCTCTGTGGGTCCACAGCAATCCACTCATGAAGATTGAAGTCGGTCGGACAATAGATTGTTTAGAAAATTGAAGGACAGTCAGAAAGGAAAATTCTTTTTATCTTTTATCTTCTGTTTATCTATTGGGACTGAAGAATTCTTGCTGTGGATCTTGTCACAGATAGAGTTTTAGAATTTTTTTTTTTTTTTTTTTTTGGTGGTTGCAACAAGTCTTATTCCTATAAAAAGAAACATTGTAGACTGATGACTCATACTGCACATGCTCAGTTACACCCTCCTCACATCAGGAAGACAGAAGACACATTCAACATCTGCTGCTGCATTTAATGAAAACAGTTGAGAGGTGAGAGAGAATGCTTTTGCATGAGCTGTATGTTTGTCAAACTGTCCAGACCTGGTCTTTTCTATGAATGAATCAAAACTTAGTTTTCAACAAAACAAAGTAACTAAAACTAAACTAAGTCACATGGTTAGCATGTGTCAAGGTCAGGTTGTCTAGCGACCACATGATGCTCTGTCATGGCTGACAGGATGGTTGCAACAAGTTGTTAACTGTCCCCAAGCTAAGCAGCCAGATGAAAACAGACCACACATAAGTAGCTTTATAAATTGTGTTGTTAGACTCTCAAGGTCTTCATATTAATAATATATTTGTCTGTTCATAAGCAATAAAATTGATTAATTGTGCCTGTTTTGACATGATATTTTGCAATCATCCCTGATCCATGTTGCAACTGTCCTCATGGTTTGGTTCAGTTGCAACATCTGAATTCTTCCATTAAAATAAATATTGTGAATGATATGTAATATATAATCATCTTTAAATGGTATGGGTAATAGCAGACAGATGTAATTTCAAACTACAAACATTTGGTTGGTCCAGTCCAAATAGTCTCTGAATGACTGAGAGAAATGCAAAAAGTGTTGCAACCATCACCAGTCTCCCCTAAGCCTGTATCCCTGAGCTAACAAGCACAGCAAACAGAACACTAATACTTTTGGCTGATCAAAATGTCAGTATATTCTTTATTTAAAGCTTCTAATTTTAGAAATAACAAATCACACAATCAGTGCACTTCAGTTGCTGAATCGGTACCTGCTGGTAAGGTTGGACGCCTTCACTTCTACAAAGATCCTGGTCTTCAGCTCCAGGCCTCCGGGGGGGATCTGCAGCGTGGAGGCGTAGCTATTGTCCTTCAGACCCAATGACAGAAGAGAGGAAGGGATGTTGTTTAGACTGATGCATGCTGTTTCTCTTGACCTGGGGGAGGGTCATTCTATTGAAACTGTTGTCTGGGTTATATGATGCAGAGTCGTTATATTAGCATTTCTATACAATGGCAGCGTTCAAAAACAGCCAAAGGAAATGGAATATAACAAAAAACAAAGGTACAAGGATGACTGAGCTGAACCGAGTTGGTGTCATCAAATTAATTCAATAGAGTTTCTTTATGCCTTTTAAGCAATTAGAATTATAAGCTAAATATATTATAAAGATTATGATTATTATTTTATGATCATTTAACTGCCTGAAATTAGTTGGTTCAAAATTTCAGAAATGTTGAGAAATTAAACACAGAAGGTTATTGAAGGGGTAATACTGGGAAATAATAGGCTAATTTACTTTCTAACCAAGAGTTAGATGAGTAGACTGACTCAAGGGAGTCGCTACATCTACCCAGCGCTTAAGAGAGGGGTCTGTCTGCAGACTGCAAGAGAGGGGCGTAACTGCAAGTGGCATAACTATTTTTACTCTGCCTTTGGAAAGAGCAAGCCGGCCCCCTTTTCCACTTTTAATGCTAAGCTGTCTCCTGGCTCCTGCTTCATATTCAGCTTCTCATCTAACTGTAGGCTTCAGGCTTCACCTAAATGTATTTGTGAATTTCCCTATAGGGATGAATAAAATCTTTCCATTAATGCCTGATGCCTTCAGACAAAATTCTAGACAAAATTCACAGGAGACATAATTTTAACAGAAATAGCCATTTTGTAAAAGATTAAAACTCCATAGGCCTTTTTCACAACAGACATGTTGAATCATACAAATAATCATATAATCTAATCATACTAAGAACATTAACAATGGCTACATCTTCTGGAAATATAAAGATGTAAGTGTACAGTGTATTTATTCATAATAATTTTCAGGAGCAGCAGGATCAAGATCTATCTCTACAACACTCATCATTACTATTATTATCATTGTTATTTATCATTATTATTGATTACACCATTACCTATAGTATATAGAGCTGTTCCTGGTCTCTCTCTCTCTTTTCCCCTTTCTCCTCCCCCCACCCCCTCTTTCTCCTCGTAAACCCAACTCATCAAGGCAGATGGCCACCCACTCTGAGCCTGGTTCTGTTGGAGGTGTCTTCCTGTTAAAGGCGAGTTTTTCCTGCATTAGTGGGAACTAACGCATTTTTCTCTACAATAAAGTAAGGTGTCAACATTATCTCAAGGTACTTTACAATGTGCCTTGAGATAATGTATATTATGATTTGGTGCTATACAAATAAAATTAAATTTAATTGAATTGAACTGGATAATTATTATAAATAACAACATATTATTTGTATTTATATTATCATTATTGGAAATAATTTAAAAATATTCCAAAATATGTATGATGAACTTTTATATGTTTTATATGTTTACATGTTGTGATCATATAGGTCATATATTAAATTAATATGCAAGTTTATTAAAACAGCATATATCTAAAATATAATCAATGTATGAAAATTGGTCTAATTTCTAATAGATTTGATATATATTTTTTTACAAATGTGATTTTGGTTTATATGTACAGTTAAAGGAGCACTTAAGTTTTTCTTGTTTTCATTTCCTAAAGAAATGTGTTGTACTTAGGACACATCATGACGGTAAGATGGTGCCACTGACTCTGACAGTGGACACACAGCAGCTCTCTGCAACATCTCCCTCTTCTCACCGAGTACAGTCGCATGCTCAGTGTGCTGATGAAACTCCCATTATTGTCTTTGACTGCCAGACTGACCCCAGACCTGTTAGGCAAAAAAAAAAAAGTTCTGTCAACAGCTGGAATTTTTTACAGGAAAAACAATCAGGTCATCATTCATATGATACATGAGGGAACAACACAGCAGGGTGAAATTCAAGCCCTCCTGAAACTAGACCCAAGTAACACACACCTCTGAGGACGCTGGCTGCTCCATGAGGTTCAACTAGATATGGTAACATGATCCCTTCTTACGTGTAGTCAGTCTGAGGTTCATTCATTCAGACTTATCTTCACAGGAACATGTTTTAATATAAAAATAATCAGACACATGATTCAACCCTTACTGTCCAGAGCTGAATACATCCCCAGTATTCAGCATGCCAATCATCTCACTGATTTAATTCTACACTCAACTTTCAAACAGATGCTCAGATTTTTTAACTTTATTGTCCCTGAAGTTGTCTTGCACTTAAGTGAAACACAGACTTGAACATAAAACATATAATAAAATGCAATAAAAAAATATGGTGCGTGCTGCACATATAACATATGACAAGCTCAATATACATCAGCGACAGTGTCACATAAAGCAGCTAACAGGTTAAACAGCTGGATGGACCTCTGAGACAGATGAGGTCTACGGTCTCTGGCCACACTATCTCTGCCATGCAGTCTGCTCTGGTTGCCTGCTGAGTGATTTGTCAAACTGAGTGGAAAAAGAAAACGTAATGGCTGACGCAACCAGGGAACTGACTCCCGGTGGCAGTCACTGCCCAGGTTAACCAGCCAGTTCTTCTTCAGTTTATTCAGACAGAATATCTTGGTGGGAAAACTCCTGCATACAGTAAAATTTTAATTTATATAGATACCAAATAAAAATAGGATTATACCAACAACCACAACACCAAAACACAATTTATCTTTGAGCAGCAAAGCGAGAGCACACAGCAAACAGCAGCAACTGACTGAAACGTTTACTCCTTGTGTGCACTGTTAAACAGCAGGGGCCACTTACACGCTCATCTGAGTATTGTTGACCAGGTACTGCAGAGGGTAGCGGCAGGAGAACCTGTACATCACCTCTTGGTGATAGGTAATGGCTCCTGTGCTGGGATCCTCCGAGCAGACCATGCCTGAGATGTTGATGTACTGGACATGGGAGAAGTCTGCAAAGAGTCCAGTTCCCGCCTCCTGAGTGACCTTTGAGGACAAAGAATTTGAGTTTGCCGTTGTTGTGTGAGTGGCATGTGCTGGGTGTTGTCAGGCTCAGGTCACCTACCGTCAGCTTGCTGGAGCAGGCAGTGATCGCCTCCTCTGTGATGGAGAAGTTGAATTTAACAACAGGTGGGTCGGCTGCCCAGTCAGGAGTCCCTTTACACTGTTGTTTGGAGTGCTCTGAGTTGAGGGCCAGCAGAGACTCGTTGTATCCATTGAAATAGATGGGACACAGCAGGATCTGAAGGTCCACTGTTTGAGAGCCACAGAGGACCTTGATGTCTGAGTTAGCTGCACAGAGCAAGGATGAGACCAGAATCAGGATCTGTGCTGAGGGACAGATAGGTCTAGAACTGGGGCACTCCACAGGAAGCCCATGTTACAAAGTGGAGCTGTGATTTTGACAGAGGTGGGCATGTAGAGATGCTCTAATAGAATGAAGAGGTTAGTGCTAAGGCCTGTTTTTTCTGTAGACAGTGTTAATGTGAGTCACAGCTAGTATATACGCATTGCTCATGGATACTTGTTTTGCTTATTTATCAGCACATTCCACAATACATCCGTAATGCATACTGTGTATGCTGTACAGAGAACTCAATGAATGTATATAGTATTCTATGTTGATAGTGTTTTTGTACTTTTTGCTGCTCTTACTTCGGTGCTCTTTACCCCTGTGTTTTGGCTGCTGTAACGCACAAATTTCCCCTTGGTGGGATCAATAAAGTCCTATCTTATCTTATCTTATCTTATCTTAGAACATTTCTGCAGTTGGACACAAGACTCTCATGGTCAAATCATCAGAGTGGTGGATTCTATGATTAAAGGTCAAATGTACAAGCCTGTGGACACAAAGACTTATGGATAAAAGTTAACTACAACTCTCAAGGTGCAGTTTGTTATGAAATATCCAATATCTGAGCTTAAAAGTCTGTTGATGTGCAGCAGAAACAGTTTACATCTTTTGACTTTAGTCCATTTTGCATGGTGACATGCATGGTTTATAAATTCAACAGCTATCACTCTGATTCATGCCTCTGACTAGTTACATCTCCATTGCAACAGTGGCTGAGGCTCATGGGTACTGTAGTGTTTGGACTGTCCACAACAATGACACAACTTGGTTTCTCAGATACAAAGTCATTAGAAACATCATAATTAAACCTGTATGATTGTTTTCAGCTGTTTTGTTTTTGATTATGTGAATATGAATTTTTCTTCATGAGGCTTTTGAAGATTTTGAATATGTCCCATCTTGCTACCAGTTTTATTGTAGCCTTAAGTTCAGTGACACATTTTCAATGCAAAACAAGAAGACATCCACTTATAGTAGCACAAAGTTTTTCTTCATGGAATGCACCTTGAGGAGTTTGAGTATCTTTACCTTCCCTTACATGTAAATCCAGCAGGCAACAATAAGCTCCATTTTCAAACTCCTCAGATAGCCAGGCTGCGACTGTGCTGACACTTATTAGGTTGCTGCACAAAGAAAAGTGTGAAAAGAAGAGGAATGGTGGGGGTGGGGGTGGGGATTGAAGTCAGAGCAGCAGCTGGATGAAAAGGATGAGTGTGAGCACCAATGGTTTCACTGACCTGGACTTCTGAATGTGGAGTGTCCAATGCAGGCATTCTGAGCTTGGGCGAGAAGGAGCGTGGCAAGTTGATATGTGAAAGGAACCAGCCACATTGTCCTCAAACTGCTGGAAGAAACATGAGAGAAATCAGACATACACTTCATCTTCACCCAAGTGGTTCATATTAAAGAGCTTGAAAAACCAAGGAAATGGACTCAATAAGTTCTTGAATCCTTTATTTAAGTAAACATACCAATGCAACAAAAATATTCCATTACATCCTAGAATACAGAAGTAATATCAACTAGTAAAAGTACATGTCCTGTAGTAAAACAGCCTCTGTGACTGATGACCAGGAGAGATTTGTGTCCATCTGAAGAAATGTTCCAGCTGTGATTCACATTAACACTGTTTACAGAAAACATGAATGGGACTCAGCACCTCTAACCTCCTCATTCTGTTAAAGCATCTCTGTGTCCTACATGCCCACCTCTGTCAAACTCCACGCCTCCACTTTGTAATACAAACTTCATGTTAAAATATTGAATCTCTAAACCAATCTGAGACTTTTCTCCTATTTTTTCAGATGATAGAAAACTTCTCCAGAGCCACAGGAGACATTTTACAACTGTTTTCACAGTCTTCTGTTGTAGCTGCCCAGGAGCTAGTTTTAACATTTAGTCCAGAATTGAAGGATATAAAGTGATTAATGAGAGAGGAAAGAAGAAGAAACTGTGTTCTGACAATTAAACCTTTTCTCTAATCGTTGCTTTCCTGGATAATCAAACCTAATCTGGGCATCAAACAGTTTAGAGGGGAAAAGTTTCTTTAGTGGAATTACTTAAAATTCATAAACATCAGGGTTTTTTTTTGTTTTTTGTTTTTTAAATCACAAACATTCTAACATAATGTATTCTAAAAGGTACTTTTCACATTATGATTTTACATAAAATCTTAATCTGACAAGTAGCTAAAGCTAATAATAATAATATCTCGGTTGGTAATGTACTTGTGGAGTATACAGTGTACTATGTATAATGTGGAATATAATGGAAATGATAAACAAATTGTACTTTAGTTCAGTAGTTGAGGGAATCAACTTCTGTTCTCACTACCACTGCAGAAATGTAGAAACACTGGAATTCAGACATGAGTCATGCCAAACTGATATAACTTATCAGGAAAAACCTATTAAAAACTGCACAAAGTGATGTGGAGATTCAACTACATCAAGACCTCACACAGAGGACAATGAAGAGAGCAGCAGCCTTATGAATACATTTTATGTCCATTAATAGCAGCTCAAATTATATCTGAATGAGTCTGACCAGTCTGATTGGAAAAGATAGTCTCAACATGTTCTTCATGTGTAGACTCATGATGATTTCTTGTAGTGCATTGTTATACTGGGACTAATTTATTTGTTGCTCAGCCAGTCTGATCTAATGCATCTTAAGAGGAATCAAAATGAATTGTAGGTTCACTTTGGTGCAAAGTCGTGCACTAAGAAAGAAATAAAAACCACAATATAGTGACAGCAGTTGGCAGCAGTACAGACATGAGAGCTGGTCATTAAAACGACATAATCAATTTCTCTTGTAACCTGAATAACAAACTGTGAGATTAGGAAAGTTATTCCGTGAGATTAGAAAATGTATCCTTACCTTGTGCTGATGGCCACAGAGTGCCGCCCCTCCTCCATGACAGACATTTATACCGTCCTCCTTTCTGGCTAAAAGGAGCTGACAGGAAGCCCACGGAGAAGAAAGGGAAAAATAAGAGAAGCTGGTTGATCCAACAACCAGATCATCTGACACACATGGAACAATAGGTGATCCCATATGGAGTGTCTCTGTTCTGGTGGAACATTATGTCAAGTAGCTATAAATTTAACTTGTCGTTTCAGCAATGACCTCAACTGCTATCATTTTGTAGGCAAGTGTCCTAATGTGCACCTCCCTACAGGTGGATTCTGGTTTAAGAAAACCTGAAGGGAAACTGTCACTAGTTGGCTTTAAACAAGATCTTATAAGCTAGTCTTTTATATTTTTCTTTTGGACTGATTATTGTTTTACATTGACTACAATATATGGTTATCTGTGGGTGAATTGACCACATGCAGAATAAAGTAGAATATAAAAAAATACCGTAATACACAACCTCCAAGTATACACAATCAGAACAAAATCCATAGGAAACTACTGTAAAAAAAAAAAAACAAACAAAACCTTAAATATCTGCAAGAACTTCAGGCAACCTATCCTGAAAACCTGGCAAGGTTTTGACAAGATGTAATGACAACATCTTGTCATTACATAACAAGATGTTGATACCTGCTGAATTGTTTCAGCTGTTTTATGCAAGAGCATCTAAAAAAGCCACATTATGAATTCTGTTCACTGTGTTTTTGTCACATTCCCCCACTTCTGCCGGGGGCTACCACTCTTTGTCAAGAAATTAGGTCTCCTGCACATCACCTCAATCATGGAGAAAAAGGCACACCCTGCCTCCTACAACTGTCACCTGAACCACAAATCCCCCCACATCCCCTGCTGGAGCCCTGAAGCCTGATCTGAACAATGGAGTAGAGATGAGCTTACACAAAGCTTAGCATTAAGAGGGTGTCCCATCTGTCATTTTCCCATTCAGCAGCCATAAGTGTATCTGAGTGGGTTATTTGCCTCTAAGATCTACTTTTTCTTCATCCTGGGTGTTAAAGCTTAAGGTGGGGGTGATGTTTGCACAGGCTATGGTTGTTTTCAATGTGACATGAAACTTCTCTCTCATGAATCATGTTTGTTTCATTCAGATCTGGAGCAGCTGGGATTTTTACTTCCTTCCCAACAGATCCATATGTGTTTAGCGCACTTTTACATTAATACATGTGACACACGTGAAGACAAGAAAACACTGACATGCTCAGTTTGTGTTTTACATCAGCTCTATAACTGAAGCAAGTTAAGGTCCCACTCCCCATCCACTCTTCTCTGTCCCCATTACCTGAGGGCACAACAACTGTAACATCCATTAATTCCTGATTGAAGCTGCTCTCTTTATTGTCCTCTGCAGTAACTGGATCTGCATGATATCACAATGATCCTGTTCTGCTTCTGTTAAAATATTAGCCATCAATTAATATCACCCATGTCCATAATCATTTAGCCAAGACCTACTGAATGCAACACTTGAATTTAAATCCCATCACTTTATGCATCTTCTGGCCAAGTGTTTTGTGATTGGTTCTGGCTGCAGAGCTTTCTATGTGTTCTGACCTGGGCAACTACATTTTTATTATTATCTCTGGAATTAACTTCTATATAAAACTCAAAGACTCCTGACCACTCCATCACTGAGTCCTAACACTGTCTAACACTCACTGAACCTTATCACATACAGACACAAGGTTACAGTGAAGGTAACTTAATTATCACCAGTGCTTCAGTTTCATGACAGACGCTTTGACTTGTAACAGCAATGACATACTAATGACATTAAAAACACTGTTCATTAATTACAGGCACCTGAGCTTATAGTGGGTGGGAATCAGTGGGAATCAGCTGTGTAATGATAAACAGTGCGGTATTGCTCCTTCAGATTCAAATGTCTGACCTGATAGAGGAGAGAATGTTGAGGTAAGGACAAGACATTTAATCCCACAATTAATGCAGTTTGTTTATCATCAGCTCATTCCTAATATTATAAAGTTGAGCTGAAAAGACATACTCCGAGAAGCCTGTTGAACACTGGACTGATGCTTTACTGGAGTTTCATTTGCAAACTCTGTTTTGAGTCCAACACCTGCGGCGTCCCCCCTCATTCACTCCAGCTGCCAGTAGGTGTCGCTCTGTTCCACCACTTGCACACACACCGAGTTTTAGAAAATTGACATGACCACAAGATAAAAACAAAAACTCCTCAGTGTACTGTGAGTCACAGTTTTAATCTCAAAATGTTTGTTTCGACTGTGCCATTACATCATTTACATACGATTAAGTCGGTCATCTTCTAAGGTGCATGTATAAATCAGTATTAAAATGGTGCAAAGCAAAGGAGACTCCCACAGTTAAAGAGCACCGACATACATTCCTTCTGAATTTATTCAACGATTTGTTAAAAACGTTACACAACTCTGAAAAAAAACACACGAAACAATGATTTCAAACAAAATGGCAGGCTACAGTCCCACTACATCTCAACACATTCAGCGTAAGGCCTGGATTCAACTGGCATCCAGTCTCCTCGAAAACGGCAATGGTGCAAAATCACAAACGCAGTTTTCCGACACAGTACAGGGGGCTAACGATCATTTCAGCGGCGATTTGGTGACTGTCGCCCCCCTCCTGTCCGGCTTCTGTCCCGCTTTATTTGGAGCTGGTGTACTTGGTCACGGCCTTAGTGCCCTCGGACACGGCGTGTTTGGCCAGCTCGCCGGGCAGCAGCAGGCGGACCGCGGTCTGGATCTCCCTGGAGGTGATGGTGGAGCGCTTGTTGTAGTGCGCCAGCCGCGACGCTTCCCCGGCGATGCGCTCGAAGATATCGTTGACGAACGAGTTCATGATGCCCATGGCCTTGGAGGAGATCCCCGTGTCTGGGTGCACTTGCTTCAGCACCTTATACACGTAAATGGCGTAGCTTTCTTTCCTGCTCTTGCGGCGCTTCTTGTCTCCTTTCTTCTGGGTTTTGGTCACAGCCTTTTTGGAGCCCTTCTTGGGCGCAGGAGCTGATTTTGCGGGATCAGGCATTTTCTCTTCCGTGGAAACGTCAGTGAAACAGGAAGGGACACAGATCAGGATGCCGCCCCATCACCAGTCCCTTATTTATAACATGGCTGTGCAAATAAGTGTGTGCCATTCCTTCTTCGTGATTGGATCATCCTCCATCAGAGGCCAGGCATTACCGCAGGACGCGCTGTGCCATTGGTTCGTGCATTTCAGTTTCACTCGGCCAATCGGAGAAGACTGTGCAGTTTATATTCCTTTACCCACACATCCATTACGTAGAGATTTACGCCCTCGCAACCACCGTATTCACAGTGTCGCTTTCTGATCAGTAACCATATTCAAACGACCATGTCTGGCAGAGGGAAAACCGGAGGCAAAGCCCGAGCTAAGGCCAAGTCTCGCTCCTCCCGTGCCGGACTCCAGTTCCCGGTGGGTCGAGTCCACAGACTACTGCGTAAGGGCAACTATGCGGAGCGCGTCGGCGCCGGGGCCCCGGTGTACTTGGCGGCCGTGCTGGAGTATTTGACCGCTGAGATCCTGGAGCTGGCAGGCAACGCGGCCAGGGATAACAAGAAGACCAGGATCATCCCACGGCACCTCCAGTTGGCCGTGCGCAACGACGAGGAGCTCAACAAGCTGCTGGGAGGTGTGACCATCGCTCAGGGAGGAGTGCTGCCCAACATCCAGGCTGTCCTCCTCCCCAAGAAGACGGAGAAACCGGCCAAGAGCAAATAAAGACTCCCCGCAGGCCCGGATTGAGTCGGGACAAAGGGCTCCCCCCGGAGCCGGCCACTTTTTCATATCAGTGTTCGTTTTTTTTGGATAAACAACCTTTCAAATAGGGGGCAATGTTTGGTGTTGCTGTTTCTACGTTGAAAACATTCACTCGCTTCTCATCGGGACTATTCATAGACTGCTCAGTCGCCACTGTTGTGTTCTCGGTTTGGAAAATGGAGGCGCTTTCTGAAGGTCTGGGGTTGGTGAAGGCCGCGGAAAAAATCCTGTTCTTAATATGGACCAATTCTGAAGGGAGGGGTGGTTTTAGTTTTGCAATGCTGCTACAAAAAACGTGCTAAATTGTTGTATTGTTTGTCATGTTTCAATAAATGTCCTGCAGCCTTTTGGCACAGGGCGAATTCATCCAGTCTGTATGTTGTTGTTGTCATCGCGGGACTTGGTCTTTGCGAGAGATCACACGGCTCAGAGGCGCAGGGATGAGCCGCAGCGTCTCTGAGCTTTTACAGCTGAATGCTCGGCCTGTGAGCATTGAGTACTCTCCGTTTCATTGGACAACTTAAGGTTGAGTTTATCCTGCACAGAGAGGCTCTCCTTTCATTCTCAGAGAAACAATGGTAATGACTGTGTTGCTCAAGATGTAGCACATGACCATGTTTTTATTCACTGCCAGCGCTGATGATTGGAGCCCTGTAGAAATGTTGTTAGAGCTGGTTCTGGAAATATTGATGATGATTATAATTGGTCTATAACTGAGATTGGAAATGAAGGGTCAAACATGATGTGGGATATAATTCTGGGCCTAATTTCTTTTTATTTTTTTCTGGCATTACAATTTTCAAATCAAAATAAGCTTTTATGGTCCTGGAACATCTCCTCAGTATCTCTCTTCTGCTTTTCAAAGTCTCAAAACACTTGTGTTCTACATAGGCCTCTTCTACACTGCTCTGCCTCAATTTATGTGAAAAATATTTAAATCCACACGAGCAGATTAAGAAAAATGCTAAACTTAAAGCCTTTCTGATGCTACTGTAGAACCTGTATGACTATTTGATAATCATTTAATCATTTAATGAGCTATGCACTTCAGAACTCCTGTCGGCCTTGAGGGTCAGAGTGCAGGGTCAGCTGGGGAGCACCACCCCTGTAGGTAGTGGGGAACTGAACCCCTTTCACTCAGAATAGTTATTCTGACTTTTCTGTATATCTGTTCACTCATTCAGATTAAGTTTATCTTTACACCAATTTCAAATATGATATAAAATAGATATTTAATCATTTACAAATACTGCAGCTACTAGATAATTATGAGTAATGAGACATTACATTTGAGTTATCACAAGATATATGAGGCTATAGAGAGCTTTAGCATGATTGCTAATATATATTAATATATGATAAAATATTGATAATTACATTTATTGTTGTATAGTATGCTGCTCTCTCTAATTTATTTAGCAGCATCTTGTGCTGCACAGAATCACAAACGAACCTCAGGGACGTGATAATGCAGTCACATTTTCATCCTCTTAGATATTAGTCATTTTGATTATATGAGGACTCATTAACTGTTGATCAATATTAATGGGAAATAATCCAATTTGTAGTTTCAAATTCCACATGTAAGAGTCTTTTCATTAACTTCACTGGATACGTGTGTGTTCACAACATGTGCAACAAAAAGCACACAACACCTGTCAAGAAACATGCTTCAGTCATGATTTATTACTCTGGGCTCAAACATGACAGAGAATGAACAGACTGTGTTTGCTTGAAGGTCTCTGTCTTTATACAGCAAATATCAGTTATCATGAGTTTGACTTTATGCATCAGCTTGGTGGTTCATGGTTATGCTTGTTTATCACTCAGGGTATAAAAGAGCTGAACTCGCTGATTAATCCACTTCCTCGATGGTTGGTCCAGTGGATCCTCCACCAGCAGGAGCACCACCAGCTCCAGGGAAGCCACCAGGCATTCCACCAGGCATCCCAGCTGGCATGCCACCAGCACTCTGGTACAGCTTGGTGATGATGGGGTTACACACCTTCTCCAGTTCCTGCTGCTGGTGTTCATATTCATCCTTCTCTGCAGTCTGGCATAAAGAAATTAAACCAGATATTCTCATTTACACAGATGAGGATAATGCAGCCCTACATCACACTAGTAGTTACTAATGGAATCACTTTTCTCTGATGACAAGAATTAAATAGCAGTGGTTTAGCAGACGTGTAATCCTGCAGAATCATGGACAAACTGAAATTTGGAGTTACGATTCATTCAGTGCAGCCTACATCCTGGGTTGTGGCTGAAAAGTCAAAATCATCTCCTCTCCTAACCACTTTTCCTTGACCTCAATGGAAAACATCATGAGGTCAAGGAAAGTTGTGAAGAACAGTTCTTAAGGACTTATAACACATGGACGATAAAGTCTCCCTTCCTAACCACCAAAATAAATAAGATAACACCAGAATAGAGAAAGTTGAACCATTCAAATAATAATTAAATAAAAATAAGGAACTGAGTGAGGGATCAGTATAAATTATATTCAGACATTAGTATATACAGTTAAATGCTGCTGTGGCAAGGAACTGTGGGACGGCATTTTCTCCTTTCCATTTGTAAAGGAAGGTCCAGTGTTTCCTATGCTACAGAAGATAAGATAGGAATCACTGAAGCTCCTTTCTGTATCATTTAGAGAATTCGACCAGCTCTTATCATGGATGCCTCTCAGATACATCCGGGTCACGTCACTCACTTAGGAACCTTCCTGAGCAAAAAATACTTTTCAACTGCAGCCCTGGCAAATGATCATGTTGGAAACATCTGAGTGGGATGAAAAAAAATGATATTGACATTGTTCATTATCCAAAATTAATATTGCTTTCACTGATCAACAGCAATCCTCACCTGGTTCTTGTCAAGCCAGCTGATGACCTCATTGCACTTGTCCAAGATCTTCTGCTTGTCGTCATCACTGATCTTGCCAGCGAGCTTCTCATCCTCCACAGTCGACTTCATGTTGAAAGCATACGACTCCAGGCCGTTCTTAGCAGACACCTTGTCACGCTGGACATCATCCTCTGCCTTGTACTTCTCAGCTTCCTGGACCATGCGTTCAATGTCCTCCTTGCTGAGACGACCTGTCATAAAAGAGGCAATATTTAATCATCTGTTGTTCGGATAAAACTGCAGCTATAGTTGCATTATTTATTTATTTTATTATTTTTTTGGGCTTTTTATACCTTTATTATAGGTAATTGGAGACTGACAGGAAAGGGGGTAGAGAGAGGGGAATGACATGCAGGAAAGAGTCGGACCGGTCAGGAGTTGAACCAGTGACTGCCTGCTAAGAGCGTCTTGCGTGCAACACGGTACGCGCCCTAACCACTCGACTACTGGGCCGCCCCAATGTAGTTGCATTATTTTAATCCTCTCTTATACCCTTGTCATTGGTGATGGTGATCTTGTTCTCCTTTCCAGTGCTCTTGTCGACAGCAGAGACATTAAGGATTCCATTGGCATCAATATCGAATGTCACCTCGATCTGGGGAACACCACGAGGAGCAGGAGGGATGCCTGTCAGCTCAAATTTGCCCAGCAGGTTGTTGTCCCTGGTCATAGCACGCTCACCTTCATAAACCTGTTGGAAGTTCACAGGGTTAGCAAACAAGTATGACATTATCCATCTACATTTCTGCCAACTTTATTTTCTTTTCATCTTTGGTTTTGTGACATCAGGTGGAAACTGAATTTGAATGTCAGCATCATAAAACATTGAGAGACAGGTATGACTTACCTGGATGAGCACACCAGGCTGGTTGTCAGAGTAGGTGGTGAAGGTCTGGGTCTGCTTGGTAGGAATGGTGGTGTTGCGCTTGATCAAGACAGTCATGACACCTCCAGCTGTCTCGATACCCAGGGACAGAGGGGTGACATCCAGAAGCAGCAAGTCCTGCACATTCTCAGACTTGTCACCGCACAGGATGGCAGCCTGGACAGCTGTAAAGAAGGCTGACTGGTTAGATTTTGAAAGGGAAATATAGTGGACATTTTTCATGTTAACTATTCAACAAAAATTTTGCTCAGTTCAAAATTATTTCTTGAGCTATGATTTGGTGGATCAATTTGGTAAAGAAGCTCGACACTTACCTGCTCCATAGGCCACAGCCTCATCTGGATTGATACTCTTGTTGAGCTCCTTTCCATTGAAGAAGTCCTGGAGCAGTTTCTGAATCTTGGGGATACGGGTGGAGCCACCGACAAGCACAATGTCGTGAATCTGAGACTTGTCCATCTTTGCGTCACGGAGAGACTTCTCCACAGGGTCCAGAGTACCACGGAAGAGGTCAGCGTTGAGCTCCTCAAAGCGAGCCCTGGTGATGGAGGTGTAGAAGTCGACTCCCTCGTACAGAGAGTCGATTTCAATGCTGGCCTGGGTGCTGGAAGACAGTGTGCGCTTTGCCCTCTCACAAGCGGTACGCAGACGACGGACAGCTCTCTTATTGTCGCTGATGTCTTTCTTGTACTTGCGCTTGAACTCGGCGATGAAGTGGTTGACCATGCGGTTGTCGAAATCTTCCCCACCAAGATGAGTATCTCCAGCGGTGGACTTGACTTCAAAGATGCCATCCTCGATGGTCAAGATGGACACATCAAAGGTGCCACCACCAAGATCAAAGATGAGAACATTCCTCTCTGACCCAACCTGGAAAAAAAGAGAAATGTGAGCACAACTGTACAGGGGTAGGTGGACATAAATCATGGTACATCTACTACTGACCTAAATCTCACCTTCTTGTCCAAACCATAGGCGATAGCTGCTGCAGTGGGCTCATTAATGATTCTCAGCACATTTAGACCAGAGATAGTTCCAGCATCCTTGGTTGCTTGACGTTGAGAGTCATTAAAGTATGCAGGTACTGTGATAACAGCATTTGACACAGACTGAAGAAATGAAGAGAAGTTTAAGCAATACTGTGACAGTCCTGTAGATTGTTGCTCGACATGTTATTAGTGTGTAAACTCACCTTCCCCAGGTAGGCCTCAGCAATCTCTTTCATCTTTGTTAGTACCATAGAAGAGATCTCTTCTGGATAGAAGGTTTTGGTTTCACCTTTGTATTCAACCTCCACTTTGGGGCGTCCACTATCACTGATAATATTAAATGGCCAGTGCTTCATGTCAGACTGAACTACTGGATCCTCAAATCGTCTACCAATCAAACGTTTGGCATCTACAATTGAGAAAAAAACTGTTGGTGTTTTTGCTGTTGAGATACTTCTAATTAATTCACATTTTTTTAACACACAACAATAGTTCATCTGGCAGTGACTGCATAAGGAAGGACATCATTGGGATAAATTAATATTTCTTATCCCTTCACCCTGCTCTAATCTTACCAAAGACTGTGTTGGTGGGGTTCATGGCAACCTGGTTCTTGGCTGCATCTCCAATCAGTCTCTCAGTATCTGTGAAGGCCACGTAGCTGGGTGTGGTCCTGTTGCCCTGGTCATTGGCAATGATTTCAACTTTGCCATGCTGGAACACACCAACACAGGAGTAGGTGGTCCCAAGATCGATACCAACTGCTGCCCCTTTGGACATGATTGCTCTGAGAAAATTGAAACAAGTCATAATTAATGTTATTCCAGCAGGGGGCAGTAACAGGCAGTGAATAGGGCTATGAAGTCTGCTCAAGTTACCATGAACTGTAAATGAAGAAATTTGGGGTTTAGACATATCTGTCTGGTATACAGTAATAGCAACACAATCTTTATCAATTGTAAGAAAGTCATTTTTGTTTCATACCTTTCATCAGGACATTTAATGGAAACAAAGTCTGCCTCCCTCAACCCCCCTACATCAGCCTCTGTCACCTTTCAGGTAACAGAAACTGTGAACTGTTATACAATAGCCTGGTGTTTGCCATGGGCCATGGATCTACTCCTGTTTTTATAAGACTTTTTAAAGAGTTGCTATGTTTTTGTGCAGGGCAGGATTTTGCAGCTTGTAGGACCAGGACCAGAGAGCATTCTGCAGCATCATGCTGGACTTCCCAGACTGATATCCAAACTGCTGATCTCTGGACCATCAGGGAACCACAGGCGCTCGCATCTCCTCCCCCCACTGCTTGTAACTGAAGGACAAAGTTGCCCTGCTGCAGTATCCAGCTGGTCCTGCATCTATGTGCCAAGTTTTATTGATTGATTAGACTATTCTCAAAGTAATGTCTTTGAAGCTTATTAATACCTTAAATAGGAAACAACTGACTTTTTAATTCAATATTTTTTGTAATTATATTATATCATATGAATAAAGTAGGTGAATTAATGTGAAATAAACATATACACAATCACTCTAATGAATATTATAAAAATATTATTGTAATAGAAAGGAAGAAAAAGATAAATAATGTCACTATACACTTACTATCACAGACATCGGTTAGAATGTACTGTCAGTGATATTTGGCTGTAAGAAGCACAAAACAGCACAGGCCTTAACATGCATAATTATTAGCCTATTGAAACACACTCTGTCCTACCTGGATGATCCTCTGGCCTCGGACTGCCGCAGTCTGAATGTCCTCCAGCAGATAAACACAGGCAGCAGAGGCTGGCTTCACTTCTTCTGTACAAGCTTCCCAGTGGTCTGTGAGCCAATTAGCTTGCAGAACAGCAGTGAGCTTCCAGCACATTCTGACTCCGTCCTCACGTTCCCTGTGAGCCTTCTTCATCTGATTGGCTAAAACCCGGACAGCTGTAAAAAGAAAAATACCCCTCAAAATAAAGAGAGATGAAATAGCTGAAGAAAGTTCCAGGGCTTTCCTCAATGACTGGTGAAGGTTTAGTTAAGAAGGAGAGGCAACTCTTACAAAGAAAAAATAACTAAAAAAAATGATCAATATGTGGCTGCTTCAGATAAAATTAGACACTAATGCAGTTTAAATACTAAACTATACTGTATGAGCATCACCATTAGGAAAATTAACAAATAAACTATTAACAGCAATCAGTTATATTGTCACAAAGTCTTATTAAGGGGAGACTGGAGATGACTGTAACATTTTTGATATTTCTGTCCGTATCTTGCAGCTTTTTTTAAGCCAGTGCATTCAAAATGTAAACTAGTTACATGTGTCTGTTAAATGGAGGAGGTGTTATCTCTGCTACACAAACCGAAAGTACATGGTTTAGTCTCAAACACAAGGAATGAAATACTACAATTCACCCCATAGTCTGGGTTAGTTGTTACATATCCTGGGGTCAAATGTAACATCATGATATACACTGTGCATGTGTGTGTCTGTGTATATGTATTGTTGCTACAACTAACCCAGACTCTTGTAGCCATGAACTACCTTACCTTACAGCCATGAACTAGCTTAGCTAAGAGCTAAAACATTAGCACTGACAACTAGCATGAAAGATATCTACAGAGACACACAACTAACATTATTTATGTTTGAAGCAGACAATGCTGTCACAAAAATAAATGAAATCAAAAAATACTTTCTTACCTTTTTTCCATCTAAACTTGTCTTTGTCTGCCACAGGGTGACTCTTCCTCACATGAGGAATAAGAAATAAATCAAACATGTAGCCTGTAGAGTGGATCAGGTGATTAATAACTTGTTCCTGATTTAATATTTATATTTATTTTAAGAAAACGACAAAGTGAATTTAGGTGAATTTATCTTCCACTAGCAAAACACACCAATGTTTACTCTTAAGCGCAGTCATCCTTAAACCCACAGTATATTGTTAAAATGTGTATCACATATAATGATAATAATGAGTCTGTAAATTGTGGCTTTATATTTACACCACAAGAGCTTTTATAGATGTTATCAGTAGGTTACTGTGTGCTCTTTGCACCTTTAATGAGTCAGTCACTTGTCAGCTGACTCCGCCATCACAAGACGAACTGCAGATGTACAGCACTGCTGCATTCCCATCAGTCCTCTTCATGCAATCACAGACAGTACCACCGTAATCCTGTTATTTGATTTAATGACAGGAGAGTTCATCTTCTTTAAGAGAAGAATCTCTTATCAGTTATGTATTCAGCCTAAAATTGGACTGTTGTATAGGTTATATAACAATACCAAGAACAGACAATAGGTGGAGTTTTCAAGGTTTACCTCTATGTCGTTTAGCCAAAGTACAACTTTAATGTAATGTACAGGGAGATCAAAGAGAGGAAATGATAGAGCCTGCTGTTATTTCCCATAGTCCAACTGAAAATATCCAACATCAAAGACTGGGGAAAATAAAACATGCAGAAGCATAAAGCAGATACTACTGTAGGTTTTTAGGGATTTTAGTTTTCTGTATTGGTTTCAGTGTTGAGGTAAATATTCAAGTGGGTAAAAACAGCATGTTCCCTTCAGTTAAAGGTCCCATATTTTACATTTTTCCTGTGTTTTATTTGAAGCTCTAGTAGAAACAGGTTGGTGAGCCAGATTATTAGCTGACTGTTTTCTGAGTGATCTAATGAAAATATAGCAGATTTTTGGTTAACACTCAGAGAAACCAAATCCTTCCAGGCTGGATGATGGGCCTTGGTGAGCCAGGCTTGGGTGAGAGTGGTGACTGCTTTGTTATGACATCACAAATTTACAGAAGTCTTCAAGGCTTGTTTGGTAGTTTCACAGTATTAATATAGAACTTAGACCTGCATGTCCATACATGGACAGCTCTCTTTATACAATATGGGATCTTTAAAGTTAAAGAGTCAACACACAACATTTTTTATTTAATTCAAGTGAACAGTAGCAATTTTGTGCTTGTGTATTTTTACAGTTGAACATTTGTTTTTTGGCTGTTCTCTTTTGACTAATCTCTCATGTGCCCACAGGAATCTTCCTTCAACATGTAACAAGACTAAGAAGCTACAACCATGCTGGGGATTCTGTGGCTGTTGAATGTCTGGACAAACCTTGTTCTAATTGATCTTGTAGATGTTGTTGAGTTATTTCAGCTGCTGTTGGTGCTAGGTGAAGCATATGTAGATCACCAAAGTCTGCAGGATACATCCTTCAGATGCATCACGTCCATTGAATATTTGTTGAAACATTTCACTAAAAAGTACAAATGTCAACCTCATGATGACAGCAGAGGAAAAAGTCAGGGAATCAATCCTTTAATCAGTCATTAACAACTGTGTGCAATTAAAGCATACTGTGTCATCATGTCCAGCTATTCTTGCCACAACTCAGAGTGAAAATGTACACTTTCTATTTTTTGAGCCGTCACAGTCTTAATGAGGCATGTCACTTTTCCTTTACCACTCTCTGCATTCACAGCAGCAGCTCACACCGGTTGGTTTGCTAAGTCGACCTCTCCTCAAGATACCTCAGGCCCCAACCAATGAAGTTCAAGATGTTAAATCAAACTATGACACAACATATGACACAGTGCTAGCTGGCTGACTAAGTTAGTGGTCTATACAACTTCACTTGTTGGTTGACTATAATTTTCTGAACATTTAGCCTTCACTAGTTTTATCATTGTATACTATATATAGCAAAAAAACTAAGTAAAAATAACCATGATGAGAATACATGGAATTTGGAAGTGTTTTGCCATGAAAAATGTTATTTACAGACGTTGAATATGAAATTTTTCATCACCAAAAATGATTGTTGGGTGGTATAAGTACAACATTCAGTGGGATGAAATACTTAAATTTTAGAAACAGGAGCATATATATATATATATATATATATATATATATATATATGTGTGTGTGTGTGTGTGTGTGTGTGTGTGTATATGTATATATATATATATATATATATATATATATAACTATTAACCTTTTACTTTAACTGGTTTTATATGAAAATACCTTAAACTGAGAACGTTGTGGAAACCACAGAGCTGTGATGTCATGGAAGGTCCCTCAGCAGAGTACAAATAGATCAAGTGATGAGGAAATGCAACAGTATGAAAGTGTGATTGTTATTGAGCGACAGAGATGGAACTGAAGCTGCAGCTCAGCGTCTTCGTGCTACTCATACATGGTGAGTCCTTCATTTTAACTACTTATCTACTTACTTAGCATATTTTGATATGAAAAGTAGATAATTCTTAAGTCTAACCATTAAAAACAGCAGATGAGTCCACTGGAAGTGATGAATTAGCTCCTGAATTCTACACATATGGCAGCTACAGTTGTCATCTTTTGATGATGTGTGATGTTTTTAATTTTGGTGGTTTATTGTTGGAAATTATGGGCAAATGCAAATTTGATACCTGACAAATCAAACAGTTGTATGTATTTACAGTAAAAAACATTGTTGTCTGAGCTCAGGCTTTCTGAGACATTGCATTTTATGTGTAAAGATTTTGGTTTAGTCAATAGTAGCCAAAATGTGTCTCTCATTCAGTGTCCTCTTGTATCATTTTATTATGAATTTAAGCCCCATTCAGATACAGTACTTATATCTATGCATACATACATGTTTATAAATGAATATATATCGTGTATATCACAATATATCTATATATCTATATCAGTATCAGTATCTACAGGCATCTGTATCAATTTTGATGCATATATTTTGCATTGTATTGTCAGTGGAATAAAATATTCTTTATAAATCAGACTTTTAAAATGAAAAAAACCTCTCACTCACTTACTAAAGTCTGGACAACACTCAAAATCATACAGTAAAAAATTATGTATGAATCTATGTAATTTTCGAACATTTGTTCCCCATTTCAGTTAAAGTAATGCAATATCTAGCACATCACCCATGTGTGAGAAAAGTCTTGATGACCTCTGATCCTTCAAGCCCACTGCCCTCTCTGCTGGTGTCAACATGCCCCCACAAATGTGTTTTCCAGACACCTCGTCATAGGAAAGGAAAAGCAGTCGAAGCCCCTGTGAACAACCCACAGCAAATGCATATTTTCTCTCACCATGAAAGGACTGACCACATCACTTCCTGTCACAACAGAAATACATTAGATGTGGGAGGGGGGGTGGAGGGTTGTTGTGGGGGGCTGCTAGTTTTGCAGGTGCAGTATAGTGAAGAATAGTTTTCACACCACCTCCACACATGCACACACACATTCACACTGAAAAACACACACAGACCCAGGCCAGAGAGGAACAGATGAGTCAAAGTGTGAGAAACAGACTTTCATCTTTGGACACCTCTGTGTTGTGAGGGAGGGAAACTTTCACTGCTCTCCACTTGACTTTTTTTTTTTTTAAATTCCAAGCAGACTGTTGTTCATCATTTTATAAAATGTTACATGTTTTATCAAACTGTGCTGTGGAAACTACTCTGTGCTGTCAGTATGAATTTTCAAGGACAACGATGTTCCTGTTTGTTTAACTGCAGTTTCATTTGCGATGTGGCAGCGGGTGACCGTGCAGAAAGGTCAAACACTTCACTTAAGCTGTCCCATTACTAATGCTCACAAGACTAGTGTGGACTGGAAGAACCCACAGGGATTCCTTATGTTCTTTAATCAAAACAAAGGTGAAGGTGATATATTCTGAGCTTCAAACTGGTGGTTGGGTCATGATTACAAGAATTTCTCAGAATTTTGCATCAAAAATATTAAACATTGTTTTATTATCTCTCCAGCTTTAAAGGACAAACGCTATAGAATCGAAAGACTTTCTATCTCAGAATTTGCCATCAGTATTTCCAATGTCACCTTCAAAGACGGAGGCATCTACACATGCTCTCAGTATGACCACCAAATAACAGAGAAGCAAGTGGAGGTGACAGTGCTGAGTGAGTATACTGTTCCTATTGCAGATTATTTTATTGTTGAAGCCACCGAAGATTGGATTTTGACACTGGTTTAGTAAAGTTACAACCACAGCTATAATCTTAGCCATGACTCACCCTGACAGTTACATTGTTATGTGGGTGAGTAGTTCATAGTACTGTAATAACATTGGCTCTGTTGTTGATTATTTTAAAGGCCTCCCCAAAATGACAGTAACAAAGCATGATGGAAAGTTTGTCATAAAGTGCACTGCTGAGGCAAACCACCATCCTCCTCAGATCTCCTGGAAACTGGACCACGGGCCTGAAATTCTTGGTAAGTTGGTAATAATTTAAATTGTGAACTGAGAATAAATAACAAAGCTAAAGTACAATAAAGTAATATTATAATGATAATATACATACATACATATACACACATATAATTTGACCTACAAAGACACATCACATCACGCGATGCACATATATGGACAAAGACAACAGACACGATTGAACACTTCATTGTTTTTTTGAACACCCACCTCTTCATACTGGTTGCTGCACTTTTGTAGGTGTATCAAAAGTAGACTCAGCAAGCACAGAGTGGGCTCATCTCCTGATGACGCTTACCTGCCACATTAACATGAATTGTCACCCACATTGATATTTTTAATTAATATAAAACTCATGTAAACCTACCATTAACTCATATTTCTTGTTTAATTTTGATTTCCATAGGTGAGTAGTTAACACTCTATAGAAAGTATAAGTCTTTATCTTGATCATAGGTCTCAGCAATGTGATATTAAGGTGGATTTTTGTCTTCTGGTACAGCAGCAGGTACTAATGACATCTGTCCATTCTACAGCTTACGCCAAGGTCCAACATGAAGATAAAAACAAATACATCTCTACAGATATGATACATGTTGACTCAGTGGAGAACAGAGTTGCTGTGAAATGCCTTGTTCGTCATCCAGCTCTGCTCTCAGGTCCTCTGATTAACTTCATCAAAATTGGACGAGACAGTGAGTATGAACAGAGACTTCTCTGCTCCTGTTTTAGTGACTATAACTTTGCAGAGGCAAATTATATCAGTTGATTTTAAATATTCACCACCAGAGAAAATGAGTGAAAATGGCCTTTGACTCAACTAAAACTTGTGTACTTTAAAGTACTTCTGCATAAAGACAGATATTGAGGAACAGTGAAAGCGTAGTTGTGTCGTCACAAATCAGGGAAAGCACTGGGGAGGGTTTTTTCTCACAAGTTTCTCCATGACACTGTCCAGCCAATGAAAATTGACCGACCTCAGAAAACAGCCTTGTGTCATTTCCTCTTTCTTTGTGTTGTAAATAGTCTGGTTTCCTGTATTCTGATTAAAAAACAGATGTGTGCTTTGCAGTTTGTAATGTCAGCATGAATTTTCACTTTGATTTTCCATGAATTGATCTGAATGCTGTTTCTGCTTATTAATGATAAAAAATCTCCTCTCTGTGACAGCATCAAAATTCCACCGCACAAGTACGACCAGTTCACCCACGCCTCAGCCTCAAGGGTCAACAGGGCTGCCGGGAACAACAACTAGCTGGTTCAGGCATGGCAGAACTAGAGTGTACCTCACAACCAGAAGTGTGAATAGGCCTTCATCAGAGAGCACCACCCAGTTATCTGCTGTTCCCTCCAGTCACCCTTTTTCCTCCAATAGGCCAAAGACAGTTACAGCCCCCACTCATTTTCCCAGGGATTCTGTTATATCCACAGACTCACATCTCAGCACTAGTGGTGAGTGAGACTGTTTTCATTTGTATATGTTTAAGTTTAAGTGACAGAATATTCCTTATCAGAAGACATATGCAGAGATGTGATGAGGAACACAAAGGAAATGCTCCTAAAGAAACAGCAGTAGTCTTAAAAAACAATGTTAAATGGCAAAAATAAATGGCAGTTCAAGTTGTGAATTACGCCATGGTGATGGCCACAGCAAAGACTCATACAACAATGTCTATATGAATTTATTTAGATGTACAGTATTGAAAAAAGCAAGCAAGCAAGCTTATTTATATAGCACTTTTCACAGGCACTAGTCACAAAGTGTTTCACTCCTTCAAAAGAGTAAAATCAAATGAAAGCATTAAAATCAAAATACATCAAATAAAAGCAAAAGTAAAAAAGGACAGTAACTACACTGTGAAACACAGCAATGGCAAATGAACCTTAAATGGGTCTTACTCATACTACAACCCCCATTTATTGCTCTGAATGTACCTGTAACAACTTACACTAACTGTCAGCTTGTGGGGTGGAAAGTACGGGTGTCTCAGCTTTCATAGTGCATTAAGATTGGTTGCTTACCCACCACAATAGTTGTGATACCACTAGTTCTGCTTCCTGTGACAGAAGTCTCCCACTGTAGTTTGACACTCAGTTGCGTTAGATGTATTCATAAATTCTGAGGATGGAACTGCAAGGCTCCATGTAGGTGAAGAGCTTTTCCGTCATACATACAGAGCATCAGCAAAGATTTGATATCCCAGCTCAAAAAACTATTTTACATTTTCTTAAGTATTTGAACCCAGAGAACAGTTTGTTGAAATTACACAGAACTCTACATCTGCTTGCTTCTGAAATAACATTTAGTTTCATCTGCTTGCAGGCGAAACTGAAACTACAAATAAAAAACTAAACAAAACAAAAACACTTTGAGGCTTATTTATTAAAATGTCCTCATTTAGTGTAGATGGCACAAAACCCTTGGTGAGGAGGGTGAGGAATAACACCATCAGTAATGCTGAAGCACAACAGTGTATTGTAGTATACTGTACTGGTACACAATGCTTTGCATTATTCGATCGTATGTAAAATTATACTTGACAGGTGTCTGTCTGATACCACCTAGTGGTAATTCTGAACAACTACAATAGTTTTTTTGCATTTAGAAAACAGGGTTATCTTGAGCTGCAGCAGCTTATTTACGTCTGTATTAATTATTGTATCTTCCTTCTTCACAATTCCTTTAAGGCTGGACACCTGTGTCTGAGACAACCGAGGAGATCATATCCAATAACAGCACGGAGAGAAACAGAACAGGTAACAGCACTTGTGTCACATACAGTTCCTCCAGTGCAAAAGTGATGATGAGAAAACTATCTTATCACACACAGTAAAAATGTGGAACAACATTTAACTGTGATTGAGGTTTTGGTAAACAACTACCAACATAATGTCTATTTCCAGGGAGCATTAATGACACAAGGACGCAGACAGGAAGTGAAGGAAGTTCATTACTGGTCTTCTTGGTGACATGTCTGATCTTCGGTCTTCTGGTAGTGGTCATTTTTATTGCCATCAAGCTGAGGAGAGCACACATCACCTGGAAGAGAGGTAAGCAGTTCATCTTCCCAGTTTTGGCAATCACACCAATGATATCAGACTGAAGCTGCTGTTAGTTTGAACTTTAATCAGGGCAGGGCCATAAATGTATGAAGCCCTCAGTGCTGGTTTTACTCTGGCTTTATGCATGCTTTATGTGTGTCAAGAAATATAAATAAAATATAAAATGATACAAATCATACATAGGCTATCTTATTTTGGGAATGTAGTTACCCCACAAAGCCATGTATTTTCTTTTTGAAATGTATTTTTAAGAAACATATGACAGTTTTTATCGTCACAGAGAATGAAGAATCGGATCCATCAGAGGAGAGCAGTAAATCAAAATCAAGCCAGGAGGAGAGGAACTCCAAAGGACAAAGGCGAAGAGGTACGCAGATTACTCAGCTCTATGTTTACATATTCTAAGCAGAAAAAATGCAGACATTTGTGCTGGTAGAGACTGTAACTGCAAAGATTTGAACCAATCAGGAGTTATAAGTCTTATTCAACACTCGTTGAATAAGTCCAAACATTTAATTCTATTGACAATATATTATAAATTTGTAGTTGTATATTGTGGTGCCTTGGGGAAAATTGACTTTTTACTCTAATAATATTTGACTTGACATGTGCTGATCACATTCATTTTCAAACCACTGCATCTTCATTTTAAATGAGACCCTGAATTTAACACACCCCTGACAATTTACTGTTTCAGTGTCAACATGACAAATTCACTTTCATGCAGTCCAAGCGCAGTCTCTGCTCACACACTCATCTTTCTTCAGAAACGGGGCTGGTGTGTAAAGAAGTAACCTGTTTCTGCAATCAATCACTGATTGTGACATGCTCTCTCTCTCTCTGTCTCTCACAGGACTCTTCAACACGGCATTCACAAAGTACACTGTTGAAGATCCAACAGTGATAAACGCAGGTGCAATGACAGCAACAGAGAGTGTTAACAAAGACCAGACGTCTCAACCTCAAACTTCAGCCAAATCGGATGTAAAGGAGACGGAACTCTAACAATCTGTAAAAATACAGCATTTGTAATGTCAACGGCATCATAAAGCTAATCATCTTTTTTACTGCACCTGTAAAAAAGAGTGTATGTTTACACAGAAAAGAATGTGGTGGCATTGTTTGTAACTGTACTGTAATGTATTTTACTGTCTACATTTTTATGTTTATATATAACAATAAATTATATTTTGCTAAACATACTTTTTTGGAACATGAATGGTGTCTAATGAAAATAATAATTATATTTTAGCATATTATCTGTATCTCTCCAGATTTATCCTATCCTGTGTCACACTAAAGGCCTATAGGCTACAAATACTAAGACTAGGTGCAAAAGCTATCCCTAACTCAATATGGTGGTTGATAATCATAATGTCTGGCAGCATGCGTTTATATAATACCACAGTAAGGAATAAGAAGCAGAGTTTATCATTTCTATATATTCTGTCCAATTTTCTTTTGAGATCCTGTCCAACCACGCATGGGTTCTACTTTCTTTCTAATTTCTCAAGAATTCCTTAACAGAGTAAATGTATACGCGTATTCTCTTGTCTAATTAAACGCATATGTATATCTTATGGACATAACATCTCGAAAGACAGGATTGTAAGTACATCTTGTATATCCGGGTTATCGTCTTGAGCCATGCGGTAATTCAGTGATTATGAAATACAGATAATAAAACAGGAAGTAGGTTGGACCGTCATAGCAAGCAACGAGCCATTGGTGGACCGTTGAGGAAAGACTCAAGGAAGAGACTTGTGATTGGCTGCTTTGCCGGTCATATATAAGGTCCAGATCTCTTTCTATCTTCCCTTTCCTTCTCACACCGGCAAGGACAAGTCAGTCTCGCTGCTGTCCATTCCCAACACAACACCTACAGTCATACGCGGTTCAACAATTCGGTAAGTTATTCTTGGATAAGTTTTGTATAATATACACATTTCAGTTACACTCCCCATATTCCTCTAGGTTTGCTTTAATGGCGACAGTAGCCTTGACAGTTTGCTCTTTCAGTGTCAATGTTTTTTGTCGGAAAATACAGATTAACGTCTGTCTGAAAATGATCGCTGCCGAATGTAAATAATGTAGAAGATTAGCGAAGCAGGGGATTACCATTCGTGTGTTGGTACGCGGGCTGTAGTCACGAGCTCGGTGGGTGCAGTAGCTAACGTTAGCTACTTAGCAGAGTGGAGAGGGTGGGGGCAGGGACGTTCGAGAATTTTCTCGAACAACCAGTGTCATGCTAGGATGAATGAATAGACTTCCGGTTGGTTTTTCAGAACAAAAGCCATTTTGCATCGTCAAGCCTCCGAATGTCAGTTTATTCGTAGGGTACGTTGCACTTTGGTCTGTCTGATTATGATCGAGCTCATTTAAGGTTAAGCTCATTTTTATTTTGTCGATCTCATCTTAAGGTTGTTTGCCGATTTCCGGTATGAATTGTCTGACGCGTCATTCTCACGTGGCCAGAACAAGCGCCATGATGGTACAATGCGGATCTTTTATGCAGTTTGACTTGTGCTAAATTAGTTCACAATGCTGGGCCTTATTTCTGCTGCAGATAAGGCTATTAGTTAAATTGGCCAAAACTGCATTGTTTGAATTTGGAGGTTGCATCATTGAAGTCATTATGACACACTGTGCTTTTAAAAAGCTCCTGAATATTTACTTGCTCATATTGACATTTTTAATATTTAATAAAATAATAATGACATTTATGGCTGGCACAAATTTACAGATGTAATCCATGAGATTAACAAATTGATAATTTTCTTTCCCTTTTTTTCAACTTTAGGAAACATGTCTAAGGGACCAGCAGTTGGTATCGATCTTGGGACCACCTACTCCTGTGTTGGTGTGTTCCAGCATGGCAAAGTTGAAATCATTGCCAATGACCAGGGCAACAGGACCACACCCAGCTACGTGGCCTTCACAGATACTGAGAGACTGATTGGAGATGCAGCCAAGAACCAGGTTGCCATGAACCCCACCAACACAGTCTTCGGTAAGAATTAAGTCTTTGGTATTGACCAATAGTGAGCTTGTGGTCCTGTGTCATTCTTGTCACAGTCACTTGTTGAGAGACGAACTTCAAAGTGCAATCCAACCCTACGTGCTTATCATAAAGAGACTGGCACCTCTCTCAATGCGCAATGTGCAAGAGCACCTTGAATTTGAGGCAAGAATGTTACAAGACTGACAATGTGTAATGGTCCTAAGTGACCCTATTAAAGAACTTATCACTGTGATGACGATTTTTCCTGCCATTCGTAGTTTCCACCAGAGGTTGAAAGACCAAAGATGGCCCAAATCCTTCCTTGGATGTCTGAGTGATCTGCTTAATGGAAGCCCACACTGTAGCAAATTTCTTTTGATTTGTTTTTTAATAAATGCTCTCTTTTGCAGATGCCAAAAGACTGATTGGCCGCAGGTTTGACGACACAGTTGTGCAGTCAGATATGAAGCACTGGCCATTTAATGTCGTCAATGACAACACTCGCCCCAAGGTTCAGGTTGAGTACAAGGGTGAGAGCAAGTGCTTCTACCCAGAGGAGATCTCTTCCATGGTGCTGACAAAGATGAAGGAGATTGCTGAAGCCTACCTCGGAAAAGTATGTTATTTGGCATAGCTCTTAAAACAAAACTACAAACCCTGCAGGCTTTCTTAGGAATTATATTAATGATTGACTTGTTTCCTTTCAGACTGTCAACAATGCTGTAATTACAGTGCCCGCCTACTTCAATGACTCCCAGCGCCAGGCCACTAAGGATGCCGGCACAATCTCTGGCCTCAACGTTTTGCGTATCATCAATGAACCAACTGCCGCTGCCATCGCCTACGGGTTGGACAAGAAGGTGAATGAATCTTGATACTGCTGCAAATATATTTGATCAGTGTATGAACAAATTCAGGTACTCCATAATGTAGTAGCTTTCAAAAGTTAACACAAACTTAATTTCAGGTTGGGTCAGAGAGGAACGTTCTCATCTTTGATCTTGGTGGTGGCACCTTTGATGTGTCCATCTTGACCATCGAGGATGGCATCTTTGAAGTCAAGTCCACCGCTGGAGATACTCATCTTGGTGGGGAAGATTTCGACAACCGCATGGTCAACCACTTCATCGCCGAGTTCAAGCGCAAGTACAAGAAAGACATCAGCGACAATAAGAGAGCTGTCCGTCGTCTGCGTACCGCTTGTGAGAGGGCAAAGCGCACACTGTCTTCCAGCACCCAGGCCAGCATTGAAATCGACTCTCTGTACGAGGGAGTCGACTTCTACACCTCCATCACCAGGGCTCGCTTTGAGGAGCTCAACGCTGACCTCTTCCGTGGTACTCTGGACCCTGTGGAGAAGTCTCTCCGTGACGCAAAGATGGATAAAGGGCAGATTCACGACATTGTGCTTGTCGGTGGCTCCACCCGTATCCCCAAGATTCAGAAACTGCTCCAGGACTTCTTCAATGGAAAGGAGCTCAACAAGAGTATCAATCCAGATGAGGCTGTGGCCTATGGAGCAGGTAAGTCTCAAATGATGCACACATAATTTTAGTCATCTCATTGGCTCACATTGTGAGAGCAGCATGTCTGTAGCAGCTGACAATCATGGCTGCCCATGACCATGAGTTTCTAACCTAAGGTCTAACTGTTGTCATTTCTTTACAGCTGTCCAGGCTGCCATCCTGGCTGGCGACAAGTCTGAGAATGTGCAGGACTTGCTGCTTCTGGATGTCACCCCTCTGTCCCTTGGTATCGAGACAGCTGGAGGTGTCATGACTGTCTTGATCAAGCGCAACACCACCATTCCTACCAAGCAGACCCAGACCTTCACCACCTACTCTGACAACCAGCCTGGTGTGCTCATCCAGGTAAGTCATACCTGTCTCTCCATGTTTTATGATGCTGACATTTATTTCAGTTTCAACCTGAGGTCACAAAACCAAAGATGAAAAGAAAATAAAGTTGGCAGAGGTGTAGACATAATGTCATACTTGTTTGCTAACCCTGTGAACTTCCAACAGGTTTATGAAGGTGAGCGTGCTATGACCAGGGACAACAACCTGCTGGGCAAATTTGAGCTGACAGGCATCCCTCCTGCTCCTCGTGGTGTTCCCCAGATCGAGGTGACATTCGATATTGATGCCAATGGCATCATGAATGTCTCTGCTGTTGACAAGAGCACTGGAAAGGAGAACAAGATCACCATCACCAATGACAAGGGTATGAGAAAGGATTAAAATAATACAACTATAGCTGCAGTTTTATCTGAACAACAGATGATTAAATATTGCCTCTTTTTATGACAGGTCGTCTCAGCAAGGAGGACATTGAACGCATGGTCCAGGAAGCTGAGAAGTACAAGGCAGAGGATGATGTCCAGCGTGACAAGGTGTCTGCTAAGAACGGCCTGGAGTCGTATGCTTTCAACATGAAGTCGACTGTGGAGGATGAGAAGCTCGCTGGCAAGATCAGTGATGACGACAAGCAGAAGATCTTGGACAAGTGCAATGAGGTCATCAGCTGGCTTGACAAGAACCAGGTAATTGTGGTGGTGGTTTTTCCATTTTTCTCCCTCCATGACATAAAATTGATGAATTTGAAGCACTGAATTTTTCTTGTTTTGCAGACTGCTGAGAAGGATGAATATGAGCATCAACAGAAGGAGCTGGAGAAAGTGTGCAACCCTATCATCACCAAGCTGTACCAGAGTGCTGGTGGCATGCCTGGTGGTATGCCAGAGGGCATGCCTGGTGGCTTCCCTGGAGCTGGCGGTGCTGCTCCTGGTGGTGGATCCTCTGGACCAACTATTGAGGAGGTTGACTAAACATTCCATCATTTCAGCTGCTACCTCTGAGATGTTTTCTAAGAACGTAACCCTCTTTTAGCACAAGTTACACCAAGCTAAAGAGTGCAATTTAACAAAGTAAAAACAGGGTTCAAGGAACACATTATTATGTCATTTGTGACACAATCGGGAACAGCTTGTAGTTGGTTCACATGTCAAGTGTTTTGTTTACTGAGTTGTCACTGCCTTGACAATAAATCCTGTAACCCTCTAACTGTCCATGTGTCCATCTTTTTTCTGCTCTGCAGAGCACTTCAGCTTAATGCCTCTTAATGATTTGCTCAGTTGCTGTGTTTTTAAAATGGGATCAACTGTAAAGCTTCTATCATGTAATGTAATGTAATTGAAATGGGTTTGGACTGAAGTGATTGAGCCGAAACAATGTACCAGCTTCGTTTCAGAAAGGGGTTAAATATATACACAGTTGACTTGTATTGAGGTAAAAATTTCACTTTTTAAAAAAACAAAAACAAAACTCAATATTATGTTGGACAGGTTGTGCACTATAGAGGACATGTTTTGAAATTACTGATTCTGGGTCATCTCAAATGTATATGGGGCAAAAAGTGTAGAAGAATCTTTAGACACTTTAAACATGGTACAACTTACATGTTTAATACGTGAAACTTGAGCTTATGTCGAGTCTTCCTATAATTATTTAAAATTATCAAGCAGTTGCGACTGAAACACGAATACACGTCAACAAATAAGGAAAAAGCACGTTTATATGTTGGGACCTCATCTGGATGTTTCATTGTGCACACATTCTTGGCATCGGAGCCACTAATAATGCAAAGTTACACCAGTGTTCTCGGCTGTGAGAAAATGTCTGCCGCCTAGTCCAGCCATGGTGTATTTGTATGCGTGACATCTGTTGTTGAAAGTCGGCATTTTAAGGCATCATGTGCGGGCGGGGTTCGCCTCAATCTAAAGAGCAGACTGAGGGGAAAGGTAACCGTTTCTCCGTCTACATGTGTTTACCTTTACGCTAATACGAACCTACGTACCTCTTACCGGTCTTGTGTCCTAATGCCAACCCTAACCATGCACCTCCTAGCCAATCACGTTGGCAACATGTTAACGAACATGTTTGCGTCACGTTGCCATGGTTGCAGTGCTGCGTAGAGAGTAATGACAGAAGAAAATAGGTGAGTATTTGAGCGACTTCATTTAATATGTGAATGTTTAATAAAATGAATGACACAGTTAAGTGCTATTTTAATGATCATTGTAAATACAAGAAATGCAGTAGTTGGTTTCCTCTTAGTTATATTCCATGCGCTAGCGTCGTTTGGCGAAGCATATGATGCTAAGCGAACCGACGGATAATGTTAGCTTTTATGGCAAAGTGATGGCAAAAGAAAATAGACAACGCAACAATTTTCCACCTCACAAACGGTAAACATTATGCAACGTTTCTATCGTTTTCTTCTTTAATTTTGGGAGCTTCAACAGAGAAAATACACATCCGTTTTTCTATCTTATCTAACTTGGTTGTGAGGTTAGGTGACAGTGAGGTGTCCAGTGGTGTCCTGCAAAACGATGAAAACTTAAATTTCACTGACATTAAGCCAACTATAAATGAAAATATTAGAGTTACAATCCTTGGTTTTACTCACTGTTCTCTTTCAACAAACAATATATCACAGATATTTAATTTCTACATGTCTGTACGAAAAAAATATTTTGTGTATTCCTTAAAAATTATTTGTCTATCAAACTATTGACTTTGCCCTTAAAGATATTTAAGCTATTTAACCTTTTCAATAACAGATCTCTGACTGGAAGATGGCTGCAATCAGTGTGTAAATTCTGTATTATAAATCAATTTGTCAGTATTATGTATCAATACTATGGTATTGGTGCACTGTTGGCTCACTAACATTGCTTATGAGGACATTTAGAGAGCAATTATTGTTATTGGCTCCATCCTTGCTGTTCTTTTCTTTTTTTGTTTTACTGTAATGAAAAGTCACAATTGTTTTTTTTTTCTTTTTGCCCACAATCACTCACTTAGGTGCAGTGAGACGAAAATGTTAAACCTGGCAAGACACATTAGTTTTCAAGCAGAACCAAGATGGCGGAAAGAGTGGCTGTGCTTTTAGGAGGGCCTAAAGGAGATCTTTTTTTTTTTCATAGTGCTGCAGGGTTGACTTATTTCTGTCACCCTGGTTCCCTTAACAAAAATCCAGTGGGTTTTTCTATTGGTTTTTGAATTAATGCAGAAAATAAGCTCTGTGACAAACAAAAGTTTATGATAGGTACATGTTTGTTCATGAGAATAATCTGAACACCACTTTCATGATTTCTGAAGCCTAAATACATTCGCAAGAAGTAAAAAGCTAATATTAAGTAACCAACTGCGCCACAGTCAAATGAGTTCAACATCACCGCCACTAAACTTCAACTTGTATTTTGATTTAGCTCTGACCCCCTCTACAAAACCCTGTCTTCTTACAAAGTTAGTAATAATTTGTAAGAGTGTAAGTTAAACACAACAATACTGAGTGGTGAATAGATCTTTCAACCTTTTTAGTCTCATTTAGCCACTTGATAGCAACCGCCTTTTTTAAGAGACGTAAAAGATAAAAGAAATCACGATGGGGGTATTTACTGATGTATTTTATAGTGTAGAATAAAATGTGAAAATGTCTTGAGCTTGTTCCAGAAACCCACTGACTTTGTGACGAGGGAACTGGAGGTGCAGAAATGCTAACTTAGTTCATGGTTTTGATGTTAAATAATTCCAGATCTGTGCCTCGACACAGTTTGGTCTCTGAGCTCACCTGAGACCATGTCATGGCCTAGTTTATGCTTGTTTTTTTTTTATCAATTTTTCAGCTGTGGAACAAGTGTGTGTCTTTCCAAATAATTTCCAATCAGGCTGCAACATAACAAAATGTGAAGCAATTGAAGTGGTCTGAGTATTTTCTGGTTACACTGTTTTTATTTTCAGCTGAAGCTTATTGACCAAACTCAAAATATTAAAAAAGGCCAACTCTGTAATTTACAGTTTTAGATGGAGAAGCTAAATGCATCTTGAAAATGAATAGTGAATCTATTGTTGGAGTGTTTAAACTAAACACTTTTATGCCACAGACTTAGTGTACACGATTTCACATCCTCAGAAACATACTCAAGAAAGCTGGAGATTTGAATTCATGTTAAAATGAGATTTGGACATTTCAAAACTGCTTGTTAAATTAGCAGATGTTGCACTGTTGGAAGGTGGGCCTTACCCATAATTTTACATCATGTGGCTCCACCTTGTGGTACAACAGAACAGTTACACTTAACAGGAAAATCTTAAACTGGCATGAAAAAAAGTAAAAAAAAAATAATAATAATCAGAGACTAATTCCTATTCACTTGAATGTGAAAGTGGTCTCAGACTTTTGGACCCCACTCTACATATAGTCCCTCCAGATTTACAAACTGGGACAGGAAGTGTAGTAACAAAGCTTAAAAGATTAAAGTCTTTTTACAATTGTAGAAGAGACACAAAATCATAGTAAGTGACAACAATGTAACTGTAAACAATATACATTTTTAATAAGGGACAATCTCATGAATAGATATTACCCAGCTACAGAAATGCTAAGAGGAAGATTTCTGTTTGAGCTTGCCTGACATCCATTGATGTCAATGGAAAAATCACACACCCTCACTAACTTGGTTCAAGAATTATTTTTCTTCTTTACTGACAAAGTATTCTGCCAACATTGTGTGAATTCAGCATTATCGAATCACTTGAACTGAGCCATACTTAATGTTACAATTAACACTTGTGCTTGTCCTACCATGACAAGTGAAACTGTTGGCTGTGAAAAGGCCTTTAAAGAATTCTCTGTGATAATTTCCACTATCAGTAGTCTAATTTGAATGCACATTGTGACCTTGAAAGTAGACACAGCAGATTTGGCTGCTGGACTGTGAGGATATTGATGTTCCATATCTTAAACCTGTGCTTTTCACTTACAGAAATGTGCAGTTCAAAGCATTGAAACAAATACATGATATTCAACATTCTTAATCTCCTCTTGCAGCCTTGTTTTAAACCTTTCCAATAAAGCTACAATTTTCACAATTACATAGATCCTCATGAAGCAGACTCTCCACCTACAACAGAAACATGGATGAAGGACTCAAACATGAGAAGACTGAGCGAAGCAAGCATCCTTCTCTGAGACAAGCCAACCAGTGGGAGAGTGGGGATTCTGACACAGAGAGCTTGGCCCAAGAGAGAGCCTATCAACAGCAGCTACAAAATCGTCTTGGCCACCATGATCAAAACAAACACATGCTGCCTCAACAGGAGAATGCTGCTAGTTTACAGCAGGGAGATGGAGAGCATGAATATGCAAATGATGAAGAAGATCTTCAAGTTTATGATAGCCTAGAAGTGGCATCCAACCCCCATGCCAGGAGGAAGCCCACCCCACAGACTGAATATATGGATACACAAGTAGATGAAAGAGAAAGAAGGTAAGCTACACAGTTTATGTTTTGTCTAGTAAATAGCAAATCGTTTGGTGTTGCAATTAAATGATGGTGTTCAAAGTAACATCTGGGCATGTACACACCAGCATACAATACAATACAATATGTCTGTAATGAACACACTCTGGATTTATATCTATACAAAAGTTCAGCAGAACAAGGCTTTGGTCTCATGTTCAAAGACAGGAGTGGTGGTATGCTACATGAAGATGTTAGTTAGTCTCTCAGTAGTTTCTGACTCCCCAACCACATCTGTGGCTCTGAGCTCAAACCTAATGAGGAGGTAAAATTATCCACACGTGTGCTTTACTTTTGTTTGTGTGTTGGCTCATTGTTGTGTTTTAATAGTTTTTAGACACAGTGGAGCTCTGTGTGAGCAGTGAGATATATCAGCCTTGGATATACACACAAAACATGTTGGTTTTAGCTTTTGATGCACCAAAAAAAAAAGACTTTTCCTTTAAGTGACTCTATAATACATGTTTAATTCTGATATTCTGGAGTTCTGCAGTTTGGTCAGTAGATGGCAGTAACTGACATGAGTGAAGGGGCTGACTCTTAAAATAGAACCTACAATCTTCTTTATTTCTTCGTTAAAATAGTATTAAAAATGATTATTATTTTATTATTATTTTGTGATTAAAACTTAATTTCACTTTAGATGGTTGTAGAGATGAGCTGGCTGTAGACATTGTTTTGGAGACTGATCACATTATTGGCTGTGTAGCCTTGTCTATCTCAATAATTCTATAAACATGTAACATAATATAAGCCATTCAGCACGGTGAGATTTGTGCCCGACCTTGTTCAGTTTGCCTATTGAACTGGACGGTCACTCACTGTCTGTGACAAATTAATTAAAATTAAGCAGATAATAGTGCTGCTTAGATGGAGTACAACGAGGAGGATGCAGCAGCAATCAAACCCTTTACTTTTAAACAGCACATGGATGATAAAAGATAAATAGCCTTCATTCACCACTTAACAAAGAAACTGTGTCAGTTATTTAATGAGATGCAGGCACTGATCGTACATTGTAGTGTGAATGGCGCTTTCAGAATAACAGCTTTCATTTGAGGGAAATTAGATTTTTGTTTTGTTTGGGTGGATCACAATAAGTGGTCACTCATGATCCATTAACATGGATCATTGTTGCTGTAAAGGAGATCTCTCTTTCACTCTTTTGAGGGAGTGAGGTAACCATCTATGGTGAGGACAACACCTCATCTGTCTTTGCAGTCTTGTCGACTCGTACTGTTGTTTCCTCCTCTCTTTCCTTCAGACCCAGTCTGATAGTCATCTCCCTCCAAAATAGAAGAGGGGCATTCTCCATTTTCCTGTCATTAACCTGTGCAGATTGATGCCCACCAAGTGTGGGTTTGTTTCCAAAGTACATTGTTTCAGAGGAAAATGAACATGACATTTTCTCACAAAAGGCTCCATTTCATAGAACTGAGGTGGTGCACACAGTCTCATTCCCATTATCATGTTCTCATAGTCCTCTCTACTGCCTCCTCAAAGCGGGTAAGCCTTTTCACACAATGCCATTGCATAGTTTATAAACCCAATGGGCATTCCTTATTCAGGCAAAAGATTCCTATTTAAGCAACTCCATTCATCCCTCCTCACTATATTTTACACGTATCTCACTCCAAAATTGCAAAAGGATATTTGAGTATAGTCTGCATGACCAGTTTTTCGTTTTCCCATTCAGTGTTTGTCACTATATTTCACTGGCTTTTGTATTTAGGTGTCTGTATCTTGGGCAAGAAATAATGGGCTGTTGTGTTTTGCCAGTGTTAGAGGCATCACGCCTAGCTGCATGTTGTCTATAATGCATTCTCCAACTTGTTTGAGTCTCAGTCATTAGAGAGACATCCCTTACCCTTTTGGCCTCATCGAAGTGAAGGGCCCTACACCTAGGCAACCCGCCCCCCCACGCACAACATCACGGCAGGAGAATTAGGCTCCCCTCGTCCTCCCAGTAAGCACAACAAAGAGGCTCTCTGCTATTTATTTTAATGAGATCTTTTCATCACCATCAGAAAGAGCATTTTAGCCTGCAATTTTCAAGCCATTTCATAAGCTGAAAATTGCCGTTTGTGAACCATTCCCCCGCTAGTAGCTCTCAAATACACTCTCATTAGTGAGCCTGGAGGTGAAAATACGAAAATTATCTGTAAATACAGGCTCATAATCCCCCTCATCTGTTTCAATTTCAGAAGTCTCTGATAAGGCCTAATACTTTGTTTGAGGACATCATCATTCTAATAATGGTGTAATGCCTCTTGTTCCTTTGACCTCTCTGTACAGGACTATGTGGCATTCAGGTGTCTGTAAAACATCCTTTGGATATGGAAATGTCATTAATAAAGCTGCTTACCAACAATTGAATCAATTACTAATAATGAAAGTAAGACTGTACTATACATATATTGACATATTCTTTTGTAATTCCATTTAGTTTCTCATCTTTTATGTGCACATTTAATTGAGCTTAGCAATGGAGCTGTAACTTACTGATGTAAATGTCAGTCTTAGGCTGGTTTTATTGAACAAGTGAACTTTATTCTGTTGTCTTTCTTTAACCTTGCAGCCGACCACTCTCTGATGAGGCCTATGCTGACCTGCGCTATGACCCCAACTGGAGGACCAACCTGAAGGGAAATGAACGCTTCACTGAGAATCCACTGATTTCTTCCGAGGAGTATTACCAAGTCCCTGAAGAGAACTTTGGTCAGTCATATGGTGATACACAGGGACTGAAAAAAAAAGGAGCATACAGACACATACTTGATGCAAGTCCAGCTGTTATGCTGAGTCCTCATATGGCTGGCAGTGAGTCTGACCAGCCGTATTGCCTACACCCACAAGATGGTCTGAGTTGCTCAGGAACATCCATGCCATGTCCCAGCCATGCTTTACATAGCAGATTACCAGAAGCTGATGCTACAGAATTTCAGACCCACTACCAGCAACCACTGGGATGCACACAAGGAGAGCCCATCCAGGACACGAGCACACCCATGTTGACAAGTCTTAAAGTCATATCTAACAAGAAGCCAGAGAGACCGATGGAGGACATAGTCGAGCGCAACAAAACAACCCTGGGGCGAAACACATCCAAATGTGGCTCCTATGTGAGGGCGCATTCACTTAAACAGGAGATGCCCCATAATGTGATTGAGGTGCGTACAGAATGTAGTTTTCTCAACCAATAGCATATAATAGCATAATAGCGACCAATAAGTCATAGAAAATGACTTGACTAGGAAATTTGATCTTTGACATGTGACAACAAACCATCAGAGAGACATTCTCCTCCAACAGGTTGCAATTACAGAAACAGACACCAGGAGCTGCACTAGTATTGCTAATGATTCTTGGACCACTGAGCTGTTGTCACAGTTACATGATTGAGGATTAAGTTTGACTGGGGACACACCACTGGAAATACTGGGACAAAATATACGAGTGCTTTAAATCCCAGTTTAAACTGTGACAGGTCATTGTTTTGTGATGGACACATCTAGTGACCTCTGTGAATTACCTTTTTCTTTTTACAATTTAGGTTGTTTTTGTTTCAGAAATAAAGAGATAAGATTATGATTGAGAAATATTATCCCCAAGATACTGGCACGTTTGTGATGATGTGTATTTTAGGCAGTAACTATAGTTTTTTCTAGTCTTATGTGTTTTGCAGTTACTTAATCTATTGCACTCTGGCCACATTTCCTAACAGTGTTAAGATGTTTTAAACACAGAGGGCTGTACATATGCTGTTGTTTATTTATAATTTTTAGAAATCTGTATTTACTGTGCTCCTAGTCAAGTGTCAGTATCTTTACTCTTGAATAATTCTAATCTTGGACACTATTAATATGCAGTTGAAGGCAGCTTGTCTCATGAGCAGAATATCAAACAACTTCTTCAAGCTTCTTCTTTGTTTTTTTCTATTTTTCCTTCTGTATCAGCTGAGCTTATGCTTATTTAGTTCTATTGTTGGTATCTATAAGCCTTATATTGTCATCTCAAACAACTAAGAGAATATCCTGTGATGTTTGCTCTGACCCAGTCTGGAAAATTAATTTGGCAAAGGAGCATAGCTGTTTTCATCTGCCTTCTCCTCCACCTTATGAAAAGAGCCATGTCTGGCTATGCAGTGCTTATTATGAGCTGATGTGTACAACAAGAACATCAGAGACGCACGGTTACCAATAGGCTCTTAGACATCCCTGCACCTGGCACAGTGGCATAATTGGTCGAGATGGCCCGCATTCCCCATTTGTTGGGCCACAAGACTGTTTGCTGGCTATAATACCAACAACCTTGTTCACCCATCTGAGCCCCAGCCCTCTACAATGTCTCATATCATCACCATTTACATAGTCAAGAGCCGTTAGCTTTGTGCAATGGTAAACAGAGCCAGAGCCTTTCCCTCTCCTGAACCCTTGTGTTTTGTCGTTTTCCCTCTGAATTCGCTTGTTAGTTTTCCATTTCTCCGTCTCCCAAAAGACGTGTCTTACTTAATGAGGGACATAGGGCATAAAAGAAGGGGGCACCAATTTGCATGTAGTCTGTTTCTTGTGTCATTACAGGATTAATGTATGAATCTGATGTGTAACGGGAACAGTGAAACGCATCAACAAAGCTTATCGGATACAGGCTCAAAACAAAGTAATTTTAAAACCAAATTTTAGAAGAAGAACAAATCTGTGTAAAATCCGTGGTTTATTGCAGCAGTGTGATAAACGTGCTTACAGAGACAAGCCACCCTAAAACAGAATTAACACATGGAAATTGTATGAACAGGATGGACGTATGGACAGGTCTCTCGAAAACAAAGATCCAAGACTCTTGAGGAGCAAACATCATGGAGCCTCTTTGACCTGGATTATTGAATAATTATTGAATAAGGCATTGGATTAAGTGACTTTGTTTGTGCACACTGTGCACACACTTTCTACAGAGTAACAAAGTGTAGTTAGTTATTAAGACAGTGTCTTCTGCCTATGTCTAGGTCAGATTTAAGTTTTGTTCTTTGGTCTCTTGTTTTGAAATGGGGCTGTTTATTTTCACACACACTAAATATTGAAGATCGAAGAAATAATACATATATTAGATTTTTGACAAATCTAAAAGTGAAGGTTAGAGAGAGAGGCATCTTAAAAACAACTTTTCATGATTAGGATAACCACACATTTTTTATCAAGCGTGCTCAGCTTCCTGCGGTCCTTCCTTGTCTGTTTCCCCTTGCAAAAGATAGCAACACTCCATGTACAAATCGCATCAGTTTCACAAATCAATATGAGTCCAGACGAGCCAGTTGTTACAAGGCCCTTTTAAAATAACCCATTTAGTCTTTTGAAGAGAGTGGCCATCTGAAGGCAACTTGTTATAATTAGACGTGTTATTAAATGTACACAACTCCCTAATGCAGCAAATGTTTAGCCTGGACAAGTGGCAGAGTGGCGGTAGCAATGATTGGATCCATCGGGGCATGGGCCTCCTTTGATAAAGACAGAAGTAGCAGATCAATCTTCTGCTATTGCACTCAGCCCTCAGAGTCCCTTCTCCTCTTGCAGGCCCTCACTTCAAAGCCAGGGGAACATAATGTACAATCTTTTAATAGCTTTAGACCAAAGCTCTGGGGAGCTCTCTGCCACTGTATACCCTGCCTCAGTCTAAACACCTAATCAAGATTACCTGGGCTGGCCACAATAGCAGCTAAATGCAATTCAAGATCCACAGCCCCTTTGAAGTCTTCATTGCGAAAAGCAGATGTTTCCAGGGTACAGGAGGTAATACAGCCAGCTGCAATTGCCAGACTTTGTTGTGACATCGTCTCGCAGAGAAGCAATTACGGGCCTCCCAATTTAGTAGAAAAGATATTACACAGCTTACCATGCTCAAAATGCAATACAGGCTTGATCATTTGCTCCAACTGATTGGGATTTTTATAATGGGTGACAAAAGGCAATGGCAGGGGGAATGGGTAAAGGTGAGAGGTGCAAAGCATTTGTGTGTGTGTATACACTGCTGGACACACTGACACCTGCTCCTGATCTTCAAACAGGTGTTCTATCCTGGTTCATCTGTAACAGCATCCAAATGTCTAAAAGTCTGTGTCATTTGAGAAACAAAAGATTCACCTGTGTTGTTAGTGAGTTCATGTATGGTTCAGTTCTTTGAACAAGCACCACATAGCTTACATACTGAAACAGTGTTAGGCCTAGGTGGTTTCTAGGTGGTAGATGAAGTCACAAACACACTTGATGTGTTACACCTGGATCAACTTGTAACTGACATTCACCTATTCAGCCACAGAATTAAGGGCACTCAGTGAAAAGTCTGCAGCCTGTCAATACCATCGATCCACTCAGATGTTCCTGTGCCCCTGGGGGAAGTCCTGAAGTTAACTAAATGATTTTCCATTACAACATTAACACAACATATTTCCATGCCACAAACAGATACATTAGAAACAACTAAGATAGTAAATTGACAGGCACTGATAGGATGCAATATTGATACCCTTGTATATTGTATGTGTGTAAAAATAAATAGGCTGGAACTAGTCTTAATGAAAGTATTTGTCCCAGTGTATAGACATAAAAAATATTTTTTGTTGCTTCTATAAGAGCATGTTGCTTTGCTTTTATGTTCTGTTTTAAGGTGCATGAGAGTCTTAAGGAGGCGACCACTGCAGAAAATCAAGAGGGCAGTTCAGACCCTGAGCTGAGGTGGCTCCAGAAAACTCAACAGTTGCGGGTAGGAACCCCCCCCACACTGTTTACTTGGGCACTGCCATCCCAAACGTTAGTGTGGAAATCTAGTAAAATCTAGTTTGTTTTGCAGCATTGTGTTTGTGGAGGCTTGGTTGGCTACACAGTACCCTGGCTTTTAGTTTCCTCTAGGGAATGTGGACCCATTGTTTCTCTGGGGCTTGCCAGAGACGATTAAAAAAATGAAAAAACAAAAAGAGGAGTCAGAGTGAAAAAGGAGAGGATTGGAGAAGCATTGTTATTTTGAGCACTTGAGCAGCCACCTTAACACTGCCAAGCAGAGGAGTATGAATATTTTCCAACTGGAATGGGAAAAGCTGGTGTTTGCCAAATCAGTGGCATTAGATGCATGAGATACACACTCATAGACCTTGTGCTACATAATTTGCTCAGATCATGCAAAGAAGAGCGCCAGCCCTTCTTATTCTTGGGAAAGAATTTTGCCTCTTACTCAGAGCTCATGGTTGTCTCTTGTTGTTTTGTTTGTGTTGTAAATTTGTGTTGTAGATTTCGAGTTGGTACTTTGTGCCTCACACCACCTTCAGAAAAAGGCATTGCTATACTTTGCAATTTAGCATATCTAACAGAAAAGCAGAGTTAAAAATATAAACCTTCACAGCAACATATGTTTGGGTTTTGTGAATTATCACCTCTGTGCACTACATACGCACTTCCTACATTTATGAAAAACTGTTATCCTCCTTCTCTAACCTCAGGTCACCCAGATGAGCAAGGGGAAGAAAGCCCAGCGGAAAGAATACCCCAACCTCTCTCGACAGCAGCCACCCCCTGCCCTGGCGGTCAAAGCTGTGCAGGGAGACTCAAGACCAGCCGCTGTATCTCAGCCAAAACCTCAGAACATGACCTCATCACAGCCTTTGCCCCCCACCATCCACCTCAACATCAGTCTCAACACATCATCCCATCTTCTTTCATTACTCCCGCAGAAGGGCCAGGATGCCATCATCAACCTAGCATCTCTTCATGGTCGTTCTCATTGGAGCCCAACATCTGAAGTTCAACTTGCCTTGTACCCAGAATATCAACAAACAAATTCAGGAAAGTCCTCCCATGTGTCACGGGAAGGGCTGAATGCACAACTTCACCAAAGAAACCTGGAGAGTTGCCCTGAACAATGGCGAAGGTAGAACAGTTGTACTGTTTGGTACTGACCAGAGATTAAAAAGATTTTACATTTTAAAGACCTCATTGAAAAAGCTGGAAGACTTCAGCCTCTGATAGAAAAAATAGAGCAAAAAGAACAAAATAGTGAACACACTTGAATAATCACAACAAAACATATAACAAATGACAGCAAACTTGTAGTCTGTGTAAAAAGACAAAGAGTTGAAAATTGTGTCTGATACACCATATGAAAATATTATCATGGTCATTATCTATTATCATGGGACCCTTCATTCAGCTGTCCACCAATATTTTTTTTGTTTCAGGGCAACTGCATTACAGTGGCCATTATCCTGTGATGGAGAAGACCAGACCTGGAGTTTAAATGAGGTTCACACCAAACTTTTTCCACAAAACCTCCCCAGGACCCCAACTACTGCTTCATCACGGGGCCTTGGCTCGTATGCACTTCTTCCACCTATAAGAAAGCGAATGACAGGAAAAGAGCCTAAAATAAGCCCCAGTCAAAGTGCGAACACCTTCAACCCTATCCATAGAAGCGGCTCTGACAGCTACCTGGTTCAGATGGAGAAACAGAAGCAGCTGAGGGCAAGAGCTACTAATAAGGTCAGTGCTGTCTGAGCTTCATTCGTATTAACATGTTTCTGCTTATTATTGTGTATCTGAAACTGGATCTGACGTCTAATCTGGGCTCTCACACAGATAAAAAACAACATAACTCCACTGAGCATTCAGAGGACATCTTTTGTCTTTCATGCACTAGATGTGCTCGTCCTCATGATGCATTGCATACATTGTCTATAGAGTCTCAATGAAAATATGTGGTCCCAAATCAACATAAAACTGTTAACTCCCATCATTACCAAATAAATCCATTATGCACCCCCTCTATGTGGCTGCAGCCCTTAATATGACAGATATTTACAAGACACTCTGGTTCTTAATGCTGCTTCACAAACATTCAGTGACTTGGAATAACTTGCTGCTGGACTATGGTGGACTTAATTAATTTGTCTGCATGCATTTTTTAAACTGTTTTTTAAACAGGGCTCAGGGGTCGCAACTCACTCAGCACATACTGAATAATCATGTTCAAGTTAGAAAATAGGAACACATTATGCAGTTTCACCTAACAAAAGTGACACATGAATTCTTCAGTTGAGTGGCATTCACCTTTAATCCCCACATACACAAGAGGTTACACAAATAAATGCCCCTTTGAAGTCCCAAATAATCCCCTTAGATGTCTCCATGCAGGGGCTGCATAATCCAGCAGGAGTGCTCTGGTAACAGAGGGCATAAAACATCAGGTTAATTGTCTAGCTCCACTAAGATACACTTAATTGCTATAAGATGATGACTATATAAACCACAGAGCTGCAGGCTCTGAAAAGCCATTTGAAGATGTGTTAGAGGATAAGGTGATTAGAGGGGAGAGAGTCTGTGAGGCGCAGGGCCACTAAAGAAGCCCATTTGCATTTAATGATTTGGCTGCTGTTGTTTTCTCCCCTCTCTTTGGTTTGTGCGACTGAGCTATGCAGTTGGGTCCCGAGTGGAAAGTGACTCAGCAATCCTGCCTTTTCCTGGATAGTTGTGTTGACTTGTTTACAGCCAAGCCAAATTAGGAGTTATGCCATGGCTTTGGGAAGTACTCATTTGAAAGTGCAAGGTAACTGTTGCAAAAATACTTAATGTTGTTGTAGTCATACTGGGTAAACTGAACTCAAACTGACACAAACAAAAACAAATTGATTGCATGTGTAATGTATCCTATCTATTGTTAAATTAATATAAAAAAGCCAATAATGTTATTGATAACATTGCAAAGTGCTGTATCATTTTCATACCTCTTAACAAGGAACAGTCGAGGTAGGTGGACCCAGGAAAGACTAGAACGTATGATTAAATGCTTAGGGTTGCAGTCACACAGGAACCTTCATATAGTTCTCCTGTGGTGCCCACCACTCCCCACCCCTTGACCTTCCATCTCTCCCACCATGTTAGCCATCATGTCTGACAAGATTACGGGCTCAATTTGTAAAGCAGTCAGGCTGCAGTGCCGGGGCATGAAAGCAGATGAGTGTGACTTAGGGGTTGGGGGGAGAGGGGAGAGGGCCTGGAAAGAAAGGTACCCTGTTGTGTCCACGGCTGATGGCTAAAGTAAACTGAAATCCTCCTTCCTAAAAGGAGCCAGTACAATCTGGAATGATTAGCTCTTTTGTCTGGGGCAGCTTGTGGATTGCATACACCCATGTACACACGGTCACACACAAATCATCACCAGCACCTGCGAAGGAACGGCATATAGTACATCTGTTAATGTCTTTGTCCGTATTACTTGTATCACTTCAATTCAGCTCACCATCAATGTCCCTGAGAAAAGCTTGTGCACTGTTTGCACTCTACATGCTGTTTGTGCCATGCTACTGAAAAAAAAAATAACTGGTGCATACATAACTAATGTAAAGTAGTTGTAGGCTAAAAATAAATAAATAGGTAGTTAGCATGACCCAGACAGCCTCTATGGTTGAGCAGACTCAACAATCCAAATCACAATAGTGAATGTATTGTTTGTTGAGAGGTGAACTACAGTGCACAAGCAATGATCATGTGAATAATCACTTTAATGAACAATATGAAGGGCCACGTTGTGTCTCTGTGAGGCTGTAAATGCTAATTCTAACATGCTCACAATGACAGCACCAACATGTCGATGTTAACAGTAGCAGGTTTACCATACTCAACATCTTTGTTTAGTCTTTTAGGATGCTAACATTTGCTAAATAGCATTAAATACAAAGCACAGATGAGGCTGGTGGGAATGTTTTTAGTAGTAGCCACAGTAGCATTAAGATCAACAACTTATAAAGAGGAACATGCATATTTAAACCAAACTTCAAGACAAATCATCTGATAGTTGTTGAGACATTTCAGTCTGTACCACAGATATGTTAATAAGTAACAAGCTGGCCCTAGAAATGCTTTGGGATCATTATGATTCATTACCTTGGAAAGAACCATGAATGTGTGCACAAACGTTTGAGCCAATCCATTGCATGATTTTTAAGATTTTTCACTGAATAAGTGAAAACTTTGACCTTATGGTGCTAGATGAAAAGGCAGAGGATTACCTAAGTCATTAGGATACATCCTCTAGGCATCTGTACAAAATTTCATGGAAATCTGTCCAGTAGCTAGTTGTTGACCAAAGTGGTTGACCAGCTTACATACCAACATTGCTATCTCTGGAGCCATGTCACTAGCATAGCTAAAAACACAAAAACCAGTCACTGTGTGTGGCTAAGCATGAAATAGAATCAGGATTTATCATGTCAAGAGCACCCCAGATAGATGCCCATAAGGTCACTGTGCCACGTTTGATCAGATTTTATCTCAAGGAATGTCCCCTGAGACATATTTTTGTCTGATATTTCTTCAAACATCGTTATATACACATTTGGCTACACTGTTGTTAGGGACACAGTAGTCATCCTCATCACCATACATTATATCAGCAGTAGAGAAAATCTTCTTCAAATCACACCTTTCTATAGAGTAGTGGAGTCCTCTGTACTATAATGTTTGATTCAACAGTGTCTTTTGTACGTTTCTGCAACAGCTAAGCTATCTATCTATCTATCTATCTATCTATCTATCTATCTATCTATCTATCTATCTATCTATCTATCTATCTATCTATCTATCTATCTATCTATCTATCTATCTATCAGGCATACAAACAGCTGAACACAGACATAAATCTGCGAGGCCTGCATCCTGACGACACAGCCATTGAAAAGACAGTAAGTACTGACCTGCAGCATCACAGGAATTGTCAGTAACTCTTTGACCTACACAGCTAGTTTGTGTTATGTGGCATCATTTATCCAAAACTGCACAGATACATTACAGTAAGATGCTGGATAATGGGGGTCATTTTCATCTTGAAATGATCAACATGGCCTTTGGTGTTTGGAGGGGGGTGGTGGTGGTACCATATCCTGTATTTTGGATTGCAGCTGTTGACAGGTCAGATTCTTGTTAACATGGAAATTGTGGAGACAGACAAAAAAGAGGATAATGATCAGATGTGTGGAATGATCAGAAAATAATATTGAAAATAATTCAGGTTGGGGTTTTTACACAGTGTTATAATTGATTGCATTCAGTAGATATATATCCAATCAAATGCTGAGAGGCTGATTTAATATAGGGTATGTAGGTAAGCTTAAAAATCATATAAGATGTAAAAATTCCTAAATGATAAATAGACCTGAACATTGGAAAGGGCTGTCGGTAAAAGTAAGCCCCCACAGACAGACCTCACACAAACAGATACACACATAAATTCACACACAGCCACATCTGCATTTGGCCACAGAGTGGTGCTTCTGCATTTGGCAGCCCATCCTATGCTCTCTAAACTATTCTTATTCTCATCACATGTAGAAGATAAAACAAGCTAAATAAGCTCAAAACACAAAGCTACAACAAACTGTCCTGATTGAGAGAGAGACAGGTGGAGTCACTCTTTGTTTCTTGCTGGGCAGAGAGAAGCCCTGTAACTTCCATGTTAGCTGTCTTGTATAGTTTACATGAATTTAAATGAATTATATAGAGCTTTTCACTAATATCGGGAAGAAATCCATCTGTTGAGTATGGTATGTAGCATCCACATTTTTTTGCTTTCTCTATTTGAGAACCTCTGTGGCCTTTAATCAATGTTAGCCAACAAGGTGAGAGAGGATGATACAGAACACGTTTCCCTACGTACCAGGGCATTATATTGATTTGCTGTTAGGCAATATCAGCTATAAGGAGAGACTCGTAGAAATCCTTTTGGACAAACATGATTAGCTGTTTCCTTACTCTCCTGTGCCTAAACCCTGATGTCCAGCAGTGTCATTGTGTATCCACTGACCCTCTTCCAGTGTCTGGGTTCATCATGTAAAGGCCCCCATGCAGTTGCACAGATAAAATTGCATATACAAAGCAAATGAGAGTACCCCAAAGAAGTTAAGTGCTCTTTGTGCTTTGATATATCTTTTGTTAATCCCCAGTTGTAAAAAGTGAGCATGTTTGGCCAATTTACACTAGATTGAGTCCTGTGCATCTCCAGGGCCAAGCCTATTAGTGAATGATATGTGTAAATGCTGATAGGCCCACTGAATGGCTAGCTGTGTTTGGTTTTGTTGGGCTCCGTGGAGAGGCTCTGCCGAGGGGAGACACAAAGGGAAGGGCCTTAAGGGAGAAATGGTTCAGTTAATTAAACCCCCTTTTATAATCTGCTTCTGTTTCTCTCTCCCCCTCTCTTCTCTCTCACTCCCTCTCTCACTCTTTCACCATCATCATGCTGAGAAAATGAAACGACAGAAGCTGTATTCAAATGTGATTCGCGAGCAGAACAAAAAGATAAGTAGGATTCCTTTTCTACCAGCCAAGGACCCGGAAGGCAGTGACAAGAAAGTTCCCAGGATGAAGGTGTGTGTGTGTGTGTGTGTGTGTGTGTGTGTGAGTGTATGTGTGTTTTTACTTTTTAGTGTGTGTGTAAATGTAGCTCCTTTTACACAGCCTGTTATTGCGCTTCGCTGTCCTGCAGAATGGGGGAGTATTGTTGGTCAGGGTACGAAGGTATGATCCATTTTCCTGTCAAAAACCAAAAACCAAAAAATGAGAAAAACGTTTTTCCTGATGACCATAATCAATTGAAAATCAAGTGGAACAAAGTGGGAAATACATTATTTTTTTTTTTGGTGTAATATTTCAGTTTTCCTTGTGAATTGAACAAAGGTGACTGACATCAATGAAGAGGGCAAAATTCAATTCAATTCAATTCAATTTTATTTGTATAGCGCCAAATCATAATATACATTATCTCAAAACTGGGAATCCAATTAAAACTATCAAAATAAAAAGGAAATCAGTGACAACTTCGCTGTAAGGACAACAAGTTACTTTTACGAATGCCTGTAACTTTGGATTAAGGTCAAATTTACAAGTGTGATATATAGTGATATATTTTAGTTAAGTGGTATTAATTGATATTGTGGAAACTGTTGCCCCTGTTCCATATTCCCTACCCAAATAAAGAGCATCTATAAAGTAACCAGTAGAGGTCCCCATCACCCACCATGAAGGTTAGAGCAATAACATGGTAATATGGTGATATTTTCATACATGAGACATGATCATATAAAAATTACAACATTGACAAAATTACAAAACAAATCACAAAATTATTTTATATGCATACATACATACATTTGTGTGCACATGTGTATGGCAGTATATGTGTTTTATAGATGTGTGTGTCCGTGTGCATGCATGGTCATCATGTCACATAGATGTTTTACAGACTCACAATAAAAAAAAAAACTTGGTTCTTGCGAACATTGTTGATCCTGGAAAACTGAGGCCTGTACTATGAAGCAAATTAAACATACCAAGGATAGCTTTTCATGTGAAAGAGGGAGAGTTCTTAATTACAGTGAACAACATCGTCAAACACATGACTAAACTATTGCACCTGTGGTCTGATGAGGTCAAACTGACTGAAATGTTCATTCATAATCATGAGAAATATTTAACCTAAGAAAAATATGTCACAAAGTTTTGTTTAATTTTAATTTCCAGTTATTGTCACAAAGTCTCCTCATGTTATTCTGAGGTGCAGTGACCAAGAAGAGAGAGAAAGCATCAGCACTGTCGGGAATCAAATAATCTTTGTACAATTAAAATGCAGCTATAGATCTAATAGATATGTAGTTATTTAGTGTGATAAACTCTCCACTATTTGTTAGAAGCTTTGTTCTAAAACCAGAGTGAAAGTCTGGAGCAGAAAATGATTCGACTGGTGTAATAATATCTGTCGCCCTTTATTTTACTTATTATTATTATTATTATTGATCTCATACTTTGAAGTTAACCTGCTCTGGAACAAGTTAGGGGTTCAGCATCAGTTACCATGGTGATTTACCCTGGTAAAGAGTGAACCACTGTTGTAGGACTGAAAACCCAGAATTAAACCTGTTACCTCAATAACTTCAAATCCTGTTTCATAGTACAGATCTCTGGTGTCACAGCTGATTATCTGAACTTGATGATTAATTTAGGTAAATACTGCATACTGAATACTAAATAATATAAAAAACATAACTAAAATATTAAACAAACAGTCACTACTGCCAACAGTTTAGAAGAATGGAAGAAAAACAGGGACTGTTTTACTGTATGTGTATAACAACAAACGTTTATTGTGAATGAATATGATCAATACATCATCATCAACATTATGACAATTCAGGTAAGTCAGTGATAATTCTGCTGAGACAGAAAGGAGCAGTGCAGAGAAAGTGCAGTTAAATGATTGGCTTCATAAACCTACAAGTCTGAAAAATTAAGTCTTATCACTGTCGATAGAACACAGGCACTCTGTGTCATTTTATTAATTATTGGCTTGTTAATTCATAAAATTATGCTTTATTTATCAAGTTGTCTCATACTTTAATGGAATTCAAAAGCAATACACTAAGCAATCACTGTCAGGAATAAAATGAAATAATTTCACTATCGATCAATATGTAATAAATATCAATTAAAACACAATTCAGTTGATACCAGTAGCTATCTTGGTCAGTTATGCTCAAAACTTCTGCCTGCTGCTTGTTTTACTGCCAGAGTGATAAACTGATCATGAGACAAGCATTTATCATATATGTGATAAGATTATCACTCTGCTCATGATCAGGCTTCTTGTCATTTCAATGTGAATGTAGTGTTTAGTTTATTTCAGGATCCTGTGGGAGTGATGTAATCTTTCCACACAGATGATTGGTTAGTTGTTGAACCTGCTCCAGCACAGGTTAGCCAGGCAGAAAACAGGTGTCAGGAGGCTACCATGGTTACTAATCTGACCTTGTGAGAGTAATTTTACAAAATTTTTAAATGTTTTTAAAACTGCTCGGTCCTTAATCTCATCACGATTAACGTGTTCATGCTGACAGCCCTAGTTGTATTATATTTAATGTATCAGTAAAGTTCCAAGCCTTGGTGTGCACCTCGTATTTTACATCAGAGAAATACAACCATGAATTTTCTAAAGATCATAATGGACAGATGTGGACATTTCTGGAGGACCAGAACCTTTTTGGACTGCAGGTTGTATAAAGGATTTAGTAAGTACACTGACATACATGCATCTCTCTCGCTTTCTCTTTGTCACTCATAGGCCCTGGAATATGCTAAGACCATAGCCAAACCCCCAGTCCTGTCTCAACCAAAGCAGAGACAGAAAGCCCAGTCTGAAGGCCTCACTGAGCATGCTCCGTACTTGCAGGGCTTGGATGTGGCCCAGCTGGAGTTCCTGAGAAAACGGCATGAAGAAGAGAAGCAGGCTGTGTCGCTCCTCAGAAAAGCACATGCTGTCTGAGGCCAGGTGCACTTCATGTTACAGTAACAGACCCATTACATCTGATATCTGATAGATATTTGTGCCTCTTTAGATTTGCTAGGCCCAGTGTCACTGCACACATTTTTAAAATAAGTTAAGATAAAGACTCTGACAAGACCTGCAGCCTCAGACAGTGTCTTGTGTTACTGTTAACATTGTGTGTTAACAGATCAAAAATCATTTCACGGTGTGTAGGTGTGCAATGGTCCTTTTGAAGTATGGATGTGGGATCTGTGTGTGTTTGTCACTGAGCCACAAAAATGTTTGTCATAGTGATCCACAGTGGACGTGACTCTCAAAACTGCCACCGAGACAAAAAAGTTAAATTAACAAACTAGCTAACTTCTCAAGGTTTGCTTAAACAAGAAACTTCAACTGACTGATAAAGGAACTTCATCTTTGATATTCGTCTGAATTAGTCTGAATTACAGATCTCAATGTTTGTATCATTACTGTTCTTTTCATTGATTATTGATCAGAGTTCAACATTACTGGTGTCCAAACATATGAAGAGCCCCTAACAAATCAGTCATAGCAAGCGCTCTGTAGAGTTGCTGTGAAAACATGTGAACATGTTTTAAGGCACACGTTACATTTTCTGATATGACCCTTAACTATGAGGCACCTATACCGAAAAAATGACATGAAGGAAGTGTTTGCAAATCCTGCGCATATCAGCATTCAAAGAAAGGGCGATGGCACTTTCTACACTAAGCTGGAGCGACCAACTCCAGCAGTAGCAAATGAGACAGACAGACTGCATACACTGCAGGGCCTATTGCGCAGGAACCTGTATATTGTCGGATGATGCTCTCAAGAATGGCTGAAATGAATCTTTGCACTGTGGGATTGATGCTGTTGTCATGCCTCGCCTAGATCAAACCTGTAAAGATTTGAGATTTTTTATGCAATGTAGATTTGGTCTATTTAACTGATTTTAACTGATATATTTATACATAATATTATGTGATCATAAGATAACTGTGTATAGAGGTATGCACCTGCTCAGTGTCTCAGACTTGTCATTGTCATATCATTGGCAAGATTAATGTCACTGAAAACCTGCTGGACTTAATGAAATTGGATGGTTACAGTGTGTCAACAGTGACACTGAGGAGTCATCGAATCACCCACAGCTCTAAGCCGTTTTCATTTTTATCTGTCCCAGACCACTGGCTGATGCCGGGTGATTCCCAAATTGTCATTTTAGTCACATTACATTATTCACATCATGTTTAACCTACAGTGATCTGGATAGTTTCTGTTTTGGGTCTGGTTTTCTTTCGTTCATTGGTCCCTATGTCTTGTAGCCATGTTCGAAGTAGTAACTCCTCCCCAACACACAACACTCCCAAGCAGCTCATTTTACTAATTGAACCCTCAGATCATTATCAAAGCACTATTTACCTCTGTGCAATATTTTAATTAGATTATAGTCTCTATTTAACCCATCATGGACTCTTTGAAGCTCTGTGTTTTTAGTGTTAAGTCCTCAGATGCGCGGTTTGAAACAAATGACCAAGCCCTTTTTAATTTAATGAGAAACGCTCCCTATCCAGACTGAGTCTCTTTGCATCTTTTTTTTTGGTCCCACCTACTCGTTTTTTGCCATTGAAATCCAGTTAATTGAAGGAGTCTTTCACTGCTATACATGAAGGGGGCCAAATTAGCATCCCTTTCTGCCCATTGGGAAGCTAAGGCAGACGTGGATGCTTTGATGTGAGAAGTGCGCTTTCAGTAGGCGGCAAGCTTCCTGAAAATGAGCTGATGGCCCTGCTATTAGGCCCAAATGCAGATGCGTCCATGTGTTGCAAAACGCTTAATCTTTTAATTGATCACCTTCTGCATGGCCTATTCTCCATGTGGTTTTTTTCCCTGCTGCCTGTTAATCAGAATCACATTTTGAAGATGACATGAATTGCTTTTCAAAAGGCAGCAAAGGATAGCAAATCCAGCACGAAGGATAAGAGAGGATTTCAGCTTATTGTGCAGATGCCCAGAGAGAGATGCTGCTTGTGGGTAAACAATTTAATACATGTAATAAAGCTGTCTTTAATTCTCAAATGTGTGTGTGTTTGTATGTTTGTGTAGCTCTGACACACACTTTTCATAGAGTGTTTTTCAAATTAATGATTACAATAAACACTTTACTTCCCTCCACTGTTGTCACAGTAATAACTGGACAGCAGACAGTTGACTGAGAATGTTGTGGTATTAATCTGCTTTGTTTATTGGACCAGAGGGAACAGTGTGTGGTGTCTGATATGATGGACATCTGTTGATCAAGATTATTTAAAGTTGATTTGAATGATCTTGCAGCACAGAACAGTGGCTAATTACTTATTTATTACTAATTAATTATCAGTGAATTAACTAAATAATAACGCTCAAATAGCAACAAATTATTTAAATGTTGTTTATTTTTTTGTTTTTGTTTTGTTTGTTTGTTTGTTTATTAGGACGCAGGAGATACTGTTCTGCTGCTCCATATGATCAACTTATCAAATTACACAACAGGACTAAACCGGCTCTATTCTTTAGGATGTTCACAATAAAATGAGAAATGTACTAAAATTGTGTTGAATCTGTTTGTTGGATTGTGTTTTCTTTCTAGTTTTGTTCAGTTCTTTCCGTGAAAAATGCTGGAAATAAGTTTTTTTTTACAGTAACTAAATTAATAAAGATGTGCTAATTCCTGTTAAATTTAATTCTGAATGCCGTTCATTAAAAACTAAACAAAATCGTATTACCATGGACATAATATGCACTGAACACAGCGGATATAAAAATCTAAGATTAAAAAATTAAAGATATTTAAAGAGAATCGAAGAATACATTGAATGCTTATATACCTAGTCTTTTGAACTAACCAACATTTTTTTTATGTTGAATTTCTTAGCATATTGAAATATTAAGTGTTTTAATTTTCAATATTTTAAGACGCCTCCCTTATGAAATAAAACTGTCTTATTCCTTTATTACCGACCACTTCACTTGGTTTCTGCTGAAAGAAACCGGTAAAACAAAGCTCAGTTTGTGACGAATTTCATCCTCAACCAAGCATGATTTAACGACACAGATCAGAAAAGGCTCATGTGAAGAGATGAATGATGAAGAAGAAAGATGAGTCTGGAGTAAGTTTGAGTTTGTTTGCTGACTGTTTGTCATTTCTTGCTGTCAGTCTTTAGCTTGTGTGTGTGTGTTGGTTTAAAGTCAGCGGGCTCCACGCAGGAACCCGGCGAGAACAAGCAGCTTCTCATTCATTCACTGAGCTCCACGCTGTGAAGGCTGCTTCCTCCTGCAGGAGGTTACAGCAGCCGCCCGGACTCAGTGCAACAGCTGACCGTGGAAACACGATCACACGCATACGTGCTGCTTAAACAGCAACACGACATGAATGCTGTGTATCATTTTCAGACTCTCCTAAATCATCCCTGCTCAGTTGGAAATGAAATGTGAACAGAATAGAAAAATGTATGAAAGGTAACAGAACAAACGGAGCCAAATACCGATTCATTATTTATATATAGGCCTACTATATATATATTTACACACAAAAATATAATCGGCCGTTACTGAAGCACAGAAACCCCGACCAAACGAAACGTCCAACAGTATGGACAAACTGCAAAAAAAAAAAAAAAGTCAAATGTACACAATTAGGGAAAACAAAAAATAGAAAATAAAGAAAATGAAAATAACATGGAAATGTTCATTTGGAACAAAAGTGCAAAAGGTTGGAGAAGCTGGATGCATCTATGTTACAAAGCAAAGAGCTTTTCCATTCTCTGTCTTAAAAAAGACACAAATGTCTAGACAGTTCAGTGATAATAATAATAATAATAATTATAATAATAATAATAATAATAATAATAATAATAATAATCTGTGTTTCCTCAGACATAACAACACGGAAATTCCCATAGCCTGTACAAACAGTTAAAGGGCAATTGTAAAAAAAGACAAATCAATAGGCCCACTTTGCAGGTTTGAATAAATATTGACATTGTATTGTATAGACTACAGCCCGGTCCGTACCCCCCAATTTTTAAAACAGTAACTTAGTGTGTTATGTACAGTACATTTACAGTGTGAGCTGCTTATGAACAACGCTGCAGCCTACTATAGTAGATGATCCGGGGAGCAAATGTCATCCTCGATGTCCACGTCGTCGTCGTCGTCGTCGTCGTTTTCTTCCAGCAGGTACGAGTCCGGCTGCAGTCCGTGTTTCAGCTCCTCCGCGCCGGCGTCGTTCAGTTCGCTCTCGCTGGAGTTCTCCGCGGACCGCTCCAGCTCCCCGGGCGTCTTCCGCTCGTCCTGCGCTTTCCGCAGCTGCTTCTTGTGCTTCATCCGCCGGTTCTGAAACCACGTTTTCACCTGCGCGGGGGGCAAGAGGGGCGAAATGAGTGTGTTATAAAAAAAGATCATAAATATATGTAGCCTAATATAACCATCATTGGCCTGTGGTCTAAAGAATTTCCAAAACCTTTCAATATAAAGCCAAAATTATTTTTAGGCCTACATTCATTTTTAGGTGATCTAAATACGATCTGAACGACTTTTACTTTATGTTTAGTATTAGACTGTATATTTTAAAATATGAACTCTTGTTATAGGCTACTCATGTATTTATTATTGGAGCAGGCAACATTACACAAACACTCCTAAAGCTGTGAAATGACATAATTCATGTTCTTAGACTAGGGTATAGGCTACAGTGTCTGTACACTTACTGAATGTCTGTGTTTATGCTCTGTTGTTTAATGGCTACACATAAATACCAAATTTATCATTTTGAAATTATTGTTGTGTTTTTGTTGTTGGTGTGATCGCCAGTCTTCTTCTGAGCTGCATCATTCGGAAACATGGACTACACTTTTCACTAAGACATCACACATTAGTTGAAGTGCCCTTGAGCAGACTCCTGGTCAACCTGTAGCACGGTGCTTTGAGGTCTGTGGATGTGTTTACCTGTGTCTCGGACAGGCTGAGCGCCGTGGCGAGTTCCACTCTCTCCGGTGTAGACAGGTACCGCTGGATCTCGAACCTCTTCTCCAGGCCCGACAGCTGCGAGTCGGAGAAAACCGTCCGGGCCTTCCTGCGTCTGCAGTGCTTCCCTGGTAGCTCTGCGTGGTGCTGGAACAAGGCTGGCATCTGCATCCCTGCAGGGGACAGGAAACAGGTTTGAAATAAAAAAGAAAAAAAATGATATTGAAAAACAACATAAAAAACTCTACATATAGGCGATATAAGATGAACTAACTTCACTGTCACGGAGTGAATTGGCGTTTACTGTTTTTCATATTTTGGTTGTTACTTGACATCCTATATAAACCATATCTCACTTTAGCCTCATTGTGTAGGCTACAGAGTATGAACAGCCTAACTGCCTTTTAAAACTTAGGTATAAATTCAGATAAACAAAAGTGTGGCATGTAAAATTATTGTTTGATTTTTAAATCAATTTCAGTGCAGTAAAGAAAAACGGAATCCTGTGCTGAAAAGGTGAAGCTGCTCAGGCACTGGAGATCAGAGTTCACTTAACTGCATTTTGTAGGAGGTAGGATTCATTACAATTCGTCTGTCACCATAAATGATTTTATATTCTTTTATATTCCCAACTCATTAATGTAGCCTGATATAGAGTTAAGCAAGTCAACATAATAAAAGCCTATATACTAACAATGGCGTTCCCTTTTGAACAGATAAAGATATTTTTCTATTTTTCTATATTCTATTATTGAAATATGGCCTTCACTTCTAGCTACAGGCAACATTTGTTGTACATAAGATTCCTTGCTCCGAGGCCTCCGCCTCTCCGGCGCTTACCAGATGTGAAGAAGTACTGGTGGTGCTCCGGCTTGTGCAGGGGATGGTGCGGATGTGGCGCCAGGATTGGGGTCGGCATCAGTGGGTATCCGTACTCCAGGATGGGCATCCGGGAGGCAAGGGAGCTGCAGAACGGCGAGGGGATGACCTCTCTCAGCGGCTTGGGTTTGTGCAGTAAGATGTCCTCAATGAAGAACGACGTCGACCTCTGCGTGGGCGCCGCAGACGCGTAGTTCAAACTCATGATGACAGTTTAGTTTTGCTGTGTTTTTTTTTTTGACTTTAAACTTGCATCAGCATCTGCCTCTTCCCTCCAAGTCTCCAAGCCTTAAATGCAGCCTCTGTGTGTGCTCAGGGACATAGAAATCAGTGGGAGGGCAGATTTCCAACAAGTATTTATTCAGACACAGTGGCGGATTGTGGAAATTGATTTGCGCCTCAGCCAATTAGAGCTCTGTACGGGCGGGTTAGCGCTGCGAAGGGCTGGTTCTCCGCTCTGATTGGCTGAGACGCGATCGAAGCTTCGTGAAAGGCGCGGACAGATTCCAGATCAGCAGCGCACCTGTGGCTCGCGGGGTTGGCCTAGCAACCACGCTGCTTTTAGCTGCACGAGCACTATATGGAAGAATTAGCCCATTCTCATTTAGCCTGAATATAGCCTATAATATATAGCCTACTGTGTCCAATAGTTTCCAAACAAGCAAACAAAAGTATGAGGCTATTAAAGGTTACATTTGGTGAATTATGAACTATTTGCTATTTAAGCCACAGACCTGCGGTGGGTCTGTGTGTGTTGGTTTTAGCATAGCTTATTTAACATGGAGCTGATGGCGCAGTCTGTCTGTGGCATATTATTTATTGGAAGGGAGATTAAGAGCCATTTCAAGTCTGATTGCCCACTAGTGACTTAGAAAAAATAATTGAAATTGCCATTAAAGTATAGAACGGAGAACATGTTAATTATTCCTGACTGAAACATTTGGATATCCCCACAATTCCGAGTTGGTCTTTGGTGGTAAGTGGAAAGTGGCTTTGTCCTGTGGAAAAACAGCTCTAACAGCGCGTTTATGTCATCTGGTTTCATGGCGTTATTCCTAGTGGTGTATAGGTATATTACTACCAGTGGCTTGTAAAATATATTAGTCTATAGGCCCTTTGTTTGTGGGTAACCCATCTCACCTAGATAGCCTAAAATATTTTTTACTTCTTCTGGAATCACTGTGATATTTTTAAAACATCCTTATAAGATGCTTCAAATGGACTTTGAACAAGTCATCAAATCCGATGAAAGTCTGAGACACAAAACTTTAGATTGACTTGTCTTGAAACTTGAACATGCGGCCAGAGATTCACTCTGATCATCCATCTTCCTGCGTGTTTGCAGCTTTTGAATCAAGTGATGTAGCCTGTGTCGCAGGGGGATTAGGCTGCTACAGGTCTGTCTAATTCCGCCCAAATTGGCTGTAATTGTTGGTATTAAAATCTGGGAGAGTACAAGTGCCGCTCCTGTGCCCATTTGCGAAAGAAAGCGGTGCGCTGTAATTTGTTGATATGGTGTTGTCATCACATTTCTAATCAGGCCAGTTAATGTGAAAGTGTCTTAATGTAGGCAGAATTCACGCTGCAATGCTATTAGGCAATTAAGGGAGATGTTAGAGCGGAAGTTGTAATCCTCTGGCTGAAGGACAGAATTTCTATTTGATCAGATGCAGCGAGAACAAATTCATTACTGGGAATCAGTTACGCTGGAAAAGCTCTGTTCTGCTCTCTGCTTAGGTTTGTGTTAAATGAACGCGTGTGCTCAAAATGTAAATTAGCATAGTTGGCTGGCTGCAAATCAAACACTTTGGTGTGTGAAGGCTGTACATTAGTGCTACCTGATGTCATAAGAAAGGACTCAGTAATAACTTCCATGCACGCTGCTGCAGAATGTGCACAATCTTCTTACATCCTTCTTCTGACAGTAAGATGTTCTGTCATTTATATGTATCAAAATGATTGTTCTCTGGCAGATATAGATTGAAAGAAAAAAAAACAAAACACAAGATTCCAGGAAGTAAAACCACATTAAAAACTTATGTCGGACTTTTAAAATGTTTTTCTTATTTCTAAAAGTGAAGTTTAAGAATTGCAGCAGAAAAGGAAAGAGCTTTTTAAAGAGGTGGCCGCGGCAGATGGAGGTAACCCTGCTGCACCTGGCTGCGCGTCAGCCCCTTTCATGGAGCACACCAGGATAACAAGTTGCTTTTAGGGGGAAATTAGAAAGTAAATGAAACAAATGGTGATGAAATCGTCTTAAGGATCCGTTCTTGAGGCGCGGTTAAGCCGCTTTTTGTGGCCATTTCATTAAGTAAAAATTTGAGCCGGTCAGGCGGTGCGTCACTCCGTTAAGTGGCACGTTTGGATAAGAGGTTTGCAGCAGCACACTGGCTTTTACTGGGGTTACAGTGTTCCGAGCCGGAGCCATGCTGGTGGTGGACGATAGCGCAAAGGAATAAAGGGATGGAGAGGAGGGTAACACGCTTAAATGTGCTTGGGGGAGATTTGTGTCGGCATTTTGGGTCTCACATAAATAATAATAAAATATAGGTAAAACATTACAGGTCCAGGTCAGTTGTAACCACTTCTTTTTCCATGAATGGTGAAGTAAAACTTGGTTATTAGACATCAGTCAGATATTATAACAAATCATCACGGAGACATGGAGACGTGTTTTTTTTTTTTTTTTTTTTTTTTTGTATTCTGAATTTCATGATGTATTTCAGTGCGGACTGGTCTGAACATCATGTTGAAGGACAGATTCATAACGATCTGTGTTATGGACACACAGCCCAGTTTGTTTTATGATCTACCGGTGACTTAAACCCAGCTGTCCAACATCCAAAAAGAAATGAAATAAAATACACAGAGTGCTGTGGATGAAAATGAAGAGTCATATCCCAATCTTTTTTTTTTTTATTGAAATCATTTAAATTTGGATTACTCGTGCTCCAGAGGTAAACTCTGCGTCTATCTCATGAGCGTGATCCATGATTTATTCCTGGAGGATGGCTGAAGTCTTCTAATGAGAGTTCGCGCTCCTGGGGCATTCATGCATCCGGTAGGCACACATGTAGAATACACCTGGAAGGAGAGAGAGGTTAGCTCTTTGTTATCCACTTGCACGTTTTTTCAAATGAATCATTTAAACTTATATTTTTTCGCCGACATATTTGCGTCATTTTAATTCAACGGCAACACATGGAAATGACAATGTTTTGGGTTCTTGTTCTGTAATTAGCAAACGATTATTTTTCATTCATAAACAAAATCAAATAGGTTAACTGGACTTTTTATTTAATTTTGAAACATTTTCTCAGACTTGTTTGAGTCTATAGAGCAGCTTCGTTTTTATACCAAAGTCAGGAGTCTTACTGATCAGGACACGCATTATGCTCTGCTGAGTGGAAAAATGTTTGCAGTGCATCCAGCAGCACATTGGACACTGCTGTGTATTTGGCCTCCAGTTAGTGCATGATAATCAGGAAAAGTACTATAGAAATAAATGCATATCATGGTCTTATTTTCAATCACATACTGTTATCATCGTCCTTACTACTTTGTAATTTTTCTGAGATTTTCCGTTTAACATTGTGGTATTTTCAGAATATTGAATATGCTTTTCCTCTCCAAACCATTTTCATATTCAGTGCAGTGAAATGCATGCTGATCAGCAGGTGCTGCTCAGCATGGCAGAGGATTCAGAGATGAGCACTTACTAAAAGCATCACTTACTTATAATGTCACATCATTGATTAATCTGCTTGACTATGGGTTAACCCATGTATGCTTTGGCTGTTGCTGCTGAGAGCTGCATTGTGTAATGTGACATATTTTCTGCAGTTTTGTGTTCTTTATTACACACTGTACATGTAGTGTGAACACAATTAGCTGGGGATGCGGGCATGAGTCGAGGCCTTGACATTATGTGGACGTGAATTGTATCTGCTGCACTACATTAGAATTTTTAAAAGGTACTACAGGATCTAGTGTAAAATTGACCTAAATAAGAAAAGTATTTTGAGCCATTTGAAAACCATGACATCATAAAATCTGTTCTCCAAGCAGAAAATGTATTGACCTCTCAATGAGTGAATAGTTGCTTATACAGGAACTCACTCAAGGGTACAGCTTTAAGAGAGGTTAACATTTAGCAGAAAACGAACTCAGACAAATTGTGACTGAATTTCAAACTGAACAAATTAAGGAATTTGATGGCACCTCTGTGACCAAGAGGAATCCTGATGCTGTTTGGTTTGCTGGTTTACCTGAAAAGAATGTGAGCACCACTGACACCCAGCCAATGATATAGGACCAGGAGAACCTCCAGTTTCCATAGCGTTTCCCATAATAGTTAATGGTCACACCAGTGTACACTGCCATTGCTAGAAACACTAAAAAGCCTGGCAAAGAAAAGACAAAAGGAAAATGTTTCAGAGAGATTAATACTGCTGCTCATGGAAGCTGCAGTTTGCAGTTAGAGACAAGCATCAAATGATCTCACTCATAGTGAATACAGGCCACTACAAATTATGCAAAACAAAGCATTTAAAACAGTAGCTTAATGAAAACTCTGTGTCATGACTGAGGTCTTTTATAAACAGAATAAGCAGCTGTTTTGTGAAATTGCGCTGATAATGGAATCATTAAAAAGCCATTAGTTCATGATTAGTACATAATTATTACTATATATTATTATTTATTTTTCAAACACTTGCCTTGATCCTTGAATCTTTGGTTGTTAAACTCAATTAAGTTCAAATTAAATTCAAATCACAGCTCAAACCAAAGTAACAAAGTGAGAAACCAACAGAACTGAACTTACATGAGATGAAAAACAATATGCCTGCAGCAAAGGTTTTGTCAAACCTGTCGAAGGAGGAGTAATGGATGAAGGCCATAATGCCAATGATGATACCGATGAAACAGGCCAGAAGAGAGAGGATCATGAGAGCACGGGTGGCGTCTAAGTGGGCTGAGGACAAGGTCAAAGGTCAGTCACTGGTTGGGTCAGTGCAAGTCAACAGAGGTGAATGATCTGAGATGCAAGACGTGCTGAGGCCAAATTAACAATCATATGATGAAGACGAGTAGATTACTCATTTGGTCAAAGTGTTGTCAGATGGAAATCTTAAATCTATCAGCCACAGTGTGACTGTTCCTTAACACTCTGATACAGAGTAACGCTGTCTTTAACACTTCTGTTCTGGAGGCAGAGTCAATAGAGCTCAGTGCTCTAGAAATGTGTTTTTCTGATGTCTGTCACAGGGAGCCAATTCTGTGGACAGAGTAAATTAAGTGTAACCATGACCAAAACCTTACCCATAGTTCCATATAAATAATAATAAAAAAAAAATTAGTATCACAGCATTCCATTTTTGATTAAAGGCCCCATATTTTACAATTTTCCTGTGTTCTATTTGAAGTGTTGATATCCATAAAAAGATATATTTGTGGTTTTAAGTACCAAAACATCTAAATGTTGTTTTACATCGCCTCCTCAGTCAGCCAATCAGAAGAGAGGCTCTGAGCATCTCTTTTGATTGGCTGACTGTTTTCTGACTGATTCAAAAAAAAATACTGCAGATTTGGGGTGAAGGTTGGATGGTGGGTCCAGGTGGGCAGGGCTTGGGGCATGGCTGAGAGTGGTGACTTCTTTGTTGTGACATCACAAAGTTACAGAAGTCCTGATGACTCATTTTAAGGCACAGTTTCTGAGGCTGTGTGCATTTCTCTGTGGACTGAGCTCTTTGATACTTTCACAATATTAATATAGAACCTAGACCTGCTTTATAATAAAAAAGACATGGAAATCTACCTCTATACTATATGAGACCTCTAAAGCCTTTCTCTGCCCCCATTTCAGCCTACATTAGCCATAGAAACACACAGCTGTCCAGACAGCAAGCTTGCAAGCATCCCAATGTGACGAGTGATGAGGGAGGATGTGTTGCTGACCTTCTGAGATAGTTATTGCTGTTATCAAGTATATTGAAGATATTCTTTACCTGTACAGTGCACAGGATTGCGATCACAGTATGGAGATAACTTCTTGCTAGCTTATAATGCAGCAGAAATGATTTTAGAGCTAAGTGAAAGATACTGAAGTTAGTAGTTTCGCAGTTGTCTGTGACACTTGGCTGCACTTACCAAAGCTGACGTTGTGTGGGAAGCATTTTCCCGGCATACAGTAGCGCCACAGGCCCTGGTGCATATAGTTGCTGGACTGCCGATACTGCATCCAGTAATCGGTTGCTGTGGAAACAATCAGGAGGATGTTCCCCACGCCTGCACAGAACAACCCTCCACCCATAAAGCTGTACATCCTGCACCTGCAGACACACACACACAAACACACAGAGGAACAGAAGGTTGCTTAGAATCAGTGGTCAGTGGACAGGCCCCCTCCTCTCCACCTCACACACACACACTTCAGGGAGAGAGGGTGTAAGTGTCAGTAATTGCGTTGTAATGAACATATTATTTCCACTGGATTGAGCTGTGGGTCGTCTGTGTGTGTGTGTGCTTCACTTTGTTCTCTGGGAGATCAGTCCCTGAAGAAGGCTTTACATGCACCCCCACTCACAATGCGCGCACACACACACACACACACACACACACACACACACACACACACACAGACACACACACACAGTCCAGCCTCCATCGAATCCAGCGATGCTTTGATACTTGATACATCTATTGCTCATTGTTCCACCTGGATGCAATATCCTGCAGCCGTCCTCTCTTTCTCATGGAGAGTTGTCATGGATGTTTTTTGGGGAAAGGATGATAGAGAGATATATCTTGTTATGTCTGAAACCTGAACGGGATGCTCATTGAAGAGCTCTGTGTATTCATTGAAGAGCTCTATATTTCCACTGGATCACATTTCCCCCTGAGCATCCTCTGGTGAGTCCCAGCAGCTGTCTCAATCTTTTTACATCAGTTTGATCCCCAACATGTAAAACAAATGAAAACTGTCTCAGAATGTCAGTGTTATGTGCCATATTGAAAACCCTATAATCATTTCAGCGAATATTAACATCAGTCAGACAGTTGTTCTTAATATTTTTCTAGGTTGTCATTTTCTTTCAAGTCAGAATAAAAAAACCCTGAAACAAGCAGGTAAGTTAATTTTCTGTTCATTCAGACAGAGGCCTTGCCCGTGGCGGCCACTGACCTCGAGGCTGATGGTTTCCTCTCAATCGCACAATCACATCACTCAACCTTTCAACAGAAATTCTTCCACTCTCACTTCAAATGTCCAGTAAAACATGTGAGAAAACTGACCCACCAAAAGGAGAAATGCTGTGCATATTTCTTTTATAATCACTTAGATGATACAAAAGACATTTTAAAAGACAATAAATTCAGACAAAAACCAATGTGCACATTTTTCTGGCACAGCAACAGCTAATATTTGCATTATTGCCTGTGGAGCTCTTAGTTTAGTGGAGCTGTGTCTCCACATGAGCAAAAAAGCACTAGAAATAGAAACTAATGAAAACACAGATAACTAAATGAACACCAAAAGTTACTGGACAAAATTCAGTATTATCTTACCGTAATCAATCTCTTCTATGAAAACACGGATTAAGACAGGGCTGCCTGACAAAATACAAGAAGATCCTGTAATGCCAACACAGGCAGATTTCCAGCGGGCTAATAGCTCTAGCATATGATGGGGTGAACAGGGAGAAACTGGGGCTACAACAAACACAGCGCTGAGACAATAGGCCGGGGACGACCACCGACCAATCAGCATCAACCAGTTTTGTAGTTTGGGAATCTGCTGAAAAAACAGAAATGGCCAAAGCTTGGCAAGCTGAAGTAATACTGATGACTGCATGGTTTTAATTGAAAGTGGAGGGCTGAACTGGCTTTAGTGGAGGGTGAGCCAGGCATTAAATGGTCTGCTTCTGATTTTTGACTCATTTAACAAAGCAAACATTGTCACATTGTTTAAAAAAGTCTTGAAAATCTAATATTCCGGTTAAGCTTGAATGCACAAAATAAATTTTACTGAATTTGCTCTGATGGATTTCAGTTAGCATTGCAGTGAATATGAATTATTATCACCACACACACTGTGTTTTCAGCAAGTCCACCAATCTATGAAAAATCTATCATATATTCATCATTTCTCTAAAATGTACTATATCAGGCCATTTAAACCGACAATCACATGCTCTTGTTGCAGTGAACCTTGTGACTGTTTTAGATATATAGATTAGATAACATACAAAATTCTTTATTGATCCCTTGGTGATTAATAAATTATTAAAATATTAAAACAATTATTAAATAAAGTAGAAATAAAGGGGTTTGGCTGTAATACCAATCATAGCAAACATTTACCAATTTCCAGCAAGAGCATTTATTTAGAGCAAATTTATTTATTTATTTATTTATTATTACATTTGTTCACTACCATTTAATCTCTTTTGCTTCAGATTTTCATTTAATCAATAAATGGTCGAGATGATCATCTGTGTAACCTGCACTGATCCCAAGTACTGTTGCATGGTAGCATAGCAGTTAATACTGAATGATAAAGATGCCTTTTCATCATATATCCTGTATCTGTGCAGTTTGTGAGGTGATATCTTAACTGCCTTTTCTGAAAACTGTCATTTACATCTGTCATTTCCTTTGGATGTATGCAGAGGATGTAAGCTTTAAATGTCAGCATAAAATATGTTGAAGCTTCTGTGTAGCAAGCGAGAGAATGTGCTTTACATTTCAAGTCAGTTTGAGTCTGTATTTTGTTAAAGGATCCATCTTGTTCTTCTGGAACTGAGGAATATGGTTGAAAAGATTTACAAGTGATTACTTTATTTCAACATAGCTGACCCGAATCTGGTTTGGTTTGTTGGAAGCTCTCAGCTTTCATTTGAGGGCATTAATCTACATCAGTCCTTCAGTTCCCAAATTAGTCTTCCTGTTATAGGAATCAGTTTATTTGAACTTAAATAAAGTCACATTTCATGTGCGGTGTTAAATCCTTTCCTGGCCACAGTTGGCAGTTTAACCACAGACATGAGCAGACACTTGATGTGTTCCCTGGTGATGCTTTTCCAGGTCTGTAGAGTAGACAGCGTCACATCTCACTTATACTGGGGCTTTCTGCTTGGTCTTCATTCTGGACTCAATCCTGAATCCTGTCAGACTTAAAGTGGTAGTTTGGGTTATTTGAGGTAGTCATACAAAGATTCAGATCAGTGTGCTGCATGTTAGTGGAGGCAGCAAAGAGCAACTAGCAGAGTGGTGTGCTGCAGCGCACGGGGTCAGCAGAAAAAACATGTTTTAGACACTTAAGAAAGACACCCACCAAAAAATTAAATGTACATGTCTTTTAGAATATTTTCAGTGATTTATCTTCTTGCTTTATTTCTTTCTGATTCACTCAGCAGACCTGTGGCTGGGGCATAATACAGTGCGTACCGTATGTGGGCTTGTGCGTAGTACTAAAGGAAAGTGCTGTTTTCATGGGAAGATAAAGCACTGAAAATATTCTAAATGAAGCGCACATTTAAAGGAATGTTGTTTAGATTGTTGGATTGTTAGATTGTTTTGATGGGTGTCCTGTGGAAGAGTTGGAAAGAAGTTTCTGCCATAATTTTTCACTGGCCAGCTAATGGATGTGAAAGGTTGCAGTTCCCTTTGGCTCTACTTTACTGTGCTGGTTCACTCTCACCACTCTAATCAGTGTTGGTTTCTAGCTGCAGATGCTTTGAGAAAAAAGCTCTGATAAACAAAACGTCCACCACATGCTTCGCATCAAACAGACACAGTCAGCTGACACCAGCTGTCTAAAAGCTAAAGAGATATTTTCCTGAAGAGTGAATACAGGACTTCACATTCATCAGGTTGATTCAAACTTCCAAGCTAATGTTGCTCTGTGTCTTCTGGATGCATGAATAGGCAATTTTTTGTGAACATATTCATCATAACAACTCCATGAGGTGATAACATCTCATTGTTGTGTTGACAGCTTTTTTGTTACCCCAAAGTAGCCAAACAATCAATTAATGGACCAGAAAGGAAACAGACCAACAGTGTGTTCACTGTAAGTTCTGAAGTAGTCTTATCAGAAAAAAACAAGAGGGATGACACTCATACTGTGCTGCACATGCTCAGTTAATGCATAAGAGAATACAACAAGTTTTTTTGGGAATTATTTTGTTAGCCTCTCATGGTCTTATAATATATTCACCTGTTCTGTTTATCATAAGCAATAAAAAAAAATTTAAAAAAGCCTATTTTGACTCAAGGCAAACCTATGTCCTATGTAAAAAAAAAAAACCCACAGTAACTGTTGTTAACTAATTATTAATAATATATGTGATTATTTATTGATAATAAATCAATAAATTATACAGAATTATTATTAATATAAAAATATTATTTTAAAAACAAGGGATGTTATGCTTAATGAAAAAATTATTTAATGTATTTTTGATCTGTGTTGGTCAGTTTGAACATCTGAATTCTTCCATTCAAATAAATGCTGTGAATGACATTAATCATCTTTAAATACATGACTACTTGGCACACAGATGTAAGTTTAATATGTAAGTGTTTGGTAGTCTCTGGCTAACTGAGAGAAATGCACTCTCCCCTATGTTTTGGTGAAGTATTAACATTATTAAGGGTTAATGCACTGATCATTTTTCAGTGACAACTTGGAAATTCATCATCATTCATTTGTCCCAATGCTGTCTAATATTACAACATTTGCTTGCTGAAATACTTGAAATTTGTACAAATTCCACTTTCTGAGTTGGTGGCAATGGAGGTAAATGGAGCTGGCAGATGTTTGAAGAAGCAGCAGCCGACACCGGTGCAGATCCCTTCACTGGGCCCGGACTTGATGTTTTCTTCATTCTGACCATCATCTGGCTGTATTTGCTCCTGTTGTGGCTCTTTCCCATATCAAGCCAGGCCTTCCTTTGCTTTGACACACACAGGCACAAACCCCGAAGATGAAAGGAGAAGAGTAGCTCCATTACCTGCATTACAGCAAGTTGCTCAGACCAATTGACAACAAAATGCCCCAGAAAAAGCATTTTTCTCCCTGAGATTTGAGTGCTGTACTTACATCTAACTTCATTTTTATAGACCACAGCCTATTTTCTTCCATCTGGAGTGTGGCAGCCAGGAGGGCATTTGATATCCTCCCATGCACCATCAAAGTGGACAATATGCCTCTGTGACAGAAGAGCAAATCCACGTTTTCTTGAATCCATCCAGCTTTTGAGAGATTAATTTTGTTATGGAAAGTCTACATTTATGTGGTATCATCGGTGGGTAAGGAGCTCATGCAGCACTGGGGAAGGTAACGTGACAGGGAACAAGTAATTACAAAGAGTGAGCGTCAGGAGTGTCTGCATTGTCGCGGTAAAGTCACAAAGCTTAGGCACCTCTAAAATCCTGCTGCACATGGGCTAGTTGTGCACCTGCTGTCTGAGCGAGATTGTCCACACACTCCCATTGTCTTCATATTATAAGTTGTTTCAAAGCTCAGTCTCGCTGAGTAACTCACCACTCGATTTTATAGTTAGAGGATGACAGGCTTTACTGGTCGAGGAGCTCTTACCACACCTGGTTTATTGTGGTGGTTACACAAAAAGTGCCATGAATTTTACTGTTCCTGAAAAAATGACAATGAGAGTGCTGTCCTGCATTTTGTATATCCAAATTATACTACTTTGTTTCAGAGGGAGACTTTGTACTTTTCATTGCACCATATGATCAGTTTATAACAATAAAAAAGTGTTAATAAATAAAGTGTTTCCAGTCATCATAGCCACTTTCACACTGGACAAAATAAACCTACCAACATCTGGCTTTTGTCTTAAGTGGGAAAGGGCACGTTCATTTCTGGGTCAAATGACTCTGCAATAGTCATGGGTGGACAAGCCTGAGATGCTATGATGTTTCTTCTCTGGCTCTTAGCCATCTCCACCGCAAATTCCAACTGTCTCCTTTCAAGCAGTGAGTCGGTATTTAGTTTGAAGAGACTGAAGTAAAAAAGTCACCACCTGTCGCTTTCCTCCATGCTGCTTTCTACTGTTTACTGACCCCGTTTTCCAACATTTGTGTCGTAAAACACACCAGAAAAACAGAAAGGTGAATGTGTTTACCATGCAATGGGAACTGAGTCAATTGTCTTTTCTCAACAATTTCTCCAACCTGAACAACCATACAGGTCGTTTTCTTCAACCCTCTGATACAGCCCATAGGTGTGTTGCATGCATACTGGACCTTGGTTGTCATGGTTACAATAATAAACACATGGTCTGTACTAAGAGCAGCATACCTACCTTTGTCACCATGGTTACTATAATAAAGTCATGGCTTGGTTAGGTTTAGGAAAAGATTGTGATTTGGGGTACAATAAGTACTTCCTCAACATTAGATGACCTTAGTTGTCATGGTTACAATAATAACAATGTAGTTAACTTTGTCATACGGTCATAGATAATAGAAACAACATAAACTGCTACTTTCACATGGGAATTGAACACAGCTCTCATGTGTCATAATCCTGTGTTTTGTTGACCCATCCATCCACCCCAACCTCCTCCTGACGTGGACTTTGTCTCTATAAACTACATCACCGCACTTTTACCTTTGCTCCTGTCATCATTACTACTAGATGTTGCCAAACAACAAAACGTAACTATGGGTCATAATAACCTGCTGCACAGACGACCTGTGGGCTCGTTTTTACAGGAGGACAGTTTCCTCCTTTTTCGAGCAAGTTTACCTGTGTTTAAAAAAAAAACAAAAAAACATAAATGTGCTAATTTTGGTGTATAAAGGACATGAAGGTCAATTTGTACCTTCTGTGTCTCGTCCGAGGCGAGGGTCAGCTTTGTCCGCATGAACAACGCAGACTGTACGCATAACTAGAGCGCTGACTGCTCATGCTCCAGATAACAGGATTCTTGATTTTGAGAGAAGTTGTTCTCTGAAACAATACAAAGAGCCAAATGGCATTGAACTCCTGGCACTGTTCCTGTTAAGCAGTTGCACGTGATATTTTCTCTTTTTGTCTTCCTCTTGTCCCCTTCTTCTATTTCTTGATTTTTACAGTGGTTGGTAAACAGTGTTGTGGTGCATTACTGGACTGGACTGTTGGGAAATGTGCAGAGTGCCAGACCGACATGGACCCTAACTGTAGTATGAATGGAACCGCGTGCACATCTGGATGATTGGGGAAAAGTCTGTAGCTGTCTGCAGATGTGGAGAGTATGTCTGAGGCTAAAGCCTGCTCAGACCTGCACAGGCTGGAGCTGTGCAAGGCTACATGAGGATTTACATGAGGTCACCAAAATCCAAATGTCCAGTAAGTTAAAATGTTAAAATACTGCTAACATTGTAGGGCATCAGTAATACTAATGTATTTATTTGTATTTAACACACCGTTAGGGGCAACTGCATTATGAGCACTTTACTTTTGATCCTTTAAACACATGTTGCTGTTAGTAACACACTTTACTTTTACTTTTACTCAGGTAAAGTTTTACATTGTTTAATTGCTATTTTCATGTAGGTAGAGGACCTGGATACATTGACTATACACTGAATAACAATATCAGAATCAGAATCAGAATCAGAATCAGTTTTATTGCCAAGTATGTTTTCACATACAAGGAATTTTTTCTGGTGATTGGTGCAATTGAGGATCAGGGGGATCAGCAACAGTGGGGCTCTCTAAGCCTTGTTGATAAGGCTAATAGCAGATGGGAAGAAGCTATTTTTGTGGCGAGAGGTTTTGGTCCTGAAGGACCGCAGCCTCCTGCCAGAGGGGAGTGTCACAAAGAGTTTGTGTCCAGGGTGGGAGGAGTCAGCTACAATCTTCCCTGCACGCCTCAGAGTCCTTGAGGTGTACAGGTCCTGGAGGGATGGAAGATTGCAGCCAATCACCTTCTCCGCAGAGTGGATGATACGCTGCAGTCTGTTATTGTCCCTCTCCGTGGCAGCAGCGTACCAGACGGTGATGGAGGAGGTGAGGATGGACTCAATGATGGAGGTGTAGAAGTTCACCATCATAGTCCTTGGCAGGTTGAACTTCTTCAATTGCCTCAGGAAATACATCCTCTGCTGAGCTTTTTTGATGAGGGAGCTGATGTTCAGCTCCCATTTGAGATCCTGTGTGATGGTGGTTCCCAAGAAGCGAAAATGCTCCACGGTCGCACAGGGTGATGGGGGTGGGTGGGGCTGGGCTCTTCCTGAAGTCCACTATCATTTCCACTGTCTTCAGAGCGTTTAGCTCTAGGTTGTTCTGCCTGCACCAGGTCACCAGACGCTCAGTCTCCCACCTGTAGGCAGACTCATCGCCATCAGAGATGAGTCCAATGAGAGTGGTGTCGTCTGCAAACTTCAGGAGCTTGACAGACTGATGGCTGGAGGTGCAGGTGTTGGTGTACAGGGAGAAGAGCAGAGGAGAAAGAACGCAGCCTTGTGGGGATCCAGTGCTGATGGTCTGGGAGTCAGACACGTGCTTTCCTAGCTTCACGTGCTGCCTCCTGTCAGACAGGAAGTCGGTGATCCACCTGCAGGTGGAGTCAGGCACGCTCAGCTGGGAGAGCTTGTCCTGCAGCAGAGCCGGGATGATGGTGTTGAAGGCAGAGCTGAAGTCCACAAACAGGATCCTGGCATAGGTCCCTGAGGAGTCCAGGTGCTGGAGGATGAAGTGGAGAGCCATGTTGACGGCGTCGTCTACAGACCTGTTGGCTCTGTAGGCGAACTGCAGGGGGTCCAGGAGTGGGTCAGTGATGGATTTGAGGTGGGACAGGACAAGGCGCTCAAATGATTTCATGACCACAGAGGTCAGGGCAATGGGTCTATAGTCATTTAGACCTGTGGGCCTTGGTTTTTTGGGGACAGGGATGATGGTGGAGGATTTGAAGCAGGCTGGCACGTGGCAGGTCTCCAGTGAGGTGTTGAAGATGTCCGTGAACACTGGAGACAGCTGATCAGCACAGTGCTTCAGGGATGATGGAGAGACAGAGTCAGGACCGGCTGCTTTGCGGGGGTTCTGCTTCTTAAAAAGCCTGTTGACATCTCTCTCCAGGATAGAGAGAGACGTTCCTTTGGTAGGGGAGGAGGGGGGTTCTGATGTGGCTCTGATGTGGAGGTTAGTGTCAGGCTTGTCCCATTGTCTTTCAAAGCGGCAGTAGAACTCATTCAGATCATTGGCCAATATAATAATATATATAATAATAATTATTATATATATATATATATATATATATATATATATATATATATATATATACACACACACACATACACATACACATATACATATATATGTGTGTGTGTGTGTGTGTATGTGTATATATATATGTGTGTGTTAACATGAACATGCATATATATATATATATATTCCAATATTGCCTGGCCTCTAAGTTTATAGCAATCAGTCACTGGGATTTAAGGTTTTCATGACATGTAGCATCTCTTTTATCACTTTTTCAAGATTTTCATTCATACAACAGTTGGTTCCAAACAAGTAATCTGATTGGACAAGAGGTTACTGCATGTATCACTCCGATTTAGAGTTGTTCCAATAACCATTAATTACATTAGTGGTTCTCAATCGATCTTAGATTGCAACAAACTTTTCTTCTTCTTAAATTGTGAGTGGCCATCAGGAGAGGATGAGGGGAAGGAAAGAAGTCTGGATATGTTGTACTGAGGATCAGAACAGCTGTGACTTGGTCATAAGCTCTGATATTCAGTACTACAACACTCCCTCTTAAATATCACACACATGAGGACCTGCACTGAGAGCTTGTCATCAGATGTATGTTTTATTTATTGTACATAACCCAGTCCTGGAGTCTTTTCTGTGATAAATGTTTTTTTTGTTTGTTTGTCTCGGTAATCTCAGTCCATGTTTTTCAGTAAATCACACATCTCTGCATTCAGTAAAGTCATTTCCTCTTCATATACAGATCTTATCAATCAGAGGTGTCGATCCATCCCTGTGCTAATGGAACAAGTGATTGTCCATCAGATGACATTTCATTATGAAGAGAACATCCAAATGATATTATATATATATATATATATATAACAGAAAAACAGCCTGTAGATGTAAATGTATAAACAGTATGTAAGTATAGATGTGAAGGCGACGGAAATGAGCCAAAAAAAGAGAAATGGTAATTTGGTAAATGGTATTTTCCAGCTGTGCTGTTCACAAGGCACAAGGTCAAACAAAAAAACCTATAATGGCCTCTGAAAGTTATTGACATTAGCAGGAAAGATGCTTCTAAATCTTTACGTTCCAGCCGCGCTTCGCCTAAATGCTTGAATCAACTCCTCGGAATTGAATTTTCAAGCCTTCAAATGACTAATTTGTGCAAAAGTGCTTTCAGTGTTTTCTCAGCAAATGAATGGCAGCTCTAATCATACGAGCATGTGGATGGCTCTGCCTCTCCGCACCCACCCGTGAGACAGCCGCGTGGACGGGGAGAGAAACCTTTCCACTTAACCACTTAAATGAATATATCAAGAAACTAATTTGCCATTTTAATTGCGTGATTTGGGAAGACGCTACTTCACTTGCCCCTCTTCCATCTTGGTTGATTTCCAATGTGAGTGCACATTAGATTGATCTATGAAAGACTGCAGAAATCACAACACTTAAGTCTTTTCATTTTCCCTCTCTAATTAAATAATTGAAATTCTTGTCAGTGTCTGCACTTAAGCCACACACAAACATTGCCGGCATGCTGCATAGCTGAGTGAATCGTGAAAGGCTTGTTTTTATCTGTTCTATTTTTCGCCTTCTTCCTTTTCCTTTTTGTCTTCCAAGAGCCACAGATTCATTCCATCTGTCAGGCCCAGAAATAGATCAGTACATCAATTTTGTTGAGATTTGCCCATCCCATTAAGTGATTGCTTGCAGAAATGGCAGGGGACATTTCTTCTGATACGTTCCCTGAAACAGCGCTGGCAGACATTAAGGACACATTATTGAGTCCCATTTTCTCCCAGACACAAGGATATCCATTAGAGTGGCACACAGCCCTAAATTTTTCCATTTTCTCCCTCACCAAACTTGACTTTACACATTATTTCTGCCTCTGTTTTGTAATTTGCAGCCACAAATTATATCAGGGAAAAGCCATCTCGTAGCATGTGGCTCCTCTTCCCAGGGCTATTTGCCAAGACTTGATTCTGAAGTGTCAAAATGGGCCCATCGTTAGGGCTAATCATGACTGGCAGCAGGGTGCTTTAAAGTCCATACAAGTTGGCCCACACTGGAAACTTTTGTGTGTGTGTGTGTGTGTGTGTCAGTGCTGTGGATTTTATTTTTGTTCCTGTGCACTGAGAGACACACTGTCCTTTACACACTAATGCTTTACAGAGAGCACATTTCTTTGAATCTGTATTTTCTCTCTTATCAAAAAATGTGAATCCAATTATTCAAAAACAGGGTCAAAGAAAATAAAGATTTTAAATTTTTGAGAGAAAAAAAAAACATCTTCTCAGCTCCTGGTGACGAGATCCCAGTCTGAATATGTGAATAAATAATGTAATGTGATCCAATAAGGCCGGTAACTCAGGCAGTATTTCACTGAACCTCCAGCCTGGTTCTGTCGTGTGTTTGCAGACTGAAGATTTGATTATTTGAATTTTCCAAACTCATCATCAGCTTTAAATTATATTCTTACTACAAACTGCAGTGAAACATTACGATACAATACTTAAACAGTTTCTTTAACTGGGCCATGGTAGCAGTCCAATCTTCATCTTCATCTTCATATTATCTGTTTACTGATGCTTGTCTTTCACTGAGGCCATTTCCAGTTTTCTTACAGCAGGCTATAGCTGCCTTATACTGAAGATAAAATGCTCCTCTGTTTCAACTTGACACAGGTTTGACTTACGTTAGCTCGTCGCCTTCTTTCCCCTAACTCAGATCTGCTTGTGTATATTTCACCACTCTTATTTTGAAAAGCATATAATTATTTGACAACTGTTTATGGTCTCATTAGCAACACTATGTCCAGTTGATGATGACCTCATTGTATCTCGCTCATTCAGAGACAGCTCCAGGGTATTGCGCTATGATAAGCACAATAGCTTGTAGGAAAAAAAAATGCATTCAAGACCAGATCCACCAACAAACAGGTCAAGCCTTTTCACAGTGTTGTGGAGAGCACAATCACAGAGGCGTCAGAAGGCAGCTCAAAGGCCACAGGAGCCCCCTGCTGAGCTGACATTCTCATCGTGCCTTGCCCATTAATTCTGTCATTGTTGCTGCCCCGGCCTCCTGGAGTCCTATCAAAGACTCAATAACCACTGCTTAACCAAAGTCCATTGCCAATTCCCCCATCTCTCTCTCCCCTCTTTCTCTGTCGCTTGCTCTCTGCTATAAACCATCTGACAGCATGCGGGTGCGCGGAGCAACTGCCTTTCACTTCGACGTGGCCGGTTTGAAAAGGCCATTATTACCCTGTAATTGTGGGAGTCAAACCCAATTAAGCAAATCTGTATGGGGGCAGATGCTGCCTACCTCCCCCCCAACACTTCGTTTACCCTTCCCTCTTGCTCGCTGTCACTTCACTTAGGCCAACCTGATCTCTGAAGCAGGGAGAACAAGCGGCGGCTCAGACCCCCGGCCAGGAGGGACATGTTGCTAATTGAGTTCTTGCTGGTCATTTGCTACTTTCAAATGAGCAAGAAGAAAAACAGAAAACTGCTGCCTCATCTGCTGAGGCCATGGGAAGAAGAAATGAAATGCCACTCCTATCGACAGCAAGTGGAAGGAAAAGAGGCGAACGAAAGCCATTTAATCCATGGGGAAGGCAGCGAGAAAAGACGGGCTTAGGCCTGTTCGGCTGCTCCAGCAGGGATCCACACAGCCGTGAGGGACTCTGACTCCAAGAGCAAACGATCCAATTCAAGCAACACGCTACCCCCTGAGTCTGACATTTCCTGTCTCTGAGAGGGCTGGATCTGAAATTAGGAGAGTAGAACTAAGGCAATTTTCACGCTCTCATGGAGACATCTGAAAACACATTTTGTTCCCAGAGCTTTTTTTTTTTTTGCCTGTCTGAGCTCCAAAGCAGGTGTTTCTGACAAATGAAAATGTAGCATTTACAAAAGAATGTATTAAAGAATTTAATTAACTGTCACTTGTCCTCATTAGTTTATCAATATCTAATATATTATTTTACATTATAGTTGCATAACTGTGTTTGCAACTATAATCCGAAATGGTCAAATAAACCTGGGCTTTGTAAAGCAGTGACTGCCATGTGATGAGTTTTTAAGGATTTGGACTCGTTGGTTCTCTGTTCCCCAGACATGCTCTCTCAACAGTAGATAATCCTGCAGACATGGTGGAAACCCACAGATACATTGTAAAGCAGGTCTGAACAATGTGGGGGAAAAAAAAAAATCATATTGTGATTATTTTGGCAGATATTGCAATTGCAATATGAGTCAGGACTTCAGTTAGAGTGATCATATCTGTATTTAATTTAAACCTTCCTTTATGGAGAATATGAATTATAGGCTGGAACATCTCTGTAACACCACAGTGCCTCTTTTATGGTGTGTTGAGACACATTTTACCTTTACCCTGCGATCTGGATATTGCACTTCTCCATGTTGTGATCTGGATAATATTTCGATTCATTGTTCAGCCTTAGTGTAAAGTTGATCAGATGACCTCTGTTTTGCCAATAGAGGAGCTGTTAGTGTTTTTCTGTGGTTTCACTGTCGATATTGTATTTTTGAAAACTATTGTAGCCTTACAAATAAACATTAGTGCACAGCCAAAATATAACCTGTGTTTCTGTAGAATTAACCTGTCAATGCATGGTCAGACATACTGGTCACTTAAGGTTATTTTAATTCTATTAAAGCAGCTATGGTGGCATCAAGTTCTCTGTTTTGTAATGGTTTTAAATGATGACATTTGAGGAAACAATGAAGTCATATAAAATAGCCTACTTTAAAACTTTTTTTTTTCCACAAATGTCAGAAAAATGAGAAATTGGGTCAAATATTTATTATTATAAATAGAAAAATAATAAATAAGTAGGAAATAAATAGTCAGTTGCCAGTAGCCAGACACACAGAAACTAATGTCTCCTTATGCTTTTATTTAACAAGGCTGCACATGCTGCCTACCTAAATAGCCAATCCTGTCTTTCAGATTTATGTTTTTATTATGTTCTAATTAGCAAAATCGAATATACATTTTGAAGGAAACATAATGTTGTGATGAAATGTCAATTCCTCTCAGCACCTCTCAGTGATTCCGATGCAGTTCAGTTCAGTAGCCCCTTCGAATGATTTGTCACCATGTCATTCGTTGTGGATAAATTTGGTACCAGTAGCTGAGCTTGCTAGCATGGAGAAGGCTCAACTGTGGACCTCTTGGCTGGTGGCTCAGATCCCCAGACATGAGGTGCATAACTTCTGTTTATTTAACTTTATATTACCAGATTTGGAAACAGTCTCGTTTCTCTGCTGAAGATTTGAACTATTAAGTTAATGTAGGCTAAAGTTTGTGTCGGGTGAAAAAAAAAAGTTACAGTATGGTGAACTATAAAACCATGTTATAAAAGAGCTTGTAGTAAAATAGATAATGTAATTGAAAACTTAAACCTCTGTTGTGTTGTTAGTGGGAGGATTTGATTTTAGTGAAATAAACAGCACATTAACTGGCTAATGTTTGTTGTTGAGTTGTCAGATGCAGAGCCATGTAGCTTGCAGTGAGGGGAACTTGGTTAGATGATATAAATGCACACAAATTGTTTACATGGGAATTTTTCCCATCTTTACTACCCATCCCATATGACATGAACAAGGGTTGACAGAAGAGACCAGGCCGTGACGAGGTCACGGTTAGTTCCTACATGTCTGTAAAAACCACAGCACAGAGAGGACTGAGTGCTGTGAGTCTTTACACAGCAGAGATTGCAACTGGAAAGTTGATTTTTGGATGTGGATGAAACCAAGGTATGATGACGGACACTTTTTTTTTTTTTTTTTAGTTTATTTGTGTTTCATTTTACTGACTCCTTAAAGCATCTGCTGTGGATGCTAGTTTATGTTTGAATATGGAGTAAACCCCAGGAGCATGCTTCATTTCTCCTCTTGTATGGACTCACAGAAGCCAGGGAAAAGAGCCTAGCTCAACCTTTAGCTCTTTATACCTGAACTCTGTGTGTTTCTCTGATTTTTATTCCACTTTCAGCAGATTTCTTACACAGAAGACATAACCACCCTGTCAACACTGTAAAAGAAAATTTTGAAAGTAGCAGGCAGTTTTCTTTTATATTTTAGTGGCAGAAGAGGAAGTGATCCGGGATTTCTCACATCTTCCTATTAGCTCGCTGACCTGGGGTCCCCACATGTGGGGTCTGCAGTTGGACCCTCTAGGAGGCATGGAGCATGTGATTTGCTGAGAGGTGAGTACTGATAATACCACTGTCATGAAAAGAGACACTGTCAAATAAAATGTGTAATACAAAAAAAGAAACATGTCACTGGGGAAAAGTGCTATTATTGCTTTTTGCAAAAGGGAATTTTTACATAAAAATGTATTTGGTGAAATAGAAATGAAATCCAGTAAAATGGGGTTATTGTGTAAATTAAGATTTCATAAAAATGAGTTTTAATAATTTCCTCAATAATTTCACAAATTGTTGGTTCATTCATATATTTTACATAATTTATTCATATGATTATTTAAATTCAATTCAATTCAATTTTATTTGTATAGCGCCAAATCATAATATACATTATCTCAAGGCTCTTTACAGGGTAAAGTCAAGGCCTTACTTTGTTACAGAGAAAAACCCAACAGTTCCCACAAAGAACAAGCGCTTGGCGACAGGGGGGAGGGAAAACTCCCTTTTAACAGGAAGAAACCTTCAACAGAACCGGGTTCAGGGTGAGCGGCCGTCTGCCTCGACCGGTTGGGTTTAGGAGAAGATAAAAAAGAGGGGGTGGGGGGAGGAGAGAGGAGAAAAGAGAAAGAGGTTTTATTTATTTATTTAATATTTGATTTCCTGGGCCGAAGTTCCTGTTAATAAGAGAATATGGAGGCAATATGGTATTCATTGTTAAAATACATGACATATAATGAATGTAAACCTGCTTTGGATATTTGATAATTTACACTAATTCTGAACAAATACCTGGATACTCTTCCTCTTCTGCAAGACAGAAAACTGGAAAGTTTGAGGATCAGCACCACTAATCAATTAGTCAATCTTTTCAATCTACACAACAGTTATTGAACTAATTACACACTGACAATAGCCACATATTGTAAAAACAATGATTTAAACTATTGAGCAGTGTGGCAGTTACTGCAGCCTGGACTAGACTAATACGAAAGCAGTGAACAAGCAGGACATTGCCCCAGCACAATGGTGTGGGTATCACACACCAATAAGAGCACTCATCCACTTGATTTAAATGTGTGTGATGTCACGCCTCCTTCACTTCCAGCTTTGTTGCCTTCAGAAAGAACAGGTCATCGTGGGTCAGCGGACACACACAACCGCTAACAGGCTGCGTATGTGCGTGTTTGTGTGCATTGTTCAGTGGATTTGGGAGGGTGGTGGATGGTGTGTGGTTAGGTTTTTCTTTTTGCCAGGATATACAAGCCCAGTCCTGGACCCCAGAGGTGGAGGGACTCAAATGGTTCTGGATAAACTCAGCCCCCCCTCCACAGCCCGAAGAACACACAATAAAACCTGAGAGTGGTTCTTCTCCCTGACTCTGACCCCTCATTCTTCTTCTTCTTCTTCTTCTTCTTCTTCTTCTTCTTCTTTTTCTCATTATCATTAAGCAATTGATAGGAAAATGTGTGTGGACATTGTGTTGTTCAGTACCTTTTATTTTGTTGTTGTTCTTAATGAAAAAAGCTAAATGTTGTGCACGGTGACACTTAACAACTCAGATCTGTGTCTTGTTTTCAGTCATATATCAGCTGTATTATTCTTATAACTTATCACTGTTTTGGTGTTTTACATTGTTTTATATTATCAATATTATCTTATTACTATATAATTATTGTTCTATATCTCTTATATGGTCATTTTATATTTTATTGTATTATTGCAGTAAAATGTACTTCTTCCCTTCTTTTGAGAATTATTTGGACAATTTACTTATATAGTCTTAAGTATTATAATTTTGTGTAATAATGCTTTTTAATGCCATTTTATTATTTGTTTATTTCATTTGTTTTGTTCTCTCAGAATGCCTCTGGGCTGCTGTAATGTGGATTTCTTATCCTATCTCCCAATATTCTCTCCAGTGTTTAAATGCAAAGAAACATTTAGTCAAAACGTGATATCATATCTAGCTCATAATTGTTGACCACCAGTCCATCGTGTTTAGACTGCAGGGCTTATTCACTGCAGCCTGACCTCCCCTCTTCAGACATATCAGTCACTGGTCTTGGTAATTGTCAGTCTGTGGTTTCCATTTGTAAATAGCCAATTAATATACCCTCAGATGTCTTGATTCTCTCCCAGGGTTGCCACCTCTGTCAATCAGGGCTTTAATGGCAACAAGGGAACAAATGCAGCACTTGGAGGGACAATTGAAGAGGCCAACAGTCAGTAATTAAGCAGTTCATAAGGCAATCTCATTAATTATCCCCTTCACTGGTTGCTGCATTCTCTGGACGTCCTGATTACATGCTTATTGACTCTGAATCCTATGACGAAATGTTCCTCGCTCCACTTCCTAATGGAGTCTAAAAGAGGAGTCATTTACAAATGGCTTTATTAGGCAGAGTGCCCACATGGACCTTTAAAATGTTACTTGAAAATGCAATTTCACCTGTCGTTTGTAGGAGGCTTTCATGCACTTTAGAAGAGGTCATACAAACAGCAATATAATTAGCATTCTCCCTTTTACAGAGTCTGCTTGATTTGAAAAGCGTTACACACCTTTTCTCCTCCATTCAGCATTAATCATTCATTTTCAGGGGGAAATTGCCAGGCTTATAAAAGACAAAATGTCATTCTGGCTGGCCGCTGCATGAGGCTCCTTCTTGGAGTGGATTTGTTAGACGTACATGGGGAGAGTTGAAAAGCTTTGTGTCATGTGTTAGGCGAGGGCAGACGTTTGATTTTCTGTGCTGGGGAGAATTGAGGGGGTTCAAGCTGTACTTTGAAAATCACAGGTGTCACTCACTTTTTCCAATTTGAAGAAACTCGATTTTTAATGTTAATAATGTTAATGAGAATGCTAATGAAAAAGATCAAAACACTTTCTTGTCTTTTACTTTGAAAATTTGATTTATAGGTATACACAGAGAAATCTATATATCTAGACCTAACAATTCTGTAGATTTAAAACAATCAAGTACCACAACATCAGCTACAAGCCTGCAACAAAGCCAACACAAACTGTTAGCAAATTTCTAGTGTAATGGAGGAGCGAGCAAACGCTCAAATTTGCCAAACCTCCTCAAAGCCCATCCCAGCTCACGTCGAGCCTGTCAGCATGACTCCAAATGCAGATAACGAAGAAATGGAAAATGGAGGCCAAATTGACCCTTTCACAGCGTGTTAAGTCAGTTTGTATGGGTACCTGGAGAGGCTGTCCCCCTCCCATCAATAAAATAATTTAAGAACACATTATACTCCTTTAAAAGGGCCCATTTGTCAGACCAGGTGACTCTTAAAAGATCCTGCGGATTAGAGACGCCCTGCATCAGGTACTTTTAATTCAGCCACAATCGATATGACTTAGGCTGCTGTTGTGTTGGGAGTGAATATTAAAAAAGGGTATTTCAGTTAAAATGTCTCTTGTGCATAAAGTCAATAGAAATGGTTGGGGGGTAGACAGAGGTGGAGGCCATACACTGTGGACTGCCGTTCTACATGTGATTTGCAGGATCTGCATGGGTTTTCGTGAAAATAGTTGTAATATTCATAATAATGTGGTGTGAATAATGTCAGACGTGGAGCAGAATAATAACTGCTTCCATGATATACTGTCACCATGCCAGGACATGATAGACTAGAAGCTCCAAGACTCAGCAGGCAGGATATTACCACACAGACAAACCTGCTATGGTGCACCCAGACAGCTCCAGGATCAGGACTCTGCACATCATGTGGACGCAGCAGAACTGCTGCAATAAATTATGATAAAAACTCATCAATTTATTAGTGATACAAAATAAATTCAGTTTTTCATCAACTCCTATTCAGCTTGGTACATTTTAGTATGATGTGTTCCAGAAGAGTTTATATGTTTTTACATCTCTGGAGTTTCACACATCACAAAAAAAAAAAACATTAAAACCAGATATTATGGTGAAATTTAAAAGATGCAGCTGTTAGACTCTGTGAATGACAGTGTCCTTAATATGTTGTTTCACTTTCAAATTATCTTTGCGAACACACTGCCAGTTATATCCCAAATGTATCTGTTTTTGTTTTGTTCCAGACGTTTGCTCTGGAACAAAACAACTTCATTTTGCTTTCTGCATTTAAGTTAGCACATTTGTCGTCCACACTGCTGCCTATCTGCCTCAGAGTTGCCGTTTTCTCCGTCTGTGTCAGTGAGTGGAGGTTCACGGCGGCCGAGCGAAGCAGTGATTTGGCATGTTAGTGAGTGTGTTGGGGCTAATCAGACAGAGGGGCCGCTGTAATGGACAGAATCTGGGCAGAATCACAGCTAGACCTGCCACGGTAGGGAGCGGGTAATACAACTAATTTCTCCACTGTCTCAGCCACCGCACAGACGGAAATGGGGTCAACAAAGGTGCAGGCGGCATCAAATGAACAGCTGTTGCCTTCCTCAGAGTAGAGCTGCCAAAGAGGAGAATCTAAGCAAAGCCCGGCCCCTGCCCCCCACCTGCTTTTTGTGTAAATATAGAAGAATGTATGTACAAATTAAGGGCAGGACCTGTGCATATTACTTTCATTCTTCATACCTGAAGCCTGCCTATCAGTGATGGTATACTGTGGGAACACTCAGTGCAGGTGTGTGATGAAATGTGCATAGGGTTACTCAGATTCCTTTATTGGCTGAGGTTTGTGCATTTGTTGTGATGGAGAAACAATTGCCTATTATAAAGACGCCTCTCATAGGGAAATAAGGTGCTAGTGTGTAGACTGGAAAGGCTGGAGGCGGCTGTATGAAGTGTGGGTCTTTGTGATAAGAAGCTGTGTATATATTAATGCAGATATTAAGGTCCAATTGCTGGATTCTCTGAGAGTTTGTTGTCACTTTTGCCTGTGATTGGACATGTCCAACTCTAATCACAAAAAACAGATGCAAGATGCTGCAGACGCTGGCAGTGATGTACAGTATCTTCAACTATGTGAGCTGAAAAATATGGACTTCAGTGCTCAGTAAACTACAGAATTTACATATTCTGTCCTATAGGACTAAACCAGTATCTTCATTTATCACATTTCTATTCTTCTTTAGTAGTTGCCATAATAATAAAAGTTGCCAGACAAGATTTTTACCTGACAACAGCCATAGTATCTACATTTATCTCATACTCATTTACAAAAAACAGACTTTTCAAAACTCGTAACAACAACCATTAGATCAATGTAGTGGACCAGAATCATTAAATATCAATCCTTCTTAAGTACAAAAACACATTTAACTATGTTAAGTTGTTTGCATAATCATTCTCAGATAAAGTTATGACATCACTTTATAAATGTGCTATTCTTCAGTTATTGCAATCATATTAATGAGTTTGATCATATTTAGATTTTGGCATGGATAAAATAAAGGCAGTCAGTTGTGGAAGAAGTTGTCAGGCCCATGAAAAGAGCTTTCTGACTTCCCTGTGTGTTTCACTCAGCCACAAGCCCATTGGTTCCTACTGATGACATCATTTACTTATAAATATATTGTTTCATTTGAAAAAAAACAAACAAAACTAGAACAACTGATAACTATAGATTTTATCAAACGTTACTCATACAGGAGGAAACAGTGCATTTGTTGGGGACTATATTTGGCAGTGGATTAATTCACATTTGGTGATGTAGCTAGTAAATCTGACTGCAGGATGGTGTGTGTGGGACTGAGCCAAAATGAATTACAGAATATGCGCTAATAGTAATGAAGGAACATGTCACCCAGAGCAACACTGTGGTTCACTGATGTGCTTTTAATAGTTTCTGGAAACAATGGAGTTCTATGGCTCAGAGGAATTAGATATGCATACATACACAAACAATACTGGTTAGTATGATCCATTCAGTGTTTATGTTGGTCTTTTCCTAGGATACAATAACACATCATAAAAAACTCCCTTACAGGATAGACCTGCATTAACATTTAGGTAGCATTTCATGTCATAGCTGGTCAATGTGCAAAGACATTATACTTGCTTGGTAGTTTAATTTACAATTATATTGTATGTTTTGTATGTTAAATCTTTATTTAAATCTTTAAGTAAAAAGTGGAATAGTGGTAACAGTCAAAAGTAAATAGTGAAATATAAGTAGGTGAAATGGAAGTAATCAGGTAAGGTACAAATACCTTAAAAACTATAGTCAAGTGAAGCACTTGAGTGATCTTACTTTTTTTCCGCCACTGCTGGCAGATTTCACATTGTTGTTGTGAACCAGTGGCATCACTAGTAAATCATACAGTAGTCTGATAATAACACAATGTCATATTGATGATATCGTTTCAGTCCAGAGGGGAACTGCAACATTCAGTCAAGACGAGGAGAACAGCCTGTGTATCTCAGTGTGAAAAAATGTGTGTACATGTTTGCACTTGGTATCTATGCACTGTCACCGCTGTGTATCCACTGTGTGGTGACCCAGCTGGGAGGTGGATACAGTGAGCAGACAGATGGCAGCTGCTTCAGCAGTTATGATGAAAACACCATTGAGGGTATTTGGGTGGCTGGCAGATAAGGAGGCTTTGGAGAGGTATGAATCACTTAAAATGATGTGATACTCACACAACAAAACACAGCCACCAAATGCACAGTGTAACCTCGAGATGAAAAGATCCTGGCCTTGGTTAGTCTCAGTGAGATACAAGAAATCTCCTTTCATAGCTCACTAGCTGTTGATTGCTGACACAGTATAAGGCTGTGAGTGATAAACACTGCACATTAAAGCTGATATGGAAGTGCAGTTCTTCCAGTGACATCCAAAAAAACTCACTTTCTCTGCAAATCCGGGACGTGGACTGTCAGTTCACTTCTAATGTGTGTTTGGGGTTGGTAATTTAAAGATTCAGTAAGAATCTATAAAATTTAAAACCTTGAGACACATGTTTGGGAAATATTTTGACTCAACATACACACTGCTTCCCAAATAAATATTTTCATGCTCCAACGTTAAAAAGTTGTCAGCTCAATAAACATCAATTTAGACTTTAAAATTTAATTTGAGAAACTCACAAACATTGCTTAGTATCGGTGTTTAATGGTTTTTTACAATTAGTCCCCCCCCCCACATTTACTGCTTTACTACTTTATAGCTGTTTAATTGGGAAATCACAAACAACTATGCTAAGAATTAGTATTTTTCCTTTTGGGGTCCCATATTATATAAAATGAGAGGTCCATTTCTTTTTTGATTTTAAAGCAGGTCTAGGTTCTATATTAATACTGTGAATGTATCAAAGCCTCAGTCCACAGAGAAATGCACACAGCCTGTATTCAGACACTGAGCCTGAAAACAACTGCCCTGTTGTTACTAAAGCTCCAGAGAGAAGAGTGATAGAGGAGATGTAAAACTACACTGAGATGCTTTTTTGGTTCTTAAACCCACAAATTTATATCTTCTTATGGATATCAACACTTCAAATACAACACAGGAGAAGTTAATATATGGGATCTTAAAAGCACATTAAGTGAGCAGGCTGCTATGTTGTTCCTGTTGAAACTGGGTTTGATTTGTGTCTTAATGGCACGTTTAATTCCATTGTTCTTGAATGTGCACCGTACCTTTGAATTGTTAACACATTAATCTCCTTGTCTCCAGGTTAATGTAGTTCAGCTTTATCTGCTGTTTTTTCTAATCCAAGGAAGCGTAAGGAATAAGATGTAAGTGTTTTCTATTATAGTGCATCCTCAACATGCACATTCAGTCCAGTTAGAGATTTCCAAACTTCCCCACCAAGAAAATCAAATGAACAAAACAAGAATGAATTAAGAGCATTTATCCTGGATACCACACATCAAGCTCCACAACCCTCATGGTAACAGGCAGCTCAGCCAGAGAGAGAGAGAGAGAGAGCATGAGCAAAAAGAGAGAGACTGAAATGCACATGCCATCTACGGCTGAGATGCATTAAACCTTCCCCATCAGGAGAAGTAATGGATTAAAGGCCGCTGTGGCTCTGCAGTTTGCCAGTCAATGTTCTTTCGCTCTCCTCCATCCGGAGCCCCCCTCCCTCCTCCCCTCCCTTCCCGCTGGAAGAAGTTGATTTGCCATCAATTGCCATCTTGGCTGGCGCCATTAATGCACGCCCACAAAAGGATGACACATCGCATTATCACCTCACTCCCTTTCAAATTAGAGCTGAGCGATGCCTTGGCGCAGCTTGTGACTGGTTAACACTATCAGCTATTTGTAGGGATTGTTCCCTAATACACAGCGTCTACAGATTTCATCAGGCATTTGATGACAGAAATAAACCACTGCCCACAGGGAAATTGGACTGATTAATGGAATTATGCGTTGGAGGGGAGTCGATACAGGCAGCAGACACTCACATGGGGATGAGCTGTCTGTCATGGACCAGAATGAAGTGGCTTGGCCAGGGAGCCTCGGCCAGCAACACACTCACCTTGAGCCGGGCCTGGGTTATGTGTGTTCACTGGAAAAGCCAGGGATGGAAACCTGTGCTGCTAACTGCGGCTGCCTCCGCTCTGAATGTGCACAACCATATGGATAAAGATCATTTTATGTCATCCGTCTGACAGACAAAGCTGATCATGTAGGCCTGGAACAGCACTGAAGCGCCACTTCTTCTGCTTTTGTGCTCTTATTCAGTTTTGCCCCCTCACTCAGACCGGCCCCCCTCAGTATTGTTAAGTGCTCTCTTAGTCTGCCCTAATGCACCTCCACCCTGCCACTGAGGCTGTAGACGACCCCCTTCCACCACCATAGCCCAGTCTGCCTCTGCTCCACATCACAAGCTGTTTTTGCATTAATTGTTTCTGGCTGTTGAGGAAGATACAGATAGGTAGCTACGGTCCCTGGACAATCAGCCATACTGTGGGTCTATTTAAGCTTTTCTCTCAGAATATGTACAAGCTACTTGTGTGAAAAAATGTGAGTAAAAGTAATTATCATCTGCTTTTGGACATTTTATGTCAACAAGCCTTCTTTTACTGCTTCGCACTTTAAAATAAACAGAGTTGGGGTAAAAAAAAAGGGGTATTGTATGCATGTTTACACACACTCACAACCAATTGTCTGTGATAGAGTCAGAGGTTAAACTATGATCAATGGAATAACAAAATTCAGATTTTTGCACAGCATTTGCGTTAAAGACAAGTTTTGAATATTAAAGGGAAGCAAATTGTTTCTGGAGTCCACACAGACAGAACCTTGGTCTGTAGCAGCTTTACACATCCAGAAACTATTCAACCTAATGTAGTAGCCTACCTGCTACATATATTGTATTTCATATATTTCAGGTTCCCATACTTTGTGTACAGAACTGGCAACAGCTACTGTTAATGAATTAACAATGTTTTCTGAATTACCAGTGTTGTGTTTTAACTATATTGTTTCAAATTAATTCAATTAGATCAACTCATATTAACTGAAGACAACTGCAAACAATTTATCAACAGTTTAATTTAAAATTCCTCTCCAGACATGTTTAAAACTCTGTAAAAATGGTTGCTATGGTATAAATGCTATGGTTAATATATTGTTAAACACAGACTCAGGGGTTTTGGAGGAGTCTGTGTAGAAGACATATCAGGACAGTTAGTGGAGTTAGGATTTTTTATTTGTTTATGTTGTTTGTTAGCTTGTTGGTTGGTTAGTAGTAGGGGAAACATCAGAGAGACTCAGCCACATGTTTGAGCCTCAGTCAGACCCAGACTCAGATGAGGAGTCTGGCTGTGTGAATCTATTTTTACGAGACTGCCATCAGATCACAGCAGTTCAAGGTGGAAATACTCAGTCACGGTGTTGACTGATTATTTTGCTAATGATATGTCTTGTATTATATAAAAACATCTTATGGAGATGTTAACAAGGTTAAAAACTTGATTCATCAGAGGGGGTCTTTAAGAAATTAAGCAACAATTTCCTCAAATGACTTTGGTAATTAATTACTAAAAGACCTGATGTAGAAATACTTCTTGGTCATGTTTTGAGATATTTTATCCATACTTATTTCATAATTATATTCTGTTTTCTTTTACCGCATGAAATGAACACTCAATTTGTTGTTTAACATGTGCACCTCTTGTAACAGCAGTGTTATGGTCAACCTGTCAACCTGACAAATTAAATCCAGTGTGTGAGAAACTTGAGATAACTGGATCTGTTGTTGATCAGTCATGTCTCAAATTAGCCCCCCCCCCACATTCCCTCTCCATGACTCTTGTGTCTACTCACTTGATATGTATTTACAGTATATGTATATGTATAAGTATATAGTGCGTGTGTATGTTAGAGGAAACATCAGAGACTCAGCCACATGTCTGAGCCTCAGTCAGACCCAGACTCAGAGTCTGTTGAGACTTCTCATCTGACAGATGTATGATGCAAACCTAACAGAAAGTATGTTTAAAATTGAGAGAAACTGAATTTGACTATAAATGCTTTTGAATAGGATTTCAGGATTCTGGTGAGCTCCATTCTGATATATCAATAAGATTTACTATACTACTCCTCCAGTAAAAAAATGTACTTAAAAGGCTCAGGTTCAGGTAATATACACCTTCCAGTTTCTCACCTCGTCTAACTAGTTTGTATCTTTGTAGAAATAAAGGAATGAATAGATTTTAATAAGTTTTGGTGCCAGGTGGTACGTGGATGTATTCATTAGAGAAAATGCCCCCTGTATGCTCACCACATTACACATTAGCTGAGGAACATTGTCTCCTCCTGGATGGATGTGGCACATGCATGAGTATGCCGCGATCCTCTGCCCTGAGCTGAAGAATGAAACATCCACATTGACCACAATGTTGACGAGGTGGGAAGTGGTAGAGACACAATTAAGACAGAATTCAAACAGATCACAGTTAGTTTTAATCTTAGTTTTAATTACTACAAAAAAAGAAAAGAAAAGAAAAGAAAAGAAAAGAAAAGAGAAAGAAAGATGAGACATGCATGGCTGTCTGAGAGTCACTGTGTGTTATGTTGCAGACCCTCTGTCACTTGCTTGGCTCCCCTGCAAAGGTTTAGCAGCAGTGCCCTCTAGTGTGTAATCAGTGAAACTGGAGCAAGTCAAAGCCAAATTCACTGAGCTAAAATTGAAAAACATGGAAAAATAACTAACAAGACTTTAATGCACATGTAATCCACCTGCTGGTGAGTGTGACCAGGGGTTTTCCAACCTGGAGGTTGTATAAAGTAGAGTTGTGGTGTTGGTGAGGTAATAATGATCTGCAATACAGATAGAAGGCACCTTTTTTTATTGAATTATTTGTTTCATTTGAATTATTTACCATGTTTAAGCATCCATTGCTTCTATTATAATTATTATTTCATATTCATTAGAAAACATTAATAAAGAGGTGTGGCCTATTGTCCCAAATGTTTGTTCCAAAAAAATAAAAAATAAATAAAACAATCAATATTAAAACTACACTTTTCTTTGACTAGATCCTATAAAAACCTCAACAGTTTATATATTTCTCAAATGTGCTGCACAGTAATTAACAAAGAAGACCTAATGATGATGGTTCAAGATGTCAGTAACTTGTCATGACCAAATGTAGTTATTGTTACATGCTACAGATTTGTCATTTTATCAGTTTTGGTATTCTGCCTGACCACCCTACATAGATATCTGTGTTTTTCAGACCACTCGGGAGGCAAATCTTTTTTCTCTAAATGCTCTTCCTCTGACTCAAAGTGCAGATGCAATTTTATTGTTACAAGAAGTGCACATGCAGGGTTTCTCCTTATTTTAAAACTCCTACAACATCTAACACATTTTGTGACAGTCGTGCAGCAGTGAAGTACGCTCATTAAATTTGTATTTTACTTCAGAATAGTGCAATATTTAAAATCGTCACTAAGATGTCTAGTTTTACGTATTTATGTATGTTATTTTTTCACTTCAGTCTAATTTAAAATTGTAGATGTGATAATACAGACCAGAAGAATAATTGTGCCTATTTCTGTTGAAACATTATTAAGATTTATTCATAGACTCATAATTTGGGCTCAGTTCTTGAAAATTCAGAGTGTATTTAGTTTTTTTGTAATTATCTTTCATGTGAAGCATTCCCCAGATATCATCTGTCTACTGATTTTCTGTCTTAATCTGTTTAACCACTCATGCTCCAATGCTTCTTCTGCTGCATAAAACACACCACTACCTTGGAGAAGTGCTGTGACCCAGCCAGCCTGTTTATCGACTGACTGTATCTTGATTACTGGCATTAATGTATGAGTTTGAGTTGTTACTTCACATTTCAACTGACTGTAATAACATAGTGAATCCACAAATGCATGTTTGAAAACACAGATGGTCCAATTAGGCATTCACTTTAAAGGCAGAGGGATAAGATATCTTTGCAGTACCTCTCCTTCAAATCCCTTTAGTCAAGGCTTCTCTACAGTGATCTTCTTTGCTGCAGATCCGGCTGAAACTGGAGTCTAATGCTCATGTCTGGTAACAACCAGACCTTTCACCCATTAACCCTTAACTATCCAGCAACACACACTCTAATTAAACCTCATCTTGTTGTCACAACTGTCTTTTGGTGGAAGAGCTTGGGAGGATGTATGTCATTTCATTCCCTTAATGTGAAATAAATGCTAAAACCCTCTGAGGAGAGCAGACAGCGGCATTATGGGAGTTGTTGGCAGATTCTCTGAACTGAATGAAAGGGAATAAAGTGACTACAAGCTAATCACTTCATATTTCTTCCTCTAGGCTTCATCTGTCCCCCTGCAACTTGCTGCTGGCAGCCACAGAGGCATGAGATCTGAAAGTGATGTCAAACAGACTTAGCTTTTGGCTTGAAATGGTTTAGGGAAACAATGCAAAAAAAAAAAAAAAAATTTAAGCTTCTGGTGGTTTGTTCCTCAAATACATTAAATAAATCCCTTTTCCACTGGCAAGTCGATAATGAGATTACACACAGAGGCTGTGTGGAAAGTGGGCCGAGGAGAGCAGCAGGGCTGAGTCAAGCTGGAGAGATGAGAGATGGAGGATAGTATAAATCAGGAGAGGGTAGGGGAGGGGGCATGGTGCAGATATAAACTGAAAAGTTTACATAATGCTTCTTTGGTGCAATAAATAGCAAAAGATTAAGTTGAAGTTGACAGCTTTCTCATATACTGTGTTTAAGTCTAGTTGCCAAACTCAGATATGACTTATAACATTGTTAACTGCTTCATTGCACTGGAATAATTACTGGAACAGAGCATCATTAATGCTGATACATAATGTATAGGCATATACCTTTTCTGCTGTGACAAGTCAAAATGTGAGCTATGAATCTGATTCAACAAATCCTCCAACCTAAATGATGAAAATGGTCTCTCATCCCTACCCTCGGATACGCGCCACAGAGTCATGGATACAGTCAATATTAAAAACTTGTGGTATGGTTGTGGAACAGTCATGGTTTAGTTATGTTTAGTCACAAAAACTACAAGGTTAGGTAGAGGAGAAGATCATGGTTTGAGTTAAATAAGTATTTAAAATAATAAAGAAGGAAATAAATGCTGGTCCCCCTGTGTGATAATCCTGTGTTTTGTTGTCCCAACCATCTACGCCAGCCTGCTTGTAACATCGCAGCCTTTGTCACTCTGTAGCTGATTTCCTTCTTTGCTTCCATCATAATTGCTGTGTCCATTAGATGTCGCCTAACTGTGGGTCTAGGTTAAGTGCGGCACACCTATGGGCTCATTTTTTCAGGACAGAATTAAAGACAGGAAGTTCAGAAAGCAAAGTGGCATGTTAAGTACTTTTGAGCAAAAGCCTTATAATGTCCTTTTCTTTGTCTGTTAATTACTATTAACACCTGTGTTGGTGACCACAGGAACTGAATTAACAGTTAGACAGGGGTGGCAAAATAGCAAAAGAAAAGTAGTAAATGTAGAGCAGTCGGTAATATGCACACAATGACATTGTCAAATGCATGGTGCTGCTGTTATACTGTAACCAGAGACAGTTCTACTCAGTGCTAACTACACAACAGATTAACAAACGTGTAACAGTTATTGCCGCAGGAGCCAAACCAAAATGTGTTAATGTAAAAACAGCAACCAACTGAGTAAACTAACATTACAACTCTGCAAATGGTAATCAACTATCATTAGTTAGCAGTAAAACATGCGTACCAACAGTCAAAATGATTGATACTTGTGATGTGAATAAAGATGATGAATGCAGATGCTTCCACACAGGGTCACTAAATGGATTCATCTGAATGATGTGAATCATTTGTTCAGGCCTTGACAGCACCATCAGAGGGAATAGATTTTGGAAGAGTGATGTTTATCCCTCCCACGGTCACTGGAGCAGCAGCTGGCCCGACACTTTTCTAAGACACTTTATGTTCTGTGACTGTTTCTGAAACAGGGATTACAGATGCAGATCTGCTAATCCATCAGCAGAGGGCGCTGCTCTGGTGGAGTCGTCATATGAGGGACGTTAATAATGTGCACGAATATACCATTTACACTGAGATTGTTTTAACACTTGCCAAGAGTTACATGAGAAAACCGAAACAACTCAAATACACTACCCTACAGTAATTATGAACCTTCAGTGAGCAATTAGCTTAGAATGAGGAGTGCAAACTGAAGGAAAGAAGCTTGACTCTGCCTAAAGGCAAAACAATCCTACCAACCTCTCAACTTTATTATTTAAGTGAAATACACAAAATATACAGTCACAGTTTTTAGGCTTGATTTCTATGGACATCTTATCATCTTATCTTATTGATGGTCTTGGTCTTCTGAGTGCTGTGTTTCATATTGCTGATCGATCAGTATTTAATTAACAGTACCTAATGTTTAAAAAGAAAAGAATAATCACAGTCAAAGTCATTGTCAGGGCTGTGTGTGTCTTCCTGAGTGAAACCACAGAGCTGAGTCATTTTTGACAGATTTTTATTGACCTCTGTTGGTGAGGAGTGGAAAAAGCAACAACATCAACAGCTCTGAGAGCTCTGAGGGCTCTGAGTTGCCTGAAATTGAGACAACAAAGACAGTTACTTGAAAGGAAATGTTAAGTGGAAAGCTATTAGATGCAAAAACAATAATTAATCCAGTCAATGGTATTGATCAGCTGTCTGGTACCATTTTGTACTGGGCAGCAAAGAGCTCATTTATTCCAACATTGTTATCACTTCCTGCACATTTCTCTAAGGAAAAGCTCTGGTTCCTTTGCCTGAAGTCTTTCAACAGTTTCACCCCAGCAGTGAAGCATCAGTTCATTGTGTAGATGGATGGACACAGCAGCGCAGCATAAGAAAAGCCTCAAAGCATCTTGAAAATTGCTGCCTATTGAATCAGCTAATTCAACCTGTCTCCTCAGCCAGAATACAGAGAGGCCTGCTGCTCTCAGGGAGTTCATATGTCATACGCATCCTCTGAGCGTTCCTTTCTGAGAGGCTGGCGTGCTGTAGCAGCTGCACTTTCCTGGCCTTTATTTTGCGCCTTTTCACCAAGTCTGCTTCACTCATTCCCTGAGAGCAGTTAAGAGGTCATTACAAATCTCTACTGCTGCGAACTAAAGCAGGTGGAGGACACAGTATCCTCACACTGCCGAGCCCAGCCCAAGAGCATGTAATCCAGTCTACATCTGTAAAGTGTTGGCAGGTTCTCTGAGCTGTATTAAGTCAAACAGCATTAGTGTTTGATTTTTGTTGTTTAGCCTCCAAATAGTCAAGCAGCATCTCTAGTTTGTATGATCTGGTTTATCTCAACAACTTTTTGTCTTTTAATTTCCCCAACATGGCCCACATTCAAACACTGTTTGAACTGTTTATTGTATAAGAATGAAGCAGAAGGAGGTCAAGGTGTTTGCAGATGCACCAAATTAGATATGAAATTATTTATTTCTTTTGTCATCTAAAAACCTGCCATTGTTCCTCCTGTATGGATTAGAAAAGTGTTTTATGACTTAGATGAAAACATTCACGTGGCAGTGTGAGTTGTTTATGTAGCTTACATACACTGAAATGACTGCACAATTGTTTTTATGGCTGATTTAGCAGCTCAGATGATCAGTGCTAGATCCTGGTTAGAAAGTGCCGTTGTGTTGCCTTTGTCCTTTGACACTCAGACTGACTTCCCCTAGTTTTGTCTGCACTTGTCAGTTCTGCCTTTCCCTTTTTCTGGTCTGCTCTGCTCTGCTCTGCTTTGTTCTATTCTGTTCTGTTCAGGCCACTTCATTAGGTACACATGTACAATCTCATGCAATGCAGAACAACCTGTCACAAATTCTACCTCTACAGAGTTTGGAACGTTCAGCTTTTGGTGACATTGTCAAAAATGTCATTAAAAAATTGTCATTCAAGTTTCATCCAAGAGTGGGGGTAAGTCACACATGTGCAAATTATGGGAAAGTCTCAAGTCTCAAGCATGTCCCAAGTTACTGTGGTGAGCATCAAGCAAGTCAACTCGAGTCTTTGCTGTGGGTCAATCAAAACAAATCAAGTCATTGCTTAGATCAAGCAAGTCACAAGTCAAATTTCAAAATTCAAAATTCTGACCAGCAATCCCAGTTTCTACTTATAAGTATGTTAAAAAATCAGTGGACATGAAAAGTTTAGTTTTACTTTCAACATAAATGAGAACTGTTTACACCTTATAAATATAATACTGACATCCCGTGGTGATCTGTGACTGTGGCCACCAACTGCTATGATTATTATTATTAGTCTTATTATTATTACCTCCGTCAACGAGGTTATGTTTTCACCAGGTTCTGTTTTTTCGTCAGCAAAAAGTACTGAACTGATTTACACCAAACTTGGTGGAGGGACGTCAGAGGGGGCAGGGAAGAACAGCTCATTACTTTTTGGTGCAGATCTGGTTAAAGGGGCAAATCCAGATTTATAGGATGTAATGTATAGGATTGTTTGGCCTTGGTGCAGGTATGTGCTCTACCATTACAAATCTCTAGTCATGAGTGAAGCCAAAGTCAAGTTGAGTCTGAAGCCCTCATATTTGTGACTTAAGTCTGATTTGGGTCAAATGATGTGAGTCAAGTCTCCCACCTCTGTTTTCATCTAATCATTGGATCATTTTGTTATAGTTTATCCTAATATTGGCTGGAGGTTTGGAAAAGAGGAGAAGTACATTTTAAAATCTGCTAGGAATTGGAGGCAGTTGATTTCTTCAGAGGAGTGAGAAGCTGAAAGAAACCTCTGAACGACTTTGTGAAGAGCATTGATCGGCACACAGCAGGACTGCATATGCATTACTGTATGCTCACAGAAAAGTAAAAGCTTGTGATAGTATCAGAAATATTCTTCTTTATAGATGTTTTCCTTTTTTCATTTCTATTTTTTTCCCCTGAGCCACTGTTTACTGCCACTCACAGCCAGGGGACACAAACAAACACATAACTTCAGTTTAGGGGGCATCTCCCCAGTAAGTTCTCCTGGGAATCAGAGAGCATCATTGTGCTGTTACAAAGCCTTTGCCTCATCTCATCATTTTGCTCTGTCTCCTTTCGTTTGATATGCTGTTTACTATTTCAACCCATTTGCGAGTCGTTACTCTAGGTAATGCCTGACTCACAGTCCCCATTAACTCCAAGCTGCTTCTAAAATGCATGAAAAATGCCCTTGAGATGGTTTGGTAAAATGTATGCACAGCTATTCCACCATCACTATCACTCGCTGCTGCTGCTGTTAAATAACTTTTACGTCAGATCTGAACAGGAAAGGTGGTGGCACTGGAAGGCACGGTGGGAAGGGGAGCAGCAGGATCAGCTTGCACAGATGGTGTGAAATAACGAAACTCCATTTCGAGTGCAAATATTGATACAGGAGCCACAGTAAACCTGTATCATGTGATCTCACCAGCACATCTGACAATTTACCAACATGCACAACATGCATAGTACAAACAAGGGGGCTCATAATGTCTTGCCAGCTGAAATGGGCACAGGTGTGCTTTCTCCCTCCCACTAATCCCACGTGTTGTGATTTGCCTGCTGATGGATGATCATATTTACTGTGAAGTGATCTTGTCAGAGGTGCAATTTCAGGAAGAGGCAGCAGAGGGCATACAACTCAAACCTTTGAAAATGACAGCGTGTGCCGTCTCCTTCCTGTGATATGTGACAGCTGCTTCAGTGAAAGAATAAATCAGGTCTTTCTTCCCAGTTGATGCGACATAATGCCCGAGTGTGACTGAGACAGTGTAAACCACAGTGCTCAGTACATACATACATTAACATTAACCTTTTCATTTCATGTATGCTTCAAGTTAAATTTAAATGAAAGTTTAAGACTAAGGCTAAGACTTGATGTTCTAATGAAGCTGCACATACTCAGACCTGCAAGATATAAATAAATAAATGCATAAACAGAGAATCTTGCCTTGTTATGCTAATAGATTAGAAAAGACTAGAATTTGTTATTGCAGTCAGAAAAATCATATTCCACTCCTTCCAGACACAGACGGGAGGTTAAATGAGGCATCTCATTAGGCCTTTTAAATGTGTTTCAAACATTACAAGACAACAACCCTGGCAGCTCCTCAGCAGAACACAACAGAAACCCTGAGTGAGAAAAATGAGCAGAGAGAAATGTTGCTTCTGCTAACAGGAGAGGATATAGCCAGTTTTTGTCCCCAATGCATACCTTGTTGAATGAAAATTGACTTATCAATAATAGAACAAGACAAATGAAGGCAAACATCTATAGCACAGAGAGACCATCTGCAGGAGAGCATGTCTGGACATGAATGCAGAGACAGGAGCTTCACCTTACAGTGGGTGTTGTATTTTGAGAGCACACACTCACACATAACACAAGAACGCTAATAATGAAAGACTGTCTATACTTTTATCTTTATTGCTCTTTAATGCTGATACATTTATACACTGATTTAGCTGCTTCATGTAAACACATGTACACTCAGATTTACAGTTTAGAGTCTGCAGTGAACCTGACCTGCATGCCTCAGGACTCTGGGACAAAACACATGCAAGCATCACATATGAGAACGTTCAGACTCCACAACTGAATAAATTCCAGTATCAGTCACAGGCTAAGCAGTTCACTTCCACGCTCCCTCACATAAGCGAGCTCCCGTAGATCAAGGATGTGTGCTTGCCCTTCTCACCTCTGCTACCTTATACATCACTGACTGCACCTCCTGCAAGCTATCCAACAAGATACAGGTTTGTGGATAATGGTGCCCTGGAGGTCTCATTGCCAGAGGTGATAAGCTCATGTAGGAGAAAGAGTGAAGCTGGAGATCAATATATATCCAAATAGTGGCGTGCTGAGCAGACTCCTGCACCAACTCATTTGCTCATCCTCCCATTGAGGTTAGATTTGATTAAAGTTAGCAGAGTTAAGTTAAGTTGAACACACTTGTCTTCTGTGTAAATAACAAGGTAGGGCTGCAACAGCAGGCCCAAGACTGCTAATGGGATGCCAGATGCACCCTCTGTGCCCAAATTACATTTTGAAGTGATGTTCTCCAGCTACAGGGGACATGAACTGAAAAACCAAGAGCAAAAAAAAAAAAAAAAAAAACTTTTTCAACAACAGCATTGAGAAAGTTGGACCCCCCACAGGCCACTGAAAAGAGAAGGTTAGGTTGAGAGAACCTATCATTAATTGAGTTGAGTTGAATTTTTTTTTTTGAGTTTGAGTGAGAAAGGTGCTTAGTACAGCTAAAACTGCTCATCCACATCACTCGTCCACATCACCAACACGCTTACATGAGAACATCATCTGAAGAAAGAAAGAAAACCCAATGGAGGATTTCTGCCTGTGGAAACACTTTGAATTGCTTCTGTGTATGAAATGTGCCATATAAAAAAACTTGCTTTGTTATGTCCATGACCAATTCACAACCTTAACCACATTTATTATCGTAACCATGGTGATGATGGTCAATGACCTTAAGACAGAACTTAACTAACCCAAACCTGACCAAGAGGTTTTTGTGCCTAAATCAAAACAAATTATTATCTTTCCATATGCTGCATTTTTTTTGTTGTAACCATGACAACCAGGCATCCAGTACACCCCATTTTAAGAGATTGTGCAAATATTACATTTATTGCCTCAAAAGATATTCAATCTGTTAACTTAACTGCACTTAACAAACAGTCGTATTGATATATTTTAGTGTAGAAACAGAATATGGAGTCTTGCCTGAGTCCATGCCCTTTTCCCCATGTTTCTCTGATTCTGATTCTGATTCTGATTCTGATAATAAATATTGTTTGTTTTATAAATACCATGGCTAACTGCATGCATCATACCTGGTGCAAGTTTGGATCGCAGGATTGCCTCTACGGTAACCATGGTGATGAAGGTTTGTGTCAGAGAGTGGGGAGTTGATGAGATCGCTCAGGTTGAGGATGTTAGTTGTTCCTCTGTAGCTCCTCCCACCTGAAGGCAGAGATGTGGCTTATTTTCCGTGCCAGTGAGAGGGTCACTGAAAACAGACTTGCATGATCATGAAGAACAAAAGAGCAACTGAAAACTGTAACATCACTTCTATTTTTTTGTTGCACTGTTAAATAATTTTAATTCATGTAGAAAGACTGTTATAGAAATATATAAAGACATTAATACAACAAATAACAAAATAAGATATGTCAATATCTTTTTTAGTACTGTATCCTTTATGTACGGCCCTTTGCAAGTTCTGCACACTGTACTGTCCTTGTTGAGTAACATCAGATTCTGAAGAAGCAGATAGGAACATAAGTTAAAGCAGCTCTCTGTTGTCTGCTGAGCTCATGCAGAGCAGTTCCCTGTGTTAAAATCCTACTTGACACATTGGTTTATAGAGATAAATAAACTGCCCTCCTCACTAATGTGGTGTGGCTCATCAGTAGTCGAAAAGGAAAGATTACCACTGCGGGTCCTTCTCTTAAATTATTTTCACAAATAGCTTGGCAAAGAACAGACAGATTACTACAATGCTCTTTCTGCATCGCCTCATTCAGCAGACTGAACTGGAAATTATCTCAGTCCTCCGGATGGCCAAATCACCACTGTTATACTAAATGCTCTGTTGGCTGTGTGTTGGCTGTCTATTCTCTCTCGGTGGTGTACAACATTCACATATAAAACTGCTTAGTTTTATAGCAGTTGTGTTACAGATAAATAAAAATGGCAGATATTGTAGGATTATATTACAGGAGAACAGAATTCACAAAAGAAGACTTTCAATCATTTGATAGCTGTGAGTGCTGGTTTATGGAATTACAACCTGTAAACAAACAGTGAGATTGTGACTTTATTGGTCTCTCCTGAGGAGTGAATACTTAGTTTATGTGTTCAACATGAAAACCAAACACTGAGGAATGAGCTATCAGGATGACCCCTGTGGCTTCTGTTAGTACACTACTCACCCACTTCTCATTCTGGTGATTTACATTAGTCCTGTTTTGTGCTACACAACACTGCCTCATTATCCCACACAAACATAATTTCACACACTGACATAAATGCATGGAAAACACATGCATTCATCCCCTCAACTACTGTGCATGATCAAACATAAATGTTCCACATCTGGACATTGACTACAGTGTCGTTAAAAGGCTCCATATAGTATAAAGGCAGATTTCCATGTGTTTTTGATTATAAAGCAGGTCTAGGTTCTATATTTATACTGTGAAAGTACCAAAGCCTCAGTCCACAGAGAAATGCACACAGCCTGTATTCAGAAACTGAGCCATCAGGACTTCTGGAACTTGATGTCACAACAAAGGAGACACTGCTGTTAGCTATGCCCCAAGCCCAGCCCACCTGGACCCACCATCCAACCTTGAAGGATTTGGTTTCTCTGAGTGTTTACCTGAAATCTGCAGTATTTTTATGTCCAATCACTCAGCTAATCAGAAGAGAGGTTCAGAGCTTCTATTCTGAGTGACTCACCAACCTGTTGTCACTAGAGCTCCAGAGAGAAGCCTGAGAGAGGAGATGTAAAACTAAACTAAGATGGTTTTTGATTTTAAAATCACAAATATATCTTCTTACGGTTATCAACACTTCAAATGGCACAGGAGAAATCCAAAATATGGGACTTTCATGTTCCTGCGTTCAGAGTTTTAATGTGATTGTAGTATCTTTCAAAGGTTTTATCTACGTTTTAGCTCATTCACCTGTACTAAGGTTGGATCAGTGGGGTATAGTCTATAATGGTGTGAGAGGGTTGGTTTTGGTTATGAACCTGTCTTGGGGGCAGAGCTGCTGTGATGGGAGAATTATATGGGTCCAAAAGATTTTGAGCTTGAAAAGTGATTTACAAGTAATTCCCAAGTATGTAGTGTGTAAATCGACCTTTGTAAACCTGCAAAATAAATCTGTGTGAGAAGTTCAGGTTTGCACATGTCCAGAAAAGCTTTGTATTTGTAAGAACAAAAGAAACTGTATGAATAAAATATGTAATTGTAACTTCGGTGTCACACACAGTGTAGGAATTTTGAGCGCTGAATTTTATATGCAGGTTTCTGCTCTGTATCTGTACACATGTTCACAAAAGGCCCTTTTTTCTCTTTACAACCACAAACTTTGGAATTATTTGTGAACATCACTTTACAAACTTAAGATCTTTGACTCTAGAAACCATAGAAATCATGGTTAAATCAAGCCACATAATTTTAATATAAATGACTTTAAATATAACCTCTTGCTCTGCCTAAGAGTGTGTGAAGGGCATTTTCAGATAGAGGTTTCCAGGACAACTCATACAAGCACCCGTATGGATCAGGAATGACTGGGCAGTGCCACAAAAATGATTTGAGGTTAGGGAAACATTAAAATGTAATTTTTGTCTTTAGTCCCGACAGACAGGGCTTAGTGGCCAAATTAGTTTGGGTCTAAGGACAGAAGGTATAGAGTGCTGTTCAGATTGTAAAGCCCTTTGGGCCAAATTTGTCATTTCACAATGTGATTGCTTGCAAATTGTCTTATCGGATGAATCTATAGATCTTGTCAGTGTAACCAGATAGTCAGGGACAGTAGATGGCCTCCTCAATCTGTGAATCATGAGGCTTGTTCAAGATGAGCCAGGCCTGCACACGATCGACCACTGGTGATCGCTGCACGATGCACATGGTTTATCCGGACTTGCTCTGATATTATGCAAATGTACACAATGATAACCTCATGAGACCAGGGTGGCTGCAGTCTTTGGAGTCAGACACCACCTGACTGCAAAGCTCCAGAGCATGATGAGAGACACCTGGCTGTTACCTGATCTAAGAGATGATTGGTTTGAACATTTGATTGAAACTTTTTTGTTTAAATTGAGATATTTTAATTTTTATTAGTCTGATTTTCCACTATTAACAGAATAAATGTTGTAACATGAAACAATGCAAAAAGTTTTGGTGAGCCTTAAAACGAGCCATCAGGACTTGTGATGTCACAACAAAGCAGTCACTGCTGTCAGCCATGCTTCAAGTCCAGCCCACCTGGACCCAGCATCCAACCAAGCTATATTTCTATTCAGTCCAGTCAGAAGTTCTCTTCTGATTGGCTGACTGACCTGTTGTTACTAGAGCTCCAGAGAGAAGCCTGAGAGAGGAGCTGTAAAACTTCACTGAGATGGTTTTTGGTATAGATATATCTTCTTACTGATATCAACACTTCAAATAAAACACAGGAAAAGTATAAAATATGGGAGCTTTAAAATAACATCTGTACGGATGTGAGGATCTGACACTTTAAATATCTGATACATCAATGATAAAAACTATGCCTTTCCTCTCCCAGTTTATTTTGACAGTTTATTCATGTTTTGATTTTTTTCAAGTCTGGCCTGATTAAGCTGATTTATATATAGTGGCAAAACATTTGAGCCTATTAAATGTTTATGTAAAGTAATTCTGTGTTATGGTCATGATGATGACAGATAGCCTTCAGGTATGTAGCATTTCAAAGTGCTAGCCTGTCATAGGCTATAAAGAACATAATTCAAACAGCAATCATTGCAGACTGAGTACAAGCTCATAGAATAATCTGATAACATTTCATTAAACAGGGATCTGATCTAACAGGATGTAGATATTTCTTTGAAGTCATGTCAAGACTGTGAGGACTGCTGGAAACTGTTCTGCAGCTTTTTTCACTGATCCCTGCTGCAGCCGCCTGCTCTCGTCTGCCATCCAGGGCAAGGCACATTTCATCTCCAGTACCATCAAAGTCAAGTCAAAGTCTGGTCACATGACTTGGCCCCAAGTCCTCCAAGTCCTGGCTTCCTCCTCTGGACTCACTCTGCCCTTTTTCACTGTCTCTCCTCGGAAACACCTCGGTTCTTTAGTTTATCTCACCAAGTGAGACGATTTGTCTTCAGAGAGCTGAACTTCCTCTAAGAAAAATTTTGGAAACTAACTTAATAAAAACAATAACAACAAAAATGAAAACAACTGTTTTCTTTTCTTGATTGTTTGGAAGCAGCTTAGCTCACAGCTTACAGCATTATTGCTTATTCAGAAATTCTAGTTATCTATAGCAAGAGCCAAAAATATTAATGTCCCTGAATTGAAAACAGCTAACAGCCTCCTCTCCTGTGCTGAGAGAGCAAACTCGCTCAAATAGTCTTTTCGTTGCAATTGATTGAGTTTGTTTATGAAGTTCAGTGGATTCGTCTTCAGGCTCTACCCACATGATGGAGGTCTAGAGGCTCATCCTTCAACCTCATCAGACAGTTTTCTAATCAGCTCCATCGACTGCTCCTGTGGGCATGTGGCAGCAAATACTGTTTCGTGTTAGTGGGATCAGATGAGGAAAACAGCACTGGACTCGGCCTTTCAGAGGAAACACTGGTGCACTGATGCTCTAATTTATTATAAGTGGCTCTGAAATGAGTTTATTTGTACACTACATACAGTGCATATAACTGTTTTGTGGATGTTTGATAAAGAACAAGAGCAATTTATCATGAGTGATGTGACTTGAAGGACATTATGGACACTGGTAGATGAACCAGAAAACATTTAAAGGTCCCATATTGTATTGTTTTGGATTATAAAGCAGGTCTCACTTCCATAATTGCTGATTTCTGCTGGTGGGTGCTCTAAATAGTTCAATGTCCCATCCCCCTGCCCTGCAATATAAACTTTCTGCAAAAACCACAGCTGACATGACTTGTTGCTATATGGATTTGGAAAAGTCAAATGCAAGCATTTCAGCACTGATAGAAATGACAAACGATGACTGAAACATATACATACACAGTGGGATTGGAGATGAAAAGTTTAACAATACACAAAATGAAACACAAGGATAACGCCATACCATGCATGTGCAGCATGTGTGGTGTCAGGTGGAGTGTGTTAAGTACTAGCTTGGATTAATCAGAGGGGTGCTCTGTGACTGGAGGTTACAGTTAGGGGCAGAGGCCTGACAGTGAAACAGCCACAGCAGCTTAGACTCTACGGCTGATCCAACCTAGCACTAACCTGGAGTTTGTTATCAAATCTACTCCATGAAAGTATCAAAGCCTCAGTCCACAGAAAAATGCTCACAGCCTGTATTCAGAAAATGAGCCTCAAAATGAGCTGTCAGGACTTCTGTAACTTTGTGATGTCACAACAAAGCAGTCACTGCCCTTAGCCATGCCCAGACCACCTGGACCCTCCATCCAACCTTGCAGGATTTGGTTTCTCTGAGTGTTGCTATATTTTTATTGGATCTCTCAGAAAACAGTCCTGACTGACGCCGTCAAAAATACATCTTCTTATGGATCTCAACACTTCAAATAACACAGGAAAAGTGTAAAATATGGGACCTTTAAAAGAAAATGTGATTGGAAAGTTATTCAGCTGCTGGTTGAGGCAGTTTCATGCTGCAGCAATATCCAAAATAAATGTAGAAATCTTAAAATATAGCACTCTGAGTGGTTCATCTATGACTTTAAAAGTGACAACCCCAACATATATGCTTCAAAGAAAAATGTTCCCAGCACAAGCAAAGCTTCAGGCTGGGCGATTATTTTTGTGGTTGCAGTGTGATGAAATGTTGGTTTTGGTTTTAATATCAGTCCCAGTTTCGGTCACAGTTTGGCTCCCCTGCAGGTTTTCCTCTGAGTGATGAATAAACTTCACTTGAGAGGTTTGATGTGATTGGATAACTGGATGTTTTCCTTGTTTTTATGTGTAGTTTTATTTACTTATTTTTTTATTAGGGAGGGAAACACCGGTAGAGGGTATTTTAAAATCATGACAAAAGAAATGCTGTAGCAGCACTGTGAGCTTCATACTGCTGAATGTTCACTTTGAAACAACACCGCTCTCTCCATTATCCCCACTGATGGTAGAGACTCATCTTTTCTTTGTTGTATGAAGATCTGACTTGTCCCTGCATCAGGATTCAGCAGGACCATTATGCACATCCTAAAATTCTGCTCTGAACAGAGAAGCCTTTGTTAGTGGCTCCATTGAGTGGTACTGTATGTGACTTGCAGGGACAACTTAATTATTGATCACAAAGACGAACAGTCTAAGTGGGGGCACATTTTAATAAGCATGAATTGTGCCAAACTTATATGGAATTTGTGGACAACTTTTATTTAAACTAATGCTGCGAACTCACCAAGGTTAGTTAAAAGGTTCTGGTCCATCCAGTCTTCACATATGCATCAGATCCATCAGTGTTTCATTTGACCCCCAACTGTCCACCATTTATTCGTCTCAGTCAAAACACTCCCTTAGCCATTATTTAATCTTATTCATGCTCGACAATGAATCATATCTATGCTTCTCATTTCCATCCAATTTCCTAACTCTCTGTTCTACCCAGATTTCTCTTCCCATACCATCAGTGCTCTGAACATAACCACACCGTCTGCAATCTTCCTTAACACAGGTTTACTGTGACATATGCAAAGGCTCCACGATGAGTTCAACACCGTTCTCAGCTTATAAATTACCAGTTTTTCACACAAGCCATTGTTTTCATCAATTTCATCAACTGATCACACACAGGTATTTGCATAGTATGTAACTCAGCTAATGGAACAGCATTGACACCCTCATATTTTCTTGTGTTAAATGAGTGAGACTTTTTCTGATTAAAAATGAGCTTGGGAGCTTGCAGTAGCAGGAATATGAACCTATATTCAGTCACGAAACACCTGAAAGCTGAACTGAACCCCAAATCATGAACAATCTGCTGCTTGCTGGGAATTCTGTTAAATTCTTTGCATGATTTATCATCCTTTTGGAAAAGCTCTCCATGTTAAAAGACATAATATTTTGGTGAAAGTCCTGATATAATGCCATTTAAAAACCAGCCAGCTTGGGATGCATATGGACTGATCCATTTTTAAGCCCTTCATGTGGTTTAGATTATTATCCATCCTTCTTCTTTGCATGTTTTCACTGCAAACCTCTAATAGTAATGTAAATTTGGCCTGATGGTGGTGCTGTGAAGCATGACCAATTGCGGTTTGACACATATCTGGGCCTGTGGGCCTACAACTAAATGTTGTTTTAAAATGTTATTTAGGCTGAAGTGACCTTGAAGGTTTCTGTCCCTCTGTATGGATGGTGTCCTTGACTGCGTCTCTTGTGTGTGTTTGTGTATGTGCTGTCTGCTTTCTTTACAGATCTTTGCGATACAGAGGAGAATGTGTGGCTCAGAACCTCACTGCTTGACATTCTCCTGGATCCATAATCTTCATTTATGTTTACAACCTGTCTGTCTATCCTGGAAGAAAGACCGCTCTCTGTTGCTTCTCCTGAGATTTCCCCTTTCTTTTCCTGTTAAGGGTTTTTTTGGGGGGAGTTTTTCCTTATCTGAATCAAGGGTCTATGGATGGAGGATGTCATGGGCTATACAGAAGTCCTTTGAGGCAAATTTGAGCTTTGGGGCTAAATAAATAAAACTGCCAATTGATTCACCCTCAGTTGCAGCAACCAAACTGATCTTCAGGGCTCATCTCAAATCTGTCACTTTAACTGATAAGCCTTAGAACCTGCAGAATCTGAGGTGCAAATCATTTTAAGGTAGAAAAAGAACAAAGAAAAGAAAGACAAAAGGAACAAATGCAGGAAGATTAAGAAGAAAAAATTACTGAACAAGGAAACAACCAAAAATAGTCCATTTACAGTCTTTTATTTTCACTCATCCCCATTGCCCCTTTAGAATGGAGTAGTGAGGCTCTTCAAAAGAATCCAAATTAAAACCATCATTAAATTAATATTTTTAAACTTTAAAGCAGGATGTGGATTGGCCTGAATCTATATTACATCTCTTGGTTGCCTTGAAAAGAGTAAACCGTAGGTTTCTCGCCTCAGGCTCTACAAGCAAAGCTCTAGTTTGAAGATACATGTGAATGTCTATTAGTCATTTGTGCGCAGAGCCTCTCAGGCAATCATATGCCTGAGGACACAAGAGAGGCAACATTTAGATCCTCTTTTGAGCACATGATTATTACTTTTCTTTTATGAGCTTGAGCCATCCTCACTACAACGTTTCACACCGTTTGTTCTACTTTTACTCTCTGTTGTGATCTCCTGTGCCGATGTGAACAAAGCCATTAATATCAACTGGTCCCTTGTTCAGCTTTCTAATATTTGCATCTTGTTGAGCTGTCTGTGCTTTTACCATCATTACTTGTAATCACATTATTTACCGGCTAATTAGACACGAAGCTGATGCCTTTACAATGAGATAAAATCCCTCCTTACTTAACCTTGCTGTTAGTGAGGTCTGATTTGATAGCCAGCCTATCAGATGGCCAGTGGTGATTATCATGCCACAAAGAGAAACACAAATAAATGTCAGAAAAAGTCAGGCCATTCATCCATCTCTCGTGGGTGGAAGCGTCATTTACCATGAAAAAGATTAACTATGACTCGACAACGTTCAAGCACATGGACGCAACAGCTGTCATCTCGTCAAAAGGAATGCGGGGCTTCATTAGCAGGCAGCAAGCCTTCCTCTGCCTCTGCTCAGCAGCACCAGCACAGCACTTCTCCCAGGGCCATCCCACACCTCTATCCCCACTTTCCATCTCAGGTACATTGCACATCCTAAACTTTACAGCTAAAACATCGCCATCCAGCTCAGACTTGTTGGATTTCCTTTTTTTCAGGCTCAACAAACACAGAGGCATATTTTACAGTTCCCTACCCTCCCATCTGCCTTTTTCTTCTTGGAGTCATTGCAAATCCCTGTGCAGTTCCTATGAAAGAGAACTGACACTAAAATTTACATGTGGATTAATATGACTAGGGGGTCGCTTTTGTATGCAATACAAGCGATGCTGGTGGTGAATAAAAATGCATGAAAATGCTGGCATTAAATATGCCATCTTCTTCCCCCAGGCCCCCAGAGTTGGAGCCTCTGACATATTCATCTTTTGCTCTCTTTCTCATACTCTGTTGAAAATCACTTCGATCCCTTTCACTCTAGCTAGATTTCAGTACAGTTACCAGAATGCTGAAATATTGTAACAATTGCACTTTCTCTAACAATGCTGCTGGAAGAATTGCAAGAATATAGATAGCTGGTTGCTATTTCCTAGCATACAAGCAAAATAATTTGACAAAGTGCAATTTACTCTCTGGGAGGCTCAGGGGTATTAATCATAAGAACTACCAGAGCTACTGTATGTTCAGTTTTCAGTGCTGCTGCATTAAATACAGATTCTGCCTTTGTCTGCTCTGTGACTGCTCTGGCAGGTGATCGGCTGAGTTACTGTGAAAAATGCAGCACCGGTGGAAACAGCTAGGCTAATTGATGGGTCACTGAGCAGAGCGGGTGACTCTTGAGGTACCAACCAGACACCTTTTCCTTCACCTCTGGAGCTAACAATCACATCTCCACATCCCAGCTGTTACCTCTGCATCTGGAGCAGCAGTGCTGGTTGTGTTAGAGACTATTTGTAAGTTTTGCTCTTGCATCATTGCCAACGTTAGCATTAACAGATGTTTACTTACAAGTCTCGCCAGTCTCAGCCATAGTTAGAGGTGATAATACATTAGGGCTGCAACTAACGACTATTTTAATAGTCGACTAGTCACCGACTATTGAAACGATTAGTCGACTAATCGGATAATTATTAATTTTTTCTTAAATTTAGCATGAAGTTGCTTTAATTATGTGGCAAATGATAATAATCACAAGAAAGATGGGTATCCAGGCTAAAATGCTCCCAAACTTTAGAAGTTTTGGTACGCGTAGCTGACGTGTTGGACGCAGCCATTTCTGTGTACGTTACCGCGACTCTCGGCAGAGATTGTAATTAAGCGAGATGCCTCACTCTGTTGGAAAAACACGTCTGGCGACAATAGTCGACAATGGAATTCATTGTCGACTATTTCAACGATTTGTCGACGTTGTCGACAGCCCTATAATACATCCTCTGAGCAGCTACCTCTTCAGGGCAGACTGGATGCTACAGTGGCTTGCAATCAAAAAGTGACAAGACAGTCCAGCCAGAATATGGTGTAACCCAGTAGATAATTGGGTCTAGTAATATTGTTGTTTTCCTTTAATGTATTTTTTTTATTGATTAATCCTTTTTTGGTTATCATTCTGTCAATCATATTAATTTAGCACACACTCAGTCCTTATTTATTATATTACTGTGGATGATTGGTAAGAGAAAGTAGTCCCACCCTCTTTTCGCGAGAGTTACAGAGCGGAGTTAGGGTGCGGAGTGAGAGCAGCAGAGTCAGAGCAGCGGTACGAGCGTATGGGAAATACGGAAGAGAAAGTCAATCAGAAGTCAATAAAACTGCGGTTGTTAACTCACTTATCAACACAGAATAACCATTGAAAGTATACCTACCTGAAGCAGAGAGGTGGTTGAGGACCCGTGAGTTACTGTTTTCGGCAGAGACTTGGTGAGTTGCTCGAGCTTGCTAACTAGCGCTAGCGCATGCTAACCGTAATAGCCACATTGTGAGTTGGTTCATGAAATGGCGGAAACACATGAACGTGACTTACCGCTACTGTTTACTATGTGTGTCAAGTGTAATAAGAGTTAAAGCTGCATATTCTGCTCTGATAATCTGATGAAAAAATGAGGTGTGCTGTTTATTTTGCTGCTGTGTGTGTGTATTCATTCTGGGATGCACTGTTTATGTGTGTTATGATGAAGACTGCTGAATGTGTTCATTTATAACAAAGGCAGAAACTCTATAGTCCTGAATTTGATATTTTGATGTGTGTTAAATGTGCATTTTGTTAATTTGCAGTTCATAATTCAATGGACATGTGTGCAAAGGTTAAAAAAGGGTTAAAATTAACAATATTTCATATGGAAGATGAGCTAAAAATATCATAATTCATGGTAAGCAGCTAAAATAATTCATGTTTGTTAATAATGTGTAGGAATGGGTGGAAATACTTACCTTAAGGTAAACAAGAGAACTGTACAGTTAAAAAGATATTTTTTTAATCACTATTGTGTTCCAGTAGTGTGTTGAGATTTATCCTGAATATGGCCATAAGAGAGAAGTTGATGAGTCTGTGTCGTAATAGTCCTGTCTTTCTACAGGCTAGGTTTTTTGAGAACCTTGAGAAACTCTTAGAAGTGGGTCTTGATTCTCCTGGTTGAGGGAGATGGCGAGCCAGTGAAAATTCTCCTTACCCCAAAGAGTGGAGAACCAGCACCAGAACCCGAAGAGGACATCCAACCTTCCTCTTCACCTTAACTGAGTCTGTGGTGGTAGGACCACTACACACACCTGACTACTGTAATCCTAGACTCTTTGAGCTTTCCCCCTGACTTGACTTATACTCATTTGACTAAAGTGCGCTGACGGACAACAATGACAAGGAACATTAAAGGAACATTACCTTTCCATATGGACACTTTCATGTCGAAGAAGATACTGTGAATATTTAGAGATCAGTTGTGATTGCACTGAATTTTATTTTATTTTATTTTTTATTTTCATACAGTTCAATATAGTCAACTTAACTCCAAGGTACCTCGTGGCTCCATTAATCTATTGTGTCTGTCACTTCCTCTTTAAACCCTCCTATCACGAACCTAGTCCCTGGTCCATACACTCTAAACCCTGTGGTGCTGAGTGGGTTACAGTGGCTACCTGGTTAGCATGCTAACTTCAATGGAAAAAAAAGACGTGATGGAAATAGAAGCAAAACCAGAGTTAACATTGGCATTGCAAGTAAAGGAACAAAATTTGATGCTGACATTACAACATTTCTTCAAAGGAAACAGCTGTTAATGCTAAGGTTGGATATGTAGCTATGGCAAAACTTACATATTGCTCCTTTATGAGTCTTGAAAGACAAAAGCAAAAAAAAAAAATGCAGAAGTTTTGAAGCAGGGGCTATAAAGTCTGCATGTGTGTGTGCTTATGCATGACCTGCATGTGTCCAGCCCTATACAAGCATGGTCCATTTCTATGGCTATCAGACAGAACAAGAATATTTTAGACAATCTGGCATATTTTAATTTTGTTAGAGAAAGACCGACAGAGAATACATCAATCAATGGAGGGAAGGTAAGGTAGGGGGGGAACATTTATGTCAAGTAGCTGTGAAAGATCAAAAAAACATTTTCCTCAAATTAAATATCAAAACAATGTATGCCATTTGTAAATGCTAAGAATACAGACTCCGTGAGAGAGGGCGAGGCAAACTGGGGGAGGTATATACAACAGTATGACCCACAGGAACACTGATCTGACAACCCTGTCAGCAGAACACCATCATTTGGCACTTGGTTGACACAAAATCAACTTGGTTTAGGACAGAAGGATTATTTGGGTTCCAATAACTACTTTGTCAAGGTTACAAGACACCAATGTTAACCATGAACAGGAGACAGGAAGCAGGCAGTGTCTAAGTTTGACACTTTGTTGACCCATCCATCCATCCTGAGACTACAATGCTGCTGTTTTTATTGGGAGAACAGTCCAATAATCAAAGCTGGTACATGATTTTTTCCTCATCCTTCAACTGAAGTGCCTCTTCACTGAGGCACCACCACACTGTGCTGAGGGCTTCTATTGGTAGCTGTAATATTGCAAATACACAGCTTTACAACTATTAACAACAATTACAACAAGTAAAATGTTACCCTCATTAATAAAGCTCTTCACCCTGTGAGTTTATTTTAAGCAATCTTCCCACAATTGATTTTTTGAATGATTGTTGAGAGACTGAAATTTACCAGTTCCCTTTGCAGCCATCCAGTCCTGGATCATGGCTGCCATCAGGTGCTTTGCATTCCTTTCCATTACTGAGTATTTGAAATTGACTTCTGTTATAATAGAAGTCAACAAATGCATACATAGCTGGGATTCATTTGTTTTTCCTTTGAAATGTAAAGTTCAGATTCTTGAGACTGTGGTACGGTCCACATGTTTATTATTGTAATCATGACAACCATTGTCTGGTGCGGCCTGCCTCTATAGGGGCACTATTTCATGAGAAACCCCCTATGGGTCGAATTAGAGGGTTGTAAGTAGTTCAGGTTGGAGGACGGGTTGGGATTCTTGTACACTATAGGCAAAGTCACCTGCAGGAAGGCATATAAAACAGTTTCATGCAGGTTCAAATGAAATTAAAGTTAATTATTCAAACAGCTCTGAAAGTGCTCTGTTCGATGGAGAGGCTGGAAGGAGGCTGATACTGGGGATTAAACTGGTTTTTGGTGATTAATTCAGCATGTAGAGATCAGATAGTTGGACACTGGTTGTCCACTGCAACTGTGTTATCTGCTGTGCTAAACATAACTGTTACTGATCCTCAGGCTGGCCAGCACACTGTTTGTGTGAGTGATTGTCCATGAGTGTAATGATAATCCATAAGGCTTTGCTTGATGTGTGGAGTTAAGCAGGACTGTCAAATAATCAATTTTGCCCCTGTGACATACTTTTTGCCAAACAGCTGTGCTATTCCTATTGGGATTTGTCTCTGATTTCTTCAATTGATCCGGGGGATTTTATAGACACACGGGCTTGACTGCTCTTGCACTTTGCTGAACTTCATGGCAGTCAAGCTTGGCCGGGCTGCTTAATGATTTCTTTCGTTGCATATTTATCTACTGAGATGGTTGTGTTTTTCAAAGCAGAATGGTACTAATAGTGTATCAATAATGTAATCTGGTGGCCTCACAAATGAACTGCTTGATAGACACCAGCACAAAGTGAGTAGGAGAGTGAAGAAGGAATGCAGGGGCTCAATTAAAAATAATAATTCATAATGTTTTAATGAAAATATGCATCACTACTTCACTACTATTACCAATTCATACAACACAGTAGTAAATGAGTCCATAGTAAGTTTATGTTTTAGGTTTGTTAGGTTTAGGTGTGTGGCACATTTCACATATGATAATGTTTTGCCATTCTATGATAATATAATCTCATATATTAATTTATTAAAATACAAATGAATTGATCATTGCAGTTATCAGGTCATAGTGTGAAGCTACTCTGATGTAGTCCTACATGATCGAACCAAAACAAACCTTTTCATGACAGTAGCAGCAGCAATTCTCCCATAAATTCAGGGCCTGTTCTGTCTCTTGATTTTGTGCTGCTCTTCTCTCCTGTGCTGAAAGTCTTGCTGCTCTCTGCCCAGACATCTTCACCTTTATGCACTCCTTCCTGGCTGAAGACGTTTTAAGATTATTCCTTTGAACTAACATATCAAATGTGCAGTATAGAGGATACATATCTAAAAATCACTTTTATGGTTATCTTCAACATATTTACCATTAACTGACAATGGCACACTCCAATGACAGTGTTGAATCCTGTATTTTTCGGCCAAAGTGTTGTTAACCTTTCCTGGTCCATCATCTGGACTACAGTTGAAGCGTATGGGAGAAATGGAAACTTTGGTCTTGAGGAGTCGTAATATATATTTACTTGACACGGCACTGCTACATTCACAGCTACACTGCTAACTTTAAACTTTGCCCCATTTGCCAGCCTCATTGCTCTCCCTCTCTCTCTCTCCCACTGTGCACACAACCTGAAAGGTGCTGCTCTCCTTTATATTCTGTCTCAAACTTCTCAAGTTTACTGCAGATCTCACACAGAGATGATACATTTGTGTAATTTGCTTGTTTATATGCTACTGCTGCCTCTTAAAGCTTAATGTGGAAATTTAGTTTCCATATGTCTGCTCATGTGTATAATGTGTGTAATATTATTACTGAGCTCAGAACGGTAGAAGCTGAGTCAATGACAGCTTGTCAAGCACACTTTGGCTGTAGCTAATCACCAGTCAAAGATCCCAGGATTATCCTCAGTGTTCAGGATAATGTCCAAAAAAGGCTGCTCCCCTTTCTGCTTGACGAACTCCAGCCTTTGTCAATGGGACATGGTCACGCCCACAAAAATGCAACAGCTGGTAGTCAAGCTAGCTTCCAGAGAAAATTCCCTGCTGCCACCACAAGTAGACAGGAAATTACATGATGGATGCAAACACACATCAGATCCATTATGGGACAGAATGCTGTTCTGAGATCAGATGTAAGGAGAGATACTGCTTCTGCTTCAGTATTGTTCTAAGTGATGTCTATTTTTAGCTTTAATTAGTCAAGCACTGCTTGCCTTGCTTGCCCTGACAGCACGCCACTGACACTTTTGCTTAAATATTTGCTTTATCAGTGTCATGTTATGGTTGTGTGTTGCTACACTTGCAAGCAAGTACACAGACATTTTACTTGATTGCGTACTCATTGATATCTAGAAATTGACTATTCTCTATCACAAAGCAATGTCATGATGAGCTGCAGTAAGTTGCTGGAAAAATGCAAATGTTCTGAAGGATTATGTTCAGACATTTTTTTGCCATCTCTGCTTGCAACTGCATCATCATGTGACAACAAAGTAACTCTGACAAAAAACAGGCCATGAAATGTTTGCTGTGATGGATTTCTGACATTAATTTACTGACATTTTCTGGCACCAGAGGCCACCAAGAAGATAGGAAATTAAGACAAAACATTGGGTTTGTCTTTGAACGGTTTAGTGATGATGTCAGAGAGATTTTATTGATGTGCAAAACATGCAAAAACACTTTTACTGTATTAGTGGTGTGTTTGAGGCTGCTATTGAGCTGTTAAGGTACATTTGTGTCCATGAAAGATTGGCCAATGTTTTCCAAAGAAGAGAAGATTAATATTATATATTATCAATAAAGTTAAGACAAGGTACAGCCAGTGTGGCTGATGTTATTGTCTAACTACCATGCACCTATTTTATTTCTGCATTTGTGGGATATGGGAGAATGGCCTTGTGCATAGTTTTAAATTATGCATTACATAAGCCACTACCTGTTTTACATGAAGTATGTTGTGATAATTTCATTAACAAACACCTTTTTGTCTCTTTATACTCCTGAACTCATCTGCTTTTAGAGTTAGTTTCGTCCAGTTTCTGTTCTATTACCGTATTTTCCGCACTATAGGGCGCACTGGATTATAAAGCGCACTGTCAATGAATGGTCTATTTTCGAACTTTTTTCATATATAAAGTGCACCGGACTATAAGGTGCATTAAGCGAAACAAACCAGTCAGATAAGTCAGTCAAACTGTATTAAACGCGTTCACAATAACTCTCAACATTGTTCAAACGTTAATGAGCGTACTCACAATAACTCCCAACCTTGTTCAGTTGTAACACGTAAAAAAAAACACAGTCTGATACCGCTAAATCAAACATTAGCGTATTCACAATAACTCTCAAAATTGTTCAGTTATAACACGCAAAATACAACACAATACACTCACTTTTTCAGCTCATTCCTCGTCCACAAATCCCTCAAATTCTTGTTCTACTGTGTGACTGATAGCCTTGAGTTTGAGGTCCGCGTCGTAAGCGTGTCTCTTGACAGGTGCCATTTTGGGGTCCTTATACACACACACTGTAATATTATGGTGAGTATTACTCCGCGATGCTCCTGACTACGATAGCCGTAATGCTGCAAGCGGTGCAGCTTTGTAGTTTACCAAAGTCGTACTAAAACATTTTGACAGAGCGCCGTGAGCACCATGTACCACACACAATCGCTTCGAGGTCAGTAAGCACAACCAGAATTAATCCATATATAAGGCGGTAAAGATTATAAGGCACACTGTCGTTTTTTGAGAAAATTAAAGGCTTTTAAGTGCGCCTTATAGTCCGGAAAACAGGGTACTCTTAAGTTTTACCTTGTGCAAGGACAAAACCAAAAGGCACTGTCAGTATACCACACTGGCTGTCAATGCAGACATCAAACAGAAAAAGTCCTGACCAGGCAAAGAAGAAGAAGGGAGGAGTGGATGGGTAAGACTTCAGACTGAAAGCTGAAGTGTTATTCAGAGGTCTCTAGAGTTAACTTTCTTTTTTTGTACCAGCCTCATCTCTTGTAGGTTAAAAAATGTCTTATGCAAAGACAAAAGAAAAAATGCTGTCAGTGCATATCACTTGTTAATACACCATGTTGTGTGACTAAGAGTTCATTAAGCAAAACGAATTCCTCTCTCTAGCATGTTTCTCATTAAGTTCACTCTTTCAGAATGTAAATGGGACACTCAGTGTTTATTTTGTTGTTTCGTTTCAAAACAAAGCTTTGAATATTGTGTGTTTATGGATAGATTCTTGGAGTGGAAAGCAATAGTGCTATTCCTCCACGCCTTTTGCCTAACACTGTTCTGCTGGAAATTAATTTGCATTGTATGACTAATGACTAACTGCTGAGGTTACACTTTGCAAGTGAAATTGATTAACTATTTTTAATCATTTAATTAATTTCAATTTTATTATTTTATGATGTTTTTGTTGTCTGGGCAGCATATTTAAGCATTTTTAAATCTTGTAATGTCATTTGGTAGCTGGGTGGGGTGGGGTCTCCTGTGTTACTGATGATCTGACGCTATACTCATCCCTGTTTAGAAAGAAATACAATAATTGGCAACATTAAACTCCATATAAAATAAAAATAAAAAAAGACATCATAGCACGAACAACTCAGTGACTGACAGGTAATCTCTGAGATCTCAAACGACACAGCAAAAAAAAAAAAAAGCAAAACTAAAAATAAAAGCAGTATCTCACTGGATAAAGGGGGCAGAGTCATTTTAACACAGTGAAATCAGAAATAAAAGTCCAGCAGCAGACACATTTTAGCTTGATTATTGTGGTGTTGACACTAAAGACTAGGTGACTGACAGATTTTTCAGAAACCCCGCTGCTTTCTGTTGAACAAGTACGGAGCAGTTCTGCATGTAAATTGCAAAACTGTTCAGAGCTTTCAGGGCTGACAGTAATACTCACTGTTATTCAAATTAACACTGCAGATTACACAGGTGAAAGTGGCCAAAACAGAACAAATCGGAGAATGAGAACCAGTTTAAAATTCATGGAAATTCAGTATTAATGCATAGACATTTTATACATTTTAAATCTACTTTTTTTTTTAAAAAAGAGTAATTTGCTTCACTGAAGTGAATGTGTGTGCAAAGGTAGCTGGGTATGCATTTTTAGTAATTCACTATTGCAGAGTATTTACTGAGTAGCAGAAACATGTATCAGTTTTGGAACTGAAGCTTCTGACCATACTAATTTTCATACTGAACTCGGGGAACGGGGATTTGAAGGTGACTGTAAATGATGTCACTACTGCTAGATGTTGCACTAGACCACCAATATCTCAGACCAAAACAAACCCTTCATCAGCCACAGCCACCCCCCCTTCACCTTCTCAGCTAGCAAGGTGTTACATAGCCCAGTGAATGTGGCCACTAAACACGCAACAAGAAGCACAACTAAATAAAGTTACCCTGTGGACATGAGAACCAACATAAAACAATCTAACCATAACCCTAATGACATGTAACATTATGTAGCCATGAAGTTAATTACACATGGAGGATAAGAAAAGCCTGGTCTGAGTTAAGCTGGAGCCCTTTAGCCGCTCGTAGGGTTCTCCATCTCAGTAAGCTAACCCTTGGCTCCACAGTCAGACTGGGAAAGAATTTCAGCTGTGGACTTATTCACCGGGACAGGTCACATGAATGACACTAATGGAGTGTGCCTGTGTGTTTATCAATGGGGGGAGGACCAACGGTTTATCAGGAGGAACTGACATGCACTAACATGCATGTGCTACCAGACTGGCTACCAAGACAAAGACCAGAGGAACTCAGATAATAACACACACGGAGGGGATGTGACTGCAGGGTTTATAGAACCCTTTAAAACTTGATTGATGGTGATCTTAAAGCTTTCACTCTCCCAAGTCAAATGTTTGGCTTGTTGGTCTTCTGCTTGATGTAGCTACCTGTTGATCCTACAATCACTGCAGCTGACTCCCTTTTATCATCTGTCTATACAGACTGAACCAAACACAGGGAGTGCAATCAATGGTGTCTGTATAGAAGTGCAGCAAAAGCGCTGGTCTTCTGGACAAGGCACCTGAACCTGAAGGACACATTCATAACTTCTGCTAGATTCACAAAAGCGAAGATTTTATTGACCTCCTCCTGTGGCTCCAGTAATTGAAGCGAGTGATAGTCGGGAAACTCACCATCCATAACATATTGAGGAGCCCTTCAGTATCTCTAGCAGGGCATTTTACTGTCTCATCAAAAGACGCTTGGAAGCTATTTATCAACGGCAGCATCGCTGAGGAGGTGCTTCACCTTGAGGAACGGCGAGATCAAACAAAATTAAGTCTTTTATTGGTCTGAGTCTTCTTGAGGGGAACAAGTAAAACTTGGCTGCTCTAGTTCAAACACACACACACACGTATTCACACAAACACAAATTAATGTTCTTTCACAATCCAGTGTGTACAGCCTCCATGGCCACTAAGAGCCATGGTAATTCTACCATCCAAGAGTAGCAGAAATGTTTGAGAGGTTGAGTTATTACATGACAACAAATTTCTTCTTTTTCTTTTCAAGGACAGGCACAATTTATCTCCTGCTCAAAGGCCATTGGAGATGGGATGGATTCGAGTTCTTGCATACAATCCAGCATCAGAATTATTTGAAGTTTAAAGACTGCTGGCACAACATCCTCATAGAGAGGAGCATGTATTTTTACCCATATTTAGACCAGTGGTCTGTATGAAACATCAAAGTTCCCGATCATCAGGGAATCGATCGAAGGATTGGTTCATGTGGGAATTTAGCCAGAGCTCATGACAGATGCTTAAGAGTTTTCGAAAGCGCTCTGGGACAAAAACAGGCAAGCATGCAAATGACAGCTGTTAGTGATGGAGCTGACTACAGAGCTGGAGGGTCCTTGAAGGACTGCTTTAACTCACAGCACATTACCAAAGCATGGATGTGATTGCTGTTTATGGCGAACTGGTGTGAGCTATCTGACAAATGTTAAGTTAAGTGACAGTGAAGAACTCATAACTTGTCATGTCAAAAAAAAAAAAAACTTTCCCTTTAAAGGAACTAAGTTTTGCTGCTGCTTCATAATCAGTTTTAGCGTTAATATCTGTTTACTTATCAGTCTAGAAGAGATGTTACAAGTTCAGCATCAAGCTTCATTCCTTTAGTTGCCAAGAGCTGTCTTCAGCGGTGGAAAACATTGCCATTGTTAACTCTTGTTTTTCTTCTGTTTCTATCAATATTTCTATCGCTTTCCAAAAGTGAATCACTGTAGTGTTCAGTCTGCCATGATGAAGTGGCTGGTCAGAGGTTCTATTATAACCTCTTGTATTGTGCACACAGTACAATAGGCTGAAATTCTTTGCAAGAGACAACACCACTGGCAAGAACCCACCTTCAGTGGCGAGAAAACTTACAAATAACTCTTTTAAACACAACCATAGAACTCTTAAATCAATGGCTCAGTGTGCCTTTCACCAAATTTACAGTAAACGTAGGAATAGTGAGAACAAACTGGATAATCCACAAAACTCAACAGAAATTATCATGTAAATTTACTGTATCACTCTACTGATTCTGATTCAGTTTTAAGATTAATTTGACAGCTAGTGCAGAAAACTAGAATGTGTACAGTACTGTACATTTAGGAATGTTTTTCTCTTTGTCTTTTCTTTTGTATAAGAATTCCTGTTAACTCTTGGGTGAAAGCCATATTCTGTATATTTGGAAAGCTGACGTGAAATAACATGAGACAATCATGGTTTTTGGTTTTTGCTTCCAGGCTGATTGAAGTTATACATGTCTGTCTATATTTTTTTAGACTGACATCTGTTGTGTGATAATTTATGGAAAGCTATAAAATCTCCTTTATTTACCCCAACTGTGCATTGGTGTAGTTTGTCAGGACTGTACCAATACATTAACGATCTCAACAATCTTGTCAGTTTAACTCCACTCCACAGCAAAAATCCTTCACCCTTAACGACCACATTAATTGTTTGTTCCTGCAGTCTAATATGACCCATAGGAGTGTACCACTGGCTGTTGTGCCAGACCTTTGTCATCATGGTAACAATAATAAACATGCAAATAAGGTTATGGAACAATGTTTTTAAATGGGCCACTGATGTCAATGTCATGTGTTTTGTTGAGGCATCTATCCACCTCGACCTCCTACTAACACTGACTTCATCATAAATAGTACGACCACTAGATGTAGCCTGGCAATAAAATGAAACATAATAAGCTGCTTGGACAAATTATCTATGGGCTCGATTTTTACAGGTCTCCTAAACTGTGTATGGTCTGCTAGCTGCAGCGCTGGCAGTGAGATGAGTGAATGGTGGTGAAATGCTAATTTGAAGCAGTTGGTATATGTTGTATAGCCATCGAATTTAAAATACTTTGCTGACACCACTCAGTTGGTTTTTCGTTCAAATTTCAGTTGTAAGGTGTTTGCTGATTTGTGTTCATTGCTGTAACAGTTTATTGTTGTAAGTGAAAAGAGAACAGAACATCAGGTTTTAAAAAAGAATCACTGTCAAACACTTTAGCTTAAAAAATGTTTTCTAATCAATGATTAGCAATCAAGGATCATCTTTATAAATTGAGTTATTATTGTATGGATCATTAATTACCTTTGGTTTTGATTTTTAGCTCAGCATTGGCTTTCACCTGTTCAGTTCTACTTCTATTCTATTCTATTCTATTTTAGTTATATAGCACCGATTCATAACTTACGTTATCTCAAGGCAGTGTGCAGATCAAGGTCAAGATCTTATAATATCATAAAGAGAGGATGATATTACAGGAACAACTGCATATACTGCATAGCAAGCATAGTGAGACTGATTGCTATAATAATAATAATAACAGTGATATCTATAGGTGCAATAAAGTTATTAATCGTAACAGCAATAATAATGATGATGATGAGTGTTGAGTAGTGCTGGCAGATCTGGATCCAGCAGCTCTGGAGTCAGATATGTACAGAATGAGGACACAGAGGAGAAGCACAAACTATGGAGGAGAGGAAATACAAAGTCAATAACATGCAGTAGTGTGATATGTATGGATGGGAGAGAGAGAGAGAGAGAGGAACAAGAAGAAGAGGAAGAAGAGCTCAGTGCATCATAGGAGTTACCCCAGCAGCCTCAGCCTATAGCATCATAACTATGGGGTGGTTCAGTGCTCACCTGAGCCAAACTTAACTTTACACTTTATCAAAGAGGAACTTTTAAAGCCTAATCTTAAATGTAGAGAGGGTGCCTGCCTTCTGTCCCTAGACTGGGAGCTGGTTCCACAGAGGAGGAGCCTAAAGGCTTGGCCTCTCATACTCAAGGAACTACACTTGGCCTGCATTTTGTTCTGTTTTAATAAAAGGGCACTAGAAGGTCTTTAAGATACAATGGAGCTTGCTCCCCTTTCTTCCCCTTAAGTGCTTACATAAGGGGAGGTATTTTAAATTCTGTTCTGAATTTTATATTTGCTATTTTAACTTATGCAGGAGCAGCAATGCAAAATGGAGATGCTTCCTCAGGAAATCATATTGTTATGTGGATGATGCAGAGCGGCACAATGTGAACACACAGAACTATATATGTTGATTTTTCTTTTACAGTTAACAAATAGAGTTGTGATAGAAATTAATAGATTTGGTGACGCAGTTTATCTGATATTCAGAATATTGTAGGAGTGGTATTGCTTCATAAGCTGTTTTTTTGACTGGAGAAAGGATGTGATGTGGGTCAGTTCACTGGACCACTGTCCTCCCTAAGCCAGTATTTTTTCAGAATATTGACACTGTTTACAAAGGCCAGACCTGTCACACTGTGTGTTTAACCAGATTTACAGTCTCTATAACACACAGAAAAATCCTAGGCTGCTTGTCTCTTCACAAAACATATTTAAAAGTAACTGTAACTTTAATCCAGCAGTGTACTGTATATTTTTTCCATATGGTGCACAGGCTAGAGTACATTATCATTAATGACAGGATGATTATCATGTTCTCTGAAGACCTTACTTGGAGCAAGAACACTGCATCACTGGCCAAAAAAGCCCAACAGCGCCTGTACTTCCTCCGTAAACTGAAAAGAGCCAGTGCCCCAGTCCCCATCATGCTCACCTTCTACAGGGGCACCATCGAGTCCATCCTGACCAGCTACATCACTGTGTGGTACAGTGCCTGCCGCAAGACCCTGCAGCGCATAGTGAGAGCAGCTGAGAAGATCATCGGTGCCTCTCTCCCCTCCATTCTGGACATTTACAACACCCACCTCACCCGCAAAGCCCTCCAGATTGCGGGTGACCCCACCCACCCATCCCACTGCCTCTTCAGCCTGCTTCCATCAGGAAGACGACTGCGGAGTCTCTGGGCCAAAACCAGTAGGCTAAAGGACAGCTTCATTCACCAGGCTGTCAAGAGGCTCAACTCCCTCCCTCCCTCCCTCCCTGTTATTTGCACCGTGGCTCCGAGAGGACTGAAATTTCAATTGTGCTGTATGTCCTGTATGTGTAGCATAATTGACAATAAAGCTGACTTTGACTTTGACTTTGACTTGACTTTGACTTTGATGTTTAATGCTAATAAAAGGAAATCCAAGGTTTTCTCTAGATCCTAAAACAGACTGCTGTAATCTGTATATTTCTACTTTAAATAGCTGGAATATTCAGAGTGTTACAGAGGACAAGTATCCTGGCCTCTGGCTTGAAGACAAATTTACTTTTAAATACCACATCAGAAACCTCCGTTTGTATAGACACTAAACCAGTTTGCCTTTCATTTGTGGAGAGAGCATCATTGCAACAGTTTTCCTACCAGTTTTGGACTATGGGGATGTAATCTACAGACACGCTGCTGGTTCTTCTCTTAAGCCTTGAGATTCTGTTTACCACTCAGCCCTGAGGTTCATCACTGGTGATAGACACAACACTCATCATTGCATCCTCGATGGAAAGCTTGATTGGTCGTCTCTCACTGAGAGACACGATACGCATTGTCTGTACATCTGGAAAGCCCTGGTCAGGAAAATTACCATCATGCATCACAGCTATGTTGCACTGGAACCCTGGTCCACTTTCAACTCATTCCAGTGGCTGGCTGGGTTTTCAGGTACCCCATGCTAGGACTGACGGTGGAAGATTTGCTTTTAATATCAGTGCAGCAGAATCATGAAATCTCTTGCAGTTTGACCCATTGTTGTCCTGTATTATTTTTGGGGGTGTTTTTGTCTTCATTGGACAGTTATGATTGTGAGGGCTCTGACACGCCACAAAGGTCTATGGCCAGATTCAAACCATGGACACTGCAGTCACGGGATATACACTGTACGGCCACCAGAGTGCTTCTATGAATAGTTCTCTTATCATTTATCTTATCTGAAAACATACACACCGTAACAAACAAAAGTCACTATTATAATCACATGTCATTTTTTCATTCATTAATAATGGATAACGCTGAACCAACTGCAAAGATTTTTGTCCCTACCAATCATTTACACTCAGACATGAGAATATAAGGCCCAGGTGAAAAAAAAAATCATTCAAATTTACCTTCACCAGGGGAGATGGTTGTTTTATTGTTCATTATCTATGTAAATGTAAATGTTATTGTATGACAAGTGCTATACAAATAAAGTATGATTGACTGATTGATCATGTTAACTGCATTATCTCACATCAGGTCAAGATGTGGAAAGAGGATGTGTGGTTGTGCTTACGTAGTAAGTCATAAAAAATAAAAAAATAAAAACAGCATTTTGATTTCAGCAAAATTATTTGTGGCAGGAAAATATGAAAATGAAAAAGTAATTATATAAAGGAACAATAAGCCTTGAGTGTGACCATATTGCATCTGACGGGGGTTTATAGGATTGTTTATCAGTGTTGGTAAATCAATGGTTCTCTCTGAGATGGTGTGATTTTTTTCAGCAGTGGCTTTATGTGCTTTAGGCATTCAGCCACAAAGCAGTTTAAAACAAGAGAAGGTATACACCTAGTACATGGCTGCACTGTGTATGGGTGTGAACCATGGGCAGTTGTACGTAAATGGGAGAGTGGGAGGGAGAGAAAGAGAAGTCATCGGTAACTACTCAAGAAACTAGCAGATCTGAATAGCATGTAAACAACAGAAACACCAGCAACTGGAAATGTGACAATACGCTTACTGCAGCACAGCAATAAAAGCCCTGTTAAGAAATAAAGGGTTTCTGCCCACTGAAATGCAAGAGGGCTTTTAATTTGAAATTGAATATGTATTAACATGTAATGCAGTAAAATACCTCTATGACCAATTCTACATATCAAACAGAGGTGGTTATAAATAAAGACATCTAATAAAAGACTGTTACATCTAGAGGTGAGGTAAATAAAGGCTAAACTATTGTGGATCCCAGATGGAAGCTGTGCACTGTGTGAGAGACAAAATAAGAAGAGTGCAGCTGAAATCAACTCAGTCTTTGTTATTAATTTATGTGTTTGGTGGTTTTGTCAGATGACACTGTGGTTATAAAATCAGGATTTGACCATAGTTGGTCCAGCTATAGACTAGGTTTTGACCTAATTTTGCTTATAGTCTGTTTATTTATATAAGGTAATTTGTTTTTGATTTTGTTGATTTGCAAATTTGTGACTGCATTACAAATGGGCGGGAGGCGGGTGTTTGATGATGCTGAAGAGGTCCACTGGAGCTCACAGAAGGTGGTTTTAGCTCATTTGGAAATGGGTGGGAGGCAGGTTGAACACATCCTATCCCTTACCTTAACCAGGTTGTTTTTGTGTTTAGCCAAACCTGAACAATAGTGGTGGCAGATCAAAAAAATGTGTTGTTGTGGAAGGCTGTATCCCAAAGACAGTGACATAGTTTGTCATAACTTTAGGAGGACTTAGTAAATCATCAGCATTATAAGAACATCTCATCAGAGCTGCCAATCCCTTGCTGATGATGTGATGATGATGAAGAAAACTCCGCTGACACTGTCTTGCTTGTATATAAAGAGGTTTATTACAAAGAAGTCCAGCATCAAATCAAGCACTCGAGATTGCCTGAGAGAGGAGTCGAAGACAATATGATTCTCCTCTGAATAACTGCTCTAACTCCCCGTCTATATGGGTTGGTTGTCTTCATGAACCTATATGATCCATACCATAAAAGGCCTCATTTTCAGAGAGACAGTCATCTCCCAAAACCCCTAGACCTAAGACCAAAAAAGGCCACATTTTCCTAAACAGAGAAGCACTCATCTCCCAGTGCATCCTCTGACCTGGGGCCCCTATCTAAACACACCAAACCCATAACGTTACATGTCCTATAGAACTTCAGATACTACACTCACAACTGAAGAAGATGCAAAGACTAGACTTTTAAGCCAGGACAGTAAAAAAAAAGCACAGTTCAAAAAACAAATGCTTTTTCTTGTCCTTCATTGATAACAAGTACTCCAACTTAAACAAACCATTGTATAGGTTGTTTGTCCCTACACTTGGATATGACCCATAGGTCAGAACCAGCAGCAGGTGTACCAGACCTTCATCATGAGATGTGTTTTAAAACAAAATGTAGTAGTGTAGCCTTCAGCAGAAGAACTACTTGTATAAATATTGTGTTTTGGGTTAAATTAAGTGCTTCCTAGAGGTCAGAGGATCTTCATTGTCACGGTTACAATGAAAAACACATGGTTAAGATTGTAGAATCATCATGGATAAAAGAACTTTATTGACTGTCGGTTTCTTATAGGAGAAGGGTGTTCGTTTCCTGTGTGCAGGTCCCATCTTTGTCAATACATCCATCCACCCCCAACCACAAACCCACACGGCCTATGTTGGTCTTTACGCTCCTGTCATATTAACTACGGCAAAAGGTCACCTTACAATAAAACATAAACATAACATAATGAGTCATAATAAGCTGCTGCATAGATGACCTTTGGGGTCATTTCTAAAGACTCAAGTTGTATTGTAGAAAATAGTGACTACACAGCACTGGGCAAACTATCAGAAAAGAGACACAGGAGGGCATTAATTAATTATACCCATTCTATTGTAACAAGCTCCTCAGTATGTTTTTAAAACTAGTTCCAATTACACAATACAGCCTCAAATCTAATCTAAATTTGTCTGTGCATGTGGGTGTGTGCAAACAAAGGTTAACACTTGGATAATTACAGGAAAATTAAAGGTTTTAGTAGGAAACAAGTTAAATGGAAGCATGTTTTTTCAAGGACAAGCTCCTGAATGTGGTTTTCAAAATGGCCTCTAACATGAACTTGAATATAATTGTTACAAGTAAAAAAAGAATATATTTACTGAAAGGATAATTTTTCACTAAGAGAAGACTTCCAATGCTCTACCAATGGGAGACCTTTTAGATTATTCTACCTCTGGCTCTGCAGCAGATTGATAAAAATATGAAGCAAAAGTAACATGCTTGGACAATATTCATGTTTTGTTACATTAAGTATTTGAGAAATAAAAGCTCTGAATCACATAAAGTATCCCTAACCGACTGCAAAGTGTAGTCCAACAAGTCCGCTCAAATCCATTAATATGGGTGCCAAAATGAAAACCGAGATGTTGTGCAGCCGCCACGCAGCCAGTGTGTTCCTGGCCTTAGGACAAGCTAGTGCAGTGGACTGTTGAGTCTAGGGAGGACTGCAGACTGACAGATTTCAGTGCCAGTGCCATCAGGGAGAATCAGTAGGCCTCCTACTGTATGTTCTGAGATGGTCATGCAAAAATTACATTCAGGACATCAAAAACATTTAGAGCTCTTTTAGATTAAAACATCCACACACTGTCCAAAGCTGGTCCCTACTCTGGTACCTACCCTGCTTGTACTTAGGTTGAGGTCCACCTCACATACATTTCTCAAGAGATTATTCATTAACTGAACAGTTAGGGCGCATTAGTTCATTTTTAGGAGCTTTGAAGAAGATTTCTCTCTTAGGAGTCCGTCTCTCATTTTTAGGAGATGGAGGCACCTCAACACCTCAGAGCCCATCTGTAAAAGCACAAAACTGTTCATTATGTTTTTAGAGATTGTGACAGCAGCACTAACAAATATTCAACATTTACGTCATATAAAAGTAGGAGGCACTTGACTGCCCTGAAGATTTTAAACATATTGTATTTCAGATGTATTCAAATCAGGAAACAGAAGATGGTAGTTAGCTGGTAGATGAAAGTGAAGTTACTTCTGATGAAACACTTGTCAAAGAGGGTGAAGATTTAGTTATCGTCATTGTTGATCAAGTTGGTCCCTTATTACTTAAATTAGATCTTCAACATGCCTAGTAAATGTTTTGATGAGTTACGGGGTGTCAATTAATTACGTTTTATCAAAAACATTGTCCACAACACATAATAAAACCATAACTTCACTGTTGGAGAATTGTTAATAGACACATAGATTTGGTTCATAGTAAACCATCTTAGTGCAGCTGTAAGTGAAGAAGGTCCTCTTGGCACAGCATACTGGAGAAATGGGTACTTACAAGCACATTTCTGTATCACTGAACGGTTGATGCAGAACAGAGAAAGAGAAATTTTTGCAATCCTTGTCACAAACTCTGAAAAATAGTAACATCAAAAAGCAAGTGTTGAAGAGTGAAAAACCCGGTGATTCTTCATATCAGTAAAGTTGTTTTCATGATGGTTCCACTTCAAGAAAAACAAATTTCTACCTCGGGAGGAGGTAAGATTTTCACTTCTACTCTACTCTGATGATTTTGAAATATGTAATCCTTTAGGAACCTTGCGTAGGAAGCACAAGGTGACAGGTGTCTACTGCATATTGGTTGATATTCCGTCTACATTAAGGTCTATATTATCATAAATTTATTAAGCTATTTTGTGCATGGCAGATGATGTTAAGAAATTTACCTATCCCAAACGCTATTATTAAGTCATTCAAAAAGCTTTGAAGAAGATTGGTGTTTCCCTGTCTGGGAAAAAAAAAATCATAAAGGACGTCAAATTTTCTGTGATTGCCAAACCCCTGTGCACTAGGTCACATATTTGCAGATTTGATGTGGTCCCAGTCTCAAAGGCTTGAAGTCAGGACAGGAGTGTTCCCTGGTCTCACAAAACAGTAACACCAGTTGGACATTGAAGCAGCATTAGTAACACCCAGACGTAACAGACATAGACATAAAGTCAAAAGTTATTGTGCAATTATTCAAAGATTAAATCATTTTCATGTGACAACAGGTTACACACCTGAACCGCATAAATTCTGCCTGTAGACTTGGCACTTTGTTCAGATAACTTAATATAAATTATAGATAGATTTCTCTCTTGAAGAGTTCATTAGAAAAAGTACAAGGATAGGACAAAATGTCCCTAAGGTTTACAACGAACACACATGAAAACTGGTGTTTCATGATAGCACTTCCACTTCCGACTGGCCCCAAAGTACAGGAAGAGGAACAGGCATTGCGGTTGTTGATGACACTCTAAGTTGTTGTTGAGTTGGTTATGTCACCTACCCACACAGATGAAAGCAGTGGTCACCCAGATAGCCTCACTATATGGAGAACAGACATAGATTAAGCAGTGTTTTTCCACAAGAGATATTGATTCCAAAACATTTTGTAGAGCATTGTGAGGGAATTTTCCCCCTTCAGGTCTATTTTCTTTCATTTAGTCTGTATTCTCTTATTCAGGGAATGTCTACACATGTCTTTTACTCTCTGACAATAGTTCACTTTTTGTTTCGAGGAGAGCTGTGAAGGTACTGATAAGTTAGATAGCCATAACAAACGAGCCTGTGTCTGTCTTAGTGGGGCAGATATCATTTGGATCTAAAATGTGAGTTAGGTAAGACCTGAGCTCATGTTTCAATTTAAGTATCCAGTAGATTTTTTGCACATGCATGTTAGAGAAGGAATAACTTTATCCAGACATATAATCTGCGACATGTGAGTCTGGGCTATGGTAGGTAATGTGGGTTTAAAAACACCTTTTCAGAGGACAGCTTCAGATTTGTTGTGGCATTACAGGTAAAGCTCTCATCACTCTTCTCCACGATGCATTGAGCATCAATAAATGCTTCTTCTTAAGGCATCTGAATTCTCTTGAAAACCCCCTCCTTCAGCTCACAGTATTTCCATCACAAGCATTACCCACAGCTCATAAACGTGTGACCCACCAGTGTCCTCAGGTGAAGTATAGATAATTGCCGGTCAGGTATAACTCCAATGTAAGTGTAAGTTGTTGGGTTCATTTTTTACTTGAGTTTAAGTACAGGATTACTTTTTTTAAGTCAATGCATTGTTATATTCTATACAGGACCTAATGTCTCAAAAATAACCAGCTGAATGAACTGACTGGCTGGCTTGTAGAGTATGATACAAAGACTGAACTTTTGTTGATTCACTTGTCTTTTGGTGGCAATTTTGACAAAGGATTACTAATACAAGCTGGTTTATCAGGAATGAAAAACAAACCTGGACATGCTTTCTCAAGTTGGATGGCAAATTTTCGTCAGCAGTGATCAAGATTTAACATTCAACATTTAAAACAAATCTTTGTATATTTCTATGGACTTAAGATAAAGCTGTGGTCTCTGGTGAAGAATATTTTGCCTCATCTTAATCTAGTGTAGCATCATTAGGACACTGACAGATTCAACATGAACAATGAAACAATTGTGTTTGTCAAATATGACTGACAGTGTAGGAGTTGACTGTCATTGGTTTTCTCCTGTGACAAACACAATGTATGGCCTAACCAACCCGATAACATTTTTCAACATAAAAGAAAATTAATTCCACTGATTAAAGCTCTGCTTTAAAGTGACATGTACGTCATATAAACGTAGAAGAGTCAAAGGTTCAAGTATAGTTGAGTTAAAGTCATAAGTTTCCAAAAAACAAATATTCAAGTAAGGTACAGATATTTAAAAAATATACTTACTCAAGTAAATGTACTTTATACTTTGTTACCACCCTTTTCTGAAGCTGAGCATACTTATTTAAGAAGGCCAATGAGCTGCACCCATAACATTTATCTGAGGCAAAAAAAAAGTCCATGATACCAACACACCATCTCCATGTACAAATGTAGAGAAACCTGCTGTCTCTGTATCGAAGATGTCAGAGTTCCAACAGAGAACTGAATGGCTCCACTGGTGGGTTGCCTGACTTTGCTGAAATCTTACAACTCAGAATTGTTCGTTACAGCTCAGTGTTTGTGGTGAAACTGGAAAGTGCATGGTGCTGTGAAAACTGTAGATGTTTCAAGTTGGAGTCAATAAGTAAAACAGCAGTCACATCCCACAGTCATACCCATTGGCTACCTATACAATAGGAGGTGACGGGTTCTCTTAAATACAACAAAGGTAAAGCTGTTATGTAACACCTTATCAGGACTTATTCCAGATTTGCAATATTCATTGTAAATTTTTTTTCTGATCTGTCAAGAGCACACATTAATCATAGCCGCTTGTAGAAAAATACAGTATTTGCTCTTCTCAAATCACATTGTTCGTAGTTTTCTATAGCAGTTGTGCTTGCATAAGGCTTTGATGATGTCACTGTAGACAAACATCTGGCAGCTGCATCCTTTTCCCTTGCTCCATTTGGCAGTAGCAGTCATTTGTTTATATAATATATATTACGGAATACTGTAACTGATTGGACACACTTCTCTCAAGTTAAAATTGGAAATCAAATTAGTGTATCTCTTTTGTAAATAGTGGTAGCTTGTTCTTTCACCCTCTGTTCAGTTAGCATCAGACTTGGCCCAGTCCCCAATGTTGTACTTGTGAATCTGTCAGTTCAGATCAAAGATGAATTCAGGAGAATAATTACTAACTACAAATTTAACTGCTACACACCAAAGCTTACTACCCTCATAAAGGCTGAGGGAGGTGTCGCAGGGACCACGCTGAGGCTGTTCAAACTGAGTCAGGTGTGTTTGCTCAAAGTTTTGCTTGTTCACATTTGTTTGCAGGGAGATGGTCCTACTGTCTCTGGCCACATCCACACTGCTACATTTTTGTTTTAAAACAGCATTTTAAAATGAAAATTATCTCCATCTAGATGCCCATTTTAGCTCTGTATGAGAAACAATCTGCGTCCATACAAACACACCTGAAAATGCATACATGACCATTCACATACACTGGGCATGCACAAGTCAGTGTAAACAGGAAACAGATTGTCTACTCTTAGTTGTACTTAGCTGATTAGTTGCAGAATATACTATGAACGTGGAAAGCAAAGATAGTTGTAGCATTAATATACAGGATTTACATTATACAGGATTTACTTATACAGGAAAGACGACAAGGTCAGTAACACTTGTCATTTGTTACTCATATGGCTTTCACCACTTCTAGTCAAGACTGATAAGACCCAATCAGAGAGCTACAGGTTGTGACTACATCCTCACTTCCAAAAGTCTCCATTTTTGTCCATCCAGACTACAACGTAACCCTGTTTTAAAATGAAAACATAGTACTGTGGATGTAGCCTCTCTCACTCTCACTATCTCTCTCTCTCTCTCACACGCTGCCCCATGCAAATCACATATACAGCACAAGTCCTTGTACTGGGTGGCTTCTATGCCTCTGCATGCTCCATCTTTGCACACATGACTCTTGCTCACATCACTGCTCCTGGCTTCAGTATTGACACAATATTAATCCTTTGACAGAACTGAAGCACTGAGATGAAATGTGAAGCTGTAATGCTTTTATTTGCAGCCTCATATTGTACCTTGATGAGACAGAAGAGGAACCCTTTGAAGATTGCCTGGTAAAGCATGATTTTCTTAAATTTATTTTTAATGATATATTAAATTTTAATGTGATATTTAAATTTCAAGTTAACACAAAGCTAAGAGAGGAAGGCAGATGAAGAGATGGAGATGTTCCTCTCAGCAGTGGCCCAAATGGTACATTTTATTACACAAAATCTTGTATCATCTGTTGCAACAATCTAAATGGATATATTTTCAATGATTTAAATTAAGTAGAATTGCAAAAATTAAACTTGCTCGGGGTTTACAAATCCATAGTGTTTTCTGGTACTGTGAAGTTGCAGAGGCACATAATTTATGGCTGAGAGCAACATTTAAACAAGGGCTACAAATATTTTACTAATGCTGGCTCACTGTTAAATACTGTAGATTTGATTCAATTTCAATTAACCTGAGCTATGTTTAATTTTTTTCTAGCTCATATTTGTTTATTCTGCCTTGATAATGAAGCAACTTCGAAAGATTCAGGAAATTCCATTTGTAATTGTTTCTGAATAGAATGGTCTTCATTTTTCTTGTAAATCATATGCAGGGCAGCCACAGTGATGCCACTCAACACATCCTCAAGATCCTGGTCGTCCATGGTGCTGATGGTGAGGATCTAGTACAGGGGTCGGCAACCTTAAACACTCAAAGAGCCATTTGGACCCATTTCCCACAGAAAAGAAAACACCGGGAACCACAAAACCCTTTTGACATCTAAAATGAAGATAACACTACATATATTGTTTTTTACCTTTATGCTATGTATAAAAAAACTATAGTGTGTCGCATTTATGAAATCAATCAACTGCTACAGAGAAAATGAAATTTTATCTCTGCATGCAACAAAAACATTTTGAACTCCAAATTAATCTGCCCACGTAGCATTAAATGTTCTGTTTTCTTCAAAAACTTTTCTTTTCTTGGATTTATCCATGGTTGGCGTACCGGGGATCAAAAAGCTCAATAAATCACGTGCCGGCGGGCATCCCACATTGGCAGTTGTGACGCATATTTTGAGCGACAAAAAATTAAACACGTTTTATTTTAATGTTACAAGATCACCATAATCTTCAAATTTAGAATTACATTTAAAATACTAACAAACTAAAATAAAATACATTTAAATTAAATATTCATTATTTATTTTCCAAAGCTACAGGGAGCCACAACAGAGGGATGAAAGAGCCACATGTGGCTCCGGAGCCACAGGTTGCCGACCCCTGATCTAGTAGTTCCTTCTTCAAGGCAGGGAGATGATGCCAGCACTATTAAAGCTTGAGTGGGTGGGAAGCTGTCCTCAGAAGTACAAGCTCTATACTTGAAGTTGCCGTCTGAAATACTATCACCATAGCAAGTAATGCTACACCCCAACTCTGGATGTGGATGTGGTCAAATATGGCCAGGACACAATTTCTATTGCTGTTTGTAAGATGGTTTAGTGCACACATGATTATATTTTTGCAACAGATGCAAACATAATGTATTTTGTGTCAGTGTGGATATCAATATCTCTTTTATTGTAAACACTGGGCCCCAATAGTATTTAAGGCACTTTAGTGATGCTGCCCTGCTCACATTCTTGCCTTTGAGGTCAACTTCACCATGGCTATGTCAACTAAGGCACCTGGTCTTTCAGTCGCTGATGTTTATTACAGATAAAGGGCAAAGAAAAAGTTACTACTTTTAGCTGTTGATCAAAATGTTTTTTCATGCATTAAGGTTTAATGGCATACTTAAAGTGCACTAGTCCAGAGTGTCAGTTCAAATGTTGCAATTGCAGTGTTTCAGAGGGCTGCAAGGCTTTAATTGGATATTTCAAAAGCACTTCTCCAGCTCTGTGTTGGATGTAGTGGATTTTTTTTAAGACCAGCATTTGACACAAAGAAATCTTTGATACACTATAATACTTGGAGTAGGTGAGGTACTGATGTGGATTTGACCAGTTAAGAGGCATCAGTTTTTAATGTTGCTAATTCTAAAAATGTTGCTATTGAATTTTGGTACTATGCTCCCGCTGATTAAAACCTCAGCTCATGTTTTTGACATGTGATAAAACAAAAAGGAAATGCAGTGTTTTCTGCAGCGTAACAAGAGCCACACTTTAATAATCAGAAATCCTTGTTAATAGGGAACCGAGTCTGAAGAGGAATTTGGGGATTTTCCTGGTCAGAACCTACAGTTGGAGGCTGGGAACTTTTTCAAGACTGACTCTGGGGTGGTTTCCCCAAAAGACACATGGACCAAAACAAAAGAAGGGAATACAAGTGCAAAACAGCACAATGGCATGAAGCCAAACAGTGTATGTGATGCGTAATGTGTAATGTGATGCCAGTAGTTTTATTTCGCAGGGGGCTGGTGCCTGTCTTCTATCATTGTTTCAACTGGAGAGTAATTTTCCATAGAAATTTTGAATTGCTTAACCTATATTTTTTACGCACAAAAATCAAAGATGCGCCTTCCACCATGACCAATAAAACATTAAATGAACAGCATATAAATTGAATGCTGCTTTATATGACAGAAAAAAACAACACAACCGTGGACTTCATATTAGTACATCATTCAAAACCTTAAACATAATACAAGTTCATAGTTCAAACAGCACAATAAATGGTTGAAAAAAATAAACCAGAAATGTTGTCAGAATGGAGAGCAAGAGTTTTTATTAGCACAAGCACTAACACTGTGTCAGCCACTGCCAGTTAACAAACAACATAAACAAACAGAAGATGATAACTTTGCTAACCATCCTGATAGGTCCGCGTTGTGGTCACAACATACTTCTCAAGTATTGTCTATTCTCTTATTTGTTTGGCGAGATGCCGATCTTCTAGATTCTGCAATGCAGTTGCAACGCAAGAGACGTGTGTCTCATGTACATCTTACGTGGGCAGTGTGTCCACTCTTATCCATTAACATGGGTGCCGAGGTGAAAACCAAGACATTCTGCAGCTGCCACACGCGTAACACATCCAGTGTGTCTCCAGCCTGTCCATCTTGATACTCTCTGCTCTTTCACCTGTCAACCAGGGGCGAGCAGGTGGTAGCCAGGGCACAAGGCCTGATTCAGGATTTCTCAATGAGGACGTAAGTGTAGATGTCCTTCCAACCCAAGTTTTCCTTTTTTGTCACTCTTTATGTGAGAAAACCATGTTACACAAAATATGAATCATAGCATTTTTTACAGAGTTTAAAACATGACAAGAACTTTAAATGAGGAAAGTTCTGGAGATGATGAAGATCTAGTTTCTCTAGTTTCCTTGTGAGGTTTCTTTTCCTATGTTAGTCAAAGACCAATTGATAGATAGTCTTATTGTTACAGAATAGAGACTTTGTTTTTTTTTACTCCCATTTTGCCTTATATCCATTTAGTTGATCCTCTGAAATGACTATTTGACCCATGATCTGGTCATACATCTCTCTGACATGCTGATTGCTGGTCTGTTTTTGAGATAAGGATATTGTTTCCTATCCATGTGATAGTGTGACAGTGAGTAGACTGGAAGAGTAAATCCTTTTGGGTACACAAACTTTGCATGTCCTTACTTTGAACTCTTTAATAGCTCGTGACTGATGCCAGGCCAGGGAAGTCTGCTACAATACCTTGGATCAATATTTTTATTTTGATGAGTTCATGTTGGTGAACAGAGGCTGAATTATTTGACAGAACAGCAGATACTTCAATATACAGTCATACAACAACATACAGTCATACTTTCAACAGAGCAAAAATGGCCATGCTATATCTACATATATGAGCTGCCTGTCATGCCACTGTTAGATTTACAGCAGCTGAGGTGTCTGTTTTTCAGTTTTTCCTCCCTCATCAGTTGGGTGCAGCAACTGAACCTGGAAAACAGAAAGCCCTGGTCTCTACCTATGTTCCAATCATCAGGATGGAAGGCTACATGGAGCAGTGCTTCCCTCCTGCTCACACAGGCTTATTGCTGTCATCAGCAACGGCGTCTTCAGCATCGGACTTCCAGGGCTTTAGCCAAGAGTGTTTCTTGACTGGACCCAAAACTTCCTGAGAGAGTTAAAAAATCTATAATCAGAATGAAATGTTGGATAACATCCTCTTTTATAAAACCTCAGTCAGTCCTCTGCACAGCTGTTTTCGGCCTGAAAACAGGAAATGCATCCATTACATGTTTCAGTGTCTCCTTTCAGTATTTGCTTATTTATTAAAGCAATTCCCATTGCTCACTGCTTCAGCTGACAGCACAGTGAGCAGCCATGCAGAAGAGGCACACTGAAGAGCAGCAGCATATCATAATTAGCAGTGGAATAATCAACAAGAATCGGTATATGCCCATGAGAAGTGGTGGAAGCCGGTGTAGTCTCTTTCCCTGCTGATATGTGCTTCCCCTTACCTTAACCTGAACCTAGCCTTATCACAGGTGACATACCAGCCAGAGTTGGGGTACGCTGCAAGAACAATAGTGTCATCTGCATTTTTGATCTCAGTGTCACTCTTAAAGCAGAGTTTTTTTGCAAGATTTGAAAAGTCTTAATAAGCATTGAAGTCAGTTTTCTGAAATAAAAACCGTGTTGAAAAATCCTGAATTTAATTTACAGTCTTAAATATTTTCTCTTGCCTGCTGTAGGTAGTAATGTTAGTTATACTATGTTTTTGTATATGTGGGGGCCTGTTGAATTCTTTGCAGTCAGCACCATCAGACCTGTAGCAAACACTGTCACTACATTAAGGTGCATATGGGCCTGTGTAGTTAGGGCCTGTAATGGTTATGGATTCATTTGTTGAGGTAGGTGTGTTTGTGGTAACAGACAAAACCAGTGAGAAAGAGCCTATATCTAGCTTCACATTGAAACCACTACTGATGCCCTTAAAATTATAATATGTAACTTTTCTAAAAACAACTAGACCTCTGTTATATATTTTGTTGAGTTGTGTTTTTACATTATCCCAAAAGTTTCAATCAATTCTCAAACCAGAGAAATCTGTGATTTTAATCATGGTCCGTTTCATTTGGTCGTCTGTCAATGACGTCATATCCTCTATGCTCATGTGTTAGTGTTGTGGTTGCCTGCTGGAAGCTCAAAATGGACTTTTATCCAGTTTTAACATTTCTGATTTCACATTTTTAAGATAAACTTTTTACACCTTGGTCGTTTTCAGCTATATATTTAAACCAAAAAGAAGGATTTTAGTAATCAGACATCTGGGTCTTAAATTATCAAAGAAAAAAGCTGAGCAAATGTTAGACAGCTCACCTCACAGCCGTTCCGAGACATGCTGTGAAACACTGATTTTTACAGTAAATCAGTTTTATTCAGTTTTTCTACTGGTTTTAATCCCCTGCCCTGTTTGTTATGGAGGAGTCCTCTGCAGACAATTCGGCTACTGGTAAAATCTCCAGAACATCTGGTTCATAAGTTATCAGAGAAATACCATACAGTGCCATACGGTGTCAGCCAAACTTTAAACTCTGACTTTAAATGTGAAACTGCTTAAATTCAATGCTTTTACTGGTTATATGGATGAATCCATCCTTAATACTCAAAATGAGACCAAGACGATTCCCACATTGTTTTTTTGGTCGCATGAGGGATAAACCCACGAGTGGTAGCCTTAAAGAGCTTTGCCTATACTCTGGAGTTACAGTTTGTAACTAACGTTTCTAGTCCAGATGCTGAAAACAACTGCTGCGGAGGAACAGATGTCTGTGGGATGCAATACTGTTGCCATCTTCACCAGCCCAGGGGATCTCTTATTACATTTCCACCAGTAGACTTAATTTACACCCAAAGAAGGGGAGATGTTGTTTGGAGGGTTCATAGCTTTTGTTTTCATGTTGTTGAAAATGTTGTTGAAAAGGTTATCTCCAATGTTAGCACCATGGTCTGAACCAAGACCTCATGGCCTGTAATGTTTGAGTGCTGGTCCTGTTTAATCTGATGGCTTTCCATCAGTATGAGCTTCTGGATAGCTAGCTAAACCAGACAGCTGCCGCACAACAAATATGTATGTTGCAGGAGTCACAACACACACTAGAAAAGTCTGAAACCAGCTGACACTCGGCTGAATGCCAAAACGACACCATGACATCAAGAATATGCTAGTTAGTGTCATCTAGTGACATTTTGCGACATTTCCAGCCGCTTTAGCTACTTTACAAAGTAAAGTTGTTGTTTACAGCTGGTCCACAATAGTTTTCAATTATGACCTCAATTTTGCACAATGGCCATACACAGTCCAGACAGATACAAGGTTTTGACCATGTCTTATGTATCTAAGGAGAGCAAAGGAAGAGGGGCACACTCTTCTGAAGTGTAAGTAAAAATTTTTTTCATTAATGGAGATAATCCATTTTTCACTGACAGCGTCTAACTAAATAAATAATTGTTAGCACTTTTGCCAAGGTTTTGTGTATTGAAAATGACATATCCCATGAGGCAATGGGGTGGCATTGTGCTCAGATGATAATTTTATTAAAGCATTGACTTTCAGCACTTTGAATACATTGCAAAATACAAGGAGAAAAAATCTAAATGGAGGCTGCATTATGTTGTTAATGGAAAATGGAGGGTACAATTTAACTAGATGGTATGTTTTTTCAGGACGCTCCCTGCTGTGGCAATACAGAATAACAGTGTGACATACCTAGCAACATGGAGGAAGCAATGCAAATAACCTCCCCAATGGAATTAAGTCAGAGATAAAGAGCCTCCAGGGTGCCAACACACACAGCAGAGTCAGAACTAACAGACAGCAACAGCAGAGGAGTGACTGAGCTTGCACTCATTTAAATAGACCATCACCACTGTGACATGCAGTGTCATCCAGGGACATGCCTGTCAGACAAGTTGAATTAGATCAGTGGTTCTCAGATTTTTTTCTGGCATGCCACTTCAGGCCCGCCCACCCAACAATTTTTATCAATCATTATCAATGATAGGGGGAAGCGACTAATAAGGGGATCCATGTTTGATTTTAGTGAAATAGAGTTCAGCACGATAGCATCAGCAAACTCTTGTTTCTTTATTTGCCATACATCATATAATCATATTCATTCAACTTAGTTTCACTCCATATTTTTCGCCCCAGTCTGAGGACCAGTGAATTAGGTCAAGGCTTTGTAACAATAAGCTAACATGCAGACCAGTACTGTAAGAAAAAGGTTTTAGTTTTATTTCATTGTTAAGATACTGTACCAAAAGTGACTGAACCTAAAATAAGGAAAGTAATGATTGTTAAAAAACGGCACCGTTGTGTGATGAATGGGACATATAGCCTAAATGCCATGTTTATATGAAGAATAAGAATAATGTGAAGTCTGTCCTCTCTAATGATGGACTAAACTCTATCATAGCTGAATGGGACAACTTTTGATAAAACTGCCACTGTAGTGACTGTGTCATATTGATAGGAAAACAAGACGCTTGCCTGTGGTTTCAATGATGGATTGCATTTGTCAAACACTATTTCTGAACTATTTCTATTGTATTACAGACAGAAATACCTTCTGATGGGGGAAATTCATATATTCATGGATGAGTTTAGAATTTTTATTTTATGACCACTGATGTTATTCTTTATTTCCCTCTGCTATCTGTCATACAAGTTTTACTTTTTATTACAGCTTGTTGGAATTCAGAAAAAAATGGGTTTAAATAAAGAATATATCAGCATTTCTAGTGCCGATACAGGGCTATCCTCTGACATTTGATTTTAAACCAAATTCTAAACCTGTTCAGTCCTGGTATTAACATGAGTCTTGGGTGATTCAGTCACAACTGAACAGCTACATCAGTTCATTAACATGCGTCACCACATGCGTCTCGAGTGACCATGTGATCGGATCTCACTTCCCTGCTCTATATGCAAGTAAACACATTGATCATTTCTGTTTGCAAAGACCAAATGTGTTATTCTTTTTAAGGGGCGGGAGGCAGCGATGCACTTCCCGCCGTACGTGCATAAACTTAAAAGAAAAAGAAATCAAAACAAGCCTGGTTCTGTTTCTAGGTGTCTTCCAGGCAAAGCAAATCACCCAAGATGTTTGACGCACTTCTAATCTTTCTCCATGGGATTCTCGAAATTTTCAGATGGACAAAGTCAGCTGATGCAATTTGTACGCTGTACAATGCACTGTATTTATATGCTGTTTGTTTGTGAATGAGTATGCACATCTGTTTATGCAAAGGATGTCAGTTGAGTGGCCAGTCCTTCAATGTGGCCCAGCACACATAAGTGTAAACACTAAAAGAATATAGCCATGTGTGGCCGGGCCACCTCTGAATGTGGTCAGAAAGTTCAGAGATTGAGTCAGTGATGACCACAAACACATGCAGAGAGCTGAAATCACTGGTATCCAGTCTGTTTGGCTTGAGACTAGAGCTGCATGATATCTTGGCAGATAGTGCAACTTCGATATGCAATTGTTATTTCAGTTGAAATGATTGCTTTTGCATTTTATTTTAACTGAAAAAAAGTTTCAAATGATGATGATGTGATTTTTGTTGAGGCTTGTACCAAACATGTTCCCTTACGTCTGGAATATGATTTATAGCACAGCAATGCTTATGGTGCTAACAATGCACAACAGTGTTGTGACAGCCCACATTGCAATTTTCCAATATATTTTGATTAATTGTGCAGCCCTATTTGAGACCTTTTAAAGTTAAGCAATACAGAGCAGTTCAAGACAAGAATGATCCCTTTTCAGTTTGTTACATTTGACAGTTTTAGGAATATGGGGATGTAAAACCAAAAATGAGGGAAACATCAGAAAAAATCAGCACAAGCAAGAATTTTGTTATTCATCTTTTGATACCCTTAATACATTTTGTGACCCTGGCTGTGGGCCACAGACTGGCTTAATACTGGTCACTGGTGGTTTTAGGGCTGAAATTCTCACTCTACTTGTTGCATTTTAAAATTAGCCCTGCTAATCGTTTCAAAGCCCACTTACTGCTGGGCTCCACAGGAAACCGAAAACTCCTGAGATGAAGCCTACATGAAGCTCCTGCGTCACACTCTTGCTCGCACTTCACTTAATATCCTGAATGAAGATAAATACCCGCGGTAAGTGAGTAAATGAGGTGAAGGGACTGCGGGAGGGCAGCGCCTCCTCAAGAAGCCGCCACTTACAGCCACTTTAAGATCGCTTCAAACAACCGGGTCCGGACAGGAAGTGGCTAGATTTTTCCTTCAAATTAAAAGCGCACGTCAACCTGAACACCAGTAAATGTCTTTCATTTGACATTGTCCAGACCGGAAGTGATCGTGTTGATTGTCGCTAGCTTGTCGGTAGCAGCGCTGCCAATAACCTCTCAGTTGAAGGAGGGACTTTGTGGAGCGCTGCGTTGGTGGATGCTTTACAGTCAGACAGGCGGACCGGTGACTTGAAGAAAAGCACTTTTCGGGATTTTCAGAGACTCGCAGGCTATTTTTTCCTTGACGACATCACACAGCAGACAAACAGATCGATAGACATGAAGAATCCTCTGTACTGGGCTATGCTGGTGGGGATGACCATCCTGCTGATGGAGCAAGGTAAGTGATGGATTTTGTTCTCCTTGGAGCACTTGTTATCGCCGCCTTCGACTCTGGTCGGGTGCGCCTGTTTGTCAGTTTATGAAGTGGCTCATGCATGTCGCGGACAGTGTTGGGCCTGATGCTGCCCACCCAGCTTAAATTAAGCGATTAGTGAAGTGCAGTTGAGCTGTCTTGGTGCCACCGGCGTGACTCTAAGTACCGGGTGTGCTTTGAATGTATTTTTACACGGGTTATATTAGGCTGCAGCCTCTTCTCTTCTGTCAAAGTTTAATCCCTCCAGTTTAATTCTCAGCAGTGTCAGTGTTGCTTCAGTTGTGCATTTTGCATCTAAAAAAGAGAAACAGAAGTAAAATGTCATTGATCATTCTGACTGTATAGCCTCCAGCCACACTGCTCTCTACTTTAATGCACCTGCACTGTGTAATTGTCCTTTTTGCGCCTGTGGCTCCTGCTGCCCGCGGATCATAGAGACGCATGGTAAATCTCCCGGACGGGAGGTCTTTGCTGCAAAGTTGATTAAGCATTAGTTCTTAATCCATATTGACTGCGTGGTCAGGTCATCCAAGTTAAGCCCTGTATTCTCCGGGCAGGCAAGAGTTCCTTGCTGTTGGAGGAAGAGAAGCAAAGCAGCTCAGTCTTTCTGACCTTGTTTACACCTGACATTAAAAATTCAATCCAATAAGTAGATTGTGGCTGGATAGAGGCGCACTTACAACATGCAAATTAAGGCCACCTAAGGAAAATGAAAAGGGCTTCTTTATCAGCCTTAATCAACTTCTTGTGTATTTGCTTTGCTTTATAGCTCCACCATCAGTACACAGTAAAATGGGCAGGAAAGAGGAAAGATTAATGTTGTGAAATCCTACCATGATAATGGCCCTTGAAGTCAGAAGTAAACTGTTAAATAAAAAGGGTGAACAAACAAGTGAAGTGGATGAATCAATGACTGTAGGAAGGAAGGAAGGAAGGAAGGGTGTTTTTCCCTACCACCTCACTATTTAATTTGTCCAGCAGTCCATTTGCTCTTTGTAGATGCGCAAAATACGCCCCCCAGACGCAAAGTCAAACTCCTGCACAATGAACTAGAGCAGTTTAAGATTTTTGCTTAAATAGCTAAAATTATGATGCATACTTACAAAAATTAATGTTTAACATAGAAATCAGAATCAGAATTTATTGATACCTGCAGGGAAATTGCTTTGTTTCAACTGCTCAACACACAGCTGAGCAGTTGTAAGGAGGAGGTAAATAAGTGAAAAAGTCTCAACTGCTATAATAATCATAAATTCACAATGGTCTAAGTGTAGAATAGAAAAATCTACATATGCATATTTGAAAAAGTATGTAATCATACAAAATCAAAGCAAAAATGGAAACAAGTAAAACAGATTAACATAAATTTAACAGTAAATTAACCATAATTTGCCGAGTTATACTGAATGAAAAGTGTTATGTTAACAGTAGTTTAATAGCAGAGCAGTGATGAAGATGCAGAATTAAGTAAATTAACATTAATTTAAAAATAAGTCTGCAGAAGTGGCAGTAGATCGTGGAAGTTGTAATCATTTAGCAGAAAAGGGAGGAACTGTGTAACTGGATGTCACAGAGAGGAGGCGCTTAGTTATTCAGAGTCTCTGTGTGAACGTGCTCCTCTGGCCAACCGCAGCATGAGGGAAGGAGATGATGATGGACCACATGCAGTCCATCACGGGAAACATCTCCTGAGCCGGTCTTCTGCATAAGTTCTTTGAGTGTGATGGTGTCGGGCTTTTGCCCTAGCAAACAGCTTAGAAAATGGTTCTGGCCATAAAAGCATTTGCTGCATGACACCACAGATGTTGAAGGACTGGAGCTCTGGCTCTTTCTGTAGAGAGCTGCAGAGTTCCTGGTCAAATCCAGTTTGCTGTCCAAGTGGATACCTGAGTATTTACATTCTGGTACCATCTCCACCATCTGTTTTGCTGATGTTGAGCTGCAGGCAGTTCAACTCACTCTAGTTCACAAAACTGTCCACTACCCTTTGGATCTCTGACAAGTCATCCGGCCCTGATGCATGCAACAATTGCAGAGTCATTAGAGAACTCCTGCAGATGGCAGGTCTCTGTGTCGGACCTGAAGTCCGACGTGTACAGGGCAAAGAGAAGAGGGGGCAGTACAAACCCCTGTGGAGCTCCGGTACTGCTCACCACTGTGTCTGACAACCAGTTCTGAGGACATCTAGTGGTATTCCAGGATCGAGGACATCAGAGGAGCATGACATTCTTCCCCAGCAGGGTAGCCTTAATGATGTTAAAGGCACTGAGGAAATCACAGAACATGATTGATTAACAGGAACAGATGAGGTCACAGCTTTACCTCCTTCACAATGATGTTTTCTAATAAAACTATCCTGTCTTCAAAATTATGCCTTTTCACCAACATTGACACATTTAATAGAACTGTGTCTATTCCCATATTTTATTCCATCTTCAGCCGCACTAAATGAGGGTTACATTGAATACCATGAACCACACTGGTAAACTGAAACTGTGATGTCACATGGCACACTGTTTTAGCATATACAACTGTGAAAAAACTGGGGCACAGAGTCTTTGCACTTTTCAACCTAATTATGTATTTCAGATGTGTCAGTGGTAAGAGAAAGATGGAATTAATCAAGTGACTCACTGTGTGTGGTTTCGTAAACCAGAGAGAGCTTGCTTTAACCCCACTTAATGAAATTCAGCGCGTACTGTCACTGTCAATACCATATATTATTACTTATGTTGCAGAGTAGTGAAGTCATTATTTTGCAGGTGAGAAGTAGTTTCAATTGAAAGAAGACCCCTGACAATATTTTGAAAAATGCACAAATTACAGCTGAAACAAGCAGCGAAGGAGACATTGTTTTGTGTCACATCGCACCATAAAAAATGTCCGCTTTTAATACACCTGGAAAAATTGTCCTTTCCCCCCATTTCAAGTCCAATCCATTCTCCAGACAACATCAAATTTTTGCTGAAGTCATTTGCATATCAGCCAATCTCTTGCAGAATCAGAGATGTGTTAGATTCGATTAGATGAAACTTAAATGGTCCCCGTAGGGAAATTGGGTCATTGCAGCAAAATAATTCGGCACAGATGAGGAATGAGGCAAATTGTGATAAGATAACAAATAAACAGAACCAAAGAACATATGGAGGATAATAAATCATGAATGAATAGAAATAGGCAGATTTACAGGTGAGCAGAAGGATGCAGGGTATGAATGCATCACCAGTTCTCATAGAAAAGACTATATCTTATTCCTGCAGTCTCCTTAAGGTTGGGGTTGGATACTGCAGCATTTTATCGAACCCCTTATTCAACACAATTGTTTTTGCCTCTGTTTATTATTATTATTATTATTATTATTATTGTTGTTATTATTATGCCAAAATGGCTTAATGTCCTTGCTGGAATGAGCTAGAAACATGAAACTAGGCCAAATACCTGGAAATTATTACAACCTTTCAAAAAAAGGCCACACCCCTCACATCACAAATCCGATTGACTTGAAATTTAACATACAAGTTCAACCCAATGTGGCCTAGTCTGGCATGACTCTTTTTCCATTTTGAATTTTTTGAAAAACATCCACAGTGCACCAAGAGTTGTATAAAGCTTGCTGATATCTTATTGAGTTAACTTCACAAATTGGCCATAATTCATGATTGGTCCAATCATCCTGGTAGATATCTTCAGGTCGTGTTTAGGAATAGGCCTACCAAAGCATTTTGAGCCCGAACCATATGGGCTGACAAATAAACCAGCAACGTGTACTTCAAAACCTGGTGAATAGAATTTCACCAGATTTTTCACTAATCACTTTTCAGATGCCAGAAACATTATAGTGTTTACTAGTGGCCTAATTCAGTCAAGACAATTTATCTAGAGGGTGGTTTCTTTTACAAACAAACAATCACTGATCAAGTGTAGACACCAGCTTGGAGAGAGTCACCAGACAATGGCAACAAGCTTGATTTTGGCCTACATTAATTATCTGATGTTTGGCCAATGTGCCATTGGCAGTCAGTGGTGGAGGAAGTAATAGTGGGCTGAGAAGCAGTGCTTTGCTGACCTCTCTGGCTGAAAGTTTAACAGTTGTAGTAGCCCAATGTAAAGTTAAATCTTTACCAGTGAAAGTCCTGTATTCAAAATTTGAATTTGTATTTTTATTTTCAGATAATGGTATTGTTATTGTTTTTGTTAATGTGGAAATAAGTTAGTGCTAAGACATCATAATTGTCAACTACATGGTACATGTAGTTGACAATTATGTCAACTACATGTACTCCATGTACCATTACATGGAGTAACGGTACAGTAATTCCCTCCATAATGTAAAAGAGATGAATTATACCTAACCCTAACCCTAACCTTAACCCTAACTAGAATAATGTAGAAAGACTTGAGTAAAGTACAAGTACCTCAAAACTGTACTTAAGTGCAGTATTTGACAAAATGTTTGTGGTTCCTTTCCACCACTGCCAGCAGTGCTTGTCATTTCAACAGCTCACATCACCTGTATGTGCTTTTGTATGTTGCACTCTGCTGATTAAACAGGAGAGGGAGGACAAAATGTAGTTATGACATTATTTAGTGTTGGAAACATGAATCCAGGTCATTTTCAAACCTGGAATATGAACCATAATGGAACCAGCAAACAAGTCATGTTAAAAGTTTATATTTCTTACCCTGAGTAGTTAATGCTTCCTGTTCTGTATGTAATTATTATTATTATTACGATGAGTACGTTTCCATTACAAATGCTTCGTAGCAATATGTTTTTAGCTGTGGGTATGCTGCCATGGCTGTTGAAACATGCAAGACTGTGGGTCTGTTTTTAAAATAGAAAGTAGCTATTACAGTAGCTCCTCTCATGATCTGACCTGATTATAATCAGAAATGAAAGCAGCTTGCAAACATTGTACTGTTCATGAGAGAAATAATGATGTTTTGGCTCATGTACAGATGTGCAGAGAGATGTGCAGAGCACCCTGCAGGTCAGACCGAGGCTGGTGGGTTGGATGTAGAGACCAGGGTAAATCCCAAGAACAGAGAAAGACAATCCGGAGCAATTGATAGAGACAGTAAGAAGCGCCTGGGCTGATGCGCTCTGCTTGTTGGCTGGATGAAGCTGGAGCCACTGTGGCAGGAAGCACTGTACATCTGGATGGCGGTCGACACGAGCAAGTGCTTAAAGCGCTTCTCGGTGCACCTCAAGGGGATGAGCCGCAGGCTAAATTTGCTGTGGGGCTGCGTCAGCTCACTGAACAGAAGGTGGAAGGCTTGGTCCAAAGTGAAGATCAGTTCAGTTTCCCATTGATGTATTTATCCACCGTATTTCTTTGTCTTTCATTTCCAGAAGACAATAGACATTGTGCAGAGTACATTATAGTGTCCTTTTGCTTTCTCATATGCAGCGGGAAAATATGTGTGAATGTGTCAAGGTCAGCTTCACAGTACCCCTCACTGAGTTCAGTTCACTGCATTATTTTCTCCCATCTAATATGCTTGGCACAGACAGTTGTACACATTCGCCTTGACAGAATTGATTCACATTTGACACCAGAGTCATACATAAAAAAAAAACAAAAACAGTTGTACAAGGAATGTGTGCCTAGAATGAACTGCACAGATCCCTGTGGGTTGTCTGTAAGGTGAAGCAGTACGGTTAACGCAGCTCAAACAAAGAGCAGCTCTTTTCGCTTTCCTGCAGCTGGTCGTACTGTTTCTGTCAGCGGACTGAATATGGAAGCAGCCTCTGAATGTTTCTTGAAAGCAGGTGGGATATGAACCTCAACAGTTGATCATCCTCCACGAGAACAGACAGAACAGACTCCAACATGTGAAGGGTAGGTGGTAAGCAATCAAATGCTGACATCAGTGGGTGTTGTGTGTTTTTGTACAAAGGAAACAAAAATTGCAAAAAAGAAAGCAGAAGTAGAGCAAAACATTACAACATGAAACTGCCCCAAAAAAAGTAGCACATGTTCTTTTCTTCACAAAGAAAAGAAGGGCATTTCTTACTGGAGTATTAATCCAGCTTAAGATAAACACTGGTAATGAGGCAGCCTCATTGTCTAAGTGGGCTGCTTCCCTCCCTCTTTCTCTGTATGTGGCTGGGAGAGGACAGTGCCGGCTGTGTTGCCAGGGTGCAGCACAAACTCTTGAGGTTTTTTTGGCTGAGACCCTTGCAGCCCTGTGTATTGTGCCCTTGTCCTTCTTGTCCTTCCTTCATCAGCCCGTGTCAGCCAAAGACGAGAATTATAGCCGGTTAGATCGAAATTTGGAGCAACAGCTGTTCTTGGATGGCCAGCTGAGAGAGCAGAGATGGATAGGGGTGGTGGTAAGGGAGCCATGGTGTGCTCGTTGTATGCAGCCTTTTGTTAAAGACATTGGGATCATTGTTGATGGGTAGAGTGTGTTCTCTTCTTATCACAGGGCTACAGCTATTCAGTAGGGATCCCAAAGAAAAAGAGGCAGAGATGTTGCTGTAAAAAAATGTCCATGTTTGTGTCTCTCTACGCGGTGCTCAGTCCACATGAAGTCATGCTGCAGGATGTTTGGGCTGAGCTGGCGGATGGCTGACAATGGCAGGTAGATATCACCATCTGTGTACAGCCGTGTGATATCAGAATGTTATAAATTAATATCATGTAACTTGGCCATGAGATGCTATTAAAGCCAGGTGCAAAGTAAGACACAGATGCATTGATGTTTGCATTTCAAGATAAAGCAGTGGAATTTTTTTCCTGATGCTCTTTTCCTGAACCTTCTTCTTCTACCTTTACTTCAGATAGTGAGTTACTAACCTTCCCAGAATGCCCCACAGAGACTGGCATGAACCTGTTGTATACAGCTGTGAGCTACAGTATGCATATCATTGGCCTGTTGTGAAAAAAATTCAGTTTGAATGAATGAGAACAAACTTGTAATTCCTTCAAAAAAATTTAAATGTCGCCTAAACTCCTCTGTAGAGTCGACACTGTTAATCCCGCAGGGCCTCGCTCATGCCAACAGGCGACTCCACAGATGTGTCGTCATGGTAATGCTACTGTAAAGGAAGTGTTTCTTCACTGACCTTTGTCAGTTGTCTGTCTCACAGAGCGGAGACTAAGCTTCCACTTGCACAATGTTAGAAATCAGCACTGGTTCTTTTTCGGTGAAATGTCATCTCCTCAGCCAGCTGTTTAAGTCGCACAAATCTTCTTCTGTCTATAAGTTTTGAACTTATTATTTGTATCTATAATGATCAATCAACTTGATTGATACGGCCATAGTGAGACAATCTCTGACTCACTGAAAATGTAATTTAATTTTAATTTAATTTTAAATTTACACTCATGATGTGTCACTTCATGGTCAGTCAGCTGTGTGTGTGTCTGAGTGTGCGCACGTCTGCCTACTGGGCTCACTGGTTGTGATTAGCCCTCACCGAGCTGACCTGAGTCAGTGGCACAATGCGAAGTATGAATTATTAAATTGTTTATTAATCACAAAGTAGTGGGGCACCTGATATACTGTATTATTTGGTAATTAAAACTTAAAACTGGCGGGAAACACTGGGCTGGCGATGGGTGTCATCTTTTTAGCTCCCTAGTTGAACTGATCTCAGTACGCTGCTCTGAGTCTGGGGGACTGAACTGAAGCTTCAGTAGCTGATGCTGATGTTTTTTTTTTCTGGCTGTGATTTGGGAAAAGGATGTTGTACTTTACAAAGTCACAAAAGAGTGTTACAAAACATGCAACAGGCTGTTGCTCTTATACATTACAATGTATGCATTGAATTCAGACATGATTACCGTATATTAAAGTTTCTCACATACTACAAAGCGTGGGCTGTTGAATAAAAAAGTGGGAGCCCTGGTGTGTAGATAGACTGAGCAATCGAAAATAGGGATGGAAATGAGCGAGAGAGGTTTTTTTGTGATGCCCCCTGCTCCAGAAATACAGACTGTCTCATGGCTGCACTGCATTCTGTTACAGGTAAAATTGCTACTTCTACTTCTTCCACATAAGTTAAAAAACTCTGGACTTGACGTCCATGAAATCAGAAAAATACAGGACGAAGCAACAAAATGGACCCAGAAATAAAAGACTGATCACCAACAGCAATTTTTGTATTATTGTTGTTCCACAGATGAGTCAAGAGGTTGATTTTTTTTTTAATTAAACTTCATGGTGCTTACTTTCACAATGTAATATTAAGGAAATTACAGACATTATGAGATGACTAGTGTCTGTAATTGAGAATTATTACTCCACAGATATGAAACTGCCACTTTGCCTGTTTCTTGGAAACAGCAAGAGGCATTATTTGTTTTCTGAAAAGGCAAATTGCAAATTGGAGGTAATTGTTATCCAGTTGTCTTTTTCATTCCTGTCGTGGGAAGCAATTTCTGTGTTGCATTCTATTTCTGTATTCAGTATTGCTTCTGTTTTTTTTTCTGTGTTTGTGTGTGTTTGGTATTTTCACAGTTTCATATCACAAATAAATTGTTTCTGGGTTGTAGAAAATGTGTTGTAAGGGTTTAATGGAAGCCTGATTGATTCACTCATTCTTAGTTTGGGTCAACAATCAATTTGTCTACTGGAATTTCACTGAAGGCTTTTAGAGCTCAAGCTGCATTTTGTATGGAATTGATAATTTAGCAAAGAAGGAAGAAAAACAAATCCCAGGAGATGTGGAGAAAAACACATTTCTTGAATAAAATCATATTATTATTATATACTCTATATCACCTGATAGACAGACAGACACACAGTGAGACAGACATACAGACTGCATCTCGAGGAAACTTCTGAAATGCTGATACTTGAAATGCAGATAAACGTATGTAAATGTCATGGGCAAAAAATGCAACCTGAATCTGACTTTTGTTCATTTTTCATACTATAGGGGATGGAAATGTAGGAAATGTGCTGAATAAAGTCCTTAGTCTGCACATGGGCTTCAGTTTAACTTCCTAGATTTTAAATAATGCAGCGTCATCTCACAGTAGCAATACCTACAGTCGCACAAAAGTAAAGGCAAAGCTTATTGAGAAGCTTTTTCTCCCCCACACAGTTTTCCAAGTCACAGTGAAGTGATCATGTGACTTGGTGGCCACAGGGGACCTTGCCAGGGAGGGCTGATTAATAAGCAACAGGGATAGTGACTTCAGACTGTGTCCATTCACCAGGTTGTCGTGTCTGAGGAATGCTACCTCCTTGAGAAACTCACAGCTTGCACTTTCACGATGTATTTCACTGTGAGCAGCTTTATAGAAATACACATACATGTACTGTGTGTGTTCATACCTCTTACACAGCACGTTGAGGTGGAGTAAAGATGCAACATTCCCTAATTGGACAGGATGTTTTGTCACAGAGGCCTGAGTATTGAGTGTTGAGTGTCTCTCAACTTAAAGATCCCTGACCAAAAAAAAGTAGACTGTTCTAATATAAAATAGTATTTATACTATGGCTTGGCTAAAGACATGATGGTTATTATTTACTGAGAGATGTGCATATATATTGCCCAGTATGCACAGCTAATCAACATTTTAAATTTTAAATATTTAATCAATAGACAATGTCAACCCATCTTGCATTAGTACAGAGTTGTAACTAAACCTGACTGAGAGACTAGATGATCAGTGTCTTGTTTTAAAATGATGTGTGCCATATAATGTCTGGACCCCACAGAGGCTGCAGGAGAGCACAAGTTTCATTTGACGCAGGCACATATGGGTGTGTATTCATGTGCAACGCAGTTCGTAAATACTGTGTAAACAGCATTTATTATGTTATCTATTATTGTATTTTACTCTTGACTTGTCTGGCACAAAGTCACAGAAAGGCCGTGGAAGTGGTTGGTAAGCAAGACAAAGAACAAAGACCCACAGGCCAGATAGGTCAGAGAGCCAGACAGACTAGAGAGAGATGCACCTTAGCGTTAGCCTACTTTTATTTGCTCACATCGAACTTTACCTGATTGAATCGAATCGAACCATCGAATTTACACTCTCTCACAGTGTTAAATGGCAGGAGGATAATGAAATAAGTTGAAACAACAGTTTATTGAGCAAGAAGCCAAAGGAGTACAGTATAAATAATGGATCATATCCCCAACATGAACCCTGTGATGAGCAAAAGCTCTCTGTCTTTATAATCAGCTTACCTGTAGTTCTTGTGTCTAGAATGTGTAATAGCTTCCTCCTGCTTGCAACGAATATCCCTCTCCTGCCTGCACTACCGATACAATCAACCCATCCCTGCTACTATTCTTTACATTCTGGATTGTGGAGACTTCGCAGCCCTCCAGGAGTGTTTACAGCCTGAGATATGTCTCTGAATCTTCCATATGTTCTTTTTATCTGATTTGAAATCGCAAGGGAAGGAAACAGATATATAATTTAGATACCCACATTGGTCATACACCTTCATCTGCCCAGATCCTTCACATCTACACTGTGATAAGGCCTGCCCTCATGCGTTAACAGCAGGGAGGTGTCCCACAGTTGGGGAGTTGTTGTGTACTGGGGGTGTTTAAACTAGTGCAGCAGTGTGGTTGCAATTTTGGAGCAGATGTTCGAGTTTGTGGTTAGCAAGCACATGATCTGTGGAATAATCTGTGTGCAATTATTGGGGGCTTGACTGGGCATTTGTGTGAAGCACAAGAGATAATATTTCAATTAGTGCTATCATTGATTGGGCTGGAAGCCCCTTGGCAAAAGCCTTTGTGGCAGAATCTGGGAGGCTGTTAATAGGAAACAGGTGAGCCTCCTGAGAGCGGGAATCTTCATCAAAGTGCAGTCATTTTTTTACTCCTCCAGAAAAACCGCATCGATGAGCCGTTAAGTTGTTTGACCAACTCCTGCAAAAGCTCTCGCTGTTGTTTCTGTGTGTCTACCGAGATGATTTGTAACTACTACAAACAAAAGGTGACATAATGCCAGATTTCCACACTTAGGGAGGACAGAGTATGCTGATGTTATCTGAATCACTGCCTTAACCTTGTGATTGATGAATGCAAAGTTAATAGATCAATACAGCTGATATAGCTCAAAAAGGACCTGAAGGCTCTCGCGGTGTCACAAAGAGCTGATAATAGAGACAGCAGAGAGGAGTGTGCTGTTCATGCATTTGCAGGTCCATGTCAGGAAATGTAAACTCATGAATATTTAACCAGGATTTTTGACTAGGATTTTCCACATTACGGATGTTATAACAGTCATGTTTTAGTCTTTAGTGATTCAGCTGAAGAAACAAAACACATTTCATTCATAGACCCATCCTGTATGTTCATGAATATTTATGAAATATAGATTGGCCATGGAGACCTGCTGTATTACAGTGTAAACCGAGTGACGAGACGAGCTCTCATCCCCAGCTATCTGAGTAATGTGGCTTCCTGGCATCTGGGCTGGTGCGTTGTGGTTGTGGTTGTGCATCTGCACTAAAGTAGCTTTTTAATTGCAATCACATCAGCGGCAACTGTCTAAGATGAACCCTGATGCCATTTAAAAAGCGGCTGAGAGTGAACGCGTGGAGCTTTCACTCCAGTGGAGCTTCCTGGTGGTAACACATCACTGATGACCAGCAGCAGGTTTAATGTACCTGCTGTGCTGCAACTGCTCTAATTCAATCTGCCTAATCGCTTTGACATGGTTTTACAAAATATATAAAGAGACTATTTTTTAGGTAAGAGGTAAGTTTTTTGTTTTTTTTATTTGAATGATGCTACAAACTTCTGTCTACAAATGTCCTGGAGAAGATTCAGTTGTTAAAAAGAAAAATACTTTATTTGTTATAATGACTGGTTATATGCAATGGGAATTATGAGTCAGTATTTTCCCGGTATTTTTTTAATTATTGTGAGCAGTGAGTGTGTATGAATAACAATAATTTCTCAGGAAAAATAGAAGGTATCATTAATATGTGCACTGAAAACAAATTTGGCAGGGAAAGTTTATTACGGCCGTCATTTCAGGACTTTATTTACCACCTGATTTCTCTACAAAGCTCCTTCCATTACTTTAGACTTTACAATGCTCATTAAATTTCATGGAAGCTTATGTAGGCCTGCTTTATAATTAATGCTTAACGCTTGAGTGGCAATCTTAATAGTCTTTTAAATGGTCAATACAAAAATGAATGTTTCTCATTAATCAAAATCCCAACTGTAGTAATTTCTGCTAAGCCTTTTTCTTACTCTTGCTATAACACACGATTCATTTAGGCCAAAAAAACCATTGTCCCACATGTAAAAATCACCTCTTTACCCTCTCATTATTTGAGAATTTTTAGTGGCCACTACAGTATGTTATTTTGAAAATAAGCTTTAATGTCTAGGAAAGGCTTCCTGGCCACTTCTCAGATCTGCAGGAATCCCACACTTCCAAATAGGAGTGCAGTTAGAATAGTCATAAGATCAGTGACCACAGTGATCTGCCCTGACCACAGTGAACAATATTCAGTTTAGAGTGGCACTGTATGTACAAACTCCTCATTATCTACCTAGCGTGAGGAAACAACAGCCCTGTGAAAAAAAACAACTGAAAGAAAAACTAAAGCAAACCCAGAAGACAGCCACTGCTGCCTGCTGTCCCTGCTCAAACTGCATTAGCAGCTGTTAGCTGAGAATGCATGCAGCAAAGGCAGCAAAACCCAGTTATTATTCTCCTCTGCTGCAAACCTCTGAACATACCACAGGCCACTCCGACCTCATGTCGTCAGTCAAATGCATCAGACTTTACCATGTTCCTGCTGCATCATCTAGCAAAGGAAAACAACACGGCAGGCCATGATGTTTTGTCTCCAAATGACCTGACTGTGAACCCAGCCTAGCCAAAAATCCTGTGTATATATAAAAGTGTTGAACTCAAATTTAAAGGGAGCACAAAAAATGCCTCTCTCCCCTCAACAGATGAATGTGAAAACAAACCTTTCAGTTTCAAACCCTGCACATAGCTCATCCTGCACAGTGAAGCCTCAAAGTTAAGTAACTATAAGAAAAACAACTTGAACAACTTTAAATGTAAGAAGTCGTTTTCGTTGTCATACGCTGGCAGGGTCTTACATCTAACTTTCTGATATTACCCACAATAACTAACAACAAATAAGTTTGTAAAATGAACTTGTAGTAGTTTGATAAGAATGAATAATTTGGTTTATTGTATAGTATAGGCAGCTAGTTAGAGACAGAATCACACAGCAGTGGAACATGAAAAAATCCATTTTAATTTCACATCCGCAGCATCTCAGTGTGATGAAGCAAAATGATTTGTGATTTACCTGCAGGGGGTGAGATAATAGCACAGACTCAAGTACCTGCAAGACAGCTTTTGTTAGCGTAATTTAAGATGGATTTTGGTCATTGACTGAAGGCAACTGCATGAAATTTCATCAGTATGCAATACTAAGCTGTATACAACAGAGCAGAAAATATTTATCATGACAAATTACATAGAAGTTATTAGATTTATAGGAACTGTTTTAGTGAACTTCACACTGCCATAAAACACATGTTTAAATTGTTTAATAATATTCCAGCAGTATGTTCTTGTGCCATTGTGTCCCTGTCTTGGAAAAAACAAATTGTATGTCAAAACTTTTAGAGGTGCTTAACACATCTCGGCATTCTGCCATAGGTTGGAAGCAGCAGTTTTTTTATATACAGTGAATGAGTCACTGTTATAATGAGCAGTTTACAAAGTGAAATAGATTTTATTTATTTTTTGTGCCGTTTGATAAGTTTGCAAGCCTGCACTGCTGTGTTTAATGTAAAACTGACTTTTAAGCGGAGCCTGCAGAGATGAAAACAGTGCACAACACACAGAGGCTTTCTTCCACTTTATTTGAATACACCACCATTTGAGCTTGTTTTGGTGAGAACAAATGTCTAATTTAGATAAATGCCAAGTCCATCTGGTTGGAACAAACAGATCGACTACTGTATGTTTATGGTGGCACTGACATGTTTCCACTCCTCAGTCACATTTTATGTAATGTAATATCGTAATTATCTATCTGTTGTTCTGTAAGTTATGTAAAAAGTCAGCCACATACCTGAGGCATGATGTGACAGGCAGCTTTCATCATTGTTTATATTAGATGCAGCCTGTTATTTTCAGCCTGATAATGCAAACCTTTCAGCCTCAGCAAGAGCGTCGCAGCTCTGTGTTCACAGTGCAGGCTCACTTCAGGCACAAAAACAAAAAGGATGTGTGTTTGGTGAGACTCTTAACTTTGGGCCCAGCTTTTAATTTATACAGCATATCCACACAACACATTCTAATCCTGTTCAAATGTTTGATTCTGCCACATTATATGAGCTCAAGCTAATGTAATATGCTATAGTAACTGGGAGTGCTAGTCTAATCATCCGGTTGTCACCGCACTTGAAAAGAAGACTTTGATGCAAGACGTGTAATGTTGAGTTAATGTCAACCTGCCACAACAAACTGCTGTTGGCCTGTATAAATCTTTTATTGAGTACAGTGTATTTCCTGCATAGTATGTTGTGCTAAGACTGTTTGATGGCAAAGTTCTTGATTAATAGGCACAATTTGATATATGTTTATGTGTCTTGAAGTTTTGGACTGTTGGATGGACAGAATGGGGAGTATGAATATGTCACCATGGGCTCTGGGATATTGTGTGTGTATTTTTACTACTTGAGATACAGAATGCACTAAATGAGTTAATAATCACCAAATCAGTGCTTAACAAAAGAAGATCAGTTGTGGCTCTAGTTGTGTGAGGTGTAAACCAAGTGTGAACTGTTATTATTCTAGTAATATTAGTCACCAAATGTTTTTTCACCTACAGTGTCTAAAGGCAGTGTCTGAGGCTGTTTCTGGTTTCCATAGAGACTTAGGGAGATCACCATAGTCCATATCCACCATATTTACTCCTAGTGGATACATAAATTGCCAAGAAATGTAGTAAATGATCATAATTACAAAATATACTGCAACCAGGTTTCTGAATATTACACAGCAAATACAATTTTTGATCTTAACCAATCAAAGGGTAAAAAGCTTGATGTCAATTTTCAATACAAAGCGGAAAATTTTGCTGTTTTTGTTTCACATCAATCCTTCCACTAAATGTCCTATTGTGCTTGGAAAGCAAACACTGTGTAATCCACTGTAAAAAAAAAAAAAAAAAAAACTGCTTCAACTGTAGCTCCTCATTTAACCTTGAAACAGGCATAGACTCCAGCCTCGATAGTAAGTAAGTAACATTTGTTTATAAAGCACAATTAAAGTGCTGTAAAATCAAAAACCAAATCAAAAACAGTAAAACAAGACAATAAAGACACAAAAACTGGTTTAAAAGACAAAAGGACAATAAAATAACAGGCAGTGCGGAGGAGATTTTGGTGGTCAAAGGTCAAAGGTCAGTGTTAACCTAACCCTAATCCTGGTGATAACTCAAGTATTCAGACACTAATCATGACACAATTTAACTGAAGCATCTAACAGGATAAAATGATGAAGTGATGACAATTTATATCCAAAAGGTCAAAGGTCACTTTCACTGTGACATCATAATGCTGTGCACACTTTATTCAGCGCTGTAACTCAGAAAGGAGAGATTGCGACCATATTTCCTGCAACTTGTCTGGTTGGTGGAGGCATGCAACCTCAAGGAGGTGATTCCAGTTTATCATATGAGCGGTTTCATTATTGCGTTCTCATTTGTCATCATCATACTGAATAGTATGACTGTCTCAGTTTCAGAAGAAAAAAGAAGTTGCGACGTCCGTCAACATGTTGATGTTTCAACCAAGCATCAACCTCCAGGGCTGAAAAATGAAGCCAACACGGAGGTGCTAATAACTGCAGTTCCTCTAATGACCACGAGAGTCTGGCTCCAAAAGTGAGTCAGTCCCCACAGACTCTCAGGTCTCTGTAGCTGGTGTCCTCCTTCATTACAACTACACAGGGGTGAAACTGTTTAGTTTGTTTTTATGTAATTTACCTGTTTATATTGTATTAAGGCTTAAAGTCATGTTTGCCACAAACCAGCATGCACAGAAGTCTGAACCTTCCATCTTTATTTACAGTCTACAGTCCTGACAGAAGCACTCAGTACTCATGAGGTGGATCACCCATCCTGGAACACCTCCTTCATTTTGTTCTCAACTACACACCTGTAAGTTTTCATGACTGTATTGTTCTGACAAAATCTGTCCACAGACAGACAGACACATAAACACCCGCCAGAGTACTCAAAACCACCTCTGTGGCAACAGAAGGTGTCTCCAGAACCACACTTTGCCTTGACGACACTGATACATACTCTCTCTCTCTCTCTCACACACACACACACTCACACAGGAGAAAGCAATAAAAACAAAGTGAACAACATGAATCCAATTTGTGAAAATAAGAGCTGTATGGTGAAGAATGTTAAGAGCAGACTTTCATCAGTCAGGTTTTACTGACCAGCCAAGCAGCACGGCTTCACAATTAATTCTCCTCTTTTTCTGTTCAGTGTTTTTCTTTCAGAGTAGGATCACAACATGCTTTTAATATTTCATACCTGCTTTCAGTAATTGACTCGGAGCTGAAAAACAACACGTGTACTTGCTTTAAAGGATTTATTTTGCATGTTTTCTTTTGCATAAAGATATTAGATACAAATATTCCGATCAAAACAAATCATGACTCAAGACACAGCCAAGACCTGAGAGCTGTGTTGTCTCCTCTTAAATGGGTGACTTGGCTTATTTGGCCACTTAACAGATGCGATCCAAAATCCAGCCTCAAATATTGGCCTCCAACTGCTCCACCTACTCCTCTGGCTTACCTGCAGCCATCTGTTGAGGGGCAAAAAAAAAACCAAACAATAAGAGACTTGTGGTTGCCGCTTGCCTTCTCTTTCATCTCTTTGTTTTTGAGTATATTAATTGCACAGCCTGTGCCCATATACCTTCTGTGATCTAGACGCTTCCTTTCCCAGATCCCTGATCTCTTCTCCCTTTCTTAACAACATCATTTAGTTTTTCCCAGCAAACAAATGAGAGCAGGAGACTTTTGGAAGCAGCATGAATGTAGAGAGATTAATGCTGAGAGAGTTGTGTGTGTATTCTGCTCATGGCAGCATGTTTGAGGTACAGTATATATGTCTGTAAGTGCCCTCAGCAATAACATGAGCAGTAGCATCTTAAGATCTGACCTTTAAAAGTTTTCTTTTTTTTCGTACTTCTTTGTTCTCTTTGCTGGGATGAACTGAGAGTCTCCTCGGTTGCAGAGCGCTCTTTTTTTAGTTTGAAGTGTTCTTATTGGCTGAAAAGGTTATTGATTCAGTTACAAATAACTATCTTGAATATTTTTGATTGTTCTGTTTCTGTGTTTTCAGAAAACAGTAGAAAATCAGACCAGACCATGGTGACATGTACTGCATGGTGGTTCAACACTGCGGGTGATTAGCTTAGCTTAGCATAAAGAGTGGACATAGGGGGAAACAGCTAACGTGGCTCTGTCCAAAGGGACAACAGTTATACTGAATGACCACTTTGTTTTTATTGGTTCTTATCAATCAGTTAATTCTTGTGGATCAAACTACATAAAATTCATATTTCTAGGTGACCTGTGGTTAGTGTGTTGGAACTGTTGTCTGTCAACACCTGTAACGTGTGTTTCCATCTGGGGTCATTTTCTGTGCTTCTATAAATTCTATTAAAACTGTTTATCGCTGATTTTATTAAGATTACATAAAAGATATGATGCTCATTGTTGCCTAGCTTCGTAACAGGCTAATTGTTGACTGTGGTTAGCAGAGGCCGATGTAGCTTTACGAATGAAGCCTCATACTGAGTGCTGCATGTTGTTTACAGTGCCAGCCCCCTCCAAACAACAGAGACAGGCTCAGGGAGAGAAGGAGCAGAGGGAGACAGCTAAAGGAAGTTTTTCACAGCTAGTTTCAAAGACGCACCTGGCCAACAGCTGACTGAAATATCAAGCAGCCGGTTTTTACACATCGTATCTCCACTGGGTATTTTTTACCTCTGCCAAGGGTGTTATGTTTTTACCCTTGTATTTGTTTGTCAGCAGGATTACTCAAAAAGTACTGAACTGATTTTCACTGAACTTGGTGGAGGGGCAGGGCACAGGTCAGGGAAGAAGTCATTCAGGTTTTGGGCAGATCTGAATCATTTCCTGTGAATATAATTTTTTTTCTCTGAGGTCTGGCATATGTTGTTTGACAATAGCCCTGGCAGTTGGCTGTGATGTGCCATCCTATCTGTCTTTGCATCTTGGTAGTTGGAGAAGTAGTTGGAGTAGAAGTTGGAGGTACTTTAGGCATATTTCAAAAGACAGTGAGATTATAATATTATGGTATCTACATTATAGCTAAATGAAAGGTGCAATTGTAACAATGTTGTAATTGAGCAATGCTTTTCCTTATGGTGATGTGAAATATTTTATTCTGTATATGGGACATTTTGATCTCCTCTGGTCAGTTTTTTCTTAGTTCATGCAGTTATTTAAGCCCCAGTCTGTGTGTCTGCATGCATGTAATTTTATGCATGTGATGCAATGTGTAAAAATCAGGAAGAGGAGTGGTAACACCGCCGAGGCCTTTCTTTGAACTGAGCCTTTGCCCTACAAAGTACAGTTGTGTGGTTGTGTTGCTCAGTAACAGTAGCTACTGTGTTCACAGGATTTCTGATCTCATCCAATCAACCAAAACTACACATTAACTGCAACTTCTGCAACTGTTACCTGGCCTTGTATCACATACTACACCATGTTGAGGCTGAAACTCCCTGTTCAAAATTTTAAATAGATTTTACTTTACTATCTCACTTTGTGCCAGTCATTCAGACAAAGGAGATTTTTTGATAACATTCCTCCCTTTTCTTTTATGAGGTGGTGAGTTTGGATGAAAAACCCAAACGGTTTAGTTCACAGTTGGTCCATGAACCTGAATACATTTAATGAGGTTGAACTACTCACCTTTATCTGTCCCCAAGTTTCAAAGTCACCTGATGGGTCTGCACTGAGATGGGACAGCTTTATTGTCTTCATAAACACCAGCTGAATGATACGTGTGGAAATTATTTCTTTTTTTATAGTCTTTTTCCATTAATTTCCAAGAGGGTCAGTGTCAGATCTGTTGCATCTGCTTCTGTAATTACACTATATTGCACTATACACTGTTTAAACAACTAAAATGTGAAATTTTGTAAACCATACATGCACAACTCTGGGTCCAACTCCAAATGTCTGAACTTTTGTTGCATGTGATCCTCTCTTTATCTCCTTATCTTTGCTGCTGCTGCTGCTCACTGCTTGTGATGTGTACACTTGAAATAGCTTGGGGGTGGAACTTTTTGTTTTGTTTTTTTTCCTTTCCAACAATTTTGTCATTAACCTCAATCCAAGCGCTTCTTGACATTGGCAGAGTCAGCTTCCTACATCATCCGCCTGTGCTCTGACTGGACACATCTAAACATAGTCCTGGACAAACAGCATCATGCAATTTTCCACTTCTGCTGTGAATTACAAACACTGGTGAGTGCACAGCCCATGAGAAATACTGGCTTACCAATTTCCAGACCCTATAATAAAGTCTAATGGGACCATTGTGGCCATACAGCACAGGTATCACTGCTCAAACTCCATGTTACTTACAGTGACGGTGCAGTAGAATATGTAGGGATTATTTCATAGATGTACAATCAAGGATTTGCCGACTGGTGTGGTGGGTATACAGGACTCAGCACTTGCAAAGTGAAAGCTCTTGTCTGTCTCTTCATCTCTCTCTTGAGGAATCTCTGGATATTTGTCTGTGTGAGTGAAAAAAAAACTGATAACGCTGATCCAGTAATTTATTCACACAGATATTTAAAGTAACTTAGAAAATGGCTGATGCAGAATCAGATTTTAACTTTCTCAGATTGGGACAGTCATATCCTTGAGGCTACCCTGCGGCTATACTGAAGGCCATGCATTGGTAATGCCCCCTGGGAAGGTGGATGCCAGCCAGTGGCATCCATAATTCTTTTCTGCTTGAGTGTCCCCGACAGGAAGCACAGGAAAAAAAGGCTGGGGCACTCACCTTTTGTGTGTTCATCTAGCTCAATATTAGAGATTGACAGAGGCCGCTTTGCTCTCTTAGTAATAGCTGTGGTGCATATTGCTGTATGAAGCTGATTGGCCAATGGTTTCACCATGTCTGATTTCCTCCCACAGTATGCTTGCACTCCCATGTCTCCCTATCATCAAATGTCAGCTGAGACCCATTCGGAGAGGCGCATAGTCGTATCATAAATGGTGTAATGCATCCTCATCGTCCGTGCCTTTTGTGCCGCCTTTCCCCACTCAGTGTACGTCCTCCCACACAGAGCAGATACGGTGGACAGGTTCATTGGTATGTACATGGTGTTCTAAAATAAGCCAAGCCCACACTGGGATCATCAATAGGCTGACACGCTGCTGTGCTGTTGCAGCCAAGAGGTTAAAATAATATCTAAATCAGGACATTCTGGGAAGTGCGAGACTGAAATGAATCACTACTGTCTCATAGCATTTTCTCCCGCACCTCTTTGAGAATCCTGACCTGCTGTATCTCTCCCCACCAGATGGTGGGCCTCTTTGGAAGTTGTTTTCACAGGGGTTCCTTTTGCTCTATAACTAGGTACCACAAGCACAGGGAAATTATATTGCCATTAGTATGCTAAGAGATGCTAAGGTATTCTTTTTTTCATAAACCTAGAGCTTGTTTTCTCTGACTCATTGTCAGATTTCTCCCGAACAGAAGTGGGTAATTCAAAAGAGGGGAAAAAAACTGCAACATTAAAATCAATACTGCATAACATCTGCAGTTATTGTGGTTCTAGTATTTGTGTTGTATCCAGCATCCCATGAGACTTATAATTCAGTGTGAAATATGCAGTGTATGACAGCGTGATCTATACAAAATTACTGGAATTAGGAGGGAAGATGCAATGTTCGATAGCAATTTTTAATGCATTGTGTATGGAAATGTATTCTTGTAAACAGTCTGGGGATTGACCTTTTCATGTGTTAAAAAAAAGAGAGAAAAACTCTTTAATTTCAGGACTGTTCCCCTTTTTTTCCAATAACGCCCCTCACTGTCAAAAAAGGGTTACACAAGAACAGAGGAGGACAGGCACAAAAGCAAAGTGGGGGATTACACCAAGAAAACCAATATCATGGTCAACAAACGTTAAACCATTATGTGGAGGTCTTTATTATGTTGTGGTGGTTTAGGTCATTTCTGCTCCTCAGAGGGCAGGTAAACACAGATAAACGCTATATACCATTTCTGAGTGAATGCCTTCATCTTATGGTGAAGTGTCTCTATCCACACTATATATAAGCCTGGCTCTGCACAGGATTGCAGCCTCATGTATACTGTACATTAGGTGAAAGGTTTCTGGAATTTGAATCAGTTTTGGCAGCACAACCAAGTGATTTCAGGACTCGTTCTGATGGAACCTCTGTTTGTCAGCATAACAAACAAACAAACAAACAAACAAACAAACAAACAAACAACCAAACAAACAAACAAACAAACAAACAAACAAACAAACATATTTTGCTATGTGGTCCATCCACCCAGAAAGGATTGTAAAAGGAATTTTCTGCCAGCTCTTTATGCATGATATAATCCATTGTATTATCACCCATACTCAGATGTAATTAATGTACATATATATTTTTATTTCCATATATGAAATACAGTATATTTACATATAAAACATATACTGTACATATGTATGAAATTATTAAGAATTATACGCATATAGAATTTTTATATGTATGTTGTTTTAATAAACTTATATAAATTAAATAGATATAATTAATATATATGGTCACAAGATGTTATACCATTTAGAAATTCAACATATAGACATTTTTAATATATGTACATGTACAAATTTTACTATAGGGATTTCATATATGTTATAAACGTATATCTTCATGTATCCAGAGGATGTATATATGTGCTAATCATATAGGTGACATATATGGCAATTGTTATTTAATTAGCAATTGTTGGGACACGAGTCGAAGAAGCACACTGCTATCTTTTCCTGTTTTTCTCCTGTCACTGTCTGACAGGGAGTGGCAGGCAGTGACAGAACAAGAGATAAAGTGCTGGCACGTCTTTACAGGTGACAACAAATGAATTAAGTGACTTTTTTGTACAACTCCCATATCTCAGCATACAGTTAACATGTATATCTACTTTGTTGAGAATATCATTCTCATACGTTCCATATCAACATGGCCTTTTTTTCCTTGACAGCATTAGAGAGTATAGTATTTAGCAGTGGCTTCATTCTCACCTCACTTTGATCAAGTTTTCCTTTTCACCGTGTTAATCACTGTTGATATATGATCCACCCCTCTACCAAGTTCCACCATGTAAATCCACTTTTCAACTTGAACCACATCTAGATCATTTTATTGTGCTAGTAATTATCTTTTTAATATCCCAACATCTGGATTTTAATTTACAGGTAGCCTGCTGGAAGTTCGTCGAGGTCGGACCCAGTAAATTCATGGAAATAATCATATCCATCGCCGCTGGTGGAAGAGACAGAACCCGAGCTTGTAGATCCCTCAGACAGGCTTATTATGAGACCGAGACTCAGACATGTTTGACCTTTTAGACTCTCCAACCTGAGCATAAGGAGGACGTCATTAAGAATTCAAGGTCAGAACAGATAGACTGCAATCAGTTAATGACAGGGAGACCTTCCTGCTTGTCCTCTGAAGAGTTGGTCTTGAAAAGTGGCTAATATGGCTCTATTCATTTAGAATACATTTCCTCTTCCAGGCAATTTCATTGTCCCTCATTGTTCAGACAGCTGCTTCTGTGCCGCAGCCCTTAATGTTTGGTCTATTACAGGTCCTATCTTTCAAACTTTTTCTGTGTTTTATTTGAAGTGTTAATATCCATAAGAAGATGTACTTGTGATTTTAAGAAAACACCACCAAAAACCATCTCAGTGTAGTTTAATCTCTAGCAACAGCAGGTGTTTTGTGTCAGTTGTTTTCTGAGTGATGCAGGGCCAGGCCAAACACAGGTGATGGATTGAAGCCGAATACTGTCACTCGGTAAAACTGGATATCATTCCTTAACTGTGAATAAGCAAGTTTGCAATCCACCTGCAGCCGTAGAGGAATAGTGTTAAAAGCAGAAACGATTGAACAAAAGGAGTCCTAAATAGAGATCAAATAAAAATGTAGCGGCTCGTTTTAAGGCTCAGTTTCTGAATACAGGCTGCGTGCCTTTCTCTGTGGACTGAGCGTTTTCATACATTGACAGTATTTATATAGAACCTTGACCTGCTTTATAATAAGACATTTCAGAGAAATCTCACTTTCTACAATATAGGCCCTTAAAGTAGAAGTCAAATGAATTCTCCTATTATTGATTTTCTTGTACTTTGTGATGGCTTCACTAACAACAGTCACGAAGCACGCCAGTGTTAAGACCTGTTACAGGAGAACAGATTGTATGTGGTTACCGGTGATTTCTTTAGATGTACTTTTTCATAGGCTTTGATTAACAACAACATATACATTAACATATTAGTTAATTTGAATTGAGAAAAAAAAAATTAAAATAAAGATCTATAGGTAGATTTAAACTCAATAATGGTTTTATTGAATTTTAAAATGGGCAATTTTCCATTTAGATTTAATTTATTCCCCCATATAACACATGCACACACATACACAAACACACACAAGCACACACACAAAGGTTACGTCAGCATGATAAATTTAAATTCATACAAGTCAAATACACTGATTCATTGCCTCTAATTTCTTTCTTTGTGGGGTGTCTTTTATTTATTCAATTTTCCTTGGGGCTCTTGGCTAAAGTTTTGATCCTTGGGTTTTGAGGGGGTTTTGTGTGGGCTGCATGTGGGGTTGGGGTGTTTGCATGTGCTTAACTAAGCCAAGCAAGTTAGTTGTAAAGTTAATTAACAGTAACTCCTAAGTGGTTGTGATTTTAAATCCCCCACAAACCCCCTGCAGCAAGCCGGAGGGGAGGCTTGTGATTAGGATTTCTCTTAAGTGGCTCTCCCGCCTACGTGCACACATGAATCACTGCATCGTTTTGGCTTGCCATCAGATCCTACACAGGCAAAACTGTGCAGGCGCAAATCTGCACCACACATTTTAAGCTCAGGAAAGTCATATCCTCCCTCCAGATATAATGAGATCCTCCGGCGCAGCCAGTGCAGGTTAGTGGTGCAGGAGCATTTGCTCCCACTCTGAGCCTCCCCTTCTCCTTTCAGTCTTGTCCCAATCAGACACTTATAAGGAGCAGTGGACCCACCAGATCTAAAGCTGAGCCTTGTTCAAAGTGGGAAATCACATATTCCCACCTGTACAGGTCATCAAGCTCCAGAAACCTGTGACAAACAACATGGTTGCTTGTTTTTTTTTTGTTTTTTTATCCACCACAGTATAACAGCATTTGGCTTGCTATAGAATTAGCAGCTTTACACAGTAATCAAAATAAATAAAACTGTTTTAGTCTGAATTCACTTTTCATAAGCAGTTTATAAAGCAGTTAAAAAATGCTTTAATAACAATGGTTACTTTCCACAGGGAAATTCAGCATTCGCATTTGACATAACAAGGATAGTGAGTTATTTTGTCACTGTTGCAGAGTGGCTGATCACATACAGCAGGCTCCCACATTTTCATTACATTTCTCCTGAATTAAAATAATGTAACTTTATGTAAAAATGCAAATTTGCCCTATTTCTTTTTTTTTTTAGCATTTGGGGCAGTAGAATTACATGGATATATTTGCAAATGTACATGAAGAATTTGCTCGATGTGAGAGATGGGCAGATGCTTGTTAGGCTGTTCAGCTACTGACTACAGTCTCAAACAGATATGTTAGAGTCCTGATACAGCAGTGTTACAACTGCTAAATAAATGACATATATGAGTAAATTATTCAGAATTTAAGAAGTAATGAGAACTTCACTATATAAAATTTTGACTCTAAACTGAACTAAAATGCAAAACTAGGACCACAGTCTAAATATACAGTGACTTCAGACGCCTTCACTTGTTTCACACTTTCTCTTGTTGCAGATTTAATTCATAAGGCACTCAATAATTCATAATGACAAAATGAAAACATGTTTTTAAAATGTTTTGAAAATTTATAAAAAATCAAAAACTGAAATCCTTTATTTACAAAGGTATTCAGAGCCTTTGCTGCAACTCCAAACTGTGGTCAGGTGCTTCCTCTTTGCCTTAATTATCCTTGAGGTGAGTCTAGAACTTGAACTCAATGGGAGTCCACATGTGGCAAATTGATCCCACAATTCACAAAAACCAAGTCAAGGAACTCTCTGTGGATTCCTACGATAAAACTGTTGCCAAGCACAGATCAGGGCAAGGGTATGAAACCATTTCTAAAGCTCTGAGTATTCCCAGGAGAGCAGTGGCCCTGATAATTATGAAATGGAAGACGTTTGGAACCACCAGGACTTTTGAAGTCCTCTTTAGAGATGAAGAACCCGCCAGGAGGATGACCAGCAGCCCATCAATCAGGCCTTTGTGGCAGAGTGACTAGATGGAGACCACTTGGATTAAAGTCCATATGACAGCCTGCTGGAGTTTGTCAAACAGCATTTAAAGGCCTCTGAGAGCAGGAGGAAAAAATTCTCTGGTCTGATGAGACAAAAACTAAACCCTTTGGGCAGATTTCCAAATACTACTGTGTCTGCTGAACCTTGCTTGTTTCATTTTTGACCTTAACCACATGATTATTCTTGTAACCATGACAATGAAGCCCCCTTAAACTTAACAAAGAAGGCATTTTAACCTGAACCGTAGTCTCTCCCTAAACCTAACCAAGTTATGTTTGTGTCTACACCTAACCAAACTTTAACCTGGTGTGTTTAATTGAGAAACCTAAAAGTCTGGCAGATACTGTAGGTAAATTGCATTGTACTGACACAGGAGATATTCATGGTTATGTTAAGGTGATCATTTCTTTTTAAAGTGCAGGCTTACTTCCTGTTACATTGTGTCTATGGCAACTTATCAAAAGGTTGAATGACAGGCTCATTTTGCCCAAAGCAGTTTTGACAAGACACAAGTAATTGGTACCTCAAAATTTGCACTATTCATTAATTTCATGACCTTTCCTTGCGACTGTAAATTGGTTTGGTTGGTTGGTTTTTGACTTCTGATTTGTGGAGATAAATTAGTGTGAGTCTGATGTGGCAGAAAAGTCTAAGAAGTCGCTTGCATGAATTTTGGCTAATTTTAAGGTCAGATAGTGATGAAAATCAAACTTGAAGGTTTATACTATACAGGATTTATCTGTTATTGTTTGGGAAACACACCATTCAAAGTTGGCCCCTGCTCAATTAGAGAGAGAGAGAGAGAGAGAGACAGACAGACAGACAGAGAAACTGCAAATACAAACATACCCACACGTTTTTTGGGTTTTTTTTTCCTGCAGAAAATACCTGTGAGAGTCTTGAGAATTATGAAGGTACTGTATTGTTAGGTGGATCACAGTCTCATTTTATTTTCCCCGACACTTTAGCTGTATTTTAAGTCTAAAAGCATTGTGGGAGATCACTGTGGTATTGTCGCGTTAGAAACAAGACATTATCTTGATACAGACGAGGGGAGGAATGCCAGGGAGAGAAAGCTAGCTACTTTTTCTGTTGGTAATTACAATCTCAGTTTCAGATCAATCTGGCTTTGTCATGCACTGTCTCTGAAATAGGTCCTCGCCGTGAAAATGAGACTCTGGAGATTCTTGCATTGGTGTTAATATTTTGTTTAGCATCTAGAAGTCGTTATAAATAATGATATAATTAACCATAATGTTTGTATTTGTGATTTCTGAATTCCCAGAGTCTGATTGATGTAATTTAAAGAACAATTGAAATACAGGGTAGAATAAAATTACAGCCAATTCATCATCATGAAATACCATATTTCTTATTCCCAAATGCTGAAGAAAAGTACATAATATGATCAATATTTTTCCATTATGTTCTCACACACACAGGCTGTCTTTGTCAAGCTTGAATTGAAAGTTGCCTTTCTCTTTTTCTTCTTGGGATTGTAGTGCTACATTTTTCTTGTTTCTCCTGATGTTGTGTTGTGGTTCTCCACACATACACTGACCACGCACACACGCACGCACGCATGCAGACACACACACGCACGTACGCACGCACGCATGCACAGAATTCAGGCCAAATGAGAGCTGAAAAGCATGCTGTCTAATCATCCCATGAATACAGTATCTGCAGTGAAAAAAGTGGTCAGTGATGGTTTAGGTCACACACACACACACACACACACACACACACACACACACACACACTCTTTTGTATGTCTCATGCTAATCCAGTGCTTTCTGCTTTTACCAACACAAAAGATCTTCACATTGTGCACTCCGAGGATGAAGGAGGAAACTGTCAAACCTGCAGACTGGTAAACACAGACCTCATCAGATGCTGAAGCTTCGTACTTTCCTTTTTTTGCAGAGTACCAGATCGATATCACCAATTATCAGAACATGTTGAGGTAAACAGAGTTTCTCCATTTCCAACTCTAGCTCAGAGTAACTCAGTAAGAACTTGTTCTTCAGGAGAGGTATTTTGTCATTTGGTGTAGACTCCAGAGGGCCCAGACTTCTCCGACAAGTTTACCTTTATGTGATGGTGGTGCTGAATTAATGAATAAACTTCATTAATCTCAGAGGATTGTGGTACTTTGCAAACAGCAAGGAAGACACCAGAAATTAAACATTTTAAATGACAACCCCCAGTCTTTTTGCATACAGGCTAGAAGCAGGCAGAAGCTCAGTTCCTCTAACGACAGTCAGTGTCCATCTTAGACCTAACCCCACTTCTATCATCGTCAGTACTTCCACAAATAAAAAACAGTCACAAAACGTAACACATAAAACTATGAAGCCAGTCATTTTACTCAAAATATAAATTTTCCTTTTTTTGAAATAAAAAGGAAACAGCTTCACAGTGGTGGCTAACACTATGATATCTAACAACAGTCAGTCTTCATTGTCTTTTAGGTCTGTATTTATTTCACACACAGGTGATTATGTGAGTCTTCTGAAGTGAGAAACCAAAAGCAATGAACAGTCACATGGCTGCTTGAGAGAAAGTCTTGGTTATCATGATCACTGCACATACTCTTGACTGCATGGTTGTTGCTGTGAATTCAGGTGATCAGAGCAATAAGACTGATCCTATAACAGTAAAGTCATGGTGCCATGAAATAAAAACAAAGCTGAAAGAGGCTCAAATGCTCCAAAAAGCTGTGGGTAACTACAGAGTCAGATGATACTTCTCTACTGGGACTAGCAGAGATTGGAATCACATTGCACATAGTCATTTGATTAATTGTTAATGTGAAAACATTGATGACTGCAGATGAACTTATTCTTGTGAATGCCAATTTGCAGAATATCAGAACTTTTGTGATTTGAGTCTTGACAAACACTATTGATTTACTGTTACTGGAAAGAGTTGTGGATCATATCATAGTTAATGTGTGGTTGTTTGTCTCAGTGTCAGCTGGGATTGGCTCCAGCCCCCACCCCCACCACGCGACGCGGTTTCAGATAAGCGGTATAGAAAATGGATGGATAGATGGAATGTTGCTTACTAATAAAACAGACATCTTAGATGTCATTCCTTACTGATCACTGTTTAGCAAATCAGAGAGAACAGCTCAACCCCAAGAAAAATATGGAATTTAATATTTAAAAATGTGCAAACCAAGAGAGCATCTGTCTGCAGCAGCAGCAGGGAGTAGAAAATGTTGTAATCCTATTAAAAGTGAGCAGACTTCATGCTGCAGATGTAATAGAGTCCACTTTGTGGGGAGAGCAAGCATCTTATATCTCACCTAACCGAGGACCGCTGTGTTTGCTGGGTGAAAACATTTTCTCCTCACTGTCCCATCTCCTGCTGAAAAAATTCACACAATGCACTTTGCTCTCATGCTGCACCCAGCGGCTGCCAAGTAGCCTGCAATGCAAAATATGAGTCCAAAGGCTTTTTTAATCCATAAAAAGCTTTGTCTGCTGTGTGTTCTATCAACAGCTTTTACATTCTCCTCAATTACTTTCCAACTCTGATGAAACTGCTGGCAAGTAGCTTTGTGTTTGCATGGTGGTACTCTTTCCTGTAATTTTATGTTCCTTTCACTATCAACATCATTGCTTATGGCAAGTCAAAAGCCACAGAATTATATTATCTTTAAAATAGGAACCCCACAGATTTATCTCTTAATCTTCCAGAGTTTTGTGTGTTTCAGAGAGAGAATTATTATTATTATTATTATTGTTATTATTGAATTACTAAAATATAGTGATCAAAAACTCAAGGAGACAAAGCAGAAGATTGTTATTCAAATGTCCATTTGCATGAAATATTGACACTTACCACTTCCCAAAAATACATTTGCCATCAAATTATTTTATTTCATTATGTATTACATATTGTTGGCAGTTATTGCAACATGACTGGACATGCACAGGTGATTCTAACCGAGGGACTTTGGTTACATCCAGTCAAACAGATTATATATTCTTACTATGCACCTGTTGTTTTTGGTCTGTAACGCAATGACAAAATGACAAAATCACAAGATTATGTCCATAATCATTTAATTACTGAACTAAAATCTGGTCCCTCAAATATAAACCATCATTTTATCTTCAGTGTAGGCTTGTGCTGATATCTGATATTATCAAATATTGCAGTATTTCCCGCCAAAATGTAGTTTTTTTTCTTTTTTGTTTTTCCACTTCTGCACTGTCTGCCCAGTGCAACCCTCATTTCACTGCAACTGTGCATTGTACCCCAGCATATGACTGCTTTTTAGTGGCAGTGTCACTTATACCTGAAACATGAAATACAATAATTTATCAATAAAAATACATGTAGTAGTATGATAATATCATATATCACAATATTTGGGCTGGACTCAGATATCGCCCCAAGCCTACTCTCATGCCATCTTTACTTCACATTTAAAAGGAACAGTTTTGTTGATGAGCTTTTCTGCACCATCTAGCTTGACCTGGGTTGGTTTACCAATCTAAGGAACAATATAGATTGAAATTCTTTCTTTAAAAATTGCCATCTCTTGTCATTATCTTGGAAAGCCTTTAAAGTCCAGGTCTTGCTCAGAAGGTTGGCCAGCGGCTCACTGCTCAGTAGCATGCAGGGGGATTAGCTGGACAAACAAAAAATGGAGTTGTGTAACTTTACACTCAAAAGACGGAGAGAAAGACAATGATCTTTAGTTGTATACCCTGTTGTTGGTTATTCAAGCTGCATAAAAACATATTTTGAGGATCCCTAATGAATCCAGTGTTTGTCATTTCTTTGTCCGAGACTACAGGAAATGGATTACTGGCATCAGAGGGCATCTGCGTGCAACAAACAGACATGGTGCACATGGTAACAATAACTCTACCAGTGTGTTCTTAAGTTATCCCCACTGCCACACACAACCACACAAACAAACACGTACCCACCCAGTTCAGCAGGCAAGTTAAGGTCATGGATCTCTGTGTGCTCTCCTGGTGCCTGTCAGACTAAAGAAAAATTAAAGGTGTTCAGAGAAAGCTGCAGAGAGGTGCTTACTGCATGATGCTGATAACGCTACCTGCTCCCTCCCACCACTCCTTTGTTGTGACTTTAAAGATATTGCTCGACTGGATCTGGGGGGACCCCTCCCCTTCTCAGCAATGACACAACAGACTCTGTTTGTATGTTTATTTCAAGGTGTGTGTCCCTGTCTCTTTTTGTAGGAAACATAATTGCAACTTGGTTATCTTTGCTTATTAATATAATGAGGAAATGTTCATTTACCCATTTATGCAAATGTTGATACTGAAGGTATCAATAACGTTCACAGACAATGTGTTTGTTTTCTGCCAAAATATCTGATGTTGCAACACAATCCCCATGTGTAGAGACTCAGCATTATTAAACTGTTTTATGTTTCTGTTTAGCCTCTGACAGCTGGTTAAGGTTAGAAAGAGATCTTGGTCTGGTTCAATTCAGTTTTAATCAAGTTCACAGTGACTTCAGACACAACTTGTTTCTTTACATTTAACAAAACCACCATCTTTCCCTCAGCTTAACCAAAGTGCTTTTTTGGCTGAACCACCACAGCAGGGCCGACCCTATCACCTCGAATGTCCCTGACTGACTGGATGTATTTCCACCAATGGTTAGCCGAATGCCATGTCACATCATTTCAGGCACAAACAGGTTCTATTACGGTGTTTACATCCTGCAGAGTTGCCAACTTAGTACAATGTCGCTAGTCTAAAGACTTTTTTTCAAACAACACTGAGAAAAAAACCTGGTACATGACTGGACTAGCATGGATGCCTGCTGGGAGCTCAGGGCTACACCTCTTGTTATGGGCAGTCTACCCAGCCACTCTGGCTTTACAGCTACTGTCAAACTGCAGGGAAGCAGAGGAGCACTTCAAATACACTGAGCCTCAGCTCCATTACTACGTTCATAAACTACGTTCATTACATGTATCATTATTACTAAAGGAGGCAGAGGAATAAATAAACATGAGACACACTGAGCAGATACAGCACGAGAGAGAGAGAGAGAGAGAGAGAGAGAATTCATCACTAACTGCTAAAGAAGCTAGCAGATCTGAATAGCATGTAAACAAGAGAAACACCAGCAACTGGAAATGAGACAATACGCTTACTGCAGCACAGCAATAAAAGCCCTGTAAATAAAGGGTTTCTGCCCACTGAAATGCTATAGAGCTTTAATTTGAAACAATTACAGGAAGTCTCGAGTTTGTATTAACACATAATGCAGTTACTTTAAAACAGGAGCGACTGAAAACAAAGCTTCATACTAAAATACCACCATGACCAATTCTACATATCACACAGAGGAAGTTAGAAATAAATACCTGGCTCTGAAAAAAGTCTGTTATGTTCTGGAGTTGAGTAAATAAAGACTGAACTGTTGTGGACCCCAGATGCAGGCTGTGCTCTGTGTGAGACACAAAATAAGAAACATATTCTGTCTCTTCTAACTTTCTCTCTGAGTGATCATTTTATAAATGAATACAGCTGAAATCACAGCTCAGTCTTTTGTGTGTTTGGTGATTTTGTCAGATGACGTCGTGGTTATTTTTAACCACAAGCGGTCCAACCATATACTAGGTTTTGACCTAGCCTTGTTTGGCCAAACTTAGTGCAGACGTTACTGTGGATGTGAATCTCAGTCTTGTAACGGTGTTACAGTTGTGTACTTCGTATGTCCTCCATCCACCCCAGCCACCTCGCTGTTGATTACTTGACATTACTGGGAAACAGGTTAGTAGTATATTAAGATAATTCTGGGTTTAGTTTAATTTTGGTCAGTGCTGTCCCCTCACAGCAAGAAGGTTCTGGGTTTGAACCCCAGGACTCTCACCTTTCTGTGTGGAGTTTGTATGTTCTCCCCGTGTCTGTGTGGGTTCCCACAGTCCAGACAAATGCACATTAGGTTAATTGGTGTCTCTAAATTGCCTGTAGGTGTGAATGTGAGCATGTCTGGTTGTTTGTCTCCATATGTCAGCCCTGTGATAGACTCGACCTATCCAGTGTGTAGCCCACCCTCACCCAGTGTCACCTGGGATTGGCTCCAGGCCCCCCCATGACCAAATTCGGATTATAGATAATGGATGGATGGATGGATGGATGGATTAAGGTAATTTCCAGTGGACAGGGCTGGTATGAGACAGGTACAGGCCTGTATTATAACTAAATCAAGATGTTGGAAAGTGGTGAGACCCTTCAGATTCAGAGCTCAGTCAGTGTTTGCAGGGGGTTGATATGTATGTGGTGGGAATGAGGTTTAGCCTCGATGTGTATGGTCTCTTGAAGACATAAGAGGAACGTTTGCGGCATATTAAATGGTTTCTACAGTACGTGCTCATAATGTCATGGGACTCAGGGTGGATCCGGTATAGTAAAGGAGACAGGGTTGTGTCTGCTTATTCTGCTCTGCTGCAGCCAGCACTTTATACAACAGGATTTGCCCGACTGTTCAGCTGAGAGCAGTGTACTGTGCAGTTGCTCAGAAGGTCCCGCCAGGTGATTTTTTTTCTCCTGCATTTTAATTCATGTTGTTTGTGAAAAAAGCAGACACTTGAACCAGGCCTGGTAGACATAGCGTGCTTCTCTTAAATTATTTATGCCAGTTCAAGGTCAGAAAAATAAAGACTCTAATAAAGATCTGAAACATCAAAACCATGACATTAAACACACAAAAGAGCAAATGTACACATCCAGGGGAAAAGTGATAATATAGCAAAAGTACAAATAGACATATCATTTCATGCCTTAACATCATATCACACAAACCATTCCTGGGCACACAGATGCATATTTTTTGTGCTGGTGCACATTATCATTTTGTGCTTGAGCCTTGTCTGCACTGCATTTGGTCAGGTGGCTATGTCTTACATGTGTATGTGAAAATTGTGAAATAGTATAGCACAGTTACCTGTTTGGAAGCAGAGGTTTTCACGTGATGAGCTGATTCACAGGGAGCTGGCAGATGGATCGGAACGCACGTTTAACACTTGATGGCCGGATAAATAGTGTTCACTGTGCTCTTGGCAAGCTCACTGATTTCTTTTATCCTCAGGAGACAGGTGAGAAAGGCTGGCGATAGAAAGGCTTGGTAGAAAAAAGTGCGTGTGTGTTCGTGTGTGGACAATGGCCATGTTTTATACGAGAAGTGACTCATCTTTATATTCACTATATTCACATGCTTTTGCATGTGAGCAAGGCTGAGAACAGAAAATGAACCAGTCTTGATTGTTTGACAGCATGGTGCTTTTCATCATGAAAAACAACATGGATTCATCATCTCGCCTCTCCTGCACAACCCACTGACCAATGAGATGACCAATACCCAATCAAAATGGCAATATACATTTGATTAAAGACATAAATAGATATTACCCTGAGTCACGGTGGACTCACTCATTGCTTGCACCCCCCCAAATTCATTTATTTGGGCTGTGATATAACTCAATAGCCATAAAATGCAGAATGGTAATGACTCAAAGGTCAGAGGCATAAGTCCTGGTGGAGGTGCCATTTGTTTCTTAATACGCTGAGAACTCTAACATTATTGATCTCTCCCAACGCATGACTTTGAAAAGTAATTACTAGGTTATATATGATGAGATCTCCCTCCCCAAGGGGTAACTTTATTACTACAATATAACATCCTCTCTCCACCCCTAAAGAAATACAAGGTAGTCAATACAGCACATCAGTTGTTTGCATAGAGAAAGGATGAGCACATTCAATGACAGGGCCAATTTATTTTTCATCGCTATAGAAGTAAGACAGTGAAGGGGAGGTGGTGAAAGAGGTGAAAAGGAAGCGTTCTCTTCACAAACATATTCTTTAGCATAATGCTGGGGCTCACAGGAGCACTCCAGTGGGAGAGCGTCAAGAGTCAGAGGCAAGAGGGAAGAAGAAAAGGCGAGAGAGGAGCAGATGGGGTGAGATAAGGCGTGTGTGAGGAAGGGAGAAAAAATAGTGAGAGTGTGTTGAGGGAATGAAAAGGGAAAACAGGGTGGAGCAAGGCGGGAGAAAGCAGGAGAGTTGGGATTACTATGCTCCATGCTGTTTCGCATGGCTCCTCTTCCCAATAGCCTGAAGCGACCACAGGCTCAGATTTGGGCTGCCAACCAAAAGGTGGATATCAGCATTCCTTTGAGCCTTCCTGCCTCCTTCCCCCCTAACCAGACTTCACACACGCTGCTTCTATCAACTTAGTCTGTGCAGCTCTTTGAAGTGTTGGCTATGAGACGCTTTCGTGCAGTTTTAAATTCCCTTCTGCAGGTTATGGCAGTGCTATTACAGTAATTGTCAGTTAGTACAAGGTCCTACAGAGCCAGGTGAATTGATTGCGCATATGGCCGTCACAAACCACCTCGAACTGGCCATGCAAAGCATGAAAACTATAAATACATTTTAAGAGGGTTGTTTAGAGTTCAGCCTGTTAAAACTGCTTTATGTTACAATTTTAAACATTATTATAAATTACAATAAGCGGCCTTAATCTCTCACATCTGATATTGTTGTAGACATTTCTCATACTCCCCGCTGCTATTTAACCCTTCCTCTGTGAATGTGCTGCTCACTGTGCATTTGTTTTACCTTTAGCTTTACTGACGCAGGTAGGCTGAGGCTTTCACCTCCATTCATGCAAGTAAAGCAAATCAATCTTCCTTTGAGCCATAAATCAACACAAGATTTCCCGCCAAATCCGACTCGATGGCGTGCGGAGGAAAATGTTTCAAAAACCAACCCTCTCGCCTAGAAACTGCATTAACATTGACATTTGCATTAGCTATCACTAGTTTGCAACAGCAAACATGTTTTCACAAAATTGTACACTCAAGAAAATGATATGTGTATTTTAATTGCATATAAGAATTTCTACATTAGATTAGACAGTTTTGACAACAACTAATAAATTTAATGTGATGCATATTTGTCATCCAGTATGTTTAAAATTCTTAATAATCAGCAATACCAATAATAATAATCATAATCATAATCATAATCAACAGCATTAACCAATAAAGCCTGTTTAACTGTTTAACCTTGTTCATGTGCCCATATGATGTTTCTTATATAATACAAGACACATTATGGGTGAAATAATCAGTCAACACCATGACTAAGTGTTGACCACCTTGGAACTGCAGGGAACCAATAACAGTCTCATAAAAACAGATTCAGACAGTCAGGGATTCAAACGTCAGATAACCTAAGGAACCAATCCTGTCAACTTGTCAAAATATTAATCATATCAGAGTATTTTTACATATTTAAAAATTTGTGGAGAGGAACTTTAAAACATGTCTATAAAGGAACTGTTATATTTGATACTCTGTTACTATTCTATATTCTCTACTATTATCTAACACTTAGCTGCATGGATGAGGTGTTTCAGTGTCGGTAAGAAGCAGTGTATAGTGCATGTTGCTAGCTTTAAGATAAAATGATATGATCATATAACCATGTTGTTAACTTCCTGGCCTTTGCTGGTACTATAAGAATGAGCTCTACCATTGTAAGGAATTACCCATATTCATCATCCACACATACAGTTTGGAAAAAACACTCATTTTGCGAAGGTGTGTGTTATGTGTCGTTCTGCAGCTGCCTCATAAAATCCCAGTGCTGCTTTGCTTTTCCTACACACTGCTCTCTCTCCCTACTCATATTATGGGCTCATCCCCAGAGAATTCCAATTTTCCACTGAAAAACTTTGTTCCTCACCGTTAATTACAGTAGGCCAATGTTTTCTCTCACCCTTAATTACAATTCAGAAAACAATTACATATCATTCAGGCAGCATGATTACCTCCTGTCACTCCAGCCTTCCGTGCCGTAATTTAATATTTTGCTCAATGATCACTCAGAGGATTCATAAAGGCAAAAGAGGCTCCCACTTACAGTGCATTTCCTAGTCATCAGCCACTCTGCTTGTTCGTCTGATAAATGCCGGGTAGAGGGAGGCACTCTGGTTTGACAATGTGCCATTAAGCCATCTACAGACCCACTCTTGCAGGCTGTCGGTGATTAATGTCTTCTCCTTCTCCCCATTTAGCCCCTCAATAATGAACCTGAATTAACAAGTCTTTGCTTCTAGTGACAAAAGCTGCAAACAGTGACACTTTCCATATGAACACAAACCCAGACACAAAAAGCCGAAGCACCTCTTTTTGAAGTAGTGATGACAGATAACATTGGACACAACATTCAACATTTGTTTTCAGTTGTGATTTGAAGTGTAACATAAAAATAAACAAGAACAAAAAAAACCCACTAAATGTTCTGAAGGCCTTATGTGGCTTAAAATTGAAATGTTAGGACGGGGAACTGTCAAAGGATAAGAGCCTGTCCATCAAGCTGTCTCCATACTGAGGGGATAAAGATGTTTTCTGATCTGTTTACTTCATAAATAATTTATGAATTAAGTTTCCATTTGATTATTACTTAATCTGTATCAGTGCTAGAAAACTGAAACCACCGTGGGCCTAATTACCATTGAAAAACAACGAGAGGCTTCAGCTGCACTGTGATGCAACAAAGACATTGTACTGCAGTCAGTGAAAACAGTAACACTGTGTTTTGTCAGTGTGTATATTCCTGGGTATTTGGAGGTTAACATCATGCACAGTTGCAGGTGGAAATTTACATGTCATACACAATTAAATATTCAAAATGAAATTAGCCTTCTATTGTGAGAACTCCTGGTCGTACATGCTGTGAAATTTGTGGTGTCTGTCGCCATCATTTTTTGATTTTGGCAGCACTTTGAAGTCGCTGTCGGGATGTTTGGTGATGCAATATATATTGAATGTCATGTCATGCATTAAATTGGATTACATTTGGCTAACAGGAGTAGGTTAGGTATTACACTGCTCAGAAAGAGTTCCTGTAACATAAACAAGCATGGCTGCTGTTGCTCTGTAGTATTGTCTTACCAAAGTGCAGCTGATACGTAGTACTGTGACCTAGGGTTCATAAAGCCTCCTACTCCACAGTCTACAACCTTTCGATGTGATAAACAAACTCAGAAGTGAAAGAAGAAAAGTTTTCATAAGCAAAGAAACAACATAAGGTTGAAAAAGCTGGTTCACCGAGGTGTTTTCAATGCTGGGTGAATGGATGTGATGGCAACAGGACCTTTATTTAGCAACAGTGTTTTTTCTCCTGCACAATAAGCTCTACTGGATATTCATTTTATCAGATTTGAGTATGGCTTTGTGCTGTATTCACGACTAAATAATGAAGCTGCGGAGATATGAAGCTGCTACTGAGGATTATTTCCATTATTGATTCAGCTGCTGATTTTTTTCAATTAATCAAATATTTGTTTGTCCAACTTAAAACAATTATAGTTGACCATATAGTTTATTTGTCCCTACCCATGGACACAACCCATATAAGCGTACCAGTGGCAGCTGTACTGCATCTTTGTCATGTCATGGTTAGGGCTGCACCATTAACCACAATATTATTGAAATAGCAACATGACCAAGTGCAATATCCAAATTGCTGGAGCTGCAATTTTTTTTTTTGATAAAGGTTAATTGTGTCACAACAGACCTCTCCAGAAGTAAGGGAACATGGTTGTTAGTACAAGCCCCAACATCTCATCATCATCATCATCATTATTTTTTTATTTGGAAAATTAAATGCAAAAATGACCATTCCAGCTGAAGACGTGAGTCATTTCAAGCACAAAATGTGCCAAAATAATTGCAATGTAATTTTTTTTGCATGCCATTCAGCCCTAGTGGTGGTCAGTGGTGGTCAATATTGTGTTACTCCAGTGAGCCCAACTTACTGATTAGCCATGAAATCCTTTATTCAGCCCAATATCTGAGGAATTACATTTATGATAGTCGATTGGCCACTCACACTTCATATCTAATGCCAATGTTCAGAACTATTGCAGGAAGTAGCCCTATCCCTGTGCAAAGCTGGAGTAGTGGATATAGCAGGAGACTGGTGGTTGTTTCCTATCACAGACATTAAAAACTGATTTATTTAGCTAAAATAAGCCCCAGGTGTCAGCTTTAACCAAAGAATCAAAAGTATTTTAGTAACTGTAATGCATTCAAAGCTCCTAGGACCTCCATTCTTACTGTACTGCCTGTCATAATTCATCTTCTAGGGCTCCTCAGTTGCTTGTAACCTTCATGTCTATGGTGAGGATTGCTGGGCTTTGAGGGAGAGTGCAAATAGAAGCTAATTTTCCCACTCTGGCCAGTCTCTCTGGAGCATTGGCCAAAGCCCTTTGCAGTGCACCATGTGGAGGAGCCTTCCAGATTGCGACGTGCAAGCCCTCACTGAAAGCACATTATTAATGGAAAGGTCAGAGCAGGGTGGGTGCTTAGATAGCGGCAAGGAGATACTGTCAGTTCTCTTACCTTCACTGTCCGCGGCTGAGGGAAGTAAAGAATAAAGGAACAAACTCATAGAGGTATTGTAGCATATACCCTCAACTGTTTGTGAAGTTGGTGTGCTTCAAAGAGACTGGATTTCCATACATGTTGGATTGTCTAAAATCCTCTTAAGCTGCCATTCATTGCGATGGACATGCACTCATCTACTCCTTATTGGCAAAGTGATAGCGCTATTTTAGTTTTTAAAAGTGCTCTCAGATGTTGTCCATAAATATTAAGCTGCCTCTGAAGCTAATAATTACTTCCCAGGTTTGAATACAAGACTTATTGTGGTTTATACCCTATCATTGCTCATTATGTGCCGCTGTAATACAATTTAACTACAGATGTCAGCAGTAACCCTGAATAAAAATGTCGCCCCAAGCAAAAAGCAAAAAAAAAATTAAAATAGACAGTCAAAAATAAATATATAAATATAATCAAATCTGTTAAGTTCATTTGTTCTACTCAAATTCTAGAAGGTACTCAGATGATTTACTGATTGCTTCGCCAAGAAGGCATATTGACATTCACAGGAAATGAGCTCAGTGGGAAACACTGCAGCCATGGAAACTAGGAGGTATAATTGCTCAAAACATTATGCTGTCTCATATTTGCCTGTGGTTATTATTGCATCTGTACTTTTAATAGGTTGAAAGGAAAACAGCAGAAACTTATCAGCTGCAGACTCGCCAGTTACTCTGTGTCTTATTTTGCGACTGTTGTCCAATGCATCATCGGATACCACAGAGAGTGTCAGTGCACACACCACTTCTATGATTGTTGGATGTGACCCAATCACCTTTATGAATGTCACCTAAACTTTCAAAAGTTATCTCTTCCCTTTTGCAAACATCCAGCTGAAAACAGAAATGTATCTTCAGTTGCCGGGCATCTTCCTTATAAAGCCCTGCTTCTTTCAGGCATCCTCCTCATTTTATGTACTGCCATCTGTTTTAACAGTTGTGACAAGGTTAATGGTCTCATAAATGTCTGTGTCTGAGCGAATCCTGTGGGCAAGATTTCTTCACTGGAGGAGTTTTCAGTTTTGTTTGGCATTGACTGTTGCAGGAGGGTTCCCTGCTTTGATCTCACTGGTTCAGCTGACTGGATGCTGAAGGCATGACACAGGGGATGGCAATACCCTGCTGCATTCAGAGCTGTTTGTGTCAGGCTGTCTGAGTTACAGTGCATCATGGGAACAACTATTTTGCCCCCGCGGTTGTCTGCAAAAATTGCTGTGATTGAGCGGTAGCTTCACGTATGCCATCTTCAACAAAAATCTGTTTAGCAGGTGGATATGCATGAAGTGCACCAAGTATGACGTGTTCTGTCGATATGTTTGTTTTTCACTCTCCAAGCACCAGGGAAGAAGTGGATTATACAAAGGGCTTGCATTGCAGTAAATCGCTCTCAACTGTGTCTTTCTGTCATTGGTAAATGGATAAATGGATATGAATAGGTTCCCATTTTGCTGGTGTATTAATTGTATTAGAGATGCAGATTACATCTCTACGTGTTTGCATAAATTATTCATGTCATTGTAATATATGGTGCATATTTTCAAGTAAACCATTGTTCTAAAACATAATGTAATTGGGTCAAAAGGGGTTTTCACAGAGAGGAAAACAAACTGCATCAACTTCCTGTCATGGTTCCACATTTGCATGTGTTTTAATATACACAGTGTGGTGGTGCTCGTGTATTGAATTGTTAGGTGAGTTCCAAGATATGGAAGTCACATTTACACAGTGATGTCCACAAGTCTGAGACCACTTTCCCATACAAGTGACTATATATATACTGTATACTGTGTGTGTGTGTGTGTGTGTGTCTGTGTGTCTACTATCAGGTTGCTAGTGATGGTTTGCCCAGCTGCCTTTTGGCACACTGAGCTTCCAGACTCCCTCTGGTCCTCTCACACTGTGAACTGCTTCACCATTGAGCCACTTTCAGGGAGAATGTCCAGAGTAGAGGGAATACAAATGCAGCACTTCAAGAGGTATCACCTTGGATTCAACCTTGTAGCTGCTGTTAGAAAAAATGAAACAACTTATCATCAGATGATAAAATGGGACAAATCAGCAGGAGTTTTGGGATAAGCATAAGCTGTCACTGACTGCAAGGATCCAGAGCATGGCTCCTTCATGTGAAGGTGGATAAGAACACAGAGCTGAATTTATAGACACCTGCATTTCAGAGACTGTCCTCCTGTAAAAAACGAGCCCACATGTCGTCTGTGCAGCAGGTTATTATGACCCATAGTTAGGTTTTGTTGTTAGGCAAACAAAGGGAAAAGTGCAGTGACCTAGTTTATAAATCAACAAAGTCTACGTCAGGAGAAGGTTGTGTTGGATAAACACAGGAGAACGGTGTTCAGCTCCCACGTGAAAGTAACAGTTTATGTTGTTTCTATTATCCATGCCTGTTTGACAAAGTCAAACACGTTGTTATTATTGCAACCATGACAGCAAGTGTCATCTAATGTTGAGGAAGTACCTATTTTAACCCAAATCGCCAAATTTTCCTAAGCCTAACCAAGCCATGATGGTTATTATAGTTACCGCAGCGACAAAGGTAGGTTTGCCACTGTCAGTACAGTTGGTGTGTTTATTATTATAACCATGACAACCAGGGTCTGGTATGCCCATAGGGACACTATTGCAGGAGACACTCCTATGGGTCATCTCAGAGGGATGATATATGGTCGCTCAGGTTGGAGGACTAGTTCGCACTTCATGCTTAAACGTTCCTCAAATGAGAAACTCTATATTTTCATTGCCTCTTCACTGGTAACTTTACTGAAAGACTGACAGTAATTCTCCACCTCTTATTAGATTTTATAAAAGCTATTCTGTTTCTCTTGTAACTTTTCACTGGCTTTACATGACTTGAGAACACAAAACTAAGCCTGTCACTCAACCACTGTCTGCACTCTCACTGTATGTACATGCATTGCCTTTTTTTGCATTCAGACTGTCATGTAAGAGGTTGCTGTGCTGTGTATGGAACAGCTCTTACAATCGTTTACAGTCAGCAGTGATGAATGAAAGCAAATATTTCCAATAGATCAAGAATATTCATGTTAATTAGCTCTAAACCCTGATATAGGACATCCTTCCATTTCCATCCACCCCTTATTGTACTCCGGGGTTGGAGCCTGTTTCAGCTGACAGTGGGCGAGAGGCGGGGTGCACCATGGACAGGGTGCTACTCAATCACAGGGCTGTCACAAAGAGACAGACAACCATTTATGCTCACATTCACACATACAGATTTAAGAGTCGCTTACTTAACCTAACCTGCATGTCTCTGGATTGTGAGAGGAAACTGGAATAATATATAGAATATAATATAGCATGTATGCACATAATGTCTACTTTAATGGAAATATGACTCTTGCAATTTAGGCCAGTGTTCAAGTGATAGAATAAAAAAAATCAAATCTGAAACATGTTCAGCTTGAAATTAAGTTACAAAAACAATGAGAAATACCAAAGACAGCACAATAAGACTCATTTAGACACTCACCCTAATGACCTTCCAGGTTTTTTACTCCTCCTGTGGCACTCTGCATATTATGTTATAGCCATGAACCCAATGGAAATGAAGGTGCTCGATAAAGTGTTCCGGGAAGACTAAACCTCTGCTTCAGCCGGCTTTTATAAATTATTGAATGGTTGCTATGGGTCAATTCTCCATTTTAGAAAGAAGGTTTTGCTGTGGTGGCTGAAGTGTTTTTAAAAATGTACCTTTTTTAAAGTAAGTTCTGGACTATCTCTGGTAAAAGTGGACTTGGACATGTAGACAGAAACAATACTGAAACAATATTGAAAGGCTCAGCTGATGAACTGTCACAACAAGGATTTTGTTATGCACGGGAGACTCGCTGAGTGCATGTAAATGTTACAAATGATCATGGTAGTAAACTACTCCCTTTAATGTTTAAGGATGGTAATTTTATATTAACCACCTAGTGTCGATACTGAGAGGAGAAGGCAAAGGGGGAACACTCAAATTACAGCAACACAAAGAAGCTGGTCACAAAAATAGCAAAGATCCCTAGCTTCTACCTCTATGTGGTTACTAAATTCAGTATTCTCATTTAGACACCCACTGTTGAAATCTGTGGTAACAGATGACCTCTAATCCCCGCTGGGATGTAAGACCCAACACAGTCAATTGTAATTTGATGGCGCTACAGGAAAAAATAAAGCTTCTTTTGTTAGTCTTAGCAGGCTTTATCTATGTGTTTCCAATTACAGTCTTTGAGCCCTGGGCCTATAAGACAATCCCTTGCCAAGTTCACTGGCTTCATTAAATGTAGTAATGCTGTTGCTATCCTGTTAATCAAGGAAATGTCTGCATGTCTGCAACTGCTAGCCTAATAATTCTGACAAAACCATCTGTTATTTTTGTAGATGTGTTACTGTTTTTATTTCAAGGAGGGGGCTCCAGGATTTATACTTGGAACATATGGTATTCAACGAAACACTCATCACTCACATGCTGGAGGCTCTGTGAGGCTGAACTTAGGCACTACAATGCTTGGAGCTAAATGGTAACATCAGCATGCTCTCGATGACTATCCTAATGTGCTCATGTTTAGCAGGCATGTTTACCATCTTGGTTCAGTGGGAATATCATTAGCATTGTGGCCAGTTTATCATAAGCCGAAGTACTGGAGGGAAATGGAGCCAGTCCATCCGGTACATGTGAAGATATTTCATTGGTAATGGTTTTAACTTATGGTGAAAAACAGTGATCACCAAACTCAGAAGGCTTCATCTTCTGCTGTCATGAATGTCCATACTGTAGTTATTTCAGATGGACAGAAGCTGGAGGCAGGGCCAGATCTGGTCACAGAGGTGGAGACAAATTTTTGCTTTTGGTCTTTTCATGGGATTTTTTTATTTATTTTTGGCACCAGACTAATCTTTTAGTTAGAGTTTGCTATTTAAATTTTTTATTTTTTATATTCTTAACTCATTAAAAACATTTTACAGTAAATATGTCACAGAACTGGTTCACTCATTCAATCACAAAAGGGTTTCTGAGCTTTACGTATATTATGAATTAAACTGTTCATGGCTCATTTGTAGTCACAACATCAAATGCATATGAATGGTGAAATCATTTTCTGTGTCATTTGAAAGAGATGATGGCCTCAGTGAGTCCAGTTGTTTAAATGCATGGTGTCATTTTCTGCCACTAGGGGTCTCGCAATCAAAATATTCACGAAAGACGGAGTTGGGTGACGTCATGAAGTAGCATGGGACCATGGGAGCTGATGTCTTCTCCACCACTGGAGTCAGCTACTCTCAGTTTGCATTCTCCCAGCGCTATTGTCACTCAGGAGGTTTTTACCAGGAGCCAAATGATCCACAGAGGTCTCCTCCTCTCCAAAACAAACAGACCAGGTGATTAAATCTGGTAAATCACGTTAAAATTCAAGCCAGAGGGGCTGTGAGCCAAGCTGCTTGCTCAGCTTGTTTCTCCAATGAATAAAATCCTTCATCCGGTTAAAATATATATTTATATAACATATAAAATGACCAAGATCAGAAAGTGTATTATAAAAATGTGGCTTAAAACTGGATAAATGTCAGTTTTGAGTTTCTGGCAGACGACATCAACACTGATGCATGTGCATAGAGGATATGAGGTCATTGACAGGCGACCAAATGACACGGACCATTACCATGATTAACAGATTTCTCTAGGTTTGAAAATTGCTGGAAACATTTGGAATAATGAAAGTACACAACTCAACAAAATATATAGCTTATGTCATTTTTAGATCCTTTAAATAAAGGAGAACTTGAAGGAAACCGACTCTACCTTCCTCGTGTCTCCTCACCTCACAGGAGTCCTCCTCTGATTTATCTCATAGCTGCAGTTGGAACAGGAAGTTCTGTCTCTCCAGGGCACTGAGGATGCTGGGTAAATGTAATGACTTGTTGTCCACATGACAGAAGGAAACCATGGTGACCTCAGCTGATTAGTGGCTGCAGGAGGAAGCGAAAACAAATGAGTGACCTTTAGGAGACCATAAAGAGAAGGAAACATTGATGTGATCACAGCAGGTGAATCCTGTACGAGCTGAACAGCTGGACCAGTAAATTGAGCAAGAATCATCTGGACATTTACCCATCCTAATTTTAAAATTATGATTTTTTGAATCCAGTAAATCCCTGAACTGCTGTATGTGCTCTCTTGAATGGGTGTATGGTTGAAGGGATGGATGCTCCCATACTTTCAAATTGCTCACATTGACAATGACAACACGCTGATGTTTGGCAGGTATGCTGTTCACCGCATCTACCATCTTAGTTTAGCATGTTAGCATTAACACAAAGTGCAGTTCAGGCATAAAGGAATGTCCATAGTTTTGAGAGTATTTGTTCATGAACTACTGAAACATTTTGACCTAAAGCAAGTGCCAAAAGTAAAGGGAGGGATCTGGATACCAGGAATGTATGAAAAATTCACTAATGGTAATCCATTCAATAGTTGTTGAGACATTTCAGTCTGAGCCAAAGTGGTGAACAGACATTATCAGACATAGAGGCAGACTGAAAAACAGGGCTCAGAAGTGCAGATCATTATGAAATTTTTATTTAGAATTTTTAAACTGTGAAATGTTGAGCGTTCAAACAGCTGCAGTTTTGCCTACGAAGTCGTGTCTCCACTACTTTACTGTTGAACTGTCTTTCACTGGCTAATTAAGAGATAACAATCGAAGGATGTGGATATAGCTAAACATCAGGAAACTGTAGAAAGGGGGTGAAAGGTATTGTGTTATTTTCATCAGATGGGAAGAATTTCACATCAATCAGCTGTTTGTTTCTTTGTTTTTTTGAACTTATATTTCACATATACCAGGTGCATGTATATGCCCGTCAAAGGCTGCTCTTACAATCTGCTTTACCTCTGGCATTGTATCAGATCTTCATCTGTACATACCAACTGCTGAAGTTAGAGTATTACTATGGGTAATATAAGAGCTGTTACAATGAAATCATGCCTCAGGTAGCAAAACTGTCAGAGCCCACTTGAGCCTCATTGTATACATAAATGACTAGCTACTGTTGCACCTTAATTGAGCTGTTATCTAAATTTGCATCAGTAATGAACAGTAAAACAAATGAACAGTGCTTTTTAATCTATACAGTGCCTGAAGAAATATCTGCTCTGTATTACAGCTATTACAGCAGGGAATGGGAAATTCAAATATGTGGCCAAATAAATACCCACCTGCCAATGCATGTTTGCAGTTCTAATGGCAAAGGATATTACCACGGTCTCACTGGAAGACAGCATTTTAAGCTGCCAACGTAAACATCTAAACAAAATAATTCAGAGCTATCTGGGGTGCACAGTGCGGCTGTGGGCTCAGTGGAAGTGAGAGGGGAGTATCTGCTGTGTGCTACTTCTGTAACTTGTAGGACACAGCAAACTCTTGGAAGTGTTGGGGAGTGACACTGTCTGGGACCAAGGCGAGGGATCAAAATAAGCAGCTGTGGTGATATTTTCTTATTGTGGGTTCAGGCCGCTGTACCTGGTGGCTGAGTACCACATCCATTTATCATGCAGAAAGTCTTAGGTGTGTCGCTCTAGTCTCTCGTTCCTTCTGCTCAGAAAGTCTGTTTGAGAACAGGCTGCAGGAGCTGATGGACCCGGCCCGGATTTTTAGCCAAAGTGTGCTGTAAGCTGCCACAACAAAGGAAGACCTAGGACACCATGATAGATATAACCTTTCAAAAGTTGGTGAGCATTTTATGCAGAGGATCGCAACTTTAGCCGACAAGGACATCTGTGATAGGATCAAACGTGAAGTGCTTTACGACTCATGACATTTGAGTGAGATAATCGCTGGAAGGACAGCTGAGTGATAGAGATATCTTTGCAGCTCTCTCACTAAGAGGCCATATTGACCTTTCAGTAATGGTCGCTGCATGCTCAGCACAAAACAGATGCCTTTCAAGAGTAGCACACAGGGTCGCCTGCATTGTTGAGGCCTGGAGAGATGCATTACTTCCTTGCAGAACACAACATGGTGTTTGTAGGTGATGTACTGGGGCTTACCATCTGCAGCTGGCTCTCAGGGTGCCTGCAAAAGCCACTGACCGTGGTTGCTCTCACAACTTTCTTACATAAACAGAACTGGATAGTTGTATCAGGATTGTATATTTGTATTATGTGTTTGTACCCTCATCAGTTCCTTGGTTGCTAAGTATTTAGTGGTTGTTGATCCAGTCACAATAGTATTAGCAAGATGTAGGGCCTCAGATGTTTTTTCAGTATCAGTCATAATCTTTCTGCATCTATTCTGCATCTATCTCAAAGTCGAGTGTTGAAGTCTGAATTGTGTGCTCAGCAGGTCTGTTCATGCACACTGTCAAACAGACTGCCTTTGTGTGACTCCTGTATTACACAAGCTTCTTTATCATGATAAATTTGGACACGAAAATCTTTCTCTTTTAAAATGAAAATAATCCATGGGTATTAAGCTGTTGAGGTATCACAGGGAGTAGTTTGAAATGTAGCCTGAAGCTACAGTGTATGTCAGATTTTGATGGAGGAAAGAAACCGCATTCATCCACATCAGAGGCTTTTAGCCATTCACCCAAAAAGGTAGGAAAAAAGTCATACATGTTAATATTTTCTTTTTCTGTTTATCCATATTTTAGGCCGGCCAGTTAATGTCATGGTTCAGTTTATCAGCAGTGCTCAGAGCTTTCACTCGCTGACAGCACATGCATCAGTTAGTGAAACGTATCTAATGTAGTTATTTCCACTAAATTGCCATCTTAAAAAGAAACTTAAGAACATCAGTGTGTTATGTAACAAATGTGGGCTGAGCACTATCAAACGAATGCTGGCTCTCCCCTGATGTTCGCAGTCATGTCAGCCAGGGTCAAACTGCTATAAGGGATGTGTCAGGGCTTAGCATGAAGACAGGCAGGGCCATGCTTCTACAGATCCTTACCAGTGGTGAGAGTCAGGCAATCCAATTCACAATGAGATCCCACCGGAGCCTAAACTCTCAGCAATTCGCCTCAGCCAAGCCTGTAATTGATATTTGTCAGAGGAAAAAGGTGGTCCATGTCAGCTGTGAAGCTGCTGGGAGATGGAGAAAAGCAGAGGGGCACGCTCAGGGCTGAAGATAGTGGAGGAATATGTCTGCGAGGCATCTTATGACAAGCCTGTTGATATATGTAGCACTCTGTTCTATCATTGATGTATTTATTCCTGCTTTCTCCATGGCTGAGGAGTGCTATGATACAATTTCAACCCTAGTTTTATGGCCTCGTTCAGGTAGTGGCTGTTATAGTCGGTGGTATAAAATCTGTAGCACTGCTATTATTTGTGCAATTAAAAATCATAGTAATAGCATCAGCATTTGTAACAGTGTTGTCCCTGCACATCAAGCGAGCACATTTATTAACATTCAGTTCCTTCACTGTAAAAATAAACATGCCTGACATAAAAGCAATATTGTAAACACGAATTTGCTCTCACTTGGATGAAGAAAGCAGGAGTGCAGAAAGCCTTGCAGGCAGTAGTACTGTGGAGGAGAAACAGTCAGAATCAGCTACAAAAGATACAAAATGGCAGCTGATTACAGAAGTAATTATATTGTTATTCAAGATGCAAGAGGATACTCTGAATGTAAATGAACTGGAAAATCTGTCCTGAAACTCCACTTTTGTTGCTACTTTTCCTGCAACTTCAGCTAATTCTCTGATTTTCACAACAGATCTGTATTCACAGCAGCACCTGCTGAATAAATATAGTGGAAAGACTGAATACTAATAGTAGCAGTAGTAATGGCAGTAATAGAAGTAGTAGTGGTTGGAGTAGCAGTAAAAACAGTGGTGGGCACAGTGGCGACATGCGCTTGCTACTCAGCAATAGCAGTAACAGTGATGGAGCACAGTCGCTGCTTCTACCATATTGCTCAGATAGTCTCTTGGATGAGGTTCAGCATGAAAATTCTGCTTCTCCAAACCCACCTGTCTCTTTGAAAATACATTCATATGCTTTTAATTGGTTAAAATAAAACTAAAGTGAAATTAAAATTTGTACAATAATGTGTATAAAAGAAAAAAAAATGAGATTGGTATTGAAAAAGTATTGGTGAGAATCTAAGCTAAGGTATTGGTATTAGTACAGATGTTGAAGACCCAGCCCTAACCTACCATCCCAACCACATCCCGGAGACTCAGCTAAATGTAGCACTGCAACATATTCATATATTCAAAAAAAAAAAAGTTGTCTCTCAACAAGATCCAGACAGAGACTGTGTTTGTCCCAATGTAACCAAAACACTATTCAGTAATATCTAAATATAATTACTTGGAATTTATTTTGTACAATAGTAAGTTGTCTGCACTTACACTATACTTTTCTAGTCTTATCAACTACCACATTCACTCATTCACACACACATTCATACCTACACATACAGGACTTTTCTAAACCATACATCATCTGACAGCATCGACTGAGAGAAAAGCTGCAGCAGACAACAAGCTATGTTCACCACCTCAGTGTGAAAGTCACGACAGTTTCCAGTTCTCTGAACATCAGCCTGCTCGACCATAAGCCTGTTTCAAATGCTTTACTCTACAGAGGTCACATCTTGTCCTTTTGCTACCCCCCTCCTGTTGTTCTCAATTGAAAAACTCAATGATAGACACACTCGTGACTGACAAGCCGGTGGGAAAATGGCTTTGGGAAAACAGCAGGCTCAATGTTGAGTACTCGTTCTGTTTTTCCCTCTGTGTTCGTCGTTCTAGTTATTTCTTTAACTGTTGACCTTGTGGAAATTGCTGGTTGCTCCCCAGAACCTCAGTGGTCCGGGTCACAGCAGACTGCATCTCATCTGCTCAAAGCTGGCTCTCAATGGATGCTACATTAAGTGCTGTCGATACTCCACAGACCGCTCACTATGGGGACCTGAGATCAGCGAGTGCTCCGCAGGTCTGCGCTTATATGCATTAGAGTGAGAAATGAAGCAGTTCAGCACGAGTAAGCCACAGCAATTTATGTTCTGACTTAAGGACAGGAAGTGGTTACACAGTATAGCAGTATTTTCACCACACTTTGCAAAAGAGATGCTGTCAGAATTATGTTTTGTATTTTGTCAGCTTTTACACACACTAAAATGTTTGTTCCCATCCTATGAAGTAGCATCTAAAGTGACTTTTGAAAAGTTTTTCCTGCGTCTATTCTCCAGAACTCCTGCCTGTAACCCCAAGAGGAAGGTTTAGATGAACTGATGTCATAACAGAGGAGGAAGCTATCAAAAAAAAAGAGAGAGAGAGAGAGATTGTGATCGGCTAGATTATGAATAGACTCATCTGTGGTGGAAGCCTCTAAGATGGCAGTAAGTGGCAACCCCCCCCCCCCCCCCTCCCCAGAGCAGATAACATCAGAGAAAGTTTGGTGCAGATAAAGGCTCATCTCTTCATCTCTTTATTTTCTCTCATCCTCATTACTAACGGCTGCTTTTGATACATATTGAAACAATGCACTCAGTGCTTGAAAACCATTCTGAATAATTCATGCAATTGCATCACAGGGTTCCAGTGATATACTGGTCCTACAAGGATCATTGATATCTCATAAAATTCACAGTGTTCAATCTCAGAGGGAACATTGTGAATGAGGCTCATATTTTCGAGTTAAACGAACTGTGCGCTCCTTACGGAAAGAAGATGAGTGTACAGACCTAAGCAGAGGTGCGATGTCTGTGTAGTGAAAAGCTCTATTGGCACTGGACGAATAACGGTGGAGATCATTAGTAATTTTTTTTCTGTGTAAAAGTGATGTGTCTGTCATTTGCAGGTTACAAACTGCAAATTGCAATTTGTGGAGGACATGTCATTTAGGAATCCCATGTGAATTAAAGATGCATTGAGGCTGATTTGTTTTTGGCATCACTTTGTTTTCTCCCTCCTCAGGTTATTTCCTCTTTTGAGGCAGCTCTGGATTCTGCAGATGATGCTTCTGGGTGCAAATCGGTCTCAATGTTGTTAATTTTTGGAGAGAGGGAGGATCAGGAGAAATTACTGTCAAGTAGTCTGGAGGTAACAGAAAACACCTCTAGGTTGGGTTTTTGTGTATGACTGACATTAATTAAATGGCACCAAACATGTATATGAAATGCTGTTTTAGTAAACAGGAGCAGTTCCTCTTATCTATGGTCCAATACTTGGGTGAGTTTCTAAATGGATTAGGAGGAGGTTTGTGGTTTTTATTCATGAACCAATGTGAGAGGCACACAGCCCTTGAAACTGAACCAAAACAGAAGCGTTAAAAAGTTCTCGCTGTAGTCAATTTCTTAATCTAATACTGTGCAGGTTTTGAACAGACTTGAGCTGTGGAGAATACAAATTGCTTGATAAAATGAAATGAATTTCTTGATGCCAGGTTATCTTCAGCAGATAATTGCTAAATCCTTTGGCTGCCTCCATCAGCAGAAGGATTGGGTAACTGGCGGATGGGTGTAACTGGCATTAAGACCACAGTGACTGTGTCAGTTGTGTTAAAGTAGTTTCATCTCTCATTTTTTCCTTTTCTTTTTTTTTATTGGTGGAAGTGGGGAAACAGTTTGCTGATGTCAAATAAATGTTACATGCTTTGGTTGTACAAACTAACTGCATATGAAAGTGTTAAAAGTATTCTCCAAACAGAGACTCAACAGTGCTCACTGCCTCTGGGCCACCGTATGCACCATAATACCAGGCCCATTAATTAAAGCCAAAACCCAGCAAATTAATAAAGTTTTTAAACCCCCAAGAGTCATTTTTATTCCATGTAATCATAACTTGGATGTTTTCTCATTGAGGCAGAATCTTATATATGATTTGAGAACTATTTTAGTTTTGAAAGTTTAAAGAATGTTTTACTCAGATTTATATTTTATTAGTCAAATCTTACCTCTCTGAGTTATATTAGAGGCACTGACTCAACTCTGAGGTCATTTTCGAGCCTTTACAAGTTTGTTTTGGTGTATTGGTTGAATTATTATATTGAAGGGTGCCTCCAATATTTTGTGCGCCCCAAAGTCAGTGTCAGTAAACTTTTTAGCTATTAGATGAATGGAGCTGTAAGCCAAATGTTAGTGTTCTGAACTGACTGTACATTGAATTTTACATTTATGTTTCTTCTATTCATTTTTACAGCCCTGTACAACACATGTCATCTTGCTCATAAGCATTCATCATAGGCCTTCCATGCAGACCATAAGGTTAGGAGCACTGTGGCATATTACAGACATTAATCTCACAAGAAAATGATGTATTGATCTTTGGTGCACCACAGGTGGATCATTATATGACCCCTGACGCATAATTTAGCAAATTCCATCCAGACTTTTGCTTCAGGAGAATGAAAAGGTAAGGCTGAACAGTGGCTCATTGTTCCAAACTGAACCACAACAAATGTCATCTACTGTCAATCACAGTGACATTTAGCCTCTAACAACCAGAACGCTCAGCATGTAAAACCTGACAGCAGTAATTTTGCAGGATTTTTGCCCATTTCCTAAATACCACATATACTTTAATCAAAGCGTGTCATAGGTTTGTAGATAAATGAAAGCATTTTACTTTTATCTTTCAGCCAGCCATTTTGGTGCAGTATATGAAGAGACTTGAGACATAATCCATCACATTGTTGTCAAGGTTACATTATTGCTGCATGATAATGAAGGGAAGATAAATGTTACTCTGTTTATTAGGCTGTAGCCAATATTCAATAATATCAAATAGTATGATATTTTCCGCTGTATGTGATATTTTTCATAATATCAATAAAAAGATATAGTTTTTTGCAGTTTTGCAATTACACACGTCCACTGCTTTGCTGCACATTGACTGTACATAAAATACAATATTTATAATTATATATGATAAAAAACCAACTGAAACATAAAATACAATAATGAAATTATATATTACACCTGAATCAGAAAATGAAATAATAAAAAAAGAAGACCCAAAACATAAAAAAACAATAATAAAATTTTATATTATAGATGTTCATTATACAGCAGTAATATGTAGTATTGATATTACACAAAATTTGTGTTAATAGTTAAAGTCTGACATGTTAGTCCTCCAGAGTCAATAGGGAATGTTTTGAGAGTTTCTGTATCCCTATATGCACTTCTGTGGGGTCCCCACTGTGGCATTTCCTGCTTTGCCTGTTTACCTGTTTTTGCTGTTGTTCTTCTAACCCTGGTCTAAAATTACATTATGAAACCCCAGCCCTGTGATGATATCCTGCATCACAATATCTGGGCTGGATATTACCCATGTCTACCATTCATGTTTGGAAGGAAACTGTCTAATTCTTAATTTGAGAATCAGCTGTCCTACACCTTTATGTCCACAAGAACATCAAAGATACAACAATAATCAGAAGCAAACAATGGTGTCTTGTGAAGCATACTGTGTGTTTGGTTGTTACATTATCAAACTTTATGTTGATTTGCAAACAGTGTTGATTTTCTTATGGAAGTGACAAATATGCAAATATAGTCATTCAGCAATGTTTGAATTAGCAGGGATAAGACGCTGTTGTTTGTTGCAGCCACAAATTGTGATTTGATGATAATACATATGTTACACAAAGAGGGATGCCATAGGCTTCTACAGCTCTGGCCTTTAGTGGACTCATCATCCCCAGCAGCGCCAGCAGGATAGATGAATGCAACAGTGACCCCTGAACCCAGGTTTTTTTCCACCCTGCTCCCTTTTCGGGGGGCTTTTCCTATGCAAAGAAAAAAACATACCAGTGCCCTAGAAAAAATTTAATTATTTCAGTGGGTGGAGAATCCCAGTGAGGAAAAAAAATCTCATTTCAGCAAGATAGCAGACCTCCTGTAAAAGATGCCTCTCCCTTTCAAAATCCAGACAAACTGGGACAGTGAAGACCAGGTGCCACATGGGGAAACATTGTAATCAGACACTCATTTATGATTGCGACACAAAAACATCAAGCACATGTGACTTTTCACTTGTGGCTTTTGGAATTGAAGGATCCACCAATTTGACTTTCATTTCAACACAAATTCAAAGCTTTCAAAGGCACCCGTTTACATGCAGCCTGTGGATTGTGCTGACATTGATTTTCTTCTAATTTAATGTTATGTGTTAAAACCTGTTGTCACTCTCACATTCAGTGTCCACTGGTATGCCCCTTTTTTATGTGTAGAGAGAGAATTATAAAGTCATACGCATGACTGTCTTCAAAGTAAAATACTATATATGAAATCACTTTGATGGATCTCTGAGGATATGAGATTTTCAGCAAAGAGGATCCTGAAACTTTTCCATCTAAGAGTGGCCATCAGTTCACATTAAACAGAGCTTAAGTGAACAAAGAGCAGTATAATGGTCTTCCTGGGTGGAATCCTGCAGCGAAGGACATTGGACTTTAAAATTTAGTTGAGGATTAGAGTGGGATTAATGCAAGCAAGGCAGATAAAAAGGAGGCACATGTGAGCCAAGCTGCCTCTGTTGTACAATGTTGCTATTAGAGAGATATTCTTAACACCTCCCAACAGTAAATCACAGATGCAGAGATGTGAAAATCTGTCTCCTTGCTATGAGCAGAGATTTAGAGCCCACCATCTTCATTAAAAACACGCTGCCATATGATGATTACGTACTTCAGTGAAGCACTGTGGTGCCACTCTGCGGTAGCTAAATTCCCGTTTTTCTTCATTAGTTTCTAATGTACTGAAATGCTGGATTGGTGGTCAGACTTGAATTGCTTTGTTCATTTAGTTCAATATTTTTCACTGCTGCATTTTTGAGAAGCAGACAAGCCATATTTCCTCATCACTGGTTGTTTGAGGAGCCTCAGTCTGTTTGTTGTACTAATGGAAAGTTTTATGACTAATGCAAGCTCTAACCAACACACCTTCTCCTTTTTTTGCACATTAATAATACAATCCATCCTCAACTGAAATTGAAACTGTTGAGAAATGCAAAGTTTGCATCTTTATCCAAAATGCACCTTCACCCCCCTCTTGCTCCCATTTTTCAGGTCTGACTGTGTTGTTTTTCATTGTATGTAAAGAAGCGAATCCCTGATAATAAACCTGAAAATAATTAGCTTTAAAGCTGCTCTCCTCCTAGGTCTGGAGAACAAGCTGTGTCATGTAATTCTGGTCTTGTTCACCTTCCCCTGCATATCAAATGCCACCTTTAGGCCCTTTCCTTCCCGTTGTGGAGATAGTGTAACAGTCCTCAGTATGGCAGGCAACACACTTCAGTAACATTAAAATCTTCTGCTCCGGGCTCACTGATGCTTGGCAGTGTTGTACATGTAATATTTTGTATTTGCTCACTGTTTTGCTCAGTTTTTGTGTTTCAGGCTGTAACAGCACCAGTCCGTCCTTTTCTTCATATGTGAAAGGCCCTGCACATCTTGCTGGTTCTAACAGGTTGAATCTGATTGTTTTTGACATTTAAGGACCAGATGGTCGTTTTGAGGCAGCAGCTGTACATTTTGTGCAGTTTGTTCTGTCTTTTCTCTATTTATTTTATCATTGCAAAATAGTATAACATTTGAACTGGCATTTCTACATTATATAAAAGCCCTTCATTCAGTACTTTCATACTTTAAATCAAGTTTGATGCATCGCTCTTGATTTCAGGACTGACAATTCTGCTGTAAGAGAATATTTTCCCCAACTTTTCCAGTTTTAATGTTGCAGCGGGTTGGGTACACAGACATAGGACATTTCCCTCACAAGAGCTGTCTTTAGACTAAGGGAAAAATAATAAAAATTAGCCATGCACTCAGAGAAAAAATCATGAACTGTTAAATAAGATCAAATAAATTCAGTCTGCCTCAAAAAGATGTGTGTAAAGTTTATCTGTTCATATATATCAGCCTGAGAACAAAGCCTGCACAGAAGAAGAAAAGAGACAGTTTTGTTCTCTTGAGGGGACCAGCACTAAACTCTGATATGGATTAGAAAATATATTCCCCCAACACAGATGGTTATCATGGTGTTATTAACTGGCTAATGACTTTTTGTCTTTCTGGCTGTTTGCTTTCTACACTCCTGTTTCAGGGTGGCACTTCATTGAACAAATAAATGTAAGTGCATATGCCTTTTGCTTTATCCACTGGGCTTTGGCTGAGGGAATTATCTGAATATTCTGATTCTGAATTATCTGAATATTCTGATTCTGGTGGTCTGCTCTCTCATTCTCTCTCTGTTATTACAGTGTTGTTCCCAGGTTGAAAAGATACTCTGGTGGAGATTTTAAATAACTTTCTGTGTGCTGACTTTGGAGTGTGCCACAGACAGAAACAGTAAACCACTGTTTTCTTTTGCCCTGTAAGAATGCAATTATTTTCAAAGCTGATGCTTTGTGTTGACGGGGGTGTTATCAATGCACTGATCTAGGTTTCTCAAGCCCTGTTATATCTTCATGTAGAAAGTCAGGTCGGCTTAGGAAAGGTCTCCTGAGGATCAGTAGCTGTGATAGTGGGGTTTGTCAGACTTATGCAGACAGGATTTATCTCTCTGCTCTTGTAGGGATTTGAATTCATCAACAGTTAGAGTAGAGCTACTGCAGTTCTTTATTTAATCTGTTTCAGTGAAATATTTTTTATTTTCTGATTTTTTTTATCTCCTCTGAAAGACAAGTTTGTTTTTAACACAGATCATATAAATATATGTATATAAGTATCAACAATTTCCCATGACAAATTTTCTGCTATGCCATGTGTGAAAGTTAGCCAATCTGGCTTAAGTTAGCATTTTTATTAGTCATGAGAACTAATAACAGCTGGCTTAAAGACAGTGTAGATTTATACCCGTGGTCTGACCCAGGAGCACTGAGTACTCATGTAATAATGTAGCGGTATCTGGGGATGGATGCAATAAGGGATGGTTGCACCAAATATTACTCCTCCAATCAGTAACATGCTAGTGATGATGTTCATAATTTTGTCCCATAGCACAACAGATGCAACAAAAGTTGCTCATTTTAACATATAAGAGAATACAAACAAGTTATGGGAATTATTTATTGTTAGCCTCATAAGCTATAAAATTAGGCCTGTTTTCACTCAAAGTAGGAATTTGTTCTATGAAAAAGAAAACAGAATAACTGTTAAATATTACTAAATAAATAGATGATACTGTAATATTGTAAATAAAAAACAACAAAAAAAAAACAATGCATATTTTCAGAATACTCTACTTATTGGGACAAAAAACAAACTTTAATTAATGAAATTTAATGTATTTTCAGTGTGTTACAACCATCTCTGATCCATGTTGCAACAATCCCCAGGGTTGGGGTCAGTTGCAACATCTGTCTTCAGTTCAAATAAATACTGTGAATGATATGTCAAATAATCATCTTTAAATGCAGATTGGGTAATTAGCAGAGAGATATAAGTTTAATATAAAAAGTTTGAGTGATCTGGTCCAAATAGTCCCTGAATAACTGACAGACATGCAAAAAAAAAGTGTTGCAACCATCCCCGGTCTCCCCTAGTAACGATGACTGTGTGCTCCTTGCATGATGGTCTCTAGTTGTGCTTCTGCATCCTCATATTTAGGCAAATACGACTTCTTGACTTTTTGTGAACAGCAGAGTCTGTATTTGCATTGTTAGACTTCATCCTCATTCGTGAGACTTACATAAGACATCAAGTTAGGTCAGATGAAATGGTCGTGGCTGTGTCAGACTGGAGGCAAAATCATCCCCTCAAATAGAATGTAACAGGAAAGAGTGAAAAGAAAGTATTGTTAGAAATTTTTCTATCAAACAGAATATAGCTGGGATGAAAGAGGAAGAGTTTGCTGTGGATTATACATTCCTTTAGTGTTTCTTTGTGGAACTGTTGTCTTGCTTTATAATGACAGCCTCAAACTGTCATTAAGAGACAAGACAGAGACAAGCCGAGTCCAAACATAGTGTCCCACTGTGCTCTGGCACCTGGAGTGCTGTCATGTCTATAATCAACATGATGTAACCCAACTAACATCCTGTCTCTGTAGTGTTGAGTGTTGGCCTTTTCAAAATACAGACTATGGCAATGTTTCTTACTTGTTTTATATGTGGGCTGTAGTAACTCACTGTGATAGTAGGGCTGAACAATTAAGCAAAATATTATCGAAAAGTCAATATAGCTAAATGCAGTTCTATAATAAAGGTAAAATTCAAATATTGGCATGTTTCAGAGAAGCCTTGGCCTCTCTGAAACATTCATAAGATGTAAGGGAACATGCTTGTTTGGTTCAAATTCAACCCCCCACATATATATATATATATATTGTACATGTGTATGTGTGTGTGTGTGTGTGTGTGTGTAGAAATTAAAAAACCAACCCCGACTACAATGACTACAACAAAAATAACTCATCCCTGCTCCAGAAAAAAAGTGCTAAGAATCGGGAATCTGATCCAGTTGATCCAACTGAAATGTCGATTTTCATCTTTCCCTGTTCTGCTGAAGATCACACTAAACTTTGATTCAGTCCATGTCCAGGATGGCTGTCCCTCTTCTTCAATCCTCAGATGCTCCATGGCACTTCTGATTCACTTTGAAATGCCATTAACATAGATGTGAGCTCAACTCTTAGCTTTGAATGCTAAGGCTCTTAAATTTGTGATGGGAGGAGTAGAGCTGAGGAGGATTGGTGGGGGGTGTGGGTTGGATTCCCTTCCACTTTCATCACATTATTATTTTTTTTTTAGTTTTGCCCTTTTCCATTAATCTGTCAAAGGGAGAGAAAAAGACAGTTCTACAGGAAAAAAGCTTCCATCTTTCAGTATGATGATGATGGTTCCCTTGTACTCATATTCTGTGGTATTTGGTTGCGAGACGATGGATTAAGTCAAGTGGCTGCTTACATGCCCACTGCTTTGTGCTGCGACTGCTATGCTCTTTAAAAAAGGCCACTTCTCTTAGAAGATTAAAGATGGGATGTCTGCCCAGCTCCTCACACACTAAGACTATCCTTTTGTATCTCACTTGATCAATGTGCATGTGGCCACCATCTGCTGCAGAAGTATGTGAAGTAAAATCACATGATCAAATCATAAAATGCAATTGCCTCAATTATAAACATGCAGTGTTTGGAATACAGGGGTATCAGGGGGTCTCTGACCCCTTAATTAACACCTATGATCCACTGAACATTTCATATCCTTGAGGGGTCTCAAAAATGAAGCTAATTACTTTCTGTTTATGCAGAGGAGTTTATTTGCATATTGTTTTAGTGGAAGGTGACTGACAGATATATAATGGTGTTGTTGATGCTGTAGTTGCTTAAACTATAAATAAAGGCTAATTATTACACTTAATCTTTGTGGCTCTGCCTCTCATCTGTGTATCTGTGGAGCCTCATTTCTGCCCCTTAAGTCCAGCAAACATATTCAGGTCTATCTGCAAAATCTTAACTTAGCCAACAAAAAAGTGTATAAATCCCCTAAATTACTAAACAAAATAAGGCAAACAAACATTTAAGCTTTGGAGATTTAGACAGTTAGTGTGGAGTTGTGTTGAAAGATTTAAATAATTAATGGAAGTATCCAGCTGTGCCAGCTGGATGTAAGTGTGAGCCACGGCCAAATAGCTGGTCTGAGCAGGAGGAAACACAAGTGAGTACAATCCACTAAAACATATATACTTGTCTATTTATTTATTCATACATTTAGATCATGTATTTATTTCCCCTGGCCATGGTGTACCCCTGCAGTAATCTGGTGCCCACAGTTTCTGCCTTCACTGCTCAGCAGCAGCTCTAAACCTCATTACAGGTCAAGTTAGGTCTTATTCCAACAGGCCAAGCTGTTTCTTATAGATAACTGCAGATGATAGATCTGTACTTTTTATGTAGGACTATAAAAAAATAATTACTAGTGTGATCTTCTTTTAAAAAAAAATGTTCAGACACTTGTTCAAACAACCTCCCCCCAGATTAACATGGAGATTTTTGTAAACTGTACATATATACAGGTAGTTTAGAAAACAGTGATCTTCATTGCTGTGGTTAGAATGTGTGTCAAAAAGAGACAAGACAAGGTCAAAACCTTATGTATGCTGGACCATGTGTGGTCGATGTGCTGGAAAAGTTGCTAAATGTTGCTTGATGAAGTAATACACTAATAAGACTTCATTGCATTGTATTCACATTCAGCCCACTGTCAGCTGGTTTCAGCTCTTTATCTGTTGCTTCTCTCCTCCTCTTTGTGCTCACATATACAGTATTTTAATCCAGCTGAATTCACAATAAAGCTGTTCTCATGACATTTTTTTTCTGTTGTCATGACAATGAAACAAGTTTGAAATAGTGACTGAAACATAGCTGATTAAGACTACATGTTAACCAGCAGTCACTTCCAATCTGCTGCTAAAATCCAGATTTTATAACCATGACCTCGTCTGACAAAATCACCAAACACATAAAGACGAAGAGTGAGCTGTGGTTTCAGCTGTATTTACCTGTAAGTTGTAGTTAGAAGTAACAAAGTATCTTTCTTATTTAGTTTATCTCACGGACTCTCTGTCTGGGTAACACACTGCTGCTCCACCTCTCTGCCTCGCACTGAACAGACTAGACACAGAGAGTCATTAGAGGGATCTGAAAATGAAAGCCACTGTCGATCATTATGAAAGAGCAACAGCCAATGGGAAAAGTCCAACACTTTGCAGAACAATAGTGTAACTTCATCACTCACTCACACTCCGTCACACACATTCAGGGATGTAGGTCTGGTGCCAAAAATACAGCAGCTACAGGTGTTAAACTAAAGTGATACTAAATGGATTTGTTGCTTGGCCACTCGTCAGGCTGGTGGATTTGCAGCACAAATGTGCACCTGCATTCACAGAAAATGACTAGCACCTAAGGAATCCACTTTCAATGTGAAACACCTTTCATGAAAATGTTTTGCAATTAATATATAGTGTTTATTGATGAATTTTTTTAGTAGCTGCTCTGAAAATCAAAAACAGTAGATGTAGTATAGCTGTAGACATAAAAAGTTGTTACAACTCATCTGTTTAAATAAAGAGAACAAAAGCATCTTAAATCTTAAGCAATGATGAGCAGATGTATGATACCCCAAGTGCTACTAAAGAAAAGTTAAATGCTAAATCACCCAAACACACTGATATTATCACTATGAAGTAATTCGTTGAAGCTCTCCTCACAAAGACCCGAAGGCCAGAAAGGCAGAGAATTGCAGTAGCCTATTGTGCATAATAGAATGTATGTAAGAATAGGGTCAGCCATGTAATCAACCATTCACATGGTGACTCTCATTCTCCACTGATTCCTATTTTAAATTATTATAATGATCCAAAGTAAAAACAGACATCAAACCCTAAAGATGAAGGTCAGGCTGTGGCCGTCTGAAGCTTCACGCAGCACACAGGCTATCTCAGCTGTGTCCTCTGTGTCAGGACAACTGCACCAAAGACTTGGAAGAAGATGCGAATTGGCATAAGAATAAACCTCTCTGATCTTTGAGCACATGGAAGGGACATGAAGTCTAATGAAGGTTACAGGGGAATGATCTCATTGAATGTCAGTGGCCCTTGAAATGCTTCAGGAGAAAGTTGTGAAGATATAAAAGAAAGATTTAAAAGAGCTTGAAAGTCAGTCACCACTGCTGAACTCAATGTTAAATATCAGATTGGTACAAATATTAAAGGTCCCATATTTAACACTTTTCAGGTGTTTTATTTGAAGCTTTGATATCTATAAAACCATCTCAATGTAGTTTTACATCTTCTCTCTAAGGCTTCTGGTAACAACGGATATGTTTTCTGAGTGAATAAAAATAAGGTAGATTTCAGGTAAACACTCAGAGAAACCAAATCCTGCCAGGATGGATGGTGGGTCCAGGTGGGCTAGACTGCTTTGTTGTGACATCACAAAGTGACAGAAATCCTCACAGCTCGTTTTAAGGCTCAGTTTCTGAATACAGGCTGTGTGCTTTTCACAGTGGACTGAGCCTTTGATACTTTCACAATATTAATATAGAACCTAGACCTGCTTTATAATCAAAAAAGACGTGGACAGCTTACTTTATACTATATGGGATCTTTAAAATTCAACAATTACATCAAATAAGAAGAATGTGACTTTCATTTTGTCAAACACATTTGACACAAACAAATAATAACAACAGCTGCATTTCTGCATTTCTAACATATTTGTGAAGATGACAGCACCAACGACACTGACTTGAAACTGAAGGGCTGGCATTGAAGGATGATTAGAGTTTTAACTGTGAAGGTTTTAGTTGTTGTCTCATTCACTTATCCATTTCCTTCATACAAAACACTGAAATACCCGTTGTTGCATCACATTATGCTATAACTCACATGTCAACAGACTTCACATATAATTATAAAGTTCAAAGTCAGTTGAGTTGAAAGCGTGCCACTGCTGATTGCCTCCATTTTTTTTGCAGTAATTAATGACTGCAGAGCCCCACGGAACACAGCCAAGAAAAATGGGAAATTGTGGTTGTTTCAACTGTTTTAGTGAGTTGATAATATAATATGAGGTGGTTTGAACATGACAGTCATGCATGCTGAACTCCACAAAGTTCCTTAATAATAGTGGGAAACTTTTCCAGCAGTGTGGCTGAAGTCATGGAGGCAAGTGCTCCAAGTGTCCACAGTTACAATAATGAGAGGAATTATGAGCTTTAGGGAACCAAACTTGCTGCGGGGGAGGGGAGGCACTATATTTTTTTTACTCTGTGGTGCCCTTACTGTATCTTCCACGGGCCAACTTGAATTTGAAAAGCTATTACAGCAATTATAGTGAACCATTGTTCAGCATAGAGTACGGCAGTCAGCTATCACCTAAGTTTCATGCAGACAAAGACGTGTAGCCAAACACATTGTTTGTTGTTCCTAATCACTGAAATTAGAGCTGGTAACCACCCTTTACAAACTTCACTTGTTGGTTGTTGTTTAATTCAGCTGTTAGTATGTATATTAAGTAAATTGAGCCTGTGTCTATCCACTAATATGTTTTTGAATTTTGAGAACAGCTCAGTAGGGCTGCACAATTAATCAAAATATTTTGCAACATGGCCGAGTACAATATCCAAATCGTAGGAGCTGCAGTATCCAAAGCAATATCCTTTATCAGCAAGAGCTGATAGAGATAAAATGTGTCACAAGGTACCATAAATGAAGCACTGTGGTGCTACAGACGTCCCGGCCTACAAATCATATTCTCCAGACTTAAACAAACTTACTTGTACATTTTGACAATGAAATGCAAAAATTGTCATGGTTCAGCCCTACAGCTTAGAATTTAAGTGTCACGTCTGTTTATTATTTATTATGTGTATCCACTATGGTCTGTGGTCAGTGCTCTGATCACCAGATTAAATTTTTCTTATATATACATATTATTTTTTCATCTCCTGTGACAAAATCTTTCAGGTTAACCCACTTTTCAGCCAGTTTACTGAATCTCCACCCCTACACGTATCTCTTCATTTTAACCTTGCTGCTTGTCTGTGCCGAGGTCACTATGCACACAGCATATGGATGCATGTCAGTGCAGGTCACCTCTCCAGATGTGCATGAATTTCAAATTTGTCCCTGAAGTAAATATTAGTAATTAGTGCCTCGCTCCCATCATGCTATTTGATAGTGTCAGTTGGGAGAAACTCTGCTTTTCTCTCCTGTCACATATGGCACTGATGTCTTTTAACCTGAAACATCTCATTTTACAAACCCCTCTCTCAGGCTTATCTAAAATCTAAAATGTAGCAGATCTCAGGTAAAAGCTAAAAGAAACCAAATCCTGCAAAGTTGGATGGTGGGACCATGTGGGCTGGTCTTGGGGCATGGCTGAGAGCAGAGACTGCTTTGTTGTGACATCACAAAGTTACAGAAATCCTCATTCTAAGGCTCAGTTTCTGAATACAGGCTGTGTGCATTTCTTTGTGGACTGAGTGCTTTGATACTTTCACAGTATTAATATAGAACCTAGACCTGCTTTATAATCAAGAAAGGCATGGAAAACCTTTATACTATATGGGACCTTTAAATGACATCAATTTCACAACACACAGTGCTGCTCAGTACTGAACACAGTATTTATCATTACTGTTCATCATATCGTGGACTGCATTATAATGCAGGTGGGTAATTTCAGGTACCATTTTAATTCACAGCTGATATTCCTGCTTTATCACCTGAGCCTACTGTATGCACATAGTGATTAGTAGGTTGCATTAGTATTTCAGGGCAGGTCTGTGTGCCTTCAAACTTTTTCTGGAGGTCACTTCCAAACTGAGATGATAAGAAAAGGAAACAGGTGGATAAATAATGTCATTAGTTTTAAAATGCCTCGGTAGCATATGAACACACAGGAGTGCTCAGGTCGCAGCCCGTACATCATCTCTTGGCAAATTACTTTTGTAGTGTGAGTTGCTTAATTGTATTGATCCAGCTGTCTTTTTCTACTTGGGTGTCGATTATTTTGGGCCACATCGTGACCAAAATGAGCCAAGATAATTTACAACAAGCTCAAAACCCACAAAGGGATTTTTTTTTCACAAAGCTGTCTGAAAACCAAAATAAAGGAGGCAGAACCATGTTCAGACTACACAGATGTCAAATGCCCTCTAACAACCAGCAACCTCATGGACCACTGTACAAATTACTGGATTTATTTATATAGTTTGTTGCATAGAAAAATTTACTTTTGTCTGTGCTATCTTCAGGCCTGAGAATCTTAGTTTTCAGGCTCCTATGAGTTACATTAATATAAGAAAAAATATGATGAATGTACAGTATATACTCTCAAACTATACATGGCACACGGCTGTTGTACAAAGTTGAATGAATAAACTGTCCATGGCTGGGGGGCTGCGGTTCATAATGATCCTCTAGGTTTTCGCTCTCATCTTTTGGGTGTAGAAGTCAGAACAGTCCTGTGGAGATCAGATCAGTGCTGGTGATGTGCTGCGCTGCTTTGACCACCTGGTGCAGTGCCTTGGTTTCATGTGTAGGGCATCTGCCATAGCAGGCAGTGATGCAGACATGTCAGTGTACTCTGATGTTGCACCTGTAGAAGCTGCAGAGTTTCCCGAACATCCTCAGCCTGTGGATAAGGAAGAATTGCTGTTCTGTTTTCTTCACCACCATGCTGATGTATTGAGACCAGCCTGAGTTTTCACTAATGGAGACCCCAAGGTACTGGAGCTCAATCACAAATTTGGAGTGGAACTAAAAGCAGGGTACCCCTGCCAGATTGCCAGACATTTACTGGATGAGTTCCAATCTGGAGACCTGGACTTTATCAGTGGGTCTGTCTTCAAAAACTGAAACTGCCATTTGCACACAAGAAATATCAAACTATAACTGACGTGTCATAAAATTCATTGTCCATGCTTCCCAGGGGATGATAACATTTTGGACAATCTCTGACCTTTCCTCAAGTGCCACCCTCACATTAAAACATCAACTTTCATACAAGATGCTTTACAATCTATCAGGCAGATGGATAGGCATTCATCACCCTGTGGCTTTTTCTTTTAGCACCATTCTTAGAACATTTTTATTCTTACTATTTAGTGTTTGGGAGTAGTATAATTGGCAGTATATCATTTGTTCTTTCTGACAACTTTGTATCGTGGGATGTACTGAATATTTCATCCTCTAGGAGCCACAATGACAGCCCCAAATGATGTCACAGCTTGAAAACTCAAACTTCACCACAAATTCTGAAAAATTTTACACTTTTCCGTGAGATTTCTGTTAATTTAAGTACATAGTTAACAACCTAGCACTGGCTTAAATGCAGAAGTCAAATATAGTTTGACAAAAAAAGAGCAAACTTATAATTTCCATATTTTAAGCTATTGTGACATCACAAAGTTACAGAAGTCCTGATGGCTCTGAATACAGGCTGTGTGCATTTCACTGTGGACTGAGTCTTTGCTACTTTCACAGTATAAATATAGAACCTAGACCTGCTTTATAATCAAAAAAACACATGGTCCTCTCACTTTATACAATATGGGACCTTTAAGTTATCTCACGAGTCAGTACTGTGAGGTCCAGACTTTAAAGTTGGAATAGCAGTGTCAAAATTAACCAGCTAATGATATGTTACTCAGGGCACCTATTATCGTGATAGTTGGTGTAGTTTAGAGTGGAATAAGTTGACACCAGGTTGGAGTATACACTACAGTTAATTCTGCTCACTTGAATATGACCTTGTGTTAAGCATCGATTGGATTTTACAAAAAATCCCAGAGGTGTGGACAGTTTCAGCTGAAGGACTCTCTTGAAGATTCAGTTCTGTTCAGCTGTGATGTCGATTATTCTGCTTCTTTTTCTATGTAGTACTCATGCTGACAGTGCTTGCATGCACCACTGATAATTCTTCTAAAACACATTCAATGCTCCTAACAATACCCCAAAACAAATTATTCAGAAAAAAATAGCAGCTGGAATAGACTGTTTTTATCTGACTTTGTGGTGGTACATTATTTGAACCATCGAATGGAAATGGGCTGCTGAAAACCTTTTCAGCAGTATCTCATTCACTCAGAATTTTTGGCTGGGAGTCTCTCAAACTCTTTTGCTTTGTAACAATGGTAGCTGCTAGAATGGGTTTACAGTGCTGCATGCTGGCATCTTGCACTGGCTCAGCACAGCCATATTTTCTGTTATATCTTTAATTTTGAGCAAAGAGAATCATTGAGCAGCAGCTGCAAACCACAAGGAATGTGACTTTAATAAGTAGAATATAAGTTAAAAGGGTGTCACATCACAAACTGTATGGGCAGATAGAAGGAGGTTTGAAGTGTTGCAGAAACATCAAGCTACAGATTTAGTCTGATTCCAGAGTGACAAAGCTACTATCCACCCATTAATGTATTGCTTTTTGATGATATTCACTAAATACCCCATATGGTTGTGTGATCACATGTTATTAGACAAAATTACTTCTTTGTCATAATCTGAATAAGCATAAATCCTGAGCTGCATTTTGTAGCATGTGATTTTTTGTCCCGCCTTGAATCCAGGCTGTCAAAGTGAACACTCTCAGATTTTATTATGAATTTTTGAACCAAAGTTTGTGACAGATGACTTGAAAATTATGCATTTCACGTTTTATGTTGAAAGTCACTCGCACCATGTTTTTTTGGAAACTCTTACCAAAGTAACAGAAAAAAAGGCACTTGATTTCTGGGGAATTCTGAAACTTCAAAATATTTCCAAACAGGATTTGATGTATGACTTTTTTCACTCCCTCTCTCTCTCTAATATATATATTCCTGTATATAATAACTCATGTACCTCTTGATACCTCTTGAGCCTAATTAGGACCCAAAAATAGTGGAGGGTAAAACAGCACAAAGAGAAAGGGATGAGATGCTGAATTCAAAGAGTGATTCACTTCTATAGCCTCAGGCTTTTTTGCATTTGGGGTAACAGCAGGGTTCATTTGCAACACCCAAGGGATCTTTCAGTGGATTGCCAAGTCTCAGGAGAAGAGGCTCTTAGAAGGGGAGTGTGGGGGGCTTGGGAGGTGAGTGTGTGAGTGGCAGATCTGTAGCTTTGCTTTCAAAAACCAATGATTAGAGGAAATTGTAGATACAAATATTGTGCTTCCAACCCTGCCACAAGGGCTCAGTGATTCAGAGTCAATGGTAAGTATAGATCAATGCACTGCAGAAAATAGGGCTTTGCTGTACTCACAAGTTATTTCTGCAATGACTGCATCTTCTGCTGCTATAGAGACACACACAAACACTTTGCTGTAAACTGTCATCTAGGTGCACGCTGCAGCAGCACAGCAGAACTAATTGGATAAAGTTAACAATCAATGCTCATTGTTAATAGCATTAATTGTTCTACTTGTTTACCTCATGACTAAGCCAGATGCACTGACCTATGTGATGGAATTCACAAAAGTGAGAAGACCTTTGAGCAGCTGTTGCATTTAATTAGAATTTCCATCACTTTGTGCTGTCTTCAATTTGTGAATCTGCATTTTTATTCATTTATCAGGCTTGCATGTGGATGGTATGATCATATTATATGTTTTGAAATGATATAAATCTGAAAATATTTAGTCAGTTTAGTTGATTATTTTTTGTGTTACATAATCTCCTTATCCAAACAGATTTTTAAAGACACAACCACACAGTCTACTTGGAAAACCCTTTGCTGTCATAGACTGATTGAGTTGGACCCTAGTGTGTCACACATCATCCGACTTGTTTTTAACACAGTCCTCAGTGTGCAGTGGCAACATGCACTCAATAACTCTTGACACTGCACACTGAATGACCACACACACACACACACACACAGACACACACAGACACAAATAAAAGAAAGAAAAAAAATCACCAGTGGTCTTTCTTTGCCCCCACCTTCTCTACCTCTCAGCACTCAGATACTTCTTGTTAAATCTCCTGACCCTTTGACCCACCTCACCGCCTCCACATCCAGTGCTCTTACAGAGCAACTTTGCAGAGACACTAAGCCAGACCAACAGGGATCCGTGATGGATGTGGCTCGACAGGAGTCAGGAGTTTTGATGAGTTTCCAGCAACTTGTCAGGGGAGGGTTGGAAAAAAAGAAGAGGGATGAAAAATGACCCAGAGAGAACCACAAACATTATAAATGGGGGAGAAATGTCAGAAACTTTATGCGCCCGTAGGCAGCTCATATGGTCATGAAAGCCTTATTTCCATATGCCACACTGCAGTGTCTTATCTTCCGGCATCATATACTGTATATACTGATATGTTGAGCGATCCAGTCTCTGCTGGTGGATTGGAGAGCTGAACAGCGATTACCTCATGTCAGATGATCACACCTGAAGGTTTGGCTGAGTGTAAATCAGACAACCTACTACAGCACGGTGCTTGAACTGTTAAAGCAATTGTCGTGCCATATTTGGAAGACATGTCTGTGATGTACTCAGCACTGTTTTGTTAGTAAATGTAGCAAGTGAAGTGGAGTGGGCCCACTTACTCCTTTACTTTAGGGAACCTGGAAATACAAGGTGCCTGCAAAGAAGGCAAATGAATAAATTTTTATTCTACTGAAATATCATTACCCTCTCACTTTGCAAATTTTGCTCCTAATGTACTTTTAGAAATACAAGCTATGGACTGAGAAATACAAGTGCACATGGCTGTGCACCACATTTGTGGTTCAGAAAATTAGATTCTATGACATTATAGCTCATTTAGATGTATAATCTCAAATGAACAATTTCTCAGTTTTATAATCTCCTATTCATTATCAGTGAGTCACGCTTTTAATCAATGATATCAGAGATCATAGTTGTAATTCTCTCATTCTGATGTCTGTTTGAGTGTAGACTAAGATCACAAATGATAATGGAATTGTTCTCAAGACATGAAGATAATCACTTTAGATATATTAAATTGTGTGAGGCATGGTTATTGAAACAGCAGTTTGAGTTAGGCTTTAGATGTGTGTTTAATTTTGTAATGTGGTATCATAAAATAAGGAAATACCAAACCCCCATAATTATTATATGATGTGTGCTGCTGTCTTTAATACAAGTAACTATATGGTACAGCTTTCAACTTCAACCTCAACATTCAACTTTATTTGTTCCTTGAGGGCAACTGGTTGTGTGTCATAGACACAAAACGATTTTTATACAAACAATACAATAAAATGACAAACAAGCCTGCACAGAGTGCATCACAGGTGTGAGGTGTATGTGTAAAAAAAGTAAAAGTAAAAGTAAAAAAGAAAGAAAAAAAACTCTTTAAAGGGGCTGGAGGCACATCTATGCCTTCTTCCTCACTGATAAATCTGGATCAGGCCTTGTGCCCTGCCCACCATCACTGCTTGTTCCAGGTCTCCAGGTATAAGAGCAGAGAGCATCAAGATGGTTAGAGGAGGAAGCATCAGAGAGACTCAGCCACATGTTTGAGCCTCAGTCAGACCCAGACTCTGATTAGAAGTCTGTTGAGACCAGAAACAGAGACTAGCAGACGTGTCAGAGTGGTTAGCATAGTTAGCATCATTTATTTGTTTATATTGTTTGTTATAGCTTGTAACTGGCAGTGTCTGACACAGTGGCAGTGGCTGTGCTAATACAATCTCTCTCTCTCAGCATTGAAAAGGTTTTGGGTTTATTTTGGCCCTCCCCACAAGTTCACAGGATTGGTGCCTTACATTTGTGAAACCCTGGAGACTGTCATTGTTTCACTGCAGTTCAAAGATGAAAATTCTCAGTCATGGCACTGACTGCTTATTTTACTAATGATATGTCTTATGTCATATGAAAAACACGACATGTTAACCTCCCCATCGCAGGGGGTCTTGAAATATGTCTGTTGATTGTTGCTGCAATCAGTGTAAAGAGGGTAAGGAGTGATGAGTGGATGCACCCCCGAGGAGACCCTGTAGAAGGATGATCTTAAATATTATTTCTCAATTGTGGCATAAATCAATATGATGCTGATGGGGCCAGTGAGAATGTGAAAGCACAGTTTTCCCCTAAATAGAGCTCATCTTTGTCAGTCTTCTGACTGATTCTGTAGCATATGTGACAGTATCCTGTGACAGCCACTGATATTTTATTACCAGTACATCAGACATATTACCATTTATTTGCCGGTATCAGTCCAGAATCAATTCAAGCGTCTGTTATGGTGAAACCTAAACTCAAAAGAATGGATTAGAGCTTCCATTTAATTACTTCACCTATGGGATTTTAAGATGAGACGGATCAACAAACATTTGAATACTTTACACTTTTAATTCCGACTTTCTTTTGCATAAATCATTGCAGGATTCACACTCTTGCTGAAGCTGAAGCTTCTAAAAATAACCGTCAACAAAAAATATTCTAAAGCATATAAAGAAGTACAAGTTCCAGTTACGTGGGAAGAAAAGTAATTATTGCTCAGGACATGAAAATAAAGTGATAACTTAGTCTCTCGTATCTGTTTTACATGTTCATTATAGTTATTTTGCATTGTGTTTTATTTGAAGCACACATGCCTGATGATCAGAGCAATGTGTGTGAGCATCCACAGATGTCTCTGCTCTCACAGTAACTACAGGATAATTTAATTTAAAAAAAAAAAAAAATAAACAGAAAAATAAACAGGCAGGAGATATTTCATTGGGCATTGAACAATAGGATTTACTACTATTGTTTTGTGCATCTTGAATGTCACATTCAGTCACTGAAATGCCCACTCAGTGGGATGTGAAAGTGATAATTCAACACAACAATGAAGGCTACAAGGTAATAGCTGTGCTCCTGTTTGGTAGTTGGCAGAATAACTCTGTATGAAGAAGATTTAAAGGATTTGTTTGAGTCAAAGCTTTTTCTAATGTTTTTCCATGAAAATCAGCTCTTATGTAAAACCACCATTTTTACATTTTAAAAGTCCCATACCTCCAGTGGCAACACTTTTGAGGACAGGCTTGTAACATAATATACATGGCATTAATGGAGGTAAGGACGTATTGAGTCTCATTATCATTCTGATTTAACATTTTATTCAATTATTGCTGTTCTTTGTATAAGATGTTGTTTGACTCTCCATAGGAGCATACCAGTGTCAGGTGTACCGAACCTTAATTATCAATGTACGAGTAATACCATTGGCAGACTACTGGAACTTCATCATCATGGTAACAATAACAAGCATGTGGTTAAGGTTGTGGAACAGTCATGGCTTGGTTAGGTTTAGGAATATAGATTAGTGTCTGGGTTTAAACCAGTACTTTCAATTCAATTCAGTTCAATTTTATTTGTATAGCGCCAAATCATAATATACATTATCTCAAGGCACTTTACAGGGTAAGGTCAAGACCTTACTTAGAGAAAAACCCAACAGTTTCCACAAAGATATGTGATGCTGCCACTAAACAGTAAGTTTTATTTGTCACATGCCAAGGTACAATGACCAGTAAGTAAAGTGCAATGAGGGTCAGACTTGGCAACCAGGCAGCCTGTGAAAAACTGCAAATAAATGAAAAAATAAAAGTTTTTCTTGATTGATATTTTATTTCTGATGTTGTGAGTAATATTGCATATGGTCAGATATACTGTGATATTCAATATTATCAAATACCAAGCCTGTTAGAGGTTGCCTAACATTAAATGTAACTATGGGTTGTAATAGGCTCCTGCACAGATGAGCTATGGGCTCGTATTTTCGCTTCAGTATTCACAGTTTTTGTGTGTGTGTGTGTGTATGTGTGTCTAAATACTACACAACAGACTATAGTGAAGTGATGTCTATTGAACAAATGAAGTATAGCGTTAGCTCAGGCAGAGCACCTACATGCTTGCACAGGCTCCAACTGTTTGCAGTGTGCTGTACAATAATTGGCTCATTCACAGCTGCATATCAAGTAACATCCAGTCCTATTCATTCAGGTGTATTTCAGACATTATAACCTGACACTTCCTCACTGTTACTTTGGTGATCGAGCTCTTTGCGGCCACAGCTCCCTCCATTACACCAACCTTCTCCTTATATGGTATTTAGTGTTGTTGATTCAACTAAGATTCATGTTCACGTATGGGGGATTTGCTTTCTCAGCAGAATCCACATGGCTGCTCCCCCAAACAGCTGAGCCTTTCCTCCAGATCTAACTGTATAAGCATTTGCTATAAATGGTTACTCCCTCGATGCAACTGTCTCTGACTGGACAGGTGGTTAAGAAGAAGAAATCAAACGCATTGCATTCTATGTCCCAGAGCTATTCATAGTATATGTAGCTCTCTCATATCTTTTCAAATGTCTTTGATTAGTTGACTATTGATGAGTCCCATTGTAGTGTCACTATTCTTATTAGACATTCTCTTTTGTATACTTTATGTTATGATACATGGAGACTGAGCTGTCTCCCTGCAAAGGATTTTTCATCTTTTCACACCTTTGTAGCGTTCCTTTAAAGTCTCGTATGGTGTTGTGGCTTCAGTTGGATAAACATTGTTTTAGAGGAACACAATCATAGAAGAGGATGGAGTTATTTCCTTCTCTGACATTTACAGCTCTACCTTACATAAAGTCACACCTTGTGCACTGGAGTTCATGCTAACAATCCATCAAAGTTTTGGTTGTTGTCAAGACCACTTTTGCAAAATGCAAGGCATTCAGTTTTTTTTAGAGCTCATACTGGATTCAGTGGGGGCTGAGAGCAGCTGAGACTGAGGTCACTTCTCCATTACCAAAACAAGAATAATGCATGTCTTTCCAAATGCAAAAATATGATTTATATGAACAACAACGCAAAGGAACTCTCCCCTAAACAATATGAGGCCCATTGTAACCTGTTCACAGCTCAGTGCTTTTGCATCAAAAACTTCCATCAAGTAAAACATAGCGGAGAAATTGTGCCCAGGTAGGGCTCACATGTGTGCAACAGAAACTCAAATCTCTGGTCTCTTCTAAACTCTCATGAGTTCCAGTGATGGCCTGTGCACATTCTCATTTTCAGGCATGTTTTTCTCCCCTGCTAGAGGTTTGTGCAGTGACACTGATTAAAATCTTTGCAGACGCACAATGGAGGTAAACGCATATGGCTGAGCTGAGATGTTTAGAATAAAATGTGTGACAAGCACTTAGGAGACAGCAGGCTTTCAGAATGTGAAATGACGTGGTTCTTCATAAGCCAGCTGCATTTGATTGTCCAGGGTTTGTTGAGGTGAAGCTTATTCTGCGAGCCTCTCTTTGTATAAGTTAGTGTTTTCAGAAGTGGCTTTGCAGTATAGAGGCTTTTAGTACCAGCCCATCCAATGAGACCTATAGAGGACCTTGTAAGGAAAAGCAGCTCTGTAGTTTTATAGTTTATAGGTATTTTTTGTTCCTATTTTATGATAACAATAAGGAAAAACTGTGCAAGGTTTCATGAAATTTTAATGACCACAGGACTACGCTGGATAAGCATTACAAGACATATTTCGATCCACTGGCCCAAGGGTTATGGGACCAGCATGCACCTCTGCACCACAGTGCTGCACGTGGTCCTAATTCAATATCCAGGACCAGCATTAATGCAAGAGTGTGGTAATCCAACTCAAGGTCTCTACACGAGCTCTTTCTACACTCTAATGGAATATGTTAGTATATTTGTATGTACATACTGTATGTGTGCACAGTACCTGTCCAACACAACTATTTGCAATAATGCATGTGATGTGTGCACAATATTTTAATGCTCTCTAAACATAAAAGCCACAGCAGTTCTCTCACGGGAGTGGTTTTAGGTCTCATTGCTTATGAGATTCTGAATTTATGAATTCACAAAAATGTGCTCTGCATTTAATCTCTCATTTCTGTTCCCACATTATCCTAAGACAATGCCACACTTGAGAGAAGTGCTTTCTAATGCAAGTTATACTGCAGGTGTTGAAATATACAGGGTGGCTCTGTTCCTCTCCTGGTGATTCACCAAGCTATGCAATTTGCTAGAATTATGCTTGTTTCACAAATCACATTCTTATTATCAGTTCTTTGAAAAGGGGGAATTTAAGAGCCCGACTCTGCCAGGTGAGTCGACACGCTGGATGTCGGCCTCTGTAGGTAGTCATTTTTTACTAATGTCTCCTAACTTTGCGACTGGGGAATTTACTCCCGCCCAAGAAAACAGACCCTGTGATTTTTGGCAAAAGAATGAAAATTATTCAGCAGCTATTATAATGGGCCGTTTGCATCAAGTCACTGGAGTGTCCTGACACCTACGATCTGGGGAAATCTCTGCAAAACACGGCTGGTAATGATGAATTTAAATGCAAATGGCAACTTGACGGGGGAAACAAATTACACCCATCACTTGGCTAAATTGCTTCAAATTGAAGACGAGTCCTCAAACCTGAGCATATTGCACCAGTGGTTTATGAAAAAATAGAATATGGAAAACAAGGTAATAGCTAATTTCACCTCCTCCAGTTACCATGGCCTAGGGAAATAAATGGAAGGCACTGTTTTTGATGTATGATTACAGATCATACATACAAATTTGGATTGTTGCTTTGGTTGTTGTAATATGAGAACTGATGTCCATTTCCTGTCTCCCAGGATAGGACATCTTACATTTGCCTTGTCTTTTGTCGGAGTGAATAACAACGGGAAAAGCATGAGTGGGCTTGTATCAGGATTGTTTCCTCTCTTGTGGAAACAGCACCCTGTCAAAGTGCTTCAGAGTAACTGGGGAATCATGGCCAATGTCCATAGTCACATTCCTTCTGTCTTCGTGCAAATTCAGCAGTTGTTGTGATGTGGGTTTTGCCTGATAGATTGACTGTATGACATGTCGTTGACCTCCACCCCACTCCAGCTGCCAGCCATTTATTTCCTGCACACCGACTAAATGAGCGCTTCATTGAGAAGAGCTAACATGGGAGGGGAATATTGTCTCTTCTTCCCCATTAAGCCAGAGGGGATAAAAGAACACCCCACCCCCCACCCCCACTCACTCTTCTACTCACTCCATGTTATCCTCGGAGCAAGGAATGCAGGGAGACTCCGAGATCAGCCTTGGAGTCAGGTGCAGAATACAGATCAGCAGCAGGGAGAACTGATGCCCAGACTATTTAGCATACCTAATTGACCTCTAGCTCAAAAACCCCTGGCTGTGACTAACCCCGCCCCCCTGGCTCCGCCGCCACAGAGAAGCATTTGCTATAATATTATTTTCTGACTCAGTGCTTTCAGCCATCTTTAGTGATGAGTGAGCTTAATCATCGTTCAGGCCATCAGTATGTTTGTCTGCTGCGTGCAATGCAACAAAATGAAACCCTTGTGAGCCTCTGGTTTGTTTTGTTCTCCTTCCTCCTCCCCCTCGCTGCGTCCCTGCTGTCAACCAGAGAAAAGAATCAAGCTCACCGAGCCTTGAATAGAGAAGCGGTTACATTCAGTTCATCTGCAGTCTTTCAAAGCTATGATTTGTCAGAAATTGCCAAAAAAGGAAGGACTAGACCACATAAATTTGTTAGTCTAAATTGAAATATAAGCAGAGCTCTGGCTGTTTTTAATCATTTCAAACCAGAACCTTATCTTGTGTTTAATATTCCAGCCTGTATCGACGTTTAAATTCAAACTCAGCGTCTGCAGTGAGAGTGGTTAGTTTTATGCTTAATGAAGAGATTAACGACTGAGCAGTGTTTCAGCAGAATTATCAGCAACACGATTGCGCTGTCGCAAATAGCCCTGCCACTGCAGCGGGGTATCCCAGAAGGCCTCTAAAAATATACAGTAATTAAGTGCTCACCTCATTCTAATGGGATTATTGCTGTAAAAATATCCAAAGATATATTTTAAGTCTAAAGAAGAAGGAGGAGGAGAGGAGCTGTACCAGATATTTCACTGAAGAAAAGAGACACAGATGTCTCACAGCAGGACTGTTTGTCATATGAGATAATTATATGATGAGGTAAAGAGGCTGAATTACTTGAAATCTGTCACCGACCATGAGAACTCATATTAATTGTAAATAAATTAAACTGTGGGTGTTTTTTTGATCAAACCAAATAGTGTGAATCATTCTGTTCCTTGGTAAGATGAAGCACTATGACCACTACTTTTCTAGTTAATTAGAGAGTGATTAGTTATTAGCAGGGGAGGACAGTAACGAAGCACATTTATTTGAATACTGTACTTAAGTATATTTTCAAGTATCTGTCCTTTACTGGAATATTATTTATTTTGGAAACTTTGTGTAAATGAGTTTTACACCACTATCACAGCCAACTCCTACACTGTTTGAACAGCTCAGTATGAACCTGGCAGTTTCCTAACAATGCTACATTAGATTGAGAAGAAGCAGAAGTTTCTTCACCAGAGACCACAGCCTAATCTTAAATCCATGTTTGTCATTTAAGAAATATAGAAATATCTCTTTTGCCATCACTGCCAACAGAAATTCACCATCCAGGTCATCTCAGGGTTTGGTTAATTCTGGCCACTTCTACAGTCTTTGTATCGTATTCTTCAAGACTTTTATTCTAAAGGTTCTAGATTTAAATCAGTTAATTCGGTCGGTTGTTTCAGAGTCAATTCTGTAAATTCACTGTGGAACAAGACAAACTGTAATTTTGAATACTTAAGTAATTTTAAAAGCAAATACGTCAGTACTTTAACAAAATTGAACAACCTTCACTTGTGTTGGAGTAATATTTGACCAGGAGTATCTGCACTTTGATTCAAGCAATGGAGCTGTGTACTTTGTCCACCTCTGGTTATAAGTGATCTTATTTTCAGGTGAGTTTACTTTCAGTTTGACCTCCTAATGAAGTGATTTAGATAGCCTCGATAACACGAATTTACATTGAAATTCATTCTCTAAAAGATCCTTCAGTTCTGCTTAAAACTAACTTTGTCACAGTTCAGACTAAAAGCTTAGCTTTGTACGATGAATGTCAGACTACCAGGGATCACATGATCACAGCTGAGGTTGGCGCACCAGCATCCTGAATTCCTATATAATAAAAGCAGAGAGAAACAAAACCTTCTGGGCCAGAGTCTGCAGTTAACTACCCAAGCCTCCTTTCCACGGCTCTGAATGACATTTTGTGTGGGACTCAGTGGACATATCCAGTACTTCTTAATGGGCTGTCAACCCTTTTTATGTGGTTTTGTGACACTACCCTTTGCAATTAAGAGATACAGAAAAAAACACATAAGGTTGGGATTAGAAGCCATGCAGTGGTGTGTACACAGTGATTTGCACTAAGTGGTTGAGCCACAGGGATGTCCTGGCCACATGGGATTTAAAGACTGCCACTGGTTCAGATGTGTTGCAATACAAAGCCAAAGACTTCACTGAGATGGTATGTCAAAAACACTGACACCGAGCCACACTTCCTTTCCTCCCACGACAAAAAGTCATGAATCAGACATGCAGTCATGACAATCAGCCACCAGAGAGATGGACAGCGAAGCCATGGTCTGATGGACCCTGGGCTGTAAATCACTGTGAACTGTCTCTGTAGGCTCTCACACCTAAGATGATGTTTCACAGTATGTGCGCAGCCTCAGCAGTGGCATGCATGATACCAAGAACTGAATCATCATACATCATCATACAAGTGCTCCACAACTGTTACATTATGGACTAATTTAAACCTCTTAAGAATTATTGTCATAATGGACCCGTCTCTAATTTATGCGTCAATGTCATCACCACTGTCTTGACTCACCTGTTAGTCTTGGCTTAGATCACAGGAGAAGGAGGTTTTGGAGTAAAGATTTTCAATGGATGATTACATCCAGAACTATGGTACATTTAGGGGATTTAAGGTGTTGACAGCCAATATTCAATATCATTTGATCATTTCCACACCAAAGAAAAATCTACAATCTGAAATCCACAGTAATGCATGTTGATGGATGTCTGATTTTTTTAAAGACCTCACTTTGTCCCTTATGTGCCGTTCTTTGACTTATATATGATTTTGTTTCTCATTTCAGTAAGCAAAGCATCTCTGGAAACATTTTTATAATTACAGAACAACTACAGTCACTGTAAAATACCACAAGGCAGACATAATGTAACCATTTCCTGTCAGATTAGCATATAGTGATGCCAGCCAGGGCTACAGTCCATTTACCATAGGAATGACTGGGTTTTACTTCCAGTCATGTTGTAAAGTATGATGTATTCTTCAGGCTTTACTTTTTTCAACTTTAATACTAGAACTTCAAACTTACAGTTGCTTCAAATTAACTAGAAACAACGGTGTAAGATGACATGAAAATGACATTAAAGATTGTAAAGCAACATGTTTTTAGGGAATTATTCCCTGGAGAAGACTTTTCCTCTCAACCTGTGGATGTCAGGTGAAAAATAAAAAAAAACTAAATTACAATAATACTTGTGAATTCATTGAATTCAATTTGAATTCAAAATTTAATTCTATAAGTGCAGCAGACTGTTGGAAGCAGTTTGTCCTGTGATTCAGCAGAGCGCGCTCTAAATTGCATGTCATTTCATATTCAAATTCGTACTGAAAATGTGATGGTCCTATTATCTAGTGTAGCTTGGGGAAACAGCAGCGTCTTGTAAAAGGATGAAAATAATCCATTATGGGCTCAGACAGACTGCCTGTCGAGAATACTGTAAATGAGAGGGGCAACTTCTGCCACATTTAAAACACTGGTATCATGTTAGGCTGGTTAAGCTAAGTTGAGGCTTCTGAAAATTAAATAGCTTTTATAAATTGACCTTGTCGTATGAAAGACTGTGCATTAGCAGCAATTAAGCCAGTGGGTTTTATGAGCTGATTTACTTTTTGCGGTGATTATAAGGCTCATTAGCAAAGGTTTGAGTCTCTTTGACTAAGTTGTCCTTTGCCCAGGGATTCGTTGAAAATCCATGTTCCTAAGGGACATTTGATTTTGGACATTGGAATTCAAGTAGTCTCAGTTATTTCTCTGCATCAATAAACTGGTGTTCCCTTTGCCTGTGTTTTTTCATACTGGATGGGGGATTGTGAGAGATGCTAAGTATTTTACAACACACTGCTGGTGAGAGTGTCTGCACTATAATTGTAAATTAGGCTCTTGCTGAGTATGCTTGATGTTTTCACCCCAGTGGTGAGGAACCATCGTGTTGTTTAAAGCCCTCTGGATATTTATTACTGCTCTCTAACAGTAGCCAGGATTGATTGTGAAAGGTCCCAATCTTCAAATCATCATTCATTCACCTCTGATAGGGTTTGGATATGGTTTGTATACTATCTATTCATCATTGCAGGAGATTAAGTAGAGAGACAATCACCTAAATTATAAAACAATGTTTTTTTGTGGATTTTTGTGGTATACATATACATTAACATTAGTATGTGTCTGGATGTGCCAACGTACAGTGACCTCTTCACATTCAAAGACAGGCTAAGCCTTTCACATTGCATCATGTTTTGGCTAAAAGCCTTCACCGGAGTGTAAAGCCAGCACTCTGCCTTGCAATATTAAAGGCTGTTTATTATACCCAACGGTTGGAGTTTTTTGATGAAATAGGCCAAAAAACACCAACAAGAAGTTTTCCTGGCATATGCAACAACTTTTGAAATTTTATAGTGCAACATTTGAATAATTGTGACATGCAGAATGCAGAAATTTATGCTCAAAGAATGTTAACAAGACTGCCCAAAAAGATAGCAGGTGTTGTGTCGAAGTGTGCTCCCCCTGATATGCGTCCCCTAACCTTAACGTTATCCTAACCCTAACCAGTGGTAGGGGTGCTACACGAAACACAGTTGTAATGGGAGGGAAACTTAATCTGATGGGGAACAGAGTGAGCCACACACCAGGAAAGAGATGCTAAGTATTTTATGGATACTAAGTATTTTCATGGATTTTTTTGACCAAAGCAGCAGCAAACCACTGGGTTTGTATTTGTCCCAATATGCCCGATGGCCATTCTGACTCTGGCTGTTCTTGTTCAAATGCTGATACCGAGGAAGGGATGCTCACTGGTTTAACTTTGTGGAACAGAGATTGGGGGGACAGCGGAGCATTTTAATCAACAGATGTCACTGGTAAGCATTCCAACCATTAGGTTTCCAACAATTATAGCTTGGTTTCCAACTGCGCCACCCCAAATTCCCCAATGCTCAGGCCCAGCGGGGGATCAACCAATGCCTGAGGGCCGTGCATGGCCCTGCAGCCATGTGGAGGCTCTTTCAGCAGCATCTGTGATGCCCAGCATTGTGAATGCTCTGTGGAGCCAGTAAAACCTCTACATCCCACATCTATCGATATACAGCAAACTTTCCTCTCCTGCCTCTGACAGTGCTCTACCAGCTCCTGATAGTTGGCCCTCCTCCCTTTATGGGCTTTCCTTATTCAATCTTTGCAGGTGTTAGTCAGCTCAAACATGACACCTGCTTGAGGGCCTCAGACAGTGGAACCACACTGGGCCTCAGTGATGTTGGTGTAGTGGTGTCAGGGAACTTGAGGTGCCTGTCCAAGTCAACAAGCTGCTGCCAGTCAGTCCCTGTGGTGAGCAGAGCTGTTGACGCCCTGGACTGTTGGAGCTTCTCTTCAGAAAGCAGAATGCTTCTTAGGTGAGCAGAGGTGCTTACCTCTATTGGTGGTTGATGCAACAATCTCTCTCTCTCTGCCCTAGGCATCTGGTCATGCCAGCAGCATCAATGCCCTCCTTTTAAGGCCTCTGGGCAGCAGCTCAGTTTGTGTTCCAAGGGTCCTCCCTGTTGCCCAAGGTGTGGAGGTTTTATGGACTGGAAAGCATATCACACATAGCCTGGATCACAAACTGGATATGCTCAGCTTCTGACTTGCAGAAATCAGACCACAAGAGCTTGAGTTGCAACATAACCTTTAGTCCATGTTCCCTGCTGACACATACTTGCCACCCTTGTGGTATGTCCCATTCCTTATCATTTAAATTGCATGTGTCATTGACTTGGAAAAGATCATTGTATCTGTTGTAGTTGCTTGGTAATTAATGAAAACATCTGTCCAGGAAGTGCCAGGTTTTTAAGTTGGTAAATAACTTGACATTTCTAGAGTTCACAATCTTTGTATTGTTCTGTGTCTGGTGTTCCTGAAAGACTTGGACCTTTGCTAAACATACTCTTGAAATAGAAATTTTTAGAGATGTTTAAAACAATAAAAGGATCATGAATCAGAGCAAAAGTAGTGAAACTGAGACCCAGAAAATATCTAGCATATCTAGCACTTCCTTTATCACTGGCACAGCTTCAGAAAAGACAGTAAATGGTTTACAGTCACTGCACAGTGCCCTGTCTGAGCCACAGTTTGCTTTCTAATTCTGTAATAGTGCAGGGTTTTTTTGTATCTCGATTGACAAAGTGTCAAAAAGCTGATGTACCACACACACAGACACACATTTTGGCTGCTTACTTGCATCAGTCATCTAGCAGATCAGTCAGCTGCAGTTCAAGTGTTGAGGAGTAGAGCAGGGATGATAAGTTGTGAAGGCTGGCAGCATGTCTGGCGATTAGCCTGGCATTGGTAAGCACTGTGCCATCAGAGGCTTTTCTCCCATGCCAAAGCTAGCATCACACAACTAACAGGGCCAAGGGAGCTAGAGATAGCAGCGACTGGGAGATGGAAACCTGCTGAGTGATGCAGCCACAACAGGAAAACAAACAGAGGGCCAGGGGGCTACCTATCAATCAGTGCTGTGTCATGAACGGGATAGGCTCAAGTGTGTTTGAGCTGAATATGAACTGACAGTTGTGTGTGTTTGTGTGGGTGGGCATGGTACACCTGCAAAGGTTTTACTGTCAAGATTGATTGCATCACCATCGACTCATGAAAGATGACCTCACTCAGAGCAGGCTGGCACAAAACCACAATTGCAATAATCAGATAGCTCTCAGCAGATATCCTCTGAACACACACACACACACACACACACACACACACACACACACACACACACACAAGACAACACACATGCATACTCTATTTTACACCACTTTTACCGTTCATTGTTTGTGCAAGAAATAATCAAACAATACACTCTTCCCCTCTCCTCCCCTTCACTCTTTTGTCTTCCGGGATATAATCTCAAGGTTTGATCCTCAAACAGAAGTCAGCGCTGATCGCACAGAGACCTTTGTGCTGCTGGTGTTTCCCAGTATGTTACGTACAGAATATAAAACAAAAGTAAAAGCTGAATGATAAGTGGACGCAGCAGTGGCCAGTGCTTGTGTGCAGGTAATCTCTTATCCAATGAGCCACAGACATGCAGAACAAGACTACAGGGAGAGAACATTTTACTGGTTTCAGAGCCCCATTGCTATTTATCTTGTGGTTTATTGAATATAAACTTTCTGCTGTTGGTTTTTGCTGTTGGAGAAGTTTTCTTTACAAATGACTTCTTACTCCACCGTTGTGATTGAGGTAGTTTTTCACTATATTTATTTTGCAATAAGATTCATTGACATACTGAGCACTAATTCCAGTCTTCTGCAATCTTCTTCGTTCGAATTCTGCAATCTTCTTCTGCAATTAGTGCGTTCGAATTTCAACAGCTTTTATTTTCTTTGCCTGAGGGTGGCAACATCAACATCTCTACCTCTGCATTTCTAAACCACTGCTTTTACTTTCCTGTAGGTGGCACTGGTTGACGGGTGTAGAGCCAGTCAGACAATGACATAACAGCTCCACCTTGAAGAGCATCTGCAGCCTGCTGAGTGTGAATGAGTGAGCTTGTGAGTGAGTTACAAGCCAGCAACAATCCAGCATATTTGAACATTAACATTTGAGTTCAGGCTTGCTATATGTGTTATACAAGGGAAGCTCTAGCTGTAGTGCAGTTTAAATACATACTGAACATACATACAGATGCTTATACTTACATACACATCTGGCCCTTTGTGCAGTTCTTCCTATAAGCCTTTGCACACTACAAACCTTACTCTTATTTTTTCTACTTCAAATTCCCTCTGCTGCTTGTCATTTGTAATAGCCCAGTGTATCTGTATGAATGTGCATGACCCACTGCAGGCCACCTACTGATAACCCTGTCAAACAACCCAGCACCCCCAACTGTCAGCTCTCCCAGGGTCTCTGCTTCTCTGCTAATGGAGACCAACTCTGGCTCCGCATGAAGAAGAGGTGTGTCAAAATACCCATTATCTTCTTATGAAAAAGACGGGGCAGTCCAGAAACTATTCAAAAACAAGTCTGAATGTGTTCATAAGGAAGCAGTAATTTATGTGTGGGAGGCAGCTTCAGGACGTTGGCCAATATAAAACTGATGCTAGAACATGTGTACTTTGAGTTTACTTTTTTCACTCTGTCTCACTTACATACTCAATTTACTCAAATAAGAAATCATTAATATTCAAAACAATAAATTAAAAACACAGTATCACAAAAAATGGCATCATGGCATCACAGCAATATTTCAGATAAATGAAATATCTCATTAAGCCACTTGGAAGAAATGCAGTGAATGTGATATGAGTCTGCTTTCCTATAATTATACTTATCTTTCACTAGAGAAGGATTTGTGTTTGTTCCAAGTGAGAAAAGTTCTACAGTTAAAAGAAAGGATGATCCACTAACTTTTTAACAAGTGAAAACAGTACGGGGAATGAACTTGTAACACAAGACTCCTTTGGCTACTTTAGTGCTTAGTGATGAAAAGAAAAGTAGATGAAAGAGCGGAGCAGGCAAGAGTTCAGATTCAAGAGGAAATATGCATATCTTTTTCTTGGTTTAATTGCCAGATCTCCATGAGGTTTTGGACTCTTTGGATGTTGACATGATAAAAGCTGCTTAGCCTTACAATCGAGTTATGGTGAAAAGAATGTGCCTTCATCGTTCTTTGTTTACCCCACACCAGGGCTAAATCCAAAAACACACATTTACTGAGCCCAGTGTCCAAAATGCCAAAGGTGGCACGCATTAATGTCTGTGATGTAACTTAAAAAAAAGCTAAAGTATTACATGAATGAAAACATCAAAACCAAGGCTGTTTCTAGCTCATGAAAGGTTTGGAAGTGCTACTGTTACTGTATAGACAGTTCAACAAAAGCTGATTTTAAAGTGCTGTTTCTGTCAAGGCACCATCGCCCCAACACACTCCTCTCCACTAACCACTGTACACCCTAATTCAATTCCATTGAGGCACATGAATTAAAACGCAACCTTATAATAAATCCAAAGCTCTGTTCTGCATAATTTGCAGACGTCCCTCTAACCTTGTAAATTGCTCAGACCCTTTCTGAAAACACATCCTGGAACAAAATATTAAAGCAATTCTTTATCCTCTGCAGGAGACTGTCCCTGGACCTCATTAAGAATCCTGTACTCTCCACCCACATACTTTTCATATGCCCACCATGTTCAAGCAGGCTTGAGCCAGCCTGCTGTATATCCTTGAAAATGACATTCATAGCATTAATAACTGTGGCAATTCACTGCAGATTGACAAGAATGAAGTGGTCTTTCATATCTGTTAACATTGGACCAAAGCTTGCATATCAAGGCTGCTTTAAATAATTCAAAGCAGCCTTAATAATCGTGATTAATGGCTGCAGTTGTACTAGTGTTAGACAATGCATTACACGTTCTTAGGGTACGGCACCCTTAAATTTCAGACGTTGGGTTCAAATTCTAAAACCTCCTAAATCTGGGATTTTAAGAAGTTTAGTAAGCTCGCACATGCGCAGTGCTTGTCATTGGTTCCGAATGTGATGCTGTATGTTTTCATCAGAATTCAGGATTTTTCTCCACCCTTACTTCGTGTCCTCACTGACTTTTCACCTTGCCATTCAACTGGTGTGATGGTGGTTCAGCAAGCTAAGCCCGATTCCATGTTCTCCACTGAAATTTGGCACCTTGTCTGCCCTGCTTTATGTCATCCCTCCCACCTTGTTTTCTCATCTTCCTTATTGTTCTCTGTTGTTCAATTTGATCACATAAAAAAAAATTTAAATGTCAGCAGAGGTGGTGCAGAGGTCTGAGACCTCAAGTCTGGTCTTTTAAGAGCAAGATGGGAGTAGGTGTGACATTGTGAAGTCACGTGGGATCATGGGAGTTGTTGTCTTCACTATCGCTGTCATTGCAGTCAGCTTTTCCTGGTCAAGATTCATTCAGTGTCAGTCGTTCAGGAGGTTTTCAGGACAGTATGATTTACAATCAGCATTGTTCTTGACATATCAATATCTGGCTATATGAATAAAACAAACCCTGTTAATTAGGGCTGCACGATTAATCGTAATAAAATCCCGTTCTCGATTCACACCACTATGCGATCTCATTTCTAAATGATGGTTTTTTTTGCATTTTATTACATCAGCTGCATCAAAACAAGCGCTCCTACTTTACCCCAGAGAATCTCAAGCACTCCATAATCCTGCATTGTCTTTGCTTTCTCGCTCAACCAATGACAGCGTGGCTTTACACCACGTGATGCAGTGTCGCAGAAAGCCGGCAGTTGAGGAGTAGACCGAACGAGAGAGGCAGCACCGGATGAGTATGAGATAAGCAGAGAAAAGTTTGTGGTAAGGAGAAATACGGTGCAAGCAGTGTTTTGCCATAATAGCAGCACCGCAGGGTAACACCACCAATGTATACAATCACCTTAAACGTCACCACAAAGCGCAATATGACGAAGCTGTAAAGGGCAAGAAAACAAATTAAAATGCCTGTCTCCCAACATTTCAAGGTCTTCTAAAAAAGATTGCTGTTTTTGTTACCATAATTGAATTTTTTTTCTGTTTTTTTTTTTTCAGAAGTTGATATAACGGTCCTGGATCAATCATATGTTTGGCACAATCATATGTTTTGTTGTGCTTACTTTTCCAGGTTAATTAGTGCAATAAAAAATTTAATTTGAAAAAAATATCATGCCAGAGAATCATGATCTCAGTTCTAAGCAAAAAAAATCGTGATTCACATTTTTTCCAGAATGACAAGCATTTTTTTTTATTATCATTGCTGTTGTGCCTATTGCTAACAGCAATTTGTCTTCCTCCCAAGTCTGACACTGGAATCAGCTGAACATTACCTTTATCAGTAATAACACAACATTTTGTAAAACATCATTACCAGACACAACAGCAGGGCTGCTTTTGTTTTCACCTGTGTGTGTGTGTGTGTGTGTGTGTGTGTGTGTGTGTGTGTGTGTGTGTGTGTGTGTGTGTGTGTGTGTGTGTGTGCCTCAAGTGGACAGATGTCCACTCTGTGCTTCAAAACCACTCTTCAGAAACCTGTGGGTGACGTCACTGAGGCTACATCCATTTTTATTTACAGTCTATGGGTCCGACCCATGAGTACAAGTACTCATGTAATAATGTATAATGACTACTGAGTACTCATGTGTTGGAATGTCAGCAAGTGACGGGCATCATGACACCACAACATGGACTCTGGTTATACTTGTTAAACTAGTTGTGAGTTCATTTTTATGTTGATTTTATGTGAAGTACTTGGTACACGTCATTTGTTTGCTGTGAAACACTTTGAGCTGCACTTCTTGTCTGAAAGGTGCTATACAGACAAAGTTTGTTGTTATTATTGCTATTATAATCACTAAAAATCAGCTAAAATGGGGCGAGGTGGTAGGGGAAAGCACCAGAGCAACAATCTTAAAATTTCAGCACAGTCAGTCACTTAAGCTTGGACTTGCATGAAACCAAATCACGTTAGTCAGTGTTTCTGTAGCTTCTAAGCTAACCCATAAAACAGCTTTCTGTGGTCCCCAGACCTCAGTCACCTCTCAGAGTTTCTCTCACCATTTGCACAGCCCTGGGTTAATATCTGCATTAGTCCTGTACAGAAAATAAAAAATACTGAAAGTGATTTTAAGTTTGCACTTAAATTGTTCCGCCATCAATTTATGCTAACAAAAGCTATTAGTCTGACTTCCCATGGTGCATAGTGGATGAAGCTGTGAGCTGTGAATCCTTTCAACACTGCTCTCATTTTTACACAATAATGAAGTGGAGTCTGTCTCCCAGCCTGTCCATCACCGGTGACCAGCTGTGAATGGCTTCACCTGGTGACAGATGACGACAGTGGCTTGTCCAATAAGGTCGTTGGTTTGATTCCCGGCTCCTCAAGTCTGCATTTCAACATGTCCTTTGACAAGAAAGTTAACCCCAAACGATGTGTAATTGATGTGTGAATGTGTGTATATGGTAGAAAAGAATGTGTGTAAGAATGGGTGTGTGTGGCTTCCATTGTAAAGCACTCACTTGTGGTCATTATGACTAGAAAAGCACTGTAAAAGTGCAAACCTTTTACCATTTACTTTGTAGTTCCACTTCTACTTGGAAGCATTGTGACCAAAGAGATGAAGGGAAACAAATGATTACTCCCAAAACAGGTTGTCAGGTGATCACAGAGAGAAATTGAAATGGCATCCATGTGGTGCCAATATTGGACCAGGTAATGTGTCATTATGAGCAACAGCCCTCCAGGTATTCGCAACATTTATTGGAGTAGGGGAAGTGGGAAGCAAAAACACTTACGTTCTCCAGCCAGTACCATCAGTCTTCTTTAACAAAGTATAATAGTCAGATTGAACAATCCATCATCACATCCCTGCTCTTTTCTCATAAAGCAAATGAATAAGTGCCTCTCCTCATTCTGAAGGTGAGTTTCTTAGACCACTTCTGCTGCTGCAGTTGTTTCTGCTCTGATAAAACAAATCTGTCATTGTTCCTCAGATGTTTTCTGTTGTTTAGACAGGTGTGATGGGGCAGGAGCTGTGGATTAGTGCTCGTCTGAGGGCTAGTTACACTGTCACGTAAGGTATTGATCAAATTTTGACCAAACCCAGACAAATGATGTGTCATGTTGTTGCAAGCATTTCTGACATTATGCATAATTCTGTTAGTAACAAAAAAGTCAAACTGTCCTCAATAAAAACAAACAGAAAAAGAAAGGAGTGGACGTGATGTGACATTTATAGAGGGACAAAGTCCATGTCCATGGCGACAAAAGTAGGTACGCCACTGTTTTAGGTTACATTTTTCTTTTTTTCTTCAAGATATCTTCAGAATATCTTCATAAATAAATGCAAACCAGTGAACCAAGTTTTTGTGACCAGAGTATTTTAATCCAATCAAACTATTTTAATTTGCTAACACACACATGTACATGCGCGCGCACACACACACACACACACACACACACACACACACACACACACACACACACACACACACACACACATACACACACACACTTACTTGTACTTCTATCTTTATGAGAACACTCATTGACATAATGCATTCCCTAGCCCCTTACCCTAACCTTAACCATCACAACTGAGTGCCTAACCCTAACCCTGATCCTAACCTTAACCTAAACCTAATTCTAACCATAACTCTAAAACCAAGTCTTAACCCTCAACATGTGATTTGAAGGTGTCTCAAAAAGTGAGGACTGGCCAAAATGTCCTCACTTTCCCAAAATGTCCTCACTCTGTTAGTAAAATACTTTTTTTGGTCCTTACTATGTAGCAAGTCAACACACACACACACACACACACACACATACACACAGAGGAGAGAGAGAGAGAGAGATTACATTTACTGCCTTTAACTTGTCTGTGTTTTTGTGACATCTGCCCAACAGTTCAGATACTGATGCTGCTGGTGTTTGTTCAGTATCACCTGCAGCTCTGGCTTTCTCTTAAAAATGCAGAAGAGAGGAGTGTTTGTCTTAGTGCCGTGAGTAGTAGTGCTCTCTGCATACAATACAACTTTGTAGAGGTAAGCTAAGGCAACCTCAGATAATCTATGGTAAGCCTAACTGTCATGAATCATTTGGGCGAGACATCGCTGGCTTCTTTACTTTCCTTGTGTGTATTCTCTTTTTTTTTGTGTTGTTTTCTTAATCTTAACACTGAACATTCATGAGCCAGAAAACTTAACACACACTTAAAACTTCCAACACACACATTATTGTCTGGTTCTGCATATGTTTCTGCACTCAGACTGTGAAAGGCAGAGCAGAGTTGACATTTCACAACGACACAGTAGCTGTAGACTCCACTCACCTGTCAGGAGTCGCCTCACAGCCCATCTAACCCGAATGCAAATCTACTCTGCAATTCAGTGTTATTTTTTTACTATAATTGTGCATCTGCTGTGAACACAAACCATGAATTTGTGGATTTGTTTTTCTTTTTATTTTTATTTAGCATTTGCCACTTATGGCTTTTGAATTTTTGTTGATTTATTCTACAAAACATAACCTTTTTTACATAGTCTTTTAACACGTCTTTATTTTATTTTATCTTATTATTAATAAGTGCTATTTATTTTTGTTATCCTATTATTTTGGACCATACTGCCTCTGTGGTAGGCATCCACTCATTAACAAGACTGTGACCCTGCACCAGGGGAGACACACATACCACATACTGTATGTAGTTAAAAAACCCTCTGTACATACATACTTGTAAACACTGTTGGAGGGAGACTGGTTTTGAGAGTGAACCAGTTTAATAGTCAGCAGACAAATACAGGATGCAGTGTATACATTAATCTATTTTTTTCACATATTTTAACATTCTTTGGAGTCTGGAGGCAGTGCTTTTTTTTATTATGATGATAAAGTGATTAAAACTCAGTGTGAAATGACAGGCCTTTGACTGAAAACAAATAATAAATAAAAGATGAAAAGGATTTATCTAACTTAACCACAGGAGATGCTGCCTGCCGTCTTATATATGTGTTTGTGTGTGTGTGTGTGTGTGTGGGTGTGAGACATGGGTATTTTTTATGTTATTTTTTATATAATTTTTTAATTTCCTTTTTTTTTTTACTTTTTCCTCTCGTGTGCTCAAACTTTTATAACTTCTGGCAGAGACATACTGTATATGATGATTCAGTGTGGATCTCAGTGATCTCAGTAGGACGGCTTCATACAAGCAAACAAAAAATAAATGGAATAATAAAATGACAAAACAAAACATTGCGATTTCTTTTTTAGACTCATTACTTTCTTGATAATCTAGTCTTGTTTTTCATATTCTTCTGGGCGTTCAACTCAGACAGTCTCACAAATAAAGCCCCTTATCTCTTCTTCATTGTTAAATCTCAGTGGTATTGCTCGGCCGTTCGCTCCATATTCTATTACCTCTTGAAAGATCTTTCTTTTCTCCTGAGACATGTGCAAGGATTATCTAAATAATCAACCGGTGTGTTATCTGGAGCCCAGTCCCTTTGGGGAGGCATATTGATGATTTTCTACCTCAAATGAAACATAATATAATTTCATTAGCATGATTAAGACTGCTTGATCTCTTAGTACCAGGTTAGGATATCTCCATAGAAGGAGAGCAGCTCCAGGAAGCCTTTTGTGGTGTGAAAGCAAAAATGGTAATATAGAGTAGTTCCAGTAACTTGTAAAGATTGCTGCTCTTCGAATCATTGCCAACCAAGGCCCATGCCCTGACCCATAAATGATGAAGGTTATCTCTTCAACTAGCATTTTATGTTCATTAGTTTTGTTTAACCTCAACCCCAATCCTTTAATAGTCCAAGTATACCAAGGCAGTTGAACCAAGAGAAAATCTGTGTCACCTCGTTGGTAGGACTTAGTCATATCACTGCAGCGTGTAGGTACCAATAAGTAGGTACTTCCGGTACCAATTCGATACCAACACGCAAACAATACATCGATACCTGCTTTTTCTGGTACCGTCAGAACCGAATATTCAACTTTTCCCTCGGCGAGCCGTGTCGATTCTTGGCGGAAGTGACGGGGGCAGTGTCCGCGTGTGAGCAGCACAGAGCAGTCAGCGGCACTGAAGAAGAAAACCTGAGACAATAACAATGACTTCAGCAAGTGGGAGTGGAAGCACAACACGTCGGCTCGTTGACAAAACAGGTACGAAGAGTCGCGAGTGGAAATATTTTGCATCGGAGGCGGATGAATACGGAGCAATTCTAGACACAAACAAGCCGACATGCAAACAGTGGCTGGTGTTAGAGGTTTTAGTTATGTGAGATCAGGCTCCACACCACTGTTGTTTAGTTATTTATCTGCATATTTATAAGAAGAAGAATATTGTTTGTTTTATGTACTTGAAGGCTCCATGTCACTGCTGTTCTTTTTTGAATGTAAATAGTTGAATATTGTCGTTATTTATTACCATAAAGCACAGTATTGCTTGTTTTTATAGTGGTGTTAAATACTTGACAGTTTAAAGCAGTTTTCAATAAATTAGTGAATTTAAAAGTACATGGGTTCTGTTTTTTTTTTTTTTTTAAAAGATATTTTTTGGGCATTTTTTTGCCTTTATTGACAGGACAGGGGCAGAGAGAGAGGGGGAATGACACGCAGGAAAGAGTCGGGCCGGTCGGGAGTTGAACCAGCACTCGCCTGCTGAGAGCATCCGCTCATGTGGTACACGCCCTAACCACTCCGCCATTGGGCCACCCTGGTTTATTTTTTTTTTAATTGTCGTATCAAATTAGTATCGAGAATCGTGGAAAATCACAGGTATTGGTATCGACTACTGAAATTCTGGTATCGTGACAACCCTAGTACAGTGTATAGCTGGAGAGGAGGAGCTCAATAAGCTCAGATAGACTGGCTACCTTGATCAGCCTTGTTCTGCAGATTAATGAAAGACCTCATGGTCAGCCAGAGTGACAGCCATCCTCTTTCCAATAATAATTCAGTAAAAGCGAACTATAACCATAACCAAAAAGAAAGGTGGTGCGGTTTCACTGTGTGAAAGGAGCAGCATTGTTGTGTTGTCATCCATGTCACATAACACAATTAGCCAATACATTTTTAGATAACAGAATTTATTGCTTCCTGATAGGCTGTGTGGGGACACAGGGAAACAGTGTATGATACATGTTGCTACTGATCAGAATTTTTTTAACATTTGATGCTCAAAGGCAGACAGGGCCCTACCAGCCCTACGGGTTCTGTGGTCTGTACAGTATATGTCAGGACAAAAAGTCCAGAGATGTAGACCTCAACAAAAAAGCATATAAAACCATTTTTAAAGCTTTGTCTCAACAGTGGGCTCAATAATTTGCGATATGGAATAAGTAACAGGACTCTTCCTAGAGTTCACCGTGTGGTCAAGCTGAGTAACGGGGAAGAAAGTTCCTCATTTGTACAAAAGGGTGCACAATAACTTGAGGGAATGTGAGGCCACAGGGATTCACACCAATCGCATCTAATGAATTAGAGTTAGCACTTGTTTTAGGAGGGCAATATGAAGCTGTCCCATTACTGATGCTTTAATGAAATACATCTTGGCCCAACATGAAATGGTGCTGGCAGAAGGACAAAGGTGTCCTGATGTTAAATGTTACTATTAGCAAAGATTTATAGACAGAGCAGTTTTGGTTTAAAAGAGGAGACTTGGCTGTGCACACTAATTGCCATTCTGTTGTATTAAGTCCAAACTGCTGCACTTGTCTGTATCTGTTCACTGTTTCTCAATCAGCTGATTTTATCTTTTAGTCCGGAATAAATCAGCTGTCTTTATCTGTTGACCTGTTCTGAATGAGGTGTTTTTATCTCTTAACCCACTCAAAGCCTTAAAAGACAAAGGAATATATCAGTCTGATACATGTATCACCTAAGATCTGATGGATAGACCCAAAGGGAAATTCCCAAAGGGAATCTGAAGGATTTTGCTCGAAAATGTTCTTGGGTGGGAACTAACAGGAATATCTTAGTATCTTACAAAATACATTTATTCTGGAGTTCAATCCACATCATATACAAGCACCAAATCCAGTCTACATTGAATACCAGCACTGTTGAGCTTGGCTCTGTGTAATTCCAGTTTAACCAGTTGTTTTACTTCTTTGCTGACACAATATGGACACAGAATAGAGATGGGTATATGTGTGAGCAAGGAATCAAGTGTCAAATGTTTGACTCACTTATGTTTGTTTGAACTCATCAAAGTCAAACAATGTGAATCCACACCCAAAAGCTCTCAACTGTTGGCAAATTCTGTTGGGCCATTGTCAAAATGTTTTATTCTATATCTGATCTAGTGGTTTAGTACTTAAGTGCTGAGGTGATTAAGTTGTTAAAACCCCGGGTAAGTCACTGCAAGTAGGCTGTTAAATCACAGTTCATGCAGTGACAACATTTAAATGGAAACATACCTAAGAATAAATATCCTCTCTTGATTGGAACTTATTTATTTATTTAAGAAGTTACACATTGGAAAGTGGCAGAAGAGTGGCATAACATCCCAGAAAAGGAGCCAGTCTGCTCGTCATAGACAGTCAGTGCCTTTAGCATACTAGGGTCTTAGCTAGGAAAACAGTTCTACTTGTTCTTGTCCTTGCTGCCAAGTGACTTGATGGTGATGGTGCCGGGCCTGTGCTAGATTAGTGTGTAGTCTGATGCTAGAAGACACATGTACCAGGCAGATTATGTGAATGTATAAGACTTTGGAAGGTGTTCACACAGACCAGCTTTAATGTGGAATTATGACAAACTCCAGACAATCAAACTGAGGAGAGGATGTGATTATAGGATTCATGTTTTCACCACTCATCAGATAATCACATCTTTGCTCATGTGGTGCCTGTTTGGAAATTCCCTTTTATTCTGAAATTCCTTTGGAGCTACTAATACATTGTTTCTGTGTCACTTGATTGTTTATTTCACTGTGTATGCCGTTTCTCTGTTTCTTGCTCATGGCAACACTTAAGTCCAACACAGCTGAGCATTTTGAGATTTAGCACCAGCAGAGCTTGAGTGCATGGTGAGCAGATTTTTCTCTGGTGTCCCTGGGGTGACACCAGATCAAAATATGGTCTGAACCAGTTAAAGCCAGTCTGCCCAGCAAGGGGACGAACTAAGGTGTAAGGTGTTACTCAGGGGTGGCTGGTTAGCTGCTGCAGGGGGTTGCCAGATCAAAGCAAGCAGTCTGACAGGTTGATCAAGCAGAAGAGCGAGAAAAATACAGGTACCAGCTACTACTACTATCCTGAAGCAAGTATTGCTTGGTCTCATCAGGATATGAGGCTCTGCCTCACTTTCTTGTTGCTGGGCACCCTGGTGGTGAGTGCCACGGGTGGGTTCTCTGCTCACTGCAGGTCACGTGAAGTTGTGATCAAATAGAATCTCAGGACAAAGAATTGCACCTTAATTACATGTGTTGATATTTTTGATGTTCTACAACAAGCAATCATTACCTGATTTTAAAGAATAAAATGAATACTGTAAAATTACAATGCATCAAAATCATGTAGCAGTTATAAGCTGCTAGAACTTATACTTACTTAAGTTACATTATGAATCTGCCATCTGTCTTTTTCTCATTTAATCAATTTGTCCATTAAATGTCCCATTATATTAAATTCCCATTATAACTCCTCAAAGGCAAGATGATGTATCCTGATTGTTGGTTTTATTAGATAACCCAGAACCCAAATATATTCTATTATCATTTAGATATGACAAAAGAGAGCAGCAAATTATCTGAGAGGTTTTCAACAACAAATGTTACTGCATTGCATTTAGATAGAGACTAATCCCTTTTACACCAAAATTAATTCAGTTATACAGGTGTGTGTTCCTCCTGCTGGGCCCTAGGCTTGCTGCATCTCCACCGGTGCCAGATTTGTTAGCTGCAAGGTCACAGATGTTTCACCCCTTATCCCAGAACATCTCCCAGTGGTGTGACAGTGACCAGGGATGTCTCCATGACACTTCCTGCAGCTAACATTCTTCAGGAGTTATTTGCTCCCCAGGGTCGGTGCTCCTGTCGGTGTAAAACCCCCTGTGAGAGACACTTAGATCAGTGATTGTGTGTTTTTCAAACTTACTATTGGGATGTGCTTACTGTTATATCCCCGAGTGCACTATAGCAGCAGTGTTTCGGGTGTAACAGCACCGTGCTGGGCAGGTGACAGGTCTGTTTACAGTGTTTGTGCTCTGAGAGATGTCACAGCATGGAAATGCTGTGACAAATGTGAAAATTAGCGTGTTCACCTAGGTGTTATGTTTACAACCGATAAATACCCGTAACTACTGTAGAGTAATTTTGTACTGTGAGTGAATGCCGATTGTACCCTTTTCCATTGTTGACAAAAGCCTGATGTTAGTAGATTTCCACAGGTTTTTTGACAAGTGGAAAAGGGGCTAAAGACAAAAAGTCTGTCCTATCTTCATTGGGACATCTTCCATGTCTCCATGGTAATTCATTTTAATCTTGATATTAACAGTTACTGTAATTGTCGTGGTAATTGTTGAAGCTGATTATCCTAAAACGAAAAAACTGTAATGCAAAGACAGATATGAAACATTATCTTGGACTAAATATGACCTTTTTACACAACTTGTAATTTCTAACTCAAGGACTGCAAACCCTCAGTATTGTAATGTAGTGTGAGCGTTTTCTTCCCGAAGCATATACTGCATCTAACTCTGACCCACACATCAGACCAGAACACAAGTCACACAATCTGTAGGGCACAGGAGGTTGCTGTTTAGTTACAGAGTGGCCTCTTAATGGCCAGTTGCTACAGGATCTGAAAAGTTGCTGCTCTACAGGACAGCAGGAGAGAAAAGAGCACTGAGACCATGCTGGGGACCTCAAGTTTTAATCTTTTGCTCAGAATAAATTACAAGCTTAAAATGCAAACCTTGCCTGTCATCTTTGTACCTACCATTGGCCTATTGGTCGCAGCAGCCTCGGCATGTATAGCCTGTGGATGTAGCTCAACCCCCTTGTTCTTCCCCCTCCTCCTGCCTTTTATCCCATTCACTTGGCTTGGGGACAAAAGTGACAATGTCACAGGCTGCTTCCCAGCTGGATCGCACTGTCACCTGTCATTTGAGAGAGAGGCTCCAGAACACCTTCATTTGCTCAGCAAGAGATGTAGCTTGTGTGTGTGTGTGTGTGTGTGTGTGTGTGTGTGCGCATGTGTGCACGCTCTCTCTGGCCTGCAATGTTCCCAGGAGTCTGGCCAGTGCATTGACATTAAGTATTAAAGGCCCTGCTGGGCAAAATAACAGTAGAGGTGGGAGGTTTGTACGGGGCAGGGGAGGGGTGGGGGGGGGTCTGCCAAAGGCAGACAGAGGGCAGTGGTCTGTAGCCTTCCCTCTTGCTTACCTCTTGGTACGAAAGTGTCGTACCACACACTCTCCACCAGGGACTGAAATCAGCACTCACCAAGTGTCGACCAACTGTGTCTTTGGCAGATAAATCAATAGTGTCACCTGCCACACGGGCTGGTAACTTTTTTTTCCTATTTCCACTTTTTTTTTTTTTTTTTATTATTTGAATGCCTCAGTGATTTGGAGTTTTTGACCTTGAGTCTTCTGGTCTTGTTCTTGTTCTAACTTTTTTTTCCTTCTGACCACTGCTGCAGCCTCTGATTGTGAGCCAATCGAAGCAAAGCAAATCCATGGCGCTGTATCAAAAAGGCTGCCTGTTCTGCTGTCTGCCAACAAAGTGATATTGTCTTGTGTTTCAGGACCGCCTGGGTAGTTAACTGGCCTAACATTATTTGTAATTGATATCAAAATGTGAACACTTTTTACCTTGAATGTGTGTTTGTGTGTGTGTGTGTGTGTGTGTGTGTGTGTGTGTGTGTGTGTGTGTGTGTGTGTATGTGCAGCCATGCTCTGATGTGAAATCTGTCTCATTTTGTAATGAGCTGCTGGATCAAGTTTAAAATACAAACTCATTCTTTCTTTATTAAATGCTTCAGTCATGAGTGTAAAAGTGATTCTTAGCCGGGTTATTTTTAGATATGAGTCCTTTGAAGGTGAGCCAAAGAGCAACCCACTGCCCACCAACACCAATGTCTGGGTAGTTAACTGCCCCCACCCACCCACCCACCAATCACACACACACACACACACACACACACACACACACACACACACACCTCCTATCTGTCATTGCCATATGCTGACTCATCTGTTCATACCTCTGTCCTCATGTTACATTCAGTTCCCCTGGTGGAGGGTGGTGTGGGCGTGGCTCCATCAAGGCTGCTGTGCTCACAGGTCATCATTGATCAGCCAGTTTCTCTCCATGTTTTCTTTCTTTTGGTGTTTCGCCTCTCGCTTTGTGTTCCTCACTTTTGTGCTCCTACAGTACATCCTCCTCCTCCTCCTCAACCATCACTCATTCTAACTAAAAGCACATTTCTACATCTGTCTGCATTCACTTGCAGTAGCTCAGCTTTAAATTTGGTCGAAGTGTCTGTGTAATCTACCATTTGCGCCGGTTAGAACTGACTCAGAGATCTGCAGTCCTTCTTTTTTTTGTTCTCCTCTTTGACAGAAATGTAGCGAGGCATCAGATCTTTACAATGAATCAGCTGAAGTGAAGTGTGTCATTAGAAGTGACAGTATTTCGATTCAAGTGTATGAATGCCAAGTATTTTCACATTTCCCCATAAAATGGATATACCTGAGGTACGTCTCCCCTACCACTCTTTCTCTTTTCCCTGTTTTCTCTTGTGATTTTAAAACACAGAGGTTTTACATTTATGTTTCGTAGCAGAAAACACATAAAGGCCGATGTTTATTTGTAGTAGCTTTCCTGGACAGCAGCCTCCTGGCTGCCTTTTGTCCCTTTTCTTTCTTGCCAAGTCTCTGCATACAAACTAGATGATTCAATCTCTGTGAAAAGTTGGTTTGTATAGATACTCAACCACATTCAGAGGCCACAACACATGACATCCATCTCATAAAGAAATAATTACCACAGACAACTCAGTGTGTCCCTGTGTCAGTCTTAGACGCCTTTGGCTCTGTTCAATTTGTCAACTTGACGTCTGTTCATTTCCCCTCTATATGAAAACGATGGAAATGGAAAAGCAGAAGTGTGCTTGTCAGCTGCTTGCCTCACCTTGTTGAGAGTTGTGCCGCAGTGTGAGCGCTGTGCTGAATAGTCACAAACGCCTGGCTAAGGGTGCTCCCTGAAGGCACCTCACCAAATCACTGTCAACATATCCACCTGGGGTTTCAAGCCACCACCGAAGTACTTGTTTAACACAATACACTGTTATCTGCCCAGATGGCACTCTCTCAAACACTCATCATATTTTCCTGCTGTTTTTCACAAACGTGCCCTGGTGCATTCAGAGACATGGTGTGGTCTTTCCCAGGCTACAATGGATGATCGCTGCATTTTACCAGCATGCCATATAAGCAGCTTCCATGACTGTTGGCAGGGATATTGCCCTTACATTAGTACCACACAGTGACGGATGCAAACCTGAGCAGAAGGAGTGATTTTTACTCTGAAACATGTGAGGACGTACACACAACTAACCATGAGAATGAAAAGTACAGAGAAAACACTGCTGTTGCTTTGTGAAACCCAGCTCTTTTTAACTGAAAAAAAATGACATCACAATTCACATTATCAATAATTCATGCAACTTTTTTGATCTAGCTTAATGTCTCTCAATATAATTATGTAAATACTCTTCCCAAATGCAAACCGCTTAAGGATTTAGGTGAGCAGAGCTCAGAAGGTGTCTCTACACTTGGAGGAAAGAAAAATCTCAAAGTTTGTTGTGGCAGGTATTATATAAAGCCTAAACTCATCCAAAGTCATCATGTGCAAGACAACATGAGAGAAGAATGGGTGATAGCTGAATCCATTCTGTAGCACTGTGGGCAAGGTACCACACCTGGAGCATTTTCACAGTTTATACACTGCAGAAAAGAAAAATCTATGTTTTTCCATGTGAAACGATTCTGTAAGACGGGAACCATCAGAGAATCCCATCATCTGGAGAAATTACCTTTAAAAAGGGAAATTCCAATGTTTGCAAGTCATAAAATACACAGAGGATTATATGTTTAAATGAATATATATATATATATATATATATATATATATATATATATATCCTACAAGATTTTCTTGTGTTTCAAAAACATTGTGTTTCAAATACATGGGCCAGACATGGCCATTAAATGGGCCGGGGGAGTCTGGCACCAAGTAGTTCCTCGAGCACCTCCTCTTTTTGCATTCTATATATATATATATATATATATATATATATATATATACACACACACACACACCCCCGGCCTGTTTGATGGCCATGTCTGGCCCATGTATTTGAAACACAATGTTTTTGAAACAGAGGAATGATAATTACTATAATCATATGATTATAGTAATGACTGCACTATTGGATTAATCACTGCACTAATATTTGATTTGACTTTTATAAACATTCATTGTAACTAAGACACTTTTATTCAGCCCTATCTCCTACAAATTACATTGTAACTACACACAGCAAGCATATTTGTAATATCTGCTATTAGCCTCATCAACAAGGCTAGAGAGCCCCACTGTTGCTGATCAATTGCACCAATCACCAGAAAAAATTCCTTGTATGTGAAAACATACTTGGCAATAAAACTGATTCTGATTCTATTTTATAGAACATGTAATTGTGACTGTTACATTTTCTGTTAATATAATCATGATATGTTCTTAATTTATGTATTTGGCAAGTCGCAAGTACATTGATGCTACCTAAAGTGTTCACAGAGTGTTTGTTTCTCCACCAAAATATCTAACAGACACTACAGTATCCACCTGTAGTGACTCCAGCATTAACAAACAGTTTGATGGTTCTGTTCAGACTCTCACGACACTTGGTTCAGGTTGGACAAAGATCCTGATCTGGTTTAGAGAAAACATTCACAGTGGCTTCCGACACAACCTGCTGATTTAAAATTTAACCAAACCAACCATCTTTCCCTGAGCTTAACCAAAACTTATTTTATTCAAAAAGATGTTGCCTCTGAACATAATCCATCCAGCAGTTATGCTGCCACTACAGTACAATAAGGAAAGCAGTTTAGTTGTACATGAATGAAACAGGATTTTCCTATTCAATTGATTCTAGGTTGTTTGAACTCAGGCTGAGTGCCTGCCACATCTGCTTCATCAAATCTCCATCAACTATCATGGACAGTCTGGGATGACAGGGCGCATACCACATGAGCTGATGCTCTTAGAAGGCGAGTTACCGGTTCAACTCCCAACTGGCCCAACTCTCTCCTGCATGTCATTCCCCCTCTCTCTGCCCCTTTCCTGTCTCATGCAATAGCATATTCAGCTGTAGCATAACTGCATGTTAAATGGGTGCTAATAACATGATTTGGATTTGTTGTGAATTTCTTCAGTTATTTCAAATTATAGTTTATAATGTAGTTAATTTAATGTCACGAAACATGCACAGTTAAATGGAATGAAACATACAATACTTCTGTTTGTTTTGTATTTTGTTGTTATACATTGTCTGGTTATATATTGGGAATTGTTCCCCATCCATCTCACATTATTATGCTGAATGTTTGCTGGTCCTCTCTGTATATAGTTCTGTGATTTGTAAGCAGAGTTGCACACAGATGCACACAGCCTGTGTTCAGAAACTGACCCTTAAAACGAGCTGTCAGGACTTCTGTAATTTTGTGATGTCACAACAAAGCAGTCACCGCTCTCAGCCAGCCGTGCCCCAAGCTCCGCCCACCTGGACCCACCATGTAACCCTGCAGGATTTGGTTTGTACCTGAAATCTGCTATATTTTTATTTGATCACTCAGAAAACAGTCAGCCAATGAGAAGAAAGACTGGGAGCCTGATTGGTCAGACGTTCTATTCTCTCCACCATATTACAGTTCCACAGTACACTAGCGCCACAGCAACACTTCAATGAAATAAAAACAGTTGAAACAGTTTAAACTAGTTTGACAGCAGAGACGTTTTGCTGTTGGAAAACAGAAAGTGAATCTCAGGTTCTCTTTGATGGTTTCCTCTAATATGTGTGCTGTAGTGTTTGTAGGAGCGTCAGTGTGCATCTGCTGTGGCAGGGGTCTTTGGTACAGGAGGCAGGCAGCCATCTTTATCTCCAGTGTCAACTGAATACACATCACATTATTTGTACTGATTTTGTATCCTCATTCATGCGGGTTTCTCCTGTGTTGAATGGGTGAGGTTTTTTTCTTTTTATTTATTTTTTTACATGTATTTGCCTAGAGGCCCATTGTCTCATATGTAATTTGTCCATGGTCACTGTACAGTCACATCAGACAATGCACTGAAGCAGCTGGAGTCAAAGCAACTAATTCATCTCCCCAGCATCAAACGGTCCAAGTCGTTACCTGAGTTTCGTTCTTGTGTTTGATTGAAGCTCCTGTGCTCAGCTTTATTGAAGCTTTGATATTGATACATTGAACACAGAATAGCTTCAGACAACCAGGCCAGCTCCACCACCACTGTACTGTGAAGTGGGCTTAATACTCCCCCTGCAGGTCAGATGGTTGGATAGCTTTGGAAACCCCCCCAACACATTTCCGACATCAGACAAGCGCCGACCATTTCTGTAACCCTTCAAAGCCGACGATGCAGCATTCAAAGCCATCATGCTGTGATTATCCAGCTGTGTGGGACAGAAAGAACTGACTTTTTTCATATGTTACTATTTGCAGCACTTTCCATGTCAACAACTGAGCACAGCACTTAAAGGTGCAGTGTTACTGTATTTACTTTAAACGATATCACTGCAAGTACTGTCCATTTGTCATTTACCATTTGATGTAATTGCGACTAAAAGCTGAGCAGGGAGGGTAAAAAAATGATACCATTTATGACACCACCAGTCAGACCTAGTACCCTCATGATGTAGATGGTGTATGGTGTATCACAGTCCTTTGCTGCACTCTGTGGTGTTACTGTAGCCTGCAAAGGCTACTGCAGCTACTGCTGCACTACAACAGTGAGGCTAGACCAGCAGGCTTCCATACTCTACATGCTACTAAATGAATCATAATTTGTTATCAGCAGCATCCTGGTTTGGACATGACCAAATGCTTCAGAAGTGATCTAATCCTTGTCATCCTTGACAAAATCTTCCTCAGTTAATTATTATTAAAATTAGCTTTTTGTATCTAACAAGCTCAACTTTCAGCTACCTTTCTAATTTTGTTGCAGAAAATATAAATATAACTCGTTTGTGTCTGATCACTTCCATGTTCCATGCAAATTCTCCTTCTGGCCATGTGAGAACCCACTAATTCAATGGGCGTAGGTTTACATATGGACGTTAGAGACATGTCCCTACAGTCTTTTGGGAGGACAGAATTGTCCCTCCCAATATTTGAGTGGACTCATTTGCACTGTTTGGGGTGAGATCATGCCATTTCCTCTCTCACTCTCTCTCTCTCTCTGTCTCCCCATCTTTCTCGCTCTCTCATGTAGCTACAATAAAAGGGAAAAAATGCCCCAAAGAATAACTAAGTCACAGTGATTTAAAATGAAAACCTGCTAGCTACCAAACCTCAGCAGCCTTTCATTGTTAGATTGTTCATACGGATGCATCACTGGATCTGCAGCATTTTATTGTTGTAGCAGGTCAAGGTGGAGCCAGTTTTAAAAGTGAACTCAAGGGGAAAGGGGGAACTGTGACACTGGTAGGACACTGAATATAAAAGTGTTTATGTTGGATGAAAAAAATTCTAAAATGTTTTTCTCTTGTTCCTGGTACCAAGTAATAAAGTTTACTTTCTTTTAATCTTTGATCTGTTTGATCTGTGCATGTATCTATGAATGTAATGTCCTATGTGTGTCCCTACCAATGTTGACACCAAACCTACATCCTTGATTGACTCAGAGCTAAAAGTGTGTAATAGAGGGGACCATAATAAGACCTTTTGAGCTCTACATACAGTCCGCACACTCTTGAAAATGACTCCAAGTCAATTTAAAAACACAATATTTGTGTTTTATGACCCGTCCTGTCCCTCTGTGCCACTCTTTGCCACCTTGCAACTATGAAATGCAGAGTTTAGGCAGTGGCTGCACTAAATATTACTGTGCAGCTCCCAGAAATGAATGAATTATTAATACACAAACACATTAGCAGAGGATTATTAGCTGTGCATTGTGCTGTCAAGCAGCTGCAGCTGTGATTGGCAGATTAGTGCCCATTTGCCTGTGCGGGGATTATGATATTAGCCGGGCTGCAAGGCAGTGAATGCTGCGCTTGGCAGGCGTGCAGATATACGATGGTATGTTTATGTTTGTCTTTTCATGCTTGTATGCGGATGAATTACAGTTTCAACTTATGTAATCTGTCTTCTTCATTTGTGCAGCAAGAATCTGACCATGTTTGCTCTCATGTAGATTATGTGTTGCCTGCTGGTCTGTGCTGCTATTTCTCCCAGACAGCTCATTCTGTCTCTGATACTGTGACTCCTTCATTATATTGCTACTGCAGCCATATGCTTTGAATTATGTGTGGGAGAAACGTAAGGTGTAAGGGCACGCAGCCTTGCCAGCAGTCTCCTCTGTTTGTATGTGTGTGTGTCTACAGCTACACAGGTGTACTCTCATAACACATACCCCTAGAGTTTTACTAGCTCTACTCCTGTAGCAGTCAAAATAGATACAGCAGATCTAATGCAATCTGATACCAGTTTCATCCTGGATTCATATCTATCCATAGGCACACATATCTGTGATGTCTTTACTTGAGTAAATATCACAGTGTTTCTGATAGAATCCCAGCACCCGGCCAGAAAAATCCTCGCTCCTCCTCAAAGGGGTGAAGCAGAGTATCAGATACAGTGTGCCTGTGTGCCGCTCTTGTCAACATGTCTTGTTATCACTCTCAGTTTGGGTTGTCTGCCTCTCTGTCACCACACACACCACATCCTCGCTCCCATCCCATCCCGTTCTGTCAGACATGGAAACAGCACCCTGCGACAGCACGCTTCACAAGCTGAGAGGCTCACTCTGCGCCTCATCCCTCCCCAGCATGCAACAGTGTTGACTGTGGTTCCATTCACGGCCCCCATTTTTCATGTCTCCTCCAGGCTTTAACCTTCTCCTCTCTTCCAGCTCTGTGAGGTCACTGACACCCACTTTATGAAAGCCGTGTAAATGCTCGCTCATGGACCTCTGCGTGTCTTTTTCCATTCGTCCTTCCTGTTTTCCTTCTCCTTCACTACATTTGTTCTGCTACAGTTTGGTGGTGCAGTATTTTCAGAAATGGATCCGAGGAGGGCGGAGTGGGATGTGGGGGGCTGAAGGGGTGGCGAGGGAAGGGAGGGGCAGGTTGCCGGAAGGCTCTGCTCTGTGGCTGGCCTTGTCAAATTGATTGATGAGAAAGGCAAGCCTGTGTTCTTGGCAGGCTGGGGATTCATCCTCCTGGCTGTGCTGATACACTTATCTAGGTTTAAAGTGGTGGCGGGAGGGGTTGCCATCACACTGCAAGGGTGTTAAGAAGGAGATTAGGTTGCTGCACATCATGCCAAATGAGATCGAGCACTGGCTGATGCACATGCTACAATGTCATGTGAACACATGCACACACTCACCGGTTCTGTCGAACAAACACCCAATCAAATGGCGTGGCTGAGTGATCGAGCGCCTGGAGGGGAGATAAAGGAGTGCATGCTGGAAGTCCATGTTTTCTGTCTCGCTGACACTGGAGTCTGAGAGGAACACATCATCACCGGCTAAATGGACGACAACAAAAATGCAGGAAAGCTCCTGTTTTGACGAATGATGTTCCACCTCCGAGGCATTATAGTACTCCAGGTCGTCTTTGGGTTCTTTCTTCGCTCTTTGCAGAATGACCCCAATCAGTATCAGTAGAGTGAATCACAAACCACTAGAAGCCTTTCTCTCTTGTGCATGCTGTTGACAAATCCAGGATGAAATCTCCAGGACACATTGGAAATTCACTGCAGCTGGATTTATGGTATCAGCCCGTGCTGGAAATAAACCAAGCTTATTTAATTTACCCAGAGCCCTAACCTCTCAATGTCAAGACCAAAGAGAGAGAACAAAACATACCTTTTTAGTGACAGACATCACTTCACATAAGGAAATTAGTTTTTCTTTTCCTGGCTGGTTATTTTTATGGTTTATAGTGAGTCTCTGTGTCTCAGTTATTTCTGTATTCCACAGCGGCCGCCCTTAAAACAAACTTTGTACCACACTAAGAAAGCTTTGATATCCTGCCTGCAAACAATGGAAATTTGGAAGTCCTTAGCACACATGATCAAAGGGAATCTGCTTAGTGCAATGATGGCAACACACTCACAAGCACACGAACATGTACTCAGACACACATGCAGGCAGAGGAGCGCGCACACACACACACACACAAACACACCCTTAGTCAGTTTTTTAGGTCATCAAAAATTCCAAAAGTTGCGCTGAACTAACACCTTTGTTTATGAAACACCAAAACACAAATAAAATGACATGAATGGTGACAGTTGGAAGTGGAGTACAGTGAACATAAGGTGTAGCCTTTCATGGTTTTTAAAAAGTAGATTTTGCAGCATTTGGAAATGAAACCTTCAACTTTCATCTCAATTTGACAGCTGCTGCGCTCTCAGACCAGCACTGGAGGGAGAGGAAAATGTTCTTTCAATTCTTCCACCATGAAAGAAAGTTCAAATTGAATTGCCACGCCATAGCACTGAGGGGGAAGGGATTTGTCTTATAGATGTGACATTATCTTAATTCACTGTCCAGAACGCAGCATGGAGAAAAAGATGGGTTATATTTTCATTCTTGTCATATTCGTACGTCTTCCCACAACATACAGTGCTATTAATGCACTGTCTGAGAGGGTTTGATGAAGAGTGACTTCACTGAGCTGTGTGAGTTGCATCAGGCTGAAAAGAAAACAAAAACTCTGAGCAGAACTTCTCTGTACAAACCATTATTTTCTTCTTAGCAGAGATTAGAAATCGTGTATTTCACAGGTGCTTCTAGAAAAAAACACAGAAATTGGAACAGGTGTTCAAATGTCTCAGTTCGACTAAATGCAAAACCAAAAAAACCTTTTAGTCATGAGTGAAATCTGCAATGCTGCTTCCATTCGACTCGGTCTGCACCCCGGTGGCCTCGGTGTAAAGCAGTGAGGTCAATCTCCCCACCAGTGATAAATGAATGAATGAGAGCTTTATTGCTTCCCATTACATCTAGCCCCGAGAGAGCAGCAAATAAATGCATACAGCAATTTCTTTTTCAGCCTTTATTTATCCAGGGAATGCTGAGTAGAATAGTATTTCAGACCAGACTCTTTTCAATATTGCAACACTTTGCACTTCTACACAGGCCGGTAGCAAGGCATTATGGACCCTGTGCCCAGGAGGTGACTGCAGACCCGCGCCCACTTACCTCTCCCCTCCACCACCATTACTCCAGCTATGAGAAACATCAGTGTCAAATCAGCTGCGCCTTGCATGCATATTAAAAAAAAGTTTTCTGATCAGTTTTTGCAGAGCAAAGCAGACGTCATAACCACTTTTTCATAATTTGTCCCTTGCTCCCTTGTTTCCTTTAGTTTGCACAGAAATAATAAAATCAATACATTTTGTTTCTACATATTCTAGTTGATCAGATCATGAATTTTTACACACACACATTTGAGGGGAGTCGTCCTGAGGGATGGATAGTCGTCATCACTATATGTGCAGCCCTAGTTACACACATATACTACTGGGAGTTTTCCAGTACAAGACAAGGCTTCTACTGTCGGCACTAAGCAGGTCAGCAGATGCAGTTTTACAAGGCATACAACATTCATGCTACATGAATAATTGAAGCTTTACATTATGAGTCAGGAAAATGTAGGTGGAAAAAATGAGTCAGTAAGAGCCTCGAAGCATTTAACCCTCAAAAACTCTCCAGTGGAGCTGAGCAGCGGATTTAGGTTTAATGCCCCGAGAGTGTTTATGTGTGTATTTTATTAAAGGTCAAGATTTAGGTTGAGGTTTGACATTTGATTAAGAAAAAACCTAAATAATCCATCCATCGTTCTTTATGGCCAGTAGGGTTGCACATCTCTCTGTGATAAACGATTCGATATGAATCTAGATACACAGGTTACGATTCGATTCAAAAACGATATCCTTTTATTACAGACCGATTCGATACGAATCGATTCCATACAGTGTAAGAACGATAACCGGGTTACAGGCCGGAGTCAGTTATCAGTTTGAACCCGCTGACACAGTGAAGGTCATTAAATAATCTATAAAATAATAAGGCGGTTAAGTCACTGAGCTTCTGTGTGATAGTTAGATAGACATAAGACCTGGATCATGGATGTATTATAAGACCTGGATACGGCGCCGCCGCTCAGCCTTGCAGCCAATTTTTCCCAGTGGCCACTCGTGGTATTGCAGCGAAAAATCCCCTGCGGCCCAAAAAGCATTTTTCCCATAGACCGCAATAGTAAAAGAGAGGCCTGTAAAACTGTTAACAGGGCACCTCCAGCTGTGCACACAGCCAAATATCAATCTTTCTAATGTATATTTTTAAGCCATGGGGTTTTAATCTGTGTAAAAGTTTTTCAAAGCTCAGAAAAGTCTTTTTTCTCTGAGTGACGTCACCACTGTGTACGCGCACTCTATCCGCGGTCGTGCTGTGTCTCGGGAACGAGCATGGTTGCTAGGTTACTGCTAGCGTCGTCAGGACGAGAACAAGTTAGTGTGAAAAGTGAATAAACGGCACAAAGGAGAGTTTTCTTCTACACAAACCAAGTTCATTGATTTTGTGATTATTTTTTTCGCATTTATTCGTCACTTCTTGTACTTTTTTTCAGGAATGTAATTGTTTTTAATCGATATATTCGCCGCATAACTGGATTCACTAAGACGCCGCCATGCTTTTTCATAACTTCCTCCGTCACAGTTTCTTCAGGTATTTTAATTTAAGTCGCTGAGCTTCTGTGTGATAGTTTCTGTGATGTGTGAGCAGCAGTGTCTCATCCTGACTGCAGTTCACCAGCCTGTCATCCGCTCACAACAACCGCCTCATTATTTTATAGATGAATGACCTTCACTGTGTCAGCGGGTTAAACTATAACTGAGTCCGGCCTGGATGCAGCGTCCTCCGGGTCAGCAGCGGGGGCCTGAGCTGCTGCAGCCCGCTGCCCCTCTCTGTCCCTGAGGGGAAGAACCGTCCTGGACGTCCTCATCATCGTCTCTCTACCTCCCCACGTCCTCAGTGTGTGCTCAGTATACAGTAGCTATATGTTCAGTGGCATTCATCATTTAAATGAAATCTTTATAAAAAAATCATTTTGATATATTTTTCATTTTCAAATCAAATATCTGTGAAACAGAACAGTGAAAAATAGAAAGAGCAATGACGGGACATAAAGCATAACTACAGCCCTGCACAGTTTTGGTTGTTTTGTTTTTTTAAAGAAGACATGCCGTATAAATCTGCTTCTCAATGACAGAAAGTAAACGTAATAACTTTATCTGATGAGTTGTAGTTATCTGTCACATGCAGCATCAATATCTTAAAATTGCCTAAAAGACAATTTCAACGTAATATTTTTGCCTGGTTATGATTTTTTAAAATGTTGATTCCAATGTGACTTTCGGCTCTGAAGCTTCAGACTGAATGTTGTTGCCGTTTTAAATCCGTGTTTAAAGCCCCGGGCCGGTCCTGGATTAGTCTGTTAAACATCAAGTCCGCTAGCAGAGCACGCGTGAACGCGCAGCGCCAGATCGAGAACGTTTTTCGCTCGTTGTCATTGCCCAAAGGGATGATGGGAGTGACACTACTGCGCAGTCTCTATGGGCCGCATAACGCGGAAGTAACCCGGAAGCCAGAAACTTTTTCGGCGTATGCGCCAGGCGAGCAACTTGTATTGAACTGAATGAGCGCCATTTTTAGATCCGTCATCCAGTTCTTATAATACATCCATGACATCCATGGTGTGTAATGCCGCCAACCGATTCAAAGTCTCGCGATACCCGATCCATGACACTATAACCGATTCCTCTAGGAATTCATTGATAATTCGTATCGATTGAAGAGGCTGCCACCGATGCAGTCGTATCTCTCACTTGTTGAACCGAATATCCGGTTGCATCGGTTTATGGTTCACAACCCTAATGGCCAGCAATGAACACAATGAAAAGCAATACAAAGATTCTTTTAAATCACTTACCAAGTGAGTACATGGCTGTCAGCAAAAACTCGTTTTAGTAAAATTAGTCAAGTTCAGTGATGCAGTTTACTCAAATACTGTAAAGAATTTTCAGTAGGAAACATACTTTTCCTCCATTAATTTGGCAGTTAAAGTTACTAGTTACTGTACTTTGCAAATTAAATCTTGTGCTTTATTTTATCTTGACAAGTGTTTTCAGTTCTCTGGCTGATTACACCTCTCTATAAGGTGGGTGTAATATGATGCATTATTATTGATAAACCACGACAGACAGTATAATAACTAGTTAGGCATTTCCTTACCTATACCAGCAACAACATTAACGTGATTATCTTAAATGTATCAGTGGTAACAAATGAGTAACGGATACAAATATAATAACAGAGGTCACACTGTAAAGGAAGGACTACTTTTATTTTTGAATCTTTAAGTACATTTTTATACTTTCATGCTTTTACTTAGTTGATAGTTTTACATTGTGGTGTCGCTGCTGTAATATCATGCTGTACTGTATTATTTTCAGTGACAACACTGTATTTTAGTCTGAGAAACATTCTGATTCACTACTGCAATGTTGTGTTAAATTAAACGTGGTAACCATCAGTCAGCCCACTGGTGTAGCAACACAAAGCTGGTTAAAATGTCAGCAAAAAATAATGAGTGATATCATCACTGCCATCAGTCTTCCATTTGTGCCTCTTGACAACAGGAAATTGGTTACAGAATAAATTTGTTTAGCTGCTCAGCTTTAATGAGTTTGATTTTTTGATTTTGGCAAAACATGGGCCAACTTACAGAATTATATTATTACTCAGTCTGAGCGTTTGGGTAAAAGGGCAGGGCAGTCTCTACTACATTAAACCACCATATCAGCTCTTTTCCTTAAGTTTTCACTGCAGTGTAAATGATTACAACTTTATATATTCTCAGACTTAGAAACTATCTCATGCACTTTTTATAATGAATTCCAAACAAATATCCACTCCCTAACAACTGGCAGAATTAGTTATGATTACTGGTTGAAACACAGCATACGCATTCAGTGCAATAGCAAACTTGTTCTTAGAATTGTATTTTATTTATTCCAGTATAACATAACCTTTGATTCGTGACTGGTGTGACACATTCATATAATTGCTTATAACTTAAGGGAAATTTGCTGAACATTATAAAATCAAATTTTAATGCAAATCTAAGCAGTGGAGTTCAAATGTTGGCAAAGATTTGACTGGAGACTGGTGTTTTAAAAATGATTTAATCTGGGCACCACTTCCCCTGTGGCACGGATAATCTTATTGGTTGAGCTAAAGATCAATTGGCAGAGCCAGAGAAAAACAGGCCAAGTATGAATTCCAGCATTGCTTATTTGAGATGTGCTGTGTGCTTGAAGTAGAATGTGGTCAATTAAGATTCACAGCTGGTTACTCCCATCTGTCTTGGATTGCTCTCTGCTATAGATTATAACCCAGTTTGGCTGTAATATATTTTTCATGGAATGAATGTCAGGATTCCCTCAGGGCATTTCCATGTGTTCTCATGTGCCAAGTCATTATTTGATGTATCTACAGGAATCCCTTCAGCAAGACTTCTCTTTCTATCTGTTCTCCAGTTTGCATTCTTTTGTTTTGGATTGTGCTTTAACAATGAGAAATTGCATCATGAAAGACACAGGGTGCAAACAGACAGAGATTGGCAAAAAAATGTTAGCCACTACAAACTAATCTACACGTAGACAACTGTGTTGCAAGACCGGATGATGCAAAATCTCTGATTATGTCCAACTATTTTTTACAGTTTTCTCTATAACATCTGGTCATGGTAACTGGGGTTAAGGTCACAGTGAACATTATCTCTTGTTCTTCTTTGCTACTTCCTCCATTGGCACTGAACGTGAGCAGGGAGTCGTACTCTCCTGTAATCCTGGGCTGTTTGGTATGGCTACATTGCCATGGTTTTCACCCAGCACTAAGTGCATCTCACTTATTACTCACTAAAAGTATGACAATAGATGAGATTATTTCCAGAACTTTTGCCTGACAGAAATATTTATGTAATTGAAATCCCAATCTGTGCAGCTACACAGGCAGATCAGACCACCGTTTGTGATTTGTGCTGCGAAAGCTGATCAGCTGTGGTTAGCATCAGATGAGCTTCTGGTGCAGCTGAACAAGACTGTCATTCTCTCACTGCCTTGTTAATCACATATTTTTAGATGCATCAATATGACCACTCTATGTTATTTTCTATGTAAACACATGCACCTCTGCTGTCAACAGCAGCAGTATGATTACATTTGCTCCCTGGTTTGGCACAGGCACTGTAACGGTACTATCTGCTTAAACATCACTGTTCTGCTGTCTGATTTAACAGTGAAGAAGGGTAATGCACACTGCTTTTTGGTTATTCACTGTACCTCATGCTGAAATATTTTGTCCAGATAGAGGCACAGTATCACATTGAACTCATGAAGGACTTTTATTTTGAAACATTGCAAGAGACATGCTGTGCATCATGGGATAGGGAACCCACAGTAGTAAACAAGTCAGTATGGTGAGAGCATCTCCTGTGTCTTGCACTTTTCTCACGCCCCCGAAAGCACTGGCGGCAATACCTTAGTTTAGTGGTTCTCAAAGTGGGGTCCTGGGACCCCCAGGGGTCCTTGAGGGGGTTGACATGACAGAGTGTATCATGGGTTTTAAACACTGTCTGTAATAAAACATCTAAAAGCAAACACTTGGGTCCTTGATGTGAAAAACTTTAAGAACATGCCTTAGTTAACATGTAGAAGCTACTTAGATTTACTGTCTGTGCACAGTGTTAGTTCGTTGATGTGCAGATTGACAGTAACAGGAAGTCATTCTGGTGTTGCAGTGGTGCTAATTTAAAACAACGTTAAATGCTAATGTATGACAGTGTTAGCGTATCATTTAGATGTAATTCTGCTGATGGCTAACGTTAACGCTTATCGACCAGCTGTGCTGTAACAACAGCATCTCTGTTAATTACAGTTTCACCGGTCATGCACAAAGATTGTCAATAAAGGAGCTTCCAAGGAGCAAGCACATTGATGGATTGATTGAAAATCATTCAATCAATCAATCAATAAATCAATCAATCAATCAATCAATCAATCAATCAATCAATCAATCAGTGAAGGTGCTGGCTGCATGTGAAAATGGAGTTTGGCTGGTTGTTTAACTATGTCAACGTACTGGCTGTATAAAACATGACCAGGCTGGTATGTTCTTGCCCTTCATCCACATGCCTTACCCCACTGAGTGTAAGATACTGAAGTCAGGGAGATTATCCATACTCAACCATTTGCCACTAGAAAAGACAAGGAGTAACTGGTGTGAGCGCCTTAAATGAGTCTATAATTGAAAGACCTGTTTTGTCAGTGAATACATGATGCAAATTTAATTTTCATACCTGCTTCTTCTGCTGGCATTTGTAAAAACACTGGTGTCACAGGAGGTTTTCTGCCGTTCACCTATTATCTCATATAAGAAAGCCAAATACATGCTTAGTAATAGTTATTTAGTAGTAGAGGTAATTTTTTTTTTCTTGTTTGGGTAGATCTTCAATCTTTCACACTGCAGAGGCCAATGACAATCAAATTATCATAATTATTCATTAATATGCAAATGAGCCCAGATGTTCAACAAGCAACAGATGTGCATTCCTTGTACACAACAGCTCAATATTGAAAAATGCCACAGAGATGACGACACAGAATAGAAAGTGCGGGTAATTTAATACAACGCACTTAACTCCCACTTATTGTGTCAAAAGAGCATTAATGATGGAGATCCATATCAAATTATATGTCTGTTTCGGCACCAAACCAAAATGCTCACAGTCATAAAAGGGCCAAAACATCTGCAGAGACCCACTCAGGGAGGAAGTGAGAAAAACAAAAATAAACAAACAAACAATGGATCATTTACATTTAACTGTATTTCTTAAGATGATGTTTTTCACAGGTGGTTGATAAAACAGGATTTTCAAAGGGCAGTAATTAAGCAACATTATAAAAAATATATTTAAATTTAAATCCAAATACATAATTCCAACTGCCTCACAGGGCTATATTAACTATTGTTTAGAGGTAAGACACTACAGTACAGTTGCCGAGGGTTTTTTTTTTATGCCCCCCCCCCCCTTTGCTGCGCAGTCATCCTGTTATGTCTGTCTTACTATATGTTGTATGCCCTATGTGTAGACAGGGTGATTGTTGTAATTTCACTGTAATTGTACTTGTACTGTTACAGTGACAAATAAAGCTCATAATCATCATCATCATCATCATCATCAAATGTGTACGTATTACAGCTATTGTATCTATACACAACTGCTGTGAAATTATGGTCCATGGACGTGAGCAAAATAAACATATACCAGGAGTCCATATAATTAGTCCCGTCCCGTAGTGCAGCTCCAGGCTTGAATCACTTGTTTGTAATAATAAAAGTGCCGTTAATGAGTCTGGTCCCAATTTCCAGATTCAGCCTTTGATGCAAAGTCTTCTGGGAGAAGAGAAGAATGATTCTCTTTAAAGAACAGAATGTAAATATGTATTGTTGACTATACTAACATCATACTATGTAGTGTACAGTATGTGCATATTTTATGTACGCATAGTGCAAGAATATACAGCGTGAGACCACTTTCCTTTTGGACTGGAATGCATTAATGGTACATTAGCATAAGACCCCAAGATAGTGAACCAAGGCCAACAGTTCCAGGACCCTGGGAACTCCACATTCACTTGTTACTTTCTAAAATTTTAAAGAAATTGAAATATGTTTGGAAACATGTACCACAGCTTGGGCAGGGTGATTGGTTGGTTTGTGAGGCTCAGTGGGTTGGGGTGCTTGTTGTGGGCCATGTTGCTCATTATTGCCACAGGGACCACTAATGGGTTAATCTGGTCCTGCTGAGAGCTCTTACACTTTTAGAAGATTTTCCACATTTCTATTATTATTATGGACAACCTTTTTGAAATGGATTTCCTACAGTTAAGCATATGTTGCATTTAGGTTAAAATAAGTACTTCCTCAACATTAGATGATCTTTGTTGTCATGGTTACAATAACAACAAATTGGTTAACTTTGTCAAACGGTCATACATCATAGAAACAACATAAACTGCTACTTTCACATGGGTCTCTCCTGTGTCATATTCCTGTGTTTTGTTGACCCATCCATCCACCACAACCTCCTCCTTGTGTGGACTTTGTCGCTCTATAAACTACGTCACTGCACTTTTCCCTTCGCTGCTGTCATAATTACTACGACCACTAATAACAAAACATAACTATGGGAGATAATAACCTGCTGCACAGACGACCTCTGGGCTTTGTTTTTTATACGAGGACAGTCTAAATGTTCATCGACTCAGTCATTTTTTTAACCATTAATGAATGTCCTCTTGACTCACTCTTCTGAGCTGAAAGCAAAACAAAAAGAAATGTCTTCCCAAACACCAGCGACTCCTCATTCTCCAGGACAGTGGCATAGATAGTGTAACTCATAGCTTATGTACATACCCTGGCTGAGCTTCCAAAAGATGAAAGACCCCTCCTATTTTCTTCTCTGCCATTCTGTTTGAAAGTGAAGTTAATATGCATTGTGTTGGGCCTTCTGGGGTATTGCAGGGCATAACAAACAACGTGGCTTCCCTCAGGATTTTTTCATGTGTGCGAAATGGAACTCATTGGGGGAATTTCGAATAACCACTGTAACTACTGTTCCTGTCACACTTCTTTTTCTGTCTTCAGTTTCTTCCCTCTTCCTCTCAAGCACCAGCAATTATTTGACTGGCATTGAGCAAGCTGCTTTGTGAGCCACCTGCTCGTTATTCATTGTTACCCCACTGCCTCTCTAGAGCGCCTTGTCCCCTCTCGAAGAAAAAAAAAAGACCTCAGTCTCAATCAATGAGCTTTAGTGGCAAGAGGATGCATTAAGGAAACAATAGAGCATGCACAATGGTGCACTTGTTTTATGCGTAAACAATTTCTGAGTGGAGGGATGCCTGCTGCCAGAAACCATTTGCATGGAATAAGAGAATACAAAGTGTAAGTTGGAGTTTCACTTGACACCCTGTCTTTACATGTGGGGATTTGCTTGTGCTGAAAAACATGCAGCTGATGCTCTCTGAAAGGCAGCGGACGAGGCAGAGAAATTATCTCGGCTCCAGATATAAACATTTGAGAAATAACAGAGTGCTGGTTAATTTGTGTCCATCTGCATGGCAGATATCTCTCCGTGCCTGTGTATATAGATACTGACAGAGGTGTTTCCTGTGGTGTATGATAACACCTCTAAATGGATGAGTTTGGAGTCTCCAGGTGGATCAAGCTCTCACTGTTTTATTGGGACTTTTGATATCATCATCATAGATGAACTGTTGAACCATTATACTGAGTATCTTGAAAAGTATGTACATCAGTTACTCAAACATGTTTTTAAGGCAGTGCATGCACATAATTAAGATACATAATGTGGCAAATCGGATAGAAGTCCAGTCTCAACAAAGCTGTGTACATGAAAGCATCCAAGAAACACTCAGGACAGATTGAAATCCCATTGTTTAAGCCGATGGTAGTGTCGCTCATATGTAATCTCTGCTCCACCTGTAGAGTAGCTGTGTCAGTGAGCAGTGTGTGGAAATAACCACTCACTCTGATTTTCTTTATACATTCCCGGTCTGTCTTGCTACTTGTGGTAACAGCACTAAAGTTCCACTGAAATGAGCCGTTGTTCTGTCTCACCCGGCTGGCTCCAGCCGTATGTGACCAAATACAAGGTGCACCAAGCTGCTTTAGCATCGATCTGATCACTGATCAGTTTAACTACTGAGTGATCTGCATGGGTGGTGGACCATTGATCTGTATAGGTGAGGTATGAAGCTGATATAACTTTTGTCTCACTGGTAGTTCATAAATACATTTGTGTTTATGGATAGTTGTTTGCAAATGATAGTTAAACTGTTATTGTTGCAACTTAACTGCTTACTGTAAGTTCTGCTTACTGCTTACTTAACTGCTTACTGTAAGTGTGTGTGTGTGTGTGTGTGTGTGTGTGTGTGTGTGTGTGTGTGTGTGTGTGTGTGTGTGTGTGCGTGCGTTCTTCTTCCTCTGATGTTTTTTGTCAGTTGTCAAACAGCTTCAGGAGCACTACCACCCCCCTCTGGACTGGAGGAGGGTTGTTTGTATGCAGCCAGGAAAACAAAAAGCAGAAGGCATATACTGTATGTGACAACCTTTTATCATTTTCATCAGGATTTGATCTGGATGCATGACACTTTAAATCACTAGTGTAGATGGGGCTTATATACTGTTATACTTTATTTCAGAATGTCTGCATCGTCATATAGAGGTAAGAGCAAAGAATCCATTTATTGTTGGTAAGAGCATTTGTCAGCAGTAACATTAAAGTATTTCAAAAAGTGTACTTGTAGTTTCAAGGTACATGTACTTAACTTGAGGAAAATATCATAATTTGCCTCAACAACTGTACCGCCCTCGCCAGAGTGTGGCAACTCCACCCATACAGTCAGTTAAACTCTCTTAAATCCATGAATGAGAAGAACGCCTGATTGCTGGGTCGATGATTTAATTTCACTCTTCACATTGAACTGGATCCAATAGGTGATAGACACAGAGTCTAGAGTAAGAGAGTGAAACTAGGAAAAAACAACCGAATACCTAAATTAGTTAACATCCTAGTTTCCATACACATAACATGAGCTATACAACCGCCTGACAAGCTAACTGACTGATGAGAGACCACAGTGACATGCTAGCATTCCGCAAGTTAACAATAGCATGAACGAGTTAGCGATAGTATCTAAAGCCTTTTAACTTCGTTTTTTTACAGCATAAAATCAATATGAATTATTCAATTACAACAGATATGTTATACATACAAGCGATGTCTCTTCTGGGGAATCAACAAGTGAGAAGCCTTTACTTTAAATGAATGAACGTCTACATTGTTCGTCAAAATTGCCGTATGATCGTCAACTTCCGGTTCTAGCGCAAAATACATTTTCAAAATAAAGGTCCGCCTGAATTAAAGGCGCTCTAAAATAAATGCATGGAATGAAATGTAAATGCCTGAAGGGCAGAACAACTACATTTATTGGACGGCTCTAGTTATCAGTTACTGTGATGAATTTTATATGCAAAACAATAGTTATTATAAAGCAGTGGTTACCGAACCCATTGATCATGATTGTCTTTTTCACTGGCCTCCCCCATGTCATAAACACATATTATGATATTAGACGAGAACATGCAGGTTGTGGAGAAATCACTGTGACCTGTTGATGTAACCATCATGATTTTATTTTTATAATGAAGAGTTACCTATACTTACAGGATAAGATATGCTACAAAATAAAGGTTTGCACACTAGAAAAGAACCAATCCAATCCATACAGATACTATAAAACAGCAAACAGACATACACGTGACTCAAAGATTTTACTATTAAATGACCAGTAGAGCCAGAACATCTGACATTCCTTGATATTAAAATGGGAATTTGAAATGGGGGTTTAACTTCCATGGCAGGCTCATTATTATCACTACCCCATTTTAAGAATGATTCATTTTGACAATAGGCTTATCACTTAAAAGTTTCATGTCCGTTGGGGATAAACCAAAACATTTATTGCACCAGCATCACTCGTGCTCTAGAAAAATTCCCTGTGTAACAGTGATCAAAGTGTGGACCCAGTGGCAAAAAGTCTAATAATACAGTGCATTTAATAATCTGACACTGTGATGGTCCTAGTGCAAGGTGAGTAGATTACTTATTATCTGTATTATGTACTTTTACTGATTTCCTGACGTAAAGTCTTGAATGCAGGACTTGGTTGCAAAAGGTCTTTAGGCTGCAGTGAGCGCACATGCACAACTGAAATCACACTGTGTATAAAACACACCATCACCTTGAATGTCCATAGTATGAAAGTAGCAGTGGAGTCTAAATAAACCCTCTGAACCAATTCAGTAAACGTATTAAAGCATTCTGGAAGAACAGGATACTTTGTGCGGCTGTGCCTGTGAGGCAACTTAGAAAAGAATAGACAGAAAAGCACATTGACCAAGAACGCAGTGACAGTCACAATCCCTCTCATTTTCTATTGTGTACGGCTGTGTAGGAAGCCAGTGCAGAGGGAATAGTTGAAGCATGACCAACTGTGGATCTATCAGGACATTGTTTGTAAAATTAGCTTGACCTTTTTACATGTAAGGACAATGCTCAAGTCCATGCAGATGCGCACACAAAACACAAAAACCTTCTTGATGAGCGGTCATTGTGAACGGTACAAGAGGACTCACTGCCACGACTCCACGATGCATTGTATGAAGTTCAGGTTTCTTCCTTTTCTCATTATGATCTACTACATGATGGATCAAGCTGGCCTCATTTATCAATAGGGTTACTTGTGCATCATTAAAGCTTTCTTTCACAACAGTAAGAAATATATTGTTACACATAGATCACTCTCTTTCTCTGTATCCATGATTGAATTGCCATTAGTGTTGTACAGATTACTTTGCCTTTCCATCTTAATGATCTTAAGGAGGATTGACCTCCTAGAATGAATTAGCACATCAATGAAGTTCAGTAACACCACAGCAAATTGTGTCATAGAACAAACTCTAGCTTTCACTTCCTGCTTATTATGCAGAAAAAAAAATTTTACACCTGATGCAAAAAGTGCAAAAAGACATCCTCTGGAGTCATATGTGCAAATAAAAAACTATAAAAACTACTTTGACTTCTGTCAGGGATTCGACTTCTGTTAGGTATTAAATGAGCATGAATGTTAAGGCAAGTTGAAAATCTGAGCTCAACATAATAATATGACTTTGCAAGGTATCTCAAATTAAGTTATCAGGATGAGCAGGTCACTTGGGTAATGCAAAAGATTATCATTTTTAATAAATCCTTCCTGTGTTGCCACGGGGAAATCCACACTGGCAAGATTTCAGGCTTAGTAAGCCAAACTCCAGCAGACTGGCTCTGTGCACAGCTGATCTTCAGGAGCTGAATTTATTTAAACGATCTTAGCTGAAGTAAGTTTTGCTCTTCCCATGTGAAACTTTTTTCAGGTACAGGGCAATTATAAGCTAATCGTTAGTCATTTACCAGCCACCAGCAAGAACCTTATTCCTTTTGTCAATGTGCCTTATTATTATTCTGGACATCTTTCGTTCCCTATTTGATGTGGAATGGATGTTTGGCATCCTGAGGACCCTTCCAGCAAATGGGGTCAGTGCACAATCCTCACCTGGAAATAGATTAAATTGTTGCTATATATTACAAATGACTTGTCAGCTGTCTTGTAACATGTGACCCTGTATGGCACAGCCCTGCCTTCTGGTCAGTAGCACTTAAAGAAACACAAGGATTGTTGTTGCTTGCTCAAACGTAGAGGTTGATTAGATTGCAAATCTCATCTGGGATGCAACGGTGAGGTGCACCATTGGAGCTCTCTTATATGAGTCTGTCAATGCTGCAGAGGTTGTTCCTTAACCGCAGACTTGACCCTAAATCGAGCTTGAGCGAATACAAGCTTTTGTTAATGCTTGATGGTAATGCTGTCCCTTACAGGAGAAACATTTGTAAAGAGGGCTGTTATTATTATTATTATTATTATTATTATTATTATTATATTTTAAGTTCCCATATTTTACACTTTTCTGTTGTTTTATTTCAAGTGTTAATATTCATAAGAAGATATATTTGTGTCCTTAAGAACCAAAAACCATATCAATGTAGTCATCTCTCTCAGGCTTCTCTCTGGAGCTCTAGTAACAACAGGTCAGTGAGCCAATCAGAAGAGAGATTCTGAGCCTCTCTTCTGATTGGCTGACTGTTTTCTGAGAGATCTAATGAAAATATAGTAGATTTCAGGTAAACACTTGCAGAAATCAAATCCTGCAAGATTGGATGGTGGGTCCAGGTGGGCGGGGCTTGGAGCGTGGCTGAGAGCTGTGACTGCTTTGTTGTGACATCACAAAGTAACAGAAGTCCTGATGGCTCATTTAAGGGCTCAGTTTCTGAATACAGGCTGAATTTCTCTGTGGACTGAGGCTTTGATACTTTCAAAGTATTAATAGAGAACCTAGACCCCCCTTATAATCAAAAGAGACAATATGGGACTTTATACAATATGGGACCTTTAAACAAAGCTGGCACAGTTGTGTGACATGCTTCCCATCTGTGAGCATTTTAATAAATAGGCTGTCTAGATTACTACAAAGCCTGAACAGCAAACATGGTGACCAGCTACAACTGCTGGTAACAAGGCTGACAAGCACAGAGACACACAGGGAACAGGTTGCCACATTTCAAACCTCCAAATTTTGGATAGAAAAATATGAATAATTACTGGAGTAAACACACAGAGCAAGCACACAGTAGTTTCCCATCCTTAGAGGAAGGACCAAGGCTGAATTCTAGTAAGCAAACAGTTCCACAGCAGTTTGAACTATATATGTGAAATATGTAAAAATCAATCTTCCAGTGTAATGGCTGCGATGGCTAGAGTAACTTATGGACCATCAGCTGTAGTATAAAGGTTACCACCATTGGCCTCACAGATGCATCAGCTAATATGTGCTGTTTAATGGTGCCACTAAATGACACTCCTGTCATTTTCATGATTTGCCGGCTGAATATGGGGCAACATTTCATGATAATTTCCCACCAGCATTAGCTGATGTTAATATTATCATAAAAAGACATAGTGCAGGAAGTTTCAAACTGACAACAGTATTACAAGGGGTGAATCAGTAAAAACATTAAGTATTATCAATGGTGACAAACACGTTTGAGGAGTTGTGGAAATGTTAAACAATATCCTAAACAAATACATATTACGCTCATGTTACCAAAAGGTTTGAAGACTGTTCTTTCCTCCCAACTGTTCACAGTGAAGTCAGGTTATACCGGTTCAGCATTCCTTTCATTTCGGAGACATTTTTGACAGATTTTAGAAAACATCCCCCACCTTCCAGCGTTCTGTCTGTCTGTGGGTGATTGACTCAGCTGCTGACTGTTTGTGTAGGTGGTTGAGGCCAGCTGTTGACTGTTTCTTATGGAAATGTGATAAAAGTGTCTCTTTGCTTTCAGATTGTTGTCAGTGTTGTCCACAGTTTGTGGACACAAGTTGAACATTCCTGTTTAATTCTAAAACAACTGATGTAAGTGGTTTTGACAGAACTGTATGATGCCTGTACTGTAGTAATGACTCGGTCAAGTAAACCAGTCAATGTCCTCCATGATGAACTGCTTGAAGTCTGCTCTGAACTCAATTATAAATCTCCGTACCAGAGTCCTGGGGACTGATGCATAAAAATCTGTGTAGATTCATGACTGAAACTATGTCTCTGCACAAAATGGAAAATATGCATGTGCATTCTTTTGGTCAGAATTATATTCACTGATTGTTGGTCATTATTAACAGGAGTTCATCAGTAAACTTTAGTACAATAACTCCAAACTCCTGTTTTACTCTGAACTTCATTTGTCAGAACTAGGGGCGTGTTAATTAGGCTCCAGACAGGAGTCTTAAATTGTGATTAAATATTAAAATAGTATCTAAATAGTTTACAGAATGACTCACAATAAATAATGAGTATCTAATATTAAACAATGCTAAAGGAAACACTGAGCAGGAAAACGCAATTATTTCCTTTATGAATTGTCAAAATGTTTTTGCTGTGTAAAAAGCAAAACTTATAATAATGAATTCAAGCTTTTTTTTTGTTTTATGTTAAATTCTGTGTCTCTCCTTATTTTGAATTTTCACTTCATTGTATCTAACTTGGCTGGCTTTTAAAAAAACGTGTATGCATGGTCAAAAGAATACATGAGGTGTCATAGTCTCACTGCACATTCTGTGTTTATGAATACCAATTCATGTGTGGGAAAATGACACACACATGGTTTTTGTGTGTATGCATCATTTATGCATCTGGCCCCAGTACGGGTACAGTTTTGTTAACCTGTAATCGGGGCTTTGGGTTAGAATAAGAATAAGAATAAGAAATAGTTATGTCCTCAACATTAGACAATATTTGTCTAAATTGCTGGTTTCATACAGGAATCAAACACCGCTCTCCTGTGTCATATTCCTATGCTTTGTTGACCCATCCATCCACCCCAACCTCCTCCTGATGTGGACTTTGTCGCTCTATAAATGTCACATCACCACACTTTTCCCTTTGCTCCTGTCATTATTACTGTGACTGTGAGAGGTCACCTAATGACTGTATGTAAGTATTGGTCATAATGACCTGCTCCACATATGAGTTATGGGGTCATTTATTGCAGGACAGTCTCAAAATATTATCTAGGAAAATGGTGAAGTTATACTTTTGTGGCTGTAATGTTTGGTCATATGACAACATTGTTGCCTCACAGTGGAAATAGAGAGGAGAAATAAAGTTTCCCACTGTGGCATGAAAGGTCCCTTATTGTACAAAGGTAGATGTCCACATCTTTTTTGATTATAAAGCAGGTCTAGGTTCTTTATTACCACTGTGAAAGTATCAAAGCCTCAGTCCACAGAGAAATGCTCACAGCCTGTATTCAGAAACGGAGCCTTAAAACAAGCCATCAGGACTTCTATTACTTTGTGATGTCACAACAAAGCAGTCACTGCTCTCAGCCATGCCTCATACCCAACCCACCTGGACCCACCAGCCAACCTTGCAGGATCTGGTTTCTTTGATTGTTTACCTAAAATATGCTATAGTTTTATTTGATCTCTCAGAAAAAGTCAGAAGAGAAAATCAGGGCCAATCAGAAGAGAGGCTCTGAGACTCTCTGATCTGATCTGATCTCTCATCGACCTGTTGTTACTAGAGCTCCAGAGAGAAGCCTGAGAGAGGAAATATAAAACTACTTTTTTGGTTCTTAAAACCACAAATATATATATATATATATATATATACTGTATATATACTGTATATATACTGTATATATATTTATATGTAGATCTTAACCCATATGGAAACAGAAAAACTGTTTGGAAACATAGTGTTAGGCTAAGGCTCCAGAAGACCATAGTCACGGTAACTAGTGGAGAGTAAATACAGTAAGAGTTTCTTTACACCTGTGCCAATCAAACATATTGAAGAAGATTCTGCAGGATCTCAGCCGCCTCCAGTCTCTCTCGAACCTGTGTTTAATTCTAACAAATGAACGACATCTCTATCTCCCTGGCCTCATGTTCATATTTATTTTCAGTCTGAGATTGTCAGAGGAAATCTCTCACCACACAGCTGTTAGACATTTCCTAATAACGAATTAACTCATCTGAACCAGGCAAGCTCACATTCCTCACATGCTGCATCTTGAAGTCGAATATTAGGTTTGGGCAGAATTTCATCATAAGTTTTTATGATATTTTTCTTTTTCTTCTCTCCCACTTTGTGTTTGCTTTGCTTGGAGCTTGAAATCACAACCCACCAGGTCAAATTATTATCTGGAGTGTCGTGATTGATTGACAGGCAAGAAGGGGGGGGGGCATTTTCTCAGGCTTTAAAATGTTTTATGTGCAGCTGTCTGTGAAGGGGCAGATCTGCTGCTATTTCCATCTTGCATTTCCCATCAGTCCTCTGTAAGTTTTGTTACAGTCAGGTGAATTCAGGCTGATTCAGTATGTTTCAAGTGAGATATCATGGCTTTACATTTTGCTCAGCCACTAAAACACACTCTCCACATTGCTTCATCTGGATTCTTCACACTGCTAAATACAATTCTGCCTCGTGCAGTGCTGCCAAGTCATCGTTACCTCCCCTCTGTCTTCAGTTACCTCCTATCTTGAATGTATTTACCCTCACTTTACAATGCGAGGAGTCAGATGTGCAGCTCCATGCACCTTCATTTTCCAGTGGCCACGATTCTGCTAACACTAAAGTAAGAGCGGTCTGGGTTGGTTATAGGTGAAGCACTTGTTCCATGAGAACGTGCCTTCCTCACTTTGAGGCTTTTAGAGAGCTCTCTCTTCTTTTGAGAGACTTTTCTTCATCTACGTCCTGTGCTTCACGGAGACGTGGCTGTGTGGATCAATTCCGGACTCTGCGCTGGAGCTGGCCGGCTTCCAGCTCTTCAGAGCGGATCGCGACACAGAGCTGTCCGGCAAAACGAAAGGTGGAGGAATCTGCTTTTATGCTAACAGTGGCTGGTGCAGAGACGTGACAGTGATCCTGCAGCACTGTTCTCCTGACCTGGAGACTTTCATCATAAACTGCAGGCCCTTCTACTCCCCCCGTGAGTTCACCTCATTCATCCTGGTCGGTGTTTCCATCCCACCACAGGCCACAGCAGATACTGTGTGTGGAGCGGACCAACCCGGACTCCGTAGTTATTGTCCTTGGTGACTTTAACAAAGGTGACCTCAACCACAAACTGCCCAAATACAGACAGTTTGTTAATTGCCCGACCAGAGAGGGGAACACTCTGGACCACTGTTACACCACAATCAGTGGTGCTTATCACGCCGTCCCCCGGGCTGCACTGGGCCACTCTGACCATGTCATGGTCCACCTGATTCCCACATACAGGCAGAAACTAAAACTGAGTAAACCTGTTGCGAGGACATCGAAGCAGTGGAGCAGTGAAGCCATAGAGGATCTGCGGGCATGTTTGGACTGCACTGACTGGGAGGTGTTCAGGACTGCTTCCAACAGTCTGGATGAGTTCACAGAGGCTGTGACGTCATACATCAGCTTCTGTGAGGACTGCTGTATCCCATCACGCACCAGGGGGAGTTATAACAATGACAAACCCTGGTTCACAGCTAAGCTCAGTCAGCTCAGGAGGCAAAAGGAGGAAGCTTTCAGGAGTGGGGACAGGGACAAGTTTAAAGAGTCCAAGTACAGGTTTAGCAAAGCGGTGAGAGAAGCTAAACGACTGTACTCTGAGAAACTTCAGCTCCAGTTCTCAGCCAATGACTCTGCTTCTGTCTGGAAAGGGCTCAGACAGATCACTAACTACAAACCTAAACCCCCCCACTCCACTAACGACTTCCATCTGGCCAACGATCTGAATGAGTTCTACTGCCGCTTTGAAAGACAGTGGGACAAGCCTGACACTAACCTCCACATCAGAGCCACACCAGAACCCCCCTCCTCCTCCCCTACCAAAGGAACATCTCTCTCTATCCTGGAGAGAGATGTCAACAGGCTTTTTAAGAAGCAGAACCCCCGCAAAGCAGCCGGTCCTGACTCTCTCCATCATCCCTGAAGCACTGTGCTGATCAGCTGTCTCCAGTGTTCACGGACATCTTCAACACCTCACTGGAGACCTGCCACGTGCCAGCCTGCTTCAAATCCTCCACCATCATCCCTGTCCCCAAAAAACCAAGGCCCACAGGACTAAATGACTACAGACCCATTGCCCTGACCTCTGTGGTCATGAAATCATTTGAGCGCCTTGTCCTGTCCCACCTCAAATCTATCACTGACCCACTCCTGGACCCCCTGCAGTTCGCCTACAGAGCCAACAGGTCTGTAGACGACGCCGTCAACATGGCTCTCCACTTCATCCTCCAGCACCTGGACTCCTCAGGGACCTATGCCAGGATCCTGTTTGTGGACTTCAGCTCTGCCTTCAACACCATCATCCCGGCTCTGCTGCAGGACAAGCTCTCCCAGCTGAGCGTGCCTGACTCCACCTGCAGGTGGATCACCGACTTCCTGTCTGACAGGAGGCAGCACGTGAAGCTAGGAAAGCACGTGTCTGACTCCCAGACCATCAGCACTGGATCCCCGCAAGGCTGCGTTCTTTCTCCTCTGCTCTTCTCCCTGTACACCAACACCTGCACCTCCAGCCATCAGTCTGTCAAGCTCCTGAAGTTTGCAGACGACACCACTCTCATTGGACTCATCTCTGATGGCGATGAGTCCGCCTACAGGTGGGAGACTGAGCGTCTGGTGACCTGGTGCAGGCAGAACAACCTAGAGCTAAACGCTCTGAAGACAGTGGAAATGATAGTGGACTTCAGGAAGAGCCCAGCCCCACCCACCCCCATCTCCCTGTGTGACTCCCCCGTGGCCACCGTGGAGCATTTCCGCTTCTTGGGAACCACCATCACAGAGGATCTCAAATGGGAGCTGAACATCAGCTCCCTCATCAAAAAAGCTCAGCAGAGGATGTATTTCCTGAGGCAGTTGAAGAAGTTCAACCTGCCAAGGACTATGATGGTGAACTTCTACACCTCCATCATTGAGTCCATCCTCACCTCCTCCATCACCATCTGGTACGCTGCTGCCACGGAGAGGGACAATAACAGACTGCAGCGTATCATCCACTCTGCGGAGAAGGTGATTGGCTGCAATCTTCCGTCCCTCCAGGACCTGTACGCCTCAAGGACTCTGAGGCGTGCAGGGAAGATTGTAGCTGACTCCTCCCACCCTGGACACAAACTCTTTGTGACACTCCCCTCTGGCAGGAGGCTGCGGTCCTTCAGGACCAAAACCTCTTGCCACAAAAATAGCTTCTTCCCATCTGCTATTAGCCTCATCAACAAGGCTAGAGAGCCCCACTGTTGCTGATCCCCCTGATCCTCAATTGCACCAATCACCAGAAAAAATCCTTGTATGTGAAAACATACTTGGCAATAAAACTGATTCTGATTCTGATTCTGATTCTGATTAAAGCTTGGGTTTCTAAAGATTCCACAAGCACAAATTGCAGGTTATTTGGTAAAACCACAAGCGTGTAAAAATGTATTACATTCAAGTCAGCAGCCTCTTTCTGCCTTCTCCCAGCTGCCCTTAAACATGTTCGCAGCTTGAGTCTTTCAGTCCTCTGTCACTACATGTTTCCTGACTACCAGCCAGTCCTCTAACCTGAACAAGCATACAGGTGTTTTTTTTTTCAACCCTCTGATATGACCTATACATATATGGTGTATGGTATACACGACCTTGGTTGTCATGGTTACAAAAATAAACATGCAGATTGTACCAACAGCAGTGTACCTACCTTTGTCACCATGGTTACTATAATACTGTCAAAACGATCATGGCTTAGTTAGGTTTAGGAAAAGATGGAGATTTGTGTTAAAATAAGTACTTCCTCAACATTAGATGATATGTGTTGTCATGGTTACAATAATAACAAAGTTATTAACTCTGTTGAGTGGTCATGGAAAATATAAACCTATAGTAACCTGCTGCACAGATGACCTATGGGCTGGTTTTTAACAGGACAGTCTCTTCCTGAAAGTCTAAGTTGAAAGTCTGCCTCCCTGTTTGTTATCAGACATTATCTTTGCTCCTGAAAATTGCTAACAGCTAAATGCATCAGAGACACAGACCTCATGACCCACCAGTCAGTTTCTCCATTATAACTTATTTGTTTTTTCTTCACGTGTTGGTGTTATTAATGAAAACTTCTCTATTAAATAAGTATTTGCTTATCTCTTGAAAGTGAATATTTGGCGTACTTCAAGCATTCCCACAGATGCAGTGAATGGAGAGCAAACATTTCCACCAAAGACTGCTCATATTTTCTAAACAGGGAAAGAAGGCTGAAAAATCCATAATGTATTATTACTTAAGTGAAGGTGCTGAATGCCTCCACATGAAAACTGGAGAACCTGGTGCTGTGGGACCCAAAAGAAGCAATTTTCTATAGTCGCGCTTCAAGAATAGTGTCTCAAGGAAAGGACAAATGCAAAGGCAGCGTTTGGTATTTGTCCTTGCCCTGTATTCATGTTTAGAAAGGTTCACAGTTTGTCATATACCATGAAAAAAAATCATAGAAGCTTATCTTTGGTTCAAGGACAGTCCTTCCTCCATTGGAATTTTTTCCCATCAGTTTGAGTTTAAAACATATTTCAGCCTTATAATATGAATTTGTGGTCATAGCGGAGTTCAGTTTTATACATTGTTATATTGTTTTGTTTTATATATAGTTTTATATTGATTTTAAGAAGCCTGAAAGGGTCCAAAGTACTTTGGGTTGCAGCACTGTAGTGTTACATCTTTTCCTTGTCAATAGTTTTAGAACACAGTTTTCTATTTGTGTTAGTTTTCTAATGGCCTTAGGGAAATGCACACACTACAGCTTTAGGTGAGACTTTTATGTGCTTTGACTTGTGTTAGATTGTAGTGACTGCATGTTCAAAGCATTGTAAAGCGCACTCATCCTGCTTCTCCATCTGCGCCTCAGCACTGGATCGAGAATTTTTACTTATGGTCCTTTGAGTTGTGTAATTATTGCTTTTATTTATTTATTTATTTGTTGCTCTTATCTCTCAGACAGTCACAACAAATAACAGCATCTGCACTGGTATTGATCTCCTCTCCCACACACGTAAACACACACAAACACGCACACACATGAGTTGTCGATAGCCACTAGAATATGTTCCTCCAAGCAGCAAAGCACTTAATTAAATAACTTAAAAACATCCCCACCCTGAGGATGAAAAAAAACCTCAGAAGTGAAGCGATTTGTTGACACAGTAATTTCTTGAAATTGATTTTTGTGAATCTGAAATTGTTTTTATTATCTTGTTGTAGAAAATATGACAAAACATGCGCAGCAAAACATGAGTTGTGTGTTCTAACTGTGCTAATTGTGTATCTGGGGAGTTTGAAGTGAAACAGACCTTCACCTCCACTTGATGTTATTCCAGAGAGCTGATTGAACATGTAGCAACATTTCAGAGAATTTATATCCGTATATGGAATAATGGAAAATCCCTTTGTAATTGTTGTTGATTCCTTCTGACTTTCTTTAGCAGTCCTGAATCCCTCTGACTCATCTGACTCAGCTGAGACAGAGGCCCTCTTCACAACATCCACTCACTCACTGCATAGTCCTCTATATGGTGAATCAGCCATGTTGTAGTGCTGTTTGAATGTTCAACTGTAAATTTTATCCACTGTGTAGTGCACTACAAAATCAAGCTACATCGATCAAGCTAGACCACTGCAGCCTGCTAACTTTAGCTGCTAGCTAATGGGATTTTATCAACCATTGAAAGTTCCTGGTGAGCATAAAACTCCTAAGGCTTTCAAAAATTATAATGAAGACATCTGTCGGGACCACATTGTGCAAACAACACAAACTGACAAAACAGTAAGAACTGACAAAAACAGAGTAAAGATCATTCTGTAGACACACATTAAAAAAAATATAATACATGACAGATGCATAAAGATTTCATGTCTTGTATGATAGCATGTATTTTAATGTATTTTGCCTCATATGTAGTGCAGATGCTCTTGCATTATAATATTATGAAATAATATAATAATTATTATTGGCATAATTATGTAACAGTTTAACATTGAAGTAGTGTCTGAAACGTCCGAAGCTGCTGTCCACACTCCTCCCCTGGTGAGTCTTCTGTGTAGCAAACACTGTATAGTGGGCATGTGAGTGAACAAGTGGACAATCCGAATACAGCCCGGATGTGCTGACTGAGAGATACCGTCATATGTGTGTCCCCAAGCAACAAGGTGTGAACAAAGGTGCCTGCATGAGAGCATAGACACTGGTTAGGTTGTTTGTTAGCTTGTTATTACCCCAGGCTCATAATCAACAGAGCTCCAGGCAACAAGCCCTCCGACTGTTTTCCTAACTTAGCTGGTCATCAGCGGAGCTAAGCTACATACTAACAGCCAGTGTGTGTCTGCAGTGTGACAAGATGGATCGTAAGATTAGTGCAGGGGAGGGCAATCTCAACACATCTTAAGGACTGAACAGCTACAACACCTTTTCCTCTTCTTTCCCTCTTACATCCCACTCCCCCACTTCCCACACGAACTACTCTGACCACTGTCTTTCATCTCTCTCTTGTGTGTGTATCTCACTCACTGACTCAAGTTACAGTGATTAGCTGAGAGATGATTTACAATGCATGCACTCGGTCTGTGGAGTTTCTTGGACCAGAGCTAAACCAGAGCTGTAAAAGCTTGAAAAGCTGTGCTCTATCAAAATATAATATTTTTTTCAATTTACAGATTGTAGGTTTGGGTGGTCCCATCTTCAAACACCCTGGCCCCTGTAAATGAAAATACATGCGAGAGGCTTGTTGTGTTTTCTCTTACCTTGACTTTCACAATATTATGAAGTCTGTGAGGACACATCAGCTGATGAAGGCATTCCTGTGGGATTTCAAAGCATTTGACTCCATTGCTATGTGTCAGAGGGGATGAACAGAATATGCAGCCAGTGATATCTGGTGTTAGCATGAGTTGTTGCAATGTGTCACACAGATGAAAGTCAAAACCCAACTTGTGTGTTCAGGGTCAAGTGAAAAGCATCCCCAGCTCAGCACTGCGTGCAGTTTAGCCAGGGTTTACTGAGCTCGCCAAGAAGCATTGCTGTCCAAATCCCCACTGAAAGATGGCTTTAAGTGATGAGCAAGAAGTGGAAGGCACTCTCACAGAAAAGTCGGAATTAAAAAGCTTTGCTGCCCTGCAGAACTAGGTTCCTGCACCACCCCACCCTCTCCTTATCCTGTCTGTCCATCTGTCCAAATATCCATCCAGCTATAATATCTCTCTGTATCTCTGTCTTTGGCCTCTCACACTAAAAGCTCTTCATTTTCTTGGATTTATATGTGGTGCTTGTCCAAGGTTTGTTTTGCATGCAAGTTTCCTCAGTGACTTGCCAGACATTGTTGCTACAGCCCCAAAAGCACTAAGTGGACCCCATTTTTCTTTGCCTCTGCCTGCTGCTTTCTGAGCTTCCTAACAAAGTGTTGGAGTTGGAAAAGTTTTGTATTAGGCCAAGGCCTGTATTCACAAAGCATTTTATCTTACCACTAAGAGTCGCACTAAAAGTTTCTAACTCAAAGTTTTCTCTTGAATCCTGTTCACAAAGTTGCTGAGACCAACTTTTAATTAAGAAAAGCAAAAACTCAAAAACAAAAAGCTAAGAGTGCAACTCTGTTGCTATGGCTGACATCAGTTCCCATGGACGAGCTTGTTTGCATGATCCATAGCGATTGGGTGATGAAAGACCATTCGCCATTAAGATCCATGAATCACATGTAAGTCTTTGCCACTTTGCAACAGTTTCTAGAATTGTAGTAGCATTCAATACAATCCATGTGTTGATGGTGTGATTTATTTCTGGTTTACAAATAATAATAATCCTCGTCTTATGATGGTTCAACAATTTTTACATGTATTCCATCTGTGGCACCAATCACACCAGGCAATTGCCACGAAGCTGCTTTATTTCTCTGTAGTTGGCAAATATCTAAGGGGAATCATATGAATTGCCCAATGACATGGGGTCTACACTGTATTGTTTTGTGAATCGATCGATTTACAGACGAATGGGGGATCTCCAAGGTTTCCATAAATACCATACATCAGAAAGAAGTAAGAAATAATAGAGAATAAGATAAAATAGGAATAATATATACAATCAAATAGGTCTTTCTGTGTATATGTTTTTGTGTATATGCTATGAGCCAACAGCTGTGGCTCTAGCCACTTCCAGGTATATGTTATGATACGACAACCAAATGGAGCCAGGCCCTCACAATAACCACTTGAAACTGGATACTGAATAACCTGTTCATTAATTCTCATCTGACAGACAATGTTGTTCCTACAGAGAAGGCTGAAGCCGAGTGGAGGCCGAGCTGAATTCTGATGAGGCTCCATTCACATGCACAAAGTCTGCAGAGAGAGTGGTCTGGAAAAAAGCACGAGAGGAGGAGCGTGTTGTGGTTTTTGTTAGTTTATTGTTTTACTTCATATAATCCTTCACTCTCAGCTTTGATGAGTAAAACAATGTTCAAGTTCGAGCTGTCAGTTTGCACTTGAACACAGACAGGATAATTTTGTGTAATTTTGCAATTACCAGACAATGAATCCAAAACAAGGCAGCTGTATTCTTTCTGCATCTGTGAGCCTTCAGACATGACGCAGTGCTGTGTGGTAGCAGGTAACTGATCACCTTTACATTATGTCCTTTGTTTTGTTTGCTCATGTTAACTAGGCTACTTTAAATATCTCTACACTACAAACCACTTGTATATACTGGCACATTACAGGGATGCTCCATATTGATGTGATTCAGATGATCAATTGATTCATTTTTGGCATTTACAGACCTCGGTTGTTGTCTTTTTGCAAACAGCAACAGTGTAGTGCCTTCACAGCTACAGACAGGTGATGTACTGAAAGTGAGAAAATACATACACGCTCATCAACAGTAAGCTGGTCTGGTACACCACTCCATACAGCCAGGGGCACAGAATACAAATAAACTGCAACAATACATTTCTTCACACTTACATCGTAACCTGCGGTCTGAGGGGAAAATGTCGGAATAAAAATACAGAACCTGTGCATTTTAGATAAGAAAGGTTAAATATTCATGCTGCTTCGAAATCTCTAATCTCAGTGAGCATGTCTACGTGGCTGGCTTGAAGGTATCACTCTTGCACCTTCATGACCTTATTGTTGATGTGTATAAATTGTTGTCACTGACAAACACCACATGGTACAAAATTAGTCTTGTGAGACCTCAGATCTGCAGGATGCCTTTATCTATGAGGCTGTGGGTTTTTAATGACTTTATTTCAAATGTTCTGCTTTATTTAGACGAAACTGTTCAAAGAGTTGATTTTGACAATTTTGATTCATTTTCTTTTATTTCAATTTGTGATTAAATAGCCCCTCAGGCATCAACAATTTTAAATTTAATCACATGGTTTATTCATCTCATCTTCTGCCAGTCTTTTGGTTTGTGCAGTTGAAGGGGACTTTTTCAGACTGGGAAGTTTCTTCGCATCCAGAATCACATAAACCCATTGAAGTGCTCTGGACAAGCAGCTGCAGTCCAAGTGGGCCAAAGTTCCCTGGCAAAGTGCATGTGTCGTACCCCGGGTACACCACAATCAGCTCTGCATGTAGAATTGACAGCACAATGAAAAGTGTTCAGTGATGAACAATGCATATGTGTCATCCGTTTCCTCTGGGGTGCACTGGCCTCTGCTTCCAGGCCAAAGCAGCTCTTAAAGGGATCTCTGTCAAAGGATTCGCTGGCTGCAGGCTGGTTTTTCAAATGTAACCAACCATGCCAGCCTGAGTGTATATGATAGAAATTGCATTTCAGAAAAAATTCATGGGAGACAGAGCTCACGCTGTGAAGGCTTCTTTAGAAATTGTCAGGAAACTGGGTCAGGGGGAATGTACAATCGCATGGCTTCTATTAAAGGGAAAATGATTACAGGGTACTGGGTTAGAAGGGAAAAGAACAAGATGAACAGGCAAAGTATGAAAGGATTTTTGTGAAGTTCAACAAGTTAAGCAACAAGTACGACTTCTTTTCATAACTCAAGTTTTACATTAGATCTCCGTGCTTACCCTGAAAATCGCTGCTTGTGGTATTTCTATATTTGTAAACCATTTCTACATTAATTGTAGAATAATCACTGAGAAGACCATCAGCCATTGTTGAGTGCCTGAGTTGAATTTTATGGAAAAAAAAACAAAAAACCCTGCATTTTGGCGAGGTGTAACTGAAGTTCACATCACATCAAAACTGACCTTTTCATTAACAGTATTCACGTTCTTTCTAACCACCTCAGCCAAGTGTTTTAGTTGCCATAGTGAAGGCAGCACAATCTTTGGACAGATAAAGTGTAGTCATAACAGTGACAGTGTGTGATCCCATGATTTTCAGTGTCCACATTAACTAATTAACAGCTACTGCATAAAATAGCAGCTGTTATATTAATGCGGGAGCTGATAATGTTGTTTGATACAGTCTCCCAAGGGATTTTTTTTTCTTCCAGCCTTAACATGATTAAGTCACTTTGAGCCCCATTTAGAGGCAGGGCCCATGGCGTTGGTGTACTGACGCATGAGGCTTTGATTCAGACCAAACCTAGTTTCAACAGTATATGAAAATGTTCCGGGCTGTTTTATATTAGTGTCTTTAGACGACTGTTTGCCTTCTCCATCTCAGAGTACTGTGAGACCAGACCAAAATAATAAAAGCCTTTTAGCCTGATTATCTATTAACATCTGTGATTCTCATTATGCCAATATCTTCTTTGTCTGTGACTTGATATTTAGATAAGTATGTGACATCATTATAAAGTGCCAAACACTAATGAATATATTAATTCAAATAGTGATTTTGTCAGTAAAAGTCAACTCAATGTTAAGTCAGAATTTCAGGAAAATGTTTCATACCCTCAGTATCAATATAAACTGACGTTAGTTTATATTACAATATTTAAATTAGGGCAGGGCGGTCTGATGATCTTTTAGCATATGATCTACTTTTCAGATGAATTATACAAATTATCTGGTTTAAAGCCGCTATATTTAAATATTTTGGCTCAATTTTAAACGTTCAGTCACTTCTAACCAGAGTATTAAACAACTAGTGAGAAAAGCTGGGGCTAGCAACTGAAGTTTCAAATTAAAGTACTTACATATAGCACCTCATAAATAAATCATAGCACTGTCTAGACAAATATTCCATATGAACTCAGGAAAAAGTGTGATTGGTTGAGAATTTGTGAGTTTGAGTTGAAGGCACAGGTTTTGTAGTCATGTGATCTGGGCTCAGTTCAATCAGTGGGGAGACGGGTGATTCAGATCGTGGATCATGATTCTACCTAAAAAGACTGTGATATGATCTTTTGGCCTGATCAGCCCCTGATTCAGTGGTTTTTGAAGGACTGGTAGGTAGGATCAGAAAGAAGGACTAGTTGACTACTGCCACTTACTGCCACTTCAGTCAGTCTACCAGCACTCACCTCATGCTTTACACAACATTGATGTATTATCTATTATCTATATATTTCACAGTAACAGGCTTCACTGATTCTCATAAACAAGTAAGAGACAAGTAAGGATGAGGGACTTTTTCAACAGAATGCAGCATTATGTGTGGAAAACATGGTGCATAATTGCAAACACACAATACTGATGTTGCATTTGAGATGTTTCAAGAGAAAAAACATAATTCACCTGTAGAAAAATAAGGATATCCAAAGGATATTCATGCCCACGTACCTGTAACACCCCAGACCAGACCATATGGGCTTTCACTCTCCGAGATCAAATGATACACAAGTTCCCATCGAACCACACATAAATATTAAATGCATGAACAAAGACGAGCAGCACTTGTGCACAGCACTGCAAAGTGCAAAACACTCTTGGGGATCTCTTCCCTTTTCTGTGTTGTTCTTTCCTTTGTAAACCTGTGGTTTGAAGGCCACCGTGGGCTCCCCGGTGCCAGCTGAATAAAGGGAAATCACTTGCCCTGTCATCTAGATTCACCTTGCAGCCCAGCAGCAGGAAGACGGGGGAATTAAGCTGCAGTGTGTGTGTGCTGCTGTGTTTGTGTTTTTCTTTCAAAGCAGTGGCTCAAGTCAGAGAGAAAATCTAGGTCTGCTCTTAGGGCTGATTGAGGAAAGCCACATGTTGTAACCTCATCAGACAGCTCAGTTCATGTTTATTTATACATCACTTTATCGAAAGCTTGCAAATCCCAATACTTTTCTACATCTCCTGTGCTTCTGCCCATCCATCTGTTTTCAAGTTGCTCATCCTGGTGAGTGTTGCACTGGCAAAAGCCGAGCAGAGTAGACCAGGTGTTCTTTGCCCCAGGATCTTACTTCAGCTCCCAATCTGCTATTGAAAGAGGAAACAACAGGAACAGAGAAATGCCAAATTAAGAGGCTTTCTGCTGCTCTTACTGTGAGTTTCTGCGCTTGTTATCCACAACCAGGAGCTAGAGCTGGCCACCTCCAGAACAAGTGCTAACCCCAAAATCAATGGAAAGCCACTTCCAGGCAAACAGGGGATTTGCACATGTCCACACAGGGTCACACTGAGGCTGAGACTGATAACAAATAACACAATTTTTTTATTGTTATTATTTATTACATTGTATGGCTGTGTTTTTCTCATCTTGCGTGTTTGTCTGACTTTCCTGCAAGTTTCCTCTGAAATGACATTTAATTGAGGTAGACTCAGGGTTTAAATTGCCCACAGATCAGGGTGTGAGTGTCTGTCTGTCTGTGTTAGCACTGTGATGTCGGCAACCTGTCGGAAATGTCTCTCTGCCTTCCGTGTGCTTCACACTGGGATATGCTGCAGTCCCTGATGACTGTGAGAAGGAATGGGCAGGTAAAGACAGTGAATGGACGTTTCCATGAATCCTGTTTGCTGGGCACCTGTCACTTATTTCCCACTTACATTCCCTGTGAAAGAGTCCAGGAATGTTTCATAAATTATAGTTAGATGACCTTGACACAGCATACAGCTTCCTTCACCTATTATGATAATGTCAGTGAATAGTATTGACCCATTAACCCTGATGAAACACCTACAAATACCTCTACACAGAGTCAGCATCAGTTTAGTCTCTTGTGTGCAGTGATAGCTTCAAGCCTCATATAGTTAATGGAATCATATCAGTGCTTTGCTGAGCTCATGTATTAGCTGAGCTGAACACACATTTGTTTTTTCGTTTTTTTACCCAGCCATGGCAGCAGCATGTGTCCAGGCTGGTTGAGTTTCTCAGTCCACCATTTTCACCAGACTCAAATATGGTCAAACTTCTGATGCCATTTACTATGTGCTGACAGAAAGGGTGGATCTTCAGCAGGGCATGACAGGAAGCTGCTACCTCTACTATAGTGTTTGCACCTCAGCTGCTTCAGCAGCTTGCTACAACAGATCAGGCATTCATTCGTTATTAAGTGGTTCAACTAAAGGTCTGGTGGGGACTTTATACTTAAAACTGCTGTGTCTGTACTAAAATATTGATTATTGGTATTCAATAAGTACATAGATATATGCAAAAGTGGCCTTACTGCAACGCCTATCTATTAATCTGAACATATGACTGCACACAAACAGGCTGCATACTGCATACTGCACAATTTGCTGTAAAATGAAATGTTTTACATCCTTATTCTGTTAATTCATTCTTTTCCTTGAACTAGCAAACATGAGGGTATTTTAAATTTAGCACAGTAACATGTTTATAAAATTCTAAATTTTAGGCCTTTAATAGTCGTCCTGATATCCAACAGAGATGTGACTTTCTCTTCAATAACATGTTTTAAAAGGTAACAGTTTGTTTGTCTGCAGGATTACACAAAAAGTACCAAACTGATTTGCACCAAACCTGGAGAGGGGTGGGGGATGGGCCAGAGAAGAACCCATTAATTCTGTTGCAGATCCAGTTAAAATGGCGGATTCAGGAATTTTTTTTAGAATTGTGACAGTTTTGTCAATATCTCAGGAAATAATGTTTGGAAACTTTGACATATTTATGGTGTTAGCTCTATGACTTTGCAGCAGACTGTCAGAAGAGGCAAACCATGCAAATGCTTGGAGCCCGCAAAGGCAAAAGAGGCCCCTGATGACCCCTGATATTGGCACTTTTTGCAATGACAAATACAAACCCCCTTAAGTCTCCCATAAAGACACTATACAGTGCACTGTTGTTGGCACCCTGAGTGGCGCCCCTGATGATATGTGCCATAGCCAGTGTCTACCCATTGCCTGCATGTGAGGCATTCAGGGACCATCTGTAAATTTTAGTGTGCACCAATGTGCATATGAGGTGTGTCTCACCCTTAACTAACCTACCTGAATTTGCCATTTGATGGACATGGTGTCACACACAAATATTTCTCAGGTCTTCAGTTTTGACCCCACATGTAAAATGGACACATCTATTAGCTCTCATTATTCAAAATGAATTAAAGCTATAGTCATTTGCCTTTTTAATCTGTCTGTCTATTCATCTTATTCATCTTCTTTATAAAACTGAAAAAACAATCGATGTTAGCATATTAATGTGTGATTCATGAGCACGGTACAGTTATTCCATGCATGCTGCTCAGTTTCATGTTGGATATGTGCACATAGCTGACAAGCATTTAAAGTGTTTATTGGTGCCTCATATGAGAGATGGGGGAAGAACGTCTACAGTGCTTGGCAAACACTTTCATTTGCTTTGAAATATGTTTAGTCATATGGGATTTGTTTGTATGGCTTATGCTCTGAGACTGTTGTGACAGCAGCTTGCCTTGCAAAAGGAAACTGCCGCAAGATTATGTGAGGATACCTTTTATATTCAAAATCAAGAGGAGATGGTGGAAAGGAGCCTTTTGTGTTTTAAAAACATAGCATTTTTCCACCCATGATATGTGATTAGACTCAGAAATGATGAACTGACATGATGCACGTTGATTACCAATACATTTTACAGATGTAAAAAGTAAAACGTAAGGACTGTTTCTATTATCCAAACCATCAGAATGAATATAGGAGATACTGAACCAGTATGTTGCACAAACATGGGAGAAAGACCCCTTCTTCTTACCTGTACTGGAAGTTAAAGTCAATGAGGTGCTACCTGTGCTAGCAGCTTTAGTGTGGAAAGTACTTTGGAGCCGTAGCCACAAACCTGAACCAACAGCTGTTGCAGTGACATGGGGATCCTAAATGCTTTGCACAAATAGAATCAAGAGACTTAAAGCTCAACAATGAATAATTCGTCAAGGTTGTGTAAAGATTGAGTCCCGTGGAGACCAAAACTCTTCTTCAAGAATCACTACCAAGGTCCCACTGGGTGGGTCAATGTATTTTAAAAGGTTAATCCAGACCATGAACACAAGAATCTGTGTTGATTGTTTTATTCCAAAATCATTTCTTCTTACTCTTTTCTCCATGCCCTGCAGGAAACTGCCTCTGCATCCTGCAAAAGTGTCTGCCATCACTTTAAGATACTCCGCTCATGCTCCGATTAATGAAGTCATTTCATTTAATAGCTGAATAGTTATTGCTGGGGTAAATAACATTTCCTAACAATGGCAGGATAATCCATCCATCCATCCATCCATCCATCCATCCATCCATCCATCCATCCATCCATCCATCATAATTCAATAAATGTGGATAATGTCAGAAATAAATATAATTAAAAAATTATAATAATCTTCCTATAAGGGAATAAGAATTTGTGAGCTAATGATATTGTAACATTTTGCCCAAAGTGTGACAAGTAATTACATTTTCTGAACTTATTTATTTATTTATTTATTATATTCTATGTTCATGTCATGCACACAAAGTACCCAGACCCTCATGGGGTTTCTAAGACAACAAAAGTACAGTTACAGCAGTCAAACATTTCATTTCATCACAAAATTATGGGATAAATTACAGCTCTGCGTTAAACTAAATATTCTGCCTTATCTTTCAAATTTGGCGAATAAAATCTGCTACATAAAAAGTTCACTTCCTTAAGCACATCTCAGATGGCAATGACATAAATAGAGGACATTGAATTAAAAAGTACATCACTTATGTCCTTGTAGGCAGAAAAAAGAAAAAAATTAGCCTCATTCTCATTTTCACCTCCTGTGGCTCACGCCCCAAACACAGCCAGTCCTCCTCTGGAGTGGCATTACACCTGCTGCTCTCTAGGGCTGATGGTAGGGTTCCTGAACATAGCTGTGCAGATAGGGATCTTTGTCTTTTGTTTAAATTATACTTCACATAAGGTTCTACACTGTAGCTTTTCTTTAAAAGGCAATAGCTGCGTAATTATCGTTTGTACCATATATCAACAAGCCATTTCTCTGTATGCATGAGAAACATTTTACTCCTGATCTCCTGGATATCACAAAGTAACTTGTAATAAAAGATAAATGACAAATTATTCAAACAGAATAAGGATTTCAACCTATTAGCCCTGTGTTCACCATGCAAAGTTAATATCAGATAAAAGTTAAATATCTTTTTAGCCGAAGCATTTGACATTCATGTCTTCATGTTTGGAGGTTCCCATCCCATATCTCCACTAACGGCCGGAACGGAAGTAAATTTATACGCACCCCCAAAAAAAAAAAAATTAAAAATGAATAGCTCTGTGATGTACAGTGTTACAGCTTGTGTGTTCAGTGAAACCTGTAACACCAGAGACACAGTCAGGACACACATGAATTACAGAGTTGTGTATAAGTTGTGAATCCCAGCTCTTCACATTGTGTAAATTAGTTCAGCACACACCCCAGTGCTGATGCCTGCTGACTGAGCCACAACATTGAACATTGAACCAAAATCATAAACAGCTGATCCTTTCCTCAGTCATTTTTGTTTAAAATGTTCTGTTTGTGTTTTGTCTTGATTCACCACAAGCCTCCATATCCAGCACCAATGTTCAGCTCAGTCTGCTTTTTCATGTTCAGTGAGTAAAACTGCATCATCTGCATATGATAATATGATATCATGCCCAAAATCTGGTTAACAACAAGCTAGGGGCTTTAATTTAAGGCTAAATCATTGATATGAATAGAAAACAACATGAGATGAACATCTTCTTGCTTCACACCAAACTGTTGGGAAAACCATCCACTTGTGTGTTAACATTAACCTGAACACACAGCAGCACTTGATAAAAAGACTTAATAGCAAAGTAAAACTTCCCATTAACTCCCATTATTTAATTATTTGGTTACTCTTACAAATAATGTTATCCACAACTGTTTGAGGAAAGTAAGAGACCATTTTATTTTAGCGGATTAAACAGGAATTAAATGCTCCATTCAGCAGCTTCAGACTTTCACTTCGTTTTTGTGCTTCTTGTCACAAAAATTGAAAACCCCACCCCTGCAAGCATCATGCGCCCACAGTTTCTCAACCACAGAGCCTGAAGTGCTTCAAAGCAAATAATTGATAGCTCTGATGACCTGGTTATGCCACAGTAATCACTATTTTGTTACATCCATCAGAAAGAGGCTAGCAGATTTTATGTGAGAACTTGAATTACTGCCTCGTGGTTGTACGCTGCCATCAAAAAAAAAAGCTGCAGGAAATATGGTCATAACCTCCCTTTCTGTTACTGAATTACAGCACTGAATAATGACCCCAAAATGTTTTAGCAGGACATTATGATGTCACAGTGAAGCTGATATTTGACTTTTTTTTTTTTTAGAAAATGTCATCATCTTATCCTCTTAGAGATTTGTGTGGACTTTTGTCATAATTAGCGTATGAATTCTTCAGTTGTTGGTGCAAATCAATTTGTTATCCAAGTCATCCCTCTTTTGCATTTACAGTTTGACTCAATTGCATTTTCTGAAACTGCTGAAGCTAAAACATGAAGAACAATCATCATATCTGTTTCTACTGTGCAGCACATTATTTCATTTGCATTGAAACAAAATAAATTCATCAACTAGGTGTTCACTGTCACCAAAATGTCATTTCCCTTTAAGATTAGTGGAGCCAAGATGATCAAAAGTCTGAGGAACTGTGTCAAAATGAGTCCAGGAAATAGTTAGTTTCATTTCTCACTGAGACTATAGCAGTATAGCATAGACAGAGACTGTGTATAGGTCGTCTGTGCAGCAGGTTATTATGACCCATAGTTAGGTTTTGTTTCTAGGTGACATCTAGTGGTCGTAGTAATGATGACAGGAGCAAAGGGAAAAGTGCAGTGACGTAGTTTATAGAGACAAAGTCCACGTCAGGAGGAGGTTGGGGTGGATGGATGGGTCAACAAAACACAGGAATATGACACAGGAGAGCTGTGTTTGATTCCCATGTGAAAGTAGCAGTTTATGTTGTTTCTATTTTCCATGACCATTCGACAAAGTTAACCATGTTGTTATTATTGTAACCATGACAACCACAATTGTCTAATATTGAGCAAGTGCTAATTTTAACCCAAATCACCATCTTTTCCTAAACCTAACCAAGCCATGACTGTTATTATAGTAACCATGGCAACGAAGTTAGGTATTTTGGTACCATGACAATCGAGGTCTGGTACGCCTTCTGTCGTATGGGGCACTGTTTCAGGAGACACTCCTAAGGGTTGACTCAGAGGGTTGAAGAAAATGAGCTGCGTGGTTGTTCAGGGTGGAGGAGCTGTTTTTGGTGCAAAAGCAAACAAGAAAAACTGAAGTGAAATGGTGTCATCTAGAAACATGAGGGAGGTCATTTCCATCATGTGCCCCAGGCTCCAAAATAATAGAGAATATTTTATAGCTTTGATAACCTGCTTTCTTACATCCACTCAACAGCATATTGTGTATATACATACACTGTACGTAAGTAAACATGGAAAATGGAAGTACTGCTACATGGAGCATGTGGCAGACCTGTACATGTAGACAGGCGCTCAGTGTAAGACTTATGAAGCACATCTGCTCCTCACATCCCACTCTCACAGGGCACCCTGGCTCTCTCACACAGCCAAACTGAATTCACAGATTTCTCAGAGCAGGAAGATGCTCTCTCTGAGGCTGTTTTCAAGCATCACGTTTGGCCACGTCACTGATTGCCAGCTGTCTCTATACTCCCCATCATCCAGATCAAACGAGTGAATGTTCTCATTTCGAGCCCCCCCCCCCCCACCCCCATCAGTCAGATCTGGGTCTTTCGGCACCCAACGTTTGACATAATAAGCTTCATCGCCGCTCTGGTTCCTGTGATCATGACAATGATAATGCTGGTGGTAATATGGTTTTATGAGGCCTCTCATCCTCCCATCTGCTCTGCTCTCCTTCCCAGCTCTGGCTGCCCAGGACACCGTCTCAGCTCCCTCCCTCTGCCATCTGGCCTCTTCTGCTAATCCCTCCTTCACTCCCTCTCCCTGTTAACCCTCTACCCCCCCCTCCCCTCTATAAAAAAATAAAAAGCTACGACTTGTGTCTTGTGTTGCTATTTTTGATTGACGTGTGTTTACTGGATGTTTCCTGTGGATAGATTGATAAATAATAATTATAAATAATAAAACAATAGACAGATAGATGGAAAAGAACAACCTGCAATCATTGTATGTTGTTTGCTTTTGAATAGCAGTCCTATACAACATGACATGCAGCTACATATCTGGACTATAAAACATTAGATTATATTTTTATTGTTACAAAATATGTCCGGTCTTTAAGTCTAAATGTAAATATGCTGAATGAAGTCTTGAAGTCGCTGAGGTTTTTTAATGTGTTATATGAATTGTTCCAGTGGCTATTATTTATACACAGTGGTGCAGAAACCATTATTAAACCTATTCCTAAATCTTCAAAAAGCTACCACTCAATTACAGGAATGTGAGTCTTATTAGCTGTGTGAATAAATTGTATTCCTCACTTTTAAAATTGGAGGCATGTAGAGAGGACGGGTTTGTTAGTGGAGGAGAAAAATGGACTTAGGAAAGCCAGCACATGTATTGATCATATGTATGCAGTCACTTTAATTATAGTTGCTAGAATGAAGGCGAACAGGCCTACAGTCATTTGTGGTATTGATTTTAAGAAGATGGTTGTTCGGTAGGGATCTTCCAGATGAAACTAGATGAAAATATTTCTGTTTAATGAAAGAAGCCAAAGCAAAAGTGATCTTTGTGGTTATGAAGAGCTTTGTGTGTGTTCCTCCACCAGCTAAAGTAAAACTAAAGTTCATTATTTGCACCTGTTGTATGTCTGCAGTTAGATTTGGCCAGAGGGATGAAACACAGGGATGGCCCTGTGCCACCTGATCTGCATGAATAAAACATCAGCAGTGCCGCTCCACCCACTTCAGTGCAGGAGAGTTTGCTCTTATTCACAAATTACAGTTAGAATATGTGTGAGGCAAAGAATTGTTGCTTTTATGTATGTGAGGTCTTTACTGAAAAGACAAGTAGAAAGAAATTGATTCAATGACCGTAGAGACTGGAAATTCGAGAAGTAATGTGACAGCAGTGGACACACTGTTGGATTGCTTTGTGAGCTCTTGGAATAGCACAGCAATGGCAGCTTACCATCAAATATGGTGACAGCTTAAGAGAAACAAGGATATTGCTTGTCTATGACGGCTTTCTGTCTGCCAGAATGACAATAAATTTCCAAAAGCTCAAGGTAAGCTTGTAATGAAAAGCAGCAGAGGAGACTGAAGAGGTGGCACCTGTGATGTGACGGCATGTCAGTGAAGCACTTGTGTATTCAAGATGAAGACGTGTGTATGTATGTGTTTCTTTGTCTAGCCGTGCTCCTGCAGCTTCACAAGGGTTGTCAAGGCATAATGGCTCTATATTTCCCCGATGGTTTGCATAAAACACACGTGTGCTGTAAACGTGTAATATTTCATTTTGCATATGATTGTGTGTGTGTGTGTGTGTGTGTGTGTCTGTGTGTGTGTGTGTGTGTGTGTGTCTGTGTGTGTGTGTGTCTGTGTGTGTGTGTGTGTGTGTGTGTGTCTGTGTGTGTGTGTGTGTGTGTGTGTGTGTGTGTGTGTGTGTGTGTCTGTGTGTGTGTGTGTGTGTGTGTGTGTGTGTCTGTGTGTGTGTGTGTGTGTGTGTGTGTCAGAGAGGCTGCGTGTGCAGACATTTGAGCGTGCAACCTAAGCTATGCCAAGAACATATTAAGATATTTGTCATGTAATTGCATTGGGGCTGCGTTCAGCAGTATTAGAATGTGGATGGGGACATCCTCTGATGAATAATACACGAAGTTCATAAAAGGGGCTTCTGATGAGCTTAGCTACCTTAGCACTAACAGGAAGAAAAGGAAAAGAAAGCTGGTGAAGGAAATGTTTGAGAGCAGAGTGTTATGAATAATTAAAGAGGTTTTTGAAAAATTCACCACTATCTCACCTACTTGAAGGTCACATCCCTGTCGTTATGTCTGTGCTCCTTCAAAGGGGAAATTGAGTAACTGTTCATTGCTAAGCTAAGATCACTTACCACTAAGGGCAGTGTTGTTTGCCAGGCAACAACTGGGGGAGTACTGACGATGGGCCAGCGATCTGCAGTGAACTTTGACAGTTTGTTTTATTTTAAGTTTTGATACACTAGCAAGAACAGGGCAATAAGAGTCTCAAAGTCTCTCTTCCGATTGGCTGATAAAATGAAAATATAGCAGATTTCAGGTAAACACTGGGTCCAGGTGGGCAGTGCTGGGGCATGGCTGAGGGTGATGACTGCTTTGTTGTGACATCACAAAGTTACAGACATCCTGACAGCTTGTTTTAAGGCTCCGTTTCTGAATGCAGGCTGTGTGCATTTCTCTGTGGACTGAGCACTTTGATAGTTTCACAGTATTAATATAGAACCTAGACCTGCTTTATCATTGTAAAAGACATGGACATCTCGCTTTATACAATATGGGACCTTTACACAGACATCATTGCATGTACTGTTAAACCACCTAGACCCTCTATCCATAATAAGACGGGAGCTTTTTCCTGGATAAAAGCAGAATCTACTTGTTTTAAACTCTGCTCTTATCTGTTCTGATCCCTCACCTCAAAGGCTTAATCCTCCAGATTGAGGCACACATGGGGCAAATAGTGAAAAAATGCTTCTCTGCATATCTCTGACTGCCTGCAATTGGTTGTTTCTGTCATGAAATACACGCTTTTTTTCTTGTCAATGAATTAGCAGTAATACGATAAATGTAAAAGCAGTTCCTCTTTGAAAAGGCTGGTAATTAAGCCTGTGCAATTATTCATCTGTGCTTTTAATCATTTCAGCATGAACCTCAAGATGTCTTCTGGCAAATATCGTACAAGATAATTACCAGGTTTGGAATATGATCGATAAAAAGCAATTAGTAAGGGATTTTAGATCTTTTTAATTATTGATCACTCTCCTCTAGAGTCTGAGCCACACATTACAAACACATTTTCTTCACCAAATATTGTCACTTAGAGCTGGGCTTCCTAAAAATTAATTTGATTTGGTCAGACTGCTCTCTGGGCCTCTATTTAATTGAATTATCAAGCATAATATTCAGCCTGCCTTCAACTGAGGTGGGCTGCTAAGATCAGTTACCGGGAAGTTAGAATAAGGTTGGGGACGCTGCACTCATCATGAAGAGAAGCATCACATGTTGTGATTTGCAGAAGGTTCTCATCTTCCCGCTGCTTTTACATTTGTTATAAAGGAAAAGGTGTGATGTTTTACAGGCACTGATGCGGGCGTCGCCAAGCAACTTGCAAACTGTCACTTATATATAGTCTCTTTTGTTATCGCTCAAACACAGAGAGACTGAGGATCAAAAATAAATTGCACTCCCACTCCATATTTTTTCTCTAAAGCATGGTGCAAAATGCGGAGCTTTTTAAAGGCCTTTCTTGCACCACTAACTTTGATTGCTTTTCTTTGGCCAGCTGTTATGGCCACTCAGTATCAGTTTTAATGATGTGGAGACAAAGCTGGGACGGGATAGAGGCTGACCACATTGCAGAGTCAGTCAACCGAAAACGTGGTACTCCATTGAAGGTCTGAATTGAGTCCCAAAGGAATGTTTTTCAAAGCCCTCAGCCCACAACACCACGTCCCTCACCCTGCACAAGAGCAATTACTTCACTGTATTATGGTCCAAAGCGCAAACAGTGGTCCTGAAAACTACAAGCATCCTCCCAGTGTAACAGTCAGTTTAACAATAATCCTGCTTTATTCTGAACTTAACTGAAGTTAAAGGCATAGTTCAACGTTCAATGGGAATCAGCTTCTTTTTTTTTGCTCTAAGAGTGAGGAAGACAGATATCAGCCTTGTGTCATTACACACCGAGCTACAGGATGTGGTTAGCTTAGCTTAGTTTAAGAGAGGAATACAACGAACAGCACCAATAAATGAACACGTCTGTCAAACCTGGACATTAACATCAATGTAAAAAAGGAGAATTTGTGTTTTTAGAACAATTTTTTGGCAAACAGCAGCCAGGCAAAGAGTGTGCAAAGCAACAGCAGAGCCTTGTTGTCGCACTGTGCCTGCACAAACTCAGACCAAAACCCAGACCTGTACCCACTGAGCATACCTGGAAACCCACACTGCAGCCAGAGACACTGCACAGAGGCACTAGGTAGATTAACTAGGTAACTTCCCTGGAATCTCAAATTGTTTTTATATTTCTGCTTTTGTATCGTAAAAAATAAATAAGATATCAGATTTGAATTCTTGTAATTAATTGCTAGTTTCCAAGTAGTTAATAATAACATCATCGTTCAAATCATAATACTATTTGCTAAAACTCAGGAAAAGCTCAGTTGTATCAGATTTAATTTAATGATATGGAAATGCCTGAAAACCCAACAAACATGGACGCCTCACAACAGCTAAGGTTTGTGGTTCATTTAATGTGCAGTATTTTTAACACTCGCACAGCACCATTCCATATATGGCATGAATGTACAGACTCTGGATCAGTTTCTATCCTCCTCACTCACCTCACTCACTGATGAACATGCAAATAAACACATTTCCCAATACAAGACTTTTTTTGTGTCCTGTGTGATTCTGGAAATAACTTTTCACAGTTAAACAGTCTTCCATTGCAATGTTTTGAACCTGAAACAAATACTTGTGAGACAAATAACAGCAAAACAACACATCTCTTTGTCTTTCACTGTAAATTTATCAGTAAGTGTATGCTTGCTCGTGTTATTCAAAAAAAAAAAAAAATGTCTGTTTAGAATACCCCTGAATACTTATGCAGCTTAATGCAAGAGCTGAAGACTCAGCTAATTTGAATACATTAATGTCAAGTTGTTTTTCCAACCCATCCTGGCTAATAATAGATCGACCTTCTCACCCCCGGTTGACTGCTCAATTATATTTCATTAGGTGACTTTACAAACAGAAATTGGTGCTAGTTGCATGCATGGCACCTCCCTCAGCCTCCTTACTGTTGCAGAGGCTCTTTAACTTTAACCTTGTGTCAGTTGTCTCTTTGCAATAACATCTATCTATGTGCATGATGATTCAGGAAACTGGATATAAGTATTTACGTGTCTTAACAGAAAGAGAAGCCCATTCATTTTACAGTTACTGCTGTATAGATGTACCTCAGATAAAGAGTAGACTGTAAATATGAATACACTGACGCCATGAAACTTTGAAAGTTTTCCTTTGTCATACTTGTGGTGCAGTATGTCCACTGTTACAAGGTGTGACAATGCGTCAATCAAGGGGCCACGTGCAACCAGAAAAAAAAAGACTGTAAGTGTTGATGATACCTTTTCTGCAGGTGTGGAGACAGAGCTGCAACAGAGCCAATTCTCTGACCCCGGGGGATGTGGATTTGCAATGCTGGAAGATAGATTATCACGGCAGCTTCTGAAAACTGTCATTTTTCTCTACCTGGGGGCGATGTCACCTTTCTGTTTTGCTGTTAGCTTGTGGAGGCTGAACAACAAGTCTTATTTAGTATGAGGCAAGGAGGTTGGCAAGGAGGATCCTTTAGGGTATGTGGATGAGGTGCTATGAATGAATGCAGTCACCCAGGACCCAGCTGGGTCACAACTGCCATCGGGCATTAAGGCAGAGGTACTTGAACTTTTTTTTTTTTTTTTTTTTTAATTATATATATATATTTTTTTTTAATCCCAGCAAGTACAGAGCATTAATTCAGCATCACCCTGGGACCCATGCTCATTAAAAACAACAGATTAGTTTCTTATGCAACACTAACAGGTCACAGGATGTTTTGGGTGCTGACCTCAAGGTGAAGAGATGCTGCAGCACCTTCTGTAAAAGTTTGGTTTGACACAAAGTGGATGTAAAGTAGTTATAGTATGTAACAGCTTGTGATGCAGAGGTTGGACAAAATAACAGAAGTCTGTAAGGTGAGGGTACTGAACTGCTGGTTCTCCCAGCTAAACCTACAATACACCATGACATCAACATCAAAACTGATTCCCTATGGCTCGCCCCCACCAAGGTGGTGAGAAACTTAGGGGTTATGATTGATGACCAACTAACCTTTTCCAATCATGTCGCCTCAGTTGCCCGGTCATGCCGCTATGCACTTTACAACATCAGAAAAATCAGACCTTACCTAACTCAACATACTACTCAGCTCCTGACACAAGCTGTGGTCATCTCAAAACTAGACTAGTGTAATGCCCTCCTGACGGGCCTCCCAGCCCGCACAGTGCAACCACTTCGGATGATCCAGAACGCGGCAGCGCACCTGGTCTACAACCAACCCAAAAGGTCACATGTCACCCCGCTGCTCATCGAGCTCCTCTAACGAACGACGCCTGGCTCTGCCACCCATTCGTTCAAGGCAATCCAAACTCTTCTCTCACGTTGTCCCCCGTTGGTGGAACGCACTACCACTTCCTCCCAGAGCAGGGGCGTCCCTCTCCACCTTTAAAAGACTCCTGAAGACCCAGCTCTTCAGAGAGCACCTTCTCTCCTAGCACTACATAGCAAATCTACACTTAAAGAATCGTCACTAGCACTTATTGCTGTGCTAACACTTCTTATCGCACTTAACCTTGATTGTTCCCCTTTCTGTAAGTCGCTTTGGATAAAAGCGTCTGCTAAATGACTAAATGTTTGTATGTATGTAATGTATGGGTAACCAAAATTTTCCCACACTGCTGACTTCAGTGTGGGATCTGCAAAGCCTGAGGTCTTATCTGTCTTGAGCTGTCCATCACCATCACGTGATCGTGGACGTTTGTATCAGTGTGTATTGTTATTGTCATGTGTTTGTTAAAACAGCATCAGAGAGGTGTTGATTAAGTCACAACAAGTGCTGGGGATTGTGTGAGTGTTTTTTGAGTCGACTTGTGATATTGCTTTCCTGCAAGTTGTGACTTTTGCCATTGATCTGAGCAACAGCAACCGCAATCATTTCAATTGCACTGACATGGTGCAAGTTTTTTTTGTTTTTTTTTTCCACCACACAACAGCAGATAAAAGGTAAAAGTTGTCGATGTACAGCGTGTTGTCTGGAGCTCATCATCTAGCAGCTGCTGTTTGCTGTTTCCTCCCATACTGTTCCTCTCTGAAATATTTGAAGCTGATCTGCAGACTAAACAGCAGGGGTGGAAGAGCAGTGGAGGAAATTTTACTGTCTTTTAACTGCCTTCCTGCTGCACCACTTCTGCTGGTCATGTTACTGTTACTGTGGTTATAGTGCTGGTGACTGATGACAATGTGTTAGTACTGTAATGTGTTTATAACTTTATAATGTCATAACAGAATAGGTTGTCTGGGTGACCGTTCAAAAGGTGTTGATAGAATATTTCTTCATCCAAAACACAGTCACTTTGTTACACTGGGGATTCATTAGGTCTCTTATACTATTACACACAGTCTAGTTTTCCATAACATGGGCCTGTTATTGAGAAACGAGCTAATTATCCCAGAGAAAAGATGTGTTTGAATTCATGTTTATAAATCAGCTCTTAGACCAACAAAGTCACAATCCTCCGATTTTCTGCTACTGTTAATAACTTAATAACCTGCATCATCATAGTGACATGAGCATCAGAGCTCTTAGAGATCTGACAATTATCTGTGATAAATGTGATGGTGTTAGGCCACATGACCTTGTCTAACATGTGGTTGTGTGTCCCCAATTTTGAGAAATGTTTATCTGCAACTTTTTACTTTTTACCTCACATCTCTGCCTTGCATCCCTGTTGGTTTTGTTCTTGTTTTAAAAAGCAAACAATGGTAATGTCCAGTAACATGAAAGTGAGCATAAGCATCCATTTCAAATCTGAACTACATGATGTGATTGTGTGTCTTACCACTTGAACTTAAGGTCAGAGAATTGCTAATGTGGCTGGTTCCACTCCATTGTTTTCTGCCCTAGCATGCAGGGTGATTGTGAAAACATCAAGGGTGTCATTGTCTCACTTACCCCGCACTCATTCTCCTTTCTGCCTCTTCACACTGAAATGAAGAGAACTGATACAAAAAAGGCAGTGTCCTTGAAAAAATGATGGGGTCAACAAGGCTTTCTTTGTGTACAACAGGAAATGACATGCAACATTTCTTTAAAAATGCATTAAGTAGCACCTGCTTCCCACTGACCCCTGCCAGAAAACGGTAGGCAGTACAGCACCTCTGATGGGTCTCTGGTGCAGCATTCCAGAAGTGCCAGACAGAGTATGGATTTTTTTTTTCTTTTTGTACTGTTTTGTTTAAATCAAAGCAGAATACAGGCTGGAAACACACCTTTAAAAAGCACAACCTCAGAAATCAAATCTCAGCAGCTGGATTCATAACAGTTTGATCAGTGGTATTGAGAAACAGCCCTGTCAACCCCTGCAGATGCACTGAAGCTGTTTGTGCCATGAGGCAGCAAAGGTCACACACTTTTCTCCTGTAACTCACTGATGCTCTCTTTAGCTCATGTTTTCAGTGAGTCTAGGGCCTCTGCTTGCTCATTTTAGCTATGAATGACCTGAGCCCTCTAAATACAAAGATAATCATATTTTTCCTCCATAAGGAGATGGAATCAGAAGGTTTGCTCCTGATGCTACACACATGAGTGTGTGAATGTGTGTCCTCATTGGAATATTTAGAATGTTATTGTTTCATTAAGATAATAAAGGTGCTTTAGTAGATATGTTTATATATAGAGAATTATTGCCCGGCTCTGCAGCATGCAGCTCTAAAACCTCACTGTTAGTTAGCCAATAGCTGGTGAACTGGATGCAGATGTAGTAGGTGGAGAGCAAATTGGTGAAAGGAAGGTGGAGATTGGACTTAAAGTTTTCAAATTGATGCAAAATAATGGCCAAATGAGTACTTACATTATTCTGTGTAAATGGACATGTTTGCTAACAAGTTCACCATGCTAACTTACAAAATGATGTCAGTGTGGTGATTGTAGCTTGTTTTCACAGCAAAATGCAGGTTTTGTTTCAATGTTAGGGTCAACCAAGTCTGCAACACCCACTGCAGTATCTCCAAACCAGTGCTTCATCCTGAACCACCATATTGGTCATTTTTCTCTAATTTTCTCCCTCTGATACAACCCATAGGCGCACTGGACCTTGGTTGTCATGGTTACAGTATTAAACACGCAGACTGTACTGAGAGCAGCATTCCTGTGTTTCGTTGACTCATCCATCCACCCCAACTTCGTCCTGACGTGGACTTTGACGCTCTATAAACTACATCACCGCACTTCTACCTTTGCTCCTGTCATTATTACTATGACCATTAGATGTCGGCAACAACAAAACCTAACTATGGGTCATAATAACCTGCTGCATAAATGACCCACTTTTTTTACAAGAGGACAGTCCTGTGTCTCCAAAGGATGACATTGGTTAAATCAGGGAAATAATGATTAATAAGAAAGGTGAACATCAAATGTAGGTCTATTAGCAGATGCAAATTCTCCTGCATGAAAGTCTGATTTGTTATTCACCTCAGTAACCTGCACACACTTATAACCACATTAAGAGCACACTACATCCTGCACTCGCGTTAAATGCTGGATATATATGTAAATGATGAGGTGTGGAATCATCACATATGGAGGGTCCTGGGTTTTCTTCTTGATTCTCAGTCTGTCACACTCAGTTGTGGTGGTTGTTGAGCTTTCACCTTCTTGTCCAAATGTGGGATTTCTGTGCTCACATTTATGTAAGTGGTCGATCCAAACCAAAGCTTCATTCGGAAACCTGTTGGTGATGTGATAAAGAGTATGCCCATGTTTTACCAGCCTGTGTGCTGCTGCCTGTGACTTGGCAGTCACAGTGATGCTTTTTATTCGAGTATATTTAAAATAATTTCAAAATAGTTTGCTTGATCACCCCGTGGCAGTAAATATACAGGAACTATTTCTGCCTAGCATGAAGAAAATAAAAACATGCTCAAGTGTGTAAAGCAGAGAAAAGTTTAGAAGCTGCACAGCTCTGTACTGCCAATCAAATGAATGTCAGCAGGGAAACATTTGGGCTTAAAGCAGGACTGCAAAAAAAAAAAAAAAAAAATGCAGGACCTAATCAAACCCACTGCAGTGCAGGTAAGAGGTGTGACACAACCCAGCCTGCAATTAGAACTTCCACAGTGCAGCGCTCAGTGGCATAAAGCTGATGAAATCCAATTTATCATGGAACTACTGTGGTGACAGCGGGATAAAAAGAATAGAGTCCAAGCAGCTGAGGAGCAGACAGTTAGCAATTTGGTCTCTTTTGACTTATTAAGTCAGATTAGTGCATCTCTTAAGTGTGAATTAACTTTTCATACATATTATGATGTGGACAGAGGAAACTGTGGAAGATGACCGGTGATGATAGAGTACCGTAATTACAGTGCAGGAATGCAACAGGCTTTTTACCCCTGTTGTATGTGGGTCATTGATATTGGCTGAAAAAGTTCATTTAAACTTGTTTCACATATGTATGAAATGTGAAGAAAATATAAGATTTGAAAGTTTTATCAGAATATGATTCACCTTGAAATAAATAATAGTATTGATTATTTTTTTGAAGTTATTTATTTAAAAACTGAAAAAATATAACAGCTCCTCCAACCTGAACAACCACACAGGTCATTTTCTTTAACCCTCTGATACGACCTATATGAGTGTCTCCTGCAGCAATGCCCTGCCGGCAGCAGGCGTACCAGATCTTGGTTGTCATGGTAACACTGATAATGGTCATGGCTTGGTTCAGTTCAGGAAAAGATGACTATTTGGCTAAAATATGTTCTTCCTCAAAATTAGACGATCTTTGTCGTCATGGGTATGATAATAACAACGTGGTTCACTTTGTTGAATGGTCATGGATAATAGAAACAACATAAACTGCTGCTTTCACATGGGAATTGAACACCGCTCTCCTGTGTTTTAACCCCAACCTCCTCCTGACGTGGACTTTGTAGCTCTATAAACTACGTCACCGCACTTGAGAATGAGTGCGGGGTAAGTGAGACAATGACACCCTTGATGTTTTCACAATCACCCTGCATGCTAGGGCAGAAAACAATGGAGTGGAACCAGCCACATTAGCAATTCTCTGACCTTAAGTTCAAGTGGTAAGACACACAATCACATCATGTAGTTCAGATTTGAAATGGATGCTTATGCTCACTTTCATGTTACTGGACATTACCATTGTTTGCTTTTTAAAACAATGACTCCTCCAACCTGAACAACCTGAAACAGTGCCCCTACAGTGGCAGGCGTACCAGACCTCGGTTGTCATGGTTACAATAATATCAATATGGTTAACTTTGTCCAGCGATCATGGATAATAAACTGCTACTTTCACATGGGAATCAAACACGGCTCTCCTGTGTCATATTCCTGTGTTTTGTTGACCCATCCATCCACCACAACCTCCTCCTGACGTGGACCCTTCATAAACACTTCACCTCACTTCTCGCTTCGCTCCTGTCATAATTACTACGACCACTAGATGTCGCCTAGCAACAAAACCTAACTATGGGTCAAAAATAACCTGCTACACAGACGACCTGTGGGCTTGTTTTTTTGCAGGAGGACTTTAAACTGGCTGCAAGTTTTTATTTTGCAGCAAACCAATATCAGTGTGTGATGCTCAAGTAAGTTTCTAACGATTAAGTGTCAGACAGAAAACATTTGCTCACCCAGACTGTATAATTAGCAGTGACAGGAACACACACACAAACGTGACACTGTGCAGCTCTGGTTCACTCCATAATAGAGGAAGAAGAAAAATCCACTCTTCACACTGTACCCATACACCACCTGTACCACTGAACTGTATTATTCTGAGGCTGTGCTCTGTTAAGTTACCCATTAAACCACATCGAACAAGAAAGGAGAAAAAGAACTCAGAGACTTAATTCCGTCCTTGAATGCAGCAATTTGTAAATTCACTTTGAGAATTTTGATACATATTACTATTTCAAAAGTAAGTTGCCTATGGATTGCTTAATTCTTACAGATAAATAAAGACCTCAGTGTAGCGTATGACCTTGTGGGAACGGTTAAATTCAAAAGGTCGAGTCAGCTGCTGGGCTCTGACTTGAAAAGCCCATCTTTGCCTGCCTGTGCTGGGAGAGCTGCACACTGAGCACATATCGAGGCACAGATTGCAGGCATGTTGCTACCCTCTTTGTGAAATTGACTTTTAATTCACAATGAACAACTGCATATTAAAGTACTAATAGCCTCTAATGGAAGTTAATTTTGTCCCCCTGGGGACACAATATTAAGCAGCATCAAATGTTATGGTGGAATAGGATTGAAAGGATAAAATCAAAGATTCTGAAAGTTGTAATTGTTTGATTTAATCTGCCACTGGGGTTGAGAGATGCTTCTGATTTAAAGGATTATGGGTAGCTGACTTTACTTTGAGACACCCACAGAGGACAGCTTAAGACAATTCGCTGCAGGATCTGAGATGCAGTATGAGGTCAAATCTAGACTGCAAGGGTATAGGCTAATTGAATGCACTCAAATTACAATAGCACAGTAATTGCTTGATTAAAGTACAGTAGATCCAACATGAATAAAATATAGCCAGAGGCAAGCAGAGGGAAATGTGTCTCAACTAAAGGAAACTATTCTTTATCAGCCTCATTCTCACAGTTAACATGAATGATGCTCCGGCTTCTTGCCTTTGTACATCAGTGGTGTTTTAGCCTAATTCCACTTGTCATCAGCACTTCACAGCATTTGTGCTTCTGTCAATGAGGGAAATGAGTCAAATATGATGGACTGATTCTGTATTAACAAAGCTGGGCTTGATGCTTCATAGTTATGTGTCAAAATCATGTGCCAGTGTTTCTGATGGTTTATTTATCAAATCAAGTTCGAGTTGACGTTAAAGTTGAGGAAGACTGAAACAGGAGCCTGAGTTATTGCTTCTGGTTGAGGTAGATTTTTACTGCAGTGTGACGTATGGGTGCCATGAGCTACTGGTTACTTTTAGCTTCACAATAAACCATAAAATATTTTTTGTGCTACACGAAAACACATCACTTTCCACATATGCAGAAGGAAATAAAAAGATTCCTCCCATTAATCTTTCTCAGTCTGAGATGCAGGGCTCATTCACTAGTCAGTAATATGTAGCTTTAGCTGAATGGACTCATTCTTCTTGTTAAAGGCTCATATTATTTCCTAACTGTCTAATAAGTTAGCTTGACACTTATCCCATGCATTAATCACCTGCCGTGGATGTTCCATTCAGTTTAACCTTGGCTGTGAGGAGAACAGAAGAAACTCTTGTCTATGGTTCATGTATGTTCCCAAACAAGTGATAGTCAAAGGGCTGCTTACTGCACTGCTAGGCTGCAGTGAGATGAATGTGTGAATGTGGGATCAGTGGGCGTATTCCCATTGGTTTATATATGGTTAAATAAATGTAAATGTGGCCCACACAGACACACAAATAAATCACCCAAATAATTACAGCATCTAACAAAAGTAAAAACCTGCAATGTTGGTTTTTCTCTTAGCTTTTAGTTGAAAGATGATCGGAATGGGACCTGGATTTGTTTGGAGTCTGGATTTAGTGACGTAAAATGGAAAGGTAATTCTATTTAGTGTCCAGGTTTTCTAGCTGGTTTCTCTTTATAAAATGACAGTAATCTCATGGCAGAAAACTAACATTTAGCAGATTTAGCAGATGTTAAGAATACACTGGATACTGAACAACAAAACTTAAAACCAACAAAATATCAAAGTCAGCTGTCCTCAGTATTCTATGTCATATTGACATCGGCATATTGACATTGGATTTTGGCAGCTGAACTCACAACATACAACCAAATATCAGCATCTAAAGATGCTCGTGGCCAGCTGCATGCCTGCAGGCATGTTTAAGCATTGATGGCTAAGAGCCCAGATTTAAAATGATATCACCAAAGTTTAGCAGATGAGATTTAAAGGATTATGAAGTTAACTGAGAACATTGCATGTATATAAAGTTGTATTCTACTCTTTTGAGCTCTGAAAGTTTAATATGCATTGCTTTTATCATCTTGCCCCAAAATCGTTCTTGGATATACCTGAAACCAAACTGATAACCTGAGAACAAATTTCCAATCTTAATTCACATAGAAGACCTTTATACTTCATCTGCCAAGTGGAGCTGTAAGGAATCAAAGCGGGAAAGATGCCTGTCATCATTTAACCTTTCATCTAGAGATTTGCTTGACTGACTGCAAATGGTGTGTGAAACTCAACCTGAGTCTGTTATACACTGCTTTGAATTCCCATGAGACTGAACTACTTCTTATTTATGGCTTAGATTCCCTAATTCAGGGAATGATATATCCTCATTTGAATTTCAATGTGTAAAGTCAAAGAGTGATATAGTGACAAAAAGCAACACTGCTCTGGAAATTCAAACATCATCTGACAAGAATATTAGAAATGTAAAGTGTTTGGTTTTTTCTCCATTTCTCTCATAAGGCTTAAGACCTCTTTTTATGAACATAGTTTAAACTGAAAAGGTGCTTTTTCTCTATTAAACACGATTAAAATGCAGAGAAGATTTTCCTATTTGCTGCATAAGATATAAAGGAACATATGAAAATGTGCTGCTGAGATGAGCTAAAAATGGCTCCATGCAAAGATGCGTTTGCACACTGGTTGGATGTTTTTGGCAAGTCCTTGCAAAAATTGGAACCTTCAAACTACCATAACAAATCATTATGTTTTTCCTCTCTGCCCACACACACACCCATCAATTTCAAGTGGCCCAAGTAAAAGGAGGCCGAGCCTTAAATCCTTTTATTATTTACAGGATGGAAGCCACTGACCTTTAACAGGACAAATATTCCATCCCCAGCTACAAATACATGAAAATCATTGTTGTTGTTCAGTATGCATCAGATGAGATGGGTCCCCTCCCTGACACAGGAAGCCTCATGTCCCAGTCTGACAAATAAACACCTGAGAAAAGGCTCATAAGGCTGAGGCTGCCACTCTGCTGAGCCCCTCCGTACCATTACCTGAAGAAAAAACTGTTATTTCCTCTTTCATGTTGTGAGAATCAGAGCAAGATGAAGTGGCTTGGATGTTGATGATATCGGCCATAGGTGCATTCAAGCGACAACGTGTACTAAATCAGGCATAAAATTAATTTCCAGACCGCCTTTCAACAGAGGCCTGTATAATAAAGTTAATACCCATTGTTGTCGGGACCTGTCATCTGCAGTGGGGATCTGTCACTTGATTTGTCTTTCACAGTCAGATGTTCAGATGTTGTTGTACATCTCCATCAGAGAGGTGCTCCTTTTGATGCACACGTAGTTATAACAAGACTCCCTCCAGCCTGTGTGTGTGTCTGTGTGGTTGGGCTGCAGGTTGGGCAGATTGTTCCTAGTCCAGTGTCGTAGATGCTATTGGTCAGATTTTGTCGGGACTTGGGGATATTGTTTTTTGTTTTTGCTTCATCAGTAGTTTCAAAAATTAATCAGTTATTGAAATGATATATAGATGAATGACTATGTGATTAACATTTAGCCTAGCAACATGGCTATAAGGATGCCACTGTGAGCTGGTCAGTTTGTCAACCTGCGTCCAGACTGAAATAACTGAGATTGCCATGAAATGTGTCATTGACAGTACACAGTGGATGAATCCTACTGACTCTGATCAATCTAACTCTTCCTCTGGCACCACCATTAGGTTCTCAAGTTTTCACTTGAAATATATCGTCATCAGGGAGTGGGCACTGCATTTTGTGCAGATGTTGTCCCCTGAGGATGAATCCTAATCTCTTCAGTGATTCCCTGACTTTTCCTCTAGTGTCACCATGCAGCTGTGTCCTAAAAATTATGCCTCCTGAACTGGTGCAAAATACTGTCCTGCACCCAACAAAACAAAATAAAGTTATCTTACAAATCTTACAAGATCCTTCTGTTATCGACTGAAACCCAAAATAATATTTGAGGTAGCAGTAAACTTAACATATATGATATCATCATTTATGCTTAAGGGGTACTTTGAATTGGGAAGTGGCTCTCCCAAACCCTAACCCCTGAATTTCAACTACACACTGAAATGTGCAATTTATTTTCTTTATTTGAAGGTGAAATAAAAATAATTATAATAATAATAAAAGAACATCACAGTTATTTAACTTTTGTTTTGTGAAGCTTTATTTAAAAAAAATTTGTCCAGGATTTCAACGTCTCTACTGAAACAGTGTAAGTTTCAGACCCATGGGCTAAGAATGATTTTAGCCACACCCCTACATTTGTGATGGCCTGCATCCCTCTCTCTCATAGCTGGATGGGGAGCGGCTAGGCCGTCATTTTGACGTATCAGTATGTAACATTGAGGGATGTCACTACTGAACACCTATTTTCTACAATTTTTGGCTGGAATAGTGTATGTTTCGGTTCACTTTGCCATTTTGTTTCCCACTTACAGACCCAGGGCCAGAGTGTTTTTGAGTGATCTTTTTGTTTATGCGTGTATTTGATGGTTCAGCCAAACTGCTCAAAGTTCATGAAATGAGATTGCTTGGTGGCTAAGAGAACTCACTGATTGTTAAGATCTGTTTTTATGCTTGTCCTCAACACTTTAAGTGGTAACGCAGATGTGGAGTTGCAAGGTCGACATTGATCGTGAATGTCAGAGCTCTCTATCCCCTCTCCACTCCCTATCTACCCTCACCCTCCTGCTCTATCCCTCCCTCTAAACTGTCTCTCAAACTACAGAATTTGCCTTCTCCCTGTTTCAAAGTCTAATATTTCACAGATGTCATGTCCCATTTAGAATGTCAGGGTCCCTAAGTAGAATTTGTTAATGTGTACCCCCCTCACAGCTACCAACAACAGCACTCTTCAATTGAACATCTGCCCTTTGTAAACTTCATAACTGTGTTGCTGGTACACAGGTGTTCAGCTGGAGTTTAGCAGTGGAGGGGTACAAGGAGGGGTACTTTGACCAGGATTCAGATCCAGCCTTTTGTTTGCTCAGCACCACTTTTATTTGTGTCAGTGTTAGTCCGCAACAATCCAGCAGGTGGGTTTTTTCATCATGAACGTTTCCCTGCTACAGTCTTAGCAGGTTATAGATAGATAGATAGATAGATAGATAGATAGATAGATGGATAGAGGCTCTCTTCTGATTGGCTGAGTGTTCTGATTTGCTTACTAACCTGTTGTTACAAGGGTAAAACTACACTGAGAGGGATTTTGGTACTTAAAACCACAAACATATGTCTTCTGGACACTTCAAATAAAACTCAAGAAAAGTGTAAAAGATGGGACCTTTAGGCAAAAGAAAATACAACATAAGCAATTTAACCAGCGAATTACTGGACCTGTCTTACAGTGGACATCATGACAGTAGCAGACAAGACACACGTGTATGTAATGATATTGATGATGCCTCTGGTCAGTGTTGGTGCCACGACACACTAAACTGGAATGTGGCCATTTGCAGAAGATGTCGTATGTTGCACAGCGTGGTAGATGGTTTGGTCTGGAAACATGTACTTACAGTCAGACCCTAGCATTGGAGAATATGAGGTCTAATGCAGCGACACTGTAAAGTCTATAGTCATTATAATGCTGGTAACGTCTTTGCATGTCTTGGTTACGTCAAGTGTTTAGGAGGAGATCTATTCACACCTGTTCTTATAGTCTGTAGATCGTCTACACGATTACTCATAGCTTGTTGAATTTACAGAGACATATGGTCTGAATGTATTCAGCATAAACACTGTTTACTCAAGTGAGTTAATGTCAACAATGAACAGATGGTGGAATCTAAAATGGTAGTTCAATGCACATGATATAACTAATGGGATACCATGCCATATGTGTGCATGAAATGTCACAACACGAGCTGTTGTCATTATCTCGTGTACGTTGTTACAGCCCGCAGCATTGCTTTAATTAAGCGCAAAGGGTTCTGTCTGACCCTTTACACTGCATCTCTGCAAACTACATCACATGTGTAATTGTGATGTATTCAGACAGTTCGAGAACATCAGTTGTTTTGTAATCATCATTTGTGACCTCGGCAATATGAACGGTGGAAATTCACTCGAGGCCTGTTGGTAACAATAGAATCAGCTATGGCAAATTTGATTACACTTGATTCTGGTCTAATCACACTGTAATTATGGGAAAGAGCAACAATTGTTAATACTTTCTGCATAACAATGCTTTTACCTCCAACACACCTAATCACAGCCTTCTCCCCACTGACTATGTGAAGCAACACAGGGTGGGAAAAGATTTTCTTTTCTTTTCTACACACACAATTGTCAAGTAGTGCTTCTGTTATCTGACAATCTTCAAGGACCCCGGCAAGACTGCATTTGACTTTTGAGTCCCATATCAGGGTGATGTCCAATTTCCATCACTGCCAACAATCTGGGTCGACTTGAAGGGTTTGATTAAATCTCAGAAAGCAGGAATATCAACCAGGCTAAAAATAACTGCCTAGAAATCAGTGAGTATTTTTTTCTTTCTTCCTTTCAGCTCTGGATCAGTGACTGACTATAGATGCAATGTGATAATTTATGCTCATTAGTGGCTCAGTACAAAGTAGTCACTATCATTATTTCTGAACAATTGGAGGTGTATCCATCAGGATTGTCCATTTGTCAGACAACAGTGAGGCCTTTTCAGCCTTTTCCTGACACAGAAATGAACATGTCAAACTGTGGTGTTAAAGCTTCAGTAGCTACCTGTGCAGTTTGACCAAGGAGAAGTGCTTATTGCAGCACTGAAGTGACACCACTGTGTATGTTAAAAATAGCAAGATACACACAACACTAAAAGCTGCAGGGATGCCTTGAGCATGACCCCATGACAGAGTGGGTAGATATTACAGCTGCTAGTGTGAGTGTGTGCGTGTGTGTGTGTGTGTGTGTGTGTGTGTGTGTGTGTGTGTGTGTGTGTGCCAGACTGCATTGAATAGGCATGCACAACACTTACACTGAGAACAGATAAAGGCGAAGGAATAACTGTGAAATGAAGTTATCTTCATTGGCCGCAAACTTGAATAGGGATACAAATATATAATATATGTGACGCCTGATTCTGCACCCTTTTGTCAAGTCTGTCTTTTTTTCTTTGAAATTGATTTTCTTCAACAGTTAAGTAGAAAAAATAACCAACATTAGGAGAGTCACCTGGTGAAACAATCTGTACAGTTATAATTGTTACATTTGAAATTTTTATGGCAAATGATTTAGCAAATAGTTGTTTATTACACTTTCAGCAGAAACAGAGCAACACTGGCATTCCTTTGTGTTCCTGGCCACCTGGCAGTATATTTCTTGAAGCAGTCTAGTGATCTAATTCATACCTGAGTGAATAATTTAATGAGACTGTCCTGTGAAAACCAGCAAAGAGTTCATCTGTGCAGCAGGTCATTATGACCCATTGTTAGGTTTTGTTGTTAGGAGGTATCTAGTGGTTGTAGTAATTATGACAGGAACAAAGAGAGGGTTTGTGGACGTAGTTTATAGAGCAAGGTGGATGGATGGGTCAACAAAAACACAGGACTATGGACTATTCCCATGTGAAAGTAGCAATTTATGTTGTTTCTATTATCAAAGACCATTCAACAAAGTTAACCATGTTGTTTTTATTGTAACCATGACAACAAAGATTGTCTAATGTTGAGGACGTACTTATTTTAACCCAAGTCACCATCTTTTTCTAAACCTAACCAATCCATGACTGTAACTATGGCGATGAAAGTAGGTATGCCACTCCCACTACAGTCTGCATGTTTATTATTGTGACAACCAAGGTCCAGTACGCCTGCTGCCATTTCAGAGGGTTGAAAAAAACAACAAAAAAAACAAAAAAAACAACATATGTGGTTCTTCATCCAAATATCCAATACCACAAATACACACTGCACAACACAGTGCATTGGTCAACAGTGATTCATGGTGCCTTCCAGAGGTCAACAGCTGGAGCGTGTGGTGAGCTGGGTGAAATGGATAATTTTATATGAATTGAATTGAAATATTTTGTGGGTTTGACTATCTGATGTCAGATAGTCTTGTACCAGATAATATGAGAACACCCACAGTTTTACAGTGTATAACAAGAGTGTTATTGTCAGTCATCTTTTGTACAAGAATAGAATAGAAAAGTCTGAGGCCCATTAATAACCTAGCAGCAAGACGCAGGATAGTAAACAGCCCAAACAGGACAGCTGCACCCTGATGTCTGAACCAGCAGAAACTTGTGTTGCACCCAGCACCCAGTTCCAGCACCTGCTTATCAGCTGTAATCCTTTAATGTGACAGTGATATAGATTTCAATTTCTGGAATTTCAATGATTACGTTTATCTATGATATAATCACCAATAAATGAATTCATGACCTTGACAGCAGTGTGTGAGGACATGTGGGATGTTACAGCCCTCTGTGTTGCATTTTAAGCACCTGGGCTTCCACATACAGTAGATCAGTTTATCCAAGCTCAGATAGCTGCACGTCACATACTATCAAAGAGTGAATGGCATTTCAGTTTAATCAAATTGTGGGTCCCCTTTGGCCAGTCGGTGCCAAAGCAGATTGCAATGAATCCACTCTCAGTGCTAATGCGGCAAACACTCCGAATGCATGATGTAATTGTTTTCTCTTTTCTCCCTCTCTCTCTAGGTAAGTGAAACAAATTGCTGAGGCCGAATGAAAGTGGGCTGCCTTGGGGTATCACATTCCACAACACACCACTCTCTGGTACTGTACCCAGCCTTCACACTGAGAGAGCTTCTCCTTCTCTCAATTAACACACACCCTGACTGGAAATCAAATGGCTGAATGTTACTGAATGTTTCTTTTGCTCTATTGTGATTTTAGTGGTTCAGTGGCTGTGAAAGTAATTCCGTGTTTTTGAGAGGGTGTTGATGGGTGATGAAATGCATTGATTTTATTCCAAGCACTGTTTGCAGTGTTGTGATGCTGCAGAGATTGAAGTGTAAAAAAACTGTGTCGGTATTGGACGAGAAGCTGCACAACATTAGACTCTTACAGTAAACTGTTGTTCTTGAAATGAGAACGACTGTGTGTGACGATACAAGGCACGTTGGATTCTGTCTTTACCACCTGCCACCTGTGGCCTGTAGTGTCATTTGTACATGTGCAAATAGACAAAACACAAAAAACTCAAAACATTTTCATGAACTTGACAACGCATGGTGCAAATACTCACAACACAAAGGAAGTGCTTCCAAGTAATGCTAGAAATAGGTGAACCCAGCTGGAACACACTTGCATGTGTCCCTGAACACTTGTTGTTCAGTGTTTTTAAGTTCAAAACTCTCAAATCATTGAGCAACAAGTACCTCCCAGCCAGGTTCATCACTTTCTGGTGTTGCTTGGAAACACTTCTCTTGTGTTGTGAGTATTTGCTGCACATGTGGTGTCAAATTGATGAAGATGTTTCCTGACATTGTTTTGTCTGTTTAGATGTCTGTAGATTGTACTAGTGAGTTGAGCTCTCAGGGCCACCGTAGATTTGTGCTGTAGTGAAAAACCGAATTAGCAGCAGCTGATTTCAGCTCAGAGTTTTCATTATGTTTCCTTTCAGTTTCAGTTTTTTCTCTGTTGGCACAGTTGTGTTTAGTCAAACAGTTCTGCATATTTGGAGGTAGCAGTAGGCATTAAGAAACAGCGGTAATTATTTGGACACAAATCTGAAGTGCTGGTACTCTGTACAGGTGTGCACTGGTCCATTTCAATTATTTTTTTCTATCTCATCTGTTTAACCAGGAAAGTCTCATTGATTAAAAATCTCTTTTTCTAGGGTGTCATGGTGAAGATAGATGGATGTCATTATAAGCACTGCAACAGCATCTTAAAAGAGCATGCAATCTAAAACCATAATCATAACTAAGACAAAGCACTAACCTCACGTCCAGATTCTAAAATAGCCCAAAACATCAGCGGTCTGAGAAGAGCCCACAGATTCTGCAGTAATGATTTAAAGTCAGGGGGGGCAGGGAGAGAGGGAGGGAGTTGAGCCTCTTGACAGTCTGGTGAATGAAGCTGTCCTTTAGCCTACTGGTTTTGGCCCAGAGACTCCGCAGTCGTCTTCCTGATGGAAGCAGGCTGAAGAGGCAGTGGGATGAGTGGGTGGGGTCACCCGCAATCTGGAGGGCTTTGCGGGTGAGGTGGGTGTTGTAAATGTCCAGAATGGAGGGGAGAGAGGCACCGATGATCTTCTCAGCTGCTCTCACTATGCGCTGCAGGGTCTTGCGGCAGGCACTGTACCACACAGTGATGTAGCTGGTCAGGATGGACTCGATGGTGCCCCTGTAGAAGGTGAGCATGATGGGGACTGGGGCACTGGCTCTTTTCAGTTTACGGAGGAAGTACAGGTTGGGCTTTTTTGGCCAGTGCTGCAGTGTTCTTGCTCCAAGTAAGGTCTTCAGAGATGTGCACACCCAGGAACTTGGTGCTGCTCACTGTCTCCACTGCAGCACCGTCGATAGTTAGAAGAGCGTGCTGGGTGTGCACTCTCCTGAAGTCCACAACAATCTCCTTTGTCTTCTCCACGTTCAGACAGAGATTGTTGTCTTTGCACCACACGGCCAGTCAGCTCACCTCCTTCCTGTAGGCGGTCTCGTCGTTGTCGTTGATGAGACCTACCACAGTTGTGTCATCCGCATACTTGATGAAGATGTTGGAGCTCTCTTTCGGGGTGCAGTCGTGGGTCAGCAGAGTGAAGAGGAGGGGGCTTAGCACACATCCTTGGGGGGCTCCTGTGTTCAGAGTGATGGTGCTGGAGGTGTTGCTGCCAGCCCGTACAGACTGTGGTTTCCCCGTCAGGAAGTCCAGCAGCCAGTTGCACATTGAAGTATTCAGCCCCAGCTGGTCCAGTTTGTGAATGAGCTGTTGGGGGATGATTGTGTTGAATGCTGAGCTGAAGTCGATGAACAGCATTCTAACGTAGGAGTCTTTCGTCTCCAGGTGTGTGAGGGCTGAGTGAAGGGCAGTGGAGATGGCATCATCAGTTGAGCGGTTGGACCGATATGCAAACTGGAATGGGTCCAGGGAGGAGGGGAGGGCAGACTTGATGTGCTGCATGACTAGCCGCTCGAAGCAGTAGTCATTGCAGCAGGAGGAAGGCGACTTCTTCAGGACCGGGATGATGGTGGTGGCTTTGAGGCATGTGGGGACAAAAGCCTGGCTCAGTGAGGTGTTGAAGATGTCAGTAAAGACATCTGTGAGTTCCTCAGCACAGTCTTTAAGGACACATCCAGGTATGTTGTCAGGTCCCGGGGCTTTATGTGCGTTGGTCCTTCTGAGGGATCTCCTCACGCTGTCAGGGGAAAGTGTCAACACCTGGTCACCTGTTGTCTGCCTCAAAGCGAGCGAAGAAGTCGTTCAGCTGGTTTAGCAGAGAGGTGGAGTTGTCACAGGTCTGCGGTGGGGGCTTGTAGTCCGTGATGGACTGAATGCCCCGCCACAGGTTCCTAGTGTCTCTGCTGTCGCTGAAGTGGGTGGCTATCCTCCTTGAGTACTGTCTCTTGGCCTTTCTGATGCCACATGACAGGTTGGCCCTTGCCGTCCTTAGGCCCACCTTGTCCCCAGCTCTGAAGGCAGCATTTCGAGCCCTCAGGAGCCTGAGAACCTCCCCAGTCAGCCATGACTTCTGGTTGGCAAATTCACACAGAGAACAAATACAACACAAACATCAATTCCACAAACACTGAGATAGATTGACTGCTCTCATATGGCACAATTCTGCTGTTACTTCACATAGAATAACAGCAGCAAGATGCCAGTCTGACCATCAAGGACACTTCAGCAGGAGAAGCCAGGGATCAAACATCCAGCTCTGTGTTCAGTGGAGAACCTATTCTACCTACTGAGATTCAGCTGCCCTATATTTGAACCTCCAGCTGTTTGAACCACCATATGAAAACCTGCAGTTGATATGAATGTAAAGGAACGAGCTCATGGCCAGTCTTTCAGAAAATTGTATCTTTTTTTTATTGTATCACAGCAGTATCTCTTTCTGGATAAAATAAATGTTAAGCAGCTTTCACTCAGCAACTGATACTTTGAGTCTTCAGAAGAAAATCAGCTAAATACATTTTAACTTCTTGTATATTAACGGGGTGTTTCGTAGCATTTCCGTGTTTTTGGTGAGACAGCAACAGTGGGGGCCAGCCCTATAAACACAAATGACTTTGACTGACAAATTGACTGACTGACTGACTGATCAAGTTACACCAGTGGTCGGCTGGCCAGTCGGTCACTGCTCTTTGAAAATTAATTGGAGTGAAAAAGCAGTGTTGGGACTCCACCTTTGTCTCTAGATTAACTGACTTTTCAGAAAACTTTAGCAACTTAAGTAAAAAAACACAATAAAAAAAATAAATAGCTTTGACCTGGTCTTGTTAAACAAGTGTTGTTAAACAAGTGTTTGACAGATAACAGATAAACTGACATGCGATTCCTGGTCACTCTCTCTCTTCCCCCCCCTCTCCCCTCCGCCCCCTGCCTCCTCTTAAACCTAATCGGTCGAGGTAGACAGCCTCCCACCGTGACCCAGGTTGTGTTGGAGGATTCTTCCTGTTAAAAGGGAGTTTTTCCTCCCCCCTGTCACCAAGTGCTGCTCTTTGTGGGAAACTGTTGTTTTTTTCTCTATGATAAAGTAAGGTCTCAACCTTACCCTGTAAAATGCCTTGAGATAATGTATATTATGATTTGGTGCTATACAAATAAATTGAATTGAAACAATTGAATTGATCGACTTGTTCCATTCTCTAATGCTTGAGATACATGTAGCCAAAACAATTTTGCTGCTTTATTCACCACTGTTAGAAATGTCACCTCTTAGTCGGCTTTGCAGCCACTGGCTGTGAGGGGAAGTCACTGCATTTGTTTGACTCCTGGCTGTGTGTCATGCAGCATAATTGAGTTCAAATTGAATATGAGCTACCAATCAGTCCAATTAATGGAGGATTGGAGTGTGTCTTGTGAGGGCACAAAGTAGACAAATCTCCCCAGTCCTCAGACATTAATACCTAAGCAGCCATACAAGCTGCAAGATGACTCTCCTCTGATTGGTCATGCTCATGGCTAACAGAGGGCTGGCTTGCTGTAGGTCTGAATTAATTAGTTATTGATGTGCATTTTCTTTTTGTGACTTTAGGTAAGAGCATGAGGAGTAAATCTTTAGATGGGCAGATATAGTGGAGGATCAAATAAAACGTAATTAGATATGTGTGCTCGTGTTGGCAGCACTGGTTGTGTCATGTGTCATATGCCTGAAAAAAAAATCACTAGTCTTGGGTAATTCATGACTCAAAAAGTCCTAGTGAGCAAAAATCAAAAATATTATATGTGATAATAATGAGTAATCACCCCAGAGAACATGTCTGCATGAATCAATCCCGCACTGGCTTTGCAGCCACCTGCCATGCTACAGTATTTCTCTGAAATCCTGGAGTTTTTAATCAGAGTCTTTGGCTCCTGACGACATCTCATGCGCTCCAAGGTTTTCTTGCATGTTTTTATTGAGGGGAGACCTTCCTTTAATACTTCTACTACTACTTCTATGTTTCTTATCCTCTTTAACATGTGACAAACATGAACATGACACACTGACTTGTTTAGGAGGATTTTATTTAAGCTACTACTGTAGCTCTCACAGTATTTATTTAAAGACATGGAAATCTCACTTTCTACAACTGGGACCTTTACAGGCAGCAATGCAGAGTAAAGAAAACCTAGCATTCAGAGATGATTACTTCCTGAATGACGCCTTTTTTTTCATTATTATGCATTATAGTCATTTTAATGTTCAGTCTAATTCTTCATTCTCTATTCAGCTTTTATATCTAGTTTGACAATGAAGTCTGGCCAATAATTTTTTTTTGGAAATGCAGTGAAAACTGGAGAGACTGTTTAGAAAGATGACGTTGGTGATTTTTTGATGGTAACTTACCTCAGCACACAGTTCGTCATGTTCCACTGCCATTATCACATTTTACTGTTTCACAAACTGCAGTAAACTTCAGGCACTGGGCAGCATTACCGCTGGCTGATTGTGATGAAAATAAAAGGCTTAGAATTATTTGAAAACAAATTTAACAAATTATTTGTTCCTGTGCTTACAGTATGTTTTGTATTTTTTTTTCAGTGTAGCAATACGTCTTTGCATAGGTCTATAATAACTGTAATATCAACAGATTGTGTTGTCAGGTGAAAAATCTAAAAATATCTTCCACAATATATCACATTAACACAGACTAATGAACATGTCCTCATGGTAAAAATGTGAGCATTTCACTTTTCTTCATCATGCTTTCCTTTCATCAGCTCCAGACTGTTTTTTATGACCTCCTCTGTCAAAGAGGCTGAGCTGGCTCTGCTTCTGGCCATGTAATAAGGGCACTTTGTTTTGCTTTATATCAGCATCAGAATATCATGGAGCCATGAGTCAGACGCCTCTGCCGCCCAGCACAAAGGAAGCATTGTAACCCTTGCTCTTTTGTTCTTTGCAGAGTGGTAAATATTGTGTCTAGGGCTCTTTTGCTGAAATCCTTCTATGCTGATTCAATGTGAATTTAAATTATAAGAAGCAACACGGGAAAAAAAAAAAAAAAAAAAGGCAGGTATTTCAGCACACAGAGACATCTTTCCATTACAATATAGTATGCTCCACTGGCACCTCCATTATGCAAATCCACAAGGCGATGTTGTTGAAATGATTCGTTAGCATAATGGGAAGAAGCTAATTGAGTGAATTTGCGCCAAATTACCCGACGTGGTTAATTGTCCACCATAAGCCTCAGTCAGACGTGAACATGTATGTGCAGGTACAAATGGAGCTCACAAACACATACACTTGCACAAAATGCATGCAAAGGTGTCTACAAGACGGGTGACTGCACTTCATCTATGACAGCCACTCTATTTAGAGCAGGAGCACTGCACAGGTGCTCACTGCTCTAAGACAGACAAGATCTTGGAGTGGAATCGACTCTGAGCTGATAAAAAAAAAAGACATGAATACTGAACAGCTCTCTCAGCGGCAATACAGCACAACAGTCACAACCTAGTATGTCTTTGAGTTGTCTCCTAAAGGAATACTATCCAAGCCAATGGCCTTCACAAAGCTGGTGCGGGGACAGATAATAAAGATGATTTTTGTTTTGAGATGGTCCACAGTGTGTCAAGCAAATGCCTCAGACTTTACCAAAATAACCTGCTGATTTACACGGGAGCCTTTATGCTTGTTGCTAAAGAGCAGTGTTGATTAATCAGTAATGGTTACCTCCCTTCTCTGCCCTGATCTGGATGCGTGTGTGCGTGGGTGTGTTGAACGAGAGTACACTCTGGATAATGTCACATTAGCATACCTCCATCCCTACGCTGTCACTCAGTGTAAAATAGAAGACATACCTGTAGAGTCAGCCCTATACTGACTCCACAGATATGTCTCTAATGTAATCAGGAGTCAGCCATGTGTTTCACCGCAGCAGCTGACAGAACAGCCCTGTGTTACTCACCGCAGGCTGTTCCAGGGAGTGGATACATTAGCTTTCACAGAATACAATAGGTTTGGTTCAGCCAAGTAAAACACAATGTGGCGAAAGTTCCCATTTTCTGCTGAAGTCATGCAAAATGTTTGGCATCAGGTGTGTGTGTATCAGTATCTAAGTCAGACAAGCTGGAGGAATCACAGCTGAAACAAACAAGTGAAACCTGCAAATTCCTGCTCTGAAATCTTTTAGCCAGTTGACACAGCAGCCAGACTCCGTGCTGCAAGGCTGAGGCATCCATCATATCATCTGGTTATGGCCCACACAGTTTTCCCACATGAAATGATGAAGTTTCATTCAGACTGTAAAAGTTTATAAACTGATATTAGTGTTCTGCCTCATTGCCGCAGTTGTCGGCTTCTCATTCAACGATTACTGTCAGAATCACTGATCTCAAGGCTTCTTATCTGCACTATATGGAGCTGAATGGGAGTGAATGAGCCTGAGAAGCTTAGCAAATGTGAATATTTTAATAATTATACATATAAAAACTGTCACAAGTAACAAAATGGGGACAGAAAAAGTAAAACAAATTTAAAAGGTACAGGAAGAGCACTTTATATCCCCTCAGCTCCCTGGGCATGTCCTCAGTGGATGGAGCTGTTGCCCTCATACAGATATCGTGGAAAGTAATGTAAATGTATGAGAGGTCAAGTATTCACATATTAAAGTCCCACTGAGATTTTCTCAGGGATACTGATATTAAGAAAAAAAAAAAGCTTTAAGCTGCACCAGGGAAGATTTTTATTTTTATTTTTTTAATGTAAAACTGCAGCCATCTTTTTTCAACCATAATTCTCCAAGTGAGGCTGTAATAAAAACAGAAGAGAAGTGCGTCCCTTCCTTTTTAAAAGAGACGGTGTATAATCAACCTATATGCCCCACTGAAATTCTCCTGTTAAGTACAGACACTTAATCTCTCACAGGAAGTGACACGTTGACATTTTGATGCTGTATAAACTCTCCTGACCAGTTGCAGGCGAGCAGTCCTCCCAGACTAGAATCTCTAGATCCTTGGCCTCTCTTCTCTGGCTGGTAAAACATATCACAGACTGGCCAAATGAGTAAAAATGAGCTGTGTGTGCCGTTTCCAGATTTAAACTTCAAACAGCTGGTAATGCATCACTGTAAAATTGAAGCTGCCCGTTACACCGTATGAAGCCAGGTTTTAAATCAGGTTTTAAAGACATGTTTAAAATCATAATGAAAAATTACACTTCACCTTGCCAGAAATGTAACATATAACAGGCTTTAAGTCGGTGTTAAAATTGTTTTGTAATTTTTTAAAAATTTTATCTTAATTAAAAATATTCCAATCATTAAACAGACTTTTAGCCACGCTCTCTGTGGGGCTAGGTGATACCAACCTCAGTCTGCCAACCACTTTGGTCCAGACTGAGGTGACTGAGGTGTGGGGACCATCTGTGTATTGAGGGGAAGGTTAAACAGGAAGAACACTGTGCCACACCGTCTGCTTGCTTTGAATCATGTAGCAGAAGGGTGGGGCGGGTGGTTTCAGGTTGACCTGCTGCACCACGGTCTACAGTTCATCAAGTTTCTAATGTGGCTCATTGTCATGGCAGGAGGCGAAGCAGTGAAACCCTGTTAGAGGGCAAAGTTTGGGTGAATAGACTGATGGATAGGAATGGTGACACTAGTTATGCAATTGCAAGAAGAGAGTGATGATGAGTTGTATACTGTGCACCCACAGTCCTGTCAGAGGGCTCGACTGTAAGACAACCAGGATTTGTGACATGTTCACAGAAAGTTTCCCTTAGATCCAAAAATGTTATTAGTATTAGTTTTACTGCTGATGCTGCACCAATCTGTCTGTCAATTATCCCCACTTGTGAACAAGACCCCAAGATACTGATCTCCATAACTGGAGAAACTCACTCCAGTCTCCAGAAATGGTCCATGGGTCAGGACCCAGCCACCAGACACTTGCCAGCACAGTCCCCTCTCAGGTCTGGCTCCAGGAGAGGCACTGATTCCCCTGACCTGGGTGAGGTGGCACAAAGCAAAACACCTTTTAAAATGGAAGAATTATTATTATTAAAAGTATCCTCACTTTCAAATGTGTACAGTGTCAGAGCTCTACTCTCTAAAGCTCTTATTGTTTCTAAACATAATTACAAATCTATGAATCTAAATGAAACCCTCATTATGATACAAGTATGCACTGTCTATTTATTTTATATTTTCAAGCGTCACTAATTAAAAACTTCCATTAGAGAATATGTCAGAATCCCGATCCTGTTGTTATATTGCTGTTTTCCTAATTACATTGTGGTGACAAATGTAATCATGGGCTGGATTGCATTCAGAGACAACATTTTTCTCTTTTCAAATGAATGAACCACCATATTTATCAACTTCAGTGGAGACTGTTGGAGGCGGTCAGGGTGGACACAAAGGGCACAACTGTGAAACTGGACACTGGGGTTCACATCCACAGGGTCATCTGTGGTTTAGGCAATGAAAGTGCTTTGGTTAAGTTCAGTGAAAGATGGTGGTTTTGGCTCAATGAGAATAAACATTTTTATTGATGCGTTCAGTATCAATATATTTGGGACTTGTTAAATACGTTAATTAACAACATGAAACATAATGTGGTCACCATTGCACTTCATTAAAAACATATTTGCTGATGCAAATTAGTTGTACATCAACATCATTTGTCTGAGACAAGGTTGCAGAATTGACCTAATTCGTTACTGCTATATTAAAATCTTATAGAATTCTATGCTCATATATGCTTCAATCCTACATATCAGAATCAGAATCAGAATCAGAATCAGAATCAGTTTTATTGCCAAGTATGTTTTCACATACAAGGAATTTTTTCTGGTGATTGGTGCAATTGAGGATCAGGGGGATCAGCAACAGTGGGGCTCTCTAGCCTTGTTGATAAGGCTAATAGCAGATGGGAAGAAGCTATTTTTGTGGCGAGAGGTTTTGGTACTGAAGGACCGCAGCCTCCTGCCAGAGGGGAGTGTCACAAAGAGTTTGTGTCCAGGGTGGGAGGAGTCAGCTACAATCTTCCCTGCACGCCTGAAAGTCCTTGAGGTGTACAGGTCCTGGAGGGACGGAAGATTGCAGCCAATCACCTTCTCTGCAGAGTGGATGATACGCTGCAGTCTGTTATTGTCCCTGTCCGTGGCAGCAGCGTACCAGATGGTGATGGAGGAGGTGAGGATGGACTCAATGATGGAGGTGTAGAAGTTCACCATCATAGTCCTTGGCAGGTTGAACTTCTTCAACTGCCTCAGGAAATACATCCTCTGCTGAGCTTTTTCACAGATCCTCTGTGATGGTGGTACCCAAGAAGCAGAAATGCTCCACGGTGGCCACGGGGGAGTCGCACAGGGAGATGGGGGTGGGTGGGGCTGGGCTCTTCCTGAAGTCCACTATCATTTCCACTGTCTTCAGAGCATTTAGCTCTAGGTTGTTCTGCCTGCACCAGGTCACCAGACGCTCAGTCTCCCACCTGTAGGCAGACTCATCGCCATCAGAGATGAGTCCAATGAGAGTGGTGTCGTCTGCAAACTTCAGGAGCTTGACAGACTGATGGCTGGAGGTGCAGGTGTTGGTGTACAGGGAGAAGAGCAGAGGAGAAAGAACGCAGCCTTGTGGGGATCCAGTGCTGATGGTCTGGGAGTCAGACACGTGCTTTCCTAGTTTCACGTGCTGCCTCCTGTCAGACAGGAAGTCGGTGATCCACCTGCAGGTGGAGTCAGGCACGCTTAGCTGGGAGAGCTTGTCCTGCAGCATATATTGTGAACAGTATAATCTAGGGTAGACACCATACAGAGAAACCAGTGAAGCAATAAAAATTTACATACTAAAGGCCAACTCTCAGTATAGAGTGCAGAGGCCATCACAGAAAAATATACAACGAATATACTAAAGTGGACAATAAGATAAATAGATAAATAGTACAATTGAACATTCAGAAGGCATTGTGAAAAGAAAACTGTAGTGTAAAATATGCAAAACCTCGCAGAGAAAACAAAAGATCAAAAAGAAGCCTGTCTGTACTGATTACATAAAAATACAAAGACAAATAATAGAGTCAGTAAAGTAGCACATAACAAAAACAGTGTCAAATACCTGTAACCACATATGTAAGGCTGAGGTAAAAAAAAAAAAAAAAAAAAAAAAGTCCCCCAAGCTAGTCTGATTACACGAATGCCTATATAAACATCCTCTGAGATCGGTGAATAATAATCCTTGCAGTTTGCACAGATCATATTACAAAATAAGATTACATTGTTTATTCATTAATTTCTTACACTGAATAAACAGTTTTACTATCAAATGAAAAGGCACTTTACTGCATGCTCAATCTAAAATCCCTGTACAAGATACCAGGAATTTAAGTTTAATTATTAAAAAAAAGAAAGTGCCTGAGTCCGTGAATCCACAAGTGTCATAACAGAACTAGAGTTACAGTGTGTACTGTCACTCCTGGGAATTCATGTTAGTCGACCTTGAAATGAGACAGATTTGTTAAACAGTCATGGCTCATTATTGAGTCCAGTCACCTGTTAGTTGCAAGAATGCGTTCTGATAACAAGGACATCACTTAATTGTGCAAAACACTAATTTAGGGATTAAGTGGTACCTGCAGACGAGGGTATGTAGGGACATTTTTCAGGCGATTCTCCAGATACCCTATTAAACAGCACTGGGTGAGAGAGCTGTGCAACCTTACATGAAAGCCAGAGGATCAGTGCAGGCTGCTTATTTTGTGACACCAGAGCTGAGTGCTTTCATTTGTGAGGATTCCTGTGAGAAAGGGGGTGTTTTTAAATAATCTTTTCAATCACTGTCTATTCATATCCTTATTCCAATGTGCAGCTGAGAGGGCAGAGTGCACAAGCGCATCAATTTAGGAGAAAAGGATTTGCTTGAGATGTCTGTTTACATGAAAATAAAGGATAACCACTCGTCAAGCTGAGCTGAGTATTAACACTGATCAGACTGTCAGCATGCGTTTACTATGAAACCAGGAAACAATGAGGATAGAGACAGATGAATGATTGTGTATATAGATGGAAGACATGTCTCCACTTCCACCCAAAAATAAGCCAAAGTATCCCAGATATCAGGACTGCCATCTTGTGCTGGTGACGTCATTTGGAGCGAGAGTCTACGCAGTAGTGATCAGCCAGCCACCAGGTGGCCATCAAGATATTTTACCTTCATTTTTTGGGAGCTGTGATGTCATCCATCTTTATATACAGTCACTGAGACGGAGCAAAACATTTGATGCAGGAGAAGGTTTATGAAAAATGACACGTGTGACATCAACATTAGTCTCAAATTTTAACCAGTATTTACTAACACTTACGTACTGTAGATCAGCAATGTTGTAACTTTAGTAATAAGGCAATAAAATAAAGGTTTTAGCACACAACACAGCTACCTGCTGACTTGTCTACCAGGATGCTGTTCACCTCTCATGATACACTCCACTGTACCTTTCAAAATAAGATCAAGCATACTTGACCAGATTACCCAGATCAAATTATGCTTAGTCTTCTTTGAAGGCAAGCTTGCAGCCTGCAAATAGTATCTTTCCTTTTAAAACATCTCAGAGGAAACACGAGTGTTACTGAGAATATACTGAGCAATAAGGCATTTTTCACCTATCTAAAAAAAAACCTGAAAAACAAATAGTTTCGTCAGTTCATTCAAAAAAGAGAACTTTAAACAGTGTTTAAAAAAGCTATTTATAAGTTTTGCTATTGCTACAAAGCCAATGCTAGCATTAGCAGCTGTTTACTTCCTAGTCTTTGCAAGAGCTTCAGCCACTGTTGTGTTTATAAGAGGTTATAATACATCCTCTGAGCAGCTACTTCTTCAGGGCAGCCTGGATGCTACAGTAACTCGTATCAGAAAGTGATGAGAGTTAGATGGAAATGGAAAACACTTGCTCGTACCTTTATTTGATGCATAGTAGGGTTGCACATCTCTCTGTGATAAACATCTGCGATATGCATCTAGATACACAGGTTACGATTCGATTCAAAAACGATATCCTTTTATTACAGATTCCATACAGTGTAAGAACGATACGATTGGATTCTATGGTTAATATTTGTTGTAGATATTTTATATAATAAAGAAGCCAAGTCTATGAAAGTGACAGTACAATAGTTTCTTTTTAAATATGTAAAAGACTGGCACTGGCAAAAAAAAAACAAAAAAAAAACAGAACAACAAAATCACATGTCAATGTATTTATTTTTAGACATGGACCAAGAAAAAGTCTGGCTGAATCGTTGGATGGGAACTCCAGAGGGAAAAGTAGCACAGAATAGTAACAACAAACTTTGTTCGAGCTTCCCTTCCTTCTTATAAAACCCAAAAACAGTCCACACCTTGGATTTTTGTTTCCCCGATGCGTTGAAAATCTTTCTCGGTGCATTATCACCTTCGGTCAGGCTGACGCTTTCGTTCTCCACCTCCTCCATTTTCCGTGTCGTCCCTTGTTTATCACTCATGCTAATACCAGCTAGGCAGCCACAGCGTTTCGCGGGCAGCCTCAGCTCTCGCGTTGTTTTAGAGACCTGGCGTGTGTGTAATGCCGCCAACCGATTCAAAGTCTCGCGATACCCGATCCATGACTCTATAACCGATTCATCTAGGAATTCATTGATAATTCGTATTGATTGAGGAGGCTGCTACCGATGCAGCTGTATCTCTCACTTGTTGAACCGAATATCCGGTCGCATCGGTTTATCGTTCACAACCCTAATGCATAGTACAGTTCATTTTCTTTGACAGAATCAGTGTCCCATCTGGACAGAAAAGGGTAGTAGCACATTTTCGCAAAGGCTTTCGCTTTTGTTTTTTCACAGGTAACCCCTTTCGCAATTGATTGATCTCATTGTAGATTTTGTCATCTTGAGTCGATGAAGGGGCACCTGCACCTCTATTGTTTGTGCTTGTCTGTGCTTCCATGTTTGTAAGGGCCATGTTTCCCATCAACATAGTAATGACACAACATTCAAAAAGCATTGATATCGTCCTTTATGCTTTTTGTGATGAATCCATGTTATTTCTACCATTCGGGATTAAACAAAGTCTTTCGTTTTGGCATTTATTTGGTTTTACCTACCGCTACAGGTAGACTGCTGTGACATGACATCAAGAGGCCACATGAAAACCAATGAAATTCATTTGAATTAGACTATTTTTTATTAAAAATTGTAATTTATTTGTTCAGTCAGCTTCAACCATTAGATAAAGACAAAAAAGGGATGATCTCAAAGGGAGAGCAAATGAGTTTAGAGCTCAAGTCTGCACAACAGCAATGACAATTCACAGTCACTGTCATGTGAATATTGTACTGTGTATGTGCACACTGCACTTAGCATGCCAGTGTTGTAAGTGCTGTCAGGTTCATTTCATCTGAGCCGGCCTTGTCGCATTCATGCTTCAATTGATCACTTGGCACAAAGACATAAGAAAATGCTTTTCAACACTTTTGACATTATGGCACCAGAAAATGGCCAGTATGTATGTATGTGACTTGTAGGTACGTATCCTATACAGGAATTGTTACTTACATGGGCAGAGCCTCTTCCACCTTGGAATCTGTTTCTCCGCAATTAATTTTCAGCTTTTGTAGATATTAATAAATTGCAACACTGTAACGTCTACTTTGTGAATATGGGTGATCTTCGTGGTCATTTGTGTAGTTTGTAGTGCTTATTTTCTTCATATTATACTTCTCATTCCTCCAGTCTCATAAAAAGTCGCTGACTGGAAAAGAAGTGACACTTCACTGACTTGTACCTGAATCTGCTCTACTTCTGTGTAACTATTACTATTTCATGCTTTTATGGTTTGACTTTTTTCCTGGTGAAGGAGTTAATGAGCTTTAACTAAAAGATGTGGCCCTCATGTTCTGTAGTTAAGTCCCCCCATCACAAGCTTTGTGATGGGGGGAGTTTCCTATCCAACTCTTTTCCAGTGATGTATTATGCTGGGTATTACACTAATATCATGCATCGCCAGAGATAAGTATTGAGTCGCTCATAGGACCCAATTCAAAGTAGTGCACCTTCAATTTTGACCAGATACGAAACACAGAATTGGTTGCAAAGCAGTTTTAATGTTCATATGCCAGAGAAAATACAAAATGCCAGAATGAGTTAGTGTGGTCCTCAGAGTGCGAAGTTATGTTTATTTTGTTATACTCCTTGAGACAGTAACTGCTGCATACTAGAGAAATGAGTGACTGCGCTCGCCTAACAATTGGTTACACTAATGGGTCAATTTAGCTCAGAGGAGAAGTGAAAAACAAGCCACAGGTTTACTGCAAAAGTGCTGACAGTTTCAGAAGTGATCACAGTCTAACAAGAATAAGCTCCTCTGTAACTCTACAGTGGCATTTATTGTGTTGGGTACAAGCCATGAGTGTGTTTGTGTGTGTGTGTGTGTGTGTGTGTGTGTGTGCTTGCTTTAGTAACTGTCAATAAGGCTCTTATACCAAGAGCTGTTTTTATTGAAGCTGACCTTTTTACCCTCCATGCGTTCCTCTATGTACAGCAGGTTGTGGTAGGTGGGTAGTATAATCTGCAAAGACAGGAAATAACAACCACTGGCAATGGAGGGCCTGCTGTGATTTGTCCCAAGTTTGTTTTTCTTTGTGCAATTGCACAAGGTTTACAAGATTTACAAGGTTACAATAAAAAAAAAAAGGTCTCACTCAAATTCAGTGATTTGAGCTCAGTCTCCATCCTGAGTGGCTTAGATGAGCCTCTGGAATTTTTACACAAAATGTTCAAATTGAAAATTTCCACTGAAGCATTTAACTCTCAAAAATCTAAAAATCTAAAAATGCAGGAGAATCCAATCATTCTGTGTTTGTCCTCTTTGGGATCTGCAAAACCCAGTGAGGCTGTCAAGATGACGTACCATATGGAGGAATAAACTTATAAGAAAACTAATTTGAAAAAGATCTGCATAATTAAAATAAGCCACCAAGGCACATTTTAGAATAAGTTAAATAAGCATCTGTCAGTTTTATGACAACTAAAAACAAGCAATGCAAACACAATAGGGCTTCTAGCTGCCATAACTCAGCCAAGGTTACACATTATTTTAAGGTTAAACAGATGTGCAAAAATGTTAATCTCAGCTAAATGTAGCAAAACTCAACTGTTGAAGCTATGCAAAAGGTAGCTAATGTTAGCAGTTCTTTTAACCAGCCAACAACATTATCTTACAGCACAGGGCAGTAAAGTACAATATTAAGTTCAATCATAATTATTCAATTAATAAAATATGTTCAAATTCAAACTACTTGTAAGCATTTTATTGAATATGTTTTCCCATAATTTCTTTGTATTTCTATTTATTCATGCTCTATATCTACTTAGTATTAGTTCGCCCCATCTCATCTCAGTCTCAGTGTGTCTTTGTGGTTGTTTTGTGTGTCTCTGTAGTCCTGTGGCTTTTTGTGGTCGTTTTTTATCTGTTTTTCATTTCTTTGTGACATCTCTTTGTAGCTGGTTTGTGCCTGTCTGTAGTCCTTTTCAGTCTCTGAGTCTTTTCAACAAGAAATGCAGAAAAGAAAAAAAAACAGGCTCTGGCTCAGGGGCCCTGGGCCCTGGGCGCGTGCCTGGTAGGCCTGTTCAGTAATCCTTCCATGACCACAATCTTTCCCTAACGTTAATCAAAGTGCTTTTGTTGGCTAAACCAAACCACAGAGTACACTGTGGCTGCAAACTCCAGTTTCTGCTGTGACAGTCATTCGCTTTGCACGCCCACCATCCACCTCAAACACTCTCTGTCGACTCGGCTGCCGTTTCATTGCCTCTGAACCAAACTGGGAAAACAGTTGAGTGTTGTATGAACATCAAATCTTGTGTAGTACTGCACATGATTTTTTGAGTCCACCGCTGGACACACTTCATTGCTGGTTCATCCAAAGCTGACCAGTAACCAAGACAGTCAGAGCTAACTTCACTTCACTTTCAAGAATCACTTTACACATAAAATCTTGTCAGTTGTTTGTTTGTCATCATTTGTTTGTCGATTTGGCAGTTGCTAATTTCACTTGTAATGTGCAGATTGCTGGTAACAGTCTTTTGAATTGTTTGGCTTTGGCCCATGTGAGGCTTTGAATCAGTCCTTTGTGCATGAACAACAAAGCAAACTGTACTGTGGGAATGCTGCTGATTTATGTAACACACAACCACGCCACAAGTCATCCAACGACCCACCTATAGAGCTGCACTCGTTTGTCATTTGCATTTCTAAACATTGAGTGAACGGATCTGCCCATGAAAAATAGCCTTATTGTGAAAGGAAAATGTAAAGGACAAAGGCTGACAGGTTCCATTTATCTGTGACTAATTTTTCACCTTTTCGAATGCTGTCACAGATTCTGATGTAAATGACTGAGCCTCTTTTGTCTGGTGTTGCAAAAACGACTCAGTGAGTACAGGTGGGCCACATGTGACAGGCACTAGCAGGGACTGAAACAATATTTCAGGCCTGGAATTTGACTCCATCCCTGGCCACAGATGGCATGTCAGGAGCTCTGGCCTGCTGTGAATGGTCACCAGTGATACCATAATAAGCAGGAGTGAGTTGACAGATCAGGTGTGACTGTCACTTTTTCCACAGTGTCAAAAATGACATCAACACGTCTCTGGGCAATGTACATAGCAACCGTCTACCTGCTTCTCCAAAAGTAAGATTTTTGAGTGGCCAGTGAAAAGCTTGTTGTGGTCAGAAGAAAAGGAGGTGGAGGAGAGAAGGAGAGAGTAAAAAGAAAAGAGAAAGGTCACAGACGGAGCTACAGACTGCAAAATAAGCAACGTGGTCATTGTCACTGAATGTGTGTGTGTGTGTGTCTTTTGATGCGAGATGCTTGAATATAAAGATATTTATTTGAACATTTGAGATAACTCAGTATCTCTTGCCTTTGTAAACAGTGTAGGCTAAATGCTTTGTGAGTCTGGTCTTATTTGTATGTGCTGTGATTGGTGTGTTTGTGTGTTTTTGAGGATTCAGCCATAGCCACTGGCACATGCACAGATGGTCCTCAAAGGGGCCTTCAGCACCTGCCGTTTGCCTCCTAGAGGGAGAGTGCCCTGTTTCTGGGGTGTTTTTTTGTTGTTTATTTTTATATATATTGTAGCATACCCTTCGAAAGATGGTGGACCCAAACTGATGGTTTTCACAACGTTTTATTTTTCATGCAAGCTCCGTAATCAACTTCATGAAATCCTTGTATCAATGTGAGACCAACGTGAGAACTGTACAGAAAATGAAGGAAACACAATTACATTCTGTTCCCACTACTATATACACAAAGCAATACACAACAACAGCAGGTACGCAAAGTTAGCTTAGCATAGCTTCCCAATACAAAAATAAACATGACCACAAACACTAAACACTCTACCTTGTGCCTCCTCGAGGGGTTGCTATTACCGTCAGCCTTCGCCGTTTTATTCTTATGTTACCGTCACGGCTTTATTTTCCTTGCTGCCTTTGTTTACTTTGCTTTTACGTCAACTCGTATCGTCGTCAATTTCCGTTGTTGTTACAGGGAGACAGAAAACCGCCAGGAAGTAGGAGATTTAGCAATGCTTCAAAATAAAAGCTCAATACTATCTTAAACTCCAAAACGAGCAATAAACATATAAAAAACAAATTAATTACATTTTTACCATAAACTTAAATCATCAATAATATATTTATACCCAAATCATGTTGGAATATACACCCCTTTTATGACTTTTTTAAGATTTAACTCATATAACAAACATAAGCTGCCCTCTAGTGGACAAAATGAGAAACAGCATTTCACAAAACCAAAAGGTGGTCTGCTACATATATATATATACATATACATTTCTCTTTGAGCACAGTCTGCTCTGGCTGACAATATATATATATATATATATATATATATATATATATATATATATATATATATATATATATATAGAAAAATCAAAATAAAAAAAATCATGATTTTTTGATGATTTTCTATTTTATCATGTATGGTTGTGCTGCTTCTCCTCTCCTCTCTTCCTAAGGTGGGGCTGCGTACTCAAAGCATGCTACACACACACACACACACATACATACAGAGTGATCAGCAGATAGTGATGGTGGACCATGTGAACCAGGTGAAGTGAAGATAACTAAAAGATTAGCTGACAACAACTGTGCTCATTACTGTGCATGAAATGAAAAGTAAAAGGCCAATAAGTGCTTCATCAAACCTTCTGCTCAACGAGCACAAAGAAAAGGTTCGAGATTGTCGCAGGATTGTCCTGGAGTCCCAGCAAATATCTGTAATTAATGTCCCAGTTTTCAACTTTCACTATCAAACTGTTCTGGATTTCATAATGATTAAAATAATAACTATAATAATACGGTACTTGTTTTCAGTGTTTACATTGATATGTATCATGTTCTGTCCTCATTATTACCTAAACCTATATAAAAACATAAGGAATGCATGTGCCTGAATTCAACACTGATTGGTCTGTACCTGTGTCAATCAATCAGTGTATCGTTGTCAAGGCAGTTATTAGGCTAAGAGTCAAACAACAGAGGCAAGCACCATAGGCTATGACGCTAGCAGCTCTCTGTATCATAACATATCATTATGCTAATGGTTAGCTGCCAAAGAAGGCACAGTCGGACTTTTGTAAAGAGCTGCAGGAGGTGACTTCATAAGGCACTCATCAAATGCTACATTCATGACGTCCACACTGTTGAGAGGTGCACTTGGTAGGTGTGGAAAGGGCGGAAGTAACTACCCCCAGATGCTAGATCCTAGATGCTAAGTACACTTATTAAGTTGTGTGCTTCTACCTTAGAATGTCCATTGAACGAGTGTTTGGGAAAATGTTTAGGCTTATTCTATGTCATGTGACAGTGTCACACACATTACAGGAAATCATTTAGATTAATCCAGTTCTTGGTGAAATACTCAATACATTAATCAATAGAAAAATAGTCATTACACTTGCAGTGTGTGTGTGTGTGTGTGTGTGTGAGTGTGTGTGTGTGTGTGTGTGTGTGTGTGTGTGTGTGTGGGTGTAATCAAGCAGTGGGGGTGAGGCTGTAATGGTAGCCTCAGATATGGAGGTGAGGGAGAGGTGGAGGTGAGAGAGGAGGATGTGAGAGAGGCAGCCATTCAGCCAGAGCCTTTAGTTTTAAGCTGAGCCGGATGTCAGTGGAAGGGCTGAGGTAAGAGTTGGACTGGTTACATGTGTGGAGAATGAACTGAAATACACTTCATTTATTTGCATTTACCATTAATTAACTGTCCTGTAGCACTGTTTGAATAGGTTTGTTTTAAATACTTGCATTTCACCATCCCTTTAACAGGGTCACAAAGGTCAAAGTCATTCCAGGAATAGGTTTATTTAATTATTTGCAAAAATTGCCTTTTATGAATTTGGGCCCCTGCAACTATAATCATCCTCTGCATGTCCCTGAACAACCATAACATACATTACAGTCAGTTGGTCAGTCCCAGATTATATATACTTATACTTTGCAATGTGAATAACTTTCCTCCCAGTTGATCATAATGGACACTTTTGTAGTCTGGTAACTGTTACATCAACAAGTTGAGGTTCACCCACAAAAATAAGTGGAAATAAGCAGAAAAGAAGGGCAGTAGTTTTACAGTGCTCTCTCTCTCTCTCTCTCTCTCTCTCTCTCTCTCTCTCTCTCTCTCTCTTTCTCTCTGTCTCTCTGTCTCTCTCTCGCTCTCAACGAGGGTAAACAAAAATCATGAGTGCTTTCTCACTTTTAGGATAATGAAATGAAATGAAACATTGTATTATTGATGTCCATTAGCAAAGTCAAGCTTAGTATTGAAAGGCAGTGCCGGCAGGAGCAGTGCTGCAGCAGCAACAACACTGGCTGTGTGGACGCACATGTGTGTGAGAGCTGTGGTCGTCCAGTAAGGTCACCCACCGGTCAGGTAAGCAGTGGGGCTGAGGGAGTAAGAGTAATGACTGAGGTCCATCCGTCAACTCATTCCTGCTCGCTGTATTATCTCTGGTCATGTTGACTGTTCAGGTCAAAGCCAGAACGACCCAGAAGAAAATTAGCTTCTGCTTCGATCAGTCAAGGATCAGCTGTGGATCATACCCAGAACTGTGACAGACATTAATTACTGCTGGACCAGCTTCAAAATATGATGTTAATTATGGTTATTCTTAGACATTATTCAACTTTTGACTAAAACTAAGCAATAAACTGTTATTTTATATTATATGAAAATAATATGGGTGCAATTTATACTTTTGCAATTGATGTTTGAAAGCTAGTTTGTGTTATATACTGCACAATTATTTAGTCATTTCACTAAACTCAGATCAAAACATATAACTCCACTCTCGATTCCATTACATGTAATAATATGTTTTTCACTCATGGACATAATGACAGGCATGAGAACCTGGCAGCACAGGATGACATTAAATATAATGAGAAATCTCTACAGTGTCGATATGTAACATATCACGTTTTCTCTGGGCTGGGCCTAAAGGTTATAGAAAACCACTAATGACTAAAATGGCCTCACTGGAGCAGGAAGTGATCGCTGTAGAGGATGTGAGGAAGTAGAAGAAGTGATTTGTTGTCATTAAACAGCTTCTGCCAATGTGTCTTTGAGCAAAACCTTGCAGGACAGTTGCTACTGTTCATCCCACGACAGTAAATGAATCAATTATTGATGTTCCTCCATTGTTCATGTTCTTGATTCAAAGAACATTCAAATAATATTAATCAGGCAATTTTCTTTTATATGTGTTTGTTTTATTTTGAAAGACAGAGTTATTCCTGCCCACTTAAAGAGGTTTTAGATAACTGCTGGAGGAAGTGCTCAGATAATCTACTGAAGTAAAAGTAGCAACAACATACTATTTAAATACTTCATTAAAATTAAAAGTCTATAACTACTGAGTAAAAGTGTGGCCAATTAATTGTTAAAAAAAGAGGCCAGTGTGATGAGTTATCCCTCCATCCATCCCTCCATCCATCCATTTCCTGCCACTTATTTGAGGTTGGCTCATGGTGGCAGGTTAATCAATCAAAGTAGTCCAGACGTCCCTCTCCCCAGCAACGTTTTCCAGTTCCTGGATATAATCCCTCCAGCATATTCTGGGTTCTAACCCGAGGCCTCCCAGCAGTTGGACATGCATGGAAGACCTCCAATGGAACAAGCTGTGCATAGTCAGAAACAGTGCTGACTACTGCCACTGATTTCCCAAATCAATTCAGTTCCAATTCACAGTGTCCCAATTCAATGGAATTCCTGATTTAAATTGATTCAATATAGATTCAGTTAGAGATATTCAAGGGACAATAATACCAGTTCTGCCAGTTCTACAAATGAGATTCACAGAGAAGTAAGGCTGTAAATTCTTCCTCTGTCCTGGTGCAAATATTAACGTTTACATTACGAATGGACCCAAAGCAGTAACATTAATACACTTTCTATTTAACATGGCCAACAGTTTACACACATTTCTGAAGAAATAATAGGTAGGTCGGTAATGCGTGTTGCTAACGTACTGGCTACAGTCTGTATGAGCAGGTGCACACAGCTTCTTCTTCTATCAGCCTCTTTTGGACATCTTGCATATAGCTTTGCTTGCCGGTGACTTCACTGGAGCCACGTCTGCCATTTTTTTGTATCTCATGTGAGGAGATCTGGAGACTATAAAAGACATATATTAAAAGATTCATCTCTTGATTTTGTGAATTGATATTGGATGATTCAAATGATGATTGATTTAATCAGAGAATTGATTTTTTTCAACCCAGCACTAGTCAGAAACATGGACAGATCCACACCCCCACCCCAAACTGTACTAAAATCACATCTCTGGTGTGAATGATTTTACCTGAAAGAATTTCAAGTTCTATGAATAAACAGGACCTGGGTAACTTAAGGTGAAAAAAGGTGAAAAGGTTAATTTTGTTCCAAACCACACGTCATAGGTTTTTACATGGAAATTTAGATTACTCCTTCATTTCTCTTTAGTAATCTCTGCAAGGGGAGGCATTGATAAATCATGAGCAATCCGTTAACTTGATTTCAGCAAGATACCCAATTAACGGGGCATAAGGGCACACACATGCAACCCGGGTATTGCTAATAAAAATGATTGGTACTTTGCACTGGGCTGGACTGAGTCTGGTGGAAAACAAAATAAATCTCAGCAATTGCATTCTGCTGGGCTGAGAATGGCTCTTAAATGCAAGATTAATTTGGGTGTGGATCTTCACAGCACCAATCACTCAGAGTGGTAAAATGGTGAAATTACAAGAGGGGAAAAGGTACATAAACCCCATCTATAGTCAACACAAATCAATGACAGTTAATTAAACGAGGAGATGGGGTAAACAGCATATTGAAACACCTTTAAAGCCAGCCCACACAGATTTTGCCGCTCAGGATGGTAGCTGTAAATAAAGATTCACAAGCTTTACAGTAAAGCCTCACCTCCAAGCAATGTCAGGCGACTGTGCTTTATTGTTTACAATGATTTAGAATTCTTATCTTGAGCTGCAAGTCCAGGGTATTGTGGCAGAAGACAATAGAGTCAATAAGTTTATAAATTGAACTAGATTCAGAGTTTGCTGAGCATGGTGAATAAACACTGCTTTCAGCAGCTTATCTATGGTGTTTGATGGCATTGCAGTGTGTTTTAAAGTAAGAACAGTGGCACCTGCTCTGCTGCTGGGTTCAAACACTCTCTAATAGCTCATGCAGTCTGAAACACTAACAACACCATCTCACTCCTTAAAAAGTGAGCCACTACCATCTCTTCTTGGAAACACATCAATGCAAATGGATCACTGAAAACATAATGAGCTGAGTGAGAGGAAAATAGCATCTAATTGCCCTGAAACAATTAAGCTGACTGCTACTGTCCCACTTACAACAGCTTGTTGCTACCACCAGGGTTTCTACTATAAACCAGACAGAGGATAAAGTAACATGATATAATATGACATAATATGACATAAAATGACATGAAATGACAGAAAGATTTTTTCAACTTCTGGGGCTGAAAAATGAAGCCAACACTGAGGTGATATAAGCTGCAGCTCTCTAATGACCACTGGAGGCTGGCTCCAACAGTGAGTCCGTCCCCATAGACTCTCATGTTAAAATGTCCAACTTTACAGCAGAAATAAACACAGCGTGGTGCAAAAATCTGATTTGGTCTCTATAGCTAATTTCCTACTTCATGTCAACTGTACGGGTCTGAATTTTTATGTAATTCACCTGTTTCCACTTTATTAAGGCTTAGAGGGCGTGGCTGCTGTGAGTGTCAGGTGGGTGAGCTCCACACAGATGTAGATGTAACAGCAAGAAACACACACAATAAAATGGAAAACAGAAGAGAGGAGAGAACCTGAATGTAAATGACAGTTAACTGCAGCAGAGACTCTGACACTAAGCTGAAATGAAACGAGTGAATGTACATTAGGTAAATAAAATAAATATGAAACATTTTGTTTGCTTGTTTTGTTTTTGAAGGGGGAAGACTGATTTCTGGATTGTCTCCGTGTACTGTTTTGCAATAATCTATTTTCACATTTGTTTTTATGCGTCACAGTTGAACTGACATGCATCAGCGCATGTATTGCATCACCTTCTGTTAGTATAAAACAGTCCAGTATCTTGACTGATTTGGTATGCTAACTGCAAAATCAGTAAGTATACCAAAAATGAATGGACTGAACTGTATCTGTGACTGACACTAACAGGGAATGAGAGAGTACATGTGCTAATGCATGCCAGTTCAACTGGGATGTTCGTAAGTCATTGCTAATTAAACATAACAAAGGCAAATCTAAATGTACAATTAAGATTAATTAATTATTCTCTATTTCATAAGGTGCTGGCATAACTATAATATCATAATAATTTTACCATAGTTAAGTTCATTTTACTTTTTACAGCTTCAACTATGCCTTTTCCTTTTTTGTGCAAAAATCTTTTGTAATGCATCAGACAGTAGTGTGTCTCTCAATCTGAGCACTGCACACTCAAAAAATACTGTGCACTGTAGAGCCTATTGTTCCATAAAATAGGACCCTGTAAGTCACTGTTGCAAGCATCTTTTTATGACCCAGAGTTACACTTTATTGTTATGTGTCATGAAGGGGTTGTGTGAGACAGCATCAGTCTTTTTAGTAAACGCTTGTAAATGTTTACATTGGTGGCATAAAGCCCTCTAGTGGCTGTAGTAGTTTGACGGGAGCAGAGTCAGGTAATGTTATAGTGACAGAAAGCAGTGTTATCCCTGAATGTGATACATTTTTGGTGAACACTGAACTGAACGTATCCATTTGCAACAAATGAACATGGCGGTAGTTACCCAAAAAGCTGTTTGTCAACAGCCAAAGAAACACCTGAAGAAGAACAGGTCTCTTGGCAGCAGGCAGCAGGCAGCAGGCAGCACCCTGCATGTGACAGTACAAACAGTACAGCTATTAGTTCTGCTGAAGTCAGCTCGTATGAACATTTGAAGACTTTTATGAGCAAATCAGTTCAGAGTCCAAAGGTAAAAATCTGAATAAACAGCCTCACTAACAAATTTGAAACAACACGTTGAGTTGAAATGTCCGATCGCTCTTTAGAAATATCTGAGAGTGAATGAAAGTTCCATCCAAGTCAAACTCACAGCAGGCTCACTTTTAACACACATTTGTTTTTGGACTGCGAACTTGGTTCATGTTTAAAATTGTGAACTATGAACGTGAACCACTTCATTACAACCTTTGTGAACTGAACTTTCAGCTAGCTCTTGTGAAGTGTGAACTTGCACCACACTGCCAGAAAGTCTGCGTGGGGAGGAGGTCAGGTGAGTGAGTGGGTTGAGAAGATATTGGACTTCAACACAAGAGGCCACTGTTCATTTCCAATTTCAAACTGATAGTTAAACTTAGTTTCTTTGAATCGTGATCATTCTATAACCTTAACCACAAGTTTATCATTGTTCCCATGACTCCGAAGTTCCTCTAACCTGAATGAAGTGCTTATTTCAACCTAATCTGATGTTCTCCTAAATCGAACCAAGCTGTTTTTGAACCTAACCAAACCTTTACTATAGATAGTGTTATCACAAGATAAAAGGTTTAGTTATTTAGGTAATTTATCTGTCGTGCATCTCCTGGTCCTACAGGTTGTATCAGAGCATGAGAACAACCAACAGTGGTCATTAAGGTTGGAGGACTCTTGTAGATTATGTAGAATGGACCAGAGTCCACCATGTATACACTATCTGACACTAATTCTATGAAGTGCAGGTTATGTTACATGCTCATCAGCAGTGCACTTAGTCATTAAACAGGAAATGGATGTACTTCACTGTTTTGTAAAAACGTTGCATTATAAGGGCACATTCATCAAAATGTGGCATCAGAACATTGCTGCCAATTTCCATTTTCCAGACTTAACAATTAACAAATGTTTTTTCCAGGATTTTTGTGTTTACTTCATGAGCTGTGTCCTTTTTTCCAGCTCTGAGTACTCTGTCTTTTGTATTTGTACTGTGGGACAATAGTGTCCATCAACTAAACCTCACACGATTTGAGTTTTTAAGTGTGTTTCATGTAGTCATGTTGTTAAATACCGCCTTTTAAATTAAATGTAACCACAACCTTAACAGTCTCCTATCTTATAAAGGTCCATGTCTTTTTTGATTTTAAAGCAGGTCTAGGTTCTAAAATAATACTGTGAAAGAATCAAGATCAGTCCACAGAGAAATGCACACAGCCTGTATTCAGAAACTGAGCCTTAAAACAGGACTTGTCACAACAAAGCAGTCACCGCCCTCAGCCATGCCCCAAGCCCCGCCCACCTGGACCCACAATCCAACCTTGCAGGATTTGGTTTATCTAAATGTTCTATTTGTGTTCTGTTTCTATGTGCCCTATTTTCATTTGATTACTCAAACCTGTTGTTACTAGAGCTCCAGAGAGAAGCCTGAGAGAGGAGATGTAAAACTTCACTGAGATGGTTTTTGGTTCTTAAAACCACAAATATATCTTCTAATGGATATCAACACTTCAAATGAAACACAGGAAAAGTGCAAATATAGGACTTTTAAATGTAACCACAATCTTAGCAGGAAAAATAATATAGTTGCCATGAGCTGATATGGTAGAAAGTGAGAATTTGAGAACAGTGGAACTGGACATAATGTGGGTCTTTGCAGAATCATCCAATATTGACATTCTTGTCTGCTGAACCAACATTCAATAATCACATTTCTGAATCTAAATCACGGGAGAGTAGAAACCTACTTCTGAGGTTTGCTTGCCTGTTTTTTGTGTTTGTTTTGCTACAGGGCAGTATCTTAGTTTTTCCCAATTTAAATGATAATTAAAAGATCATAATGATTTTTAATGGCACATTTGACAAGAGTCGCAATTTTACTCTGAAATAACCTGACACTTGCTTGGAGACTGAACTGCCTGGTCGTTCCCTATACAGCACTTCCACATCAGTGTTTCTCAATGGCACCATTCAGGAGGAGGCTTGCTCTTATCAGAGTGGAGCGTGGAGTGCTCCCCATGTGGTGGAGTAAAACTGTGGATGAGACGACTTGCTGCAGTTGATGATACAATTACACCAGGCCCCTTAGGAAGCTGCCCTGATGAAGCACTGGCGTGACTTTGATTAGAATTACTGTAGCAGGGTTTATAATGAAGTCCGGGAATACGCAATTAGCATATGCCATTTGATGATGTGATATCAACATATTGTTTTATCAGCTGCAGCTTAATTAATATTTCATAATGCTCAGTGCACGCCTCCAGCTTGGTGTTCATATGGGGGAAGAAAGACAACATAGTAGTACAGTGGAATTCATACTTTTCTTCTGGAGGCGAGTGAGAAGCCCTGAAAAAATGAGAAAGAAAATCTAATATTTAGCCATTTTACCCTCTTTGAGGATTGCCTCAGTGGGAAGGGGGTGGGGGTGGTGTCATCGAGTTATGTAAGTGATCAACAAGAAACTAAACATGCTTAGTCCCAATTTGATTCATAAATTGCAGTTTTTCATTATTCAGAACAACCACAGCAACATGTGATTAATTCCCAGCTTCTAATTAGACTTTGTTGGAAGGATTAAGACGATTTCATCTCCAGGAATATTTATCACATTTCCATACTGGTACTCAGATTATTTTTTCTCTCCGTCTGCTGCAGCAGGCACACAGGCACACACACATACACACCCATGTATGCGTGTATGTGTGTATTCTTCTGGCATGAACTGCGTGTGACACTGATGAGAAGGGACATCACATATCATGAGACATCTTCACATCTATAACTCTGCTCTCAAGCTGTGGGGCTGAAGGTTAGGGTCATAAATGTAACCAAACACATGTGCCATAAAAATGAGGGGACACCCTTTAAGGGTCCTAAATGTGCCACTTTAAAGTGAAACACAGTGGAGCAGAAGGCATTGACTTCTCAATAGGTGTGTCCTTCACTCTGGTTAGTGTTGACATTGCTGCTTTTTAATGGAGAAGATGGGCTGATTGCAAAGCGGTGGATGCTGCCATTTTATGATCTCAGTCCAGCAAACATTATTTTCAGAAAAGCCCTCAGCATGGCACAGCACAGGACATCTGAATCAATTTTAGCTGCAAGCAGGAATATTGTAAATCCTTGTCTCTTTGGCGATGCTCAACCCACCAGAGCTATGATGGTTTTCTTTCTCAAGCATCAGCGGCATGATCTGTTGCAGGGGCTACTTTATTATCAGGTCATGAGGAAATGCAGAGGTGTGCTGCATGGTGTCATAAACACAGATTCATCTCTCTCTCTTTTTCCCCCCTCTCTGCACACAAGAATGAAATAAACAAATGCTATCACAACTGAGCTGATGAGATTCAGAACAGGAAATGTATTCACAGGTTATAACCCACACAACAAGGTGCTGTGAGTCCAGTCACGCCTCGGATCATCACATGAGTTCTGCACAGCACATTCACAAACCTGCCTGAATCGAAGTTTGTCATCTCAGTGACCTCTTAATGCATCCTCTCTTCTGATTTTGACGTTCGCAGGCATCTTGTTGCTGAGATACAGTTTTAGCAAAGTGTGTGCACACAAAGGTATTCACTGTTGAAACTGTTTCAACAGAGAATCCAGTCGATACATTCAAGCTCTAATTTGGTCCAGAGTAAAAGGCTCTCAGCTGAAATGCTGAGGTGCTGCATGATCATATGCAGCAGTTATGACAGACAGTTTTTTTTTAGTAGAAACAAAAAAGCTTCAATGTAAAAACTGCTCTTTTGTTGACTAAGGTTGACAATGGTGTACGTTGGTTGTTCTAACTATGAGCCCTGAGCATCTTCTTTGACAGTGCCTGTAAAAAATGTGACTGTCGATCGTTTGGTGTAGTTATTGAGTTCTACTCTCAGTTCTACTTACAAACTGATGTCACAGTTTGTGTGACATGATATTGTACGGCGTTCATCTGTGTTTGTTTTTTCCTCACGTCCAGTAACATGTAGAAAAGCAGAAACTGTCTCTAGATCAGTGGTTTGCAACCTGTGGGTCGGGGCCCGACAAATCATTTACAAAACAATTTTGTTGCAAATATGTAACTATATTTGTTGTATTGTCCCTGGCCAGACCACATCCTACAGAGTTTTCAGCCTGATTGTGTGCTAAAATGATTACTCCATGGCGAGAAGTGGAGCATCAAAATGAATGGTAACAGGAAGAGTCAAGAGGCACATGATGATCTCTCTTCCATCAAAAAGAAAATCGGAGCTTCCCCTGCTTCAGTTCAGTCCTGAATGTTTGATCGTTATCATTTAAATAAAAAACCCACCAAGTTTCAAGTCGATCGTATGAGTGGTTGAGGAGAAAACTGAAAGAGAGACAGAGATTCCTCCATTTATAGTTTGAAAATGAGTAATGAACATGTGACAGAGGGTTTCAGTGTGTTTGGGAGACAATCCTGATGACTGCTCAGTGCCCGGGTATTTCTTTCATCACTCTGACCTGCCAGTAGCTTAACTACATTAACTGTGGTACATTGACATTTTAATCATGCAGTGTTGCTTTGGTGGTTTGGGCCAACAGACACACGTGTTGTGTAGAAAATATCGGCTGTGTCTGTTCCACCACACACATTCACTAATCTTCTTCATGAATGCAGCCCTGTCATTGGAGTCTATCGTGTCCCAAACAGGATGGCTCCACAGCTCAGATCACTCAAATTAAAGCTGATGTTTCTGCAGAAACAAGTTGATTAACATCGACAGCTCAGAGGAATTAACGCTTCCTGTGTAATTCCCAGTTTCCAGCCTTTGTCTTGTTTAACAAAGATTTGAAAGCAAAGTGGGTGTCTTTGTTATGGAGTTATGAAGTCACTGTGTTTTGTTTTTTTTGTTTTTTTTTTTTGTCTGAGCATTTAATCCAGAGATCGCTGCAGGAGAGCTGACTCATGTCAGGATGCTCCTGACAGGTACAGATTTGACAGATGCACAATGGCAATTTGGCATCTAGTTCTCTTCCTGGTTGACCTTGCTGTTGGCTGAGTTCCTGTGCCCTTGAACCTGACAACCACCGGATTAAATCATTTCTAACTCCTGCTACAAAATATCCCAACAAAGAAAGATGCATTGCTCTTTTTTTTTAAACATTTATAGAAGAAATGTCATCACTTGGCACACTTATTTATTTGAGATATTTCTCATGATTTCAACACATGGCATTCTCTTTCAGACATGCATCCTTTCATGTTAATTTAATGGTAATTTCTCACTTGTCAGTCTCATGGTCTGAAAAAGCTTCCAAGTCACTTTTACATTATGACGGCAGTCTTACTACTGCAGGTCGGACCTGTAACATTTCTGCGTCACTTTAACAGCAGCACAGGTCTGAAGTGAATGCACACAGATTAACATGAAGTCTGCAGCAGCACAAGGTGAAACATGCAGAGAGAGAGAGATTAATCCTCCGTCTTATACTTCCTTCCAAGATCACTGTCATAAATTTATTATTTCATCGTCTTTTATGCACAAAGAAAATAAATCCAGTTTAATAATCTTATTTGTCACTATCATCGCACTTTTTACTCACCCCTGCTTTCTCTCTCTCTCTCTCTCTCTCTCTCTCTCTCTCTCTCTCTCTCTCTATCTCTCGCCAGGTGCATGAGCGAGAAATATGCAAACATTGTCTCTTCCTGTAAATCTCCTGTCATGTCTGAATGAAGCTTAAGTCATCTTTGTCTGAATGAGCAATGAGCAAGTGTCTGATTAGTAAAGAGTAAAGTTACATGTTCTCTGTCTGAAAATATCTTATATCTAAACCTACATCTATAGCAGCCATAACACGTTATCATCACCTTAAGATGCAGCTTTAATTGAAAAGTGAGTTGTCAGGTTTATCATTTTTTTGGTTAAATAACCAGCAGTGGGCACATGGAGCAGTTTGTATCCCCCTCAGTGTCACTGTTGAATAATTCTCCTTTGTTTTTTCTCAGCAAGAGGACACCTTTGGCCTCAACATGTTATGAACCGAAGTCTTCTAATGACAGTGTTAATGGGCTTCACACTTGCAGGTGAAGTGCTGCAGAGTGGTAATGAAATGCACAGCACAAGCCAGACTGGCTCTGCTGATGGGGGGGGGGGGCTGTTGCTTCCTCACACAATAATTCATCCCTGTTTACCATAGCTCCAGAGCGAGGAGACCAGGCAATTGGAGAGGCATAAATCCAGGCTGAAATCTTTCAGATTGCATCCGAATGGCCCTTTAAACAACCGGCATGGCTGCCACCGTGACTCCATCTGAGCAATCTATCGTCTAACGGGCGCCACTCGAGCCTCCTCTACAATCACAGATAACAAGGGAGGCAGGTACTCTGAGCAAATGATGTGAGGGGCTCTTCCCCTCCTTTGCCTTAGTACTTACGAGGTGTAATACACAAGGAAATTAATTGCCACACACACACATCCACACGCACTCTAGCTCATTTTCTTGTCATCTCTCTGAGTGGAAGATCTGTCAAGGTCAGAGCTAAAGAGAAAGCCAGTGGGTGTTTCTCTTGTAGGCAACAGTGAAGAAGAGCAGATGACAAAATCTGTTAATACTGTGTACATCATCATCTGGAGCCACCGTGGATGCATCCCTGGCTCACTGACTCTCGGCCTCCAGTGTATTCACGCACCGTGCACGTGTCTGAGTGTTTGAGAAGTTGAGAGCAAAACAGCAGCGTGTTGCTGTTTTCATGCAAGTTCAGTTTATTTGGCATTCTCCAGCAGGTACTTGCTGACTTAACAGCAAATGGCATGAAAGTGCACTGTTTGAGAATATCTTGTATTGCAGTTTAAGAGGCACTAATTGAAATTTGAAAGTGGGTGATAAACTGAACTGAATATCTATTCGTGGCGTGTTGGAATGAGAGAGAAACCTATTAAGGTGAGTTAAATTGCAAGCGAGTGGTTTTTCTGGGAAGAACTTGAGACGCCACGATCAGAGCTGCAAATATAAACTAAGGGCACTTACTGAACTGTGACAGCATTCTATGACCAAACTGAAAATAAAGTATAGGCTACACAAACAGCTCGCCAACAACTTGTTTCGTGTTACGTTGTTGGGAAACACTGTGTCACTGTTGTGTTTTGCTGCTGTAGAGTGACCCTGACTTTTTGTTTCTATACAGAAAACATGTTCTGTAGAAAAATTAATTTCTTGTCGGTTTATGTGAGGTGGTTCACTGGGGGAGTACAGTTCACACCAGAGACTGAGGTCCTGTCTGTGGTTTAGGCTACAAAAGCACTTTGGTTAAGCTGTGAATTCTTATGACACCAGGGCCTGAGGCGTTATGTTTTCAGGTTGTCCCCCTGTCTGTTCAGTTCTACTGAACGTGATAATCTCCGTAATGCCTTGAGGGAAATTCTTCAAAGTTAGTACAAACATTCACTTGGACTCAAGGATGAACTGATTAGATTTTCAAAGGTCAAGGTCAGTGTGACTGCACAAACATTTTAGCCATAATTCAAGACTTCGCACAGCAATTATAACAAAATTTCACATAAATGGTTAATATTTTTTAATGACTCGGGATAAACAGGGATGTAACCTGAAACAAGTCTGAGCGGCGGTGTCATACAGCTGTGAGATGGGAATACTTGTGCATGAATGTGCTAAATGAGCGCAAGAAGGTACGACTGAAAAATAACAGTGCAGCTCATTTAAAAAAAATGGAAGAAATAAACGTAAACTAGTCCATTTTTTGGGACAATGAATTTAGTTCAAAATTGTACACTATTAATGTGAACTGAACTATCACCATATTTGTGACCTGTCAAATACATAAATTAACAGCATTTCAACATTATGTCAGTAGAAACATGTTGGTCTGGTTGCAGTTACTTTTCCTACAAAATGTATTTGCTGCTGCAGTTTAGCTGTATAGAAAAGTAATTTCTGGGAGACAGAGAGTCTGCGGGAGTCAGGTGGTCTCAAGCTTTAAGTATGCCCCCTTTAGAGTTCTTGTCTTGCAGTTGGGATGGGTATAACTGGGGAAAGTTCTTTTGTTGAATGAATGTACTTTACACATGAATAATAAATAAACTGAGTGCTTTCATAGCAGCTGGACAGTTATGTCTTAGTCTAATTTAAAACTAATTACTCATATTTCCACTTTCCTTGTGGTTCAGACAGATCTGGTGCTGTTTTCATTAATATTTCTATGAAACTACACAGCCAGAGTTTTGTAGGCAGAGCTGAGACTGTATTTGTCATCATTCTGAGCCAGAGACAGAAAAAGTAGCTACATCCATGACATTGACAGAAGTGATAACAAATGTGGATGAGATATACACAGCTACAGATTGTTACAAATCCTTTTAGAGAAATACTGACTCTTAAATGGGCACATGTTTTAACTGCTCTTACTTTAATGACTGTAACTGCAGCATCAGCAAGGTCGACACGTCACTGTTCCCTCTTTACTTGTCACTTGGTCTGGGCAAAATAAAGTTCTGCCAAGCAGAAAGTGGCTGACATGAAATTGCAACTAAATGACACGTAAAATACAAGAGGGATAGGTAGAATAGTAGAAGAGTGTTGCTCATTAAACAGTAAAGTCAAGAATTTGTAATAAGGTTGTTGTTCTCTCTGTTAATATGACAAGTTTAATCCAAGTGGTAGGAAGTGAATGACAGGAGACGTACAATTTGTGTACTTGATAATGTTATTTCAACAACTTGGCCTCTTCACAATGTAATTGTTCACAATATTGAGACATTTTCTCCATATCGTTAACAATTTGTCAAAAGTAAATGCTTTACAGTGGGTGGCCAAAACATTCTTTCTAATGCGCCTAATAAATCCATCTTTCCATCCATTTTCTATACCACTTATCTGAACCAGGTCACGGGGGGGGGGGGGGGGGGGGGGGGGGCTACATCCCGGACAAGATGCCAGTCTATCATAGGGCTGAAATGTAGAGACTAACAACCACCCCCGCTCACATTCACATCTATGGGCAATTTAGAGTGTTTGGACTGTGGGAGGAAGCTGGAGAACCTGGAGGGAACCCACACAGACACAGGGAGAACATGCATGCAACATGCAACAGGTGCAGCAGGTCATTATGACCCATAGTTACATTTTGTTGCTAGGCAGCATCTAGTGGTCGTAGTAATGATGACAGGAGCAAAGCGAAAAGCCGGTCGACGTAGTTTATAGAGAGATTAAATCCACGTCAGGAGGAGGTTGTTGTCCATGTCCATCCATGACCATTCATGGTTATTATTGTAACCATGACAACAAAGACTCTAATGTTGAGGAAGTACTTATATAAACCCAATCGCCATCTTTTCCTTAACCTAACCAAGCCATGAGTGTTATTATTGTGACCATGTCCATGTCTCCAAAAATGACATATAATTAGAATTCACATGCACACAGCAAACGATCATCTAGACTCAATCAGAAGAAATACATTAGACACAGAAACATCTAAAATACACCCACACATCACATCCAAACATCTAACCATACCCGCACAGAGTATCTGTGGTATGCCCAGTGCACACACTTGCATTTAAAAGCAAATGAAGCACGACCATGTAGCCATTAGGGGAAAGCAGCCAGGTAACCGTCTGCCTCCTTACTCGAACAGCTGCATGCCCACTGTGGCTGTGTGCTTCATGTCACACTTTACCCGGCTGCCATATGGCACAGACTCCGCCTCCCCACCGTAGAGCACATTTAATAGGAATAAATTGAACTCATTTATCAGTTCAGTTGGATGGCCAAAACAGCATAGACGTTCTCCTACGGAAAATTAATTATAGGGGAATTTGTGACTCGTTTTTCCTTTTCAGTGATTAATCTTTGCTGCTAATGGATGAGGCAGCACCAGTTTACCTCACCTCGTCCTGTAGGTTTGCTTTGGTCATATGCAAATTGTTGGTACTTTGAAAGAATGAGGTAAATGTGATTAGGATCTATGAAGTATATTATATGATCAAAACAGACTTCCTTCTTTAGGATATGGGATAATTTATTGTGGAGTCTGTTACCTGTTTTTTCTTCTAAGAGGTTGGTGACATCAACTTTACTGTCCAGTGATCCTTAAAAATTGACAGGGCAATGAAACTGACTGCTCTGAGCTTTTTATCTTTGAAGATCAAACCAGTTCATACCTCAGGAATAATAACTGTGTTAAAGCTCTAACACATGAAAACAGCAGCCCTCTCTCAGCTGGCCAGTCTTCTCTTTCACCTTTTTTATCATTGGCTTAAGAAAGCTATTTTCAGCTTATTAACCTTTATCCGAGTACTCAAAGAAAGTCTAGTTGCGCCCTTAGTCAAACTGTAAGGACACAGCAATAAATAGACCAGAAGAAGAAGCTGGGGAGTTGGATAGGGCAAAGGTTGCCCAGAATTGTGGATGATCGATGTTGAAAAAGTCTCAGATAGGAATCAAATCCTCATGCTGTTGGCTCCAGCACGCTTCATTATGCACAGATTGCTTTATTCTGATGGGGGACAGTGGTGTAATAGGCCCTGGATAAGTGGGTATATTCTTTATTTATCTTTATCTCTATTTATTTCAGCCCCTCCAGCAAAGGATAAATGCCCTATCTTATAAGCAATGACATGTAAGACTCTTGCATATTTAGTTACCCAAAAACTGGGCCACTAGTCTTTGACTTGTGTTGTTTGACTTCAGGGAATAAGGTTCATTATGAATTTAACATCAGCCACAAGATGCAAATTTTACAATCACTACTGGCCCACAGACTAAGCTGGGAGACAGCTACATAATTACACATTTTGAGTGAACTGTTCATCCACCCATGAAAATTGGACAACTGCTCTCTCACCTTGCAGGTAGTCTATGGGCCAGTAGTTTCTTTTGTGAATTGTGAGCCATTGATTGAGAAGCCTGAGAGAGGAGATGTAAAACTACATTGAGATGGTTTTTGGCTCTTAAAATCACAAATATACCTTCTTATGGATATCAAAGCTTCAAATAGAACACTGGAGAAGTGTAAAATAAAAATATGTCTAAATATTTTAAATTACAATAAATGTAAAATTTGTCAAGGGGCAGTTTGCTAATATTACTGCTCCTACGCAGGCCTAATGCATGAATGTAAGACATATTCAAGATGAGGCAAAAACTGTTTCAGTTAGATTACTTTTTTTGTTTTACAAACATTCAGCTGATTTTCACAATGAACTAAACAGAATTTGACAACTGACAATAAATGATCACAGACAAGCTTTAGGCAAGAGCATTTAAAGAAATTGTTCCCTCCAAAAGGAAAATTGAGTTATAATGTGTTATGACTAAATGTTACCTCAAAGTCAAATTAACCTCAAAGGATCTGCAGTGAGTTATAGGCCAACAAGGCAGGCAGCAGGTGTATTCCCTCTGTTTTCCTAGGATGGTGAAGTGAAAGGCAGGTATACGCAATGCCAACTGAAAAATAAGTGGGTATATGACATTTACCAGGGTGGGGGGCGCATATGGTGATGTTCAGGGTTGGACAGTAACAAAGTATATTTACTGGAGTACTGTATTTAGGTACATTTTTCAAGTATTTGTACTTTACTTGAGTATTATTTGTTTTGGAATCTTATGATTGATATTTTACTCCACTACATTTAAAAGACATATATTGTATATTTGGCTTTTTGACTTTTGACTACATTTCTATGAAACACTCATTACTTTGAAGCAGAACTTTTAGTCAGTGGAATTAATTTACTTTTATTTTCAAAAATGTGATAGAGAACACAACCTGATCAAAAGTCCATGTTTGAGATATAGGAAGATTCCTTTTGTTTTAAATGTTTGCTGTGTTCACCACAACCAATCTTGAAAGCATGTAAAGGTACTGGTTATTCAATTCCAGATTAAACTGACACATTATAGTAGGCGCTGGTTTTAAACTGTGGTTGACTTATGGCCATTTCTATCAGCTTTATATCATATTCTACAAGCTTTATATTCTACAACTTGTACAGTCAGTCATTCATTCAGTCGGTTGCCTTATGTTCTTAAAATGTGGAACAATACAACAATATTTTGACATTAAAAAAAATGTACCCTTGAATACATGAGTATTTTTAAAAGCAAGTACTCCAGTACTTTAACTCAAGTAAAGATTTGATTGAACAGCTTGGAGTAATATTTGACCAGGTGGATCTATATTTTGACTCAAGTAATGGAACTGAGTACTCCTTCCACCTCTGGTGATATTGTGGTGAGAGATGATGCTCAATTAGTTCTTATGTTTTATCTAAGTGGCCTCTGCATGATGAATGTCTACCTGAATAAAGTATGGATAGCCAGCAATGTAAAACATCTTATCGGCTCATTAAGACCATGTTTTAATGATCAGTGTGTTATAAAACGTGCCTGCTGATGATGTGGGGATGTGCACATTTTCATTTCTTTCTCTCTGCCTTATCTTGGGTGGATTCTGTAAAAGCTTTTACTGAGTAAATAGCCTTTCTCTACTCATGTTCCCAATTTGATTTGGCAGACAAGGATATATTGATATATATTTACTTCTAAATTTGTAGCACAAGAAAAGTGTTACAGCTGTATATATTCAGCTGCCATGCAGTAGCTCAGAGTACACAGTGGGTAGCTTCAAAGTCACCGTTGTTATTTTGGGATAAACTCTTGCATTTGAAAAAAGAGGACGCTGTCACTCTTCCATCACTATGATGGCAAAAAGTAAAATAAAATGAAATAAAAAGTAAAACTGTCAAAAAGGCAATTTGAAAAAGTCTTCTCATTTCCTTCCGCTGCTCACACTGCACCCACATTACCTCGGGGTGGTAGTTAAAGCTCTGCTTGTGACAGGTTGTGGATAAAGTGGCACTGTGCGTCTTTATTGCTGTGCGCCTTGTTTGTGCGTTCAGCAGCAGCTGGCTGGTCGGCCTCTAAAGTACATCTCCCTCTGCCTCGATTAGGTTCAATAGAGTCATCAGCCGCACTGTGCTTCCATAGCTCACTTCCCAAGGTCAACGGGCCCTCAGGCACTCAGACACACCATGCGATTAACCTGAATATCACACACACACACACTGATCCAGGGAAGCCAGAAGACAGCAGACAGGAGGTGAGCAATGTGTATGTCAGTTGCTGTGCCCCGCTGCTGAGCCTGTACACAGGTGTTAAGTTTAAACCAAGATGCAGATATTTTGGGATTTTAGTTACTGAGATTCAACATTTTATAAAATAATTCAGTTCTTCCCCACGGATGAAAGAACTGTGCTTCAACCATCAATAACAAAACACTCCACTGAAGCAACAAGATTCAACATGATACTAACATTGCGAAAGCTTAACTGGCCTGGATTTAAAAAGAAGCAAAACATTCATAGGGTAGCTTTGCTTTTCAAGATAAACTTTATAGTGTCCTGTTTAGTGTAGTAACACACACACCACTACATATACAAGTCTCTCCTGCATGCCTTTGTAGAGATTCATATATATTTACTCAGCTGATCTAAAACTGGCTTGAGTTGGGCAATTCAACACAGGGAACATCATTTTTCACTAACTGTGATTTAATTAAAGAGTCTGCATAGTATTACCTGAAAAAAGTTTTTGTTTTCATGATGTTTACAATGATGGATTACACAACTCCAAAGAATCTGTAAATAGATTCCCATAAAAAAAAACAACAAAACAACATTTTGTGTTGACTGTGAATATTTTGCAGACATATTAAATTAAAAATCTATTTTATAATGATTAAAATAACAGAATATAATTTGGCCGGCATGATAGTAATGATAGTTGTATGCGAGTGTCATTTTCATAGGCGACATAGTTGGATAAGAAAACAGACAATAAAATCATCCAAGCAACCCCATTAGATCATTTGCTCTAGTACCTCATGAATATGCTAGTTTTTCTTTGTGTTCCTATCAGGCCAGCAGAGAAGCAGAGAGCTGTTTCAGACTTGCACAGACACCAGCTGCATTGGAGATGGATGCTACTGAGTGGTCGCTATTGGATTTTTAAATCAACACTCAAGATCAGCCCAATTCATCACTCTATCCCCAGTGCATGTACTGTACATGTGACTGAGTGTGTCCCTGTGTCTGTACTAGGTTTCATATAACTGTGCTTGTTTGCAGGAGCAGCCACATTCCAGTCATATGACAAGTGTGACAGTGACATATAGGCTAACATATAACACAGAACCAGCTCATCCTGACACTCCAGGGACTCAGTGGCACTGTCACGTAAAGAAGGGTTTGACGGTTGAGAGACATAAATTGACATAAATTCTCCACTTTGATTCCAGCTCTAGCAGTCCTTCATTCTGTAGAATGAAGGACTGCCAGAGGTCCATCAACATAACGCATCATATTCCCACTTATGGACAGGAGAGAGGTCCTCCTGTAAGAAACGAGCCCAGTGGTGCAGCAGGTTATTATGACCCATAGTTGTGTTTTGTTGTTGTTTGCGGGCATAGTAATGATGACAGAAACAAAGGGAAAACTGCGGTGACGTAGTTTATAGAGCAACAAAGTCCACGTCAGGAGTAGGGTGGGGTGGAAAAACAGGAATATGACTATGAGGAATATGAAAACAGGAAGAGCAGTGTTCGATTCTCATGTGAAAGTAGCAGTTTATGTTGTTTCTATTATCTATGACCATTTGACAAAGTGAACCATGTTGAACAAAGATCATCTAATGTTGAGGACGTACTTATCTTAACCCACTTCACCATCTTTTCCTAAACCTAACCAAGCCATTACTCTTATTATAGTAACATGGTGATGAAGCTAGGTACGTCACTCTCAGTACAGTCTGCGTGTTTATAATTGTAACCATGACAACCAGGATCCGGTACGCCTGCCGGGGTAGGCACTATATCAGCAGACACTCCTATGGATCGTATCAGAGGGCTGAAAAATATGACCTGTGTGGTTGTTCAGAGACAGTAAGTTAAAAGACAAAATAATAAATTTTTTCCCGCTGAATGCATTGAACAAATCAATGCATCTATTCCTGACCCATACCTACACACTCAGTATACCTATGTTTACGGTGTGTGTTTGTATACCCGTGTGAGTGTGAAGTTTAGTAGGCACTTACGCACAAGTCACACAGCCTTTGACACCATTCCTCTGAAAACACACGTCTTGAGATTACAGAAACAGTATAATTGAAAGCAAACCTTGAATCCTTGATGGACAAAAAAGAAGCCCTGTCACATGGTGAAGTGTTCTTTATTCATCAAAGGAGTTCATTTAACCTATCTGTTTTTAGGTTGCTTGTGCTTAAAGACCTCCTCAGATATGAAAAATTAAACACTCATGAAATGATTGCTGACTGGCTTCTCCACCTGCAGACTATCTGGATGGAAAAGGGTGAAAAAGGAAAAAGAAAGTCTCAAACTAAAGATCAATTGATGTTTAACTCACCTGAGCGAGGGCTATAGAACTGATCAAAGGTGCACTGCCGGGCACGGCCTGCTCACTGCAGACAGATATGACCATAGCTGCAGCTCTGTGGGAGGTGAATCTATCCATCCCATGGGGGAACAACACAAATAAAAAGATTTCTCCCTGACGTTCTGTGCTCTTGAGCCAGGTTCCCAAGCCTTGCTCGACTAGAGCTGAGGTGTCCCCTGTCACGCTCTGACAGATTTCCACTGCTGAGACCAACAATCTGTCTTCTCCTACATTTGGATTGATGTAACAAAACACGAAAAACTCTGTGCCAAGATACAGAAACAATTTTTTTTTTCATCAGCTTATATGACTTGTTCCTCTCTGTGTCCTTGTAAGAGAACGTCGCAGGTCTGACTTATTTCATTTTCAATGCATTGAGTGGGTGTGGTGCAACTCCACGGCATACATTATCTTACAAAACATGACAAGGTGTGCTGTTGCAGAGGACTCTGGTAAATTTGCAACATCTAAACAGGTTTGTGTTACTGCCAACTCCCAGAAGGCCACTGATTGAGGTCTAGTCCTGGACTCTGCATTCCCCAGAAAGGTGGAAAAATATGTCAGCACACACTGGCAGCCTAAATGAGTTAGTCAGTGTTTGTTCAGAAAGTAACTGTATTTGTCATTTGTGTAACAAGTTGATGCTAATATGGCCCATCCAAGCTGGTGAGAAAAATCTGTGCTCTTGTGAATAAATATCCACTGGCTTCCCGTCCCTTTAGAGATGCCAAATGTTTCTCCTCCTGCTTTCAGCACTTCATTTCTCTAGCAGTGCTGGAATCTGTTCAAATATCCATTTCCATTTTTTTGCTGCTGTTAAAGCAGTCACATGTCTGTCTGCTGTGTCACCTTTTTAGGAGACAATGGGCAAATTTGGACAGTGCCATGTGTTTGTCAACCCCGAGGGAAGGAAGTTTATTTAGATCTGTTTGGTTTCTGAATTTTTCTCTGGAGCTGTTAGACAGCTGCTATGTCAGGTTCAGTGTGTGGTGAAGTAAATAACACAAATTAAATGCAGGAAATATATATAACAGAAACTCAATTGAGAGACAAAGAGAGCAAACTTCGTATGACAGATTAATGAGAGTCTCAGATAGTGATTACAACAGCATTTGAAGAGTTATAAATCTCATTGCAATTATCGAATGGCTTTGTTCTTTCATTGTCTGACTCTCTCAGTGTTAGCAGTGATGATAACTGTTTCACTACCTGTTCACAAGACTGTCATATCTTTCAGTAAGCACTCTCTGTGCCACGTTGCTATCATTGCACAGTAAGTGGTGACATTTTTAGGGGTTGGAAAGAAAACTTGAAGCTTTCCATTTTAGTAGCATTTTGAGTTTGCAGGCTGCAGGCTCTTGTCTCATACTTGTCATATGAAGTGGGGCTTAAAGGTCCCTTATGTTACACTTTTCCTGTGTTTTATTTCGAAGTGTTGATATCCATAAGAAGATATATCTGTGGTTTGAAGAACCAAAAAACTTCTCAGTGTAGTTTTACATCTCCTCTGTAGCTCTAGTAACAACAGGTCAGTGAGCCAATTAGAAGAGAGGCTCTGAACCTCTCTTCTTACTGGCTGACTGTTTTCTGAGTAATTGATTAATAGAGCAGATTTCAGGCAAACATTTCGAGAAACCAAATCCTGCAAGGTCAAATGGTGGGTCCAGGTGGGCTGGGTGGGGGGCATGGCTGAGAGTGGTGACTGCTTTGTTGTGACATCACAAAGTTAAAGAAGTCCTAACGGCTCATCAAAGCCGCGGGTTGAGTATCGCTGGCCTAATCTTAATCTAGCGTAGCATCGTTATGACACTGCCATGGTCAAATTTAGCATTTCAAAAATACTTAGGTGTCGGCTGTGTTTGGTGTGAATGTGACGAGCACAGCCTAGGGTCTGTCACATTTTTGAAAATGACTAAAAGCTTTTAAATGTAGTGGTGTAAAAGTTTCCAAAAGAAATAATACTCAGGTAATGTACAGATACTTGAAAAATGCATTTAAGTACAGTATTCAAGTAAATGTAATTCATTACTCTCCATCCCTGGTATTCCTATAGATCCTAGACCTGCTTTATAATCAAAAAATACATGGAAATCTCACTTCATACAGTGTGGATGCAGACTTTTCATTTTTGGGTCTCTCACATGTAGTCAACCTATCTCTACTCACTTCCATTGTACTTGAAATTCACTAAGTGTTTACAACAGACACTCCATTTCAATTGCACAACACTTAGCATAATAAGATAATTAAAGGTACTTCACTCACGATGATAACATTTTAGATGAAGGTGCAATAGAATGCACTGTAGTCAATCTTCTTTATAGACTTTGAAAATAAATATAACTTGCTTGGTGCTTACATAAACTGCATCTCCTTTCAGTTCCATTATATTAATAAGGCTGTGGTACAGTAGGCCTGAATTATAGTGATCCAGTCCCCAGCTTTCCATTTAGATACACACAACAGCCATTTATCAAGGTCCACAGAGATTTATTCAGAAAACATGGCGAATGTGTGCAATCAAACATTGCCTGTGTTTTGATCAGACAAACATTATGTCCTGTTCATACAAGTGTTAAGTAGATTTAATATTAATATTATTTTTATATTCAAATATTCAAGGCTTATTATTAAAAGATGAGAGTTTGACACACCTGTCACCTTCTTCAATATCTGATGTAAGGCTTGACACCCAATTAATTTCCATTTATTAAGAAGCAAACACGGGTGCGGCACTTGAGTCATTCAGGAATAAGACTGTCATTGTTCTGCCATCTGTTCTTTTCCTATTGTCAAGAAATCCCATAGAAAAGACAAAACCAACAATACGCTGGTGGGCTTTCAAACAAAAATGTTAAAGCAATCAATCAAAATGAACTACAGTGTGTGTTCTTGATAATGATGGAGCATGTCAGCAAGTGTAACAGTGTGTGTTTTAATAGTGTTTGGATGACAATGCACAGAAGAAGAAGATATATCAGGCTTTTAGGTACACACTGTGTATTAACAATGAGAAAACATTGGACATCAACAGCTGATCCTTTGAACAGAGAGACTAATTTAAAAAGTGTCCATCAAACAACACTGTTTGTATTGATTATTATTCCATTTCACTATGTATATGAATGACCTGCCAAATAAATATTGTTAATTAACTTCTGCACTCATCTGCACTGACTCACTCTGAAGTTAAAACACTGACATAAGCTCTCAAGAAGTCTGCACATCCTCTCAACTGCCGACAAGCACTTTGATATAGTTTCCCTTTTGTGTCACACCTGCAAATCTGCACTTTATGTTCTGTGTTTAATATACTTATAAGTCACAAGGTGCTGTGGTATATGAAGAGGGAGATAATGCGCCGGGACAGGCAGCAGAGTGCAGGTCTCAGAATACTTGTGAGATCGCTGTTTAACATAAGGACATCAGTCACAGATAATCTTCATGCTGATTTGCCATGCCAAAGATTAGCGTCTCAGAGCCTGTGCCTCGTGCCAGCACATAGGCAGGACAGTGTTATTTTGAGACAACACTGTGTGTGTGTGTGTGTGTGTGTGTGTGTGTCTGTGCTGCTACAGAAGAAAAAGGGTGATGTCAGTTTGCATTAATGCACCTCAAGGACATTGACAACAGCCTCCAAATTAGTTCTATGCATGAAAGTAGCCATATATAGACTTTAGTAACACGTTTTGTAAAGGTGGCCTGATCAAATTAACCTGTGAAATGGTTTAACTGACCAATTAATTAATTGACAACTTTTTTTGTTAAAGGTCCTATATTGTATAAAGTGATTTCCATGTCTGTTTTGATTATGAAGCAGGTCTAGATTCTATATTAATACTGTGAAAGTATCAAAGCCTCAGTCCACAGAGAAATGTACACAGCCTGTATTCAGGAACTGAGCCTTAAAATGAGCCATCAGGACTTCTGTAACTTTGTGATGTCACAACAAAGCAGTCACTGCCCTCAGCTGTGCCCCCAGCACAGTCCACCTGCACCTGCAATCCAACCTTGCAGGATTTGGTTTCTCTGAGCGTTAACCTGAAATCTGCTATAGTTTTATTTGATCACTCAGAAAACAGTCAGCAAATCACAAGAGAGGCTCTGAGCCTCTCTTCTGATTGGTTGACCAACTTGTTGTTGCTAGAGCTCCAGAAAGAAGCCTAAGAGAGGAGATGAAAACTGTACTGAGAGGGTTTTTGGTTCTTAAAACCACAAATATATCTTCTATCTATATCTACCCATAAATATTAGAGGGGAGCAAACATGATACTGCAGGTTATTTTCTGATGATTTTTATAAATGTGATTATTAGTTGTGAAGGACCCTGGTGTCTGAAAAGAGCTGTGTGATGTCTAATTCTTGTTTTGGCCGTGTCCGGCACAAATTAAGCTCTGCTTATATAATCTACTCCTCTGCTTTTGAGGCAAATATACACACTTAAGTCACAACAGTTCCTTTCATCCTCATTCAGATGGTAAAATACAGCAACCCCCCCCCCCCCCCAATTGGTCCACTTGCCCAGTAGCATCTTCTTGTCTCCCAACAAATGCATCCTTTGAGCTTTCCCATTTTCTTGTCTTTAGAGGGAATAAATCTGACCGCCTTTTTTTTCTTTTTGGTCCTTCTGTGTTGTCACCTTTTTGTGGCTTGGTGTTGAGTAAACCTTTGCTGAGCTGACACTGCAACCACTGCAATAATCCTCTCGGTTTGTAGGGGGCAGAAGCACAGAATCAGAAGGAATTAGGACTGGCACCCTTGCCCTCCTCTTGTGGGGCGGATTAATAGCAAAGTGGAAGCACAACAACAGCAACCAGTAGAGGATGTTGGCATGAGAAATGATACAGACTCTCAGAAGCTGTTGTAAAAATTAGTCATTTTCTGTCATCCTCTTCACTTCTTTTGATCATATACACTTGCATGACTTGTGGTTTGTGGAATTATAGCTGCATCGTGGGACGATTTCTCATGCACCCTCAATGCCGATGAAGAAGGGATGATGAGAAAATTCTAATCAATACAGACACAAACACTCAGGTCCAAATGGACAATTTGGAAAGTGAATTGTAATATCTGTAAATGTACCATGTGGAGATGAGACAACAAGAAGAGAGAGGAGTGGTGACCACTTGATAGAGCACCAGTCTGAGCCACTGAATTATTTGCATCTCTACTGTCCTCTAGAGGAAAATGAAATGCATCACAACTCATTCTCCTCTGCAGTGTCTTGTATGACAATCCAAGGACGTTTGGAAAGGAGATGATGAGGGACAGACTGACTGCACGCAAAAAAAAAAAAAAAGACCCCTTCACATATCTTTGTTTCATAGTTTTCATTCCATCTTTCATTCACACTGCTTTATTCACTTTCGGACATGTGTATGAGGTGCTCTTGTATTGCAAAGGGGGAAGCTTTTACAGAATATGTGAAGCGTGACTCATTGATCACCTAAGTCCGTTTGCAGACACCGAGGTCTGAAGGTCTCCTCTGATATTTCTGCTCCATCCATCTTTGTCACATGTGAACAAGCCTGTGCCAGAGAAATTACATTTATATACAGCTAATTTGGTCTGGTTTAAAACAGAAAATGTTCACAGTACCTTCTCTCAGCCGAAGTCTGTCTTATGCTAAAATCACACACAGGACTGTGGATGTGAACCCAGCTTCTGGTGTGACAGCTGTCTGGTTTCTGCGTCCACCATCCACCGCAACTGCCTCATTGTTAGTAGATGCAGCTCTTCATTCATTCAGTCAAAAAACTAAATTAATAATATTAAAAAAGTTAAAGTTAAAGTTAAAATTAATAATGAGGAAATGAATGTCCTGGCTGAGTTTAGAGCTTAATGACCCTTTAGTGAAGATCCTGTTTCACATATGTAACCAGGCAGGCAACCACCTGCTGACTGTGCATTTTTATGGAGGTAATATTGTTTTTGCTCTGTATGAAAGCTGCTCTGTACAGTCTGACCTTGATGCTGACACATCAGGCTATAGAACAGTGAAAACCAATTTAATTGCAGGGTGAGACTGAAGACCATTTTCGCACAGAAAGAGACACAGTGAATTTGCTAAACTGGGCTGACAATAAGCCTCCTGTCTGGTACAAGCTTTTGGTCCCAGCATGTTTCCGTGTATTAAAGGCTTGCTTGGTTTTTCTTGCCTGCAGTGTTATGTGTTTCTCAACTGCTGGAGAGTCTTTAAAAAAAAATTACATTTTACACCTGGACATTTCAAACATTTTGATGCCACAGGCTTAAAGTGAATTGGATATTTTCCCCTTGTGGATCTCAGCGTTGTAAGACTTATTTTTGCGTACCTGTAGCAGACACAATGGTAACCATAATACCTGTGATTCCATCTGTGCTGGAAACTCTCCAGGACTCCCTCTCCAGTCCTAAAAGCTCACTTTGAGAAAACTGTCATACAACAACATGGTTGTTATTGTCGGCCTTGTAGATGTTCAAAGTTACAGAGGAGAGTGAAGATATTAGCCCATGTTTTGCCTTTGAACTGAGCCATCCACAGTAGGTATTCTGGTTAATTGGGATGTTTAATCTACAAATGCCTGTATGTGCTTTGAATGTACGCCGTGGGAAACTCTGCCACACACTAATAAAAGTTAAACTATATCACTATGATATCACTATGAGCATGTCCAACCTGATGAAATTGACTAGGCAATGCTGCTTTCAGTATAGTACATTAGAAAATGAAACTTCCCATTCACCCATCTATAATGAAATGTGGCGTGGGTCTGATGTGGTGTTTGGTGTGAGTAATGGATACAGACAAGTGGGGAAATTTAAAAGCAAATGAAAACGTCTAGTCATTTCTTTTAACATAACGCAGTGAAGGTAAAGTCATGACATGTTACATTTGGAGCAGTCATGAATATGAAATGCAATATCTCAGATGACAAAGTTACACAGTAAATTGATCTTTGCAGGTCTTTGCAAAGACGACGGGCAACTGATGCTCTGCTGTAGATAAATGGGGCAGTAAAGTAAGTAAGTAAGTAAAAATCATGTGGCACTAATGTACATTATACTATAGTGTATAGTAGCTTCAAGTTGTGGCTGTATTTCCACATATACACAGTTGACCAACCTTTGCTTGTTTGTTTTATTTTTGTCCTTCCCCAGGATTTGAGGTCCTGCCTCTGTTATATGAAGAAATCATGTAACTCCTGTTCTATTGACTTCAATGATAACACTATGTGTTAGTTAAGGAGTAAGTTTTTTGCATAATTTGATGCATAAAAACACACTGGTATGATGTCCCTGCAACATTTGTCTGCATTAAAACATTCTTGTTTACTTTTTATTCAGCAGTTTCTATTGAAAATAAGAAATATATTCATCAATATATATATGTCATCTCTAACTTTCTCCCTGATTGATTACAGCTGAAATCACTGCTCAGTCTTTGTCTTTGTGTGTTTGATGATTTTGTCAGACGACGTCATAAAATCAGGATTATAGTAGCAGCTTGGAAGTGACTGCATGTAGTCTTAATGAGCCATGTTTCAGTCCCTGTTTCAAACTTGTTCTGTTGTCATAACAACAGAAACAGAAAAACAAGTCAATGAGAACAGCTTTATTATGAATTCAGTTGTGTTAAAATAATGTATATGTGAGCACAGAGAGGAGGAGAGAAGCAAAGAGATAAAGAGCTGAAACCAAGCACATTGCAAATTTCATGTGATAACGTCATGAATATGCTAATTATCAGATTACGTCATCTAAAAACATTCAGCGACTTTTCCAGCAAGATTTTAACTATTTTCCACTGAAAATTATTGTTTGCAGCAGTTCAAGAACAGTTTTCATCAGTCCAGATATATACTAGGTTTTGACTTGGTCTCAACTGTCAGCTCCTAAAACATATGAAATAGCACAACGATGTCATCACAATATCTGGCGCACTGCAACTAGTTGTTGTGAAAATGAAAAAAATATAGGAACCTTGTGCAAGTGTTGTGAATTATATAAAACTATAGAGAGCACATGTAGCCCACAATATCTCTTTCAGTAGCCTGAAATCATCCCTCACAGGTCCTGTTTTCTTGTTCATGTCTCCAATTTCTGTTTTAAACAGCAGCTCTGTCAGTCAGCAAGCTTTTATCTTTCCAGGTTTTTGCATGAAGACAATACCAGTCACAAGTTTTATCACACCCCCGTTTTTACAGTTTCAAATCCAATGAGTAATGGTACATTACATGGTAGAAAGGTAAGCGGTAAACTGCTAAAGGTTAAAAACAAGAAGTTTAAATCACGTAAATGTCAAAGAAAACAGGACTTTTTCAGTTTCATTCATTGCTGAAGCATTGGAAGTAAATTAAGCCTTGAAAGTTTACTACTCAGTACTGTATATTGCTATCAGAGTGGAAAGAAAACAGTATATTCAGCTGCTGGATGAGTCAAAACGTTTGATTACATTTAGTTCAACAAGAAAATTCAATGACTCCTTTTTTTTTTTTTAAACTCCCTAATGGATAGTGTTTTTCTGTGTTTTCATTTCAGAAACACTGGGGCATTGAATTATGTGAATTTAAATAACAAGAAAATAGAGGCATTCAAAAACTTTTGGCTGGTAATGTATGTGTGGTATATTTAAAATTCCTTGACAGATCAATAGAGGAGACTTTACAGAACAATGCCCCTCACTGCCTCAGCCGCTTCCCTTGTAGCTTCTGTAGCTTAGCAACAGCTGGGCTAAGTGGCTCAGAGCTGGAGAAAAGAGGAGGGAGGGTTAATGGACCAGCATGTAGAGTCTCTTGCTCCCATGTGCTCACCATTGTTATTGTCTCTCTAATTTGACACAATTTAATTGTGTCGCTGTGTCTTAATGACACATACATCATCCTGTCAGTGAGCAAATACAAATATAAGCTTGGCCTTTAGTGCTGCCAGCAGTTTGTTGTTGGAGAGACGAGCTTTTGTTGTGCAATCGGGAGAGAAATGTTGACTTTAAACACAACAATGTCACCTGCTTGACGTGCTTCTCAATAAAAAAAAAAAAAGACACGGACATTTCACACTACAATACAGGACCTTTAAGGATATAAAATAAAATGCAAAGCATGGGTTAAAGATTATTGTATACATAATTATAACCGACCAACTAGACCATGTTCAAGACAGCTGGTTCTGTGTCATATGCCAGTGTTTCTCCTAATTTATTCCATGTTCCATGTTCTATGTTTTTAAATATTTCTTAGTCTCAGTGTCTCAGTTCAAAAGAGGACGTTGGGACTTGTGCCCCCTCCCCCCTTTCCAGATGTGTCTCCATCACACGACTGAAGCAGATACATACTGTAAGCTGGAACAGCTACTTTCTACTGGCTTTTCAATCCACCATCGAACTGTGGTAACTGTAGCTCTGTTTGCGCTGGAAGAACAATATTCTCTTCCTGTTTCGATTCTGTAAAGCAATCACATTTTATGAGTTAAGTCAATACACCAGGATTCCCACATGAAGGGGGGCACACAGCATAGAGTACAGTGTTCAGACTGGAAGACTTTCATCTGGAAATTTGCCAGAAAATCAGTAAAAATAAGTAAATCAGTAAAAAAAAAAAAAAAAAAAAGTTTCATCCCTCTTGAAACAAGGAAGAATAATGAAGGTTTGCATTGACAACAGGTTGAAAAACACTGAGGACAGAATTTCTCACTTTCTCGGAGTCCCTGAAGACTGAATTACAGACACTGAACAATTCATCATCATTTTAGAAGCTGATCATTGTCTGTTTTATAAAAAGAAAAGAAATCTTAATCTGCAAAATATCCAGAGCTGTCAGAGAAATGCATTGAAGAGAAAAAGTAGATATTCTATCTTGTCAAAGATTTGCTGTGGGAAGAATTCAGGCTGAGGAATAATTTCATAATTTAACAACCCCCAAACCCCTCACACAGCAAGAAATCATCAGTTTTGTGAAATGTGTAAAAGCTCCTTTCACTGTGTTTTATTTTTATTTTTATTTTTTCTCATATTAAGGCCTATCACTGTGTTGAGACAATGATAGGGATTTTTAAGTTGTCACTGGCTGCACCACATTGTAGCAACAGGAGGAGTTAAAAGGAAAGTGAGTTAAGAGACAGATGGTGGATTGACAAGTGATCCTTTCCCATCAAACAAAACTGAAAATTGTCTGCCTCAGTTCAGTCCTGAATGTTCAGTCATTATCATTAAAATCAACAGTGATCTGAGAGGACATTATCTGGCCTAAGTATTGTTAAGGGGTCGGATGTGGGTCGCCAACATTTTTGAGATTTTCAAGTGGACCATGAATTGGAATAGGGATCAGTGGACTGCAGCCTATTGTCAAGAACAGTACCACTAGTTACCATGCACATATATTATTTAGAACACAATCTACTCTACTTATATCCTTAAACACATTGCCTCAGAGCATGCTGGGAAATTCCACCCACTTATCCCCAACATGCTTCAATATTTGCCTTAAAATGAAGTGAAATAGAAATATGAAGTAGCATGAATTGGAGGCACTTATCGTCAATACAGTTTACTCTGTAAAAATCTGTACTCAGTGTATGTAAGTAATTGAAATAATGTTACATTCCACCACTGCTCATCTGAAAGGATGCACTTGGCATTTTGTCAAGTCTGTCTCATTGAATAAAACCATAACAATGATTCTTTTTACACACAAGCACTTCTCCATTAGTACATGTATATATATAATTGCAATTACATTTAGCCTCACTGAGTTTGCTTGACACAGCACAAATCTGGTCACTGAGCCAAAGCATGGCCTTTGATCCTGTTTGCAACAGTCTGTGGAAGGCAGCAATATGCCTCTTGAAATTATTCAGTAAATCTTGAGTGTGCTGATAAGCTGCAAGATCAGCGGGAGATGAATGGAAGGCAACAGTACACTCTGTAGCTGTGTGTGTGTGAATATGAGCAGAAATGCAGCTGAGTGGGAAATGCAAGAATGATCACAAACACACAAATCCATTTTAGTGTTCTCAGCAATTGTATGAAAAAAGCCTTTTGGCATGTAATGTAACATCAAAATAAGTCACCACCATGTAGCACTCTTAATCCACAGCAAGACTTATTCATACCTCCAGCAGTAGACCTTTGATAAGACCACAACATGTTTTTGCTGAGCAGCTAATGCAGAGCGTATACTTCTTTATAATGTGTACCTGGTCGAGCAGCCAGTCTAGAGTCTGCAGTACTTCCCGGAGTAAATCACATCCTTCCTTCAACTTCCTTCCCTTTTTCAATGGACCAATCATAATTGTCTGTTTTCATCTTTTTCAGTGGATCATCATCTGCATTTGGAGACGTGAGAGTGACGCAAAGGCTAAAAGCCTGAAAAGCCTGATGCATTAGCTTTGGTAACCCTTTATTACTTCTGAGAAGGTGCTTATCTTCCCTCCCTGTATTTCTAAAAGCAACCCGTGGTGACAACTTTGAATATGCAGGAGAGGATATACAGCACTGAGTGTCTGGAGTGGCAGAAGCCCACACCTGTGACGCAGGCCTGTGAAAACTGAAAATTATTTGTCTGACTTGTGAACAAAAGTGCTTAAACCTCCCCGTTGCATGGTGTATTGTTTGTGTCCAAGAAAGCACATTTTTATCCTGCTCGATTGCATCAAAATCTGTATCCTGTCGAGCTCTTCCCACACGGAACATTCCCCCGCTTCCCTGTGGGTTTATTCAGGGAGAAGGAAACATACATCTTTGATACAAATGCTGCAGAGAAAAGGCCATTTTCACTGCAGTAATTTACACTCACCAGAGCTTGCACTGCTACCAGGTGTGAAGTTTTCCATTGGCCACTTTATAGTCAGATAGATTCAATTCCATGAATAAAGACATACCTGCCTTCAGCTGTCAAATGTCTGTTCTGACAATCTGCAGTTGATCACAGATAATAGATCGCAGCTATGCCTGCCACAGGCATCAAGAGGGACACCTTTTCTTTTCTGCAAACCATTCCATCTCAAGGTTTCACTCTGCTCAGTGGTGCGGCAAAAACATTTATATCCATTTGAATAACTCAGAGCCATTTAGGAAAAAAGAAAGAGAAGTTTGGGATTCAGCCCTGTGGCTCTGCTGAAGGGGATGAAGTTGGATCGGAGGTGAATATGCAGAGAATGCTTGGATTACTTTTGCCAGACTCCACATCGAGTTAGGGCTCACTTCAGTAAACACTGTTGTCATAATAGACACTGTTCATGCAGTTGTGTAGCTGTGAGCTGCACAGATATGAAATAGTGTATATTGTTGCAATAACAATGGTTCAGAAAAGGTTGAAAAGTGAAACAAAAATAGTGTAATTACAGAAAGTGCAGCAATGGACTGGATTTAATTAAGAGGTATATTAAGAGGATGGGGAAAATGCACTATAAAGTAGCCGTAAGCAGATATATGCTTTTATCTACAACTATATCTCCTCCTATTTTTACCTCAGGATAAGTTACAACTATCTGGACTATGGGGTGAACTGTAACATTTCATTCCTTGTGTTTGAGACTAAACCATGTATGACGTACTTTCTGTTTGTGTTACAGAGATAACACCTCCTCCATTTAATAGCAGACACATTAACTAGTTTGTATCACTTTTTGAACACACTGGCTTACAAAACCTCCAAGATACAGAAAGAAATATCAAACATATTACAACCTTACTCCCGTTCTCCTCACATTCATAAAAAGTAAAAATGTCCTGACATCATTGTGGATTCTTCTAAAAGCTTGAGACTTGAGGACTTGACTAGTTTTGTACTTGCTGTTGGTCAAATTTGACAGTTTGCTTAGACTTGATTTGAATGACTTAGACTAGTCTGAAATGACCTGAGACTTTCTCTGACAGACAGGAGACTTGACTTAACTGGGACTTGTTGGAGGCTGGACTTTCCATTCAAGTGTATTGGACTGGACTTAAATCTGCTGTTGATGTCTGTCGTTGATTAAGAGGCTCTGAGTGGTAGACAAAATATACATGAGAATAAACAGGTGCATGTGTCCTGCATCTGTTGTTCGCTGCATGTTTCATAGGAACATATCCACGTTGGGTGCACAGCTGATGACCACTGTTTGAAAAATTTAACATTTTCTTCACAATTGAACTTTGTGCCTCCTTCTCCTCTCCCCTCCTCTGATCTTTCCTGCAGTCTCCACATATTCAAAACTTCAAAGTGTCTGTTTATTAGGATATTTACTTACCACTTTCCTCCCGGGCATAGTTTTGTGAGCTGAATTCAACAAAAAGATTATGGGAGTAAGAGCAACACAGTGCACGCACCCGTTCTGTTATTCATAATGTACATACAGGCGGGCTGCTTGCTGTTGGATTAGACAGCACTCTCCAGTCCCCTGCAGCTATCTGACACTGCTGAATAAACGCTGTTTTGTGTAGTTTTCATCTGGTAGAGAGATCCAGGCATTGGTTCAACAACAAGCCTGAATTGGACTGTTGGTTAAAGTAAACTCTCATTGCCTGCCAGAGACGCAGATCAGCATTGGTAGAACACTATGGACAAAAAGACAATCACATAGCATTTGAAAAGGAACAGGCTTGACAGACCTGAGGATATTTCCTGTAGAACACCAGCCCCATCTTCTGTCTCTGCCAGGCAAAGGCAGTGCTATTTGTCTTCATCACATGAGCACAAACCAAACTGTCTGGGAATGAAGCAAGAAAAATGAGGGTTATTTTGGTGTCAGTTCGGTTCGCATATTCCATTAATCAATGACCCATCAATACCGTATCATTTCATCCAGGCTCTGAATTGTGAATGTGAATCATATGTTTGCTGGCATTTGTGTAGACAGGGAACGATCTGCATGATGTGAGGTCAGTCTCAGAATTATTATGGTTTTACCTGGACATGCAATAGAAAGATTTTCTGCTTTGTGTTGTTGACATCAAGGCTTGCAGTGAAAACCATTCCAGCCTCCCAAGTGATTTTAATGATTATGGAAAACCAACCTTGTACTTCTTTTGTTCTTTTGGTTTTAATGGCTGTTGGCGAAACACATTGCCAGTGGATTACTGCCACTTTCTAGACTGGAGTGTGTTGCAGTAGACTGGCAGTAAAAAAAAGCAAAATTCTCTGTGTAGTTCGTGTTGATTAGACGACAACATGCTCTCTATATATTGTCAATAATACCTTTCCTCCTCATTGTAATATTAAGTGTTTTTCTTTACTCAGTGCTAATTAGGGGTGGGAATCACAATACATTGGCATCACGATACAGGAAGTCTGCGATATTTGACACATTGCAATAATCATCTACGATACATTGCGACATCTGTGTATAAGGGAACAGGAAAAATATCTTTAAAAAGACGAAAAGCAGGTATCATGTATGTATTCACTTCATTGTGGTGTCAGATACACAGAGTTTGACTGCTGAGATGAAACAATGCACAACAAATTACACAGAGTCTCAGCTTAGTGCCTCTTTAACACATACACACACTGCAACTTGTTTGACTGCACCTCGTCCACCACAAGGAGTCACAGAGTCACAACTCTGGTAAATCAAATCCGCTTCGAGCGCCTGCATGTTTTAACAAAAATATCAATATTGGCGCCAGTGTATTGATTACATATCTCAAGAGGAAGTAATACAATATATCCCCATATCAATATGCAGTCCCACCCCTAGTTGCTCTTAGTTCCCTTCTTGCTCCATCATATCTGCTACATGTTGGATGGTTTCTTTTGCACTTCATTTTAATCTCAGCTCTACTTAACATAACTTGTATGTCAATTATCTGTACAAACAAAAGGTCCTATTTGTATAATGATTTCCTGGACATGATACCAGAAAGCCAGCTGTAATGCTAACTGTACTCCCTGAAATTCAGCTGTGTGTGCAGAAGGATGGTTTGCTGCTCGTTTCTTCACTGCTACCTCACAGTGAGGGATGAAGAATGCTGTACCTGTGCCCCCAGTCTCTAGTTCTTTTGAACCGTCTTGAATGGGAAGATCTTCTGTTCATGTTAGTCACTCTAGTTTTGAACTATTGTTCCTGTTGGTACCAGTTTAGGACCCTCTTTCAATTCTGGTAGCAGAATTGTGTCCACTGATGGACTGAAGTTTAGGTTACATAAGCCAAGCCTTGCAACTTGGTACTTTGTAAGGATACCAAGGATAACTGGTGCTGTTTGAAAGACAAAGGGTGGTCACATTAACTATTGATTAGATTTAGGTTTTTTTGCGTAATGCACTTTGTATGAAGTTGATAAATAAAACCTACTCATGGCATTATGTCTGAAAGCATCTATACCTATTTTATTATTGTGTTATATACAAAAAAAATGTCATTTTTGCACATCAATTAACACAACAATAATCCAGTGACAAAACAAAAACATGTTTTTAGAAATTTTTGAACATTCATTTAAAATAAAAAACTGAAAGCTCTCATTTACAAAAGTATCCAGTCCCTTCACTGTGGCTCCAAACTGTGGTCAGATAAATGCTGTTTGCTTTAATACCTTGGGAAGTGCAATTTCAATTGATTAGACAGAGTAGAAACACACCTCTATATATAAAGTCCCACTCTTCACACAGCATGTCAGGACAAAAGCCAAGTAATGAAGTCCAAGGAACTTTCTGTAGACCTCTGCGATAAAATTGTGGCGAAGCACAGATCAGGGCAAAGGTATAAAACCATTTCTAAAGCTTTGAGTGTTTCCAGGGGCACAGTGGCCTCGGTAACTGTGAAATGAAAGAAGGAAACACCGGAGTTGGCCATCTGGTCAAACTGAGGAAGAAAGATAAAATGAATAAGATGTAAAAGTACTGTTGAAGAAGCACAACTTGAGAGGAATAAGGATGGTGTGTTTGAGAAAAGATAGACATGCATGCATACATGTGTCAGAACAGACAGGAATTTAGTGGAATCAACTCACTGTAATTTCAGTAATTTTTAATTTTAAGTTAACTCAACTCTGAATGTCTACTTTTTTTTATTTTCAGACCGGAGAACTTAGCAACATGTTTTGACAACTCGAACGATGAGTTGAATGACTGAATTCATTAAATTCTTTTTAATGAACAACTTAATTTAATGCATATTAACAGCATGTATGGTCTTTTTTTTTTTACTTATCATTGGTTGTTTTGCAAGACTTAGGTAGCACTAGGTAAATCAGGTGTTCTGCAAAGTGGATGGTAAAGGACCAAGTTTCATTTGGGAGGGTTGATGTATTTTTACCAAAGGAAGAGAAGCATCAGGGGCAGTGGCTGCTTTACTTGCTTACCTTGAATAAATAAACCCAAAGACTAAAACACAAAAAAAAGGAACCTCAATTTTTAGGTCAAGGAAAGCAAGCAAAGCAGTCACAGCCCCTGAAGCTTCTCTTGCTCTGGTAAAAATTCATTGACCCTCCCAAATGCATGCTGGTCCTTTACTACCCACTGTGCAAAACACCTGATGTGTGGCTTAATTCTTGCAAAACAAACCAAATATGAAGACTAATCAGACACTCAAAACTTCCCACACTAATACCAACAACAATAATAACTAAAACAACAAATAAACTAATAAATATCGTATTATTAGTATTTGTTTTATTAGTTTGATTCTAATCAGCGATGGGTCAGTCACAGAACTTTATATTCCAATAATAACCCAGTGTTTAAGTTTTTTAAGGAGCTCTCCAGGGTTTTTTTTTTCCAGAGCAGCTTTGCATCTCTTTCAGTTCTAGTACCAAGATGGACAGAAAATACAAGAAAATTCTCATGTAAATGTTTTGTAAATAAATGGGATCTTGTTGAGTCAGGTCCTTCACCACAATGCATTCCACTGTCTCTACTGAAGCAAGAAAGAAATGACTTGTTCTGATGGATATTTGCAGCAGTGTGGGTGTGATAAGCTGAACACAAGATGCACCCACATCACTTCCCACTTGCTAAATTAACTGCTTGTTCATGTGAGGAACCAAAGCTTTGAAAGAGCAGCTTATGCTTATGAAGATATATTGTGGTTTGACACTGAAGGAGGCATTAGAAAGTTTGTAACATTTGAAACTCCCATCATGCATCATCATGGTCAATAGATTCCAAATATCTTAAGTTATCTTAAGCTGCCAGCTACTTTGCTACTGAAGAGACGACTGCAGCCCAGTTAGTGAAGTGCAATGACGTAGAGACTATTAGCATCCATCAGGCTTGGGACCAGCTAACACATCATCAGAGTCGTGTTTTGATATAAAGTCTTATCCACATTCTCGCTCTCATTCTATCTGGGATCTACATCTATGGTTACAGAGTAAAAACTTCCCTTATGTCAGGCTATCTTTGTCTCATCATCAGCCTCGTAGCATTTCAATATTGATACAGTTATTCTAATTCAAACTTCTCATTCAATTTCAGTCTCTCAGCTGACACCACCCACTCCCCTAAAAGACAAAGAGAAATGTTGTGTGCTCTTTCGCTCTCTGTTTCACTTTTCAGATGTGGAAAGAAGCGATCATATTCACATTAACTGAGATGAAGCACTCAGTTTAGTAAGCACATCTGGGAGTACGCACACAGCACTTACTCCCAGTTTGTATCAGCTAATCAGACCCTGTGGATCCATCCTCAGCTCCATCCTGTGTCCTGTCAGTGAAGCATAATGGGATTTTCTCTGGTCTTTCTCGAGCTCAAAGCCTGTTCACTGTTTCTGTGTCCTCCTCTGCCAACTTGCTGTTTTTTTTTTAATCAAGCTGCTGTGTACAACAACCTTCTCAATGATAGCAGTTGAATGTACAGTTAGTTCAGACAGAGGTCAGCTTGGACTGGTGGCAACAGACTGTGTGGAGTATCCTCTAAGGGATTAGCATTAGCATATGTATCACTCAAGTGGTAGGTTATCAGAGGCAAGGCAATTAGAGCTCAGCAGACATGACAAGAAATAGCTTTGAATGTTATAGTCTTATGATTTCTTCATCTTCAGTTTCCTGTTGTCCCCTGAACAACAATTCCTCCAACCACAGAGCTTGTTTGACCCTACCCTTTGATAGCAATAATAATACAATAATAAACATTTAGAGAGTACCAGCAGCAGTGTACTTCATCATCGTGGTTAGAAAAATAAATGGTTAAGGTCATTGTTATGGAAAGGTTAATGGTTCAGGTGCAAAATCTACTTGGATAGGTTTAAGAAAAAAATTAACCAAACGATAAGTATTTACTCATGGTTAGACCTTCATCGTCATGGTTACAACAATAAACACGCAGTTGTGGAACAGGACAGGATTTAAACTGAGGCAAGACAACAACAACAACAACAACAACAACAACAACAACAACAACAACAACAACAACAACAACAACAAATAAACAATAAAAAACAAAAGAAAAGAAGAAAATTTAAAAAAGAAGAATCATTTCTGATACTTGCCATTAACCTGCATTAAAATATAAATGTGCAATAACTATTTTCAGGTTTAGGTAGACAATATTCTATATTTTATATTCTATATTATTGTCAGTAGGTCCCACAAACATTGTGCGTGTGTATACAAAGTCTGATGATAATATTCCTCTGTTTCTCAGAGCTCCATTGTTTTTCAAAAACTATTTGGCTGAATCCCTCTGGACTGCGGATTGAGCCCTTACCAACTCATGTCAGGTGTGAGTGCCATTGGACTGTAAGGGGATGAACTGCATTATGAGAGGAGAATTAAAGGCCTCATGTATTTCCATGGAGATTAAGTGAAATTTCTGACCCTATAACTCATTTCTCAGGTTTTATTTCTGGACAGTTTATGACTACACAGCATGCAACGTGCATGATATGTGCAGCTTGGCTACATTACAAAGTAGCTACAACAGATCTGATGTGCAGTAAGCTGCTCCTTTTACATCAGCTGCCAAACATAATATCATGTCAATATTAAAACCTCACATCACAGATTTATAAAAACCAACCTTTGCCTGTAGTTTTGCAAATTATATATAAATCTATATATAGAACTATTCATCTGTGGCCTGTGTGCAATGTTAAACCTTACTGCATCAATAATAAAACCAAAATAAAAAAAAACAAACAAATGTCTTCAAAAATGAATATGACACATATTATTATTATGTTATTGTTGTTGTTGTTGTTAGCCATTATATAAGCATAATTAAAGAACAGAAATGTATCCAGAAAGCACATGCAAGTACAGTGCAGGCAGCACTGCGCTTGGCCAGTGCTAGAGCATCATTACTTTAAAGGGTTTGCCAAGCTATTTGTGGATGGGGAAGCAGCCAGATCATGTGTTTACTGTCAGTCTGAGTGAGTAATGTTCACAGGAAATCTCTGTTTTTTCTCATGTCATGTCACACACGTAAATCTGATGAATATGAAAGATGATGCGCAAAGCAGGAGCTGCTTGAAAACAAAAAGTACCTTTTTTTATCTTCATAAAAAGCCTTTAGATATGTACAGATCCCAATCTACTGTACTGTACATAGAAATACAACCATCATTTAGATTTTCACCAGAGAGAAAAGAAGAGTAAGTTGAGCTACAGCATCCATTGCACAGAATAGTTCTTCTGTCTGCAGCAGCTGGAGATGATGGTATTTGGACATCAATAGCATTTCTGCAAGGGCTGCAGTTTTGATATTGCAACCTGCCAGACTAAGAGGAGGTTTATGTCTCAGCTCAGTAAGAACAATCCAACAGTGTATATATAATATAGTGTGTTTTATAATTACATAAGACACCACCTGAATGAGTTTCCTCCTGTTTGGGTTCTTGTAAAAAGTTAAGTTTTTAGTTTAGTTTTATGCTTGTACTTTTGTGGACAGAAATTAAGTGAAATAAACTAGACATTGCACAGAATGATTTATTGGACCTAACTTCTAAAACCCCTTTATCATAGTTGTTTTATTTTTGAAATCACTGGCTCATTGGTTTGATGGACTGTATCTGCAGCTGGTGTGATAGCTGTAGTTTTTTTTTAGCTTCCAGCTCAGTGCTGACCCTGAAAGATAAAAATAATAGGATGCTCATGTTAAAGGTCCCATATTTTACACTTTTCTGGTGTTTTATGTTTATGTTTTTATATCCATAAGATATATTTCTGTTTTTTAGCACCAAAAACCATCTTAGTGTTGTTTTACATCTCCTCTTTCAGACCACCCCCTATAGCTCTAGCAAGAACAGGTCAGTCAGCCAATCAGAAGAGAGGCTCTGACCCTCTTGTCTGATTGGCTGACTATTTTCTGAGTGATTGAATAAATAAAAAAGCAGATTTCAGGTAAACACTTCAACAAATCAAATCCTGCAAGGTTGGATGCTGGGTCCAGGTATAGGCAGTGAGGGGGCATGGCTGAGGGTGATGATTGATGATCTGTGACATCACAAAGTAAGGGAAGGTCTGATGGCTCATTTTAAGGCATAGTTTTTTACTGCAGGCTGTCCTTAGATTGCACATTTGCAAACCAACTCAGTATTCATACAACACCTACACCTGCTATATAATTAAAAAGACATTGACATGTCACTTTATACAATATGGGATCTTTAAATATTATTTCTATTTTAAGTATGAGTTGAATAATCACCCACTTCTCCAATTAAGTTCTGCATTCTGTGTAACCTATTAGCTCCTCACAGCAAACAGTCTTAGAGGCTCCTTCAGGCTCCATGTTGAGCCAAGTACAGCTTTAGTTTAATTCTGCACTTAATTTTGAAGCAGGCATGTAAATTAGTGAGGTTGGTTTCAGGGTCATACTGTAGCTATGATTTGCCTCCCCCAGAATAACATGAGAACAATTGTCTCTGTCTCCACAACAACATGCAGAGACAGAAAAACAAAAAAATGATTAGATTCTGCGAACATTACTGCGGATAAATACCCCAGTGAGATATGTTTACTGGATTCACTGCTTAATGAAGCATACTGCACTGACTACATATGAGTTTTTGTCCCACTGACTCCAATATAATTCATCATTAGTGTAAGAAATCTTAGCTAATAGTTTGCTAACTTGGGAAATGATTACCAGGGAGCCAGAGAGTACAGCAGTGCTTTCCAGTTTCAACTTTCTCTTAGACTATTCACAGGTCAGACAAGCATCTCATGAAGTATATGTATTATTCAGTCTCATTATTATCCTGCATTTCTCAAAGCTCGCTGTAGTTCTGTTCAGTGAAACATTCACACCAGCTGAATATTAATATTCATGATGTGCATTGTATTTACAGACAGCTGCACCTGTGAAGGCAACTTTTGAAGACCTCAAGGTTAACTTATTTCATTGCATCCTACAAACAGTGAATATTATTTAATTATACCCTATATGGGTACTGTGGCTGTTTGTCCATGTAATATCAGTGAGAGGTTACCATGCAGCCATGGTGATTGAAATGAAGGAATAAAAGTGGTCACACAGAGACAGTTTAGTATCACAAAAGTCTTAAAAAAAAAAAGTGGTGACAGCATTAGTCATGTCCTTGCAGTGCAGAGATCCTCTCTAAATTTCAGATTCTGAGCATGATCCACAGGCACCAAATGTCGTAGTGAACACATTGGCCCTGAGGCAGAACCCTCCCACCTTAGATTGCCTCTCCTCCATCCCTGAAAGCACCCATTCACTTCAAGTCCCATTCATTAGAGCAGATCATACCACCCTGTGAGCCAGCCAGACAGGTCTCTGAAAGGCCAAGGGAGCCATCCTGAGAATCCCCTCCTTCAGTTATTAGAACAAGACCTGACTCTGCAAAGGAGAAGAGTAAGGGAGCGAGCAAAACCCATTACTCTTCCTCCCCTAATCTTCATCATGATTTTTTTCCTCACACCTCCTTATTCTTCTGACAGCATGACTATCTGTGTGTGATGCTTGGGCAGGGGAATAAAAACCTCTGAGTGCACCTTTAGGGGGAAAAAGAAATTGGAATTAACTGAAGTTCAGTATTATCAGCCTACATGCCATAGGTGGCTGCAAGTCTATCAGCCCTGAGGAAAACGACTTAATAACAGCCTCATTAAGAGCATAGTCCATTACAGATAAGGGTCCCCCTGAGACTCGCTAATTAAAAGCAAAGGGGGGTTTCAGAGTGGGCAAATTGGACACAGTCAGTGAAACTTTAAGTTTTCATGGTGAAACAAAAGCCCGGCTAATCCGGCTGCCTCTTGTGTAAGGCTTTGTGTCTGCCCTGATGCACCTTACCAGGGTGCTTCAGGTATTTCTCACTGCTGGCCATATTAAGATTTAAAAAAGGGTGACTTTGCACAATGATCCTGCCAAATTAGATTGTACTCTGTGTGTGTGTGTGTGTGTGTGTGTGTGTGTGTGTGTGTGTGTGTGTGTGTGTGTGTGTGTGTGAGAGAGAGAGTGTGTGTATGAAGACGTGTTTGAATGCACACTCTTAAAAACTGGGCTTGAATGCAATTGCCCACTTGGTGGCAGAAGAGCTCTACTGTGCTGCACACACCTCTCTTTGTCGTTCCCTCCCTGTGAAGCAGGAGACAGGGAAAAAAAAGAAGAAAAAAAAAAACAAGAACTTGTGCACCGACACAGGAAATCAGTTGTAGATGTCATGACTATCACACTGGTTCTGCACAGACTGACATACCCACGCTGCTGTTTTCAGTATGTCAAATGAGTTGATGATGTATTGCAGAGGAAGACATTGAAATGTTCCGATTGGGACTTCATGACAAAATGTTAGGAGCCCGTAGATGCAGTCGTGCCTTGAATGACATCCTGGTTTCAGAGAGGTATTCTGTCTCATGTGGGTGCTGGTGTCTAGATCTTTGTGAATGTTAGTTCTTGAATTAATCCTAGAGGTTCTTCAAGTGGAGAGGTAATGACTGTAGTTAACTCTCATGTTGCCTTTGAAGAGCAAATACATTAAGGATTGCAGCTAAAGAATGTTTTCAGCAATGGTGCTGGGCAGGGTTAAAAGTATTCCTCCATTACTTGAAACCACAAGTTATCTGTGTCATCTGTTAAAAGCATGTTTGATCATAAAGCAGCCCATTTAGGCCACTGAAGGAGGAAGGAAATTATTAGGTTTATAGAAACTGTGTCGCCCATCAACATTCCGCATCTCCTCCTGGTGTCATGTTGTTGAATCGCTTCAAAGTTATTCTTTGTTGTTCCGCAAACAAAAAAAAAGCCCTACCTCAGTGAATTTTATGTTGGGGGATTGAATGCTTCTGAAATTACTTTCATCCTTGAAAAGGGGAAAGAATAAGTGACTGTCAGGAAATATTCTGTTTGGCGGCCCACATGTGTGTGGCATGCCATCCTCTTTGGAAACAAACATGCATGCCTAATAGAAAGGCTCCAGCAAGCAGAAAATACATTTCCTGCTCTATGCACTCCAGTTGTCTCTGGTTTCATCGTTATCCATTTCAGTGCTGCCGCTGGTACTGTCATTGATAGTAAGGGCAAGGACTGTTCATACACAAACCATTTCTCTTCTGGGAAGAATTGATTTAATGACAACATCCAGTGGCCGCAATCGATGGGGCAGAGGGAAAGGTACATTATGAGGAAAGGAAGACAGATAATGGAGGATCACAGAGCCATTTCCATCACTCTAACCAGTATCCTTGAACACTCCTCCCCCTCTTATTCCAAAAGGGCCCAGTAGAACAGGACAGTGTCTGAACTTGTCTCATTTCCTTGCCACTATCGTCACACTCTCCTTACCTTTGAATTGCTTGCTCCTTGCCACACTGAACCAACCACTACTATATGATAACCATTTCAGTTTACAGCCCCACTGTCTCACCCCACGTGGATGCTAAGCTAGCTGCTGTGGTTAGATATGAGGAGATGCTATTGTTTTCGCCTCAGCTCAAGCCGCCCAGCCAGCCTCAAGATCCAGCTGCATCTCAGCTGTAGAGGTGAACAGCCTCTCTCTCTCTCTCGTATCTGCACGTAAGGACGACACCCACACTAAGCACATTTGATGAGCTGTCTCATCAAACTAAGGAGACCTAATTCTTCTCACAGTGTACAGATACATTGTGTGGCCCACACCCACCATGATGTTGTGAGCTACAAAAAGCTTCATGATAATGAGTGTCACTGCAGAGCTTTTTTTTTTTTCCGCTTGCCCCAGATATGATGATTTCTATTTTTATATCCTTTACAGTGTTGTAAAAACTACTAAACACATTATTTTTTTATCCTCTGTATTCTCAGCTTACTCAGGGAATATATACTGAAGTGTCACATTGTGATAGAAAGCTATGTTAAAGTCTGGATGATTGTGCTTTGAAAAATAAACTAAAAGAATATCCTGCCAGGCCATGACAGCACAGATACTGGACATAAATTAAAACAAAACTAACTTACTATACCATACTGTTCATTCCAGTTTATTTAGGTGAGGACGCTAGTCTAGGATTTCTCACCTGAGACAGGTGGCCCTGAAGCCTCGATCCCTCACAGCAGGGGTCAGGTGACATGTTGTTTTTAGTCCCTACCTATGAACAACCAACAGAGCACTGCCCGAGGACCTGAAGCTGTGCTCCAGCTCCTGATGGGTCAAAACCTCTGAGAGAGCTGGAAGTGAGGCCTGGACACACCGTCAGCTGTCAGTATATTCTCAGCTATAAAACTGAAAGGCAACACATGTGACGGGATAAGAGCGATGTGCTCCCTCGTGTTAAAGTTTTAAATCCTTGAGATTTTCCTCATCCAGTAAACCGTGCTCAACGATCTGCAGCACCTGAGGAAAATCCTGCCTATTGTGGAGAAGAATAGCATGGGGTGCATTACAATATACATTTAACATTGCTTTATCAACCCACTCACATTGACATGCAAATTCCCTGCCATTATTTTAGCAGTGACTGTAATTCATGGAAACCTTGCAGTACAACTGAAAAGTCAGAGATGTCATTATCAGCGGTCAAGCACAGTAATAACTCCACAGTGTGACTGCTTCTGCTTAATGAACAAGCCCGGACTGCCTACAGTTCCTCGCCTGGCTCTTCACTTCTTGTTGAAAATGAACGACTTCCAGATGACAATCACTTACTGCATATAACATCCCTAAAGGTGAGCCATCATACTTGTGATTTATGGGCAGCTGATAGTTCTTTACCTCTAAACAGTGGCTATCTGAGAACTCCACACAATCAGCACTCTTGTCCTGATTAAGATTCATTTGTTTTTTTTACATTGTTTTTTCCTCAAAACTAAAAATTGCATCTGAACATTGTTCCGATAAGAGAGAGGTGACTGGACACAGCCTTCCTGATATGTAATAACATTGGAGTGCTTGTCAGAATGCATAAAATCCATCATCTGTCTGTGCTCGCAGCCTCGATAACCTCTAAAAACATCCACTGCCTCTTTCTGTGTCACATGACATCACACAGTTTCACATTTCAGAAAAACGCAGAGTAATATTCCAAACTTTCCTCAAGTCTTGGCTGGTGAAAAGCTGCCATTGGCTGCAGTGGTGGTGTGTCTCTTCCCTTTATATTCCCTGAGCGCTGGGGAGCCCAGGTGTTGGCAGTGAGCAGCTTGCGTGGCAGCAAAGTGATATTTTGATGAGAAGACAGTCAGCTCGCTTTGCAATTCTGCTGCACGGCACAGCATTGTGGCCCTGGCACTCCGGTGGGACAGGCAGCTCCTTGGGTCTACACAGCTGGCAGCGGTGCCTGCCAACTGCGCCAGCTCCCCATCACAGATGTTCATGCAGCCACCGCATTGGCAACATCGAGCCCTTTGTGTTGACCTTATTCACAAACGCAGCTACCCATGGATGAAGAGTGGAACTGCAGCCATCAGTGAACCTGTTAAATGAATATACTGAGGTTATAGGAGATTAGCTTGTTGGGTAATATTAAGTGAAGAGGACACTGCAAATGGCAGGAGATGCTACGTCTTTCTGTTTATGATCGTCTCGGCCGTTGGGATCATTGTGTTCCTGATGGCTCAGCAGACAAACTGTCTAATTCCCCAAATTAACAACTACATGAATCAGCAAGTTGCTTCATTTGGCTGATGTATAGAAAGTGTACAGTATTAGGGTATAGTATATAAGGTGAGAGGACAACAGCTAATTATTGTTTTTAGAATAAACCCCTAATCATTTGTTGTACGTCTATAAGTTGTGAGTTGTGAGTGTTTTTTAGATCTTGTTTAATTTGAATTAGGCCTAAATAAAAAGGTAAAGCTGTGCTGTGGGTCACAAGAAAAACAGCTAAGAGCGTCATGAAAATAAATAATATTATATTATATACTATATTAAAATATATGTCATTGAAGGAGCTGAAGGTAGGGGCTGTTTCAAAAGTGCATCCATGCTAATGGTCTAAGGGAGCTTTTCACATTTTTAAACTGATATTACAAACAAAATGTATTTTCCTCTGGACTTTTTTTGTCAATAGCTTTCTGATTTTCATCCTAGACCTCCAGATGTCTTTAAGATCCCCCCATTATAAACTCAACCTCCAGCCTTTTTAAGAAAATCATGCAATATGGCGCAGTGTAATTCTGACTTGGTTTTCTTTTGTTCTGATTTGACCTGATTATACCTAAACCTTCAACGGGTCAGCAGCTTTTAGACTTTCTGTTTTTTTTTTCTTTTTTTTCTAAATTGGCTTTGAATAAAGACCATATTTTATTATGTAGGCTATATAATGGCAGTAGAAAACAATTTAGTGTAGAAATGTCAGAGTAAGTCACTCCCACCTTTGGCACAATCTGAATACTGATACAAATACAGTGACATATACATATACAGATACGCAGAGTAGCTGGACTGGTGCAGCAAGACCTCATATCTCCTCAGTATTTACTGTCCCACCTCAACTGGTAAATACAGTAGGTCTCCTAACATCATCATTTGTGTCTTACTGTAAGAGAAGGGACGCTTTGTGTTGTATCTTCACAGCCCTCACTGCATGTGAGCTTGAAAATGTGTTTTTCACAGCATGATGCCCTTGATAATTACTCGACAATGAGAGAGATCAATTTTAAAAATGCATCTGATGGTGGTGGGATTACAGGATCTATTATTAGTGAACAGCTGTCATTTTCCAGTGGTTGAAATTCTTGTTTGTTGAAGGAGTTTCGAGGGGAGACACACACACCATCACTACCCCTATAGTCAAAACCACCACCGCTATCCCCCGCACCACCCAGAGTGCCTCCAATCTCATATGCACCGAGGCAGACGCAATTATTTTCACAGAGATAGAGGGAAATGTCATCAGGACTCTCCAAAAGCCTCCACATTCTGTCACCTTCTCCTCTTTTTTCTCATTTCCATGATTCCCTTTATCAATTAAGTCTGCTCTCAAGATTGTCTCCGGCAATTTCATTACAGTCAATTAGCCTGGAGAGAGGGAGTGAGAAAGAGGAGAGCTTTCTAGTCAGCGAGGGAGCTGCAGACGAACAACATGCATCTCAGCCCCTGCATACCAAACAGCGACAGCGGGAGGCTACTGGCCAAAAGGCCCTCAGACTAGCCGAGGACATTTACCTCTCTCAAGACTAATAATGTTTCTGAGATGTTCAGTGGAGACTGCAGAGACACACTGCTGGGCCTTTGTGCCTACATAGATTTATATAAAGAAAGTTGTGATGGACACGTTGCTGACCGCAAATGTAGCAGCTGTGAAATCTCCTCCTCTGTTGGATGGTGTAACACCAGCCTAAATCAGCATTCAGACATGTGCAGTGGGTAGCGACAAAGCTCAAGGGAGAATATTCAATAAATTAAAAAAAAAAAAAATTTATGGAGACAGATTTTTGTGATCTGTCAGCACTGTAGTATGCATAGAGCAGCATTCCCATTCATTTGACTGCTGCGATCGAGAGGCAATTAATAACCAACATAGAGTGGCAATCTCAGAGATTTTCATTCAAATAAATGTCTGTTAAAGGAGCTATATGTACGTTTCATTATCGCTACATAGCTAATATTAGCATTAACACACCAATAGCATTAACACACCAACAGCTATCTAGAGAGGTGGAAAGCAACACCAGTGTTAACTCTTGCCTCTTGTCTCTCAAGGGCATATTACAACCTCTTGTCTTGTAAACGCAACAGTGGCTGAAGTTCTTGCCATGCGACAATCACCACCACCTCCACCAGCAGGAAACCACGTTTGAAGAGAAAACTACAAGTAGGGACATTTCAGGACATCAACCTATGGGCAGTGGGTGTATGTACCAGCCAATAACACCACAGGGTGTGAGGGCGGGATTCTATAAAAATGTTGCATCCAGATTACATCACTGTCTCCGTCTCTCTTGTCTCCTCTCTGTCTGTGTCATGGATGTATAAAGAGCAGCAGGTCTGTTTGTCTGATTCACCGAACTGCACTCACATAAAATCCAGGGTGGCACCTTCCTGCAGGGCTGTGAGGAGTTGTGGCTGTGTTTATACTTAAGAATGTAACTGCTGTGAAACAATCAGAAAATAACATTTTATTTGCTTGATTCACTGCTTTGTTCTCGGTATGTTTATATATTTTCAGTGTTATGACCACAGACTGTGCTCACAGACTGATGGAAAAAGTCCAATTGTTGCCTGACTCCTAATTTAAAATGACAATAGTTTGACTACAATATGTCTCTGTACACATGTGAGTCACATGATTGGACTAACTATTAAAGTCTTGGCTCATAGTGAGAATCATTTAACATTTTAATACCGATATTAAAGCATTTAATGAATGCTTCATAAGACACCATAACAAAGTATATTTTAGTTGCAGGCAGATGTATGGACACTTTTAAGAGTTTATTCATGCATATAGCAAACTGCGTCAGAACTCATTTGGTTAAACATCCATGATGGTGTATGAACAGTGAATGTGTCCATGAGTGCTGAACACAAGTATTAATACTTCAGAACTCACATGTGAATGGTCTGCGCATGTGTATAAAGAGGCTAGAAATGCTTTACAACACACTGTAAGAATTGTGTGTGTGTGTGTGTGTGTGTGTGTGTGTGTGTGTGTGTGTGTGTAATCATACAGCTACATTATACAGCCCTGTTAAGCATGCATGATTTGTTGATACATCATTTATAGAAGCTTCAGCTTCAGAAGAGAAGTTACAAAATGATCTTAGCTTTAAAATGTCCTTATATTTGCATATAAATTCATTACAGCATGTTACAGTCCATGTATTAAAGGTTTATATATTGCTTATAAATGTTAACGTTCTCAATTGACTCAGCTCTGTAACTGCACCACCTCTAATCTTTGCTCTGCATTTACTCTGAACAGTTACGGTTGAAATTCTATTCAGCTTCCATGAATAAAAGAATTTACTTGTGACTGCAACATTCATCCACAGTGTTTTCTAGGTCATATTAGCCTAGATGTTGGAATGAAATGAGTATCACCTCTGTGTGGTACATTGGGTATAACCAGGGCATCCCCTTTAATGACATCAAAACATATGGCCAAGCTGCAGCTGGCTAACTCTCCCGCAGCAGATCAGCCTGCCAGAACTCCTGGGAATTCAGATGGGTTCTTGAGGGAGTAGCCAACATATGCCTGACTATGCAGTTTACTGCAACATTACCTGTATTCTGTTTTGGTATCATGCTGTCCTTGCAGTGGGTAGACCTGCTGTTGCTGTGCTGTTGCAGTATGAATTCTATGCAGGGCGGTCTTCAGATAAAAATATCTTAACATGACTGTAATTGCCAAAGAAGTAAGAAAATAATTGTTTTTCAACATTGTAGGTTGGATCAGCTGAGAGTTGTATAATGAAAAGTATTTTTCAGCAAAGTTGCAGCTTTCCAGTTCAGATTTTAGCTGAAAGGTAGGCAACAGAGTTGTTCTCTGTAGTTTATGGATTTGCAGGTTGAATGAAAAACAGCCTTTCCTGTTGTAATTAATTAAAAAAAATCAACTCTTCAAACCTTGAATAAATTGCTAATAAAATCAATGTAAAATTACTTTGGTACATTTATGCCTTTGTCAACACATTTATTAACAGATTCATGACGAGGTACAGTGCCCTCATTTGCCACATGCTTCATGTGAATAGCATACTTTTCTTATTTCTCAAAGAGGCTGTGGCTGGTGGACTGTGCTGCATCATGCAGCTTCTCACCCACACAGCAATAACAGGAGTGATATATGGCCCCACTGAGAGGGTATATTAAACCTACATTTTAGTACCACGAACAATGAGTTGTAGTGTTGACGTCAACCTGCCACATGGGTATCATCTGGGCTGTCTGTCTCATCTTCCACACAAACACAGCATCTCAAGAGCAAGAAGTTTACAGAAACATCAGATTCCTCCTACATAATAGATGATCTGATTAGATTTGGGAGCACCTTGCTGCATTAGTTTACATATAAATTAGAAAAAATAGATTTTCTTCAATATTTTAAGATGTGACATTATATTATCCCACCTGAGTGATGTGAAGACAGGAGTGCTGACATAGATACTTTCTTATTGCAATGCATTAATCAGATCAATGAATGAATGCTATGTTTTATTTACTGTGATTATAAGAGAGCATGTGTGCAACACATGTTACATGATTTATAACCTTGAGTGGTTATATATATATATATATATATGTATATATATATATTTAGAGAGCGAGAGAGAGAGAGAGAGAGCGAGAGAGAGAGAATGAATATATAGATGAAGCAGATTAAAGGTCCCCCTAGATTTTAATATGGAGAAACTTTGCAGCAATTTCAATTCATTCCAGAAGAATAATGAAAGATTTACCAAAATAAAGCCCCCTTTATATCTGAGTTTAACTTTGGTTAACTTTGAACAACAAATTTGCACCACTGACCAACAGCAAGTCATCTTAATGGTGCTTATCTTTGAAGGAACAGAGATAGTTTCTGAAATGGAGGAAGATAGAGATTATTCACATTTGTTTAACCTCTGAGTATTAACTGCTCCACCACAAAAGAGCAGTGGTTTACAGGCATTAAGACAGGAATCGATGGCACATCTTTTGAATGAACTGTGTTAAGATCTTTATTTTGACTCTTCTCTTTTTTATTGAACAAAATTATGTACAACAGTGAAAAGAAAAAATAAATCCTGGGGGCAGTGATAGGAACAGTAGAAAGTAAACACAGATCATTTTGCCTGGTCAGCTACAGAGTTCACAGATAAATTGCCAGTTACAGCTCTTCACCAGCTACCCCTGTGGTTAGTCACGATGTCACCAGAGACAAGATGTGCAGATTAATTTCACTGGATCGGTCTCTGGTGTGACCAGGCCTTAACTGTTTTCACAGGCTTTAGCCTCTTGTCTAAGGTCTTGTTTGATGTAGCTTTTCTTGCACACGCACACGCACACACACACACACACACACACACACACACACACACACACACACACACACACACACACACACACACTCACAGGACTTGGTTTCTCTTCTGTTTGTCTGTCTTGTTAAAACATAGTCCTGGAAATTAATGAAGAAGCCCATCATTTTACACAATATGAAGAACTAATGAGACATGACAAGTACACTTTCCCTCACATCTGCAGGCCGGCCAAGCTGACATGTTGACCATAACTTAATAGTGAAGGTGACTGTTTCCACTTGGAGTTGTATGGACCAGCTTCATCTGCATCTACTTGACTGCTTGAGTGTAACACAGACTCGTCTCTCTCACTATTTCCACTTCAGGCTCAGTGTGTGTCCATACGTGCCTCGCTCAGTAGGAATGGTTTGATTTCTGAAATTAGACACACCTCTGCACTGGGCTGTTGTTTGCTAGAGGCAAATGTGTCTTGAAAGGGCCTACGAACAAACCAACTTCAACATCTTCAAATGATGTGTAAGGTGTGATATCTTGTGTGTGGATTTGCACTTACTCATCTGAACAACTGTGAAATCACAAAGCTGCTCATGCTGCATCCTTCACTGCCATTGAGTGTGGGTAGCCATTTCTCTCATAAGTAATGCAGAACTAAGTGAATCCTTCAAGCCTCAGGTTTGACAGCAGCAGCTGCTTAAAAAGATTGCCAAAAGTTTTCATGGATACGCTTCTCTCGCTGAGACAAGCCAACAAACCAAACTGATAGTGTTTGAGGTCTTTTCAAAGGGTCAACATGAGTGCAAGTGAAGAGAAAATTGGTGTGAAAATTGAAATGGCAGGGCATCAATTCTTCCAATGAAAATGATTTTGTCACAATTTGGTCTGGAGCTTGTCTGTTCAAGATATGTCTGCAAATGGAATGGGGCCCATTTTAAGGAACGGTAGCGGCGTGTTTACATCAGTCATCAGTGTTGCTCTGTGCTCCTTTGCCCCCTCTTAGCATTTCTGCAAAGGTGCCAGTTTGTTGGATTGCAGTCAGAGACACAAGGAGGCAGTTTCTGCCCACCATCATCACCGCCAGCACCACCAAAACCTTCAACACCTTCAACACCCACCTCCAGTCAACATCACTCAAGTTCTCCTCATGAATATCCACACTCTTCTCTGTTTCTTCTCCCAATGTTCACACAGATTATGCATCAACTTTTTAATTGATCCCTCTGGGGTGGGATTCTCACAGTTGGGGAGACTTACACAATTGTATGAACCTCGATCCTGTGATTTCTAAGCGAACACAGCGTTTTGAATACATAGCTCCAGGCAGCATTAATTGGTTCTACACTGCAGAAACCTTCAGTAGAAGATGGGACGTTTGTGCATTGATTTGAGTATCGTAAGTACAGGAGCTGAGCACAGGACATTTAGTGTGTTTAAGATGAAGGCACATTCAGGTATTTTTGCAGTATCCCTGTTAGTGTTTTAGGTTTTTGTGCAGCTAATCTAGGACGGTAAACAAATCCAAATACATAAGCAACAATGAACAAATTAGAACAGCTGCTTATGAGCTGGGATCTTACCTCATAATCAGATAGATTCATAGTTTTTCTGCAGTATCACAGTGATGCAGGTGAGCGTGAAAGGAACAGGAAGCAGCCAGAGCAGCAGGACTTTCCATGATGCAGATTTGCTAAAATGACAAGTTAAGTTTAATATTGAAGTCAATAACTTTTCATCAGGTTTCACTCATGAGAGTGGGCTTTTCAGTGTGTGCAGAATGAAGTTTGACTGACATTGCACAGCTGTTATTTTTTACATGATGATCTCATACAGAAGCTCAGCACTGAGCGTGACTTGACAGTAGATGGGAGCTGAGGAGCTGAATTTAATTCTCTCTCTCTCTCTCTCTCTCTCTCAGTATGATGCAAAGCAAGTCATACTATTGCTGTAAAACCGCTTCTATTTCAGGCATTTATTTACACTTACAAACTTTTATTGAGACTCAGTTTAGGCTTTTGTTGGAAGTGTGGCTCAAATACAATCCACACGATCCCATTATTATTTGAAAAAGAAAATGGTTAAAATAGGATGTTATTTTGCATTTTAGAGTAACTACACTTATACAACATATACGTATATATATATATATGGGGAGGATAAAAGGAAAAACAAAGTAACACAGAAAATGAAGGCGTCAATACAATTTCAAAACTTACACTGATAGACATTATATCAGATGATAGCATTGTTCTACAGGTTTCAGATACCTGTCTGTGATTTATTCTGATCTTCTGTCACCGGTGATCAGATGAAGCAGAACTGAGCAGAGTGGTAAATCCAGCAGGAGTCAAACTAGGTTCGTCCACAACTGCTCGCTTAATTTAGTTGTGGATCTGTAGGAGTCAGATTCCTGCTCCAAAAACTGTGACAGCATTAGAATCATACTCAGACAAGAACAACCAGGTTTCTCTGTAAATAAATATAAATATAAATGTCATCTCCTAAATATGATAAAAATCAGTGCAGGATTTAGGACCTAGTATGTATTTAAACACTCAAGACACTTGAACCTCTCAAGTTATTTTCATTAAGATGTGGGTATAGAGGGCTTTGACTCAGGTCCTCATGTCCTGCCTGATATGTCCGCAGCATGTGCAGTGTGTCGGTAGGTAAAGGAGCTTGTGTATGCCCTTTTCCCTGACTATGACTCATCATCGGTGCCTTTAAACTCTCTACGTCCCTCTGGGGAATTAAATGTCCTCATCCTTGTCTCCGGACTTTTGGAGAGCAGATGATCCTCATTAAAGGTATCCAGATGGAGGACATGTGTCTCTGCAGTCTCTTCTGCCCTCACTCTAAGAAAACCAATCTGACAAATCCTCTTATAAAGATATCATTCCCCTGCCATCCCATCCCGCTCCCTGTTCTCATCAGACACCAACTCTTGATTCGTCCTTCCTTGTTTGCACACAGCATTGATCAGGTGAAAGCTGCAGTGACACTAGGATAGGCAGCGTGGATGAGTTGTAATAAATGATGAATATCCTTTGCTGAGCATTTTTGCTGGGACCTGACACATGAGGTATGGCGATCGCCCTTAATATCATCTCCCCGGCATGCAAATGAAGGGTCAGGCTGCCATCCCATCAACCACAATAATTGAACTGTCATCCAAATCCACCATGTTCCCCCACTTCTCTCCCTGTATCTCCCCTTCTTATATATTTCATGAAATTTTCATCAGTTCAAGTGGAGAGTTATTTCCTGTCTTCATTTACTCTGCTAACCTGAATGCTGTCGAAGACTTCACTGACAGCCACCACCATGTTTCATCAGATGAAAGCTGCGTGTTGATGAAAGAGCAGTTCAGCAGAGATCAAGGAACTTGACCTTTAAATGTGAACAAATGACAGCACACCTGTTTTTATTCACGTCCTGATGTTTAAACCCAACTCTGCTGCTCCGCTGATGCCTCACACAGATCACAGCTGTTCTCTGCTCCTGGCTCAGAGTGTGGGTGGCACCTCAAGGTAACCGATTCACCGGCTGCTGCTGCGGTGGATCAATTTAGTGCGATAACATCGTGATGCAAAGGCAGAATCTGAATTCCTTTGGAAAATATTCACTGTCAAGGAACTGTATTTCTCCTCAGCATAGAGGGAGTCGGTGTAGCAGCTCCATCCTGCTGCCTGTGCTACACGCTGTATCCTTTAATAAACACGTCTAATGGTGCGGTTGTGAAACTGTAGATTAGTGTGTACCTGTGATCTCATCAATCTCAAAAGCTACGCCCTCCGCTGGGCAAAACCAGTGAGTTTGTGATGCCGTAGCTCTGCAGGTTTCTGTTTAGTGGTAAGTTTGTTTAGCTGTTTCACCACGCAGTCATTTCCTGTCACTAAAAGAACAGTGACTTTTGACATTTTCTGCCCAGATTTCTGTTACAATGTGCACTGAGCTCAGTGGTCTAAGCTGCTGCTACTCGTTTCTATTGTAAGAAATCACCTTCAACAGCTCCTCCAGCCTGAACAACCACACAGGTCGTTTTTCTTCAAACCTCTGATAAAACCCATAGGTGTGTCTCCTGGAAGGTGCACCAGACCTTGGTTGTCATAGTTACAATAATAAACACACGGACTGTACCAAGAGCGTATCTACTGTTGTTGCCATGGTTATGAAAATAACAGTCATGGCTTGGTTAGGTTAAGGAAATCATGGTGATTTGGGTTCAAATAAGTACTTTCTCAACGTTAAATGATCTTTGTTGTCATGGTTACAATAATAACAACATGGTTAACTTTGTTGAATGGTCGTGGATGATAAAAACAACATAAACTGCTACTTACCATGGGAATTGAACCCAGCTCTCCTGTGTCATATTCCTGTGTTTTGTTGACCCATCCACCCACCACAACCTCCTATTACAGTGGACTTTGTCTCTATAAACTACGTCGCCGCACTTTTCCCTTTGCTCCTGTCATAATTACTACAACCACTAGATGTCGCCTAGCAACAAAACATAACATAACTCATAATAACCTGCCGCAAAATAAATCCTCCTTCAAATGACCTGAAGCTCAAACACTTGGAAGAAAAAGCACAACAGAGAATCTGAACATAATTTTTAGAAGAAACTAAAAATTCCCAGAGGCCTTTAAAGTCAAAAACTATTTCTGAAGCTACTTTCTGAATGTATTTGTATTGCATTGTGTATAAAATATACTTGCAATGCAAAACAACTTCAGAATTTACGTTATCAGTTTCAAGTGCTGGACTGGGTGACAGAGTGCTAAGACTAAATAGAAAACATAGTTACCTTAGAGAGATTTTTACATTACAACTTGGTGTAGATGACAATGAGGAACAAACTCTGTCTCAGTGTTTATCTACACATATCTGCATGCACAAACATTTATGCATAACTGCGCATGCAAAACATTCATCATGGATGTACATATGCACAGATTTGAGTTTGCCAAAAAAAAAAAAAAAAATCAGGGTGGGAAATCATTCTTTGGGGATTTGAGTTTTCATACACCACCCCTGCCAAATGTTGTAGCACAAAATGAAGTTCAGTTCAGTTTTAAATGGATTTTATTTCATCTCGGAGCACATTCACTGGAGACTTTAGAAAGAGAAAGAGAGAGAGAGAGAGAAACAAAATCAAGGTGAACTTCAAAACATCTATTTTTCCCTGATATTCTGTAATGAGAATAAACCTTGGGATTTCACAAAGGCTTATAAAACTTGAATGTTTGGAAGGCGGGTTGTGTTTGAATGCTCCTATTCATCTTAACACAGTTTACTTATACCTCTGCACTCCTTGATATCAACCTCTCCAGTGGGTAATAGACAACTTGATTGTTATCATAGTCTCATGTAAATCATGCAAATGGGGCCAGTTACTTAGTGCATCAAAGAAAATTAGGACAACAATGCCACCAACCCCTGTACATCAATTTGCTAGGAAAGAACTTTAGGAGCCACAGTAAATGCCACATGTGGAAGACAGACAGCAAGATGCAGGAGGTAAACACTCACAAGAAGAGCTCTTGACACCAGAGTGTGTTGGAGAGGTACAGTATCACCTCACTCAGTTTGATCACAATTACAGGTCACGTAAACACCCAACGCTGGCAGTGGGCAGATTAGCAGTGAGAGACAGGGAGAGGAGGGAGAGAGAGTGATTATTAAACAGAAAGAAATATGCCTTCATATAAACATGTAATGAGTTATTTAAAGTCCACAGGCAGCAGTTTTCTTGACATCCCCCAGCTCCCTGCTTATTTCCATTAATCCTCAGCCCTCAGCCTGAAAAAGAAAAACATCTAGGATCTGCTCAGACTGGTTAACAAAAGAAACACCATCAAACTGCTGTTAAATTATGGATTTTTATGATTATGATGGGAGGCTCTGTAATTATTGCTATAGACAGCCCCTCTGGTGGACTCAGTCCCATTACTATCTGTTTTTTTTTAAGAACTATTATGTTTTAGTTCTCCCTGTCTCATCGTCCTCTGTTTTCTTTCAAATTCACATCACAAGAGCAAAGACTTATTTTACCACAAGTCTCAAGTCTCGCTCTCAGTTTAGGCCTTGTAAGTGTCAGTACTAAGAACCTTCAGTTATTTTTATTATTCTTTTTTTTCTTTTGCTTAGAGATCATCAGCCACATTTAAAGTTATATAATTTTTCCATATTGAAATGTCTGAAAAAAAAAACTGGTAATATCCTCTGTGCTCATGTACCAGTGCTGTGGTTGTCTGCCGGAAGCTCAGAATTGACTTTTATCCAGTAATTCACATTTTTAGCATATACTTTTTACAGCTTGGTCATTTTCAACTATATATTTGTTATATTGTTGTCATCAGATGTCTGGATCTTAAATTATCAGAAAAATAAGCTGAGTAAATATTAGCTCAGCTCCCAGCTGTTTCGAGAGTGAAACTGCTTAATTTATTCACTGGTTTGGAGAGGAGGAGACCTCTGCAGATAATTCAGCTCCAGGTAAAAACCTCCTGAAACACTAACACTGAAGGAATCCAAACCAGCAATGGTAGTGAAGACAACAACTCCCATGATCCCACGCTATGTCATGACATCACCCAACGCCACCTTTTGTTATTACTTTTATTGAGAGACCCCCTAGCGGCAGCAGTTACAGACTGTGCCTTTAAACACTGCATCTTTTATTGTTATAATCCTCTCATAGGTCGTCTGACCTGCAAGAGTTGGAGTCAGGTTGCTTTACTTCCTGATGTAGATGCTGATGTGAATCAGATAATACACTCCTGTCAGAGGAGGATATACTGCCAAGACTGGATTCAGGAGAAATGTCAGCGTGATAGATGCCTACAGTCTGTCATTAAAAGACTTCAAAACTTGGCGGGGTCCCAAGGCTGGGCCATGTGTCTCCATGGTGCCCTGCAGAGCTGCCCACATTACCCCAGCAACGAGTCAGGGTGGAAGATGGATGCGAACGTCATGGCGCTCGCTGTCGTACAGAGCATACCATTTGACCAGGGAGGAGGGTAGGGTGTGTGTTGGGGGAGTCAGTCCAGGTCTGTGCTGCCCACAGCTTTTGTATGTCTGTCTCATTTCACAATTCATCAGCCGAGCGTGACTGTCAGGCGAGCCTTCAGCTCTAGCGATCCATCAGGACCTGCCATCCAGCCATCACAACTGAGAGATGAGGCCCGAGCATTCGAATTCCATTAGCCCCATCAGCCTCGGCTATACCACCAGGCAGCCCACTCAGCCAGCCAGCACCTTGTTCGGGACTCAAAAGATAATAAAAACGTATCAGCGAATCAGAAACAGCTCCCGTCTCCCTCCATCTGCTGCCACTCCCTCCGACTTGTGTGGGATACACTGCTGTATTAAAGGCGCGTTGACTGACATTCCTTTTCTTTTCTGTCCTTTCACATTTTCTCTTCTATATGAAATATTTTAGCTCCTTCCAACTCCTTTCATTCTCACATCAGCCCAGCCACTTTTCTCCCGGTCTGAGAGAAATAAATAAAGAAAAAGACCCGAACTTTCAACTTGTAATCATGGGGTTGCACAGACATCAACACGTAGCTGTCAGCTGCACTTTGACACTGAGGCTATTATGATGTGAGGGTGGATTGCCTCTTCATCCTATGACGTGATGAAAAAAAAAAAAGAAAATCTGTAGTCATGATTACATGTGAGCATTTTGAGTCCTGTGGAATCATAATGGTGGTATCACAGGTAGACAAACATATAGATACTGTAAACATACTATATACTGTAAATAATAAATATTACAAATAAGACTAGGTGATTCCGTTGAAATTAAAGTATAAAGTATATTTCAATATTTATTTGATATTAATAAATAAATATTCAAATTTTTTTGCCAATACCATTTTCACAATATTGCAAATGTATGAAAAATGGCATTAGTTTCATGCAATTATCTGATTCATTGTTATATTATCTTATGACTGATTGATTATATATCATCTTATCATATAGATGTATGTAAACATAAAATATCATAAAATGAGGTAATGATATAAGTGTCTCATGTTCTAAGAATGTATTCATTGTTATGTCAAGTTTGCAGGTCCTGTGAGGCACGATAACATATTGCGCCTGTTTAATTGTGGGAAAATAGATAACCTCCTTTAAAGCTTCAGTAGGCAACAATTTTTTTGTCTTATTTTTTGAATCTGTCACTATATTCTGACAGTCAGTACATGAAGTACATAAAGTACATGAAAATCCAGCTCCTCTGGCTCCACCTACAGCTTGTAATGCTTTTTGCAAATATCCACCGCTCCAGGTTCAATACCGCCAATCAGACCCAGGGGGAGTGTTGGCTGACTGTCAATCACAGCTCAAGCACATGCTGCAGACAGGTTCACCTGGCACGCTGCCAGATGTGCCTACTACACGGCTCTTGTTTGTACCCGTCTGTCGGGGTGTAGAAGCAGCTGAGGCCCGTGCTTCGGTCTCATAACTCTGTCCACATCAGCAGGTAAAAATGTCACATTTATCAAAGTGCCAGTGCTTAAAACGCTGCAGTGAATGCTAACTGTTACTTATCGGTAACCTAGGCTATGTAAACAAGCTGTACTTTCAGAAACACTGCAGCCTAACTTTTATCCCAAAGTTGACTATTGCTAAATAGTCTTACCTAAAGTATAACGTCAATATCTAACATTATTTGAGAGTAGAATAGGCTAGTTCTTAGTTCCGTGTGTTCCATACTTCCTGAAGTCTCCCGTTGCTGTGGACACTGTGCTCATGCACCTGCATGCACACTCTCTTGCATGCATTACCTCCTCTGTAGTCGGGGGAGGGACTTGGGAGATACTTTTTGAGCTTGGCAGAGAGTGGGGGAGGTCCCTGAAACTTGTCTCTGTTCAAATTTCCTGCCTAAGTCCTGGATTTTCGTAAGCCTGCCGACTGCTGCTTTAACTGAAGGTTCAAGTTTCAAGACAGTAAACTTAATTTTTGGTTAGGCAGTTCAACTTAAAACTTTAGTTCAGGCTTTGAGTTTATCCAACCTTTTCCCGCTGTTAATTTATTACAAGTTAGAGTAACATATTATTTTAATTCAATTCAGTTTTATTTGTATAGCATCTTATCATAACATATACTATCTCAAGGCACTGTACAGAATCAGGTCAAGACCTTACAGACAGTTCCCGCCATGAGCAGCACTTATAGTTCCCGCCATGAGCAGCACTTATTGACAGTGGAGAGGAAAAACTAACTTTAACAAGAAGAAACCTCCAACAGAACCAGACTCAGGGTGGGTGGCTGTCTGCCTCGACTGGGGGAGAGAGGAGAAAGAGGGGGAGAGAGGGAGAGAAAAGAGAGACCATACTGTTGTATTCAAGCAAAGTCATACTAGTTGTTATAATTGTTAGTTGTAAGTCTAATAATAATAATAATAATAATAACCCCTGGGTATAAGTGCCAGAGTTAAAATGTGCATAGCAGTAGAAACCATACAGTTTCTACAATGAAGGCTGGCACTTAAACGACTTTCATAAATAGGCTGTGTCACTTTAAGAACATAACTTTTCTGGAGCTTGTTTGAGCTTTATGTACTTGCCTCCACATGAGCAGTTATAGACTAACCTGCTCATGTTTAGTATTTTTGTTTATCTGCCTCAAATTGGGCCATAGAGAGACACATCACGTTTATAAAATTGTGATTGGTTAAGGGGTGGGACTAACAGGTAAGGGAGAAGGAGAGCGGAGGGAGACGTGGGATGCGACCGTGGCCCTTTGCCAAGGGCCTATTTTTCCTTTTACAGTAGCGACTAGCTACAACAGTAAGCAGAGTGTTAAGCCAAGAGTTAAAGACACTGTTAGTATCCTGACTCATTTGTAAAAATGTGTTATATGGCTAAAAAGTGTTGATTATTGTACTGTGCATGAGAGTTAACTTCAGCTCCTTAGGCTGCCAGTCCGCTGCTCCACTATCCAATTAGCTTCCTTGCTAATGTTCACTAATGTTCATGGACTTCGAGACTGGAACCAATTACCACACAGCGCACCGTGTGACCGGAAAAGCACGGCTGCACCTCTGGCTCGGAGGGAGACCAACTGTTTCTTCACTGCCTCTGGGACAAAGGAGAACTTTTCTTCATTGATACTGGGACTGAGAGTGGACCATCGTCAGACATTAAAGTGAGGAGACAGTTAGCAGTATGTGCGTAATACACTGTTGAGTCGCGCTTGTGAGTAAAGAGGCTATCAGTGCCGCGAAGGTCACACGCCTCACCCAGGCTGTGATCAGGCCTGCAATGGGGCTTATTTGGTTTTGTTAATTGACAGCTTTTGTTTTTATTCTCGTGCGGGCCCACAACAGTAAAACCAGTATTTTGATGTTGTTGAATCGTGCGCTGGCTTATTAAGAGTTAATCCAGGCATTTGTGGTTAATTAAAGCTACACATTCACAGTATCATACTTAACTATTTTAGCAGTGTTTACAGTATTGACATTTAAAGGGTAGTGAAAGTGAGAGTAATTTGTGTTTAAGGAAGAGAACCTAGGGCACTGTATCTCATGGTAACTGATACGGAGAAAGCACTACATAGATATCTGCAGAATGAGGACAGAGTTCCCCCAGCAGCCTTGGTCTATCACAGCATAACTAAGGGATGGTTCAGGGCTCACCTGAGCCAACCTTAACTATAAGTTTTAAACCTAGGGTGCCTGTCTCCTGAGCCAAGACTGGGAGTGGGTGCCACAGGGGAGGAGTCTGATAGCTGAAGGCTCTGCCTCCCATTCTACTGAAAATGGAGTGTTCTGTTGGGATAATATGAGCTATTTAACATACAATGGAGCTTGGTAATGAAGGACGTTGTATGTACGGAGGAGGATTTTAAATTATTTCCTGGATTTTATAGGGAGCCGATGCTGAGAAGCTAACACAGGAGAGATATGATCTCTTCTCCTGGCTCCTGCTGCAGCATTTTGGATATGCTAGTCCATCCTGACAATACAGGATGACAGTAGTCAAGTCTAGAGATAACAAATGCATGGACTAGTTTTCAGCACAATATTGCGCAGGTGGAAGAAGGCTGTCCTAGACGCTTGCTTTATGTGTGAAGTAGAGGACATGTCCTGGTCAAAAATGACCCTGGGGTTCTTCACAGTAGAACTAGAGGCCAAGGTAAAGCCATCCAAAGTAACTATATGATTAGATAATGCTTTCTCAGGTGTTTAGGGCCACATCCAATAACTTAGTTTTGTCTGAATTCAGAAGTAAAAAATAGCTGGTCATCCAGGTCTTTATGTCTTTAAGACGTGTGTGAAGTTTGACCACCTGGTTAGTCTCATCTGGCTGCATAGATAGATACAGCTGGGTGTCATCTGCATAACAACTTGCTGGTGATATTGCCCTAAGGAAGGGTGAAAACTATTGGTCCTGGCACAGAAGAGTCATGTGTCATGTGTGCATAGAAGAGTCATTATGAACATGAACAAACTGGAATCTATCTGATAAGTCTGACTTAAACCAGTCTAGTTTGGTTCATTCAATGTCAATGACCAGTGTCTGTAATAAAATCCTGTGATGGATGGTATCAAATGCAGCACATTGTCTGAGGCCATGAGATCATCATCGGTAACTTTCACTAGTGCTGTTTCTGTGCTATGATGGACTAAATCCTGATTGAAAAGCTTCAATCAAATCATTTCTATGAAAATAATCACATGACTGGTTTACAACGACCTTCTCAAGGATTTTAGAAATAAAGGGGAGGTTAGATATAGGTCTATAGTTGTGTAAAAAAAATCTGGATCAAGAGTAGGCTTTTTAAACAGAGGCTTAATTACAGCAACTTTAAAAAAAGCTTGCAGTCCAGAGCCTGTTAGTAAAGATAAATTGATGAGATCTATTATAAATGCTCATTAACAGTAAAGCATCCTTGAACAACCTTGTTGGAATTGGGTCTAAAAGGCAGGTTGACAGTTTTGATGAAGAAACTTTTGAATTTACCTCACAGAGATCTGTAGGAGAGACTTGTATAAAAAGACGTGTAACAAATTTCAACATGTACCTTTCCTCTAATCCGAAAAAGGTTTTTCTGGAGAATTAATTTTAACCATAACACAGTGTATGCTGGGAAGTATATGCAAATAAGATAACAATGTTTCAACTTCATTTGCATGAGCTACTTCAGTGAACTCTGAAAGTGATGAATTGAGACTTGGAATGAACAAACATATCTAATTACACTAAAAATAAATGTTTAATTAATGCATGGTTTGATTTGTGCCAAAGATCAAATAAACATGTACTGAAAGTATTTTGAAAGTTTTCCTGCATTCACAGATTAAGGTTCAAAGTTATCGGAATCAGTTTTCATTGAAACAGGAGATTAGGTTGATTTGGCAGAATTTTCTAAGGCTTAACAACTTGTAATTATGCCAAACAGTATAAATTGCAGTTTGTACAGTGTGAAATGAACAGTATTAGCTACATAGCTGGAATCAATGAAAAAAAAGTAAGGTCTGCACACTGACTGGCATTTTGACCTGACTTCCTCTCTTTGCAGAAGGTTCAACTTTGATCAAAACATCTTTTCGAATAAATGTGTGACTTGGAGTCAGGTGTGAGGCTATTGAAAAAGCAGCATGAATGAAAACAAGTACTGTCTGCATGTCTGTGATGTGTGTATACTTACGCCTTTTCAGTTATGAGCATAACTGGCCAATATATTATATGAAAGCCAGAGAAATAGTTTGAAAGTGTTTAGTGTCAGTTCATTGTCTTTTCTCATGTGGATGTGAAGTGCTAAAGCAGCCTGAGCTGCTGAACCCCGGACTAGGATCAATATGTTATTTGAATTCACATACAAGCTTGTACTGAACTCCTTACATGCTTTCTTCAGAGCTGCTTTATAAAGTGTCTTTGTAATAACGTTGCAGGTAGTGGTATTATGTCAAGTACTGAAGTCAGTCCTGGGGAGCGCTGAATTGTTTGTCTTCACATGATATTAAAACTGCTTTCTAATGTTTTAGTTGGAGAGGCGCTGTCAGAGGCGTCTGTGGGCCACACTCACTGAACAGCCTGGCATCAGGGCAAGTTTCTGACTCTGAACCTTTTAACCAATCAGATAAGGCCAAATTCAGGAAGGGGTGGGGGTGAGGGGGTTGGGGCTAATGGCTAATGCTCATCTGTCTCCAGTTACAGTGAGATTCACAGAATATCTGACACATTTCTGAAAAAAAAAGAAACAGAACAGACCTGAAATGAACTTGTTCAGGGCAATCAACTCACATTTCAGAAATGACTTTGTCTTATATGTGACTTTGACCCACTTACGACTTTCCTCTACTTTCTATTATACATTGATAGGACATTGATCCAAGTAAGTAGATACCCTCCCATTTAACCAACAATACCCTGAGTGACAGGATTATGTCCTGTCACACTGCCTTCTCTTTCTTCAGCCAGCTCCAGTGTTTTCACAACACCCCGGGTTTTTTAGTAGGTAGAGAAGATGAGCAATGTTGTCTCATCTCCAGCATTGGCATCATTGCCTTTCTCCTTAATCCTTCAGGCAGTCAATTTGCAGCCAGCGAAGTGTGAAGCTCTATAATGATGGGTTATTGACCCGTTTGCTGTTTGGCAACGAGGACTGAGGCAAACTGAAAGGATAGTTCCTGTTTTTCCATGTGATATTCAGATGGCTTTCTGGTGCTGAGGGTAATGTAACTGAAATTGATAGTGTGGTTGTCTGATAATGGCCATACAAATATGAGCAAATGTTTTGCCAGCGGTAATGCATAATGAATTAAGTGTGTGTCATCTTCTCTTAAATTTTGTGTTGAAGCAATAGACATGGCCTAAATCAACACGTTGTTGATTTATGTTTTTGTTCAGTTAATTTTAAAAAGAATTATGGATTAGTTCTTTTTTTTCTCACCACCCTGTATCATGAAGCTGACTTTAGCAGTTAAAAACACAAAAACAAAGACAGTCATTCACCCTGGTTATGTGTATCTGTATAAAAATTTGCAGATCACAAATGAAGACACATTTGTAGAGGAGAAGATTAAAAAGCGACGGTGAATTTAAAAAAAAAAAAAAAAGTAATTTTTCTGGTAAATGTCTGGTTGTCAGACACATTGGCGCAATGCATTTCTCTCCATTAGACTTTCTCATTCGCTTAAAAGATTAAAGTTTTTATTTATATGGCAGAGGATATATTTCTAAATACACAGTCAAGGACACGCTGACAGCTATTTAAAAAAGTTACCATTAAATGTTGCTAAGTATCAGGAAACGCAAATGCCTGATCCAACAACAACAAAAAAAAGACATCTCAGGTCCCGTCATCTCATCTAGAAGAAATTACATAATTGAACTTTCTTAGAAAGCAAGTTTTTTTTTCTTTTGTTTTCTCTCTTTTTCTATCTCTGTCTCTCATTCCATCTCTCTCTGTTTCCCATGAGGTTCCTGCAGTTATTCATCTTGACGCGAGGGAGGGGAAGCCTCAGGGTAACACTTGACAGGGATTCCTCTCCATGATTCCTGGCATCTCTTTCCATTTCCCTGCTGTCACTGTAGGGGGATATAAGGGAGTCATAAAAGAATGCTGTCATGTCACTGTCACAAACACTGTGTGGCACCGAGACGTCCGGCACCAATGCTGACTGCGAGCAGCAGAAATGTGTTGCGTGTGTGTGTTTATGTGTGTGTCCATGTGCTGTATGTCTTTGTGGGAAATGGTTTGGGGCAAAGAGAAACTGTATTTCTGTCTTTACCTGCCAGTTTGAGTTTCATATGAAGTTGTAGTGGTACCATTAACAGGTCCTGCTCTAAACTCCTGACATAGAACCTCATTAAAATAAGGTCTCACATTTTCAGAAATGAATGTTTGTTCTGACTTGCTGTCCGAGTTGTCTTACGTCAGTTTTTTTTTTTTTTTCATTTTGACATCCTGATAAATTCAAATATGTTTAATACTGTGGTAAGTTTTTAGTTTTGGCTCATGCAAATAGTAACATTCAATGAGGCTTTTTCCGGCAGCAAACAGGAAGCAGCAAACTGAGTTTGTAGTGAGCATAGAGGCGACATAATAATGTAAAATTTCACAGAGCAAAAAAGTCTGAAAAAAACAAATTTTCTTCCATTCAAAACCTTGTGGTCCCATACATATGATGTAAATGTAATATATGACATATGACACACATGTCCCTATATCAAGAGTGATGTTGTCACCTATATTATTATCAAATATATACATGAACAAGATATATGAATATATATATATATATATATAAGTTTATGACATATATCAAATACCCATAGTAAAATTTATGTATGTACATATATTGAAAATATCTATATGATGATTTTTTACATGGTATAAAATGCTACAACCATACATGTTAATGATATATTGTATTGAATTTAAATATGCAAGTTTACTAAAACAACATACATATAGAATTTCTATATGCTTATATATATATATATATATATTTATTTATATATTTATTTATTTTTTTACATATTCTACATTTGCACATGGGCTGTGTGTGTAAAAACTCTGTGACTTATGACACATTGTCTTTAGATGTGAGCGGGAGTCTTTAGTTTTTGAACAATCTTTTTAAAGTTCTCTAGTGTACGTTAGGCAGAAGGATACTTGTAGTTTAATGCAACTTGGGCTTTACTGGGTCATTGGTTGCAGTACTCACCAAACAAAATGATGAGATCTGTGACCACCACTTTATGCCTCATCACATGAAGGACATAAATTCTGATGAACAGCTCCAATATGGATGTAATCCTCCAAACGAGCCAGCAGTTTAGCCAGATTATCTAAACCTCTCTATTTGGTGAGAATATTCAAGGGGTCGGTCATAATCCCTCACTGCACAGAAAACCTGCCACCAACACAGGAGACTCTCAGTCCAACCAGTTTAATGGTCAGTCATTGTTAGTAGTGAGCCGGCGGACCTTGAGGATTCATGAATAAAACATTGCATGTGTGTGTGGCGATCGTAGGCAGTAGCGTTATGGGGCAGACAGTCCACAGCCAACTGTGCCATATGGTGTGTCTCAGTTCATAATTGAATATCTGTTTGAAATCAAAATTCCAAGCACAACAAGCTACAGGGTATCGATGGATTCCACAGTGGCTGCGGTCTGTGTAGACGTGAGCATTGTCTGATTTACGGTTGTGTAAATGTTGAACATAGACACAATGCCTTAGGACTCTTTAGTTCATCTAAAAATGATATTGGCAAAACAGGAAAAGAACAAATGTCATTAAGTATTAATATGTTAATCTAGCAATTTTGGACAGAAGTGAGACATCATCCTGATTCCAAAGCCAAATTCTGAGAGCACTCACACCGACTCTTCTACTGTATTATATCAATATTTCTAGCAGCTTTTAATAGTCTGAAAGGCTTATTACAGAGGCTAGACCTCTGCTTCAGGAAATTGTATGAGATCCTCATGTTTCACAGTTCCTCTTCACTCGTTTCTGAGTGTCATAATTAAACCTTTTTTAACTGCTGCCTTTTTTTAAAAATTATTTTCAACCGTAAGCTTCATTTTTTTCAGGGTCCAACACTTGGTTTAATGATAAGGCAATAACCCTCAGCAACACATCCATCTATCCTTATGTGTGCACTTAGTCCCAGTGACCTTTAGCTGCTGGAGTTGTTACTTAGTGCAGGTGACTTTCCTCTGCATGGCTGCGTTCAGTGATCTGTTGTAATTCCCTCTCTGTCACCTTGACTCACCCACCTCCGTTGTCTAATAACTGCATACAGTGGGACCTGTTTCATGCAAATGGGCTCCTGCTCAGAGCTGAGATGACCGAGGAAGAGGCTCGGCTGGTATCTATTAGCCGCAGGAAACCTTTACCAAGGAAGGGACATGAAATTCAGTTAGCGACTGAGGCGGTTTCTGTGGTTGGGATGTGTCTGGAGGGGACAAACGTTCACCTTGGCCCCTCTGATCCATCTGGAATCCAAGGCTTACCACGCTCCACCATCCTGAAACATGTTCTGGTCCACATCTCTCTTTCTGACGACATATTTCACTTTGATCTCTTCAAAGAAACCCTCAACACACCCCACCATGCAACGGAATTCAAATCATTTTCAGTAATGTAGAGCAAAAAGTACAAGTCCAACCTCTAGTCTAAACAGCTTCCAAAAGAAGAAAACAAGTTTAAACAGAAAATTGTGAGATACTGGGCTGTTTAACAGTTGTCAACAAGGAATATTGACAGTGCTGTCAGGGATCATGCCAGCTCACTGGCTTGGAAGGAGCTGTGATCAACTCAGAAAAGACCAGTCTGATTATAATACAGGACTACGGGGTGTCGGACGTCACCTTGGGCTGACTTTGTTTTTGGATCGATTGCAGAGAGATTGCACATGACTTCATATTTTTAATTGAGCAGCACCATGACCTCACTCACCCAGTTGGAAATGCCAGGAGCCAGCAAAGCAGGGAAAAGGAAATAAATTGGGCCAAGGTTATAGGGAAACAGAGCATGTATTTAGTGTACTGAGAATGTGGAGGAAAAGAAAAGGGAATCAGAGAAAGTGTTCGTCTTGCCTCTGACTGCGAGTACTTGATGCTCCGTGTGTGATGCCATTGAGCTTTGACAGCCAAACCTGGTTTCTCTGTAAACGAGGCTTGTAGTGTCTTTTTCCCCTCTAAAGCTGGCTATCAGTTGCAGTACCCAGAGGTAGCTGTGCTCTGGTTTATGCATTATTACTGCCAGGGACAGTGAGGAGAGCTTGTTATCTCTGCAACATGTGTGACCTCCCCCAGGAAATTCGCCCTGTAATAGCTACAGATGATGTGTATGTTTGGGATATTAAAGTGCATCCTTGATAGTCCACTACATGCATGCTTAGTTAATGTTGGACTAAATCCTTTGTTCCCCTCTTTCTGTCCCTTATTTAATGCATAATGGCTGGAGCATATTTGTTTTGGAGGACTTTGACGTCCTCAGTAATGAGTCATTCTGTGAGTTTATTGCTTTAAATAAAATCTTGTGCTAAGATGTTGAGAGGTGGATGATTGCAGCAGTTGTCCTGCATATTTCTTATTCCTGTGTTTTCAGTGAATGTTTAGTAGAACAACATCTCATACTATCCATGCTCACTTGAACCTGACAGAGGAACCTGTAGCTCATTTTAATGTTCTTTAAATTGCATTGCCCTTGAACTGTGTCATTAGTCCTTGTCAGGCAGATGATCTCAGCAGCCATGATGTTGATATGCTTGTGGTTACAACCATTATACAGTATAATGGCTCATTTGTCTCTCATCATTTCCCATCGACTGAGATTAAGTGGTTCCCCCATGCAGTGAAATTTAGATTTGTTAGCTGAGTGGTAAAGAAAACTGGCATATTGTGTGCCATGCTGGCTGAGCTCTGAAGAGGATGTGGTTTGGAATAAAATATTAATTTTGTTTTTGACTCTTCCTGTTGTGCCTGTGTAGTCGGGTTGTTACTATTCTAACCCCGTTGTTTAAGTAATGTGGGAATATTTCACTTTTTCCACTACAAAGGCAAAGACATACTTTATTCTGATTTAAATCGTATTCAGTGAACTGGTGAATTCTGCTGAATGTTCAAATTTTCCAGCTCTTGTTTGAAAGCCCTGAAGGTCACTGAGATAAAAAAAAAAAAATAAAAATAAAAAATAAAATCTGGGGTATCTTAAATATTTTGTTGTGTCTCATGTTTATGACTTATTTATGACCAGGTAAAAAATGTTTTGCCAAGATATAAATCTTTCTAAAGTGACTTAATTTTTTTCAGCTGTATAAACAGGTTAAAAATTGGCAGGTGGAAAAAAAAGTTATAACTTTCTAAATTAACTTTTTTTCATTTGTGAAAACAGGTGTTTTTTTCCATGATTACTTTTCTAAGTTGTTTTTTTTCCATCTGTAAAAATAGGTAAAACATTTTTTTTTTCTCTCACATGTAACCTTTTGAAAAATCATTCTTAAGGCCATTTCCTAATGGCACAGCAAGTTCCAGTGTGTCATTGAAAGTTGTTAATTCATTGCACCATTGTCGGGCTTTCTCACAGAGTTAATTATGGGGACACGTTCACCGAATAATTTTCCACCTGCTAAAGAATGGACATTCAGCGAGTGAATGTGGCCACATGGTGAGCAGACTGAATGAGAAGTGAAAGGCATACAGTGAAATTATTCGAAGTAGGCATCGTCGGTCTCTAGATTAACAAAGAGAGAAGAAATTAACAATTAATGGATTTTGCCAATCAAATGCCAAAATCCAGTAGAAGGTTCAGTTGTTCATGTGCAGCAGTATTTCATAGTGAACTCCAGTATCCACTGTCCGTATGACTGGAGCTTACTTTCTAATGTGCACTGGCATGCAGTGTCAGAGTATGTTAGTGCATATTGGATTATCTTTTGGGCTGCTGCACAGGGTCCCCAGACCCACTGGGCCCCAAAAGTCTGAAGCTTACTCCATATCATATGGGTCTACATAATATGATCAATAGCAAAGTTGTTAATATTTGCACCACTGAAGCGGGATTCTGTGTCAAACCCTAGATTCAAGTTTATAATCTGTGTAGAACCTAGCTATTGATTAATCTATATTGTAAAAAAATATAGATAATTAGGTACAGATTATCCATACCTTAAGTAATGCTTGAGACTGTCTATCATTTAACACATGTACATTAGTGTTTACCCACAGCCATCCAGATTGTTGTGTCTAAACTCTCTCAGGTAAGTTAAGTAATAGCATAACTTCTGCAAAACTCTGTTTTCTATTTGCAGCCTTTGCACCGTGAAAGATGGATTTTCCCCATCTGTTGAAGGTTTTAGTCTCCTCATCCTTTGTGCATCTTGGGCCGACATCAGACATATTGTCAGAGGCGGGAATGGCTGTGCACCAGGTTCTGCTGGCCATCCCCTGCCTCTGTGTCCATATCTGAGGGCAGATAGCTGGAAGAACACTCTGGGATTGTTGTCCTTCCTGTCTGGCCACCTCTTTCATTCTTGTGTGAGTTTGTGTGTGTGTCACACACCACCAAGTGGGGCTCGCTTCAAAGAGAAACCAATGTGTTTATTTGCCAAATACTTCTGAAATATTCCTTTTCAAGATGGGCAATTATGTAGCGTGAGTATTTACAATGCATCTGTCCTTCCAGCTCAAGAAGTTGAGCAGAGTAATTATTCTCCAGATATTCAGCAGCGACTGCTTTCCTATGAAGCATTTCTTCAACAACATTAATGTCTTATGCGTCTGTACATTTTACACACACTGTGCTGCTACTGGTCTGACAATTGTTGCACTTAAAGAAGTGAAAGACTTGGTGATGTTTTCATTGCTGAGAGAATTTGTTTCAGTGGCTGTGCTGGGAGATAGCAGAGGAGTCTAGACCACACAGTTAATGTTACCAATAACAGCAGGAGGAGAAAGAATGGATGTTGCCGTGTTGAACGGCAGCACCTGCAGACAAGCTCTCTCCTCTAAATCGAGTTCAGTGAGTCTCACCGAGGACGCTTAAGACCTGTGACCTGCAGCGCAGCCTGGTATTAATCTTCTATTTTCCCCTCCTCCCTTCGGCATTTTTCTCTTAACCCTTTAGAGTTTCCTTGAAAACAAACGTTTGAAACTGTCCTGTCCAAAATGAGCCCATAGGTCATCTATGCAGCATGTTATTGTGGCCCATAGTTAGGTTTTCTTGCTAGGCGACAGCCAGTGGTCATAGTAATTATGACAGGAGCAAAGAGAAAAGTGGGGTGATGTAGTTTATAAAGACCATGTCAGGAGGAGGTTGGGGTGGATGGATGAATATGACACAGGAGAGCGGTGTTTGATTCCCATGTGAAAGTAGCAGTTTGTGTTGTTTCTATTATCTATGACTGTTCGACAAAGTTAACCACGTTGGTATTATTGTAACCATGACAACAAAGATCATCTAATGTTGAGGAAGAACTTGTTTTAACCCAAATCACCATCTTTTTCCTGAACCTAACCAAGCAATGACCGTTACTATAGTAACCATGGTGACGAAGGTAGGTATGCTGTTCTCAGTACAGTCTGTGTGTTTATTATTGTAACCAGGACAACCAGTGTCTGGTACTCTGCTGCTGTAGGGGCACTGTTTCAGGAGACACTGCTGTGGGACGAATCAGAGGGTTGAAGAAAAATGACCTATGTGGTAGTTCAGGTTGGAGGAGCTGTGAAATGTTTAGATGAAGACGGCAAAAGAGGTTCATTAGTGCATGATACTCCCTTAAAGGTAAAGGTGTCTTTTTTTTTTAATGAATTTGTTTGAACTTTTTGCACCTTCCCTTCTATCTTTTGGTGCAGAGTTCAATTTTCTCTGCTCCACACAAAATATCCAATCAATGCTCACTCCTCCTTCCGGTTGCTTTTGAGACAAGATGTCCCGGTCAGTAGCAGAAACAAGCACAGCTCCTTCTCACAGGTATCATGCAATGGGAAACCACACAGACGCCCAGGGGGCAGCCACGACTTTCTCCTATCTGACACAGACCTAATTCCTCTTCTGCTTAACGAGCCACTTGATCATCCTGCCAACTCGTGCCGCCAGATCAATTTGAGCCGAAGCAGGAAAAAGCATGGGTAACATTTCTCCCTGCTGGAGACATTTGAAGCTGCTTATCAACAATGGGCAACAGAGCAAGACAGGCACTGCTGACCCCAGTGGCCCTCGTGTAATATGGTGGACTCTGGTATGAAATGAGAGCTTGTTACGAGTGGGAATTGGGAAGGGAGGGGTTCTGTAGCTGAAGAGGATGTCAAAAGCCATTTTTCTTTCTTGTATGAAAAGAACAGGTTCTGCAGCATTTGCACTTTGTTTTGTCTAAATATTCAAGAGGAAGTAAAAAAAATCTGTATAATATTAGATTATGCCAACTTTGCTTTGAAGCATACACTCGTTCACATTGTTGTAAATAGGTCATACCTTTTTGACACGAGATAATGCTGCAGTGTTGTGCCAGCGTTTTTGCTTTTCGCATTGGGGCCTTGAATGGTCTCGTGTTCAGCTCGAGTTGGAGCGCTTTGCTGTTCAGTGAAAATGCCCAGCCTTGACCCGAAGCTTTGCAATAAGTATGGCGGCACAACTCAGCACATCAGCATTTACCTTCTGTTCTGTGGAACCAAGGTTAGCATCTCATTGGGAAGCTGTGAGATTTATCAGAGTATAGTGGGATCCACTGGAAGGTCAGCTGGGATTCGGATGCTTTGTTTGAACTTTAAGCACAGAGATATGCATTAAGGTTTACCTGCTCCCGCTGCTTTGCAGGGATCTAAAGATGGTCTCTTGAGATGCCACTTTGGTACAAAACCTGAAAAGGCATTTTTAATCAAGATTGATGGGGTTGCTCTCATATATCCAGCACTTTGCTTTCACTCTCTGAGGCTAAGATTGTGCATGTGCGCAAGTCTCTGTTATTTGCCATTTAAGTAAGATGCTTGCCTGTTTTTGTCTAGCCAATTCTTGTTTTCTGAGTTGATGAATATGAAGGAGGTGGGCGAGAATGAGGAGATTCACAGGGTTATTTTGAATTCACTGTGAATTACAAAACAGAATAAATATCTGTAGACCACAAATACTCGACATATACTGATTATAATTATTCATTCAGCTGCATTCAGCAATTGCCGTCAGCACCATTCATATGTGTTCCTTCTTCTTGCTGCAATAATTTTCAAATCAGCCGCATATCCACCTTACTTGTAATATCTCAGGGTGATTTTCTCATTAGAATCCTTCTGAACATGGTCCAACATAGTCCAGATGAGAGAAGAAAGGAGTTGATAAAAATGTTTTCCTTTTTTTTTTTTTTGCTGTGGGTCTCATTTTTCAGACTATGTATGGGATGCCCATTCTGTGTTTCTGTATGTAGCCTGAGGGAAGACACTACTCAACAAATTAAACATCAGTTGAAAAGTGTTCTGTGTAGGAAAGATGCAAAATACAACAGGTGGCCCAAATAAATTGGAAACTGGCAAGTGAGCCCATATATACATAGACTCAGGTGGTTTATCAGGAACTCCTAAATCTAAATCTAATGCAGTCTAAGACAACAGTCCTGCAATAAATCCTCTATGAAGGTTACACTGTTCACTTTGTGTGAAAACCTTTTGAAAGAGTTGTTGATTTAATAGTGGGATCATTTGATGGATGGAGTGTGGTGCTGTTGAGCTATGTTGCATTACACAGAGATGTTTCTGTTATCCAGCCTCCCCTCACTGATAGAAATGGGGTGGTGTTATATGGAATCACCTGCCCATATAACATAATACAAACCTCCCATAACATTTGGTGATTAAAGGTCCCATATTTTACACTTCTCCAGTGTTTGATTTGAAGTGTCAATATCTATTAGATTAGATATCCATTTGTGGGTTTTAAGCTCCAAAAAAAAAAACATCTGAGTGTAGTTTTAGATCTCCTCTCTCAGGCTTCTCCCTGGAGCTCTAGTGACAACAAGTCGGTGAGACTCTCACTTTATACAATATAGGATCTTAACCTTTACCTTACCTTGGACACTTTGGTCGTCACAGCTTTCAAGTGTTTGACTTCTGTCTCACTGTAGAGAAGAGACAAGAAGAAAGATTGCAGGAGTGCTACTCAAAGAACTGAAACTACCAGACATATTCAAAAAAATCATTGGAATTGTAAAAAGCAGTAATACACTGCAGCTTTAGTTCAAATCACAGAACTTGGATATGTCAGTGGATGAATAACTGCTACTGTTGTTACGATTCAGGTACTGTGAGGAGTCTGAAACTCTGAGTCCTCTCTGCAGGTCAAAGTTAGTTTGTCACAATTTCTTTCCTAATTTGTAATTCATGTTTAAGGTGGCCTAATTCATCCCACTGATGGCAACCTCATTTCCCATCTCCATCTCCACATGTATATTTGACAGGAATATCCCAAGGGAATGTTGCACCTTCAAACCTTCGTACCAAGGTCTTTTATAGGGGGCTGCAGTGATATTTGACTAACCCTCATTAGCTTGGCCTTATTTCTAAGACAGATGCCCCTTAACTGCTTTCAGCTCTTCTCCTTCAACATGTGAAAAGGATCCATTCTTGAGGGAAATTGTCACAATCTGCACTGAGGAACAGAGCATTCGAATGGTGACAAAGTCTCTTTTCTCTTTTCTTTCTCAGGCCTTATAACAGACCACATGTCTCTGGCTACAGCCCCGTCTCTGCTTTTTAGTTTGCCAAGTGTGACTTAAGTGCCACTGTCACAAATATTTGAGTGGAGCATTTGTTTGTGTCTCTGTTTCAGTCACTCATGTTAGCTAGGACTATTGCTCTCTGTCAAGATAAGTCTCTGTCTCTGGTCTCCAATCCTTGACTCCTGTGTGCACGATTGAAGCCCTCTTCACTGGCAAAGTTGATTCAAATGGGAAGCTTTATTTAGTCTGACTGCTCTTCTGTCAGGGCAGCGACTGTCACATCCTCCGTATGGTTACCTCCCACCATGATAAGGAGTTGTTAGGATGATAAGATTATAAGTTTGCTATCACTTTCTGATGAGGCACATTTATAAAGGCTTATAAGCTGTGATTAATGACTTTATGGCTGGTTAAAAATCATCACTAATTCTTTATAGATCAGCCATTAATAATAACAACACTCTTATTAACCCTTTATAACTTGTGCCCTATCAGAGTTTGTTACTTCTCAGCAAGAATCACTGTTTTCACTGTGAGAATGCTTACCTCCATCTACCCCAACTGCTGTCTGAGAGTTTACTTCATGTCCCCTGTCAATGCTAATTATGCCCCTTCTGTCTACTTTATTGAAAGCACTCAGTTTAAAAAAAGGTTAAATTGTTCTTTAATACAGCTGTCACAAAGCAATCATCTGTTGTTTATGTGTAAATCTCTTTAGATGAGAGGTGACTGCAAACAGCTGATGGTTCAAAAACCAATCAGGAATGGAGGTGTATTGTTAAGTTTGTATTAGCTAGAGAGCCGTGGATCAATGAAGTAATGACAGGAAATTGGTAGCAGCTCTGTTGATCTATCAGTAATTATGTGTTTAACAGCAGGGAGCTACTCTGGCAGCACTGTGTGGTTTAAAAGCGCTGAGAGCTACACTTTGCTGATTGTTTCATGTGCTGATGAGCAAAAACCTTGATGTCTGGACTTTTTATGTGCTGTGCTTTTAACCTATGTGAACAAAAACCTTCCAGTTATTGTCCTTTCATGGTAAATATCCAATTATGACAAAATAATGTCACTGGTGAGAGCTCTTTATTGCTTGAAGTTGTTACATTTTAAAAATCACTAAAACATTGTAACTTGACAAACAAGATGATCTCTCTCAGCACTGTGCTTTGCTTTGGTATAAAGAACATTAAAAGGCACTAAACACTGCACAATAGCTCTGTATGTTGACATCACTCATTATTAAATGAATCTTAAATTTAGATGTAAGCAGTCTTATACTCCTTTATATAAGTCAGGATGTGCAGCTACCAGGAGTAGTTTTCAAGAATTTCAAGAATTCGTCCTTAATGTAGTTAAGTCAATTCCAAGCCAATTAACATTCAAAATAGGGAATTAACTTACTTAGAATAGGATTAATGTTGTTCTTGATCTTGGATCTTTTAGCAGTCCACATGTGGCAGACATGTATGAAGTCTAGTCTGTTCACTTCTAGTTGGAGGAATAGGTACACTCCACTAAGCTGCAGCCTTTGTGGTTGGTCAGTCCGTCAGTCCACCATTTTTTGTCCAGACTGAAATATCTCAACAACGACTTGATGTTCTCGCATCAAATTTTGCTCAGATATTCATGGTCACCACTCGCTGAATGGTGATGGCTGTGGTGGTCCCAAGAAAACTATTGGATAGATTGCCACGAAATTTAGTTCAGACATTCGTTGTCCTCAGAGGACGAATCCTAATAACTGTGGTGATCATCTGACTTTTCATCCAGTGCCACCAGCGGGACAAGGTTTTTAGTTTGTCCAGACTAGGATGTTAGGTCGAGTGATTGTTATGAGACCGTATAGTTTTTCTCATTGTAGCCTTCAGTTAAACATAAACCATCAGCACTGTTGTCAAAACATTAAAAGAGGAACTGCAAAGCAAATTAGGATTCAAGCTTGGTATCAGAGAATGAGTTGGTAATGTACCCTCACACAAGCTAAAAGAAAAAAAAAATATATGCTTTTGTCTTTTGTTGAAAATTCATAGTCTAAAACTTGTATTAACTCACACTGTGGGACTAAGAACATGTTTCTTGTACCTTGCTAAAAATAACTGAAGATCAAATTTTCCGGTCCTCCAACCTGAACAACCACACAGGTCGTTTTCATCAACCCTCTGATACGATCCATAGCTGTGTCTCCTGAAATAGCGCCCATGGCAGAAGGAATACTGGACCTTGGTTGTCATGTTTACAATAATAAACATGCAGACTGTACCGAGAGCAGCGTACCTTCCTTTGTTGCCAGGGTTACTATAATAGCAGTCATGACTTGGTTAGGTTCAGGAAAAGATGGTGATTTGGGTTAAAATAAGTACTTACTCAACGTTAGATGATCTTTGTTGTCATGGTTACAATAATACCAACGTGGTTAACTTTGTTGAACAGTCTTTGATAATAGAAACAACATAAACTGCTGCTTTCACATGGGAATTGAACACTGCTCTCCTGTGTCATATTCATCCATCCACCCCAACCTCCTCCTGACGTGGACTTTGTCTCTATAAACTACGTCACCGCACTTTTCCCTTTGCTCCTGTCATCATTACTACGGCCACTAGATGTTGCCAAACAACAAAAAGTAACTATGGGTCACAATGACCTGCTGCACAGACGACCTATGGGCTCTTTAGTGAGTCCTGGTCAGTGCTAGCTAATCCAACCCACACTGAAAACAAGTCAGAAAATTGTTCAAATAGTTAATATGAGAAACTTAAGAAACTTATGCTGCCTTAAAAATATAATTTTTCTCAGATGTTTGGAGTAGTGAACATGCAAAGCTGCCAAGCGCCGGTTTTAATGAGTTGATTATATTTCATGATGATAAAAACATTGTTCTTTCATATCCAAAATTTATTTAGGCATAGTGTCATTTCAGAAAGCATGTGGCCCTTTGTTGGAAATCTCCTGGATCAAGGGTATTTGATTGGAATATAATTGTAATGAGCATATGCATATGAATTATGCATTCTGTAAATTATAATGAATCCCATGGTCATTGACAGTGACAACAGTCTGTCATTGTTTGGTTGATTACTGCTGCTGCTTCCTCTGTATCCACCTCCGAGTACTCTTGATGAAAAACCTAACATTCATTTAAACATTCACTTAGCCTAAACAAACTGAGACAAAACACTTGAATCACCGTCATGGATTATAAAGTCCAGGACGACACTTGGACGTTTTGTGATGGAGTTTCTTTCATATGTTGCTCAGTTAATTTAATTATATATTTTATTTCTGTTTTATCAACTGATGAAGGTCATAAATATGCTTGACACTGCTGTTAACACAGGTTTGAGATCAGTGGTTTTCATCCAGTCAGCTGGTTCTAAGGCGTAGAGCCGATCAGCCAGAATGTATCTCAGCTCCTCAAAGACGTATTATCCCACAACCACAAATCTGTTCCTACAACACCTTGACTTCTTATGATCTGCACTGTGAATGGCTGTGAATGCAGCTGAAGCCATTTGTGTGGAGACAGTGAGATTGGAATTTCTCAGTTCTGCCTGGCTGGGGGGCGCCTGCCACATTTTAGTGCAGTGGCTTCTTCTCTACAGACACATTAAATAGTTCTATTACACAGACTCTGCCTGTTGAAACAAACACAGTGCATGTGTGGATCAATAAAATGTAGATCAAGATGATGGACTGACTACAACAAGAGCTGAGACATGGTTAAATATTTAATATAGTGTCTTTATAGATTGTCTCGGAATTCCCAAAGTGGAGTGAAGACACTTTTATTGTGAAATCAACTGTGCAGCTATATTTGACCTCCACATGTTATTGCTTAGGGACCGAGAGACGCCAGCAGTCTTAGTTGCTCATAATCAGATTGTATCTATTTGACCAATAGAGAAATCAATGCTCTTGTGATGTACAGTTATTAATACAGTTAGGAATTATTCTAGTGGAAGCAGCTGATACATCAAAGGCCAAGGAAAACCAAGAAACTGATGAAAAGAAGAGATCCCTGAATCACAGCGGCAGTGAAATGCTGTCACCCATGCATGCTTCCAGGAGGATGGGTGTGGAGTAAGGGGGGCGGGCAGGTAAATCAAAAGAGGCTGGTGTGTGGATTTCCTAAACCAAACAAGTTGTTCCAAGCCGTGTGTAATTCACCTCACAGATGATGGGTTTTACAGCCTTCTCTCCTGTATTCTATCCGGTGGGGATCTGTAAATCTGTCAAGGAGAGAGTCAATTCCATTCCCCCTGCTGTAATCTCATTTGCCTCTGGTGCCAATGGTGCGTCAAATGTCGTCACCAGCTCCTGTGGTTGGGTGCAGCAGCGCCTGCCTGCCTGCCTGCCATGCTGCCAAGTCAAGCCTGGGAGTAAATTCCACCTGTCCCACATGAGGTGCTCCATCAACCACAAAACTCCATTATCCCAGAATGTTTTAAGGGGCTAATGGAATCCTTATCTTTATTTTGCACTGGAAGAATTTAATTACATGCTGTAGTAGAAGTTCCCCCAATTTATCAGCCTTACATGCATATCTGTCCTTTTTAAGGTCCCACACTGTTTGTGAGGATGTTCCCAGGCTGATGTCTGTGTTTTGCAGCACTTCCAATCACAGGAGGTAATCATTTTACTATTCCATCATAGGCGAGCCCTTTCTATATATAGCCTGCACCAACAGGGTATATGGCTGTTAGGAATGTCCTCATCCTCCTGCACACAGTTCATGTGCATGTGGCATTTCCCTGCAAATCTGCGGTGTGTTATTAGACCTAATAAAAGGAGCTGGTGTTATACATGCATCACCTTAATGTGCACCATGGAAATTTTATCAAACTATCTGCTTTTACTTTGTTTTCTTACCAGAATGGCAATTTTATAACAAGCTTTCCCACACGTCCTCCGTAATTATTGGGGATTGAGTGTGTGTGTGTGTGTGTGTGTGTGTGTGTCATAAGCAATCCATAAATAGTAAAAGAAAGCCAAAGAGGGGTTGCAAATGAAACGGAATAATTACTGTCGTCACATTTTGTTTAGGCAGCGATATAGAGATATGAGATATGTTTTGTTTCCAAATTGTCTGGGAGAACGTCTTTGATGACAGTTCCCTTTAAGTGGAAGCTGCAAATGTTACAGTTGGAGCTTGTTATAGCCGAGCGTTTCTACGCTCCACAGTGGAGGAGAGCTAAAGAGGAGGCGTAGCTGTGGTCTTTTGCTGTGGAACATTTCCTACCACATAATTTAAGGCCGGCAAGTTGCCTTCAAATCCACAGAAAGTTACTGCAAGGTTATAATCATGGTTAATTACACCAAATTGCGGTGATGTAAGATAAATAGATAAAAGCCAATTGCCAAGGGCTGTGTGGATTATTAGAAAACTGCAGCATAGTTTGGTTCTTGCTGCTTGAAATGATTTAAACAGTCAGTCCTCTTCCATTTGTGCTGTCAATTCTCAAACTTTTCTTGGATTCTTATTAGTGTGAAATATATATATATATATATATTAATATATATTAACATAGTTACAAGATAACTGTACCAGAAAATGTCTAAAATCAGCCCTGCTACATGTTCATTCACTACCCTGTCCTCCATGTCCTTAATGTCTGCTGTGCAAAAAGGATTCTTCTTTTGTCACTGAACATTAGCACTGAATGTAAATCATGTGCTGTAAAATGTGAGCCTGGGCCTCCATGACCTCATCAGCTGTGGCATACAGTGTATTCAGAACGTCTGCAGACCGCTTCGGTTTTTTCACATGTTATGTTGAAGCCTCATGCTCAAAGCCTTCTTTAATATGTTTCATCTCTCATCATTCCACACTCAATAGCCCATCATGACAAAGCCAAATTCATTTAAAAGGAACACCTGAAAATCACGTTGACATTCAGACACTTTGCTATGACACTTGATATTCAGCTCAGGTTCCTCCATTTCTCTTGATCGTCTCTGAGTCCACCTGTGGTAAATTCAGCTGATTGGACCCACACCTGTCTATATAAGATCTCACAGCTGACAATGCAGATCAGAGCACAGACCATGAGGAGGAAGGAACAGCCTGCAGAGCTCAGAGACAGGAATCTGTCGAGGCACTGGTCTGGGGAAGGATACGAAACATTTCTCTTAAAGATTCCACAGAGCACAGTGGCCTCCATTATTCTTAAATGGAAGAAGTCTGGAAACAACCAGGACTCTTCTAGAGCTGGACCCTGCAAAGCTGAGTAATCAGGGGAGAAGGATCTTGGTAAGAGAGGGGACCAAGAACCTGATGGTCACTCTGGCTGAGCTCCAGACATCCTGTGTGGAGATGAGTAAAGTTTCCAGCAGGAAAACCATCACTGCAGCAGTCCACCAAGAAAAAGCCCCTCCTCAGTGAAAGTTTGTAAAGAAACACCTACAGGACTCTCAGACTGTGAGAAACAAGATTCTCTGGTCTGTGTGTGGCCTCACGCTGGAAGAAAAGCAGACATGACGCTTAGAACTGGTGATCCTCCTGGAGGTTTCTCCCATCTCCACGCAGGATCTGTGGGGCTCAGGCAGAGACGCAGAGATACAGTGGAGAGGACTCTTTCCAGAGGAGTTTGGGTACCATTTGCTATTTACTCTTTGCTACTGAAAAGAATGTGTGAAACTATAACGATCTGCAAAGCTACCATTAATGAGTGATGTTAGTGACTGACTCTGTAAATATCAACTTCTCTTTGTAGCTGAGAACCCTACTCTGTAAAACAGTTTCTCAACAGAGACTCAAAATAGTCATAGTAAATGCATTTTCAGACACAATTCTAGTTTCAGGTTTTCCATTATTAATGCTGCTCTTCTGAGAGCTGACATTAACTCCACTGAGGCGTAAAACATGATCTTTTGAATGCTACCACAGATAGCATACATATTACCAAAGACACCACTGATGTGCCCATGCAAGCTAGATGCAAGGAAAACTCAGGTCTCAACTCTGCTCTTTATTTGCACAAATACTGTAACCAGGGCAGACACAGGGAGGCCTGTGGAAAACGCAGTCAGAGTAGTCAGGGAGCAGGTATCAAAAGATTTTTAAACGGTACAAGCACTTTACACCGGAGCTTGGAAAAAGCAGCCACAAATTCTGCAGAAGAGCCAACCCATAGATTTACACAGTTACTGTGGATTACCTACAAAACAAATGTCAAAAATGTTGCATTACAAGTGGCATTGTTGTGTCAAATATAACGCCGAAAGCAACAGGGCATGTTTGTAAAGTGCAGTACAAAAACGTGAACAATGTTGTAGAAAAAGATGTAACTAATATCCAATGAAAACAAAAACTAAACACAAAATGTGCACGTTGGTCACCAAGAAATCATTATACATATTAATACAAAATGTACAAGATACAAAGGGGAAAAAAAAACCCAAAACAAACTAACAAACCAAACCCACTAAGGGCTCATTAAAGTGGCTGGAGCTGTTACTCTGGATCAACCTCTCAGCATGTGCAAAAAAAAAAAAAAAAAAAAAAAAAAAAGCTCCCCATGTTTTCCTAAATTTGACAAGTGCGCCATTCACAGTACATCTAATCTTATTTTCCATTTTAACAAAGCAAAAAATGTCCTTGAACCATGAGGAATGAGGGGTGGGGTGGGGGGGTTCAGGTGATGATTCACACCTCAGTACAATCAGACATCTGGCTAATAATGTAACAAACACGACCAAGTCTGCTTTATATTTGGGAAGCAGCAGAGTCCTAATACAGTTTAAAATTCAGCTGAATATTTCTAACCAATAGGTATGTAAGGAAAGGTATGACTGTGAATGGCAGGGGGCAGGCAACTGATGGATTTCCTCGGTAAACATTGATGTATTTGTCTGTACTAATTCAATTACATTTATTAATTGACTAATGTTCAATTCAACTGTAACTGAAGTAAAGTGAGAATGCTGTTTTGAGGCATTTTCACAGACATACAAGAGGAACTGTTAACGTTCCTTTATTCATATGATTCCCATGAGAACAATGATCTGCGTTTCCATTGAAATGACACTGAATGACCTGGCGGGGGCAGTAACATTATGGGCTAAAGATAACATTTGTTGCCTCCTTGCCCCGAGTGGGACAGCATCATATTCAGCGTATGGCGTGTTTACAGTTGCCTTGTTAAGGAAATAAATTTAAGCTGGTGAAGGTGTAGAAGTGTAACAGTTGGATAACCCAGTGTTGATGTCTTTCACACAGATGGCATGTGAACTCCCAAGGACACAACACAACACAGATAAATTTAGACTTGATTAAAGATGACTAAAGGGAATACATTTAAAGGGGCTGAAAACATTAAGATAGCTGCCACAGATAACCACAAACGTAAAATCTATGCGTGTTAAAATCTCTGCATCTTGACATGTTTCTGAGTTTTCTGTTGTGACACTACACTATACTATACTGCGGTACAGGCAAATTACATCTTATAAAAGAATAAAAAGTGTGTGATAGAGAAGAGACAGATTTGTTTTCCAGGTGTCAGTTCACTTAAATATCTGTTTTTAACAGCGGTGCTATCAGCAGGAACTGCTTCTTTCTTTAATCAACTTTGGCTATTTTGAAAGAAAATGTCACCAATCCAGGCTCTGCCCTTTTCCTTGTTTTGGCTTCATTGGTAACATCTGGTAGCAATAAAACTGTACTTTCAGTTTTAGAGTCTAAATGTCATCGAAGTTGGGGAGTCCTATATTAACGTGCAGGTTTTAATTTGAAGGTTATTGTTTTAAATAGAAATTCCAATCTTATTGAACAACCTGGTGATGGACCAACAGATGAGAAAAAGTTAGGTTCTAATATAGTTTAAAAATATGCTTTCAGTGCTCAGTCTATATATAAGTACATCATTAAAGTGGGTACTATTTCTGTCCATGCATACACAAGTAGCAGCAAGTCGCAGCTGATGAATGGAACGATCACATTGTTATTGCAGGCACACACAACAAAACCCACTTCAGGTAATTAGTTGTATTATGATGTTGATGTTGGTCTGTACAGACTGAAATATGTCCACAACTACTGAATGGATTTTCATGAAGTTTTGTACAGACATGCGTCGTCTCCAGAGAATGATCTTTAGTGATCCTCTGAATTTTAATCTAGCATCACCATCAGGTCAAGATTTTAATTTGTCCAACAGTTTAAAATACCTGCAAATGTAATGACCTTCCATCCACCTCAGCTGTGCTTCGCTCATCAGCATGTTTGCTTGTTAGCATGCTGATGTTAGCCTTTAGCTCAAAGTTGGCATATGCAATGCTGTACATGTTTTAATACAAAGGGAGAGAATGAACTTTTGGTAAACCAAACTTCTGTTGAACTGGGTATCAGGCATCCTGCTTGTCTGTGTAGGAGGTGTCCGTGTGCCCTTCACTCCCTGACTGAGCAAGAGGATTATTCCTGGGTGTTCAGGGGGTGTTATGTGGTGACAGCTGTCTGACACAGTAATGTTTGTTTTTTTTGTTGGGGGTGTAGGTGGGTTTTTATTCCAGTGGGATTATTCACTGGATTATAAATAATCCCACTGGAAACTAGTACTGCAGAACCAAATGCTCCCTCTCAGTCATTAACACATCATGTACTAATTAGTGCACTCAGTTTATTTAACGTGAAGCATAACCATCCAAACTGAGTCAAACCTGTACGCACTGTAAGGCAGCACTCAGCTATTTTAAGGAAGAAATGTTAAAAACACTCAGTTTTCTGTTGCACATCAGACTTAATGGTTGTGAGAATATGTTCCACTGATAAGAACGGATTAAAGATGCTTGTTGATTTGAAGCCTCTTCACCTGAAGAGTTCCACTTTAACTACTTAATCCTTCCAAGCAGCTACGTGCAGCACTGTTAGAGTCCAGTGTGCTAAAGGAACATCTGCCCTGACTCCACACTGCAGAGCTGTGCTATGTGTTGGCAGGCTGAGGGGCTCTGACACACTTGTGTTCCCGTTTCAGCACAATCCTTCACTCTCCCACTGCTTTGACAGGCCTCATCAACTAAAAGGCAGGTCTGAGGCTGGCATTTAATCTCAGTGACCCCTCTGCCATGGCACAAGATGCAAGTAACACAGCAGCTGTATCATCTTTAGATAAGAGAGAAGAATTGATGGGTAACCTAGAAGTGTCCAGGTTTTTTTTGTGTGTGTGTGTGTGTGTGTGTGTGTACTTGTACTTGCTACATAATAAGGAAAACAGAGTGAGGACATTTTGGCCGGTCCTCACTTTTTGAGACACCTTCAAATCACATTTTGAGGTTTAAGACTTAGTTTTAGAGTTATGGTTAGAATTAGGTTTAGAAAAAAAATTTGGGACTGACCAAAAAAAAAGTAGTCCTGGACCCACGCCTTAAACACGATCTGTCCCAAAATGGAATGGGTTCTGCCCTGGCCCTTTCGCTATCCTTCCACCAAGTGTGGTGCAAATTGGTTCAGCACTTTCTAATCCTGCTGACAAATAAACAGGCACAGGTGAAGACCTCCTTTTCAGAGGTAACGTTAACAAAACACTAGGTCAGGGGTGTCAAACTCATTTTAGCACAGGGGCCACATGGAAGAAAATTTATTCCCAAGCGGGCCGGACCGGTAAAATCATGGCATAATAACTTAAAAATAACAAGAACTTCAGATTGGTTTTTTTTGTTTTACTTTGGTCCAAAATAGAACAAGCACATTCTGAAAATGTACACATAACAAATACTCCTCTTGACAAAACACTTAGTTGAAAATTCTGAGGAAAAAAATTGGTGCAATTTTAAGAACACAATACACTCTTAATTGATAGAAAAATAAAAGCTGTGCAATGCATGAACAATTTCAACAAACCAAACTTATGAAATTTCCACAGAAGACAATCATCAGTCTTTCTCCAGTTCACAGAAAATCTGAAAGCGTTGCTCAAACTCCCGCAATAGTCCCGTAATTTTATCTTTGAACCGCTTCATGTCCACGGCATGTTGGGTCACGCACACATCTTTCAGACAAGGAAAGTGAGCTGCATCACCACCTGCCAGTTGCGTCTCCCACAATGACAGCTTCAACTTGAACGCACATATGCTGCGTGACAACTTTGTTGCGGCCTTGCAGCATTTTGTTCAAGTTATTCAAGTGCTCTGTAACATCCACCATAAATGCAAGGTCCTGCATCCATTCTGTGGACTGAAATTCTAACACTGGTTTGCCCTTTTTTTCCATGAACTGTTCAATTTCCTCTCGTAAATCAAAGAAATGCCTCAGCGCAGCACCTCAGCTTAACCATCTCACCTCGGTGTGGTACTGCAGGCCATAGTTGTGGTCTTTTCAGGCCTCTGGATCGGATTAAATTAACAGTTTGGACGACCACTTTCATGATGTTATCCATCTTTAATGACTTGCAACACAAAGCCTCCTGATGCAGAATACAGTGAAAAGTCCAAAAATCATGTCCTCCATTTGCAGTCTGCACTTTCTTTCTGAACATTGTCACAACACCTGCTTTTTTCCCGATCATTGAGGGTGCGCCATCTGTAGCCAGGCTGACGGCGGGACCAGTCCACTCCGACCCTGTCCAGCGCGCTGATGAGTGTGGTAAAAATATCAGCTGCTGTTTGGTATCCGTCATTGGCACCAACTCCACGAACTCCTCGGTGACGGTCAAAGTGTCGTCAACTCCGCGGATGAATATGGCCAGTTGCACAACATCTGTAATGTCCGTGCTTTCATCAATTGCAACTGAAAATGCAATAAACGACTTTACTTTGCGCTTCAATTGGCTGTCCAAATCTGTCTGCAACTGTGTTTCTAGTCAGGCTGATATTTGCAAAAGCCTCACGCTTTTCAGGGCACACAGTCTCCGCAGCCTTCAGCATGCACGTTTTCACAAATTCACCCTCACTAAATGGTTTTGAAGCCACTGTATTTCCATTAGCAATAAGGTAGCTAGCTTTCACTGCAGTGTCGCTGATTTCTTGGCTATGAGTAAACATAGACTGCTGTTTCTTCAGACCCGCCAACAATTCATTTACCTTCTCTCTGAGGGTGCCAAAGCACGTAATGTTCGAAGTAGAAGACGTAGTAGGGCAGGCAGAACAAGAAGGTAGCTCTGGACTAGCTGTACTTGCTTGGTCTACTTGCTCAGCCCCGGTATAAACAGTTTGCTTGCTTAACAGAATTGCTATTGCGACATCCAGTGGACACATTTAGAACAGCAGTTTCTTTCATTGAAAAATTGCAGCTCATTTTTATACCTTGCAAAATCATCTTGCGGGTCAGATTAAACTTGTTCGCGGGCCTTATCCGGCCCGCAGGCAGTACGTTTGACACCCCTGCACTAGGTGAAGGGCAGCAGATTCCCAGTTCTCTCTCTCGCTCTCTCTCTCGCTCTCTCTCTCTCTGTCTCTCTGTGTGTGTGAGAGAGAAAGAGGGTTAACAAAAATCGCTTTGACTGCTTTCTGGTTACAACTCTTCACGTTTCAGATTCCATTATTTACGGCCATCATCATAGGCAAACTCGGTGTCGCTGTATGACTCAGACGTCTCAGGTGCGTGAAGTCATTCCTGGTCAAGCTTACTGTTCACAGCAGGCCAAAATGACGCAGGCCACTGGGAATTGTGGTGATGGGCTGTCCACCACTGAGCACTGCTGTCATGCTCCCACTACCATCCTACTCCTAATTTCTTATTCAGCCCTTCTTTTGTTCAGCTACATCCAGTGCACACAGAGACTGTAGACTTTGTCTCTGCTCTTTGTGCACATTTATTTGTATTTTGTCCAGCGGTCACTAGCCTACCAAAAATTCTCTTTGCAGCTGTTTAAGCTGGATCAGCTTGAACAGTTCAGATTGCTGAGCCATGTGGAACCCCCCCCTCCCCCCCAAAAAAACCCAGAATCCACAACCTTGACCTAGAGATGTGCAAGTGTCGCAGCACATGAGCTGCCACTTCTATTTTATTCTGCTTTCATCACTTTTACCAGTAAAGTCAAAAAATAACAGACTGAAACATATCAGACAGGTCATGTCATTGCATTTAGTTAAAGAGAGAAAATGGCATGAAAGTGAAACTGAAATGGCAGCACATGGATGACGTTGCATATTTTATGCAGCGGGGGTCTAAAGTGGTCTCACACACTGTAACGGTGCTTGACTAAGCAAAGGTGGCTTCATAAGACTGCCCATGCTGCATTTCTGCTTCAGCTGGGCGGCAAGTTCCAGGGACACCAACCCAGTCCCAGTGTGCTGCTGCAGAAGATAAACAATCAAATATATCATGTGGGAGGAAAAACACACACACACACACACACACACACACACACACACACACACACACACACACACACACACACACACACACACACACACACACACACACACACACACACTTACTTGTACTTCTATCTTTGTGAGAACACTCATTGACATAATGCATTCCCTAGCCCCTTACCCTAACCTTAACCATCACACCTGAGTGCCTAACCCTGACCCTGACCCTAACCTTAACCTAAACCTAATTCTAACCATAACTCTAAAACCAAGTCTTAACCCTCAACATGTGATTTGAAGGTGTCTCAAAAAGTGAGGACCGGCCAAAATGTCCTCACTTTACCAAAATGTCCTCACTCTGTTAGTAAAATACTTTTTTTGGTCCTTACTATGTAGCAAATACAAGTGTGTATTACACACACACACACACACACACACACACACACACACACACACACACACACACACACACACACACACACACACACACACACTGCACGCGCATCACAGCAGTGGTGCAAAATACTGACACCCAAACTCAACAAGATGGTCACGTTTGATTTAACCAACCATGGTGATAAGAGGCGGTATGACATTGTAGCACAGTGGTGTAAATGGAAAAATTGTTGATAACTAGCATTTAATTTTGGTAACATGATATAACACAGATGTGATCATGTATATTTGATCACATCTGTGTTATATATCATGTGATATATATATGTCATATTTTTCACTGCACCACAGCAACACCCTGCTGTACATGTGTACTCATAATTTATAAAATAATTAGTAGTATACTGTTCTATATATATATATTATTATTACTGTTATATACTGTTTATACAGACGAGAGTTTGTTTTTTCAATTGTTTCTATTTTCTTAAAGGATCATTTTGATTTATTATAGTCTTAGTCTTATTTTTTAGCCCAGGCATCGTTTTTATCAACAACTCCTCCTTCCTGAACAACTGTAGAGGTCTTTTTTTTTTTTTTCAAATCTCTGATACAACCCGTTGGAGTGTCTCCTGAAATAGTGCCCCTGCGGCAGCAGGCACATCGGACCTTGGTTGTCATGGTTACGATCATAAACATGTAGCTTGGTTAGATTTAGATACTAAAACTACTTGGTTAGGTTTAAGAAAAGGTGGTGATTTAGCTTGAGATAAGTAGTTCCTCAACATTGACAATCTTTGTTGTCATGGTTACAATAATAACAACGGTCATAATTACTACGGGCACTAGATCTAGTCTAACAACAAAACATAACTATGGACCACAGCTTTCAGAGGTGGTTCAAGTTTTCATGTGCAATGAGGGATTATTACCAACATTTCAGGTGTGGTTTTGCCTGTAAATAGTAAACTTTTGACTCGTCCCTGAATCCCAGCCATTACTTTGAGTGCAAAGTTATCATAATGAATGTGGCCAAAACTACCAAAATACAAGTAAGACCCAGTTTGCTATAATAAACCAGAATTATCCACTGAAGCACAGTCCTCATTGTCAAGTTATAACAGGATGATGAAATGTGTCATTGATTCGTGCTGCGCTTCTGGCTCTAAATGCAAACAGAGCAGTATTGAAGCTTCTAATTTGAGGCACAGCTCCTACAGTAATTCTCACACACCTTGCACTGACATTTTCCTCTTGAATATGCATGAAAATCCTCTGCCTAAAAAAAAAAAAAAAAGTCACTAAGTTTGGGTGGCCACGAGGCTTTGCATATTTCTGTGGGTAATGTATTATTAGTCACAGTAAGCTCCTTTTTCCATTCCTGTAGGAAAAGCTCATAGAGGCTTGATTTTTGTCAACAAAAAGAATATAACCACATAATAATTAGATGTGTGCACCTTCCCGCCTTAAGCTGACATGTTATAAAGCTTTACTGAAAAAAACTCCATAGAGCAGCAAAAATGTGTTTATTAAAGTGCCTTTACCCAAGGGAGGCAAAGTGTGCATGTGTGGAGGGGGGAGGGGTGGGAGCTCTTTTAAAACAGCTGTTATATCAGTGTGCCCCCCCCCCCCCCCCCCCCCCCCCAAAAAAAAAAAAAAAACTGCTGAGATGAATAAACAAACAAGCCCACACGACTGCCATTAATAATTACTGAGTTGCTCTCCAGATTATTAAGACATTGAAGATAAAGTGCTTTCTTCATATTGTGCATTTATGCTTTGACCTGTGTGAATTAGGGAGTCCATCAGCTGAATCGCTCTGGGTGACCACATCCGCTTGTTTCCATGGATATGTTGCTGTATGATGTATGGCCTCAAATCCATTTGCCTTCCTCACACAGCTCTCACATGGACGCAAAGGCCAAAATGAGATGCTTGTGAAAATGCTGCCAGTGAGGCGTCAGTGAATGGAATGTGTTTTTTCCATCTTCCATCACTGGGATGATAGCTGGGGACGTGACACTGCAAAAGTGTACTTAACATGCCTGGCAGTCAGGATGCCATTTCTAAAGGGTGATGAAGACGACTTCAGCAGCATCAATCTCTTTATTAGAAAGTAATGGTCACTTCCATTCGGGGTTGTCTAACACCTAAGGGCCACTTTGGTATTGATTGCTTGAGCCCACCGTGATTAAAATCTTGGCAAACGCTTGCTCCTGGTGAGTGCAGGAGCTGAGGGGTGGAGCGGAGCACGAGCCTGCAGGCGCGACCGTCCCCTGATTCAGTGCCAGTTGGAAACCTCTCCCAGACCACAAGCAGCCGACTCCACAGCCACTCAGCCACAGTGCCTCTCCCACAGCTGTTATCACTACTGTTTGTTGACTCTTAATTATTGTTTTTCTCCAAGAGTCCAAAACCCAAGTCAAGTGCCTCCTGTCCAGACATCTGCAAGTGCTCCAGCACAATTACTTAGACACACAGTCACTTGCATACAATGGGAAAATCTAAAAAAAACACATTTGCATTGTCTTTTTTTTTTTTTTTTTCTTCCCAGGCTCTATAGAGATCCAATTATACTGTGAGCTTAATTTCACACTGATAGAAGTGTGTGTGATTAATATGCAAACAATTTATCAGGCATTTGATAAATTGCTGTTTGATCACACTTGCTGTTTGATCACATACAGTAGGTCGAGGTGTCCACATGTCTTTGGTGCTGAGATCCTCCCTCCTCGTCAGCAAAGCTATATTTCATTAACGCGGATGACTGAGACCTCATTACCTGAGCTTTCCTTGTGGACGAAGAGAGTCTTAAAGAAGGAGGATGACCATCTGGAAGTCATCAAGAGGGATCACAGTGCAGAGCAGCAGAGATAACTGTTTAACTCGCTGTCCAGAGCACCAGCGTGATCCATTTCATGCACATCTGGCCTGTGGCTCCCAGCTACAGTGTAAATTACAGTGTGAAAGGTGTCACCCGCTGCAGCTGATCGGCGGCTGCAGTTTGCCGTCATGTGAAGCTGTGTTGAATTTGTTCCTGATATTTTCTGAGCATCAATCGCATGAGGATTTCTTTTTAGACAATTGTTGCCATTTGTTGTCAAGACAACCAATGACACTATCATCTATGGGGCATTCGGCTCATTTAGCTCTGTATGATAATATGACATTTAAGAAGATAGCGAAGCACCTGTCACATAAATATAGTCGCTATATCTGTGGATGACTGTTATGATGTACTGAAAATAAACTGGACATTTGTTATGTAAAATCCTACTTGATAGTTTTGCAGAAAAAAAAGAGACCGTTAAAAAAAAAAGCATCCTGTGATCTGAAACATCATGGACTAATTAAGCCGCCATTTATAGAAAATATCTGCTGTTCTCAAGAGGAACCACATCTGAAGGTAGACAGGGGATGGATAAAGAGGCAGATAGTACTTAATTATCAGATTGTCTTTCATAAAGGCAGACTATGCATGTTTGTGTACATGTACCCTGAGTCCTTGAAATTGTACCAACCTGTTACAGCAAATACATTTTACATTTCAGCTTAGTTTTTTCAACATAATGAGACAACGTTAAAGAGTGTACTGTATCCGCTAAAGTGCAAAATGTTTATAATGAACGCATCTGCAAAACGTTCAGTACCCCTGTGTTTAATTCATTCTACAATATCTGCTGTGACATGACTATATGTGTTCACACTGAAGCGCAATTCTTGTATCTCACTGTATTCAAATGTGACTGCTACCTCAGGATGTGAGACCTGGTCTGCACTTTGCATGCCACCATCAGCCTGGACTGCATCACTGTGACTTGTGTGCAGCACAAAAAAACCTTGCACTTTCTTTACAATTATGTTTCCCAACAAAACATAATGGCAAAACAAATTAGTGGCATAAAAATATATTTCTAGAGAAGGTGTTATGTATGCAGATAGATTCAGATGTACCTGAAACATGTAGTTAACTGCAAGTAAACATAGCTACCCTAACTCAAGGTCAACTTATTGGTATGGTGGAGGCAGAGTTTGCTTGGTTGTCATGGAGATGGCTCAAGTGTCTGTGAATACCGACGAAATCATCATCGTCAGTCACAGAATTGACTGGGAAGGCGTCAAAATCATTGACCAAGGTTCAGTGGGTGGCTGGAGAAAACTCAAGGTTGACATCGCATCTGACACAATAGCTCATCTTTCAACCTGTTCACATGACAACAACCGACACATTTCCATGGCCACTGAAAAAAACATCTGCTGATAAAGACTAGGCTTTTGAAAGCATCTTGAGCTAAGACTATCTGTTCGAACCAATGTCCAAGAAGATGATCTGTGGCCACACTAAGCTACACAGACAAAGCTGCATACTGAGCATTTTTTTATGTAGCTGGTGCTTTGACTTGCAGTTTCAACTGCAAATGCCTGTAAATGAGATTGTGGTGTTGTCTGTTGTGCTGTGTGTTTGATCAGCACGGTGCAGATTTAGCTTTACTATGTTTTTATGTTTGAGTTAAGGTGCATTTTGCATCAACTAAAATAAATGATCCAGATGAAATTCAGCCACAGTCTCAGCCCACCACTGCTCCAAGGATTCCACCAGCAACATTTTAGCCTCAGGTCCACTTCCCCTCAAACATGATTTTGCAGTCTCAAACACCAACTCCAACACTAATGCTTTCCAAAAGTCTGAGGCCATTTTCCCAGAATGGGAATATAGACATGTTTAAAAGGAATTAGAAATAATAACAAATAATAAGAAAAAGATATAGAATTTTTATATGTATGTAGTTTTTAACTATCTTGCAAATATAAATGAAATGGGGTTTTTTTTTGATATATGTACATACACAATAATTTTACAATTTTAGTATGGATATTTCATATGTGTCAAAAACTTATCTCCTTATATCCAGAGGGTGTATATATGTGATATATATGGCAACATCACTCATGATATAGGGACATATATGTCCATATATTATGTGTCTGTATGAGCATATCCACTGAAGCACATAAACTCTGGAATCTGTCTCTGACGAGGTTGGCAGCCATTTTGCTGATTTGACAGCGGTCTTGAAATATGAGCCCTTGCACATACCCACAGTCGGTCTGTCTCTCTGCCGTACAGATAAATGCTGCTGAATGCTGAAAAAGCACCAGTGCCTGTGGTCAGTCTGACTAATTTTGTGATTCCTGGTAATGGGTTTGACTGCTGAACCCATCACTTGGCCTCTGCTGCAAGTACACTGTAATGCCCTTGTTTATGTACCACGGTTTGATTGACATGTGTGGAGGATTGCCTAATAGTGGTCATTAAACTGATAGCAATGATTAGAAAGTCTGCCCTATGGAGAGCTGATGAGCAGTGACATCATGACGCACTGAACACCAACGACATTCATCTATCAGTCTTTCCCACAAACACTCTTCCTGTCAATCTTCTTTCTCTGTCAATCATCCCAATTAACAAAAGATAAAACGTCCTTTGTTGCCTTCAGGGGCACTTTGAATCTTGTGTTTTCTTAAGGAAATCAGCTTCACCAGTAGAATGTCAGTTTACCTCGTGGTGAAGAAAAGAGGCTGTTCTGAGTAAATGTGTTTTTTTTACACACTGCTTCACATCAGGTCACGCCAAGAAGCCGTCCCGTCTGCTCCAGTGGAGTTGTCGGAGGTGAAGCACTTTGCTCAGTGACATCTTGAAAGTATTTGAAGTAGAACATCATTTACTGCCTTCACCCAGCTTTTCCCTGTGGTCCTCTGATTCAAACCACCCAATTAGACCTGCGTGATTACCATTCATTTAACTAGACATCATCATCATCAAGTAGATCGGGCGTTGTTTTCACTCTGGATGTCTTTCCCTCTCTTTGGTCTTTATTTACCTCATTATTTTTGGGCACCACAGCTGCCATAGACACGCTTTCCACAGTATCTCTATTTATGAATATTAACTGAAGACAGTAACACTTTCATAAACTAAAAGATATTCTCCTTTTTTTCTCTCCTATAGAATAAATATTACTTTAAATAAATATTACTTACTTTTATTATTATTATTGTTCTTTATTTTATTATTATTGTATTGAAATTCACAATTGTCCACTAGCTTATTCATGTATTAAGTTAAGATTGAGTCTGTGTCATGATCCACTGCCTTTGTCTGAGTTGTTAAATAGTCTGATGACAGTGGGAGCAAAGGATTTCCTGAACCTCTCAGTCCTGCAGCACAGAGACATGAGGTGTGGGCAGCTTCTCTGACCTGCAAGGATGTTATGGATATATTGGTATTTGCTTCATCCAAATGCAGTTTAGCTGATGCATGAATAATTTTCACTGGCTTCATTGTGACTTCAAAAGAACAGTGTTTGCCTCCTTTAGACAACTAAAACACTTCACGGCTTTCCCAAATTATTAATTATTATTCTTTGGCCTCTTGAGAGCAGCAGAACAAACACAATATTAGTCTGGCCACCTGACAAAAGTAGGTCCAGTATTGCCTTTGTAGCTCTGTTTTGGTCTCCGTCATGTCTGCTTCTTTAGCTGCCAAATGCTCCACTGTGTTCACCAGCTGTCTACCTGTGTGTGCCTGCTGTTTGCTGCTGGGCTTTGGTTTCTAATAGTAAATATCTCCCTGCTGCAGCTGGAAATGAGCTTGATGAGGAAGAGTTTGAGTTTCAGGGCCTTTAAACTAAAACAATGAGCTAAAGGTTAAACACTCTGCAGAGCTGAGGGGAACTGCAGAGTTGCTGATGCATCTCTGTGGGTTCATTACAGTGAACAAACCCTTTCAAATTAGTAATTTAATCCATTGTTGATCTAAAAAAATATTGATTAGTGTTAAGAATTGCACTCCCACTTTCTGCTACTGCTGTTTGTAATTAGGTTACTCTCACCAAAACTGAAGGAGTAAAGAACCCTGTTTTCATTCAGCGATTGACTAAATAAGGGGTTTCAGCTGGGGAACATTGGATGTCACCACACGAGGCTTTACCTCGCTCATTCGTTTACTTGATAACTTCATTCAGGGGACACGGGGGGGGGGGGGGGCCTCGTCTATGAGCTGCAGTGCTCTGAGCAAGTTAAGTGATGAGTCTGGATGGCTTCCTGGGAATGTGCAGCCTGGAGGCTCGTTGTTCTGGATGGTGACATCTCATTCTTTCCTTTTCAAGATCTGGACTATAAAATAGCTCAGATGCTGTCAAGCCTGAAGCGCACCCCCTTCCTCTAGCCCCATAACACACTGCTTAAAGATGCCGGGGAGGCATCTCATACAGGATAGTGGCCATGTTATCCATATAATATCACTGCAAACAAAGTAAATATGGCATGTTTTCACATTTTGGGTAAGCAGTTAAAAGAACACATATTACTCTTCTGCTAAATGACACTCTTGCAGAGAGAGAGAAGTTGTCAATGTGAAGTGAGAAAGGCCTTGAATTCCATCCAGTGATGAATACAGGTTGTCATATTCAGATCTCCAGTCGACTTTGACACTTTTTGGCCAAACAGAGCTTCTTGAGGTCCTTTAAACACAGACACAAATGACTTACCGGCACCTTCTCGCCATGAGGATACCACAACCTGGAGATTTAAAAACCTAGAGCTGGATTTCAACGATAGTCAAACTGATAAAAATGTACGAATCATAAAAAAATGGTGTAGCATTAGGAAAAAAGTCAAATTGTGAATTGTATATTCACCAGTAATATGCTTACAATTGCAGCTCTTATAATTCAAATTTGTATGACTTCATTACCTGCACTCTGCGGTGTGACAAGTTGAGGTAAAAGTGCTGAGAGGCAATATACCAGCTATTGAAAAGCACAGGTGAATGCTGGGATTAAATGAGTGAGAGCAGGAGCAGTTGTGAGCACAGGACTGAATCATTTCATGGCTTTTTTTTTTCTGCGAGGTGGTTGAACTGTACGTGATGTCATGAATGGGACTTGGCACAGCAGACCTCTATGAGGCTCCTGACAGACAGAGAGCCTGAAGTAATTAGGCTAAACCAGGGAAGCTTATTATTTTATTTTATTATTTTATTTTATTTTTATTGCTTTCGGTTGCAGAAGCAGTCTCTGTATATTTCATTGTGAGTATGGATCAATAATAGAAACATCAACCTGTTGACAATGCAGTGCATGTTTCACCCATCTCATGATAAAAAAGAAGCAACTTTTAGTATGATGGTATGAAATCAGGTGTTCCCCCTGCAGATTCTGACATAGTACAGTAAGTACATGTGTCTTCCTACTAACAGCGCTGGGTACTGTAATATTGGATGTAGTAGCTCATTGGTCACAATGTTGGTACGGAAATTATCTTTGTCAGATCTTTGTAAAGTACTATAAAGTTTGTACAGGCATTGATTTCATGATCAGTGGATTAATATCATATCACATGACTCAGCAGTGCAGATAGTCCAGATATCTGGTAAATGACACTAAAAGAAACAAAAAAACAAAACAACTGATGGAGAAATGAAAAAGAAGGGAACAATTCAAAATATTGCAGGTAGAAAGATTGATGTGTGATGTCTATTAAACCAGTCATCTAAACCGTGTCATTAATGTTAGTGGAGCATTTAGCAGCTGAAAGGCCTGAAAACCTATTTTCTCAAGCAGCTCCTTACTATGAGCAATGAGGTCTCAGGTGAGTGCACAATCCTCTGCTAAGTTTAGAAGGGTTTGTTGCTATGTCATGTCAGATTTTTGGGCTTGTGTTTTTGTTCTTTTCTCTCTAATTTGAAGTGCACCAGACTCATGCAGCAATCAGAGTTTACAGACATTAGAATCAAGATGTGATGAGAGTCAAGGCTCAAGGTCTTTATTTGTCAAATGCGCAACTATTACAGGCATGGCAGCCACTGAGGGCAATGAAATGCTTCGGCTTCAAGCTCAGTGCTGAAAATGAAATAAATAAGTCCTATGTGAGGACATCATTTAGTTTTCAGAAGTTTTACCGGAGCTTTAGTTAATTTACTTATAAATTACTAATTAAATTACTCTAAGAACATTTTTTCTGGGGATTTTTAAGGGGAATTAAAAAACTCTTCATTACAGACAGTGGAGAGAGGTGACAGGAAATGAGGGAGCGAGAGATGCAACAAACAATCACTAATAGTTAGACCATGGTCTGGATCTGGATACACACGCCGTATCAGGACCTGAGACACACACAGAAAGGGGATAGATGAGACAAAAGACAATAATCCCAGAGAAATAAGTGTGAAAAGTGGAGGGTGGAGTAAAAGGTGTTAAAGCTGTTCAGTTGTTAAGATGTGTTGAGACTGGTTGTTATAAAAACGGTTGAGACTGTTAAGATGTGAAGTTAACAAAAAAAGAAGAAAAACTTTGTTTCATTTTTTTAATAAGATGAAGCAGTTTATATTAATATGCACATTATTCAAAAGCTCCAACTGCCAGTAAAGACACAGAAGAGCCAATGTTGGGGGCTACTGTAGAAACATGGCGGTGCAACATGGCGGGCTCTGTGGAATAAGACCTGCTCCCTGTGTAGATATGAAGGACTCATTCTATGCTAACCAAAACACAATGATTTCTGTTTACAGGTGAATATACACTAATGAAAACAAAATCATGAATATAGATTATGAATTGATGCCCCTAAACCTTACACACTGGTCCTTTAATTGTCAGACATCCCATTTGTTTCCAGGCTTGATCAAACCTTGGCCATCCAGCCAGTCTAAGCTGACTAGACTGGTACATATGGATTAAACTGGCATTGCAGCAAAGAATGGTTTAACAAATACAAATATTGTCTACACATGCACAGACTTGAATTTCTCATTCCGATTTATTTTACAAAATTTACAAAGGTTTATTTACAATTGCAAACTTTGGATTTATTTGTGAACATCACTTTACAAGCTCAAAATGTTTTCTGACCCTAGTTTGACTCCATACTGATGAACCATGCACACAACAAATTCCCAACAGATCGCCAACAAAGGGAGACGCATCTCAGCATGAATCTGTGAATGTTCAGCACAGGCTTACAATTGCTGAATACTTAGCTAACATTTGTACATATTCATCTCAGGCTAGCTGCTGCTTCTATTACAAGCAGCATGTCTTCAGACTGAAAATGACCTGAATGGGAACTGGAAATGAATAGTAATATATGCGGGGTGAGTGTGAAGGAGACAGAGGTAGAAAATTGCAGCCGCTCAATGTTTGAGTTTATTCCCGTGCACGTATTTTCTTTTTCATTGTTATTTGTTGCCTAATAATAAAATATAGATTTGATTTAACAACATGGGTATTTAATGGCAGCATCATCTGCAACAATGCAGCGCTCTCTGACCTGAATGGTTGCGTTGATTTAACTACCACTCATCTTAAAGCAGATAATAAAGACATTCTTTTATTGTTTTAGGGAATACAACAATACAGTGCTGAAATAAAGTGGTCTATCTATTCCATACATAGCTTATACTATTTACCTTTATGACTATTTTATGTTTGAGTGATCGTCAGTGACAAAACACTTTGGCCAATAGAGGCAATTACAGTAATGATGGTAAATGTTGAACTATGGTGTAACAGCAGAACCTATAGACTCAGAAACATGACTTAGTTAGGTCCCTGATATACAAAAGGAAAAGGGTATTCAGGCTTAAGCAGTTCTGCATACCACATGTGGTATTTGCATCTGTGGATGAGCTCCACATGGCAGCAGTCGACACGCCTGCATGTATAGTTAATGTAGTTTGGGTGATGAGCACATGACAGAAAGTATGCACATCTTTGCATGAACATGGATATGGAAAGTGTGATTTGGGCTTCACCAGACCAAATAATGCTTTTGTGGTAAGACTCTTTAAAGTATTCACTTAACAATGAAATGTGCCCTTTCAGAAGTTACAAAGTCCTACGATATGGTTTTCACATCACACCAGAAAAAACTGAATTAGTTATTTTTGTGGGGTTTGTTTTTTACTCTTGGGTTTCTTTTATTGATTACTCTCAAAGGTTTAGAGATAAAACATGAGGTTAGTGAATGAAGTTATAGTGGCTTGACAGAAAATTAATGAGCAACTGTTGAGCAACCAATTAATTATTTCATGTTTTAAGCAAAATAAATTTATTTCTTTTTTTAACACTATATACTGATATTTAAATGATTTACTGAGAAAATGAAATTGATTAATAATGACCAAATCTTTAGTTGCAGCCATAGATGCTTTTAGGAAGTTTGTGGGGCTTTTTGCATTAGTTTACTGATTTTCTTTTACAATAGATAGTGGGGAAAAAAATCAATATGGGCTAATATCAGGTGGATGTGTGACTGTATTATATAGGAATATAATTAGTATTCCATGGAATAAAAATAACCATTATGAACAGTAACTATAAGCTTATTGAGTTGCAGCCTAAAGATTAACATCACGTATGAACTGTTAGTTGTTTTCTTCGGGGGGGTGTAGTTGATGTGAACGTGAATCCGCTTTGCTCTCGCCACCGTCCGTCTGTGACGTAGTCAGACCCCAAGCGCTCATAATCCGGAGCAGCGGCTCGGAAACAACTCCGGGACTACCGACGCGGATCGCAAACTTGGCCCCTCTCTTTTCTGTGGCTGTGACTCTCTTGTCTCTCGGCTGTTCGCCTGGTATTGAGGCACACTCGGCTCTCTGAGGAACAGTTTGGAGACACATTTTTGCTTGTTAATGACTTGTGTTACAAAACTTGGTAGAGGAACAGGGACACCGTCAGCCGCCGGCCCGGCGGGGAGAAATGGTTATTCCCCCCTCCCTCTTTAAACACTAAGCAGCGGGTGTTGTTCAGCGCAGCCAGATAGGGTCGAGTGTCCGCTGCTCACCGCGGCTACCTGCCGAGAAGATTTGGATTAAGACCAATGAACTGGGGGTAAATAATCTCCACGGGAGCGTTTACCGGGCGGAAACCGACTCATTGTCTCGCTGTGGGATTTGTTTTCGACACCTCTGAAGGCTGAAGACGATGTCTGTCCGGGGGCACATGGTCGCTCTTTACAAATGCACAGTTCTTCTCTCTCTGAGGATGTTGCTTCTTGTGCCTGCAGGGTTGCCAGTCCGCAGCCAAGGGGACTCTCAGTCCGACAACAAAGTGATGGACAATATCACCGTGCGACAAGGAGAGACCGTCTTTCTCAGGTGAGTCCACACATTTCTTTCTTTTCTTCGTCTCTCATTTTCTTCCTCCCGCTGCTGCTTTTGAATTCTCGAAGTTGAGCTGTAACTGCGGGCTTCAGTCGGCTGACTGAAGTATTTAGTGGGGGGGGGGGCAGAAACATGACTGAAGTGTTGTCTGTTTTATCATGTTCCCGCCGCTGAAAAAAAGGGGGGGATTTCAGAGGATTAGTCTCTGGAAAACACTCAATTCAGAAGCGATACTCTGCTAATCTTTAGCAGCTGTTAACGAGAGATTTAGCGCTTTTAATTGTTGTGTGATGGTGCAGAACTAAAGGTGGAGGAAAAAGGTGTTTCAGTCTTCAGAGTGTCTGCTGAGGACTGGGAGAGGGTGCTGCAGGTGGAGGAAGGAAGACGGGGAAAAAAACAAAACAAAAACGCCATACCATAGAGAGTGCATTGGTACAAATGGATTGACTAGCAATTCCTCAGGATGGGAGATTGTCTGTGGTGACCTTTCCCCTCCACCGCGCCCTCACAGGCTTACTGGGCATAGAAGGATTTGTGCTGCTTTCAAGTGCTGTCGGGAATGTCCAATTTAACATGAACAATAATCGCAGTGGCTGAAGGAATGGATTTTCTTTGATACCAGAGTTGGCAGGATGTAATGTGTGGGAGGCGGACGGGGTTGGGGGCGGCATGGGAGCAGTGTTAACAATTGATGGTGAAGGTGTTGTTGTGGGCCTCTTGCATTTATATTGTATGAATGTAACTGTCGGCATGAGTTGAAAATAAGCGACAGGGAAGTCAGGTTGAGGCCATCTAGACGCCATGATTGACAGTTTCTCCAAGCTCTTCTTGCTGCCAGTAATCTTCAGTCTTTTCACTTGATGGACTTGAGGTCAGAATAAAATAATGTTCAGTCAGCTGCAAAATTACCCCAGTGATGTATAGGCTGAGGTTATATGCTCAGCCACAGCCTTCAAAGATGGGGTCACACAATTACATCATTAATAATTCTATAATTTAATGATTTTTTTAAAAAGGAAAATAATACCTCAGTTTCATCAGTTGACTGCATTTTTCTTGCGGGTGATTCAGGAATGATTAATTCAACCAAATTGATGACCATGCATAAAATCATGATGAAACTTGCTTCCCTGAAAAACTTTTGTGTGCTGAAAGCTGATATAGGTGGCATTACAGCACACTCTCTATCCTGTATAGTGTCTTGTTGTTAATCTTTGGCTAACAATTTAACAGTCACTATACTCCATCTCTGGACTGCAAAAATCTAATTAGAACTGGGTAAAACCCACATCTCATATCATTAATGACCACATGTACTTGATAATGCAACATGCTGTTGCTTGGACCTGCACATTGGGACATTCTTTTTCTACTTGCACTGATTGAAAAAACAGTTGTCCGGGGAGGCTCAGGGTTTCCTTTGGTTCCAGCAGGTCATCAGTAAGGTGAGGATAAGCTCAACTTGGTTTTTGCTTCACTGGCTGTGAGCTCACACAGTTAAGGGAATGAGACTGCTCATTGGGTGACTGCTCAGGATCAACAGTACAGCAAGACAAACTAAACCAGACCGGGGTCAGCATCGTGCCGATCTGCGTTCTTTCATATATAATATGTCAAGAGTCCCTGTGCAGCACAATGCTAACAGTGATAATTGCTTGTGTCTGGTTGACAGGAGACCATTTCAGTTTATAAATGTTTTATCAGTGCAATGTGTTGCATTTGTTTTCAGTTTATATACCGTGAAGGGCCAGGGACAAAAATAAATAAGTAATAATCCACTGGCTCTACAGACCTGAACTGATAAATTCATGTCCTTTGACATGAAAAACCCTGCCTTAAAAAAAACCCTGCAATGGATGCAGTGGGTTGAAGTAGTTAGGGTGGGATGATGTTGATGGAAGGTGGAAGAATTTAGCTGCATCTGCGTGATTGAATTAATGATTGTCTATGTGATTGTTTGCATGACGCAAGATTAAAAAACACACTTGTTAAATACAAATAAATGGAAATGTTAATCCACATTTTGAATTCAAGGCATATTGGGAACTGTATTGACAGGCTGCTGTTGAAGTACTGGACAGTTCCAGTCGAGTGCTCCACTGTCCTGACTTTCAGCCTTCAGTGCTGACCTCCTTCAGCACCACGGACAGCGCACTGCCCAGAGATGCACCAATCGATGGGCTGGCAATCGGATGAGGCCAGTTTTCAGCGTGATTTTTGTTTACCCTTGTTCAGAGAGAGGGAGCGTGAGAACGCCCTTCACCCAGTTATTTCATAGTTAATCGTCAGTATTTTATTATGAATATGCAATTGAATTATCCAATGAAGAAAACTTACAAAATGGTTGTGTAGCTGTCAGTTAGAGTTCTTAAGAAAGAAAATCAGAGTTGGCCAATCGGTGCATCTCTAATGCTGCCCTGTCTTTAATGACAGGCTGCTAATGACCATGCCAGCAAGCCAGTAAACATCCAGTGTTTCTGCTGTGTGTTACATGGTGAAAGCTCATTATTTTTTCCTGATCTTTTACATGTTGCTATACCTGAGCCAACCTGCAAAGTACGGATACTGTTGTAGATGAAAAGCTCATATTGCTCTCGAAATTGGTGAGCAGTGCCATTATTACTCTACAGTTCAGCCCTCCACAGGTCAATGGGACCGGCAAGTCTGAACTTGCCATGAAGTACATCAATCCTCCAGGCTGAGCAGCAATAGCTGTTTCAGTTGTAAATTGATTTACACAAGCTGTGGCTGTGCTGGGCTTTCAAATTGTTGGTGAGTGCCCAATCACACAGTCACATGGGTTAAAGAGGCATTTGAATCTAAGATGCGTGAGGCTGGATGCTTAACCCGCAACGCTGTCCAGCTGTCGACACTGGCTACCTTGAAATAAATTCAGTTTCTGCAGCTCATGATTTGCCCATGAGGTCAGGCTCCTTTCTTTTCAAAGATGGACAGGATCTAGACCGTGGATGTAATGTCTGAACTTTGTCTTCAGTTTAGACTTGTGTCTAATTTTGATGTCAGTAATGGAACCAATCCTTTCTGCACCGCTTTTGACTGTCGGGTACATTACTGGCAGGCTGAGAATTCCAGACTTTGATAAAAACACAATATGGTCAAATATTTCTCCTCCTTTGTTCTTGTATTCTTCCTTATACCCATGGGATGGGCTGAATTCAGTTTTTATTTAAGTAGGACAGTGGACTTTCTTGTAGGTGTGATCAGGCTGCCTGCCAGCCAGTCCAGCTCCCACCCAGGACAACTTCTAAAAAAGCTTTACTTCAACACTGACTGAAGACTCCTTTTCACTTATTTATAATGTGCTTTACGACACAGCATTGTGTTTACTTAAGCTTTATGCAAGCTTGTGGGATTATTAGACAGCATGAAAATTAATAAGCACATTTGAGGTACATGAGAAACAAGGTGAGGTCAGCAGTAACATACACGATGCAGGAAGGCCTCCCTCCAAAAGCTAGCTGAGACGATTTGTATTACCTTTATAGTTCCTGGGAAATTTGGATAATTCAGACTCACCACCCCTGTGTTGCTGTGTACTAACAAGCTCCCCATTGCCCTTTTTGACAACTGCCAAAACTGAGGGTGGTATCACATTTTAAATTAAACTAAGTTAGAGCTGCCATTTTCATTTTTAGCTTCCTTTTTTATTTGTGTTGTTTTTCGATGGTGTTTCCTGATCCGTGGAGATGAGGCATAAATAGTATTAATTATCAGTTTATCTGTATTGTGATCTGAGCTCACACCCCCCAGTTGAGCTGCTGCTGAAACCTCATGGGGACAGAGAACAGCAAAACTACACTATTACAGCTCACAGAAAATTACATAGGAACACACTGTGGTTACATAAAACCAGCACTGATACAACAGTGTGAGGTGTTTTAAATATTGTGAAATAAATAAATAATCCAAGGCACTGGCAAGACAGAAGCTTTTAGTGAACATTCCTGGGAAAAAAAAAAAAAAAAAAACTCACAAAGCTGCTACTCTGCTTCCTTTCCTTGATTAGATGACTGTATAATTAGAAGGAGATCATGTCTGGAGATTTTTTCTTTTGCCAAACTGTGAGGCAGTTTGATTGCACCCAGAACTAGATGAGTGTTTCTGTCTGATTGTCTGAGCTGAGCTTGCTCCACAAAGACCACGTCCCCACCACAAAAGCAAACTATAAACTATTTACAATTAGTGACTGTACTGTAAATCTTCACTGTGTAATCCTTTTAAAGGATGCTGTTGTTACACAGCCACTGTTAGTATTAACAGCTGATTACTTACCAGTTCAGCATCAGACTTTTTTTCTTTACTCACCTAGAGCTGGAAAGCAACTCAAATGTTAGATCTGGTCTCTATGACATCCTCTCTTCTACTGCTGTTAGCATGCTAACCAGCTAACAACTATTTTCTGATAGTGACTAACTGTAGTGTCCATGCTGCCCTGAATACATAGCGCTGCTCAGAGGGCACATAATAACCTCTTGTCTTGTAAATGCAGCATTGGCCAAAACTCTTGTTAAGTGACAATCACCACCACCACCTCCCGGCAAGAGAACACGTTTGGCGGCAGAGAAAATTTACAAATGGTTCCTTCAGTAAATGTACTTTGAGAAATGTAGTACAACAAGTTATTCCATCTTACAATGTGGAAAACTTTTAGCTTCAGTAAACTATATTAGATAATAAAAAACTTAAATTACTGTATAAAAAAAACCTTCCTGAAAGAAAGAAGAAATGTTGTACTCATAGCACCTTCTATATATCTCCTGAAAATAGAATAAGGCAGTTACCTAATATTCCATTTGCTGTTCATGTACCTCTGTAGAATGAAATCTTTCAAAGCAATAACAATAAAGGGAAATATAAAAAGGCATATTGATGGACTTAAACTGCCCTCTGTGCTGTCACTTTATTGGAAGGTGGCATTTTTCTTCCTTCTCCATTCCTGGCTTCCTGTCGATCGGCTGCTCTCGGCTCGTGGTATTTTCTGTTTGTCCTTATGTGCAATAAGCTGTTAAATCTCTCCATGAAATGTAAGGATGGTGGTTAAATGCACAGATACTAAACGTGATTAAGGGTTTTATTTACACGCAGGATAGATCAGTATTTACAGTTGTAACAGGAGGAGCAGCAGAGAGATTAACTACACTTTTCATCACAGTCAAGTTAATGTAAGTTAGCACATTGGTACCACTGTGCTTTACATGGACTATAACTGGACTAAAATAAGAACACATTAATTTCCCAATGCTCTGCCCACTCAAATGGACAAAAGAGACAAGCGGCCTCCTGAGACTGCGATTAATGAATGTCGCCACAGTGGCCGAGGTGGGCTGACAGCCTCCTGAGACGCTTATCTACCTGCGCAGACCATTCTCGACTCAGAACCACGTCATGTTAACATTTATTCCTTTCTCTCCCAGCTGCCTGATGAACACATTTGTGATTCAGGTTAAATAGTTCAGGGACGAGGCTCTGTTCCAAACAGGGATGTTTGCTTGAAACATGTATTAATCTGTTTTCTTACATGCTGCTTTCAGCTTGTTTGGTGTGTCGTTGTCGTTGTTGTGAATGAAACTATCCTTTTCTATCTCTATCTTCTAATTTTCTATCTAGTCCATGCTAGGAGTTAAAGCAGCTTTCTTGTTAAGAGGTCATTCCTTTTATTCCTCATGTGCCGTGGGCCAAGATTGGAAAGCTGATAATTTGATTTCACAGAGGGATGCTAACGATTTCCTCTGTAATTCCATTTTCTTTCACCTTGCATGGTCTAGCCAGGCTGCCATCCATCAGTCCCACGTTTTCACTTATTGTCTTCAATGTTATTGTCCCAAAAAAGAGCTTTCACCCTCAAAATAAAATGGCAGTAGAATGGGATTGCTGTACAATTTCCATCTGTTAACAAGATTTTATAGAGTCCTTTCTAATAGAGGTGTAATATAGCTGAAAGCATTTTTCTTATTTAATTAAGTGTTAGGAGATGGATTTTTTTTTGCTTTTTCTCTTAGTGTTTATCACTTAGCCAAAGTGGCAAAAGATGACTTGAAGTCGGTGAAAGATGCGTACTCATAAACTCCCTCTCTCCGTGTTATTTCAGTCTTTCAGTGTGAGGGGATAATAGCAGAGTGCAGTATGGTTCTTTTGACTGTTTGTGTATAGCATGTGGATTTCATGATGATCTTCCAGTGATATTTGGATAGTTTTCAATAGGATGTTTTCTCCTTGATTATGTTATCAGCACAACAGCACAGCAGGATGTACAGATACAGATGGGTGATAGCAAGCTTTATTTATCCTGGGAGTTTTATTGAGATCTCTACAGCAGAGAACATGTTATATCTGTATACAAATTATTTCTACAGGATGAATCAGTCACACACAGCAGTCATCACACAGACACACAAAATATTCACAAATTTGATTAAAAAGTCAGTGAATGAAATCCTTAAACCTGGTAAATATGTATGGCCACTTGAGGGCAGCAAAAACAAGTTGTGAACACATCTTCACCTTTTAACTTGATATGTCAAACCTGATGGCAAACGATTTCTTATTTACATTTATCCATCTTTATCATCGGAGTTGTGTTTGTGCCCACATGACGAAACTAAGTGCAACGCTCACTCTCTTTTAGCTCCGTTTTAGGTCTCTACCAACTCCTGAAGGAAATATCTTGCTGCTGTAGAAAAAAGTGGTAAGAGTCAACTGAAACAGTTTCATTAGATTTCCAGTGAGGGTGCAGATCAAAATAGGAACATTTAACTTTGTGCTCTTGTAAAGTTCACACATGTAGTCTTTTTGGAGTTAAGAACAATTTTTAAATGAATAGAAGAGGTCAGCATAGTGGTGTACAAAATCACAAAATTTTGGTTTGTCCTTTGATTTGTCACCCACCATTTATATGAAATTATATGTAGTAAATAATAGGCAGATGAAGGTATGACCTCTAGTTGATGATTAATTGGTGAGAAATTAATTTATAGCCAATTATATAATTTTTTTTCTGCCATTAAAAGTCCCAATGAAATGGGATTTTGATATCATCTTGCTTTATTTAATTTCAGGTTGAAACTGGATTTTGATGATAACGCTGCCCTCATCTGAAATCTATGAAATATCAGTTAGTGAGAGAAATTAGGTTTAATTGATGAGGGTTAGGGCAAGACTATGCCAAGATGTTTTGACAGTATGCGTAGCAGGAGCTGGTTTATAATGCAGCCCTCATTAAAGATATTGTTTTCTAACTTCGGCAAATTGAAGACATTTGAAGCAAGTTGAGAAGGTGATTAGTTTCAATGTAACTTGGAGAACGTCAGACATCCAAAGATAAAAGACAGCAGCAAACTGCAGTCAAAACATCTGACATATTTCTTCCTCAAATCTTAATCGAGAAGTCTCGTGTTGCATTTCAGGACATTAACTTGTGTGGATGCTCTGGGAAACAGCTTGGCCTACATTTAACACAGTGAATTACAGTGAGGACATGCTGAACTGCGGAACAACGGTGGTTCATCGTTTGTAATTTCTGGAAGATATCTTTTCTCTCAGTCTCCCCTCTCACACTTGTCTTCCTTTGAAGTGATTTAATTCCGCCTTGAATGCTGTCCAGGAAATTACAAAGCCACTGTAATGAAGTGTGGCTGATTGGACAAGTGCCCTTGTGTGAACATTCATTTTCTGGCTATCCAGGAATTTTGAAATGAGTACTGGGCAGGTTGGATAGAGCAGATTGATTTTTATAGCCTTAACCCTCAGCAATTTGAAACTTTGAATTCTGTGAAGTTAGATAAGCTTCTGATAGCGTTGTTGCCCTAAAAACTAATCTGGAGCTAATTTCAAACAGCTTGAGCTTGCACTTGTATTGCAAATAAACTGTTCCACATAAAAGATAGTTTTTGGTGTCATCTTCAAGCTATTCTGAGATAAAACATGTCACTACTGTACACAAGCTGTACAGTACACAAAAATTGCACAACAATGTTCAGTGGATAGGGGATCAGACAGAACAAGACAAACAAGTCAAAGAACAAAAAATCAGGCAATAGACAAAAACTCTAGGAAAATGATGGCTGGAACAAGGGACAGAGGTGATCTGACGTTGAGGGAGGGGGAGACAAAGACTAAGTACTCTCAAGGGGAACAGGTAATGAGAGACAGGTGCAACACATCAGGGCAGAGCGGGTAATCACAGGATGTGTCTGAAATCACTCACTCAGCCACTGCTCCCGACTCTCCATCCAGGGAGTTGTGTGTAAAAGACAAAACAAAACAAAAAAAAACACTCTCTACACTTATTTCCAACTCTTCAGAGCGGATCGCGACACAGAGCTGTCCGGCAAAACGAAAGGTGGAGGAATCTGCTTTTATGCTAACAGTGGCTGGTGCAGAGACGTGACAGTGATCCTGCAGCACTGTTCTCCTGACCTGGAGACTTTCATCATAAACTGCAGGCCCTTCTACTCCCCCCGTGAGTTCACCTCAATCATTCTGGTCGGTGTTTACATCCCACCACAGGCCAACGTGCAGGAGGCACAGCGGGCGCTCGCCGATCAGATACTGTGTGTGGAGCGGACCAACCCGGACTCCGTAGTTATTGTACTTGGTGACTTTAACAAAGGTAACCTCAACCACAAACTGCCCAAATACAGACAGTTTGTTAATTGCCCGACCAGAGAGGGGAACACTCTGGACCACTGTTACACCACAATCAGTGGTGCTTATCACGCCGTCCCCCGGGCTGCACTGGGCCACTCTGACCATGTCATGGTCCACCTGATTCCCACATACAGGCAGAAACTAAAACTGTGTAAACCTGTTGTGAGGACATCGAAGCAGTGGAGCAGTGAAGCCATAGAGGATCTGCGGGCATGTTTGGACTGCACTGACTGGGAAGTGTTCAGGACTGCTTCCAACAGTCTGGATGAGTTCACAGAGGCTGTGACGTCATACATCAGCTTCTGTGAGGACTGCTGTATCCCATCACGCACCAGGGGGAGTTATAACAATGACAAACCCTGGTTCACAGCTAAGCTCAGTCAGCTCAGGAGGCAAAAGGAGGAAGCTTTCAGGAGTGGGGACAGGGACAAGTTTAAAGAGTCCAAGTACAGGTTTAGCAAGGCGGTGAGAGAAGCTAAACGACTGTACTCTGAGAAACTTCAGCTCCAGTTCTCAGCCAATGACTCTGCTTCTGTCTGGAAAGGGCTCAGACAGATCACTAACTACAAACCTAAACCCCCCCACTCCACTAACGACTTCCATCTGGCCAACGATCTGAATGAGTTCTACTGCCGCTTTGAAAGACAGTGGGACAAGCCTGACACTAACCTCCACATCAGAGCCACACCAGAACCCCCCTCCTCCCCTACCAAAGGAACGTCTCTCTCTATCCTGGAGAGAGATGTCAACAGGCTTTTTAAGAAGCAGAACCCCCGCAAAGCAGCCGGTCCTGACTCTGTCTCTCCATCATCCCTGAAGCACTGTGCTGATCAGCTGTCTCCAGTGTTCACGGACATCTTCAACACCTCACTGGAGACCTGCCACGTGACAGCCTGCTTCAAATCCTCCACCATCATCCCTGTCCCCAGAAAACAAAGGCCCACAGGTCTAAATGACTATAGACCCATTGCCCTGACCTCTGTGGTCATGAAATCATTTGAGCGCCTTGTCCTGTCCCACCTTAAATCCATCACTGACCCACTCCTGGACCCCCTGCAGTTCGCTTACAGAGCCAACAGGTCTGTAGACGACGCCGTCAACATGGCTCTCCACTTCATCCTCCAGCACCTGGACTCCTCAGGGACCTATGCCAGGATCCTGTTTGTGGACTTCAGCTCTGCCTTCAACACCGTCATCCCGGCTCTGCTGCAGGACAAGCTCTCCCAGCTGAGTGTGCCTGACTCCACCTGCAGGTGGATCACCGACTTCCTGTCTGACAGGAGGCAGCACGTGAAGCTAGGAAAGCACGTGTCTGACTCCCAGACCATCAGCACTGGATCCCCGCAAGGCTGCGTTCTTTCTCCTCTGCTCTTCTCCCTGTACACCAACACCTGCACCTCCAGCCATCAGTCTGTCAAGCTCCTGAAGTTTGCAGACGACACCACTCTCATTGGACTCATCTCTGACGGCGATGAGTCTGCCTACAGGTGGGAGACTGAGCGTCTGGTGACCTGGTGCAGGCAGAACAACCTAGAGCTAAACGCTCTGAAGACAGTGGAAATGATAGTGGACTTCAGGAAGAGCCCAGCCCCACCCACCCCCATCACCCTGTGCGACCGTGGAGCATTTCCGCTTCTTGGGAACCACCATCACACAGGATCTCAAATGGGAGCTGAACATCAGCTCCCTCATCAAAAAAGCTCAGCAGAGGATGTATTTCCTGAGGCAGTTGAAGAAGTTCAACCTGCCAAGGACTATGATGGTGAACTTCTACACCTCCATCATTGAGTCCATCCTCACCTCCTCCATCACCATCTGGTACGCTGCTGCCATGGAGAGGGACAATAACAGACTGCAGCGTATCATCCACTCTGCTGAGAAGGTGATTGGCTGCAATCTTCCATCCCTCCAGGACCTGTACACCTCAAGGACTCTGAGGCGTGCAGGGAAGATTGTAGCTGACTCCTCCCACCCTGGACACAAACTTTTTGTGACACTCCCCTCTGGCAGGAGGCTGCGGTCCTTCAGTACCAAAACCTCTCGCCACAAAAATAGCTTCTTCCCATCTGCTATTAGCTTTATCAACAAGGCTTAGAGAGCCCCACTGTTGCTGATCCCCCTGATCCTCAATTGCACCAATCACCAGAAAAAATTCCTTGTATGTGAAAACATACTTGGCAATAAAACTGATTCTGATTCTGATTCTGATTCTGATTTTGTCTGCGGAGTATTCCTTCTTTCAGCATAAGCACAGTGCATGATGGTATGTATAGCTTGGTTAGTGGCCTTTGGTTGTACACTACTTTTTGTGATGCACTGTGGGATACTTTGAGTCCACTACATAGGGTATAATAATTTTCACTATACGTTAAGGCAGCCCAACAAAACAGTAAACCATCTGTATAGTGGACGATAGGATGTACTGAGTGATTTCGGACATAGCCACAGAGACAGGAGACACACTGGGGCAGGAAGTGAAGCGACAGATGAGTACATCAAAATAAAAGAGGAACTAATGATAATAAGAAACTGAAAACATGACCTTTAAGATGCAGATTTCACCATGTCCCTTTTCAAATGGTTGTTTTAATTTCATGACTTTCTTTTCTCAATGACATATCATCATAATGTCACTTATACTTGTTGCTTAATGTCACATGCATATTTCATTACATGACAGTAGTGTCACCAGTGACTGCCTCAGCCAGTCACATGGTGCAGGATTACCAATTACTACAATAAATGTAGCTGGCCCCTGTTAGCTAGAGCAACAGCAATGCTAAAGTAATTTAATCGGGGCGGCCCGATGGCGGAGTGGTTAGGGCGCGTACAGATGGGTGAGAGCGGATGCTCTCAGCAGGCGAGCGCTGGTTTGACTCCCGACCGGCCCGACTCTTTCCTGCGTGTCATTCCCCCTCTCTCTCTGCTCCTTTCCTGTCACTCTCTACTGTTCTGTCAATAAAGGCAAAAAAAATGCCCAAAAAAAAAAAAAAAAAAAAAAAAAAAAAGTAATTTAATCAACCAACCAGAAGCTGCTGCTGTAACTAAACACAACAGCCTCATGAAATAATGATGTTATGAGGAAAAGTGCAATTATGATACAAAAACTGTATCTATATATTCTGTATATTCTATATTTTACAATTCTTTAATTTTTTTATAATGAAATAAAAATCACTTCTGACAAAATTAAGCTGTTATGAAAATAAACAAGACACACAATTAATAATAATGAATTTGAATTTCATATTTTAATGTATCATGTCATCATTTATTCTTTTGTATTTTTTACTTTATGTATTCATATCAGTATTCTGTTTTTTTTTTTCAAAATATTTTATTTATTTTTTTATTTGATATTGACCACATTAGGTGTCGATATGCTTATACTAGCAGTGTGGTTTAAACCAATGCTGACTTTGGTGTGTGATTGCAGTAAACAGTGTGAGAGTATGAGTGACCCATGGGCAGCACGAGCAGAGCTTTCCTGCAGCGTCTCGTCGACTTAAGCAGGGCTCCAGCCCTGTCTGGGTATTAGAAGAGGAGATGGGTGGGAGAGAGGTGGAGTGCTCAGGATTATGTGCTTAAAAGATTCTCAGCTCCACCTCCCCTTTAGCACCAAGATATCAATACTGCAGGGAACCATGCTCATGCACAACATAGACACACATGCATGCTGTTTAGCAACAACAGGATTAGTTATAGATATACCTCACAATTGGTTTGGCAGACCAGACAGAAGCACAGTGCAATATACAGGTCATGAATCTGTAAAAGTATAATTGGAAAAAGAAAAATCCATGTATTTCAAAGTAATGGCAAACAAACTGTAGAGGTAGAAGAGAGTTTGAGGATTGATCTGAAAACAGACTCGAACACAGTCCACATTAATTGCACCAGACACAGGGATAAGTAATGCTGTCAGCTTTATTGTAGGGCAATTAGCTCTTCAAGTATGGAATTTAACAAAGTAACTAAATAAAGAGTTAATAGTACAGTTATGTGAATGCATCACCTTTGGTAAGGGGAAATGTAACAGCCACTTTCTGTGGATGTACTGATTAATCAATAATACAAATAATCGTTAGTTGTAGCCCTATACAGTTTGTAAATAAAGATCCTTGGCTGCAGGTTGTGCTTCTGTGCCATCACACATACATTTACACACTGAACATATGAATCATCAGGGTAAAAGGGAAATTAAGAATCATGATGATTGACAAATAGTGCTGCATATGGGCCCTCAATACATTTTCCACTGATGTCACAGACACTTACAACTGATATTTACCCAGCTTTAAGACTCTTAGTCTGTACTTTATTATTTTAAGTCTATATTTTATTTAGGCAAAGTTTTGTTTCAGGACAAATACAAACTGACACAGTTGAGTAGTTTGGAGGCATCATGTTAACACCAGTTTCTTAATGGTTTTGCCAGCACCTCTGTGAGGCTGTTCTGAGCTAAAGGCTAATGTGCTCCCAGTACTGTGTTGTATTGTTTACCATGTTCACCATTTTAGTTGAACATTTGCTGATTACCAAACCAAAGTGTTGGACAAATCAAATTTCTTAGCTTGATGGAAAAGCAAGGAATCACTGCAGGTGTCATAATGCATTGTCAGGGGGAAATGGATGACTGTGCAGAATTTAATGACAGTCCATCACAAAGTTGTCCAGATATTTCATTAGTACCCAAGTGTCCATAAATTTCATTTTTTAGTCTACATACAGTGGATGTGGTAGGAGGGGTAAATACTTTGTGCCAACCCACTTTCACAGCCTGTATTCATTTTGTAAATCAAGACAAAGTGAGCTACTGCCCTCCTGCTTTTCCATAGAAAGATGTCAGTGGATGCATCAGTGGTAAACATACACTGTAGCTGCTTTATCTGGCTTCTCCCTCCCATGAGCGATTAGCAAGGACAAATGAGTGATCAATGTGAACACCATACCTCTGCTTTCACTGCCAGCTGGCATTCAGCTGGAAAACAAACAGCCTTACTTACTCTTCAGCCGTAATTGTGCCCAACAAACCACTCCTCTGGCTAAAAGAAGTTTCTTACTGACTTTACACTTCAAAGTGAAGAGACGGGGAGAGTGGAGTTAGAGGAGGCAGAGCTTCGGGCTGAAGCTCCAACACACCCTTCATGGCTGATCAGAAACTATCTGCCTGCATGTGTGTGTGTGTGTGTGTGCTGGTGGTTATATCTCTATGCTTATATATAGAAAAAAAACATATATTTGCACAAGGTTACACAAGTTAAAAAACCCAACAAAATGACAACTTTCTGTTTGTCTACAGGTGCTCAGTTTAGGTTTGGGATGAGGATTTGGTTGAGTGAAGGTCATTTCAGGGTGAAGGTGGAAGACCAGGCCGAGCTGAAACACTGGCATCAGGACCTGTGTTTAAGGTTACAGGAATTATTAAGCCTCGCTGGCTGAAACATAATAAATATGACATTTAATAATGACATATTGTCAGTTATGCCACGCACTTTGGCAACATTACAGCGTACTGTTAAGCTCCCTGACATTTTCCTTACATGTTCGTGTGCAGCAAAATAATACTTTTTTGTCTTTCTTATCCATGAAAGACGACCATGCTTGGGGACATAGTGTCACTGTCGAGCTTTGAGGAAGAAATAAGTAATGAAAATTGCTGCATGTGAAAATATTCTCATGCAGCGAGTGTCCTCTCAGTATGCACTTCCTGTTTAATTTCACCTCAGAGGTCACGGGGGACACTGGATGTGATGAAGTCCATGCACTCTGCTGAGGGTTATGGGTGATGGAAGAGTTGATAGGAGTGTGTGTGTGTGTGTGTGTGTGCTGGGGAAAGGGAGGGGGCAAGGTCAACATTGGGTGCCAAGTGTTATACACCATAAAACAGCTAGATTTATTTGACAGGCAGTGTAAGTATTGGTGCATAAACATGTACTACACTCAGCGTAGTAAATCACACTTACTCAGGTGTGGGAGGAGAACATGGCTGTGGGGGTTTAACCTCTATCAGACAAAGGGTTTTGCACTGCGAGTGTTAGGGTCACGGGATGGCTGATGTCAGACTGTCTGTCTGTCTGTCCAACACTTTGGTTTAGAGCAAGATATCATGACATCCTCAGTCCACTGATAGGAGGTATATATTCGTAATCCCCATGACAGTGTGTCCGGCATCATCATTAGGTCAGAACTCTGCACCAAGAGTTTGGTCCATATTGAGATACGAGATACAACTCAATTCCTTTAATTCCGTCCACTTGTGTCTTCCCCTCTTGTCTCAGTATTTGGATGCCTCAGGTCAAGTGAGGACTGAGGAGCGGGGTACAATCTGAACAGGCATTGGCCCGTAACCATGGATACTCATGATCACCCAAGGGATACTGATGCTTTGGTGACCTTTTCTTAAGCACCATAATCAAAGTAAGGCTGACTCAAAAACTTTGAAGCTTCATAGCTTCGACTGTTGCCATGGTAATCTACTTCAAAATCAGTATTTGAATGCTGCATTTTTCAGTTTTATTATCATTAATGTTCACTACCACACAAATCCCAATATCCCATGAAGCCAGAAATAGTAATCCAGCATTATTCATTCTGCATCAACATTAATTATTTGTTTTTCTTAGATGATAGTTCTGAGTTACAGCTACACCAGCAATATGTCAAAAAAGTCAAGTGTCTGGAGTAACATCCAAATTTATGAGGGTGACCCCAAAAGAGTCGAGTGGCAGGTATGTGAAGGGAACCAGACTTATTAGAAAAAAACGAGTCCGGCAAATCGCCCGTAAACTGTGAGTAACAGATGTTAGTGTGACCCTGCATCCTAATGAAGTACAACGTCAAAGTGCGACTGTTGTCCTCTGTGCCCTCCCTCGTCTCTCTCTCTGCTGTTACAGCTCAGCTAGGTAGCCCTCAGAGTGGCTCAGTGTGGCCCAGGTGTAAACAGTGTGACATTAAGCACAGCTCGGTCCAGGTTCTGGACCAGCACTTTGGTTCGCTAAGTCATGACAATTTAATTACGCAATTCTTGAATATTTTTCTAGAGGATTATTTTCTTCTTGAAACGCCTTGATTCAAGAGTATAATCCCTTTTACATTCACTTGTTTTGACTGTTAACTGTGTTTCTTAGGGAACAGTGGGGATAGTGTGTGACATACCAGGAGAAATAAAGATGCAGGTGTTTGTCACCAGAACACTAAAATAGAACAGCTACAGGGTAGCTTCATTAGCAGCGCTAGATGAATCTTTATTCATTATTTAAGATTTTTTTTATTGCACGTGTCTGTGGAGGTTTGTATTGCATGTACTTAGTAAATACTAGTAAATAGTAAGTAGCTTGTGCATGACACACAGGTCAAAATGTCAGCTTTGCTAAGTAAATGTACCACGCACAAGATAATAAACAGCCATTCATTTTGCTCAGTGTGTTCATGACCAAGCATGTGACTTTTTGATTGAAATGTTCATCTCTCTAGCACCTCTACTTGTAATGGGATGAGTAGATGGGAGTATGAGTGCAGTATATGTTGTGTGTTGCTCAGCGATCAGGGAAAAATAACCTAAAATATCAATTTTCTTGAATAGATTTTTCCCAAATGCCAGGCTTGTTGCAGATGCAACTTTTATCTCCACACATCCCATTTATATACATTGTCCCTTGAGCTTTATTAGATTTAGGGTCAATGATTTGTTTCCAGGCTGCAGCTCTGTCTGCAACAAGAATGCCTTCTTTCCTCCTGGGCATCGCTGCTCCATTAACCAAATGGAGATGCACCGCTTGCAGCCTTCCTGTGGATAAAGTGAAATCAGGTGGTATTCAAAGCAGATTATCTTCCCTTGAGCAGCGACTCACCTCACTTACCTAAAGCGCTCGGATGTCTGGTTCTGCGGTGGGAGAGGAGGATCCACTGTACTCGAGATTAGGGAATTCTTCACCGTTAATACACCGGGTAGCTTAAAAGAGCAGGTGAGGCAGGGATGTTCCTGCTCACCACTGCTTTTGTTCAGACTCTTCCCTCATGTCTGAGAGCATCTGCATCACAGTGTAACACAATATACCGCTGCAGGTATAGAGCAGCAGCAGCTTTCTGTTCATTCAGTGAGAGATTCACTCCTGGTGTTTCAATTCACCCCAGTAATACAGGATGAAATGAAAAACAGAGTCCTGGAGTGCAGCATTTAGTTCAGCTTGCTTCCTTGAAAAGTATCTGTCCTCATTTTTTTTTTTTTTTGTTGGAAATCCTGTGAAAACAAGTGAGAATATGGCAGCGATGAACAGGTTACCACAGCGTGAGAAAGAACGCAGCGAGTTCCCTGATTACCAAACAAATACAAATGTTGCTTTTTTTTACTGTACTGTTTTTGTGATGCTCATGATTTGAAATTGACTATTTTCCTACAAAATCTCTGTCAAAATATTTGTTCAAATCTTTGGTCAAACATTGCTGGGTGTACATGAAGATAAATCAGTCAAATAAGATCAAAACCTTCACACAGTTAAGACACAGCAGAACTTACAAAAACTGCTTTGACTAAGACTCTTCTCTTGGACCGTTGGGTCGACTGTGAGGGGGCAGCCCTACTGGCAGCCACATTTGAAAGTGATGTTTATTTGTTTCTAATTTCAGGTTCTTATTTTATAATTTTATATTTCTTCAATCTAATTTATTTAATTGATTTTATTTTACCTTTTATTTTAAAAAAATCAAATAAAATAAACTATTTGTTGTCTCAAAGATACATTTAAGGTAAAACAAAGAAAAACAAAGACAGAGCTGAACCTGGCTTATTCGCACTGTCTATAACCAGACAGCTTATTCTGTATTGTGGTACTGAGTTCTGGGTTGTTTGAGTGCGCCAAGCAGCCAGAGCTTACCTGCCAGGAGTAAACAGAAAATCACTGAAACTATGTTGAGGGTAGCTTCAGCACTGTATGAGAAGAAGAGGTAAGAGTTGGGGAGTAACACAAAGCTACTGTTGGTGTCTGTATCAGTCTGTTCATAAGGAAATAGCTACGTCCAGGTTAGGAGGGCAGAAATAATTCAAATCATTGCTGATTCGTCTGATTATTATCTCAATTAATTGTTCGGTTAATAAAAACCACGAAGACTACGGATCACAGTTTCCTAGAGTTTTGTCAGACCAGCAGTTCAAAACCTCTCAGTATTGAGATTCCCAGCAAAATGCAACAGAAGCCAGATGAAAATATAATTGGTCTCAAGTGTCTGTGTTAAGAAATGAAAAAGCTTTCGGTAAAATAAATCAATAAATAAAGAATGATTTGGTGGTTATACTTGCAGCTGGAGGAGGTCTACACCTGCACTGTGGCATGTACTGTAGGTCTTCATGCTTATAATTAATATATTAATTCCTGATATATTGTCAACAGAGCAGATCAGGGACCAGTTTAGTATCTTTGTCAGTTCTGTCTCCCATAATGCATTCTGATTCCCCACTTTTGTATGCTGGGCTGATTGCAAGGTGTGTCCTCTCAGAACTGGTCCACAATTTGACAAGCTGTCAGTGTCAGTGGAGTGGAAGCATGTTGCTGATGGCTGTACCTGTCTGTGTGTGTGTGTGTGTGTGTGTGTGTGTGTGAGTGTGAGAGTGAGAGAGAGAGAGAGAGAGAGGGAAACGGAGACAGCCTGAGAAAAACCTTCAAATGTCATTGTTTTTGTCAGCGCTTTCCTTGAATACCATTTGTGAGTGCTGCCATAATCTGTTTGAGAAACTGAAAAATATATATATTTTTTTCCAATGGGAGGGTTTGTACAAAATTGTTCAGTTGTGCAGTTAGCCTGTAACAATTATATTAGCAAGGTTTTTATAGTGTATACAGTAGAAACGATGATTAATTGTGACAAGATGTTAAATGAATTCTGGGCGGATCCTGGTCCACCTTGAGCAGTGGTAGATCTGATCCACCCTTTCTGAGTGTACTGTTGTCAGTGTAAATCTCCCTCTGCTGATTCCTTTAACTGTATGAGTTCTTCTTTAAATGATGAAATTAATATCTTAGGTAACTTCAATAAGAACTGGATCGATAAGTCTTCTGGTCAAGAGAGAAACTTTTCCTGATTCCTGAAACTCAGTGAGTGAGCCCACTCGTACTGCGCCTACATGCCAGTCTCTGCTTGACTGGGTGCTGGTCTCACATCCAAACAGATCACTTCATTTTAATTAATGGAACATATATCAACTAAAATCAAATATTCATGATGCTTGGGTCTCTTAATATTCTGTATTCACTAAAATTATAGATAAACAAAATTATAGATACACTTTAATAACTACCACACTCAAGGGAAGGCATATCCTGTGGATAACTTTTGACCCTTATAAGTATTTCCCCGCAGAGAGAAAATGCATGTGGCACATGTCCAATGACCCTGCTGACTGGGAAAGTACAGAGAGTTGTGAAACTATGAACAGAAAATACCAAATCCAGTTATTTTATTTTCTCTTGGTCAGGACTTTAAAAATCCAGAATGACTTTGAAATAAAATGAAAACTATAATGAATGCATCTGATAAAGCTATAGGCCTATTAGCCTATTTAATCAGAAGAGAGTGAACACTGTAATAATGTGTGATACATTTTTAGCTCAAGCTTTTAATCAGCATTTCTCCAGACATGTTAAAGATAACTCTTTACTGTTAGAGATACAACCGAGACCACTTTAAAAGTCTTAACAGCTTCTGTCTGTCTGTCACCCACAGTCACTGTTTAGAAGAGGCTACAGAGAAAGAGAGAGAAATGCCTTACAATGTCATTCAAACTCAATGCTCATTAGGTTGCATTTAAGCTACTTTACCGTCTGTAGAATGTCTTTCTTTTGATAAAAATTATGTTTGTGATGATATTAAACTGGCACGCTTTAACAACAACCAGATTACCAGAAAAATTCATATTTTCATCATGCATTTTCCACCACTCTGATAAACTCAACTGCTCCTGTATGAGCTGAAACTGTTTTTTTGGTTTTTTTTCATGCTTTATGTAGGGAATGTGATCAAATGTGAAATGCTGTACATTGTCATCAAGTTTGTGGAAGCCGGTAAAGCTTGTGAAGCAAGGTGCACCTCAGATTAACATAATGACAATTGGTTAAGTACATCTTTATTGACACTGTGCAAATGAGGCCATTGGATTTAAATACCGTGCAAGTCTTGTAGTGAGTCAAGTCTCTTTCAAGAAGGTGATGGTAAAAAGAGAGAGAGAGTCATGAAAGTGCAAAAAATCAATCCACATCACAGACCTTCATCGTCATGGTTACAATAATATAGATGTGGCTAAGCTTGGATAGAAAAAAAAAAATTAAAAAATGATGACAACTGGTTTCAAATGGGAAACAAAACAAACAGCAGTCTCCTATATGAAAGTCCTGTATTTTGTTGACTCATCCACCCTGACCTCCTCCCCCTCCTACTCCTGCTTTTGTACTACATCATCTTAATTCCTTCTTTGCTTATGTCACCTAACAACCATGGATGTATTATAAGACCTGGATACGGCGCCACTGCGCAGCCTTGCAGCCTTGCTGCCTTGCAGTTTTTTTCCAGTGGCTACTTGTGGTATTGCAGCGAAAAATCCATGGGGTTTTAATCTTTGTCAAAGTTTTCAAAAGCCCAGAAACTCTTTTTTCTCTGAGTGACGTCACCACTGTGTACGTATACTCTATCTGTGGTCGTGCTGCGTCTCGGGAACGAGGATGGTTGCTAGGTTACTTCTAGCATCATACAATCATTATAACCGCGTTATAATTTTATAGATTATTTTATGACCTTAACTGTGTCAGCGTGTTAGAATTATAACTGACTTCGGCCTGGATGCAGCGATGATTTTTTTGAATGTTGATTCTAAAGTGACTTTAGGCTCTAAAGCTTCAAACTGAATGTTGACACGTTTCCCTCTAACATCACAAATAAATTAACTCTTTACACGTGAATTAACCACGATATCAACGACTGCGGGTTTAACAACACCTTACTTTTCAGAACATTATCGTCACTGTTTGTTGCTGTTTACATTTGTCAGTGGTCAGTCCTGTATAAGTCTTATTGCACTTCCATAAAGTCTGCTAGCAGAGCACTCATGAATGTGGAGCATCAGAATGAGAACGTTGTTCGCTAGTTCTCATTACCCATGGGTACGATGGGAGTGACTACTGCGCAGTCTCTATGGGCCGCATTACGCGGATGTAACCCGGAAGCCAGAAACCTTTTCAGCATATGTGCCAAGTGAGCAATTCGTATTGAAATGAATGGGCACCATTTTTAGATCCAGTATCCAGGTCTTATAATACATCCATGCTAACAACCCACAACCACGGGTCACAATAAGCTTACAAGGGGACAGTCTCGTGACTGGGGCAAAGAGAACATCTCAAAACTATGAATTGGTGATGTAATGGGCAGCTTAGTTAGCTAAGATAGGCTCATTAGCTTGGTAATATTACTGAATTAGCTTAGTCATGTCAAAGATATGTCTAACATTTACATAACAATAAAGCCTGTTCAGGTCTAAAGTTTTTCCAACCCAGTTCCAACCCACTTACATTCGATGAAAGCCCTGTCAGAAAAAACAGAGCCCCGCCCATAACTCTGACCAAGACACAGAAGCAGGTGTGGTTTCGCCTAAACTGGGATGGAAATGCTTAGCACCATGGTCTGGCTGCTTTTGCAAGCACAGGTGGCTTTTTTCTCAGATCCTCAATTACATATTATATGGCAAGTGTATATTCTTAATCTGTGTGGTATAATGTTTTTGCGCATGTGTCTTTGTATTCTGCTGAGGCCTGGCAGCTGTTGGTTTCTGCGTTGCTGCTCTGTGTCCGCCCCTCTGTCCTCCACATGTTTCGTTATCTCAATATTTTCCTGAAAGAGTCTTTTTTTTCAATTAGTTATAACTTGGATCTGGCAGAAGGCTAGCGCTCACTTCTTGTTCTCCTCGTCCGACGTCTGTTTAAATATGTATAAGGCATCTGTGTTTGTGAAGCACTGTTTTTTTTCTCCCCTCGCTTCACCACGGTGCAGTTTGAACTTCTACGTGTTGGAACCATTTATCAGTTGCGAAGTGTAATTCAGGCAAGTGAGCTCCAAGTGCACATCTGGACACCCAGGGAGAATTATTTCTCAGTGGGACTTTGGTTGGTGAGTGACAAAGTCAAGCATGTGAGCGATACCTGATCAAGGTCGAGTGCTAGCTTCATGATAAGTATCCGTTTTTCAACAAGTTGTGAACTGATTTTTTCCCCCTAACACACATCACACAGAAACAAATGATAAAGCTTTCATATGGGAAATTTACTTTGAGAACATGACAGTTTAATAACAAGCTAAAAATAATTTTAAAGCTAATTTTAGGCTACTTTTGAAAATGATCCCACATATTAGATTTCCTGCCTGACATACCGGTACGTAATTGCTGTGACACACTGTCCTGTGTTTACAGGTTGCCGTAATCAGGACTCCTGCTCATCACAAATGTGTCAGTGAAAATAAAGAAGTTGTTGCAGCTCATAATTTTATTACTAAATTCCCAGTTAGGTGTACTAAAGACATTAATTCTTTTTTTTTTCTTTCATTTTCCTTATCACAACTATTTTGTCAAAAAAGGGCACAACTTTGTAACATGTAGATATGTATGTAGATATTTGAAGTTTTAAGTATTAAATGCACTGCTTACATAGCACTGTTTATAGCACTATAGCACTAGTCTTATTGATGACTCAAAGTGCTTTACAATGTGAGCCACATTCACCCACTCACACACAGTCATACATGCTTACATGTACACATAGAGCACTTCTGCCATTCTCACACACACACACACACACACACACACACACACACACGGATGGAACAGCCATCAGATGTTCAGTGTCTTGTCCGAGGACACTTCGACATGTGGACTGGAGGAGCAGGGGATCAAACCACTGACCTTCAGTCAACAATAAGCATCTTTTTTTAAGAGAAGCTATTAAAGCTAATGAGCATGAATGAATGAAGATCAGATGTGTTTACTTGCATGTTCTACATGTGAGCCTCAGCTCATCCCACCACACTGTAGTGTAGCAGACCTAACCCAGAAGAGCACAGGAGCCCACGATCATTTAGACTCAAATATTTACAATGAAAAATGTGAAGCTGCTTTGACATGGCAAATGTTTCTCCTCTCAGAGCTTCCCTGAGATGAATTCAGTAACAGATCCATCAGTGCTCACTGACAGTGTGTCTCCATGGATGTGTAAGGCAGCAGTGCTGTTCCCCTAATTTGAACTGCTGCATCCAGATGTCATTTTCCAGAGAGAACAAACACTCAGTGAATGAGGTGACCAGAGGAGTCCAGAGCAGTTATATGATTTTAGTGGGACTGGGATCCATCAGTGAGTAAGTTGTTGTTTGACCAGTGGGTGGTTCATTAGGACATTTTGAGCCTTTTCGGTTATTTAGCCAAACTGCCACAACAGCCCAGGAGTTGGATATTTTTTCCTCCAGCAACAACCAATCAGGTCGTTTGTTCCAACCCTTTGATACAACCCATAGGCGTGTCCTCTGAAATAGTGCTCCTGGCAGGGGTACTGGACCTTGGTCGTCATGTTTACAATTATAAACCTGTGGACCAAGAGCGGTGTACGTACCTTCGTTGCAATGGTTACTATAATAACAACATAGTTAACTTTGCTGAATGGTCATGGATAATAGAAACCACATAAACTGCTACTTTCACATGGGAATCGAACACCGCTCTCCTGTGTCATATTCCTGTGTTTTGTTGACCCATCCAACCACCACAACCTCCTCCTGACATAAACAACCTCCTCTATAATCTACGTCACCGTACTTTTCCCTTTGCTCCTGTCATAACAAAAGCAAACTATGGGTCACAATAACCTGCTGCACAGACGACCTATAGGCTCGTTTTTTACAGGACAGTCTGATTTTCTCAGACTTCATTAAAGGCTTTATCTTGCAAACCACCTTCTTCGTCCTTAAAAACCTTTTCCACTGGTACAACATCACACTAATTCCACCTTTCTTACTGAGCGTGGGCATTCATTACACTCATCAAGGTCATCAAGAAGGTCACGTGGCAGGTAAATATAAACTTAGGTTCAAACAGTTGACCAGTGGTGTCGCTTTTCTGGGGAGGACAGTGCCCGTTTGCTTTACCCTTCCCATCTTGAAGCAAGCAACCAGCAGCAATGCGCTAGTTTGTCTCTCTTCTGTTGTCATCCTTAGAAATGGCTCTCATTAAACAATTTGTAGTAATTGTTCCTCAGATGAAATTTATTTTTTTCAGCAGTGGATTGTTTCACATTTAGTGATCTAGTGGGTATTTGAGGCAGTAGGATGGGAATGAATTTTTTTCAGCCCATTCTATGTTTTGACTTTTCCTTTAAGTGATCATTTTGTGTGACAAATACAGTTCTACTCCTGCATACACACACTGATACATGCTCATCATACACACATGCAATGATACATTTCTTCACACATAATAATATTCTGTTCCTTGCGCTTTGTTTGCTACTCAGAGTAATTATATGTTGCTGTCTTTACTGTACTAAGCATACATAAATTGGTGCTGCATTTCTGTTTAACAAGGCCTGGGTAATATGCCTTTTTTTTTAGTTGTGACTCAATTTTATTTCTTCCTTTTTAAGTTTTAGGACTTGACAGTTGAGCAAGAATATTAAAAGACCTGCGCCACCTGCACAGGTGTCATTGTTATGCATTTCAAAATTACAGGTTATTCCACACAGCTGTGGACGGTCAGTACAACAGCCATGGCACTAAATACACTGTTTAATAATCAGTTTTAGCACAGAGAGAATTCAGCTGCTCCTGCTGTTTGTGTTTCAAGATATCAGCGTGAAATCTGCAGACTTTTAGCTGCCGGCAGGCAGGTAGGGTCACACTGAGCTAACAACAAGAGGAACCTGCACAGAACCAGGACAACTGGACCACTAATGAAGCAGCTGCCATCTACAGCACGTTTTGATCAAAAGTAATGTTTATGCACATTGTAATAATCATATTTCATAATGTAGACATTTTACAAATAATGAAGAAAAGAAATTTGATATCATTATATTATTGCATTGTATGTTTCAGTGGTTTTTAAAAAATAACATATCACATATTATTGTGTTAGTGTGGCTTCTCAGTATGGCAGGGGCCTTGGTTTATATTCCAAACAAAAAAATAAATGCATCTCATCTGATGGTAATGTGTTTTAGATGGCTACTGACATAACACTGTGACTGTGAGGCTGCAGTTGACACACTAATTCAACTGCGTTTACTAGACCTTTCTGATAGGTCAAAATGGATTAAGAGCAAGGATTGAGGACAGAATTGTCTTCCACTTTAGAGGTGAGCAGGGAAATAAGTATGGGGCTGGCCCAGAGCTCGTAATGGCCATAATGTGACTGTGTACAAAGCAGTAGATCAGTGATAATTTTACCTGGAGCTGATGGGTCTGGCTTTCTCAATTCACGACACAGAGGGGTGTATGGGTGGAGAGGGGTGTATGAGACCTAGAGTTATCTTCTAAATGATCTTCTTACTAGCTTTTTCCAGAGCTGTCAACCACAATTTTTTAGGCCATCTATCTATCTATCTATCTATCTATCTATCTATCTATCTATCTATCTATCTATCTATCTATCTATCTATCTGATGTTTACAGCTATGATTGAGATAAGATATATTTTTTAAATGTTTTTTACTATTTGATTTCTTTAAAAAAAAAAGTATAATTTTTTTTACTTTTTCAAGAAGTGTCACTGAAATAATACTAAACCAGGATTACACCAGACAATTATGTTGCAGCATGCTCTGCCACACCAACAGTATGAGGCACAGGCAGTTCCCAAGGCATTTTGTATTTAAATGTTGCTGACTGGTTGTTACAATATTTACTTCAGTCCATAGTCTGTGTCATTCCTATGAATTTGGTATTTTACATTAGTCATAGGCACGATGGATGATGCTCCTGACATATATCTGTCTCTGTTTCCTTTGTGTATCGTAAAGGTTGTTTCCTAGGTTTCTCATCTGGGACAGCAGACCACAGTTCAGGACTGAATGTTTTAAACATTAAATAATGTATTTATTTATTAATATTTTTATATTTTTACCTTCACAATCATGCGTCAGTTTTTCTATATCCGCCATGACACCTTTGTGTTGCTGTGTCGAGCTTCAAGTTAAATGGACAGCGAGGTCACTGCAGTACATTCAGCATTATTGAGAGAAGCTCACCATCATGTCTGAAAACAACCACTGAAACAATCCAGGCTTTTTTGTACAGTTGAATTTAATTATATATTAAAATGTGCCTTAAATCATCCTCTAAGCCTTCATCCCTCTGTGGCATCATGTTTGTGTTTGACAGATGTGTATTGTCAAAGTGCTGCACAGCCAAGGTCATAGGTGAATTGGTTTTGAGGCACAGATGTGAACGAAGACAAATCATTCGCACGACATGTTCATGGACAGTTATCTTAGAATAAGGTACTACAAATCAAAACGGCCAGCTCGGACTCTGACTTCTTCGTTCTTGCTTTTCTATGTTTGGGAAGTCATTTCACGTGACATGTTGAAACAGAGTGCTTTATTGCTGCGGTTGTCTCATGAGAGCTTTTGTTAGTCGGAGCAGATGTTCCACTAAATGAGGAATTAACTTCCCTCACCATTATGTATTTCTCTTCTCTTTGAAGTTATTTAGGGCATCTGCATGTGTATATTCAAATGTAAGCTGGCATCAGGTACAGGGATGTTCCTGTCATCCCACTGTCGCCTCCATAAAGTTTCTCTAGAAAAAAACATTTTGGAAAATGTAAAAATCTGAATTACATAACATTGTTTATGTGACACTAATGTGGAAACTGAACATGTTTATTACTGTAATGCAGCCTGAGGTTTGTGGAAGTCTTTATTTGTGTGAAACAATAGATTCTAGAAATAAGATGAATGAATAAAAGAATGACAGCCAGCACATATGATTCAAATAATATGGAAATCATGAACAGGAAGCTCAGGTTGATTATTCTTAGCTTGAGTCTGTAGAAAGACTTCACTAGCTGTTCCAGGAAGAGATTCAACAAAACCAAAATGTTTCAGTGTAAACAACCAAAAAACATGACACATCTCCTCATTACATGTCCTAGAGGTTGGCAGAATGATCATTCACACCGTGATGTGAGTTACATTTGTCTATTGTCATAAAGACATGTCAGTTCATCACTTATTGGTTAAATGACAACGTGAAGAATTCAATCAATACAAATAGATATTTACAGACAACATAGAAGAATTGGGGCACATGAGGTATCAGAAAAAGTACAGTGAGTTTGGTTTTGGAAAGATCATGGATAAAAGAAACACAGGAAACTCACAGCAGTCCTTAAATGGACGACTGCTCCTAGCACAGACTTTGTCATTCTTTATACTAGGTCACCTGACTTCCTCCTTTGCTCCCGTCAACATCATTACGGCCACTAGAGGTTGCTTATCAATGAAATGCTAAATATTGTCACAGAAAGCTCTGCAGAGTCGACTGATGGGCTCAGTCCCATTCACTACAACTGTCTTTCACATCAGACAAGTTCTGCTTTGTTTGTGCCCGAACTGAGATCAAAGTTCGTCCCACACAGAAAAGACACACAGACAAAAAGTTGTGTCTCCATGACTTCAGAGGACATTACATTGACTTACATTCATTTTTGCAGAATTACTCTAACCTTAACCTGTAACTACTACCTGCCTAACCCTAACCCTTCACCTGACCTTAACCTAAACCCAAAACTAACCTAACCCTAACCTTCATGTCTTCATCTCAGACTGTAATGATTTACATTATAGGAACTTGTTTTTTAATCCTAGAAGTAAGACAAGTCCCCATGTGACTGAGTAACACCTGGACCACACACACACACACACACACACACACACACACACACACACACACACACACACACACATACTTATTCAACTACTCGCAATGACCTCATGCATGACTACTGTCATATTGTTGTGTTACTGTAGGAAAAAAAATGTCTCCAAATACTCCAGCAAGCCAAAAATCATGCCCCGACAATCAGCCAGTTATCTCATTCTGCATGGGCGCAGACACAGTCACATTCCACACGACTACAGACCTAACTGTGTGACTCACCCAGAAGATTAAATGGGGCAACGTGTAGTTTCCGTCCATATCCTGAACTGCAAAAACAAGAGTATAGCTCAGAATTTACACTGTAAAACACATAAAACAGCAATCAGTTCAGACTGCAGAGGAAAACAGAAGTTGGAGTTTTCAAACCATAAATGAAGGTTTTTATTATATTTTGCTTATTCACCTCTTCAGTGTCGGAGGGAGTCTCTACTTTTGAGAAACTGGAGATGACACCTTTAATGATACAGTCTATTATCTTTAATATGCAAGCAAGCCATATGAAACCATATCATCAGTTTTGGGCAACAATACAACAGCACAAACAACAAAAACCAGAATTTGAACTGCACTGAAGTGGAGATAAAACAGACTGGGTGTGATATAAAAAGCTGAGGTGTCCTCGCAGACAGTGATTTAAACCTCAGTAAGCATATTGAATACATCAGTGAGACTGCATTTGTTCACCTGAGAAATATAAAAGTCAAACCACATATTGCTTTTCCAGATGTTCTCTTGTCTGGATTATTGCTGTGCTCTTTCAAAAAGAATCACAAAAAAAACAAAAAAAAAACGGTGAATCAAATTCATCTGTTCAAAATGCAGCTGTCAGACTTTTAACAAAGACAAAAGAGAATCACATTACACCTTTTTTTTCCTTTGTCTTTTAGAATTGAAGTTTTTTAAGTCCTCAATGGCTTAGCACCTCCCAGACTGTCTCTCCTTCCCCTGGAACAACCTGCCCTCAAATATCCCTCATGTAAGACTCACCTCCAAGTCTTTATCTTAAGTATGCATCTCAGCTTTTGCAGAGACTTACTCCTAAGTTTCTTTTTCTTTCATTATTCTATTCGTTAGTTTTCTTTTGAGGAGAAAGGATGCCATGAATATAGCTGGGAGCATCAATTTGTGGATTCAAACCTTTTGGGATCAACAGGCAGCTCAATCGGCCAAAACTAAAGCTGTCAGCCTTAACAAACTAGTTTAATTCTGTTTTAAGAATTGAGGAGAGTGAGGCCAATCACACACTTGTCTCATCATCGTAATGGATGTAGACAACAAAGTGTCCATGTAGTAAATAATATCTCATCTTGTAAATAACATCTTTTCATGTGGTAAATACGTTGGGGAGCTCATTTACGAAAAAATGTGCCTCAGTGCTGTTTATTAGTATTTTCCTCCAAATACTTTGCCAAAAGTGAAAGCCCTATGTTTTGTGAAGTCCTTGGATTGATGGCAGCCATGTTTTTTGACCGATCTTACCCATTTATAATAAAATTGATGGAAAGAGTTGGAATCCAAAAGGTTCATGTCATATTACTGTTTGTCACATTATGTAAATACAGACTGTTGGTGTGGGTGCGGGCAGGCTTTCAAAGTTTTTACTGTTTTGGCTGTTGATTATAGACTGAATCAGTCGAACCTATATATGTGACTCAGGCCACTCAATGAAGTAAATTGAAGTTGCATTTTTATCAGTCAGTATCTTAAAGTTAGCCTTTGATTACGTTCTGGTCCGCTGTGTAATAGGTTAGGAAATAATTGACCTGAAGCCAAACTGACTTGCCGACCCCTGATCTAAAAGATCTAAAAAGTTTTGCACAGCATTGTAGGTACAATTTGATGTAAATCCCACCAACAAATGGAGAGAAAACTGTCAAAATAAACAAACAGCCAGAGACTACCCACACCCTTCAACAGGCCTTATAATGCAATTACACCAAAATAGAGCTGTCAAGTGTTCAAGATGCCAACATTTGAGTTTTTACGTATTTGACAGAACATTTAAAGTGAAACTTCATAAAAAAGTGCTGATTCAGTGCAGTCGTCTTTCCTAACGAGGCCGGCTGATACAACTGACAGGCCGATGTCAGAGCCTTTTTCTAAACACTGATTCCTCCAGCTGGAGTTTTATACGGCGCCTCATTTAAAGCACCTGATTAAGGTCTGCTGGACAGGTTATCGCTCAGGTAAAGTGTTTTTTTTCTTTGTAATTTCAGAAAACCTTGTGCCGGTAACTGTATTTCAGCCTATGCTTTCACACACACTTGTTTGTTCTTCTCCAGTAGCCTGAATGCATTTGAAGCACAGTGCCCTAAAATGATTGACACTTATTTTGAAGTGAAGGATTCTGAAGTGCAGTTTGACAACAGCAGCTTTCTGTTGCCTTCAGTGACTCAGCCTCAAAGCCAATTTTAGCACCACATTTCCTGTGTGACATTTCAGACACAGACAGACAAGTGTCTTCCTCAGCAACGCAACAAATAAAATAAATTACTATTGATATTGTTATCGAGCCTTGGTGTCTGGTTAAGTCTGATGGACTCTTAAATCAGAATATTTTTAGAATGTTGCTCATTAATGGGACATTAGTCTTCCATCACCTATCTGAAATGCAGCTTACCCTGTCTATGCGGCTGTCTGGAACCCCAGCGGTGCATAGCGCTGATGAAGCAGCCAGAGAGATAATCAAATACTTATAAATGAGAAATGTTATGCTTCGTTATGCTTCTCTTTGATAAACGCGCTGCCTCATTTTTTCCATGACAAATGCAGATTACATTCTATCAGAGGCTACAGGTTGTTTCATGTATATTTAGCTGTGATTAACACTGTGATGGGAACGGTACACAAGTTTACAATTGAATTTCCTGTTCAGACATGCGCCACTATGTTGGTTTGTGTTGAGACACTTATTATGGAGGGACAAAAAAAAAAAAAGTATTTCTGTACTATTGACCACTGACACAGAAAATAACACAGAGAACAGTAACTCAGAAATTTAGAGCCAACTGAGGATCTGGACTCGGCCGACAAGAACGAATGAGAAGCAGCAAATTATAGTTGCTCTACACACACAATGCCAGTGTAATCCCCTCTGGATTTATTTGCTATGTAATGGAAGTGGAGTATTGAACAGTGTTATTTAACTTATCCATGCTAATTGTGTCAAAGTACTGTTTTCATAACAAAAGACATTGTAATGCATTCACAGACATTTCTGGGAAATGTAACTTGTCTTTAAAGGTCCCATATTGTATAAACCTGAGATCCCTATATTTTTTGATTATAAAGCAGGTCTAGGTTCTATATTAATAATGTGGAAGTATCAAAGCTTCAGTCCACAGAGAAATGCACACAGCTTGTATTCAGACACTGAGCCTTAAAACAAGCCGTCAAGACTTCTGTAACTTTGTGATGTCACAACAAAGCAGTCACCGCCCTCAGCTGTGCCCCCAGCAGAGCCCACCTGCACCTGCAGTCCAACCTTGCTAGAGCTCCAGAGAGACGTCTACATCACGGGTAAAGTGAAAAATATGGGACCTGAAAAATGTAGACACTGCCATAAGATGATGAAACCAAGAGTTCAAATAAGAGTAAAAAGCAAAATAAAATTTTCAAATTAAAAAAAAGCTTTCTATCTCATCTCCCAGACGTTCTCTAAGTGGCTAATTGAAATGCTTCTGTTTTGTGCATCATTCGTGTTTACAAAATGAACATCTGTTTTTATTATTAAACAAAGTACAGTTCCAATACTTTTCTTGTATTTATTGCTCGTGGTAACTGCTGGTTAGTAGAGCTCATCAGTTGAATCCACTATTGTTAGTTGGTGGTCAGTAACAGCGTACAGGGATAAAAAAAAACAAAACAAATGACGCACACACTCAACTAAAACAATACACTGTAGTTTGTTGAGACTCAGCACTCTGTCAACAGTGCCTTGTTTTATTTTTAAATCACCTCTAAAATTAACAGGGATCATCGTAATGGAGCTAAAATTGGGCTAATGTGAGCAGACAGTTTTACTCATCGACCTTGTTCTGGTTTTTGCAAGACAAGTAAGATCTCCCTTTGCAAGGACACAGCTTGGTTTTGCTGGATGTGAGACTTATAAGTTAGATGAGTCTGATTATTTTAAGTCTGATGGCATCTTAAGGTCGAGAGGTGAAGACAGCGCAGTGGAATATGAGGGCTGACATACAGACAGTATTAACATCTTAATTTCTTGGGAGTTCATGACAATAGTACACATCGCAGCCTGGGGTGGGTCACATCTTTCTGAGGCAGTGACAGTGAGCTGCTGACAGGCTCTGCAGAAAGGCCAGTAACAGTGCAGGGTTGAGCTGCTCTTGGTGGCGCACAAATGTTGTAACCTCAGCTGCAGTGCCGATGATAAAAACAGAGTGGTAAGAAGGTCATCTGGGACGCAGCTGCATGTCTGGGTCTCTATTATCATACTTTATTAAAAGTGAAACCTTACACTCTTTCAATTATATAGGGAAAAGATTAGGACTTTTTCATTAACCTCCTGTCTGTCTTACATAGAAAAGAGGCTTTGGAGTGGTCACACAAAATTACAAAACTGATGCCTGATAGCTGCCCTGTGCAGTTTTCACTGGGAGCTGATCACTCCTGATTTATAAACCACTACACTCTTAAATACTGTAGTTTGGTTCTTTGTCCTCGGTGCTCAGTGAAAATACATTGCTGTGCTGCTCTATATGTGAGGGGCCATGCATGAAATGCACACCCACCTATAAAAAAATGATCGTGTTAGTAGCTTCCTGAGCAACTTGTCACTTTGTGTTTGCCTTTTTTTTTTGTCACTTAGTAATTTTCCTGTAACGCAGCTTTCACATTGGCTTGGAGGCCAAATTTCCAGTTCACTGTAATTCATGAATTACAGTTCCGTTGGGTGATGTCATGAAATAGCATGGGATCATGGGAGAGGTTATCTTCACCACCGTTGCCGTCAGTGTCTCCTGGTTTGGATCCTTCAGTGTCAGTATATATATATATATATATATATATATATATAATGTGTTAAACCTGGATAAAAGTCCATTTTGAGCTTCTAGCAGGCAACCACAACATTAACGCATGAGCCTAGAGCAGTGATCGTCAACTGGCGGCCCGCCGAGGCTTCCAATCCGGCCCATGAAAAAGAAAATATCTTGTGGTACTTAGGGTATATTTTAAAAAAACAAAAAATCCCCACTCTTAAAGCAACCCAAAAACAATTGAGATGGAAATGACTTTAGCAGAAATGATTTACCGTTTGATCCATTCCAGAATCAATCTGTCGGCGCCTATCAGCGCTACAGGTAGGCCTACCTCCCTCATGTGCTTTCCGCAGCTTGCTTCTGGTTGTGCACTGAACAGTGGCAGCCTAGAATAAGTGAAGCTGAAACACATCCCCACTTTTTATGACTGTCGTAGTCTTTTTCAATTCAAGAATGAGGACAAACCCGTCGCAGTCATTTAACATTTATTGTTTTATGTGCTGTTCTTATTTAACGTCATTTTTCACATGCCCTCAATAACAAGCAGCAGAAGAAAAACATCACTTAAAAGAGCATGGTAAATACTAACCTTGCGCGATAACAGAAACAAACACAGGTCAGAAGTGTTACCCAGCACATCAAATCAAACGTTAACGATTTCACATTACGTGAGATCACAAGGCTAAAATATTCACACTTGGTTAGTGGGAGAAATTACATTTCCCCTCTGACGCCAACTTCTTAACATCAGGCTTGGCAGCTGTCAGGCTTATGCGCAAAGAGTCCTCCAAAGACTGATTTGACAGTCGGTTCCTCTCGTGTGTTTTGATAGAGTTCATCTTCGAGAACACAGATTCACATGTATAGGTTGAGCCGAACATGGTGAGCACATATATAGCCAGCGTCTTCGATGTGCCATAGTCTTGGGGACAAGACACCCACAAAGTGCTCAAGCTTTCAGCTCCACGGAGAGCAGCCTTCATGTCACTGGTGGCCTGGATTTCAACCAGCTCACGTTCAATAGCTGCCTCGTCCAAACGCATCACCTTCCTCACATTACCGGAGAATTCTCCACCTGGGCTGAGAGTGAATGGGTCAAGCACAAATCCAATAACATCCCTGGAAATAACAAAGTCATTGAATCTGGCTGAGAAGTTCTCCTTTAATTGTGTAATGAATTTCTTCATCTTCTCTGTGACGTTGCTGTCCCCCACCGTCTTCAGAGTATTGAAGTGCAGCAGCCTCCCTAACAACAAATCTGCGTGGAACAGATCAAGTTTGTTCCCAAAGGCATCAAGTTTTTCCACCATATCCACCACAGATTTTTCTTTCCCTTGTAGTTGTAGATTGAGTTTGTTCAAATGGGAAAAAATGTCGGTTAAAGACGCAATGTTGCACATGTATTCTCTGTCTTGCATGATGCGCAGATGGTCAGCTGCTGCTGCTTTTGATTTACTTTGCTTCAAAAAATCCTGATCTTGAACTCTGAGTTCAACGAAGTGCTCCAGTGCTTTGCCCTTGCTGAGCCAGCGCACGTCATTGTGGAGTAATGGGTCATCGTGACATGCTTGAGATTCCAGCACAAATTTGCGGAACAGGCGGTGCTGCGTACTTGAATGTCCTCTGATGAAGTTGATTATTTTCATTGTTTTGTCCATGACAACTTTGAGCTCCCCACTTAGTTTTGCGCACAGCACACTTTGATGAATACAGTGAAGTGCATTCATTTTAGGAGTGACAGTCTTAATTCTGCTCACCAGACCCCTGTTTTTGCCAATCATGGCAGGTGCCCCATCTGTCACTATCAGGCTGACTTTTTCCAACGACAATCCATCCTTTTTAAAAAGCTCCTCAAGCTTTCCAAAGACAATGTCACCAGTGGTGTTGTCTTCCAGTGGAATCAATGCCAGCAGCTCCTCTCTGAAATCTTTGCCATCAAAATATCGGACAAAAACGCACAACTGGGAAATGTCAGTATTGTCAGTGGACTCATCAATAGCCAGAGATATGTGTTTGGCTTCCTTGATCCCATCAATTACAAGTCACTGAACATCCTCTGCGACAGTTGGAGCAGACAGAGATATCTGTTTAACAGACGCAATAATTCCATAGACTTGTCGGTGGCAAGTTCCTCCAGAACAGTGACCATGCACTCCTTAAAAACCTCAGTGTCGGTAAATGGCCTGTTATGCTTGGAGAGCACCCAGGTAGCTTGCAGAGATGCACTCGTTAACCTCTCTTGTTCAGTTAAAGCTCGATTAATAATTCCTCTGGCATGGAAATATTCAATTCAATTCAATTCAATTCAATTTTATTTGTATAGCGCCAAATCATAATATACATTATCTCAAGGCACTTTACAGGGTAAGGTCAAGACCTTACTTTGTTACAGAGAAAAACCCAACAGTTCCCACAAAGAGCAAGCGCTTGGCGACAGGGGGGAGGAAAAACTCCCTTTAACAGGAAGAAACCTCCAACAGAACCGGGCTCAGGGTGGGGGGGGGGGGTCTGCCTCGACCGGTTGGGTTTAGGAGAAGATAGAAAGAGGGGGAGGGGGAGGAGAGGGGAGAGAAGAGAGAGAGAGAGAGAGAGAGACCAGGAACAGCTGTGTAGGTAATGGTGTTATCAATAATAATGACAGATAACAGTGGTTAATAGTAAAGATGAGTAGTGGTGGATCTGGATCCTGCTGCTCCCGAGGCAGAGAGACCTGCAGAATGAGGACAGAGAGGGAGAGAGAGGAGAAGCACAAACTATGGGAGAGAAAAAAAATACAAAGTTAATGGCATGAAGTCATCGAGAGAGAGAGAGAGGGAGAGAGACAGAAATAGGGAGAGAGCGCCCAGTGAATCATGGGAATCCCCCAGCAGTCTAGCTCTATAGCAGCATAACTAAGGGATGGGTCAGGACATACCCGAGCCAGCCCTAACTATAAGCTTCACTAAACAGGACAGTTTTAAGCCTGATCTTAAAGGTAGAGAGGGTGTCGCTCTGCCCCCCATTCTGCTCTTACAAACTCTGGGAACCACAAGTTGACCTGCATTTAGAGAGCAAAGTGTCCTATTGGGAATTCAGATGTCAAAGTGGCAATTTTTCTTTGACAGGCCTCTGACTGCTCAGGATATGACTCCTTGAAACTTGTATGCTTCGTGTTGTGGTGACTGTATTCTTTTGCAACAGCGACAGTTTCATTGCAAATGAAGCATACAGGTATCGCATTTCTAAAAGTTGGCATGATGAATACCGTAATTTCCGGACTATAAGCCGCTACTTTTTTCACACGCTTTGAACCCTGCGGCTTAAATAACGATGCGGCTAATCTATAGATTTTTACGGGCTAACAACCTCCAGGGGGCGAAAGTGACATTGAGAGCGACAACGAAAGAGAGACTGAGAAAGTGTGTGACGAAGTCATTCTGAGGCTGTTCAGTTCCGACACTGAAGACGACGACTTCAGTGGTTTTAGTCTGAGGAGGAAGATGAAGATAGGGATCAGTGACTTTTCTGGTAGGCTAACGGCCTACGGCTGGTAGGCTGGTTATTTTTTTTTTAACCAGTCGTGTTACTGCTGTGACTGCTTGTTACTGCCGTGTTACTGCCGTGTTACAGGCACTGTTCGGAAAAAAGCACTTATTAAAATAAAAATTAAAAAAAATCTTTCTGTGTAAATATCTCATGTTACAACGTGGACACCTGCGGCTTATAAAGAGGTGCGACCTATATATGTACAAATTCTTTTTTCTTTTTCAATTTAGTTGGTGCGGCTTATATTCAGGTGCGCTCAATAGTCTGGAAATTACGGTACATACTTGTCAGTTCAATCATCATTAAAGAGGTGGTTTTCAGCATCAACTTTTCGTTTCATACACTGAGAGAGTGCCATTTTACCTGCGTGAAATCAATTATAAAGGCCTTTTTCCTGCACGCGTTTTCCACCAATCATGAGACTGCATATTAGCGTTGAAGCCAGTGAAGGACATGACGGCCTGACAAATATCAAGGCAAAATATCTCTATCACCCCTGGTGGCTGACTGCGGTATAGGTGATAGGAGCCTGACTGATAAAGGCCAAAAAATACCAACAATTTTGTCAGAAAATTAAAATATCAAAACAACAATACATTAATTAGGCCAAAATGTAAATTTTATTTCATTTTATTTTAAAGTCTGGCCCTCACAGTGTCTGCTGAGAAAAATTCTGGCCTTTTGACAAATGTAGTTGATGACCCCTGGCCTAGAGGATACAACATCACTGACAGGCAACCAAATGAACAAACTATTACCATGATTAAAATCACAGATTTCTCCCTGATTTGAGAATTGATGAAAACATTTAGGATAATGTCAGAACACAACTCAACAACATATAAAACACAAGTTTACTTGTTTTTAGACATTTTGATATGGCTAAAGCGAATATGTCTTCTGGTGGTTTGTTATTTTATCCTCTGAGCAAAATTTCAAGGTTTACTTGATCTCTTTCAACAGCACATCTCCACCCTGGCGTATCTACATCTACTGAATAACAACACTCTACCAACAGTATCTATCATCATCTTATTTCATGGTCATAATGATTGGTCATTATCCTCCCATTAGCACCACTTCAGTGGGTGGCAGCATTTTGATAGGGGTCCACAACACCCTGAGAGCCTGTGGACAGTGACAGTACTTGACAATTACAACAGGGGTGAAAACAGCTTTCCAACACTTTACTGTTTTATCCCTGTTATCATCATTTACAGAGTTCTGTGGTCAAACTAATTTCTCACAGCAGCCCCCAACTGAATATTAAGTTGGCCACAGTCAAGATATGCGAAAAAAGGACTTTGTCAAACTCAAAATAAATTGGAGCACAGCACAAAAAGTCCAAACGGCCTCAGAAAATGAGGCTATCAGATTACTGCTGAGCATTATCACTGTTTACAGAGAACCCTCAAGTCAGGCAGAATTATCTAAAACGGAACAATTGGAGTGTTTTGAGAGTGTCGAGCGAAAGGAAATGATAAATATAATAGGAAACAAATGAGCTGCATTTTTGTGTAAACGATAAGAACACAGAAAACCTCCCTGCTTATGACTGCAAAAATATGAAATGTTAAAATCAAGTGGGACAATTAACATCCATAATCCATGTTGTATATATTTTTCATGTTCACGTTCATCTTGCAGTCGAGGTATTTTATGGAACACATTACAATATGATATGAAGTGTAATGCAAAAGTTTGTCTACATATTGGGGGATCCACAGTACTTGTAAGTGTGCACTTGTATGCTTGTCACCTGAGGGATGAGCAAAGTTGTTTGGTGCACTAACCATGGATTATACATAAATATAGAATATTTAACATGATACATGATTGTTCTTGACTTGGTTATGTAAATTGTGCGAAACAAACAAAAAGTTAAAGTGCTCTATGGCATAAGAACATAGCTAACATAGCTAAAAACATAGCATAGCGAGCTCCAGGCTACACGCCCGTTTTGACAACAATCCTTTATCTGATCGCTTCTAGATGTGAGTCCTCATGTTAACTTGAAAGGCTGATGGTGGAGAAGTAGTGGGTTAAATTATTTACTCACCCATTCTTCAGTCAGTAAACCATAGTCTGGTAATTGCATCCAGTCCAAGCACAACTTTCAAAGCCACCAGGAAGATCCAACACGCCTGTCTTTCATACTTATCAACATTCGCTCCTCTGTTGGTCCACAGTGTATGTGGCACAACAGGCCTACTGTTACCTGTCACCTGCCAACTCAGTCCAAACAACTGTGACAATGATATAAAAACAAGACAAATAGATTTGACTTTGCAGTACTTAATATTGGAGGACTTGTTGGGTTATTGATAGTGTGAGAAAAGGGACAGGCCCCCCTGAGTGAGGTCTTCATTGAATACTCAGGCAATCACTAATTATTCCCAGCATTCCTTGTTTTTAGGGCATTTTCTTCTGCAGTCACACTGCACATGCACTAGTGTTTACACATATCCCTGTAGTTTTCACACGTGCAAATAGTGCAGGTTTTAAAAGTTGACCAAATCCCTCCCAACAGTGTGATGGCGTACTCTCCAACTAAACATGCTATTGCCAGAGTGAAACACAAATGTAATGAAAGAGTTATTTAGACCAGGTAGTGATGGAAGCAGCATCTAGTTAACCTTTGGTTCAGTCCTCTCAGCAACAGTATGTGCCTTTTATACCCTCTGCTTTGATATTGCTGTTGTTTGATGTAACCTCCTGACTCATTTTTCTTTGCATTGTTGGGCCTTATCATCTCTCCTGTGAAATGGGCCAGTATGTGCTGCTGTTTTAATTTCAAGCTTATTAAAAAGAGGGATGAAACTGAGGGAGAAGTATTAAAGGGTAGAATTAGCATGTGGAGACAATCCTCTGTGAAATTACTGCATTTGGGGGCAGCTGAAGATACCTTCAAACATGCACTGTATCAACCAGATTCACAGTGTTTACCTGTTTCCCCAGAGCCTTAATTAACCCATCACTCACTCCTGAACCCCTTGTAATCACTGCAGAATCAGACATGCCATCATTTCTCTTGTGCAATTGTGAAAAAAAAATGATTTAATTTAGAATAGAGGATTATTTTCAAAAGAGTTGCAGGGCAAACACAAGCACAAAATCTACCATAATATTTCTAAATAACATGATTTGTGTAATTTTGAAATGGAGGGAAATCTGTTCCTTTTTCATGCTCGCAGACAGAAAACATCACACTACCAGCTGTGCTTAAAATGCACATGGCAAACCGCTTCCAGCAGAGCTGTGCGTACTGTACAGGCTTTACTTTCAGGAAGGTGAATGGGGGGACTTTGTTCCAGCTGTGGGGGTATCTTGTAAACCCACAATCTTTATTATTCTTGTGCATGTTTGAAGCTTTAAGGGTCCCATATTGTAGAAAGTGAGATTTCCATTTCTTTCTTTGATTATAAAGCAGGTGGAGCTGCTATACAAACACTGTCAAAGTATCACAACACTGAATGCACAGAGAAATGCACACAGCCCATTTTCAGAAGCTGTGCTTTAAAACAAGTCATCAGGACTTCTATGGCTTTGTGATGTCCCAGTGAAATCATCTGTGCCCTGAACATGGCCCACCAGGACACCCCTTTTTTCTGGTTTTCTGAGACAGAGAGTTGAGGAGTCGATCTTCATTTGTACATCTTTAAAATTTTGAAATTTTTTTTTTTTTTTTTTTTCAATTCATTGTCTTTCAAACTCACCAGAATTTGTGTATCAATCTCACATTAGCGGTGCAGATCACATCGTTGACGGCAGCAATCACCATAACTACGTATTCCACCTTAAGAAAGTCTGACATCAGTAGCTTCACGCGCTGCTGAATATGCATCACCGTATGTGTGTAAATGATTAAAACAACAGAGACATTGTATTCTCATTGCTGACAATTCTCTTTCAACTAAGGTGCCTATGAGACGCCCCAAAGTCATTAGGAGTCACAGATGACACCACACACTAAACTGCATATGATTATATTTGCTACAGTGCTGTAATTCCTGGCTCGTTGGAGGAGCTGTGATTATTGTCCTTGGATAAGACATACAAGAGTAAAGATAGAGAAAGGACTAGTCATGCACCAGTCCAATCTTTGTGATTTGTTTTGTCGTCAATACTGAACTTATTACTGTATTGAATACAGGACAACTCTGATTACAAGACAACCCCCCTTTTCCAACATTTGTTTTGGAGAAAGATACTTTTTGAAGAGAGGAAACACTTTGACAAGTAAGAAATATGGTAGGATATAAAACCCACATTAGTGTATCTTGTCCCTGAGCCATGGACTCTCACTCTCTCCTGTCAGACTGCTGAAGTATCACTCAGACTTATCATCTGTGACAGACGTAATGTTTGGCTGTTTGACAGATTCTCTTGCAAAGTAGCCAAAAACTGTACTCAAGTAAAAGTACTTGAATTGAAGTAAAACAAAAACCCATCGCAATAACTACTTGAGCTAGACAACAAATTTGTCAGCTGAAAAACACAAAAAACACACAAAAAAACCAAAACAGAAACACACTTGAGAAGCAATTAACAAATAAAAGAAAATGTTATTTTATTTTATTTTTTATGTGGGTATAATTTTAGCCACAGATGTTCTTCCTTGGCTAAAGCTATAGAATTAAACACGCATCTATATTTAAGGTCAGTTTGTGATGAACCGCCACAATCATCATTGATCATTGATTGATTAACTGATCTGCTATAGATACTGTACATCAGGACAATATTCCCAGTCTGTATCTCTCAAATGTGATCACAAAATTCCCATGTGAATATTGAATATTACATTCACATTGTATATTGAATTCATGACAAGGTAAGGCATTTCCAAGATTACATTCCTTTCTTGTTGGCCCCTGTATTATGATTTGGCAAAAAAACCTTTAAATCAGATATGCGTGAACCATGAGCATTATGTCAGTATAGAAAGACTGTTAACATGTGTCCCAGTTCCCATGGCAGATACTGTACCCACAGACCATCACATCCAGCTCTCTCCAACCACATCAACCCAATAAGATCACACAGGAGGCCAAATCAGTCTCTAATCTCATATCAGATGACTCATTGAGGCGAAGTAGGAGATTTGATGTTAAATCATGAATCTCCTTGAATACAGATGTGTGTGCTTCTTCACTTTTATCTCAGGAGGACCATCACCATGAGTATCTTCTTTTTGCTTTCTGAATCACCATAATCATAACAGACAGAAGGAGGAGTAGCTGTTCTGGAGGATAATATGCTGTGTATTGTGTATATGGTATTAAAATGATTAGCATTAACACAACGGACTCTCTGTCAGTTCAGTGTCAGCTCAGTTCTCAGATGCCCTGACCTCAGACCAGCCCTTGGTGCACTCACAAAACAGTGAGATCAGGGCTGTTTCATCTCATCTGAATCTCACTGCAATGTCCTTGTTGCGGAATATGAAATAAAGCATAAACTAAAGATTAAAGTAGTGCGATGAATGTATCCAGAATGTAAAAAAAAGAAAAAATCAGGATTTACGAATGTAACTTGAAATAAGCTTAAAAACATGGTTAAATCAAATTTCCCTCTTCAAGTTAAGCATTGATGCAGTTATGTTTTCACATTGCCTTACAGACTGGCTGGGTTTCCTCTGCGGTTTCACACAAAATGGAAGTGATGTTTTTTAGAAAAGTCAAAAAAAAAAAAAAAATGTGAATGGTCTGTGTTTCCATTGAGTTATGTTCAGTGAATAAAGCTGGGTTTTCACCTCTCACAAAATCAAGTGTTTCCATTTCAATTTTGTGAAATATGAAAATAAGATTTTGTCAAATGGTCTGAAAAAACACCCAATGCCAAGTGTATTTTTTTTTTTTTTGCAACATTTGAGATTTATATTGAATTGAACCTATTATTGAACCAATCAAATAATGATATTGCCTCACAGAAAATGAGTTTACAGATTTTAAATTTGGGAAAAGAAAGAGCTCTGGTATCAGACCAACAGGTTCTTACATTTAAGACATCAAATGTTTTGGAAATCAACTCTGCCACTCGTCTCAAAAGATACAAAGCCCTTCTTAGCATTTACAATCGAAATTGTACACGTAAAGCTTTGTTGAGTCATCTTTGTATAATAGACGTTGACAGTGATGTTGCTCTGGTTTGATTGTGACTCAGGATGCAGTCACTGTTGAACCGACGGCATCCCCAAACGCTTCAACTAAGCATTTATTCATAGAAATAACTGATATCAAGTTACTAAATAACTACAGTGTGGAAAAACAATTCAATGGAGGTGTATCATTAAGAAAGGGACTGATCTTCATCCTTTGTGAGTCTCAAACTCTAACAAAAGGTTGATTTTAATTTGGCTTTCACTACTGTATCCAAGCAAACCCCACACTGTCTTGATCTTGATGATATTTATTGATAACATCGGCAGACACATGGAGATCCCCAACAGGATCAATATGTTGTTATTAAATCTCAAACCACTGCTTGAGCTGGAAATCTGTATTAATTTAGGCCCTGTGCCAGACACAATGAGTCAGAAAGTTCAAAGCTGTATATCAGCTTGTAAATCCCTGATCTGAAAAAAAAAAAAAAAAAAAAAAAAAGGTGTGAGGCCGTTTTTTATGGGCAGCCAAAATAATAACAGGACCAGGAGCAGGGTATTTTAATCATAACACGGCTCAGTGAAATAGGAAAGCTCTAATCTGAGACAATTAGACTTGTGTGCTGTTGAAAATAAAGAGGATTATTCGTGTGTTTAAAAGGATCCTGAAGCTCATGTTTTACAGTGCAGTCAGCTCCATTCAGAGTTTGAGCAGAAACGTGTTGAATGTCAAACAGTTCTTTTATTTTCCAAAGCAGCTAAATCCTGTTAGATTTAGCTGCTCGAGTAAGTCTCGATCCCTTAATTTAGACATGACAAGAAGACAGCCAGGTGAGGCGTATGAGCCTGGACAGTGAATTATATGTTGCTTTTTAACTACATATGAGAAATGACTATCTCATCGAGTAGGATATTAATCTTCTGAAATGTTTCAGAGAATCCCTGAGGGACAGTGAGCAAAAACGCAGTGTAGCTCTGTTCATCCTTTGTGCTAATGAAGATCATCAAATGAAAGCTGACAAGCCTGCACTCATCACCTCACTGTGTCTGGTAAAGTCCTGATGTTGCTGAGCCAGAGTAGAAAACGACCAGAATGATCTGAAGCCGAAACTTTATACGATGGCTCGCTCTGCCACATGTGCTGCAGTCATCAATCTTGCTATTGATTTAGAGAACACCACGTTTAAATGAAATGTGTTTAATTGTAATAATCTGTTTTACTTGAACAGAGTCAGGGATTTTGTTTTTTTAGGGCTTAAAACATTTTTTTTAACCTATGAGCCAAATAAGTGGTGACGACTTGTCAATACATCAGAAAACAACAGTGGACGCGTTCACACTGGATGCGTGTCTATAAAATAGTGTTTAATGAAGCTAATTACACCTGCTCTTGCTGATCAGCTCATCCCAGGATCACACCTCCATCACCTCTTCTGTCTGTGCTCTCTGTGCGTCTGTTATGTGACACATATTGCATCATTTTATCTGCAGTAAATGCACACGCAGCAGAATTAGTGAAAGTTTGTGTGTTTTTTACACTGACCATTGTGTTGTGGCTCGAGCGGGGACCAATTACAAAACAATTCACATTTGTAACATATAAATATTTAAGAGACACATTAGTTTATAAAAATATCATAGACCTTATGCATAGTGCTTTTTTTGATAACCTTTTAAATCATTTACAAAAAAGTGGCTTATTATAGATGGATTAGCTTTTTTTGCAGCTCACATTGAGCTGGACTTGTTGTCAGTGAGGGGTCTTCATTTCTCCAAAATCAGTTACAGCGCCACCATCTGTCCAAGTGGGCTTTTCCAGTTATTGGGCCAAGTTTCATGTTTCTAGCTCACAGAAATTAGCTGCAACACAGATTTTTACTTGTACTGGATTTTTTATTATTTCTTTTTTTTTCAGAAATTATCCCGATATTTTACATTATATATAATATATTACCAATATTAATAATAGTATTATTAACACTGAAATTCCGTCCCCTACTTGTGTTGTCACTTCACATGCTTGGGTTGCTTGTGTGGAATTTGGAGAAGAAATCAAAACACTATTCAGGACCTCTTGAGAAGCTTTAATTTGGCAGCATGAGCTTCTGATTGCTGCCGAGGATTTGTCTGCTGTAGGTGTATGACATGATTTTTCCGGCTGCTTTTTAGCCGTGTGGAATCATGTTCTCTCAATCAAAATGTAAATATTTTGATGGTGTATTTACTGTACCTCATTTGAAATCAGTCACTTTGGGGGAGAATAACACCAGTGATGAGCAGAACTGACGAAGCTCTGGAAACAGTGATGAATCTTGCTCATGTGATGATTTCAGGAGAGGATGGACAGGGTGGAGAGCTGTCAATCAAACAGTAACAGTAACAGCTTCATGATATGTGAGTGGTGGTTGACTGAACTGGAAGTGCTGGGACACAGATCACCATACTGTGGAGTTGAGCAGACAAAGAAGATACAACAGCACTGACACCTCAGTTTGCACTGCAGACTACATAAATCACAAGCTGTGAACTCCACTTCAGATGACTGGAGGTTTTATGATTGAAACAGCAAACACGCAAATGTTAAAATCACTTGTCATCATAAACGCTGCCATCCTTAACACCTAAATGTCTACAGCTCAAAGTACTTTTGCATACTGAGTGGATACAAACAGCTTTCCACATGGGGCACTGTAATTCCACCTGAACTGAGAAATATCACTCTGAAAGCTTCTGGAGAAAAAAAAAAAAGGCGTAATTGCAGACAAGTGAAACCACTCAGCAGTGCTGCTATCTTCCTGTGTGTCTGCATGAGCATGTTTTGCTGAGGTTTGTGAGTTTAGTACACCGGCAATCAGAATTTAATTATGTCTTAATTTAATCCCACAATCAGGCAATGACGAGGGGGATGTAACACAATGAATGTCAGAGCTGTGTTTCCCTGCAGGCAAATAAACCATACACATGAAAAAAGGGTAGTGATTCAATTATGACCATGGTGGGGGGGCCTTCGAATGATAAAAGCTATTCAAAAACTCATAAACATGACAATTTAAGAGCATCACTTCCAGGGAGAGAGAAAATGCTGCACAGTTCATACATCAGTTTTCACAACACTTTTGTTTTGCGTCGCACTCAGCCTGAAATTCAGCAGCAGACAGCGACGTGCACTGAGGAGCAGCAGCCAGTGTGACAGCGACTAAATCTGTGCAGTTACAGCACACAGTGATGATGATGGTTAAGAGAGATGAATACATGGAAAACAGTGCTAGGTCAAAAAGAGTTAACACACTCTGTGTTGTGACAGTACACAGTAACAAAAAAAACAATATTTCATCAGTAATGCAATATTTGAAGTGCAGGTTGTAAAACGTCTTTCTCTGACTGTCTCTAACCCCACGCGTTCTCCTCTCCCTCTCTTCATCGTATTTTACAGCTGCTGTCAGCTCGCTGGCTGTAGTTACACAACCACCTCTTAAAAATTAAAGCAGCCTTTTCTCATATAAACAGACGAGCATGGAAATATCAGCGTCGACTGAGTTCACATCTGCGTCTGAGCCACACGCTCAATTTTCTATACAATAAGAAGCAGCAGTTTACCTGACACCTTACTGAATCAGCTGGTCTCAGTGTTCCAGGCCCCTTTATTTTGAAAGGAATGTAACTGTGCGAGAGTTGACTGTGCACAGTTCAACATATCATCTAAATGTTTTACAGAACTGTGTGCAGTGCATCATGGTTCATGAATATGAACAGGGAAGGTGATTGGCAAGTCACAAAACAAGTTTGCAATATATTTGATGGTGCTGTACACAGGAAGGCTAAACAAACGCTGCAGATACTTCACACCCACTACACTCTGTGTTTGAACTGCTTCCATCTGGCCGTCAATTCAGGGCCCCAAGGGCCAGCCGGGGCATATACAAGTCTCTTATTCCCGCTGCCATACAGATACACAAAATGATTGCATAAGGGAACTCTTGTTTGTTGTTATTTCATAAGATTTGCTCTCTGGTATTTATACAACCATCTTCTGCTGTCTGCTCAGCTGCACTGTTGTATGTTGTACATGTTGTGTGTTTTCAGTGGTGTCTTGTGCAGTCAATCAATCAATCAATTCTATGCTTATGTCACAATTTCCTCCATTATATGTTTACTGTGATAATAATGTCTTGGACATTAGCAGCCACGTGTTTCATCAGTATGAGGAGACACTAATGAATGTGATACTGAACACCTAGTAAAACGTTCACGGACAACATAAATGTATTTTCTTTGTCTTACTGTCTGGTTTTTCATAGAAATACAAACATTTGTTTTAAGATGTGGGAAAAAAGTTGATATTTGAGCTGCAATGAGCTGTTTAAAGTCTATAAGTCTACAGTCCAGGTTATTGAATCCAGCAGAGCGCACTCTAAAACGCATGGGATCAGTAAATTAAGCTAGTAATGTTGTCGTGTTTGCTACAAAAGAACACTGGGGGCGACCCGATAGCAAATACTCTTAGGTTAGGTTCGACTCCTGACTAGCCCGACTCTTCCCCCTATCCTGTCGCTCTTTACTGTCCCATCATATAATAAAGGCACAAAATGCCCAAAAATATCTTAAAAAATAAAAATAAAAATGGAGGACACTGGCGATGCATCTGAGAAACAGTGTGTGGGAGTATTTTGGGTTGTACGCTGTAGATGGCAAAGCAACTACTGTTGACGTTGCACAAAGCCGCTGTCTTATTCTACAGCGTCTTCACCTGCTGGCTTTCCATGATGGTGAGACAGTGGAGGCACCACAGACGACTTCACAGTCATTTCAAATCCATTCAAACATCATTTTTGGAAAAGCCTTAATATCTTCTCATTTGAATATTTGCTTTCGTTCTGTTTAGGCACTCACAGGTCTTGGTAAAGATTTTTTAATACTATTTTTTTTCTTTAATGACAGATATGGTTTCCATGGTTTCCATGGTGGTTGTGTTGAACCAACAGCTGACTATATAGTATATGGCTCAGGAAAACTTTATTGTTGCTGCCAACAGAAAAAATGATTCAACCTACCAGGATTTGAGGCCCTCTGTGGGTTCAAGAAGTTCTCTGTCCTCCTGGGGTTATAAAAACCTTCCAAAAAACCCAGTGGATTGACTGAAAAATTCATGGTTGTCAAGCTGTCAAGGAAGCTTTTCACCAGTTCTGTGGAGATACAAGTATTTCATCCTGCAGCAGTGAATGTAAATTTGCTGGTGCCTTGCCTGAGAGTGTAATGTTGACATTCAGGATTTTTTTAGAGAGCATAAAGACTTTGATCGATATAAAATCAAGACATCACCCCATGTTTTTTGACCTCTATTTTAATGAGTGGTTGTTGTGAAGAGCCCTTCTCTCAAATGGGCCCAGCTGCTCTAACACCTTGCCAGAGGAGTGCTGGGGAAGTGATCCAATTTGACGTCTTTATGTTTATATTGTTGATAAATCGAAACACTAACAGCAGAATTTAGTAGCAGCTCTAAATCGTGAGCAGTTGTGTTTTTTTTTTCTTTTTTTCCAAAGGACAAATCTTCTTACTCCACAGCTTCTCACCAGGTGAAAGCTTCCCTGTCCTCCATGATGTGGAAACTACTGCAGAGACCATTACCTTTCTAATTTACGCTGAGACAGATTCTGTTATGTGCAAAGGGAGGAAAGCACCAGTGTCTGCTTTATTTTTATTCCCTTCTAAAAAAAGATTTTCCTAATATTGCAATGTGTCTGTTTTTTGTTCTGCAAAATCTTTTATGAGAGCTACACCAAAGTAGCCTCAATGAATAGCAATGAGAAGGATCAGTAATATTGTGTCTTGAAATTAAATTCATCTGTGCTAAATGAATGAATATTGTTTCCAATAATCTTTTTTTTTTTTATGTTGAGGAGACATCCCTCTACTGTTGTCTCTTGTTACTTTGCTATGTTGAAGACGAGGAGGGAAACTATAGCTGAAAATAGCAGCTGGAAAACATCTGGAACAAATGTGGTGATTTACAGCACAAGTTGATTTTAGTCAGTAATGTGAAGAGCTTGATGTGTTTACACGCTGGTGGCTTTTTGAAACGAAGTGACTGCAGTGGGTCCAGTCCACTGAAACAAATGCTTTATGTTGTCTGCCTCTCAGGAAGCTTTGCATTTAGCAAAGTTAGCTGTCACATGAAGCCACGCTTTAGAGCATTTCCTGTCAGCTGCTCTGTGGTCAGCTGTTGTTCTGCCTGAAAATGGCGCAGAGTGAGGAGATCTTCATTGTGATCAAATTGTGATTTTATTCACTGTGACGCACACTTACAATATTCATGATCATAAGTGAGGATACTGCAATATCTTAAGCATCATGGAGAACCCGCCACAGTTCTTCTGTGGATGTGGGCTGTCTCAGTGCCTTTGGTTTCTTCACGTGATCCCAGACTGCAGTCGAAAAGGGGGCAAAATAAACTCCTTTCCTAACCACTTGTCATTTACCTCGATGGAAAACGTCACAAGATCAAGGGAAGCTGTGACAGAGAATTTATAAGCACTTTGCAGATAAGATAACCCTGGTGCAGAGAGATCTGGGTCCTGCCACGGTAAAACTACAGTGTTACGTCATTTTAAATGTTTCTCCTTTCCTTTCGTAAAGGAAGGTCCAATGTTTCTTATGCTAAAGGAGATAAGTTCCAATGGTCAGTGAGCTACTGCTTGTCCCAAAATAAATGCTGCGATGCAGGAGCCACGCTGAGCTCCAAATTCTGTTGAGCAGCAGTTGAGCAGTGACAGGCTTTAACCCCAAAGTCAAAGCTGCAGTCTCTCGGGCGGCCCGGTAGTCGAGTGGTTAGGGCACGTATCATGTTGAGCGTAAGACGCTCTTGGCAGGCAGTTGCTGGTTCGACTCCCGATCGGTCCGACTATTTCCTGCATGTCATTCCCTTCTCTCTACCCCCTTTCCTGTCAGTCTCCACTTGTCTATAATAAAGGCATAAAAAGCCCAAAAAAATAATTAAACCACAGAAGCAGGATCAATAAACAACATGTTGTAGCTGCAGCAGTCTATTCCGCAAGCCAGTCTAGTATCAGAGCATACTTTATAGCACAGATGGAGTTAACAGAAGCTGTGAGGTGTAATTTGCATTATGACTTATCCAGTCCAGAGACAGGAAAGAGGAGCTGTTCTTGCTGTAAAGACTCTTCAGTACTGAATACATTACTCAGTTATAATCTGGTTTAGGGATGTCACCAAAATTCTGACAATGTGACAGTACTTGTTTTTGTACAGTACCGTTAACACTGAGGGCACCGTAGATGTCGTAGGTACTGGAGATGTGATTCTTCCAGGACTGACAAGAACAGTATAATAACACTACAAGTGTCCTAGTCTGACATCAAACAAACAAACAGTAAATAACAACAACATGTGTAGCAAGAGCAAGCGCAGCAACAGGTCTGCTGCGACTTGTGGAAAAAAAAAATACACCTTGACTGATGTATGGAGATACCTAATAGATATTTGATGCAGATCATCAGATACAAGTTATAGACGACCGAGAGTCAGTATGTAAATGGTGCCACAGGAGGAGATGGCTCAGACTGGCCTCAGCAGCTCAGATACTGACTTCAGATCTGTGCAGAGTTCAGGCTCAGAGACTCTGAGTCCTTCCCTTTATATGAACAACATGTCGTCAACATGTTCATGTCCTGAAATGTTACTGTTATTGTTTGCAAATTGTGACAGTTGACATCTGTTGTTTGAGTGCTCCACACACAACATTCACAATGGTTAACGTTGGCTTTTTTAGGCTAACGTCATCTTGTTTAGGCTAACGCCATCTTGCTAAGGCTAATGCCATCTTGTTTAGGCTAACGTCATCTTGTTTAGGCTAACGTCATCTTGTTTAGGCTAACATTAGCCTGTTTAGGCTAATGTAGCAACAGCTACAATTGCCCTGTCTTAATAGTCTAAGCCGTAATATTCCTCTCCCACAGATCTGTACTGAATTGATTCTCAAAAATATGGAACAAAGCGCATCCTGTATCAGTTCAATACGTAACAGGTCTTTTGGTTTCCAATTATGGGACGATTCTGTATTTTACAGGATGGTTGGCAACCCTATTGGTATCGTGACTCTTTAATCTGTAATCTGTTTATTGTTCAGTACAGAGAAATGATAAGATGTCCACCTTGAGGACAGTTTTGTGGACAGATGTATTTAACAAAATGCATTAATTGTTACCAAGGTAAATATGATAATAAACTGTGATGTTAATTTGGGATATACTACCCCATCGTAGGACTAACATTCTTCCATATACAATTCTGTCCTACATATGTTTGTCTAACAAAAAGGAAAAAAAAACTTGGGCAGGGCCGGTAAAGATCTTGTTATGTCCTTTTAGAGAATAATAAATCATTACCACATAACTCTGAGGCAGCGCTGTAATTACCATAAACAAACTGGAGCATCACTCAGAGGTTTGGCAGGCTTCTTGTGTATTTTATGTTGTGAGCCGTGAGGTCAGATCTGGCAGGACATCAGCTGGGCCGGTTCACGGCACATAAACAATAGCAGGGAGCAGTTCCTTTAGCACAAACTCAGATTTAGCTGACAGAGCTTCATCACATGCATGTTGTGATGGTAATCAACAAGGTTTATTGGAAATGCAGTCTTGTTTTTGTGAAGCATTATTCATAATAGTTGGGTGAGTTTAAAGCCATGCTGTTTTTTCACATGTAGATTGTAGAAGAGGTAGTCCATTGATGACTCTATTTTTTCTGTCCTCACCTCGCTCTGGTGCCCATTATCAGCTGTCTGCACATGCTGGCCCTCTAGACCATCCCTGTCTCCAATCTCAATGGCCAGAACAACAGCTTTCTCTTCATGGGTGAATCCAATGACCCTGAGGCAAGGAGTGTAACTTTCCGCCATATCATAATCAATCCTTCACCATGATAGCACCACCTCAGGACACATGGGATGTGGAGTTCAGATAAATGTTGGCTTTTACTTAGCAGAAAAAAAACAGTAAAAAAAATACAATAACAAATTGTTTACCTCTCAAAGGGCAAAGCTTTAGCATATTGAAAACAGATCAAGAAATTAGTCATGTTTACAATATAAATGGTTATGCCAATTGTCAAGCTTCTTCCTGCCAAAGTGATTCATGAAGGAACAGCTGCTACTCTGTTGCACTGGTTAAATGAGTAACACCAGCAGCTAGCAATCACACAACCTCTTGCTCTGTCAGGATTGTATTTACTGTATTTAAGTGCAGCAGTGTTTGCATCAAATTGTAGGTTTCAGTAAATACAATACTTGTGTGTCCACAGCTCTTTTGCACAAACTGGATCCACATCTGGTGGGAGAATTTCCTGCATCCGTTCTAATGAGTATGCACCGTGTGTTTAAGAGTGTTCATCTGTTTCACATATGCATTTCTGTGTAGGTCTGTGTGGCCGTCCACACTGCGAGCACATTGTATATGCATTTATGTATTTGTTTATTTCCCATGCAGACCCTGTCTCCTTGAAAATATGTTTATATACGGAACAGCACGTTTTGCAGAAAATGTAATTATGAGAGAAAAAAAAAGTTGACCTTCATACATAGATTATCATTTGAAACAGAGATTATGATTTTAATTTATGATATTATCATGTTATTATTATTATTATTATTATTATTATTAGTAGTAGTAGTAGTAGTAGTAGTAGTATTTGCTTTTGCTTACAGTCAGGAGCTGATAGGTGGAACATGGTTGTGTACACATGCCTCAGAGTACTATGTGGTATGAATAGAAGCGTGCCTGTGTCCATCTGAGGTCAAGCTGAAACCATGAAACTGACCTTTAGGAATAAAAATGGAGGAACATTGTTAGAAATTAATAATTCATATAATGATGAAGTAATTACCCACCCAAACTAAAGCACGGCTGAAAAACCATGAATGACTCTATAGTATTACCAATACTAGTGACGTAGTGGAATCAAAAGTAATCACACTGATAGTCACCGAATAGAAATGCATGGTAATGACATGTTTTATATGTTACACATAATATTAAAAAGTTGATATTATGTTGATATTTTGTACATGTCCTCTGTCTCTGGTTCACCTGCTGACTCACAGTGTGCTGTTCATGTGTTCGGCCAGCTGACGTGCACACTCCTGTTTTATGTGTAAAAGTGACTGATTTGATTTGCATAAAGACTCAAACAAAATAGTTGGAATAAATGTGTCACTTAGCCCCCCACCCCTCTTCAGTCAGGGATACATGCAGGTCAGGGGCTACTAATGCAGTGACCAGGTGTATCAGAAAAAAGTAGTAATAGTGATTTTAATAAAAATAAATACTTTAATATCCACAAATTTGTGTTTTAGACCCAACCATTGACCTCACCCTCCATTATACACTTTTGTTGTTTTGTTTGTGTGTGATTTGTGTGAGCCAACCTTTAATTATAAAGGCGCCAACCCCCAAAAGCAAATTGTTATTATTACTCTTTATAAATGCAGCCCTCAGCTCGGTGATATGGCAAAACTGTCAGTTTATCTCCAGGCACGATAGGCTTTATGTAGTACTTACTGCCATTTTGTGTCACTCATTTCAGTCTGGTTTTCACCACGGACATGCACTGATTGTCACTGCACTTGTATCCATCTTTGGCTGATAAGGTAACAAATAAACAGAATTTATAAATAAAAAAGCACTAAACAAAGCCACCCACTTCTTTTGTGTGTCTGCTGTGGCCTAGAAAGCTGCGGGCTGCCCGTCCCTGCAGCTGTCTGCTTTCCTTTGATTCTGGTAATAATGGAACACGCTGGTGCAAGACAGATAAATACACACTCTTCCCCACCCTGCCATGTTTATTCTCTGGGAGTTTTGTTTACCCACCCCAGATACCATTGCTCTTCTCCCTCAGCTTTTAGGTCCACTTAAGTCTGAATCGATGTTCATCAGCTGAGGCCAGGGGTGACTGTAAAGGCCTGACAATCGTGCACTATTGATTAGCATCCACCCAGACTAATTTAAACTGCATATGGCATTATCAATACCTGCTGCTGACCCAGATTCAGTATTACTATTCAGTGAGCGTCCGTCAGGGCAGTGGAGAGGCGGAGCAGCGTGTGAGAGCCAGCTGAATGCTGGGTAATTACAAGGGAGACTTGTGGAATCCCTGACGATACCATTTGCCAGCAGCCCTTTTGTTTGCTCGCTTGCTTGTTTATTTGAACTCCTCCTCCATAATGGACTGCTGGGTAATGAGGTCATGATGTAAAACATGAGGATGAATGAAGACCAGCAGTATTTATTTTTCTTTGTGTCACTGTGTAGTCACCCTCAGGCCTCCCATGATAGTGAGGTTGTTAGAGTTTTTTTTTTTTTTTTGAGATGTGTATTTTAGATTTGTATTTGTGGGTAACCAAAATAGTGTGTGGGGGGTTATGGCAGTTAGTTAATTGAATTGTTGTTAGGATTGTTTTTTTTTTTTGTTTTTTTTTGTGAGAGAGAAGAACACTGCTCTCATGTGGATTTGAGACCGACTGCAAGACTGCACTTCCTCCCCTAAATGTGAAGCAGAATGCTTGACAGCAATTATTGGACTGAATGGGGCTGCAATTTTAGATCCAAATGCTCTACATTGTTCACACTCCGCTCTAAATCATCTACTACCACTTATGTCGCAGCCCATTTAGTTGCCTTTAATGCCTCTGTCATCTTTTTCTTCTGCCAAGTTTTTCTGGCCGATTTAAAGTTGGAAAAGGTGAACGAAATTATTACAAATTCACAGAAGCGATAACCGAATGAAAATGACTTACAACTTACCAGTTCAATCCCCTGTCTTCTACTTTACTCACTTCATTCTTGCAATTTGCATAAATGATCCTGAACTTCAAGCCATTGTATATTTCTTATTAAATTATTATAAGTTTATTATTACATTTTTTGAAGTCAGCTAGTAAACTTTGTGACAGTTTCAGATCTCCATGCCAATGTTAATGTCGCTTGCCCTTCACATTTGTTTAATCTGCAGACAACCAGAGCACACACATCTAGGGAAGCTAAGGTTATGACGTTGTAAAAGATCTTTGTGTTCTTTGTACATAGAGTCAGAACAGCAATATTTCATTCACTGTGCTTGATAAATCTCAGTTCTCAGCTTGCATGTCTTTTATCAATGAATGGCGGATTCGTCCAGTATTCAGAGACCAATGCCAGGGTCTGTTTCCTGTTTTTTAATATTTGTAAAAACCAGGGTTCTGCAGATGGCCAGCATAGAGTTCACATATCTGAGTGTTTTAGGACATGCAGTACAATCTTTTCTCTTTTCAAAGATTAAATCTCAATGTGTAGCTGCAGAGATTAACCCTTTAATGGGCATCCAGGTGACCCCTTTGCCCTTTTATTCCCTCTTTAGTCTTTTTAAGATTTTTTAAGATACAAATCTATCTTTCTATATATGTATATGTCTTCTACATAAGAATCAGTTCATGTTACATTCAGCACTAGGACCTGCCTTCCTGTATCTTATTATTCTACAGAGGGGAAAAAAATGAAAGTTGCATGTGATTATTTTCCAGTAATGAGATGACCGAACACAGCTCAAATTTTGCATAAATATAATTGTTATATGAAATATAATTGTACATATGTAAATTTGAAAATCACCATTGTACACAATATACACACATTGTGTGAGCATATTGTATATGCAATTAAAGCCTTTATTAAATGCACATAAAAAGTACCTTTGGCTTTTTCAGACTTTATTGGTGAGCTTCTTTAAAAATACTTGTGGGAATAGAAAGTCAGGACATACTGTAACGTCCTATTTCAACTTTTCATTTCATTTTTTTTTTCATCTGACTAAAATAAGTACAAGAGAATAGACGTAGTAAACCATCTTTCTTATAGTCTGTTGATAGTCTTCGCATAAACACACTCACCTCCCTCCTTTCATAAGCGCCTGCTGCACAAGCAGCATGTTACATTATTTAAAAATGACTTGGCATGAGAAACAAATAGAGAGCCATTATTTGTCAAAACAGGCTTTCACTCTTATCTGTTGTGTTTGAGCTACATAAGAGAGACAATAGACTTTAAAATGCCTTCTGGAGAAAAGAAGAGAAATAACAGTGAGTCTATTATTTAGTGGAACATATAAACAGATGTACTGTAGGTGAAAGCAAAGCCTACGCATATCAGTGTTAAATCAGCCGCAAACCAGAGCTGTTGCTTTGTTATGGATATGGAATAAATATATAATAAAAATGAATATGAAATAATAGGAAATCTTCATGTCTGCAGATTGTTGAAGCTTCTTTTGTGTTTTTTAGAGGTGTTGCTGTAGTTCCAGAAAGTAAAGAATCCTTTGTGTTTGTGGATTTAGTGAAATTAAATGCACTTAACTAGCAATGTGCACAGCGCGTCACTCACTCAGACCAAAGGGTTTCAAAGTCTGACTGTCAGTGAGACAGTCTGAGCCTCAATGATGTCAGAAAGAAATTGAATTGAAAAAAATATATATATATATCAGTTGATTAAAAAAAAAAAAAAAAACATTTCCCATCATTCCATATTCCCCAGCTTGTTTAGATGTTGGCAAACTGGCAAATTTAAAAGTATGTTGAACCACTCAATGTTTCTGCCCCCCTTCGCTTCTGATTGGCTTCTGTGCTCTACAGTACACTTAGGTTTGTACTGTGCTCTTCAAAATAAAGGTTCTACCTCTTTTACTTTAACATACAGACAGACAGACAGACAAGGCTACTCACAAAGACCACACTTTTATTGGCGGTTATAATGCCTTTTAACCTTTAAAAAAAAATTATGATTATATTGGATGATAATTTTGGTTTATGATCTATAATGACATAAAAATATTATGTACAGATACTAAGTTTTAATTTATATTCACATATATAAATATTATTTAGATATTAATTCCACCAGCACACCCTTTGCTCTGTATACATTGTCACCCGACTTCCTCCTTTGCTCCCGTCATAATTAAGCTAGAGGTCTCCTACTATGGGTCATGGAGGGACAGATGTGAGTTGACAGCACAAGTCGGTATACGATTGGTAAATGCAACTCGTTACCAGTAGAGGGGAAGGTCACACACTGACATGCACAGAGTAACATTTGAGGAAAAGACTTTTACAGGTTTATTGATTTTTAGCAAATTGTAAACAGAATTTGGTTTGAATGTGTGGTTGTGTAGCACTATAGCTCTAATGTGTATCAGTTTTCCAGTGTGTACTGGGTAATCTGTACATGCTTCAGTTAAATTTGGTGTGAACCAGTTATGCTTCCACTGGTAAGAAGACTCTGAGTAGCTCATAAAAATCACTGCTGCACAACATGTCAGTGGTGACAAAGAGGGTTGTGGGAAATATACAGATGTGTGTCATCAAACTACTGAAGTGTTTTTGTCTCGCTGGATGACCAACAAGAGCACCAAGAAATATTTCAAAGTCTAATTTTTCCTTCCTCTGTGATGTGTGACACAGATGAGCAGATAAATCATATTAATATTCCACCTTCCTTCAGTGTGAAATCTTCCCCACTGTCACGCCCCGCTGCGTTCTCCCCGCTGCGAAGGACACACACTGTGGTACTTACGACGACGATGCGGCCTTTGCCCTTCTCTCTCCTCAGCCTGGGTGATTTTTAAATGGAAATCAGCAGACTTGCAATAGATTAGTGTGCGGGCCTCTGACACTTGACCTGTGTGAGCAAATTAAGACGTCAGATCTGCAAAGAGATCTAAAGCTACTTTTGATGAACAAATCATCTGACCAATTTAATGAAAGACAGTCACTACTGATCTGAAGGGCTTTTTTTTCGTTTCTCCAGATGCATGGAACCTGAACTTCTTGTGTTAAAGTCTTCACTCTAAAATACACTTTGGCCACACATTATAGTCTTTCCTGAAGCCAAGAAACTTTTCAAGGCCAGAGACTTAGCAGTGGAGTTAGTTAACCTTGTCCAGAGTCAGTCTTTCGCCTATTTCCACACTAGCCTTAAGTGATGGGCCTCTCATAGCAGCCAATTAGGCTGTGTCATTTCTCGAAGTGTACAGGCCCCCAGTTTGATAGATCATGCACCAGAAGCATGTGGAGGGAAAGGCAGCCAAGCATGCGCTTAGGTCAGCTCCATCCAACATACACCAACCCCCAGCATCAGTCAGCCAAGGCCCTGTGATCAATGGGGAGGAAACTGTGTAGCTATTATTTATAGGATCACCAGGCCATTAGACCCAACTATCCACTTAGCCTTTGCCACTGACTGTTTCTGTGTGCCAGAGTAGAGAGAAGTGGAGATTGAGGATGGCTAGCCGGCCCATATTGTAGAAATTATTCTTTTCATTTATCTCCATCCCCACTAAATTTACTCTGGGCTTCAGTGCCTATGATGCTGCAGACCCAGCTGACTTTTAAGGCAGGCAGTTGCATAACATTGACAAACCACACTCAGTGATGTAGAACCAACATTCCTTGTAAAACTAAGATGATGCTCTTGTGTTGACCATGGTTTCATTTCGTTTTTTGTTTTTTTTTTGTTTTGTTGAGAAAGATTGTGCGACATAGTCACAAAATGTTGACACAGCTAGGATGAGATGTGTCAGTATTTGGTTCTTGATACTGTTATAAAGTCATAAAATCTGCTCCTGTCTCCCAGGAATATACCTGTGGGAAACTACCTCTGTCTTTGCCACTGACTTTTCATGCTTAAATGTCAGAGAAATATGCAGATGTTTCAACTTTAGTAAACAGACATGAAGGACTGGCAGCTCATCAAACGCATAGATGTATAGCCTTACTGTTACAACATGTTAAAGCTGCTATGCAAGTTAGTTGGAAGCTATTATGTAGTATGGCACATCAAAGAGTGACATTTATGTTTGAGCTGTACACTATCCCTTTAAATAAATAAAATAAAATAAAATAAATTATAAATAACATTCCAGAAACAGTGCTGCTGTTCCTCAGACCCTTTTAATGCAAAAATACCAATACTACTACTACTACTACTACTATTAATAATAATAATTATTATTATAATAATAATAATAATATGAAACAATCCATAGTCCTCAGGTCAGCACTATATAGATGGTCATACGCACAAATGTGTCTGTAGATGTGTTTTCTTTCCACCTCAAAGATTCTCCTACTACAATATAAGCCTAACAGTCATGTATAATAATTTGAGTAAATGCCGTTTTCTGTGGTTCTGTGATTAAAATCAAAATTTGTTCATGGAGGGAAAGTGACAGAAAATGATCCTGAGAAGTTAAACAAAAAAAACAAAAAAAAAGTCAATCCTGCATAGACCTGCATGAAGCACAAAGGCACACTCCCTTCTCCACCACCCTCTCACTCCCCTTATTTCCTACTAACAAATAGACAGTATAATATTCCCTGGAGGGTTGGTGTGGCAAACATGCTGTGGAAGGTAAGCATTGTGAGTGCAGTGGGAGGGTCGACATGACCTCATCAGGGGCACATTTAGGCTTTAAGCGAGCCCAGCTCCCCCTGACGTCCTTGAAAAAGATTGTTTACTGTATGCAGAGGCGTCGTCTCCTTTCTGTGTTTTCTAATGGCCCCTTTTAATTATTTATGGTTGAATCCAAGCTGCACTCTCAACTAGAGCTCATGTGCAGCTATTTCTTTTTTAGATCTTTGCTGCTCAGACCACCAGAGAGGATCAGTGTCTTCTGTGTGCATTTATACTGCAACATGATGTCATGTACTGGAGTAAAGTTTGGTTTAGTCTGCATCTGTGTAGGTCCTTTTATGGGGGTGGGGTGGGGGATGAGGTAGCAAGATCCAGCTCTCGCTTCAACAAAATATGACTAATATGAATCTTAACTGCAGGTGTGAACACAGCTTGAATGAGTGACCAGTTTAGTAAGTTTCATAGACAAAGGATTAAGGTGATAAGCACTGCCCCCAGCTCCTGTTTGTCTAACTGCAAACTTTCTTTAGGCTCTGTTGGGTAAATCATGTGTAAAGACACATTTTGTAATAGCCTTTTAGTTTATTTTTTTCTGTTTTTTCCTATAGCACTGTAACTCTGTGACTTAATAAATCACACACTTTAATTTGTGTCAATATACAAGAACAAAACATCATCAGCATGTGTCAATCATCTGCGCTGCAACAGTGGTAAACAATAAAGCTATGCAGGAAATCAAACCCTGCTAAAACCCTGCAGCTGGAGAAAAGAGGCCAACTCAGGATGGTGAATTTGCAAGGAGAGTTGGTTGTACCGTCAGTCACACTGTGAGATGGTCATCCTACATTTCTGATATCATCAGAGTTTTGTCCCAGGCTATCATGGTCGGCCGTCTTTGTTCCTCTGTTACAGTGCGATGTGTCATCAAAGACGCTGTCATGTTTCTCTCACTGTGGTCTGGTGTATACCTGCCTCACTGTGCTTGCCACGCTGGAGCTTTCCAGTCTGCCTCCTCTGACTTCACATGCTGTTTGTTTGAGCCGTAATAAAGGTGAACTGTGTCTCACAGTCGTGCTGCTGAGTCCTCCTAAACCCAAACCTGAATAAAATAATAAGAAAACTATAAACCATCAAAAGCTTCTCGCTTTCCATCGCAGGTATGAAGAAACATAACTCTGCGTCACGTTTTCCATCACTTGTGAAAGATCTTAAAAGATCTGTATAAAAACTTCAGACTGACAAACTTTGAGAAGAAGTGAGATTTGATCTGAGTTCCTTCTCAGTATAAAACAAACAAAAATAAGTATTCATCTTCTGCGTTTCCCTCTGATCACAGCGCCGGCTCTTCAGTCAGTATATGCGGACATGAATTTGTCTCTCAAAGCTATAAACCAAAGAACAAAGCCCTCTGTTCCTGTGATATAAACAAAAGACAAAAGTTACTCCACTCAGAGTCAGAGTTGTAAACTTGGATGAACATTCTTGTAGAAGTTACTAAATCCTGTTGGGCGTTGTCTATTGTAAATTCTATTAACTGCCTCTGCAGCAAGAGGATGTTTTTCTTGATGACATTGTGAGACTTCTGTCTCACGTCTCACACTTTTGAAAGTTTTGCTCATTTTCATCAGACAAGACTAAACTATCCAGACGATAAGTATCTTGGGTTTTAATGAATTTCGGCCGTCGAGGCTGATAAATGAACTGAATGATCCCCTGCAAATAGGCCGGCTATTCGCTGACTCTCCCTGGACTGAAAAATGTCTGACACATTCTGGCCATTAGCAAACCTAATACTTTAAATTAGCCTCTTTAATTTCTGATAGTTTTGTTGGGGTGGGATGGGGGGGTGGGAATGGAAGCGCAGGACTGCTCTGGTCTGTGGTATCTGATTTATTGCAATTACCATATGCTGTGCAAAAACGTTTATACAAGACAAGTGGAAGTGAGTGCTCCAGCAAATTTGGCCTGATGTGTGGAGCTGTGAGAGCGTTAATATTATTCACAGGGGCACTTTTATCCCTGGCTTAGCTTTGTGTCCAGCTCAATTAAGCAAAGCTCACACACTTTCTCAGACACTGAGTCTCGATTATCATCAGAGGAGCTGCAGTCCAGCCTGTGTCCTCTCTCTCTCTCTGTCTCTCTTCGCTTTGTGAAAACAGAGGGTGGGAGGCGGGTGGTGGAGGTGGTGGGGCTCCGGTTTTCATGTGTCACTTTGGGACACACTTGATGCCTGTATGCGGATATTTCTTGGCCATGTCAATTGCTCTGAGCCAGCTAAGACTCCTTCTGGGACAAATCTTATATTCCCCAAACAAGTGTTTCCTCCTCTATTTTAAAGGTCCCCTGAAGGACAAGAACAAGCACCATCTGACTCTGTCACACGACCCATGATTGACCCCTCCAGGGTAGAGGGTGATAAACTGGAGCAGCAATGTGGATCAATGATGAGACAATAGACCGCTGGGCATGAATGGGCAGCTAAAATGCAAGTCATACCCCCCCATCATGAGTAGCACAACTCAGCCTGTAAAATAATATCCTCTAATCAACACAAAAGCTCCTCCCACTGTCGACAGCTCTTAAAGGCATTGAGCAATGAATGCATTAACTGAAAAGTAACAGGCCTGCTTTACCTGACAGGTGTGAAGCTTTGTGAGGACTACATGGATCAGACAGTTTCTTGGATTTCAAAGACACACCTGCTGCAGCAGTTTATAATTTTAAACCATTTTGTGACTAAAGGTGTAGCCTACTCTTTACATTTCTTAAACTTGTCTTTGCTCTGGGTAACATTAATGTATGTTAATATACAGTATGACCATGAATTGTCATACTTTGTGTCTGCTGCCGAAGGTTTCAAGTCCTCTGCTAAAGTCCTTTCCCTGCTGGTTCTTTCTCAGTTTGCCACAGTACTTGTCAGTTATGTTAAAGACCTGGATGCATTTTACATGTTCATCAGCCGCAACGCTGGTTTGTTTGTAATGAATACAGGAAGTAGGAGTAGTTAGGAAACTAACTTAACAAGTACATACTAACATGCTAAAGTTTAGCATAGGTAGGCATAGGTGAAATTTTGACCTGATGATGAAAAGTTAAGGCTTCACCAAAGTTATTACAAATCATCCTGAACATCAATGTCTGGTTTCATAGGTTTCATAATTAGCCGACCTGCAGCAGCTGTATTATTTATGGCAGGAGCACAGGATTAAGCCAGATGATGTAGTATAAACCCCTTTAGCATCATTCTTTAACAGGCAGGTTAGTCCAGTCTGCTGTGTTGAAAGTTGACACGCGAGTCATGCAGACCACAGCCTATTTTCTGCTGACATATATGGGGCAAGACCTCGCCATGGTTTTGAGGTCATAGTGAACCTTTTCTGTATTAAACCAGACCACAACCTTTTCCTAACCTTACCAAGAGCACTTCTGATGCCTAATCATAATCACATGCACACCCCTGCCTCTGATGTGACAGCTGTGGGCTTTGTATGCCCACCATCCACCCCAGCCAACTCCTGGAGAGTTTGCTGCCATTAATCAATGTAGTACTTCATTCATTCAAAAAATGTCGCCTATCCATGTTGAAATATGATCCTTAAGGGTTTCCAAGTGTGTTAAAACGTGATGCTGAAGGGTCCAGATCACGTGTCTGTATGTGACGAGTTGGGAGTGAGGTGTCGGCTCAGCAGTTACACTAAGGAAGCAATGCTGCGATGATGAGTTGACTGCTCCCTGGAAGATCTCCAAGCTCATATATTACAACTATTTATTACTCTCAAGTGTTGCAGCTCTTAATCACTCCCAGACTAAATAACTGTATGAAAGAGTAGACTTGCTGTTCGCAAGGCAGCTGCTGCTGCTTTTCAAGTGGAATTAGCTCTCAGTTTAAGAGTTCACATGTACTATTCCTGTGGGCCAGGACAGTTAAGTGAATAATTTCTGACACATTAATGCCATTATACCAGAGAAATACAGAGTAGGAAGCTGAACTTGGATATGAGGAGGAGGAGGCTGTTGGCCTCAGATCCTGAAACACTCAGGGGAAGTAGTTATATATGGGCTGTTATTTTTTCCTCTATTTGTCATTGCTGTGGTGTTTGATGACTCTACCTCTCAGATTCATTTATGTGCTGCATTGTGCTGCTGCAATAACTGCAACATTTCACTGATGAAAGAAATGACCTCTTGGTCTTTTTTCATGAACCTTCAGCAGGTTGAACTGTCTCTGTTAGATCACTCATCAGCATAGCTCAGCAATCCAGGAACTCATGTTTGTGACAAATAAAAGTCATGAATTCTCAAGGAAAAAGATGTGACACAGAGGTGCTGAAGCAGACTCTGGGAAACGCTCTGTTGAAGTTACAGACATTGAAATTTAGTGATCTGAATACGACATTGTGCAAATAATGTATGAAGCACAGCAGCATTCACTACCATCGCTAAACATGCTTACACACAGAGATACAGGTATGATTTTAAAGATATGTAGATGTGTAAACAATTAAGGGGTAATAAAAAAAATGCATTTAAGTATATGGAGATAATCTAAAGAATAATGTTTAAAACCACCATTTTTTTAATTTGTTCATATATTTTGGTGATTTTGCTTTGTGAGAAGGAAAGGCGAATCCAGCCTCCATCTTTTCGGTCATGCTGCACTCCTGTTCATGAACTCAAAGACTGAAATAAATACAGAGATGATAAAAAGAAAAAAAGGATGTTGTGCACAGACAGTGTCAAAATATACATTTTCTGGAATAGCAGTACAGCAAAACAGTAAACTGTGCTGTACACACCTGGCTGATTGGTAGGGATCTCTGCCCTGACAGAGACAAAGGACTGACATTGATTGTCATTTTTCATTCCCTCCATCTCAACCCTGACTTAGCAGTTCCTCCAATTGAGAGGGTCAGATGCCTGCAGTCTGAAACAAAAGCCTCCTCATTCATTCCTTGAAGCGATGCTCAGGTAAAAAAAAAAAAAAAATGGCAGTAATCCAGGGACAATTTAGGCAATCATTTTAATGGATCTCACACTGCATGACCTTCACACTGTGCCATCATACAATTCATTTTAGCCCAGCTGCTTTATAGTGTACAATACAGGACGTTATCTTATTACTGTAAGTGATGCTTCATTTTGTAATATAACAGGGGGTTGAATTGAATGTGATGGTCTGAGCAGCTTTATCAACTGTCCTTTAGTCAACACTCGCATGAGAATCGCAAGAGGAAAAATGCATTAGAAACAACATAGACAAATAGTTATAAACAATTATAAATAACATAACAATATAATATTATTATAATAAACTATATAAAAAATAAAAGAATACAAGAAAATGTGTATGTGCAGGATTAAAAGATTCACAGAGGATAATGTGCACAGATCAGAGCCCTCTGTGTTAGACTTGTGGCTGCAGAGGCTTTGTCTGATTGTAGACGCTGTGGTTGTTAGCCTCCTTCATACTGTAGCTCTCGTTCTGCACCTTCTGGTGTTAGACTCCTGCAGAATTGCAGGTGAGGATCCGTTGGTACACCTCTGTCTGTAGGGCTGTTCCCACACCACTGGTGATCGACCCTGCTACTGCGCTTTCCACATCACCAGAGTAACAGGGTCAAAAGGACCCCTGGGGATATTCTGGGGAGGTAAAGTTGTCTGTGTGAGGACTATGTCAGATTCTCAGTGCCTGAAGGTGCTCACTCTCTCCACAAGTCAATGTTCAGGTCTGTGTAGCTCCTCTGCAGCTTCCTCCAACAATCCACAACCATCTTGTTGGTTTTACTGATGCTCAAAAAGAGGTTGTTGTTGCCATAGTGACAATAACAGTACCCTCCTCTTCCAGGCAAGCCTAATTGTTAGTGATCTGGCCTTTGTAACGTTCTTCTGAAAGCATGGCTCTCATTTGATCTTCCTGAATACAGAGCTTGTTAATTCTTACAATTTTGCAAGAATTGATTTACATTGTGATCAGGTCCAGCTACCCAAAATAATAATAAATAAATAGTTTCAATGTGCTTAATCATATTGTTTTGCAACAGTGTCAAAATTGTGTGACTTGCCAGATTTTTTAATAATAAAAAAAAAACCAAAAAACGTTTTATTTCATTTTTGAATTAGAAAACATAAATAAATAAAATAAAATATGTGCAACAGAATAAAGTTTATTTCAAGGTGAGTGTTGGATCCAGAGGTGTAGTGGTGTAGCTTACATGGTGGTGCATACGGCCTCTGGGCAGGAGGATATACTGTACAACTGCTTAAAATAGCCACAGATAAGCATCAGTGCACGTCTTTGCAGAATGAGTCCTTCATGGTTTTAGTCATTTAGTTTTACTCCTGACTTTGGGCTTTAAGGCAGTACTTCCTCCCTGGCAACATGAGTGCCCTCCTAAAGCAGCACCTGGAAAGAAGTCTTAACCCAGGAAACACATTTTTCTCCATTGCATTTGTTCCACAATGAGCGAGCTTCAGGGCTAATTGGGCACAAACAATTACACATATGAAACAAATAGCATATTCCTGCCAACCCAGACACCACAGGGACGATTCAGCCTTAAAGTGATAGTTCAGGTTATTTGGGGTGGGGGTGGGGGTGGGGGTGGGGGGGGGGGGGTGGGGGGGGGGGGGGGGGGGGGGGGGGGGGGAGTACTTATCTATAATCACTGTGTTACCTGTGGTCCACTCAGATCAGCATGCTGTCACTTCGGAGAAGCAGGGGCACCGGCACAGACGCAGAGTGATGTGCTGCTGTGGACGGGCCATCCACAAAAACCTATTTCAGCCAAATTTTAAAATGCCCACAGCAAAATAAAAAAAAAAAAGTAAACTATCAGTTTAAGCGTATGTTTTATTTAGAATATTAAATTTTATTATTGTTAACCGTTGAACTGGCTTATTCCTACGCACAAGCACAACATTGGTGCGGACTGTATCACCCTGCAGATCAGTTGTTTGACGCAGACAGAGCTAAGTGAAGAATGGACAGTATGGTACGGGTGTTCAACAGTTGTTGTTTCAAAGGAGAGGGCTCTTGGATGGCAAGATGAAGTGGTTAAAATATTGAAATTAAACTGATGTATTTTGGGGATTTTTTTGGGGGGGATTTTTTTTTGGGGGGCGTATGACCCCGTCCACAGCAGCTCAGCTCAGCATCACTCAACCTCTGTACCAGCCCTTCTCTAAACTGTGAGCATGCTGATCTGAATGTACTGCAGGTAATGCACTGACTATAAATAAGTACCTCACACAACTCCACCTCAAATAACCTGAACTATCACTTTAAGAACGATAAATGCATCTAGAAGTATCCAGAAATCAGTAATTGTGCTTTAACACGCAGCCTAAAGTAACTCTGACTGAATACTAAGGAGGCAGTTTCAGTGATTACTCTTCACTTAAACCAGTCTCACTAATGATCTGGCTATGCACCATCTTACACCCCGTGATGCTTGTCACGTTGGTGTCATGGAGGCATCTCCATCGCCGTGTGAACAGTGCATATTAGAGCCTAGTGAAAACGCCACAGCTGTGCTTCAAGATGCAGAGTGCAGATTTATTCCACCCACATGTTACGTGGAGACGAGCATGCTGACACAGAGATGCTTCCTAATGAATGCATGGATTGGGTTAATTAATGGCCCCATCAGCATACCTGCTGAGCCTAATATATCACTGTGATTATGGCGGGACATTAGGCAGCTCAAGTGGCTCTTTTTCCATCAGGTCATGGCAGCGCCTGTTTATCTGCTTTGTTCGACACAGAGATGGAAAACATGAATACTCACTCACACCGCAGGGACATACACCTACAGTTAGCACACATAGTGGTTTTGTAAAACACATTAAACACAGGCTGTGGGTCAGCCACAATGAGCAAACCATTACTTGATTAATTCCTGCATGATTTTCTTGCTGTTACACCTGACGCTGTAGCAGTGTGGAGGCCAAATAATGACGTCTCAGATCACATTTAATTTCATTGATAACATTCGACCATTCAGGACAGAGCTGAAAGCAGGGGAAGCTCATTGTTTCTCTTTATTCCAGAGCTCATTCATTGATTCACCGTCTGTCTCTTGACTCACTTTGCTTTTCATTCTCCCTGTTGCGAACTGGCGATCCACCTTGATACTCCAGTTCTTGCCTTTGATGTCATCTTTTAGCACACAATCAAACTGTTTCTAACATTTTTTAATTCAATTCGGTGTAACACAAGTCTCACCTTTCACATTCATCATATATTCAGAGTAGAGTAATTACAGTTCTGTAACACCATCAATTACTGTAATTCTTTTCCCCTTTGCCAGGAAATTACCGGAAATACTGTGGAAAATCTGGCAAAAGCTTTGCTTTCTTGTACATCAGGGCAACATTTAACCACCAGATATTTATCATTTATTCTGATTGCAAAGAAACAGTGTGTCAGAGGTCACTCTTGCATAAAATATCTAAACTGGCTGCTGCCACAATCATTTAGGGATTCTTTCTCAAATGTAACTCTGTATTTTACATTAACATTTTATCCTGGATAAAAAAAAAATATATATATATATATATATATATAACACACAGTAAACAAAAACATACACCCTATCACATTTTATTCTCCAGTGCTGTACCACTTCAGGACTTTACATCCAAAAGCCCAGAACATTTTCTGACATGCCTTGACAGGTCATTCACATGGAAACTGACTATCATGCATCTGACGTTTTTATGACGGCAAACACCCAAAGTTTTGGCTTCAGGTGGAAGCAGTAACTTGAGACTACAGGTTGTGAGGGACCCACTACTGGGGTAATTTCATCGATGGAACAGCCTGTCTATAAAACATGTCCTGATTAGATGAGTACAATAAAACCTGCAGGGGTGTTGGTTGTGACTAAGACCTGATCATCTGAGATGCTGTCATATGTAGTTTTCAACATGGAGAGCACCTGGCCAAGTCATTCTCGATTACTCCATAAACACACACAGATGTTTTATCATTGTCTTCTCTTCACAGCAGTGAAATCATGAATACCATGGTTTCCAAAGTTCCTGTGCATGGATAATGTCAGTCATTATCAGTTCTGGCTTGTGTTTCTCTTCTGCTTTTAAATGATCTGATTCATGAATATCATAGAAAACTAATTCCTTATCATCAGTAGCCTCTGGTGCATCTTCACTAGCAGAACTAAAGTCATTAAACTCCCTGCTATCAAAGAAAATGCTGCTCCGCACTAAACCTGCAAACCAGGTGCAGCGCCATTACGTTGCTGTGACAGTGAGTTGATAAAAACAAGTCTGTGTTCATTCATATTAACAGTGAGACAACACTGGCATCATGAAGTCGCTCGTGTTGGCTGTCACATGAAAAATAAAAACTTATACTTGGGGTTGCTGACCATATTCACCTTTTAAATAAAAATCTGAAAACACTTTTTCTCACTTTTGACATTTAACATAACAGAATAATGTTAAATACAAGTAGTTTGAGGAATACCACAAAGGTGAAGGCTGAAATGAAACCATCTAATATCAGTGTAATGTTACCACTGACGCCTCAAAATGTGTTAAATGGTCAAACAAGTGTGTAGTGGTGGTGTTGTCAGTTAAAACTAAAACACAGTCTAATGTTTGCTCATTAATGAATGCATCCAAAACCTTGACTATTAAAAAAATGAATACATTCATACAGTGTATGGAGCGAAGTGGCAGTGTCTCCTGAAGTAACTTGAATTCTCACTTACATGTGATTCTTCCTTAGTACCATTCAGTTTTATTTTACCTCAGCTCTGTCTTCCAATGTCTTTTTTTTTTAATTGTTGTACTTTTTTTTCCAACAGTGCACCACACTGGCTTAGGGCTTCATGTAAATAATTGAGCTAATCACACTTACAGTTGATGGAGACCACACATTTAGATGCAAACTGAGGTAAACACTTATCTTGCTGGATGCTGCTACTTGTATTAGAACTGCTGCTCTTGGTAAAGTAAAGTTAGCTTGTCAGGGAAAGCTAAGTTTAGCATTGTTTCAGCCGGCAAAAGAGGTGAAAGCAGTGCGATCCCAAGACTGGCCCATTCCATCTCTGAGTGACATGAGTGATTTTATTCTTTATGAGAAACATATTATCTTCACCCACTACAGTTCACCTGCAGAGCAGCTTCCCCACAGTCAGCTCCTAGAACAGCCAGTGTGAGTCTCTGTAATGTGAAAATGTTAGATTTCCATGCAGTCAAAAAATGAGCACACTAATACGTACTCAACATCATACTCAATCTACCTCGAGAGTGGGTTGACATGTCAGCAAGTCTCTGTGGAAGGAGCTTGATTTGTTCACAAGTCTTTTTCATGAGCAATCTGGTCATTTAGACCCATAATACTCACACATTGTAATTGACTTTTATATTATGAAATTCTTGAGAACACATTTGCATTTTCCAGTCACTAAACCAAGCCTGCTTTCTGTTGTTGTAGCATTTAGAAAGCACACCTTCATCTCATCATCATCATTCAGTGACTGAATGTTGAAAGGGATGAAGCAAAGCTACTGATGACATAGCATTAAACATGAACTCATCTGATCCACAGTGCAAACAGAGTCTGCCGGTGACATCTAATTGTGGAGCAACAAGTATAATGTATTTTTAATGATCTGCACACTACTGTCAGAAAACATATGAGGAAGAGAGGGGGAAGCTGTTTGCTTACGGACACGGTTTCACCTCCCAATCTCACATCTCGCCTTCCCTCCCTCCTCTCATGCTTTTGAGAGGATTGACAGTTTATTTGGATTATTTTTTTTGCCATCTGTGCAGAAGTGATAAGGGAAGACTATATGGTATGTAAAATATTTATCCCTTCGTTTTTCTTCTTGTTGCTCTCTGGGGGGATTTAGCTGGTGAGGCATATGGTTTCTTTAAGAATTAGAATGGTACTCAGTGGAGCGCATACTTCCACCAAAGCCAAAACATCCTACACGTCTGTCAGATCCAGATTATTATCTGGATCTGCACCAAATTGTACAGAGTCATAGATCTCGACATTGTAAATATGTCTGATTTTTTTACATCGAGACCCAAACATTATTCCTGAGAAATTTGTGAAAATGTTGAAGAACTTTACCATGTCTTGCATTGTGTGAAAAAAGAGCCATTGCTACATTGCCAACGGTAGCATTGACAGCTGTTTAGCCACCAGTCTTCATCCAATCGTTACATTTATAATACAAGAGATTACAATGTTTCTTCTGAGCAGCGTTACTTCTTCAGAGCAGACTGAAGAAGTGACTCGGTATCGGAAAGTGATGAGAGTTAGCTGGTTAGCATGCTAATGTCTGTACAAGAAAAGAAAGAAAAACAACAGTCAACTTTAGACAGCTCCTAGCGAGTAAAGGAATAAAGTCTGATGCTGAACTTGCAATGTTTCTTCTAGACTGGTAAGTAAACAGCTGTTAAGACTAACGTTAGCTATGTAGCAATAGCAGAAATAGCAAATTGTTTCATCACCTTTTTTTTTGTGTAATTGTGCTGATAAACAAACCAACAAACAGACACAGGGGAAAACATAACTTCCTTGGCGGAGCTAATAAGGATCATTCCAATTAATTTCTTTTCACTTCTCTTGTGGTGTCAACAACAGTAACACCAGATGATACAAGTGTAGCGCTGAAGAAAAAGTATTGACATTTGTGCAGTGATGTGAATGAGAGTGGCTGCACATGTAGACTGAGAAACTTTCCCAGTGTACTGGCTAAAGAGGCACAGAAGCTATACTCTGTCCTTCCTCCTCTTTCCTCCTTATTTAATGACTATCGAGAAACCGGCAACTGCAATTTTATATCTCATGACTTGTTTTGTACTCTTTCATCGCACTCAAAGAAGCAGCACTCCCACTCACTCAACATGACTGCACAGAGTTTCTCATGAAATGGGAATTGGAAGACAGTGTAAACACCGTGCCAGGATACCCTTAACTGTGTCACTGATCCTGCCAAACTAAACAAAAACCCCTGAAGGTGCATTTCTGTAGGAGGCACTGACCACAGCCCTGACACTGAAGACTGATAAGTAAACAGGAAGATCACTAAGTTCTTTAAAATTCATATGATCATGATTTTTTTGTTAAAAGTTGTACACCAATTTTACCCTGATTCTGTTGCACCGCAGCCCGTGTCAGAAGTCCACATATCTCAGTGGTTGATAATGATACAGGGTAACTTCAGGAGAGACTTTACCACTTCACATTTTAGTATTTTAAAAATGTTTTTCAAAGGTTTTTTTTTTTTTTAATTTTTATTTTTTATGATGGTAGTATTTTGTACTGTTGCCATGGTAAAACTCAGCACTTCTTTCCTTCTTAATAAAAACTTGTCAAGACAAATGTGGGGGAAAATAAGAAAATAAAATATATAATTCATCCATAATATACCACTGAATATTGGTGTATTGTGAACATGTGAACATTGTCACATATGCCTGAACTAGAAAGGTATGAAATGTCATACTCTTTTCAAACGTCTCATCAGCACAAAAGCAGTCTTTTCTGTCTCAGCTGTTTTACACAGAGACAAATCTGACACGGCCGATATTTAAACATAATGGTTTCTCTTTGACTGTGAGTGTGATTGACATCTACAACTATTCACTGGCTAAAAGGCAGAATGGATTTCTATATTTTGGACTGTATTTTGTTGAAGGGGATATACCCTATACTACATTAAGAAAGCCTCACTTGTGTGTTGCACTGCCATAAAGTCAGACGGCTCACAAGAAGACATAAAGCAAAGGTCAAAGTCAGAGGAGTAGAGGCGGAGATATTCAGACCTTTAAACACAAATATGGGTGAGGGCACAGAGAGCGTGGATCCTACATTTCACATAATGCAGTTCAGTAGCCTCTCACAGCAGACCTCTTGTCTTCTGAACTCCACACACCTCCAGTTTATATCACAGTGCATCAGGGTATGGAAGCATGAAAAAGCCTGCAATAAATGAACAATATTGTATTTTACTATATTCCATTTATGGATACCCATATGGGACATCGTGAAAATGACCATAAAGTAACTAAACCTCATTGACTACACAGTCCATTAAAGCATTCAAGCATCAGAGTATTTACACTCTGTCAGTTGAAAACAATGAAACCATCAGTGATATTATACCTGTAGAGAATTTTATCATGAAAAAAAAAGAAATAAAAAAGATAAAAATTATTTTGTTTGGAGCTCAGTTTGGTTTGCACTGTGAGCATGTGAATGTGTTGTTGTTGTTTGTTTTTTGGGTAGCATACTAAAATGAACTTGAGTTCATAGTTACTCATCAAACAGGTCATTTTAATGATAACAAATAATTACACATTTTATTCACAGGGCACTTTTCGAGGTTCTCAGATTTTTGTTTGACAAATTTACATGGAACACTGTGTGTGAACAGAGGGAGCCAGCGACCGGCACTGCCTGCTAATCTGCAGTGGCCTCAAACTTTACAGCCTTTTTGAAAATGTACAAAGTGAAGTCAAACAGAATCAGGTTTGAATTTTGCTTCTTGCTGGATTGCACCTTCCCTGTTTTGTTTGAAATAGAGAAACTTTGAGTTTTTGTGTGAAATTTAGTAGAGGGATGAGAAAGTGACATGTTGCTGCATCAGGAATCGAAACAGTTTCCCCACCTGCACTGATGCAAACGTGTCTCTGAAGGTAATGGCCTAACAACGACATTGAGGCTGACCGTGTAGATATGCCCCTCACCGAAGAGGCTGCATGTTGGATCTCCTCCAAGAAGTGTTTCATCCTTCAGTTTTTACACCTGAGTGAGCATCCATGTATATGCAAGCATGTGTCCTTGTAAGTCTGTGGCTGACCTTAAACTCTCTACATATCAATTCTTGTTTGCAGGCGTAACAGCAGGAGTATTTTCATTTTAAATAAAAGTTACAGGGCAAGCACTGTTCAGACCCTGCTGTTGTTAGCAGTGTGTCTGAAGAGTGGAATACATTTACAGCCCGAAATCAATTCACTGTAGCCGTCAGAAATACTCTTCTTTGAATCTACTTTATCACAGTAAATAAAGCAAATAAGTAACCAGTAAATTCATAACCACTCATACACTGTGATCCATTATTTTTGAAAGCCATTGCTCACACACACACACACACACACACACACACACACGCACACACACACACACATACACACACAAATACACCAGATTTTTGTCCTTTTTCCCCAACATAGCACCACAAATGCCCCAAGGATGCCATTGACCCTGCTGCAGCCACTGAAGTGGAAGTGACTGATGCTATAACAAAAGCTGTGACAGCGTAAATGGAGCTGAGAGTCTTTCAGCTGCAAAGCGTCAAGCTCCTGTTACATTGCCACCACACTAATCGGTTTAAATTGTAAAATCTCTTGCTCTTCTGTGCGTCGGAAAATTAGCCAACTGAAAGTTACATAAACCGAGATCATAAACAGGCATTTGGCAGCCAAAAGTACAGTTTGTACAAAGTATGAATTTCTTCTCCAGTTGGCACATTCACTTGTAAGTTATACTTTTTGTTTTTATTTTTCTTTTTCTGCAACTCTGTTGGTGCTTTCTCAGCAGGATCCAGAAATTTGTCTGAAAATATAGCAGATGTGTTGCTCTGTGGAAACAGTCAAAGATCAGTGACCCAGCTCCTGTATCAAAGCTGCATTTTGTTACTGGTGAAACCAATCTGTTGTAATTGCAGCAGAACACAGTGGTGCAGTTTCAGCTCATTGACTCTGTCAGTTTTGAATGTCACAAAGCAAGTGTGTGGGCAGATTAACAAAAGAAACCTGATGACTGCTCGAGAGCTGCATTTGCATATGTACAATGTGTCTAGTTACTAAGCTTATTGAAAAATTGTCAATAGTTTGAGCAAATGTGATTGCTAATAATTGAAATGCCATTATTATTCTTATTCTGCTGCTGCGTATCAGAACATCACTATACATCACTGAAATTTCCTACTTCTCATAAGAAACTGAGAACTGCACTGATGCTGTCCATGTGAAGGTGACTGTGTAATGAAGTAAAAAACACATGGTTTACTTCAGTTATAACAAACTAACTGAAATCTACTTATTGCACCAGTTTTGTGCACAGTTGAAAGTGCTTACTCAGGGCCCAGGGCCACACTGGACGACAGTTCCATCCTTTATAAGTTGTGAGCAGTGGTGAAAGCTGTGTGCAGTGGAGAACCAAACACTTCGCCAGCTGGTTCCACTGATTAGTTCCTCCTCCTCCAGGATTGCTGATCAGGAGTAGTAATAGTAAAGAGTCCTCATGTACACTCAGTTGTCACACCTAGCTCTTAGTTAGCCCACCCTCACTGATATAAATGGGTGGACAAAATAATAGAAACACCTGTCTGTGTGAGGCAGTGCATTTCAACTGCAGCCGCCAAAGCTTAATCTACAAATCTCTGAAACAATTTCAACACAATCTGAATATTATAACCTGACCAACCTCTATGCTAGAACTCCAGAGAGAAGCCTGAGAGAGGAGATGTAAAACTACACTGAGATGGTTTTTGGTTCTTTAAACCACAAATTTATCTTCTTATGGATATCAAAGCTTCAAATAAAACACTGGAAAAGTGTAAAATATGGGACCTTTAAAAAAACCTCAAGTCCACTTAAGAAAAAACCTGGTTTTCAACGTTATTTTTATTCCTTTACAGGTGTGCACAGGGGGATGTTGTCACACACACAGCATGGCTTAACCGGTCAAGTATACTGTACGCTGGTGAAGACAAATGGTCGGTGGATCCCCGAGTGAGTCTGGTGACCCTTAATCAAGAGGAGTTTACCATCAAGATTGAAAACGTGGACATGACAGATGAGGGGCAGTATGTGTGTGCAGTCCAGACAAGCAGTCGACCAAGAACCACCTCAGTTCACATCCTTGTCCAAGGTAACACATAAATGTACTACCGCTACTGCTGCTGCTGTTGTAATAAGATCCTTGAATTAATTTCTCTGTGAATTTCTATAAAACTGTTTCTTTTAACCTGTGGCCAGTTATAAATCTGTATCTTGGATTTTCTATAGAATCAGCTTGGCATGTGTCAGATGTAACATTGTGAAAAAAGAAACATGGTTTTTGTCAGGCACATCCAAAGCCTATAATGAACATGCCAGTTTTCTGGTGCACAATTACCCAGATCACACTGAGGTAGTGGTTGGTTTATGTCACACAGTGCCTATGACTTACACTGTGTGATTGATGGTTGTGTTATTCCTGTGCACCAGCACATGAGGGCATGAGTGAACAAACCAGAGAGTAAAAACAGACATGTGCTCCCGTTCTTGAATCTCATTTCCTCATTCATTGCTCCACTGGAGCAATTAGGGGCTAAATGCCTTGCTCAAGGAGAGGGAGGGAGGGAGTGTGTTCTTCGTTCACTGCATTAGGTGAGGTTAATGGGGAATACCAGATGTTAAGATGCTTTGGCTAAAATGATGTGTGGAGTTGTAATGGTGTCCTCGTAGAGATGCAGCGCAGTGAGGTGCACTGCAAGTTTTAAAAAAAGTTAGATGCAACCGATTTAATATGCAGATGAGCCGTGCAGCATGAAGTGCTGCTCATAAGATGCCAACCCCGAGTTCACAACAGAGAGAGAACCAGATATTATTGGCCATGTTTGGATATCTTCTATTCTCACTTTTCCTCTTCAGCCTGATGCCAAACAATAATAACACAACATTTATGACACAGAAAAGAGTCAGAGCAAACCAATACCACTGAAATTTTAAGGCCAACGATCACCATTAAATGGACTCAAATGAAGTCTGAAAATTCTCCTCTTGAAGCAAATGATTTTTTTAATGAATTAATGAAAGTTTTAAGGATGGTAACACATGTAACGCTAAACTTTTACACAGTTAGAAATGACTGCCCTATACATATATATATATATATGTATAAATGACATACTAAATGCATCTTAATTCCACTGCAGTGTCTACTTACTTACTGTGTCTATTCCTTGAAGTCACACATACATATTCAGTGTAGCTAACAAGCAGGTCACAGGGGCAGGAGCGAGCAGATGCACATGATCTTGCTGAGGAGCACTTTGACTGATGTGGACACTGGGGTCACTACAGTTCAACACTAAGATTCCTTTAACCACCAGCTCCACCTTCCTCTTCATTAGAGAGGGTGACTAACATTATGTTCAGGCTAAAGATAGTCTAATAGCTCCTTCTTCTTTTGAGAACCATCACTTACAGAGCCCCCAAACTTTTTTTTTTCCATCTTCTGCACACAAATTATTATCTTGAAATAAACATCCAGACATGGCCAAAGGTGTTAGTAGTAGGGCTGCGCTCTTATAATCGACCAAATGTTAGTGGATGACAAGAGTCCCAATCAACCAAGTTTTGAATGGTTGGTTGATTGTAAGGGAGAAAAGCTAAAGACAGACATCATTTCCATGGCTGGTACCTGCACTTATTAAACAGTAATGTAACTGAGCGTCTAAACTAACTGGGCATATTCAGTAATAGAATAATAAATGGGACATAGAGATGTAGTACACTGAACTGCAGGAACAACTTCTTTATTTTTACTAACACACACGTGTGACAAGTGGGGTACTGAAACAACTCCTGGGGCACAGAGTAATCACATACCAGCATGTTGTGCTGGAAATCCAAAGTGAGGGATCATTTTCATTTTCCAGTGGCTACAGGACCACCCCAATGAGGCAACATGCAGGCTCGGCAGGCAAACATTCACCTGCCATTTGTCAACCTGAAACATTGCTTATCATTTGAAACATGTAAGTGGCATCAACATGAAGTAACGTCCAACATCATTCATTCAACATTCAAGTTCTTTCTCAGCCCAAATATGTATTTAAATGATTCACTCAATATAATAAATGTGCAGCGAATAGTCAACTAATGGCTTGAACTAACTACTACCAGTCGACAAGGAAATTCTCTGGTGGGGGGCTGTTCCAGATGGTACCCTCAAAACTGACACAGGTGATTGGCATCCACTGTTCTCTAGTCTCCTGTATATTTAATAGACTAGATCATTTTATTACTATATTATATATATTAAATATACATGTTGCTTTTGATTTCCAATGTGACATGCAGTATATGGCATGGACAGAAATACTGGGACCCTTAACCTATTGTTTTGTAGGCCTAGCACACCCTTGTGCGGCAATCACTGCAAGCACCTCTACACGTCTCAGCTGCTATTTGCTCCACTCCTCCAGAGAAAACAGCTCCACTCCCAGCTGTGAGTTTCAGCTCTTTGCATGGATGTTCAGTCGGATTAAGATCAGGACTCACAGCAGCCCACTTCAGAAGGATCCAATGTTTTCTTCTCATCTATTCTTGGCTGCTCTCAGATGTATGCTTTGGGTCATTACCCTGCTGGAGGAGCCATGACCTGTGACTGAGACAAAGCTCACTGACAGTGGGCAATGTGTTTCACTCCAGAGTGCCTTAAAAATATTCAGATTTAATTGTGCCCACCACAGACTCAAGGCTCCCTGTGCCAGCAAAGCAGCCCCATAACATAACTGAGCCCCCTCCAGGTTTCACAGCAGGGAAATCTTACTTTCTTCTTCTGTGAACATAGAGCCGATGTGACTTACCTTATAGCTCTAATTTAGTTTTATCAGTTTGCAGGACATGTTCCCAAAAGTATGGCTGCTTCTTCACGTGCATTTTCCCAAACTCCAGTCAGGTTTTTTTTTTTACAATTCTCTTTCTGAAGTGGGCTCTTCCTGGGTCTTCTCCCATCGAGCCCATGCTGCGCCAAAACCCCAAGAACCGGGAGATAATCTTTTTAGGTTCTTGCAAGAATCTGGAGCATATCCAGAGATTTTTTTTGATATGACATCCTACAATGTCGTGATCAGAGTATGTCCAGTCCAGATTTCATCATAAATGAGGCATAGTTTGAAATATATGGGCAACTGCATATCTGAATTTTGGGGTATTTAGCGCAGTGCCACCTTTTTGTCAGAAAGCACTGTGTGGTGTGACTGGACTGGACGTTGTGCTTTGATCTTGGAGGTCAGCCTGTATCACTTTCAAAGGTTTCCTTGGTTCCTTTACCACCTTTCAAACTATCCTTCTGTTCAAGGGAGATTGGCTGTCATCCCATGGACCTTAAACTTCTTAAAAATATTAGCAGCTGTGGTCACAGGAACATGAAGCTGCTTGTAGCCTTTACCTCGACTTTGCTTATTATTATTATTTATTATTATTATTTTCATCCTAATCTCCTCAGACTCTCCTTTTCTTTCTCTTGTCCATGTTCAGTGTGGTGATGATACCTAAGACCACAATGAGTTTCATATTTTAAAATGATTCTAAAAAGATTGAAGACATCCGTCTGCTGGAAATATCACTAAAATCCAATTTATAATCACTTCTAATGGGTACCAGTCATTTTGTCCAGGCCATTTTAGATTTTCTCTCTGTCTATCTTAACTCTGCCCTAAAAGCTATGCCCCCTTTTTTTCCCCCATTTTTATGTTCAGGGGGAGTTTTAACATAAGCCCTAGAAGGGTTTCTTACCTCACCTGCACATAAAAAAAGAGAAATTGCATGCATTTTTAATGTTTTATGTCTGCAAACAGATCAAATCAAATCAAATCAAATCACGCAGCTGCTACCCACGCCTTCATTAGAAGTCAACAGTAGTTGATTAGACTATTGTAACACCTTGTTTTGAAAGCTAAAGCTGGAAACTGAGGAACCAAATGTCTTCACCTACAGTGGTCTCTGAAGTGACATCTGCCACACTATGTACAAACGCCTCCCTGAATGGGAGTCTGTCTCTGTGGATGATGGCATTTGAAGTGCCACTTCATATATTTAATCTGAAAATCTGTCTGGAATGCCATCAGTCTCAGTGATTGATCAGATGTTATTGGTGTGACATCAGTCATTCAGCTGGGATTCTATCCAATAAAACAAACTCAGAGGGAATTCATTAAAGTTTTCTTTGCAGCTATATTCTTTCAAGACTTATCTACATGCTACTGAGAAGTTGAGAATTAATGTTGTTAATGTAAACACACTGTGGTGTCATCAGATTGTCATTTTTCACTTGGTAATTTATCAGAATTGACAGAACAAGACAGTCACAGTCATAGTCACTTGATCTTTCTTTTTTATTATAAAGGCTTGTATATACAGGGCACTTTAATTGTTTCAGACGCTAAGCAGATTACCGTATTTATGTATGCATAGTTATTTAAAGCCATAAGCACATCATGCTGTCAGTGCTCTAAGGTTATCTTCCTGTTACAGAGTGTAAATTAACCAGCAGCTCTAATGAAATGTTCAGTGAAACTGTCTTCATGAGCGCAGTGATGTCAAGTTTTGTGAAGGAGGTTTACGCTTTTAAAATGAGCCCATTATATAGAAATGGCTCTCCTCCCTCTCTTTTGGAATATTTGATCAGAGGGTCTTGATGAGCAGTCAGTCCCTGGAACTATTGGATCCAATGCCAAACAGCAGTGTCAGATTATCAGTCCCTAGATTTTGTGCAAGTAAACAATAAAAGCCCATCAGTTCATCTAGTCAAAGTCTCCCCATACTGTTACACAAACAGTAACAGTAAGCCTTATTCATGAATGTTTCCTCTTTTCTTCTCTTAAATTTGTTTGTGTAAAATGCATAAAAAGAAAAGAAAACATCTGATAAATGAAACTGGTGACTTCTCAGCTGTTCTTACCCACCTACAAACCTCAAGTCAGGCTTGTTCATAGACTGGATGATCAGTCGGTAAATACATATTTATTTTGTATAGCGCCTGTCTAGATGAGATAGCATACCATGCTTTGCAACAAAAGATAAAAGAGATGAAAAATAGCAAGTCTTAGCTGCTTTTTAAACATCTCCACAGTGTGCACTCTTGAGTCCAATGGGAGGGAGTTCCACAGTTCAGTATCTGCCATGACTCCAAAGACGTAGTCTGCTTTATTTTGAGTCTGGAACCAATCAGAGGACCTTAGAGATGTACTGGTGATAAATTATTGCAACAGTTTCGATCATGCAGAGCTCTATAAATTTTGAATTGGATAGTGAACTTGATGGAGAGACAGTGTAATGAGTCACATGAGGCTATTTGTTGAAGACTTGATCTAAAGATTTACAAAAGCATTCTGGACCGTTTGTAAATGATCCAGGGTTGTTTTGCAAAGTTAAGTGAACAAAAAAATCACTAGAATTTAAAGCATAATAATCTGTAGTAATACTTTGCTTTAAGCTTCATTTTAAGCTGCGTTAGTAAGATGCCTGTTTTAACTACACATTTGAACAAGGTAAAAGATTGTAATCGTCTTACTTCTGGGTCTTAAGTTATAGGAGCTGTCAGCTGGATGTTGTTGAATGAACTTCCTCGACTGCTGCTTGCTTAGCTAGGTTAGACTGGTGGCTAAGGTTTCAATGCCTCGTTATTATCATCTGATGCTGGCCATGAATCCTAGATCTAAGTGCAACATTGGATACCATAGACTATGATATACTCTTCAACTGTCCAGCAACCTGGGTGGGTATTGATGGCGCTGCTCTGCAATGGTTTATGTCCTACCTAAAACACAGGTGTTTTTGCATTGGTATCACTAATACCAGATCAGCTGTAGCAGGTGTTCACTGTGGGATGCTCCTAGGCTCGTTGCTGGATCCTCTCCTCTTTTAGACATAATATCAGTTTCCATTGTTAGAGACAGTGCTCAGATCTATCTAAGCTGTGAACCTGCAAACAACCATCAGAACACTGTCAATCTGCTGAACTGCCTTCACGAGTTTCCTGCAGCTACATGCTGACATGACATAGACAATTAATCATAGGTCAGGATATGGAGTGCAAATACACAATCATCAAACGATCTTGGTTTAATGTCTCATTCAATAACTCAGACCTCTTGGTGTCAAAATCTCACCTTTGACAAACATGTTAACACCATGCTTCAATCCAGCTTCCATTGGCTCAGAAGCATCTCAGACCAATTACTTCTACCAACAATCTGAAAACTGTTATCCACGTCTTGTTGATTAGATTATTGTTATTTCCTTGTCCTCTGGCATCAATAAAGGAATCCCTCTCCTGCCTCCTCATCCATACCTCTGCAGCCAGGATTGTAACTGGGTCTATGAAACATGATCCTGGCTTCCTTACACTGCCTACCTGTCATTTTAGAATTGATTTTAAGATGTTATTAATTAGTTACAAAGCCCTAAGAGCCCTTACCCCAAATTATTTATCAGATCTCTTATTGTGTCATGTCCCTTTCCATTCCCTGAAATTCTTGGATACATCGTTCTTTGTTGTTCCCCACTCCAGATAAATACATGGAGGTGACCACCCTGAGGAGATCAGGTCTCATCTTTTAAATGACTCTTAAAAACACACTTTTTAAAAAATGCTTTTCAGTTATTTTTGTGTTTTATGATCTCTTATGACACCTTTATGATGATCATTGACAAGTACTGACCGCAGCCTGCAGAGAGCACACAAACCGACAACAGCCAGGTTTAATATAGGCCTGTCATCAAGTTACTGACTGAGTTGATTGTCTTTGAGCTCAGCCAGCCGCGTTTAACCAAAGTGGATTTTTTATTTTTTTTTTATTTCAGTCAACAGCAATGGTCCAGTGCAGTGACTGCGTTATTCTTATTGTTATTGTTTTATCAATGTTTTGGCAGCTCGGCCTTACTTTTGTGATGCACACAAACTCCTAAACACATTTTACACATTGGGCATATCTATTCTTAGTTGCAAATGCTAGTGAAACACTCGCACTGTCCAGCTGTGCTTCAGGAGAAGCCTACAAAGCCTCATACACATGTGGTCTTTTATGGATTTTTATGGCCTTTTATGGATCATAGCAGAGTGTGGGGAAAACGACTGGTATGGTTGTTCATGTTGGAGGACTACTTTCACCCCCGCCATGTGCGCATGATCTCTTCAAAACATCTGCCCACTATTTGCAATAAATAAGTTCAAACCCAAAACTTGAATATGATCTTAACTCACTGTTGCCGTGGTGACAGCAAAAAGCAGGAGAGAATGCAGAAAGAAAGTGAGTTCATTGAGGCAGCTGAGGAATACTTTAACAGTAAAGGTCAGTCACAATGTGTGGAGTTGCTGTATGCATTGCTGTTGCTGCTGCTGCTGCTGCCATTCTCTACCAAACAACACTCTCCCATCCACTTTATATAGAGTCTATATACTGTATCTACTGCGGCGCAAGTTCAGCAATTTTGACCTTGTCAAAGTTGGTCAGATCCTTACGCTGAGTTTGTGCCAATGAATGATGATCTCGGTGATGGACAGCCATGAGAGCGATCGCAGATAGCTTATGCCTTTGCCAATGTCAAGACGATATTTTGCTTGTTTTCTCATTAATATGTTATTATTATTATTATTATTTGCACTTAAATAAATATAAAATTTTAAGTTTACTGCCCTTCCATAGTTTCACCCGTGGTCACACCAGCATATAACTGATGCTTGCAACACCAGTGCGCAAACACAGTTCATTTAACTGGCTGTCATTGAAGCGCTGTTTGTTGACAGAAGATGTCACTGTCACATTGGCTATAACAAAGAAGTGAAGGGGAGAACGAGAGAGAAAGAGAGCGAGAGAGAGTCATAAACAGCTTTTTCTACCTGCCTTCCCCTGCAGTGAATATTGTGAATGCTCTGATTACTAAATGTAAATAATCAATTTTTTGTCAGTGAAGAAAATTTTGTTTAGTTTTGACAGAGCCATAAAATGTGTCTGCCATCCTGTTATTGACAAGAAAGTGATTCTGAAGCAACTGTTCACCTGCTGCCTGATATGACAGGTGCCATAGTAACGAGATAATCAATGTTATTCACTTCAGCTGTCAGTGGTTTTAACACTGTGGCTGATCGGTGTACATATATCTTCATTCAGCTGTTTTAAACTGCAAAATACCCAATGGCTTGAAATGTTTATGAGCAAACCTTCTTCAGCCACTCTGTGGGCGTGGCTCTAGTAGTGGTAGTGATGGTCTGCAGCTCATCAATCAGTCTCTTTGTCACTTTGGTCCAGACAGAAGTCCCTCAACAAACATTGGATGGATTCCAATGAAATTTGGTTGATATAACCACAGCTTCCAGTGCTTCCTGATTTTTCTTTTTTTTTTTTTATGTAACACAAACCAAACAGGTCAAAGTATTCATGCGTGTGTATTTTAAGTGTATTTTTCATTGCCTTTCATGCACCATCATTGTTTTTGCCTCTCAGACAAGATAATGTTAAGGTCATTTTCATTTTCATGGCTCTGTCATTGCAGATCATCTCCTCAGATTGCGCTGGCTCTATATCCTGATGTCTGCAGGTTTGCTATCTGTAAAATCAAATATGTTTTGGTTGTAATCACACAATCTTACATTACTTATTGCCATGCAAGCAACCAATTGCCTATCTCACAGAATATCTAGAGATATAGAGTTTGTAAAAACTTAAATTATTTTCAGTGGTGCACATAGATGTGACCACAACAAGTTCATGTTTTAAGGCACCAAAGAAAAGCCAAAGTGGGGATCACAATAGAATCACCCTTTTATTGCCAACCAAAGAGGCACAGACATTAGGCAGTTTTATTTAATTTGTTCACTCTTAAACCTGCGTTAGAATTAAATCCAAGTTTGCATGTCTCTTAAATCACCCATCTCCACTTATCTCCTTTTTTAAATTTTTTTAACCAAACTAATAGGACCAGTGAGTTAAGCAAAAGCCTTCATATTGTTTTCTGTCACTGAAATATTCTTCCCATGTTTAATGCAAACTCTCTTGACAGCTTCATGAAGATAAATTGTGACATAATTGTCATCGCTGTGTGAATTTGTATGCTTGAGTGGACGAGCCAGCCACTGTTAAAAGTGACACAACGCGACAAATCGCCTCCCTGTGTCCATTCAGAGGATTCTGCATCGGGTGTAGTGTGAAATAATGAGAAAGATGTTAGTCTGTGGCACTGCTGAATCCTCCCTTCATCCACCCCAGCTGCAGTATGCTCATTAACCCTGGGAAATCACAACGCAAAATGTCCTCTCTGTGCTGTTAGGAAAGACTCTGATCCATGTGGACAGTGTATAGTTCATGTGTGACGCTCAGTCAGTCCCTGTAGGGAAACTCACTTGACACAGCTCCTGATCAACTCATACCTCCCAACACAGATGACAGAGGGGAGCTATCGTCTACAACACAGTAGCTGTTTGTTTGTCTGTTTTGCCTTATAGGATAACGAAAATGTCCCATGAATATTTCAGAGTACTCGAGATGCACTGAGTACTTTAGTGACTAATGTATAACAATACAGAAAGTGAGTGTGTCTCTGACAAATCCTCACAGTGGGAGGGCGAAGCACTACATTAAGAGCTGTGGTTTCTCTTTATCACTCCAGGTTTTAGACACACACACACACACACACACAAAAACAACAATGATTTTCAGGGACTATATACTCTGCATTGAGTTCACTTCCTAAAAGCCAATGGAAATCATTTGCTAAGTCTTTAATAATAGGATGTCGTGCTCTATTTGAACTTGTCCAAAGCACAAGTACATTCAGGGGGTGTCAATATCAAGTGTGCTGTTTTAACGGTGAAAAAACAGTCGTTGCACCAGGCGCATGGTTCAAAAGGGTTGTACCAAGTGCTCTTAATTAATCGAGGGAGTGTTTTGGGTGAAACATTCAATAAACCAATCAGAGTGCAGATCTCCCACTGCCTTTCAAAGCCTGGGGTGCTTGCACCTTGGTGGAATGCTGTTACAATAGCACAAGGATTCACACAGAATTAGATCCTATTAGTGGTGAGCTGATTACATATTGTGACTGGCCAGTGAGCCCGGTCCTGACACACGCATGCAGGCAAGAAAAGGGGGTTAAGGGAATCGATGCGCTGCAAACAGCTTTGCCAAAAGGTTACGACAGTGAGGGTCACATCTTTTATGATATATCATCAAATGTGTAAATTAATTTTTGGTTCATTATGAAATTGCAGTAGCACCAATTTGATGTGATGAATGGGAAACACTGTTGCACGCTCTGCTTGTGCATAAAAGGCATGTATGCAATCTGTGCGCCCGCCTATGTAGACGCATATCACTCTCTTGATAATACGTTATTAAAATAACAGTGGAATACTGCACCACTGACTTAAGACCAGGTTTTTGTTGGTCAGTTGCATTCAGATGCAAGTGTATTTGCTTTTTAAATAACATGAGTGCTAGATGGGAAAATGACAACTGCGTTGGTCTGAAACTAAGATGCTTATGTTGCACTTTGCACCAGGTGTAGAACAGGGCCCATGGTTTAGCTATGGAAATGATAACGTAGAGGTAATGACTGCCTACCTACACATCGAGCAGAAAAGGAGAGATATGTTTCTGGCCTCTTGGAAGATAGAAATCCAGTGCCCTGTATCCTTTTAGTTCTGCTCTGGTCTCAACCCAGTCCTCATGAAACTTGCTAGAAGCTCAAATACCAGCCACTTGATACATTTGGCTGTCTCCCATTTGGTGGTGGTCATATATCATGCAGTGATTACTGCTTCCCATGCAGAATATGATGGGATAATGTAGAAGAGGTAATTCTATCAAAGTTTGAAATTTGAAGTGCATTCAGGACCAAACACCCCTTTGCCTAGTACACTATGCAGTATGATAACAGGGCCTCAGAGTTAGCTGTTGTAGTTTGGCTGCTGGTTTGAGCAGCAGTGACTGTGACACACAAGCTGGAGCATTCTGAGGTACTTCAAAAGCCTTAGTGTCCAGTAGCTGCAATTTGTGCCACTCCTCTGATGCCTAACAGAGTAATGGTTGAACACATAGACACGGTACACATACTTACATACTTACATCAGTGACTTACAGCTCCACATACGCCCCTCCTCTTTTCCCATTTTTGGTATTAGCCAGGAGTTAAGTGGGGTCAGGCACTGCCAAGATGTCGACAGTGGAACTGCCCACTGACCTTCTGACCCCAAATCAAAGTAAGACAAAGAACAATAATTTGAGTTATAAAAATCCAGTAATATTTTTCTATTTTCTATGTTTACATTTTTTATTTACATTACTCAGCCTAAGAATGTCCCATCAACACAGGTTGTACTTTCATCTGTCTATTCATGAGAAGACATTTGTCCTTTGTTAAAACAACTGCATTTCATTGTAGGTTTTATTGTTTTCATGAAAAATTGTTGCATTAAAATCGGAATGAATTAAAATTGCTTTGACAAGAGGTATAAGATTGTACCACCCCCATGGTGGATGAAATATATTCTTACAATAAGCTGCTAGTTGACTTGGGGCAGTCTTTGAAGAGCTGCAGTTCTTTCTCACGGACACTGTGAGGTTACACCTCTATTAAAAGGAAATTTAACAAGCTTTATAGGAAATTGAAGCCAGACAAAACCAATCTGATGGCTCAATACACACACACATACACACACACACACACACACACACACACACACACACACACATACACACACACAGCAACAGATCTCTGTGCACCTGTTATATGCACAGACATTTTAGTGAGAAATGAAGAGGAACTCACTGCCCAGTACAGGAGGTAATTTGTTGGCGTAAACAAAATAAAGATGCACAGGCAAAGGAAACGTTTGGTTTTGAAGAATTTAGCTGCAAATTGTTTCCAAATCGTGCCCCTCATACTGCTCTTTTTGCTGTCAGTCTCTCCTCCTGCTTCTGCCCTGGCTGCATCTCCCACAGCAGCATCTTGCCTGCTGTCCTCCTCCCCCTCCTCCTCCTCGTCTCCTACATCTCTCTCTTCATTGACTGTTATCTCTTCCTGACCCTCCCCTGCTGCTTCAGCTGCAGCAGCAGCTCTGGTTGGAGCCTGGAAATACTGGAAACAAATTAATTGGCTAGCTAATCACACTGGTCGGACTGTTCAGCTTTCCCACGTGTGTTTTCTTCACTCTCCATCCACTCTGTTGTGCTAATAGCTCTGGTCCAGACTTTCTTTGCACCTCCTCAGGACAAGCCCTTTTGAGTGTTGGAAAATGTTTTTCAATATTCATCTGGATTTAGGGCGCAAACATTGAGTGTCCATGTTAAAGAGTTAACATTGACATTATCCACTTACACAAGCAGTCAATATTAACTCGCAGCCATGCCAACCATCTCCTCTGTGGGGAAAAGCCAACAACACTCCTTCCTCCCACGCATGATCATGTTTTGACTCAGAGTGTGCACGGAGAGGAGGAGCTGTGCGCAGATGTAGTCAGTGTGTTTATAAGAGAGAGAGGGAGGGAGCACAAATCAATGCACTGCGTACAACTCTACAATCACAAGATTTTACACATTTGAAATAGTAAAAAAAAAAAAAAAAGAAAATCAATTTGTGATGATCGATGTTGATATTGTGGTGGGCTGCCACAAATAAACCAATGAGTGGGTCATGCCTGGTGCTTGTTCACACATTTTTTGGTCAGACATTTGGCCATTGTTTGTCTGTCTGTCTGCACCTTTCATTTCACTCCTTCTCTCTTTACTCTGACTTCTTTTTTGAGCCCGTTTGTTGGTGACTCAGCGATTTCACTTAGTCAGTCAGTTTGCGGTACTTGTGTGTCGGCACGTCTGACTGGCCAAGTGCTGCGACATTTTCATGGGGGGGGGGCATATCAGTTTTCATCACATATTTATATTGAAATGCATATGGAATGTGTTCTCAGGGATATAAGTCAGTGAGTAAATTGTCATACTTGATCCCATTTAAGGGTCAACAATAGACCTTTGCATAATGGGCCTCCTCTACTTTGGCCTGGGGTCGATGGCAGGGCTGTTGAGCAACTACAAAGCTCATAGTACACACAAACATCAGCTTATATCAACAACTCCTCCAACCTGAACAACCATATACGTCGGTTTTTCAACAGTCTGATACAACCCATAGGAGTGTCTCCTGAAATAGTGCCCCTATGGCAGCAGGTGTACTGGACCTTGGTTGTCATGGTTACAATAATGAATACTTGGCTTGGTTAGGTTTAGGAAAATATGGGCTCTGTCCAAAATCACTCACTACTCCCTCTATGGTCCACTGTATAGTGAGTTTGCCATTCTGCAGTGCTGTCCAAATGCATCGTGAGAATCATTATACCCTGCATAGTGGACTCATAGTATCCCACAATGCATCATAAAAAGTAGCGTACAACCAATGGTCACTTACCAAGCAATATATACCATCATGCATTGCACTCATATAGTGTCTGAAAGTGTTTTCCAATTTACTGATGAGCTCATTATGTAGTCCCCTACATAAAACTCCCTGTATAGTGAGTAGGGAGGAGGGAATGAGTGAGTGATTTCAGACACAACCATGATGATTTGGGTTAAAGTAAATACTTCCTAAACATTAGATAATCTTTGTTGTCATGGTTACAATAATAACCACATGGTTAACTTTGTCGAATGGTCATGGATAATACAAATAACATAAATTGCTACTTACCATGGGAATCGAACACCACTCTCCTGTGTTAAATCCCTGTGTTTTCCCTCTGCTCCTGTCATAACAAAAAAACAAAACCTAACTATGGGTCATAATAACGTGCTGCACAGACGACCTATGAGCTCGTTTTTTACAGTACAGTCCTGCACTGTATGTATGTATAAGTAATTCAGTCTCATTCATTTAAAATTCTGTTTGATGGCATCAGCCCCACTGTAGGGTAAATACACAGGATTTATTTTCTTTCCCACTTTAGCATAAAAACAAGTGTCTTATGTCTTATGTCATGTGACTGATCTCACTTGTCTGGCTCTTGTCTTGGTTTTGACTGCAACCCATCACACTGTCAGGACAAACAAGAGTTATAAACAGGATTCCACTTTTTTCACAGTGCCTGTATTATGATTATCAAAATTACTACAAAAATATCCAAACATGTCATAATCTGACAGTTTGTATTGAATAAATCCGAAACTTTGTTTTTATTTCTCAAACAGAGGTTCTGCCCTGGCCTCTCACAGCACAGGATGATAGAGGCAGCACTGACACACTTGCTGTATGCTTTTGTCATTCCGGAAGGGTAAATGGGGATTAAGCTGACATCCAATAAATTATTCATAGAGATTTTGTCTTACAAACAAGTCTGATGAAACTAAAATAAGTTAAAGCACTGGTGACACTTTATTCATTCATCATCCTGAAATGTTAAAATAGAGATGTGTCCTTGTTGCTTTGAAATGGAAATGACAAAAAGAGAGTTTGGACAGATGTGTCAAGGTTAGCAATAAAAAAAATAAATAAATGGAATTTGTTCAGGAAAATCTAATAATTGTAAGGCATACAGGAAAATTATACACAGCAGTCACCTAACTCTTCAGATGTTTTCATGTGTTCAGACATTCGGAGAAATCTTTAGATATTGTTTTCTAACATGAGCAGTGTCTGAATGTGAATGTCAACACACCACTCAAGGCAGCAATCACTGATTTGACTGTAAAGGCAGAAATATCATAATGTTTATATGTATGGAAGATAAAAATAGACAAAAAAAGATGTAAATGTGTAAAATAACAAAATACCTTTGTTCATCTACTTTATTCTAGATAAATACCACATCGAAATATTAACTTTACTTAAAGTCAGGTTCAGAGTTTTCCAAGTCTACCTTACATAAAATATTCACATGCCAAAAGTCACTATTTCCAAAAAAGTTGGAACACTGTGTGAAATGTAAATAAAAACAGAATGCGATGATTGACAAATCATGTAAACACATATTTAATTGGAAATAGAACAAAGACAACATATCAAATGTTGAAATGCTAAAATATTATTGTTTTATGAAAAATATTTGCTCAATTTGAATTTGATGCAGCAACACGTTTCAATAAGTTGGGACAGGGGCAACAAAAGACTGGAAAAATTGCATATACTCAGTAGATGATTGGGTATAAAAAGAGCCTCCCAGAGAGAAATCTCTGTAAGCAAAGGGACAAGGCTGAAAACCAGGACTGGATGGCTGTGATCTTCAGGTCCTCAGGCAGCACTGCATTAAAAACAGACATGATTCTATAGTGGAAATCACTGCATGGGCTCAGGAACACTTCTGAAAACCATTGTCCGTGAACACAGTTTGTTGATTCATCCACAAATGCAGATTGAAACTCCACCGTGCAAAGAAGAAACCATATCTTAACATGATCCAGAAACATCTCCGACTTCTCTGGGTCCAAGCTCATTTAAGATGGTCTGAGGTGAAATGGAAAACTGTTCTGTGGTCTGACAAATCAAAATTTCTAATTCTTTTTGGACCATGCATCCTCCGAGCTAAAGAGGAGAGGGACCATCCAGCTTGTTATCAGCACACAGTTCATAAGCCAGCATGGTATGGGGGGGGGGGGCATTGGTGCCCAAGGCTTGGGTAGCTTGCACAAGGAGTGCACCATTAATGCTGAACGATATATACATACTTTTGTGCAACATATGCTGCCATCCAGACAACGTCTTTTTCCGAGGCCTTGCATATTTCAGCAAGACAATGCCAAACCACATTCTGCACAAACTACGACAGCATGGTTCCGTAGTAGAAGAGTCCTGACACTAAACTGGCCTGTCTTCAGTCCAGACCTGTCACCCACTGAAAACATCTGGAGCATCATAAATGAAAAATACGACAAAGGAGACCCCGAACTTTTGAGCAGTTGAAATCCTGTATCAGGCAAGAATGGGACAACATTTCACTTTCAAAACTCCAGCAGCTGATCTCCTCAGCTCCCAAACATTTACAGAGTGATGTTAAAAGAAGAGGTGATGCAACACAGTGTTAAACATGACCCTGTCCCAACTTTTTTGAAATGTGTTGCTGACATCAAATTCAAATTGAGCTGATATTTCTCATAAAACAATACAATTTCAGCGTTTCAACATTTCATATGTTGTCTTTGTTTGGAAACAGGGTTGTAAATGAAAGCTTTATTGGTTGTTATTGTATTCATCCCTCCTTTCCACACTGGCCATGAAGTGATCCCTTTCTAATGTTGCTCAGTATCCTAACAAACACAAATGTCAGTTTAGAGCCAGCACACCAGACTGCCGCAGGAATGAATTTTACGTCTCTTAAAAAAGGCTGGTTGCTAACAAGTGGCTAAATGAGACAAAAAAAGGTTGTCGTGGACGTTAAACATCATCATGCTGAACATGAAAACCGACCTACTAACCACCTTTACAGCCACATTGTGTTTATACTTTAGTCTATTTCTAGCCCAACATTAAAAATCATAGAAGTGTTTGATTTGTGAAGAGCTGAACAAAACATGTAAGTATAGTCACAGAGAGCTTATTTTCTGCTGTAATCCGAAAGCCCATGTAAAAATTCCAATGGCTTTTTGTTGAGGGAACCAGGGTGACTCCAAAATCTGGGCTGGCCTCCAAATATATGTCATCCCTGCAGCACTCCATTGTTGGATGGGAAAGTAAATGGAAGGACCGAATTAGATGAAAATTCACCTGGAGTGGCACAAATTGACGAGAAGATGTGAAAAGGCTTCAACTGGCTGGCACTACCATTGCTACCGAGTTGAGCTAACACATGAACAGTTGGTTCATTCATTGGAGGGAAATAAATACAAATGGAGCAGTGGTCAAATGAAAATTGATGGTAAATGGGATGATTCTGCACTTAATGATATACATTCAGTGTGTATCCTCTGGAAGAACGTAAGAGTGCTGAGTGCTGTGGTAAATGGTTTTATAGTGAGTTTGATGTTCATGCAGAAGGCCGGTGTTTATGCCAAGTGTCAGACCCAACCATAGATAACCACAGTGAAACATTGGAATTGAAGTCACCAAACGTAATCTGTGAATGAGACAGTTTTGCTAAATCCCAGTCTTGGCTTCAGTCTCAAATCAAGTGGATGTTTTTTTTGTTTTTTTTTAAATACAAGTTTCAGTCTCTTGTTTGGCTGCAGTGTTTCTTTGCTGAGCTTTAGAGAAGGTTTTTAAAGCAGGACTGTGGATTTTGTCCTCCATCTCTTACATCGGAGTTGGTTTAGCATTCCTTGGATCTCTTCACTTCCAGTTCAGAGGAATTATTATAGCAAGTAATAACTAGATGCACATACAGTATGGAGATTGAGTGTTGTATTCAAGCAAACTTGAACACTGAACCTCTTCTGGGAAACTTTTCCTCAGTAAAATGTTTTTTAGAGGTGTGGCATAATTAAGTTTAACCTCAAAATGTAAATGAGGTCATGATCTGATGTATTTTTCATTCAACATTCAAAATTTTGTGGAGTCTTGACTAATTGGTGATTGGCTGAGCTGTGAAATATTACCTACACTGACATCCTTGGAAGTCATGGAGGTAAAATACTTCATGTGCAATGCAATTACAATTAAAATTCACATTGTTACAAAAAAAAAAGGACATCTAGTCTCATTTCAAAACAATCAGGTTAAGCAGGAGATGAGGGTGAAGTGTATTTGACAAAAACATCATTAACATATTGATGAGAAAGTAAATGAGGACATTCCCTCATTTACATAATGAAGTTAAAATGTAGACATGGGATTATAATATGGAGCCGCACTGTTAAAATTTGAGTCTTGATTTGTTAGGGATGAGGTCTTGATATTGTTTCTTATTTTGAAGTATTTTGATGTGTGAATTTCTCTATACATATACAGTCAAGCCCAAAATTATTCATACCCCTGGCAAATTTTGACTTAAAGTTACTTATATTCAACCAGCAAGTTTCTTCTTGATTGGAAATGACACAGGCATCTCCCAGAAGATAAGACAATGTACAAGAGGCATCATTGTGGAAAAAAATATTTCTCAGCTTTTATTTACATTTGAACAAAAAGTGGCATGTCCAGAGTTGTTCATACCATTCTTAATAATCAATAGAAAAGCCTTTATTGGCTATTACAGCAATCAAACGCTTCCTATAATTGCTGACCAGCTTTTTGCATGTCTCCACTGATATTTTTAACCCATTCATCTTTAGCGATGAGCTCCAACTCTTTCAGGTTGGAGGGTCTCCTTGCCATCACCCTGATCTTTAGCTCCCTCCATAGATTCTCAATTGGATTCAAGTCAGGACTCTGGCTGGGCCACTGCAAAACATTAATGTTTTTGTCTGCTAACCATTTCTTCACCACTCTTGCTGTGTGTTTTGGGTCGTTGTCGTGCTAAAATGTCCACTGGTGCCCAAGGCCAAGTTTCTCTGCAGACTGCTTGATGTTGTTGTTGAGAATCTTGATGTATTGCTCTTTTTTCATGGTGCAGTTTACTATGATTAGGTTCCCTGGTCCATTGGCTGAAAAACACCCCCAAAGCATTAGGTTCCTACCACCATGTTTGACAGTGGGGATGGTGTTCTTAGGGTTGAAGGCTTCTCCTTTTTTCGCCAAATGAAGGATACATCATTGTGGCCAAACAATTCAATTTTTGTTTCATCTGACCATAAAACAGAAGACCAGAAGTCTTCTTCTTTGTCCAGATGAGCGTTTGAAAAGGCCAAGCAGGCTTTTGTGTGCCTTATCTGGAGAAGAGGTGTCCTCCTTGGTGTGTGCCCGTGGAACCCAGCAGTGTGCAGTGTCCGTTGGACTGTCTGCCTTGAGACGTTGCCACCAGCAGAGCCCAGATTCACCAGGATGGCCTTGGTGGTGATCCTTTGATTCTTTTTCACCTCTCTCACTATCCTCCTGGCCAGCACAGGTGTCACTTTTGGCTTCCGACCACATCCTCTGAGATTTTCTACAGTGCGGAACGTCTTGTATTTTTTAATAATACTTTGCACTGTAGCCACAGGAACTTGAAAACATTTAGATGTGGCCTTATAGCCCTTTCCTGACTTGTGAGCAGCCACAATGCGCAGCCGCAGGTCCTCATTGAGCTCCTTTGTCTTAGCCATGACTGTCCACAAACCAACTGCAGAGAGCTGCTGTTTTTCACCTGTTGAGTTGATTAAAACAGCTGTTCCCAATGAATCAGGGTAATTAGGATGCTTTAGAACAGCTTGGACTATTTGGAATGGTATAGAACTTTGGATTTTCCCATAGACTGTGACAGTTTGCAAAGGGTATGAATAATTTTGGACATGCCACTTTTTGTTCAAATGTAAATAAAAGCTGAGAAATTATTTTTTCCACAATGATGCCTCTTGCACATTGTCTTATTATCTTCTGGGAGACGCCTATGTCATTTCCAATCAAGAAGAAACTTGCTGGTTGAATAAAAGTAACTTTAAGTCAAAATTTGCCAGGGGTATGAATAATTTTGGGCTTGACTATATATATATATATATATATATATATAGTTAGTTATATGTTTGACGTTGCATTTGCAACAGTTCACCATCCAATGATCCAATGTCCTTGTCACAGGCCTTCCTTCATGCACAGTGAAACCCTTGTAGATGACCCAGAATGAAGCAGTTCATTTGATCTTTATGATCTTTCTCAGCCACTGCATTCCTTCACCAAATATTGTCAGACATCACCATCCCTGAACACAAGTCAATCTCAATCCAGACTGTTCTCATCTGTGGTTCCCCGATGGTAGAACAAGCTACCGAAGTCTACCAGAGTAAGGGCGTCCCTCTCTATCTTCAACAATCTCTTCTGAGAGCACCTCCTCTCCTAACACCTCTAACACCCTAACATGGCTAATGAGTACTTACTACTTATACCCTGTTTCCACCAAAATTAGTGGGTATGAGCAGGTTTTTAAATGCAGGTAAACCCACTAATAAAAGCAGATTGACCCCTGCAGAGTCATTTGACCTGGGTGTGAATGCCACTTAAACCCTTTTCCACTGCCGATAAAAAAAAAAGCCTGATGTTAGCAGGTCTTAGCAGGTTTTTTAACCGGTGGATAAGGGATATTGAATAGATGTAGTACTTCGAACTGCTTTAGTGATGTCCCTCAGTAAATCTAAACTTTGGTAGAATAACGTGAGCTGTGCACAAGAAAACAAGTGTGTTCTTGCAGCAGGAATCACACATCAGTGGGGAAATTATATTCAAGTGAAAATCAGTTTTAACTCATCTGCTCATCTGCTGCTTAAAACAAATCTATGCAATTATATGGTCTAATGCAGCAGAGCTTTACTGTTTATCCAATTCAGGCATAATATATAACGGATTAAAACAACACTTATTTTGAATGGTCATTACCATTTGTTCTCATGTTGTGATTTGAGCCAGCTGTAAATTTATTGACAGTAAACTGATTACACTGTGACGTTGATTATTGATATTGGATGTTGGTGCCAAACCATCCACTGTAGGAAACTCTGACACAGAAAGACTAAAGTTAGTCATGAGTAATGCAACTTGTAAGTATTTTAATATTGCAGTTATTATCAGGGCCTTTGGCAGGTGTAATTTTATTGTATCAACTCAGACTTACTGTGGACTTCCATCAGTGTTGGTTTTTATAGAGGAACACAGAAGTGGCATCTCTGTGGGTTTTTTAAAATTTAATAGAACTACCACTTTGATCTCTTTATTAGAGAATTTCAGTGACTCTTCTGAGTGATCTATAAAGATAGAAAAGGCATAATAAAGGCTGCGATCCATGCAAGCAAGTTTACACTCCTGATTGTAACCATTTGTCTTCACCTTGGAGCAGTACTCTCAAAGGAGTTGGTAATATCTGTCCTGTACAAAGTGCTCTGTATTATAAATCTATCATTTTCTTGTTCAGAGGCAATTTACCCTCAACACCTTTAAAATTGGTTTGTAAAGTTTAGCACTAAGCAGTGCAGGAGATTTTTTGAAAGCAGTTTGGTGTCATCTACATTACTTGAAATAGCTCTGATTATTTGTTTCCTCAAAACTGGCTTTTATTTATATGGAATGCTTCAGAGAATGGGTCTTTTTGCTCAGTTAGTGCTGCATGTGAATACTATGAACTTGGAAATAAAATCCGTGTTTCACAGACCTTGGTTACTGAGAGATTTTATCTATAAACCACTTCCTCTCATGTACTGTGGATACTGTGGTGGCTGCTTCAGAGGATCTTTGTCCAATAGTTCATTTAGAAGAAAGTTTGATTAAGCAGCCTGCCTTGAGAAAAAACACTGGTAGCTATAAAATTGTCTAACAGCTGAGAAATCAATATATTTTTGCAGCTCTGGTTTGTACCGCAGAAAGTGCACACAAGCTGCTTTAAGAATTTTTTTTGGATCAATTGACTACTAGTGCAGTAATCCACTGTGAAGTGACACTGCAGTGAGAACAGGTGAAATTACCCTCCAACATTGAGAGATTCTTTCTATTTGTTTCAAGGAAAACAAGATTTTTAGACTCACAGAGCATCTTATCGTCAGAACTTAGTGAGATGTGCTGTGCCTTGAAAATATGTTCACACATTCTGAACATGATTCCACATTCTGGCTCTGGATATAGTTGTCAGAGCCAAATTTCGGCCTTGAACAGGGTGACAATAAGGGTCCTGTTTTCAGGAACCCGGCAGTGTGGCACAGGGTGCTGTCAAATGCGCACTTTGATATTTCTTTGGCCAGGCATGGTTGGGACACCCACAGGCCACATGCAAACGGGATGGGATCAGAAAGAATACATTATCGTATATTATAGATGAGCATGTTGGAGGCTGTGACAGTAATAGTTTCTGCTGTCTTCCCCTTTAAGTGCAGGACTCTCCCTGTCAGGATGTTCTGACAGTTAGGGAATCCTGTGGACAGGTTTTTCTCTGAGGCAACATAATGTCTGTAAATATGAACACAGCAGCAGGAATCTATTGCATTTCTATAGAACTGACTTCTCAGTTTACTTTGAACATCTTGAAGATTTTGCAGTCATCATGTTTTCCATTCATAATAGTAGTGCACGAGTTCACTTATCATACAACGATCCAACAATTTTGTGTGACTTGTGAGGTTTATATGTGTCTTGGTTTAACCAAAAAGAGTGACCAAAATGCTGTCGAAGAAAAAGTGCACTGAGTGGTGGTGGTGCACTCATTCTTCTCCCATCAGGAAGCACGAAAAGTCACCAAAATACCGATCCATCACAGTCGACGTAGTAACCTCAATGTATCATGAGTGAATACCTTCAGACAGAGCTAGCAGCACTGTTGATTATGCTCATCCAAGCTAGTAAGAGGCCACACCCATGAACAAGCACTTTTCTACAACCACTATTCTGCTGTAGAGTTTCTAAAAACTGCTGAGGCAAAATTATTAACTGCAAGTTGGCCAAGAGGTACAAACCCTCACCAGTGTTTCGAAAGACCATTTGAACCTCTTACAATCCCAAATGAGCTCCTAACTGGCAGCTTCAAGCTCAACCTCATTATCCCCTCAGCCTACATTGGCTGGTTGAAGCTCCACAGTGTTTGCTAGAGCTGCTAATACAAGGAAGCAGAACATTTTAAACGCCATTTTTAACTACAGAGAAAAGGCAGCTAAACCTTTAACTAGTTGGGGGCAGCAGAAACTCTACATTGAAACATTAACACAAATTAAGTTGATATGAAAAACTGGTAGCAGTTACAGAGCAACACGACCATTCATTTTGAGCTGTATGTCTGGCGGCCTGATGAATTTTTCGTCTCTACCAACTCCTGAGGGAAACATTTGGAGCTTCTAAATGTTGCACTGTGTTCACCAGCCGGTCTCTAGCTGTGTCTGCCTGCTGTTTGCTGTGGAGGGAACAAAGAGTAATGTTTGGGACCCGACAGCCACAGTTACTGCGAGCGCCCCCATTTACATTAAACATGGATTTTACATTGTCAGCTGAGACATTGTTATTTTACAGATATTGATTATAGCCCCTTTAAAGAAAACAGTGGTTGCTGTTGTAGTAGTGAAGTATATGAGATAATAAAAAAGAATAAATAAATATGGGGAAAGTATTTTTTTAAAGACATGGTAGAATTTGGACAGTGTTGGACTTTTACTGTTTTCACATATATTCTAAGAATAAAGCCATGTCGGTTACTTGGAACCACTCATCCAAAAAACTTGACAGTTGACATTGCTCTTCCTCAGTTCCTCAGCAACACACCCGCCAAGTCTGACGGTGATCGAAAATGAGCGGTTGTCAAGAAAATCAAAATGCAGACAGACAGGCAGATTCCTCCATTTATAGTTAGTAGATTTAGACTCTTAACCAAAATTGTATTTGTAATGTCAACTTTGATGTGCATGATGTTTTAAGTGTTGATACATTCATTTTTGCCTACCATTCTCCTGAAAACTGTACATGTAATTGTCTATTTAATTATTTTTACTTATTGACTTATTTTTTGTTCAGTTCACTCAGACACTTAACTTACCACTCCAGCCCTGGCTATACAGACTTTCAAGTGTTCCTTTAAAAGAAAACAGAAGTAGAAGTAGTCTGACTCTTTGTTAGCCTTCCCTGCCTGCTAATTGCCCATGTCTGTCAAACTCACATTATTTTCATTTTCTTTCACAGTACCACCGAAAATCAACAACCTGTCAAAAGACATTGTGGTGAACGAAGGCTCCAACGTCACCCTGATGTGCCAAGCCAGCGGTAAACCAGAGCCTTCTATCAGCTGGAAGCTCATTTCCTCTTCAGGTAACTGGTGTGTCTGTACACAAGTGCATCACCTACAGTGCAGTATCCTGCTATATTCACAGTTTCCCCTTAAGTGTGTCACATTTCCTGTGCTTCCTCCTTTCCCTCTCCATCCTCCTCCCTGCCTCTCTCTCTCTTCCCATCACCCCTCTGTGTTTATAGCCCTATCTTTGACTTTGTTTGACCCTTGGTGGATTTTTCGCTTCACTTATTACCCATCATTACCTGTTTCCAGATCATCATCACAACGAAATTGTTTGCAGGAAAATAAACTGGCCCTGTTGTAATTGAACTAATTAATTAGGATAATTGGATGGATGTAAATGTTGTGGAGGCTCTTTGAATGACAGGATTAATGCAGAGAGCACTAACACACTATGGAGACTTATGCATAGACAAGCAAGTCCGTGGTAAATATGCCCAGAATCAGGTTAGCTGCTTCATATTTGCTTCATGGTATTGGTTCCTTTATTCCCACCTGAAGACTGAAGGAAACCAAGTGTTGTTGTTTATGTACCCCTGTGTGTCCGTGCTTCACTTAATTGGACAAGATGCTTGCATCCATAATGAACTACATTTAAAGCCAGTTGTTGTGCTTTCATCTGCACTGTCCTTTGTGTTGAAGCAGGGATCTGGGAATTAAAGTGTTCACATAACACAAGTGTAACTGACCTATCTGCGAGGAGATAAACATTGAATGGGGACATCTATTAGTGAAATACTATATGCTTGTGCATACATCACAGTGCTGTCCTCATAGACTAGAGAAGCTGTCATCAGTGTTGTCAGGCTTCTTTCTTTCCTGTCTTTTGTTTTAAGGAGAGAAAGCTGTCGCTTGCCACCAGTCCGACCCCCTGGGTCATGGAGTCAAAAGTCAGGGGACTTGGAACCTACAATAACTGCGACACTAATGAGGCCATTGTTGAACAGAATGGAGTATCTGTTGACTTGTCTTGTTGTTCTGTGATTCGGGTCCCAGGAGTTTGATTTTGATTTTATTTGACGATGCAGTTTAACATAGTGTCAGTACAGAGCATGAAACTGATGCACTGCACAGAGTTTGCACAGAGGTGAGCTTTTACATGCACAGTGTAATTATAACATACAATACACTATAAATATGGAAATACACTGAGGATGACAAAAGCAGAGCAGGAATTTAAGTAGCCATTCTATCCTGTGCTCTGGCTTTGTTGTAAAGGATTTTATATCTGTAATTAATTTGATTTCAGTTGCTTGTGTGTTCCAGCATTGATGGCCTTTTAAGGCTGATTGTCCAAATTGAGATTTACAATGTGATGTTTTACAACTGCCATTCACCACACTTCTAGTTACCCTTGCTTTGGATATGTATCCAGACAGAGGCTCTGGAGTCAGACTGTTGATACATCTGATGACTAATGTCAGAAAACAAACATGAGTGAATCGCTCAGTGGATTGTCTCTTTTTAGACATGACTGTGTCTTTGTGTTCATTATTTTCTTCATTATTTTCTTTGCCTGCTTTTAAAAGGATGGGAGGATGCTTGAGCTTGAACTGACTTACAGTGTGAAAAAACAAGAGTGCATAAAGAAATGAGGTTCCGTGATTAATTTGAAACAATTAGGGTTGAATTTTACTGTTTGAAATCTTCTTTATCTGTTTATTAAATATGAGTCAGGATTATTCCTAATAAGTGTACATCATTTACCTCCTCTTTACCACATCTTCATGTTACAATATTCAAGTGAGCCAATGTTACTGTTAGAGAAACACAGATTTTATTTTTTTTTTCAAATTCAGAGCAAGATGATTATATTGCAGCCAAGATATCATCCAAGTATGTAGTTAGGATCTCCGGTGCCTTGCTAGGTGAGCGAGCTGGTACATATATAAGCTTGTCATCTGCATGAAGCTGGCAGCTGGCAGCCTCTGGGCAACAGTTAGGCGGGTCATTTATAAACAGACTGAAGAGCAGTGGGCCCAGGATCGAGCTGTCAAAACCCCACAGCGTCTGTATGAACAGACAGAGCAACACTGTCTCTCATCCTGCTGTAGCTCGCTTAAGGCTGGATTCACAGCTTAGTCCACAAGATGAGCATCAATATTTATCTTTGCCCGCATTGTTGCATGAAATAAATCATCATTGTTATACAAGTTAATGACATTGCCCTTTCTGGATTGAGCGAATTAAAACTTTGTTTAATGAGTGAGTGACATTGCTCAGCTCTGTCTCTAATTCCTAAACTGCTGCTGTATACCAACCAGACAGTGCTCAGCAGTTCACATCTGGATTATTACCTTGGGACAGGAGGAAAACCTGCTGGACTGAGGTGAGAAGCTCTGACAGAGAGGATTCTTACAACTCTAACCACCACAAAAGCACAGATATATTACTCTCAAATGTTTTGGCATATAAACCCTGCAACAGTTAAATTGTAATATCATATATAAATCATTCAAGCCTGTTCCTGTCAGTCAGTTCCAAAGCACCATCAGTGAGCACAGTACAGCCTCCTGTGTTGTATTCTCAATAAAGGACAGATCTCTTTGACAGGCTTCCAAGCATGGGAAGAGATTACATATTTTATAGTGAATATATGGCTCCAAAACTACATCAAACATTCTTAAGAGTTGATGGCAGACCCTTTAGGAAGGCATGAATCGTGACTGGATCATAGCTGGGGATTGTTGAAGAATTACTGCTCCTTGTGAGCCTGGCCCTGAGAGGAACAAGCTAAAATAATCAGCAGGGGCTTGTCAGTGAGCCCATAATGCTCATCGTGCAACAAACCAAACTGACCAATGGATTTGACCTGATAATGGTGCTTGATGGAGAGATCACCACGGCTCAGAGAGACCATGAATCTACCAGCACCAGATGAAACATTTAACATTTCATACACAAACTCCTGATGGCCCTAGAGGCACCGTGAACAAATTTAATCCCAATCCCTCACTTTATAGTCGGGTATGTTACAAACTTAGAGATCTATATCATATGAGCACATTCCACTAAAATACATGTAGACTCCAGTACGCCATCTACTCTTCAAGTACAGGATGAATGGCAAGATGGCATCTCCTCTTTTGTACTCTTACAGTTGTAACCTAGATCCTGCATTCGGTTTCATATTGCATATTTTTCTGTCCCAGAAAGAAACATCCTGCACACAAAACCAGCTATTTCTGTTTTGTCATCTCAGGCAGGGACAGACCGCTAACCAGTGCTTCTCCCACTGGACTGTTGCTCCTCAGTCCTGGGCTTAAAGAATGCACAGATGCTGAAGACACCTGCTCATTGTCCTGTCATATCATGAAAACATTGTAATATTTCATGGTGTAGCCATAAAAATGTCCTGGGGAGATGAAGTAGTATAACCTAGTTTCTCCTACAGTACTTGTCATGATTTTAAATTCCATACGTTCGCACTATTGTGAAGGGCAGGCTTCAAAAGGAAAGGCTAATTAGTAACCATGTGTCCTCCAGCATGTGCCCCCCCCCCCACACCCCCCCCCCCCCCCCCCCCCCCCCCCACCCCACCCCACCCCAACAGCCCAAGATGGATTCAGTGACAAGAGTATATCACCGATCCAGATCTGCACACTCTGCATGTATGTACAAATGTGGCTGCAGCTGCCTCTGCTGACTCCAGTCGATTCACTGGAGGCTGCAGAGCCAAGAGATCATGTCAGCTGTTACTGTGACCAACAGTTGACTTCTCTGCAGCTCCTACTAATGTGTTTTCCCTTATTTTTTTTCTCCCTCCGGCCAGTTGATCAGTTTGAACAAGAACCTGCAAATCTGAGGCAGTCATGATTTGACTTGGAGAGACTGTCAGCTCAGCACTGCTGACCTTCTGTCCTATAGCAGAGCAGCGGCCATGACTCACGCTGGGGATCTGGCGGAGGTGGTGGTTATGCCATTTGTATGGTGGCCCAGAGAGCTCAACACACTGCAGCCTAAGAAAACACATGTGAACAGACAAAAACACATGTGCTGTAAACACTCACAACACAACAGAACTGTTCCAGAGACAAGAAAAGTGTGTATTTATTTTGTGAGTACTTGCAGCATCTTTGTTGTCAATTTGATGATTTTCTAAATTGTTGGTGTTTTGTCTATTTGCATGCGTTTTCTAAGTTGCAGTGAATTGAGCTCTCAGGGCCACTGTCCAATTGAGCCTATGTTAGACTTCATCACTATATATGGATACGGTGGATGATCCTGCCAAGTCCAGGTGCTGACTGTTCCTATGCGAGGGCATCACTGGCTGTATGACACAAACAACCTGATTAACTATCGCTGTGCTTTTGTGTAAAGGTGCAGTAATTATTGATTCTTACCATGTGATGTTATCACCATACGCTGATTTGACATTCATCTCATGATCGCTCTCTGTTGTACTCTCATACAGCAGCTGTAAACATGGCTTGATGAGTAGATTAGTAGATGGAGAGTTTACCAGCAGGCAGTCAAAGGAGTGAGGACCGCTGACTCATTGGAAGGCGCTGATGCATTGCGTCTCTGGAGGATTTTCAGCTTGCTGCTTTATGTGGGTAAACATAATATTAGTTTGTGCATTAGAGATCATCAGCCACTAAGGCTTAGCTTGCACTTCCATTCATCTGCTGTCAACCTTCTCAACATTAGTACTTATTATTAATATTGCAGACAATATGTTATTATTCTGTATCTGTCTGTTTGTTTGGGATATGACATCACATGGGAAAAAAATATGAATCATATTGCAGTTGATGTTGTATTTGATGTCACCTGGTGGTGTAAAATGCAGGCATTTTCAGATGACTTTTCTTTGATATGTTGGGCTAAAAAGTTTTATAAATTGCTATCAACCACATGACATGTGCTGCTACTGTACACTAACTTTCTCAGGGACCTTTGTGTCATTAATTCCTGGCACTATGACCAAATCATTTTGTAGGGCAAAAGATAGAGCACGCTGAGCAGGCAGCTTGACCGGCACTTGTCCTGCAGGAGATCGCAATCTGTCAATGTCTCCTATAGTTCATAGTGGTTTGCTTGGTTTTTGGAGTGCACCACTCATCCACTGGCTTTACAGTCATTGGTTAGCTGGTCCCAGATGCTCTATAGACTTTGAATAAGCCCCCTGCTGGAGTCTAAATACAGTATGATCCAACAGAAGTGCATCTGAAAGCCTTTCTCCACACACCTTTCCCATGGGGGAGTCTTACATCCAACACTTCATGTGACTTTCAGAAACTAGCGAGGCAATGTTAAAGCCCTGCCTTCAGATGTGGCCATTCAGAACATCTAATAACGTATTATTTAGGGATGCACCGAAATGAAAATTCTTGGCCGAAAACGAAAACGAAAAATGAGGAAACCAAGGCCGAAAACCGAAAACGGAAACACCGAAAGAAATGATTATGTCAATTATTAGAACCATAGCATTTTTGGCTATGATGTGTACTAACCTCACTAAAATCAAGGCATTGCAATAAATCAATTACAAAAGTATGAAAATATTTATTTTGCACTGACATACAACAATGCACAATATAAATTAAAATTCAAAATAAAATGTTTAACTTGACCCCACTCATGTGTACATTACATAGTAATGTACAGGCTTATAACTGGCTGGCCTGCTGAAAGACTGTAAAAATTAAATATGTTCTCTCATAAAAACACAAAGTGCATAAGTCAAGTGCCTTTTAAATTTTTCTCTGTAGGACTACTACAACAAATAATAATGTACAGGCTTATAACTGACTGGCCTGCTGAAAGACTGTAAAATTAAATATGTTCTCTCATAAAAACACAAAGTGTCAAGTGCTTTTTAAATATTTCTCTGTAGGACTACTACACACGGGAAACGGGATAAGAGCCAGCATGTCTGCGGTGTGGACTTATTTCACTATCTCAGAGAAAGACCCACGAATAGCGATTTGCAAAACATGCAATGCTGAAATTTCAAGAGGGGGTGCATCTGCAAAGAGTTTCTCCACGTCGGGTTTAATTTATCACCTGAAATCCAAACATCCCCATCACCATTCTGAATATGAGAAGAATGCTGCTGGCTGCGCTGTTTGCCGTGTGATCACAAGTTTCGGCTATGTTGTTTCGGTGATTTAGGTCTTTCAGCCGAAAAACGAAAATGCACTTTTGGGTCATTTTCGGCCAAAAATTCTTGGTGCATCCCTAGTATTATTAGAAGATCATGTTGTATTCTCCAAGATGATGGCTTCATGATCAACGCCCAAGGCTTGTTTTGGTCATAAATAGGGTCCAATTCTTTCTGGTCTGAGAACTCCTCTATCTGTCCATCTTTTGGCACTAATACACTTTCTCTCCCTACTACTCTGAAAACATACACATCACACACATTCACTTCTCCAGCGTAGTAATGAAGTTGACTGGACTTAGACTGAACTTGGTGTTTCTCAAGGACCTAATCAATGATCTGAGAGGTCGGTCACCGATTTCAGTGGCCTGCCGGTCGACTGTATCTACTTTCTGCTTCAGTGCCTGCAAATGAACAAAGCATTACTCAGAAATGTAATGACTGTGCCAAATGAACGGTGAGAGGAAAGTACTGTATGAGTGGTTCATACTGTTATCAAGAAAAACTGACAACAAAAATGGTCTTGCAATTTGACAGAATTTACCCATATTGGAATATCTTTTGGGTGGCATCATGTCCAGTGAAAATAACACATCAATTAAGTTTTAATCACTATATAAAAAGTATAAGAAAGTAAAAGTAACGCCTTATTAGGAAAAACTGCCTCATTAGCTTTTTCTCCTAAACAGTCAATCAATAGTCTTGTAATTTTTTATTCTTAATTAGGCAAATAGTGAATCAGTGAGTTACACAGAAAGAGAAAGTTCTGACAGAATTGATTGCTGGGCCAGAAGGGTGTCACGTGTATCTGAGGCATGGGACTGAACCACTCAGGTATCTGTGGGAACTATTGCTATGAAATCTCATTAACTGGATCCAACAGCTGGTTTTGTAGCTGCTGTAACTTCCTGCCCTGATGTGAACAACAGAGCAGTATTCTCTTCAGACCTCCTGAAGGGGCAGCTGGTTATAATTGCCTATAACTACATTTTGATGTGGGATTGTGATAGCTGAGTCATCCATGAGCCAAATTATACAGTGTTATTTCAATACACCACACTGTGCTGAAGAGAGGAATTTTCACATATATCCATATGTTAACTTTGGTCATGAAAACAAACAAAAAACTATTAAGAAAAAAAGGTACAGACTAAAAAGCCAGTTTGGCCAATAGGATAAATGTGAACTACAAGCAGTAGTTATATAGGGTACCATGCTGACTGACCACCACAGGGTGCCCACCATGTATTTGTGACATCTATGTTTTTTCATGGTGTGTTTTTTTTTTATTTTTTTTATTTAAAGCAAAGGCCTTAAAACTAATATTTTATACAGGCAGCTCAGATCGCAAACTCTGATCTCTGCTGTGCATCTGTGCACTGTGAGATAGCAGAGGGTGTGTGAGCTGTGCGTGCCCGTGTGTTTGTGCAGAATGTGGCCGCACTTCCACCAAGTCTTGAGGCTGATTGAGAATCTTTATGTAAAACAAGTCGTTTATTTTCAGCTCCATTCAGAGGCATTCTCTATTCTGTGTTCATCTCAGCACTCTTCATGATCAGAATGGATGCAGTGACTGGTTGCTTATGTTTATTTATCTGTTTAAAATCCATATCTGAAAGAACATTGAAATTCATAGTGAAAATCCTTTTTTTGCAGGCACCAACAAAACTACAATTCAGGGATGTCTATTGGCTTTCGGTTTAGTGTGAGATGAAAATGTAAATAGACTAGCGTTACCTTGAGAAGCTGTCATTTTGATTTTCCTCTTGCAAGATAAAAGACAGTGATTCAGTCTTTTTGGTTTTTTTGTTTGTTTTTCTCTCAAATTGTTCAATGTGCTGAATTCTAGCTACTATTTTTTAGTTATCTTTTCTCTTGTCAGTTTCATCTTCAATATTCAGCTGAAGACTTGATAAGGAATCTTGGTGAGAATGCACAGAGTCACACAGCACAGTTGTCACCTGATTCAGAGAGAGCGGCAGAGCAGAAAATGTCCCAGTACTTGCTGAAGTCCAAACTTATGTTCCAGTATCTCCCAGCTGCAGAGCACCTCTGCTCCAGCCCCAGGGCCATTCAGTGTAGGCCCAGCAATTGCAAGCACTCTGGGGTGTTAAAAGAGGGAATTAAATAAATAAAGATCCTGCGTGTATGTGTGTGTGTGTAAAGATTGATGAATTCAGGCTGAGGCTGGGGCTCTCACACAGCCGTGACCCAGCTCCCCCTCACCTTTGATAGATAGATGGCTTTAGGGGCTTGTGGTGGATCAGAAGTGATCCTTGGTATCTTCCACAGACCGCACAACCTGACTGCAAAGTTTGTCAGCCCAGGTGGCCAGCCGACGCCCCGGTGCATTAAAGCAGCCGAAATGAACATGCACATGATTGAATTTGGCCTAGGAGCAATAGAAGTTGTGCAGATTTGCACAGGCCTGGTGGCCTGGAAAGATGAATTTGAGGTTGATGGAATTGGTCGTAATAAATTGAAATATTTTTTGACTGTGGCAAGAAAGAAGTTACAGTAATTCCATATCAGCGTTCTGTTTTTTTGTTTTTTGTTTTTTTTTTAATAATTTGATAATAATATATTTTAGTTTTTGTAACCATTTTAGTGATTTGTCATGGATTTTATATATGAGGCTACAGCTATCATCCTTCATGTGTACAGTTACCATAGTTACAGGTATTGCTCTTGTCTATTGCAACATTAACAGAGAGGGCACTTTTATAAAGCAGTTTATAACAGACTGTAATGTTTCACTCACACAGTGTGTCACTCTGCTGTGCTGTAACACAACACACAGAGCCGCTCTCTCTCTCTTATTCTCAGTCATTAGTCCTTATAGCAGCTACCTGCTCCCTACACTGAAGTGGTTCCCTCCAGAAGTGCCTGATTATTCAGAGGCTTTTTGCACTGAAATACTCCTCACTGTTTGGATTTAGCTTGAGAGGAGCAGCTAATACATCAGATAGCATTTACACAGTGACCATACCACTAATGTTGTATTATCATTAACTCACCTTTGTTATTTATGAAAATTGAAATACATTTACACTCAACATTCCTGGTTCCCACAGGATGATTCCTTATGACCCTTTGACTTCCAACAACAGGCTGATCTTTCCCTTCATTTCCACTTGTATGCCCTTCAATGTTCCCTCATAGACTAATCTCTGGATGTCCTTAAAATCTGCTCCTGTATTCACTCTCCCAAAAGGATGAATCCTACTGTTTTTGGTCATTCAAAATCTCCTGTTTAGTCTTGCTATCAGGCCAGAAAACTCACTTTGTACAAAAGAAGTATCCAGTTGTGATCAGCAGAATGCCATGAAATTTATCCACACTCCTCCTTCACTCTAGTGCCAACCTTGGGGCAAAATCTGCATTCAAAAATAAAAAAACTCATTGTTGTATTCTTAATGTATTGTTAACTCACCAATTATCCAATACTCCAAAAAAAAAAAAACACCAGGCAAATTGAATAGACTTGTGGGCTCTGTCTCTGTGTGGAATTTTATGGAAGATTTAAGATATCATAAATTATTATATAAATTGTTAGAGGGTAATGAATAATGTTGCCTTTACGTCCTGCCACAACAGCATTACAAGTTCAATCAAAGATTTTACCTAACACAGAGGAAAAGTACGACATGTTGGATTACTCTGTGCCCTGTCTTCCCTCACTCTTCCCTTTTATTTTTGCCAGTTTACCAGAAGCAACACACACAAGACTCACCTTTGAACTCAGAACAGATCAGTGGAGGCTGTTCCTTAGCAAAGTATTGTCACTTGAAGCTTGTTGTGTCAGAGCCCAGGGAGCTAAAACCCTATCCACTCAGGTTCCTCTGAAAGCAGCTGAAAAGCTCAAATTACTACTTTAATCTTTCCTGAGTAAACAACCTCGTCAGCCTCTTGGCCTGCCACTTGTACTGGTGAACCGTGGACAGCAGGAGTCTATACAGTCAGGCAACTGAATGTGGAGGATAGAGATATAGAGCATAAGAGGGAGTTGGGTACTGGCTATTCTATTATTACTCCTATACTTTAATAGATTGATGCACTGTTTTGCCATTAACATGTTTTTATATGAAAGCTCTCAATTTTAATGCGGCTGTACACAGAGTAACAATGCTCAACATATCAGCACATGTTCAGAAGTTTGAACAAAAGCCAGTGGCCAAATTATAGCAAAGCCTCTTCATCCAGCCTCTGCATTTTCAGACACTCCATGTGTGTCACTGAGCTAAAAATCTACTTCACTGTTCTATAATATAATATACACTACATCATATAACCTATTTTGGGAACTAAACTAAATAATGGCAAAAGTACTAACATTAATGATTTTGTGATTATAGAGACTGGTCATTATTAATGAATCTGATACATTTTATGAACACCATTATATTTGGATTATTGCCAGATACCAACACTTAAAGGTCCCATACTGTATAAAAGTAGATGTCCATGTGTTTTTTGATTATAAAGCAGGTCTAGGTTCTATATTAATACTGTGAAAGTATCAAAGCCTCAGTCCACAGAGAAATGCACACAGACTGTATTCAGCAACTGAGCCTTAAACCACCCGTCAGGACTTCTGTAACTTATGTGATGTCACAACAAAGCAGTCACCACTCTCAGCCACACCCCGAGCCCCACCCACCTGGACCCACCATCCAACCTTGCAGGATTTGGTTTATCTGAATGTTACCTGAAACCTGCTATATTATTATTTGATCACTCAGAAAACATTCACCCAATGAGCCTCTCTTCTGATTGGCTGACCAACCTGTTGTTGCTAGAGCTCCAGAGAGAAGCCTGAGAGAGGAGATGTCAAACTACAATGAGATGGTTTTTGGTTCTTAAAACCACAGGGATATCAACCCTTCAAGTAAAACACTGGTTAGTGTAAAGTGTAAAATATGGGATGTTTGAAAATACAATCAATGCAAATACAAATTTCCGTAGTTGTTTTTAATAACAGAAGATATCAGTGAAGGTATCAGTGAATCTTCTGTTATACTTTACTAAAATCAAATAATTGGATTGGGTTGTAAACACATCTTTTTTTTTTTCTTTTTTTTTTCAATAGTCAAAAGAGTGTCCTTTAAAATGTTCATCAAATACTGTTTCCTTCTTACAGATGCTCCACAGCTGCTTCTGCTATAGCATAACTGAGATACAAAAGGACTTGTGGCCTGAGAGATTAGTAGCAGCCATGGTTTTCATATTTTATTGTATGTTCAAATATGCACGCTATTGACGGGTCAAATCTACACCGTACTGTCACAACAGATTCTCTTCACTGGCAAACCCATTCAATAGAAGTAAAGCTGCCTTACTGCATCCTGGTAATATGTAGAACCCTGAGGTACTGTATTTCTATGATTCTTTTTCCGCTCACCCCTTTTATGTTTGTTTCCTTCAAAGAGGATGATGCATCAAAGGAGGCCTGGCACGTTAAGAAATTCCATATGCCGAAGGCTAATAATCAGTGGAAAAGTAACTATCTATATATTTCCCTTTCACAGTGGCAGCAGCAGAGGCACAGTTTACAACTCAAGCTGCAGCAATCAGCTGCTCTCCAACATTTGCCTTTCTGGACAGCTTTTAAATAATTTTTTCTTTCTCAATGTGTGTCTGACAGTGGTGGATTTAGCTATGGGGTCCAAAGGTCTGACATGACTTCCGGAAAGTGGTCTCAGACTGTATATATAATGCTGATATTTTGTATCTTTTGTGATACAATGTGAGTCTTTTGGATTGTCTTATGCCTAATGTTAAAGGAGGTTGTGTGGACCTATTCTCAAGGTTTGATAAATTGTGTATAATGTATATTTAGTTGTGCAATAAATGTACTCAGGGTGTTCGACTCTTCTGGGGCACCTCTGAAATCTTTCAGAGCACCCTGTGGCAGGGTCTTTGCTGACTTCACAAAGTCAGTCCAGAAAACACAGAGATAACTGGCAATGAGGATCGAAAAAGGGCAAACAATTGGTGAGCATGAGATGGCACTTGTGGAGACAAGAGGGTAAAATGGGAAGAGTCTCTTGCAATTAGAAATGTGACCCTAAGGGGACACACAGAACACTGCACTCTCCATCAAATGGCAATTTCCTCAAAGAGGTTGAACAGATAGCACAATTTGATCCAGGCATGAAAAAGCACCCTAATCGTGTCCAAAAAGGGACCTCGCGTCACACCAGCTACCATGACCACCAGTGAGTGACACCAAGCTGGCAAAATCATGCTAGATTACACTCCAGATGTCGGCCACAGTGGAGAGCTGTCAGCTGATTAGAAATCTATCACTTAAGGAGGAGCCCCACATAAACAAACCTTTTCTGGGTTTTTTTTTTGGGGTCCATGGGTGAATCTCAAAACATCAGAGGAGCTAACTGCAGAGGACAGTGAATAGACGCTGGGTCTGGCTGTGGCTGACGCTGCTAAAAGTTCTGTCAATGCCACAGGCTATTTTGACATCTTACACCAACTGTACCTCTCACCTGCACACACCACTGATGACAGGAAAACAGCTTTTCTGTTGTGTGTGCGTAGCAGCTGCGTCACTGAGAGGCTGCAGCTGGCATGTGTGTAAAAAGTTTGCAGGCTCGTCGAATGTTGGATTTCTTTTCATTATAAATGATTTCTGATTTGTTTTTGACAGAAAATGTCACTAAAATGCCACTGTGGCCACATGCAGATGCTTAAATGGTTAAAACATTTTTCATGTCTCTGCGTCGTGCTCAGATTCAGTCAAGACATAGACGACCGCAGTGAAAGGTGTCAGACATGGTTGCCAAAATGAAAACGAAGACATTCTGCAACCACCACGCACACACACTCCACACAAAGGATATTTGTGAGGTGATGACTGTAGAGGCCATCCCACAATAAAACAGGCTGAGGCCACAAAGCAGCGCTTTTCATATGAATCGTTTGATGAGCCTTTGAGTGATGCCCTTGAGAAGGTGGAGGTGTCATTTTACAGTGTCGTTGTTGATGCTGCAACCTCAGCCCCTCCAGGAAAGATTTTCCACATTGGGAAATGTGGGAGAGAAGTTTGAAGTGCTGTCAACCTTCCAAAGTCTCTCAAACGAAGCGTTGACTGAACAATGTGAGGTCTTTTGTGAGACTGGGACCACTCGCACGGATGACAGGGAGCTTGCACAGGAAGTGAAGAACCCGTCTGACCTGCCATTGAAGGCCATGACCCTGCTCCAGCTGCTGAAATTCACACACAAAAGGGGGCTCTCAAAAATGTATAAGAATTTCTGGAATTAGTTTTACTCTTCCAGTGAAGCAGAGAGGAGCTTTTCAAAGCTGAGGCTCATCAAATCCTACCTGAGGTTCGCACTGTCACAGGAACACCTTAGTGACCTTGCATACAATTGCTGGGCAGTTTGGTTACCAAGATGTAATTGTTGACTTTGCATCAAGGAAGGCAAGAAAGCTCAGGGTTTAGATGACAGTTCAATCAGGAGACTCCTTTTGTGTTAATGAATAAACTTTTATTTCCATATGCAAAATGAGAGGAAAAGTGAGCGATGTGAGAGTCTTGGTCCTGCTGATGGGAAGAGGAGAAGCGGAAGATCTGGATGTGATGAGGAGTGATGATGAGCTCGGTGTGCAGGAGGGTGCAGAGGGGAGAAAAGATTTAAAGGTTTGACAGGGACAGCGTGATTGGCTCGTTGAGATCTTGAGATCATGGTGAGATCTGATTGGTTGGCGAACACCTGAAATCAGCTGATTACAAAGAGAGAGGTGAGAGAGGGAGAAAATGAGAGAATTGTGAATGGAAGTGGTTCTGATTGAACTTACACTAAGCTTCATTTGTTCATTTTAGTTTGTGTCTTGTTTGTGTAATAATCAGGTTCTCTTCTTTATAAATGTTTCATCTGGGTATTTGCATGATATTTTTTTGCAATTTAGTTTTATTTGTGTTTTTGTTGCAAATATGATAATAGTGTATAGTTTTTTTGTTTTTTTGTACTGATATACTACAATTTATCTTTGTTTGTCTTTGTCACTTCCTTTGTGTCTTGTTGTGTTTGCATCGTCTTGTTCCACATGTCTGAATAGAAATGACAGTAGGTACAGGACGGTGTTTTTTGTTTGTGTTGTGTGTCTGTATTAGTGTGTGTGTCTGTGTGTGTGGTTGTGGGGCAGAGGCGTCTGAGTAACAAAAGCTGTGTCGCTTCTTCTTCAACACATTTCACTCTGACTACCTTTCCCTCAAGACAACAGTGGTAACAGCGCCTCCACTCCCACTCCTGCTCTCTCTCTTTCTCTTTGTGTGGTTGTGTGTGGTTTTTTTTTTCTGTTAACAGTTCATATCTGCTATTCTGCTTTTATTTCTTTCCCTCCCCCGTATTTGGATTCATCAATTTAAATCCTACCTCACCGCATCCCCTTGCTCCTTCTCCTTAAATGCCAATATCCCTCAACCATCTGCTCTCCTCAGTTTTTTTCCTCTCCAAAGTTGTTCCCCTTGCCCTGCACACAAATGTCTTCCTCTCTTTTCATTTTCTATGCCATTTTATTCTTTGCCCATGAGTTTGAGGATGAAATTTCAGGGACACAGAAAGGGTAGATATTCTGCTGCCAGCCTCTCCTGAGACTCCCCGGCTCCCTCTGCATTCTTCTCCTGACCACCTTGCCTTGTGTGGTCTCCCCAACGTCCTGCCATGTGACTTTGATGGCAGTGCAGGACACAGTACTATCTCACTAATGACTTGCTCACAAACAAGCAGTTGTCTTTAACAAAGACTCAGAGATTAGAGGGGCAGCTCACTTGTGGAGCTAAGAAAAATACTTTGCCCCCAGGTGGGAAACCTGAAGAAATCTGAAAATACCAGCAGTCCAGCTGTTGTACATTTTGTTGTTCTTTGTGAACACATTCCCATTAAAATGGAAGAATTCTATAATGAGGAGTTCTTTGTGTATTTTTCAGAGCTTGGTGGTGCTGTGTAGTGGTTACTAAAGTGTCCTGTGAACTCTTTGTTTCTGCTGAGACAACATTTGTTCTCTCTCTAGTACACAGAAAGAGAAACTTTCTTCTTTGGCACATGGCACTTGCTGTTTTCTTTGGCTCCGTTCACACAGTTGGGAGACTGCTGGTCGAAATGACAGCAGCAGCACATGCAGAGGCTCAGCAGTGCTGCCACAAGAGGACAGGCTGACAAGATAATAATGATTCATCACTTTATCTTTAATGCAGGGTATTTTGGCCAAAACCCTTTCACTGGCTCAAACACTTCATTCAAAGGCTGTGAACCCGTGACGCTGAGCCAGACGAGACTGTGGATGCTGGTGAAGGAGAACTGTGTGCAGTGAAAGACAACGACATAAAGATGATAGGTTGTAGGCTTGACAGGGAGGTCATGACTTACAGCGGAGGGGCTCCAGGAAAAAAAAACAAATGATGAGGTTGGTTAGAAAGAGGCTAGAAAGATGTTAATCTGATACAGATATAGTATCATTAGTTAAGTTAGTTAGTAAGATAGTTCAGCTTTATTTATTCTGGATTTCTTATTCTGATCACGATGTCTTTTGCAAGACAGATCAGTCAATAAGTTAGTAAGGCTCCACACATTAACCACTTCAGGAAACACATTCATTCAGGATACCTCAACCTAAAGCAGACGAGAACGTATGAAATCAGTCATCAGTGGGTTAGTGGAGGCGACTGATGCAAGGAAAAATAAAATGAGCTGATTTAAACTACCTGTAACAAGAACTGCCACCATTACTAAACACAACCAAGTTTTCCGCCTGTGAGGCACTGGCTTTCCGGAACTCAGCCACGTGTGCATATGTGACTCCTAACACACAAGCGTGTGTGTGTTCATATACCTGTGTGCGGCTCTTATGGCTGCACAGACGTGAAGAGTCAGGTAGTTAGTATAATAATGATTTGGTAAAACCATTTATGTGATTATATCTGAGTGATGCTGTAATAACAATAATTCTAATGTATCTCACCTCGTACATGGTCCCATAGATGAATAATAATGTTACACAACAGCATTAGCGTTGTGCTGTGTTTTATTGCTAAACTATGAGGTGCTACTTTGGCTGAAAAGAAAGCTGGAAAACGATGAGCTGGTAACCGTCTCCTTCACAACAATGCAGAACATCAAGTCATAACTGACCGGTGTTATGTGTGTAGAGGTCTGCATGGTTATACTGCAGCCTGTGATTTAATGAAGGCGAACCCAGTGAACAGCCGTGCGTAACAGCACCGCGCTCTGGTGCAGCACTTTTCAGAAGCTGCAGATTTAACAACACATCAGCCCCGCTGCCTTCAGATGCTGCAGGGATTTAATGAACTGACACAGAAGCTTTTCATACAGTATAAAGCAGCTGTGGACAGCAGATACTGTAAAAGTCACACACATTCATTCATACAACAATGCAGACTGATTTACTGACTTCCCTGCTTTAACCACCTTATTTAACTAAATATTTCCTGTGGATGTGCTACAACAATAGATGAACGTTAAATCATTTAAAGTCATAAATCAGTGAATTCAATTAAAGAGTCTTTAACCAAAATTGGCACAGAAAATACAGTTTAATGTGGTTAAAGCAGGAAATGCAGTCATCTGCATTGATCTCTGAATTTATGTAATTGGTGACTGATAATGACAGTCTGTCACAAGGTGGCCATACACATCAGGTTATGGATGTTGACCTATCATGAGCCAATGTGATGATCCAGGCAGACAGGTCCATACTGGAAGTGGTGTTAGCAATGGTGTATGTTCCTCATTTAAAGATCATAGCAAGCAAGTAACTGCTCTTGTCTTCTGGCTTTACTTTCGTGTAGCCATTTAAGTTGAATCAGGGGACGCCCATTCTGACAGGATGTCCCCTACTTCCTATGAGCTGAGCTCCACGTGAACAGTGTCCAAGTGGTACGGCGGATAATTTGTAACAGCATTCTTGCACTGAAATTTTACAAGAATTTACAAGAAGACTCAGAAGAAAGGGATTTCCATCCATTGGAATAATATACACTACATGTGACCACATTCAGATCCTTTACTTCAGTAAAAGTACGAACACAGCAATGTAAAAGTATCCCATGACAGTCATGCATGAAAAATACTTCTTCTGTAAAAGTACATACATATTTGCAGCAAAGTGCAGTTTGTGTTAAAGTACTGCTTTGATCCCTTTGATAGATATAATATTATATATGACATCATTAGATGATTAATCCTGAAGCATCAGGGTGTCAGCAGCATGATACTGTTGTTGCTGCTGGAGGTGGAGCTAGTTTGAACTACTTTATATACAGTTTTACACACAGAGACACCACATAAATCTGAGGGGTCATCAGAGAATTAATGGGAGAAGAAAAGAAGAACAAAACAAAGCTCGGATACACAAATCAGTTTTCAGTTTTTAGACGTTTTCTCTAATCTTTGATTTTTGGTCAGATAATGGATCATTTAAACATTTATTGAAATGTAACCATGTGAGAAGTTGAGAGGGAGAATCATGATTTGGTGGAGCTGTTAACAACTTGTAGAGAGCAGCATCTTTTTTGCTTCGTCAGAAGCCAAAAAGGTTGGAAACCACTGGTTTAACCTTCACCAGTGTGTTGTCTTTTAAAAGCTTGTTATATTATTCATTGTGTAAATCTTCATCTTAAAATAACTAGTGCAGTAGAGAGTACAGCCCCCCCCCCCCCTTGAAATGTAGTGGAGTGGATGTAAAAAGTACCATGAAATGGAAATACTCAGGTGAAGTACCTCAGAATTGTACTTGAGTTAGTTCCTTTCCACCACTGCACATGAATTTGCATCAACAACAAACTGAATGTCCATCTCTGCAGTGCAGCAGACCAGGATTTTGCTGGATCGACCAATCATATTTGTTGTAAGCTGAGAATTTGCTTTCTGAAAGTTCTGTCATAGCAACTAGGTCATTTTCTGGCTTGTTCAACAGCTAGTATCATTTTGTCCCTTAAATCTACAGCAAAGCCTGGTCTGCTTGCTACATTCTTGTTCTTTGCATTCATCTTATCACAAGACTTTGCATGGTAATTACTGCACATCAATTAATTCCAGTAGTTCTGGATCACACATTCAGCATGGGGCATCACACAATCGTACAGCCTTCGCCTCTTTGTCTACTTTTGTAACCTCCAAAATAATGCATGCATGTAGGGTGAGCCACGCATCTGAAACTTGATGCAGTAAAAGTAATCTGTGATCTCGCCTATTGGTGCTGCAAGGCTTCGTAGAACATCTTTTAAAAAACCATTGCCTTGAGAAGTCAAACATTCTGGCTGCAGGCACTGTATTGTGCTTTAATAATTGAATAAAGTTTTGTGCCTAAGAAAGGCCATCCACTTCACTCATTCAACATTTCAGGCCATCGCAAATAAGCAGAGCTAAATAGACAGAACCATACAGGAATGCCAAGCTGCTGTATCATTGCAAACAAATCTTGGCGCTGATTGCCAAAATGGAGGTGCTCTTTTGTTAGGCCTGAGAAATCTGTAGTCTTCATCAAAATGACAACAGTTTAATTGGATCATTTTCTTCTATTAGATAGATAGATAGATAGATAGATAGATAGATAGATAGATAGATAGATAGATAGATAGATAGACTGAAGCTCAGTTTTTGTGTCAGTTTCATTCTCATCATTTATCCTCACCTCATTTCCTGCCAAAGAGCTTGTCACATGTAACAGATTGGATGGTACACACACAGTTCTGGCCTCCCTTTCTCAAAGGTTTGAGTCTGATAAAGGGAATGTGCATGGAAATAGAGTGTTCTGACATTCTAGCTCAGGGGATACGTTGTTAGCAACACTCTCACCAGGCACTTTCCCCTGGAGAAGATGTCTATCACTCGGATGACAGATCCATATTTTGGTCAAAGCCTCAGCTTGACCTGAACTGCATTTCTTCCCACAAAATCACATACATGCAAATAAGTACTTTATCAGCAATTGCACTGTCATCTGGACCAACTGTAGAGTGTGTGCTCATCTTACAACTTGGTTCCTGAAAAGAAGTCTATGTCAACAGCAGCAGACACACTCAGGGCCGCTCTTTATTATTTTAAGGAAATCTTCAGTGACACAATTCAACTTCCTGTCAACTTCCCTGCCCTTTTGTTTTATGCCTCGATTTCGTCAACAGCCATGGGCCAGAGGCAGTACGTGTTTGGGTTGTCTGCCTGTGCATCTGTACATACGCCCCACCCTCGTGAATGCAATATCCCAGAAGCACCTTGGGGGAATTTCTTCTAATTCAACTCAAGGATGAACTGATTAGATTTTGGTGGTCAAAGGTCAAGGTCACAATGACCTCATGGTCTTGTGATACATCGTAGCATATTAGGGAATTTAATAGCATCTGGCATAAACATTCACTTGGACTCAAGAATATCCGTTTGTTTGGGTAGAATCCTTCACCAAGGTGTTTTCATCTGGAAGAACCCATTAAATTCTGGTGCAGATCCAGTGTAATAGACAAATCCAGGATTTTTTTTTTTTTTGTTTTTTTTTATCACTTTCCTTTACAGAGGGCATTTTCCAACATTGTTGCCTTTTTCTCAGGAAATAATATTTGGATCTTGATGTAAAAAATCTGACACATTTATGGTGATGAGATCTATGACATTGCACAGTTTGATGCAGATGTAGGAGTTTTTGGCCTTCATGAAGGTATGCACTCTACTGAGTGCCATTCTACTTGAAATGCTGTATCAGGAGCATATTTATTGCATCTTTGTTGAAGCACACATGGTTGAAGCTCTTCATCCACAACTTATTTATGCTGACTTTGTTTGCGCACATGGCAGTGGAACTGCGAATCATTAGGGTACTTTACCAAAAACGTGATGACCCTGGCAGGGAGACACTTGTTATTCAATGATTTGTGACTTTTGAGGTTAAGAGCATTTAACAAGTGAGCATCATGTATTATATAATGTCTTGTATCATGTATGAAACTCTTCCATTGTGTTGTATATGCAGCACGTGTTGTCAAATTGATGATGTTTTCTGAAATTGTTTGTTTCATGTCTGTTTACATGTGTTTTTCTTAAATGTGTTGAGCTCTCAGGGCCAATGTACATATTTGCCTTATACATATCATGATATCAAAATGACAATAAATGATGATGAACACATGGGGCATGAATCTGTCTGTCTGTCTGTCTGTATGTATGTATGTGTATGGGTCAACCTGCAGAAGGTTTAGCAGCTGCGCAGACTTTAGTCTGAAGTGTTTAAATGGTCTGGAATAGAGGACTGCCCTGCTCATGAGTATTTGTGGAGTTCTGCTGCAAGATGATCAACATTTTCCCTGGTGCTTTTTCATGCGTCTATTTCCAATTCCTGAAATGACAAAGATAAAGCTCAAAAGGAACAATTGTCATCACCCTGAATTGATTTTATTTCAGTCTCTTCCCATAGCTGACATTTCCACAGATTGCAGCTGCTTTGGATTCTCATCTCTGACGCCCATCTCTAAACAAGGTCTTTCTCTTGTCACAGCACTCAGCAGCTTGTATGTAAAAGGGATCAGGCTTACATTGGTTCTTTCAATATCTGCGTTCATATCGGTATCATTGCCACCTGATGCGTTCATACACTCTGCACTTGGTGTGTTTCTTGCAATTCACTTGCCCTCTTGCCTGCACCTCACAGTTCGCTAAGGCACACCATCTTTTTAGTCACACGTTCATGTAGCAGTTTTCATGTATTCACCTTTCAACACATCGCTTCTTAGGTGGCCTGCCTTCTTGTTGGTGTCTGTTAGCACCGTTATTTTTAACAGGAGTCCTCCCCGCTGGCTGGCACTTCACCATGTTGCATCATGTTACCTGTGATTCTCACCTTGACTCCTCTAATCTCAGACTACATGGCTTGAATCATGTGGTGACAAGGAAGCAGTTGTTTGGCAAGGTTCTCACAGCGCTCACACAGGTGTCTGCGCTGCGTGTCTCTGCATCCTTGTGACCCTAACTTTTCTATTGATGAGGATCAAACACAGCAAAACGGTGGCCTTGCTTGACAAGCAGGTGTGTTGCAAGCATCAGGATCCATCACTGGCCTTTGGATGGTCATATCCAGCGGTACATTAATATTCCTCATATCTGAATTAGCCTCATCACACACACCACTCGTTTCCCTGAAAGTTGAGCCACAATTTATTGCAAACTGTGCATCTTTCATTACATCTGGCAACTCTTCAATGAACAGATTGAACCCACTTTTTTTCACATATTTTACCACTTTCTTTATGAATAGTGTTCAACTCTTTGCCTTCAACAAAAAACAGTCAACATCATTTGTCTCTCTGTCATCACTCCAAGTGGTGATACTCCTTACATACAGTAATGGATTGCATTATTGACCACTTTACGCTGAGCTTTACACTACAAGCCACATTCAGCCATTCAGACAGCCATCACAGGTAATTTAAGATTCAGTATCTTGCTTAAGGACACTTTGACACACAGACAACATGTGTCAGAGCTGGAACTGAACCACCGACCTGCTGATTAGAGGACAACCTGCTCTACCTCCCGAGCCACAGCCGCCCCAGTGCCCTGGGCTGTTCAGCCGGTTTGTGTTGACAAGGAGTTAACTTCTCGGGTCTTGAAATTAACACTGAGGTCACCTACTGATCAAAGAAATCCTTGGGAGTAGTGTCATAGAAGAAGGTGTAGTAATGTGTGCAGTGTGCAGGCAGACACAAGCCTCAGTAATTATTTTATTCCCAGCTTTATATGCTGTCATGTTTGTTGTTAATAGCAGAGGCTCGATAAGTTTCATGTGCCACCCAAACATATTAGACACAACATTACTAGACGTGAGGGAGGAGTCTTATAGCTTTATTACAGCTTTTGTCAGTTTTTGTATTTATTTGTTTCTCCATAAATTATGGCGAAGCTGCTGATGCTGCTGCCTGCCATGAAGCTGAGGCGCTACGTACGTACTTTGACGCTGTGCGTCAGCTGACAGCCTTGTCCTCTGAGGATTGCAAGCGTGGCTTTAACTGACACTGCGGTCTCTATTGGCGAGACGTATCCTCTTCCGAGAGAAAGCCAAGCAGAAAAGGAACAAGAGGCGCACAAGTGGAACAGAGTGGAACCTACACACCTGTACGAGTCCTGCTCACGCTCCTCGTCAAGTGATTGGTGCGTCAGTGAGGACCCGTCTCCATAACAACCTTCCCAGCAAAGTGAATCCATTTGCAATTTATTACTGTCACCTACCGACATCTTGGGAGGAGGCTTGAAGTCAATTATGTCTTTTGTTCTTTATGTTGAGAGCTGTATTAAGTGCCTCTGTCAAGCGTGTCAGATTGATACAACAGAAAGTAGCAGGGCTGGCATTTTCTCCCCATTCATGTTCTCATATCTCTGTTGTAGTCCTGGTGCGCTTGCAGGCTTGAGAGACACAAAAAACAGGACGGTATGAAAGTTCTGACAGACGAGTGATAATGAGCGGGGGCTGAACAAAGCACTAATCACCAAGTGTTGTAACAACCTCCGAAAAATGTCAGTAAGCTCATGAACCGGGGCTTTGTAAGTGTTGAAAGAAACACGAGAGGAGCATGGGAGAAGGAGTCAGAATTGGGCACGTGTCATAACTTTTACTCGTGTAATTTTTGACACATATGTAGCTGTGTGAATTTTGCCCGTCATACCAGATCAGGTTGGTACAAGACTTTACAGGATCTGTCACCGATGTTGCTGATGAACTCAGATCTTTGATTTCTGTTTGAGCGTTAGAGCTTCTCCCTTTGTTTGCTTCATCCCAAAATATATTTTCTTTTCTTCTCAAATGCCAGAATAATTTTACTACAGCGCATCACAGTTCAAAAACAAACCCAGAAATTCAAATGTCCATAAACGACAGCTTCCCTCCTTCTTCATCATGCACCAGTGGTGATGCTGGCGACTCTCCCAGCGGCCTCACGGGGACACGGAGTGTGAAAATATCAATCGAGGCCACAGCTGTTGACTCAGCGCATTAACTCTGAATGACCATCTCCGCTTTCTCCCACTTTGTGCGTGTGATCTTTCACAGGGGACCTGGCGTCAGACGATGAGTACCTGGAAATCCCATCTATCTCCAGACAGAGAGCAGGGACGTACGAATGCACAGCTGTCAACGATATTGACACAGATGTTCAGACTGTGGACATCACCGTCAACTGTGAGTCTGCTGCAGAATTCAACACAGACATTATACACTAGAAAATAGTGCTGAAATGATTAGTCTGTTTAACAGAATTCTATGCATAAAATATATATGTTGTTTTTTTTTTTTTATTGTCGTATTATTATTTGAATCATTTTAATGCAAGTGTCGAATATTTCCAGGTTCCAGCTACTCAGAGATGAACCTTTCTTGCTCTTCTTGTAAACCAAGCACAGATGAGTGTGCGACAGTTGCTCAGACAAAAACAGGCAATTTGAAGATTTCATATTGGACTGTGTTATGGAATTGTTTTACTCGTTTCTACCACTAATCAGCCGTGACTAATCAGTTAATTAATTAAAAAGATTATTCAACACAAAAATGTATCAAAAAAGCTGCAACCCTACTAATAAGCCTATTATTAGTGTTGGATACTTGAATGTTTAATTCTAGAAAGGAAACAATGCTGTTACTGAGCTGCTGATTTTAATTTGAACAGAACCTAATGCAAAGAAATGGGTTCTTCATCTGTGCTCATGTGTGGTCACTGTCTAGTAACGGGTGGAAAAGCCATGTTTGACTTTGTTAACTTCACACTCGACTCTGCACTTCCTCAGATCCTCAGCAACACACCTGCCAAGTTTACAATCAGTCAGACAAGCACTCATCAAGAAACTCTAAATGCAGACAGAGAATAGCTGTAACATACAGAAAAGAAAAAACTAGGTATCAGGTTTATATCTAATAATTTAAAGTATATATTAGAGCCAAAGCTGAACCTATTTAAAGCTTCTCAGCTGTGATGATATGCTGCTGCTTTGACAGAAAACTGAAAACCTTTGACTTTTGGCTGATGGTTGGATTAAAACAAGACGTTTTGAAGATATTACATTTAGAAAACTGTGATTTTCCAATAGTTCATATTTTTATATTCATTCTATTGTCCATTCATTATATGAAGGAAATAATTGGTGGATTGACATGAAAATAAGTGTAGCCTTAACATATAGAGCTACACAGTTAGATTTTTTTTTTGCATTAAATGCCAGTTTTCAAGGCACATAACCGCGTTCGTGGGTCAACCTACATTTCAGGGAAAATAATCTGTTTAATCGATTGCAGCATCGAAGGAGAATGGATTGTATCACATGAAAATCAAAACAGTTAATTCCCACTCATCATGTCCCGACATTGTGCCGTTTCACCAGTGGAATAAATATCATACTTAGTTCATAATTCCTGTTCACTTGCGGTCATGGTGTCGATCCCAGCTCTGAACTGGAAACTGTGGCAGAGGAGGAGAGAGATGCTGTGACCCCACTCTTGATATCCTCGACTCGTGTTGCCTTGTAGTCCTGATCACAGTGCTCCTGTGTGTAGATGCTCCAACTGTGTCAGAGGGCAGAGATGTTGGAGTGACTCTGGGCCAAAGGGGAGTGCTGGAGTGTGAGGCCGATGCAGTGCCTGAGGCAGATTTTGAATGGTATAAAGACGACAGAAGGTAATGGGTTTTACACTTGCATTTTAAGTGGAAGAAGTGTGTGTGTGTGTGTGTGTGTGTGTGTGTGTGTGTGTGTGTGTGTGTGTGCGCTTACTGATCAGCTTTCACAGTTACTGATGGTTATTGATCAGCTGCCAGTCACACAGGCATTAAGATTATAAGATTACTGCAAAATTGCATATTTTTATTATTATTAATTAAATTATTATTATTGTGCTCTGTAATTTATGAAGTAAATATGAAGTATGAAGCCGAGGGACTTAGGATAAAAATAGACAAGCAAAACAAACAAACCAAAAACATAATCAACATCCTAAATGCTTCCATGCATTTGTTTTTCCTCCTGTCTAGGATCGTCAATGGCTTTGATGGCCTGGAGATTGTGAATACTGGATCGCTGTCTAAATTGACATTTTTTAACGTGTCTGACGGAGATTATGGCAACTACACCTGCGTTGCCATCAACAAACTTGGGAGCTCAAACACAAGCTTCCTTCTGTATGGTGAGTACAGGAATCTGTTACATTTATACTGCAGAGACTGAAGTGAATAATAATAATTTAGTGGTGTTTAATGTACCTGATGGTTTCAATTGTGTTAATATATTCTGTGAAATTCACAGTTAAACCTTTTTTTCGTAGTAGTGGAAAAAAAGGTTTTTAGCCCCTTTCAGACACTCACCTGTTTAGATAAAGTTCTGCAGCCACACAAACACATATTAGGACAAAAAGAAAGCCTGCTCAGTTTCTTTCACACAGTTTACCACACAAAGAAAACACTTTGTTGCTAATCAGTGCAGTAGTTGTTGATATCATCCCCTGAACAGTGAGTTACAACAACCATTTGTTGTTGCACTCACTTGCCTGAATGTCATTGTGTGAGTCTTGAGCACTGCAAAGTCCACAATCAGCTCTAGGTTTAACTTCTGCGCTCGTTCATTCTCAATGCAACATAAAAGCCGTCCACGGAGCCTCTCCCTCTCACTGCGCTCCTCACAGTTTCCAGACACTGAGCTGCACGAGCTCTGCAGTCACAGTGAAGCAGAGGTTGTGCACATCTCACTGAGGGGATCACACTGATGTATTAGGAGAGCTGGACACAGCACTGAGACTCAGGGTTGCTGCTAATTTGTTCCAGTGGCCATTCACAGTATTGCAACAAAAACATTTTCCCCACAGAGCACCGTTATAAAGAGATGTCAGTAAAACTGTGACAGGAAACCTCCAACTCTCTATACTATGACCTTTTAGCCCATGGAGGGTTTATATGTGTAAAACTTTCCCAGAGTCTAGAGAAGTGAGTTGTATTTTCACGACATCATCCCAGTGTAAATCTAAGGGCCCAGCAGGAACACACAGGTGGGGCCAGCAGGAGAAACACTAATGCACAAGTGCACTGGGTCTAGCGATGCAGAAGTAAACCTGGAAGCTAGAAAATGTTGTGGGTCATGCATCAGGTGAGCAATTTTCATTCAAGTGAAAGGGTGCCACCTGTGAGTCCAGTATCCAGTTCCTTTGATAACTCAGGCAGAGGATCCTGAGTGAACATAAAAGTCACAGCTGGGGTCACTTTAGCATTTTAGCATGTAGCCTTCAGCACGCACCGGTTGGTAACACCAACATCACTGGTGTGTTTGACTTTGGTCCTACAGCATTGTCTCCAAGTGGTGTATCAAATCAGTGATTCATTAAGGAAGATCAAGTTTTTTTTTTCGTTTTTTTTTTTACCTAAACTGAGGTTATGCTAATCCCAATCATTATCGTGCATTTTTGTGCTGTTCGCAAACTGCTTGTCCAGGAGTGAACACACCCCTCGCTCCCCCCGTCACTCCGTCATTGAACTTAAACATTTCAAACATCTAGTATATCTAGACTGGGAGCGGAGAAAACACACACATGCACACACACACACACACACACACAGACACACACACAAAAACGACTTTGTTACAAACGAGGGAAAATGTAACTCATCACTTCCACCCCTGGCATCACATGACAGCGCTGTTCCCAGGGCCTGCTCTCAGAACAAAGAAATAACCACGTCACCAAAGGTGTCACGGAAATATTAAATCTTGCAGATTATCAGCACTGAGTGGTCGTGAGAATTAAACTACTGCAGTGTTACACCTTTAAAGTGGACTTTTGACACCTCCTGTAATTCGATGAATGGCTGTTGGGACTATTATCAGTTTGACCTCTTCAGTAACTGCGCAGCTACAATTTAAAGTCCACTCAGCAGCACACCTTTCATGCTTTTCACAAGTGTTGTCAATGATGTGTTGCTGTTCTGTTTCCAATATGTTGCTCTGTTTCATTTGTTCCCCGGTGTAGTGGTAATTGAACCCACTAGCTCAACGCTATTGCAAGGTTAGTATTCTGCACCAGCATGCACTTCAGCTGTTGTGGATTGAAAGCATTAACTGCATGCTGGGACATGACGACCATTGCCATTTTCACAAACAGGAAGTCAGGCTCCTGTGTCACTGGAGTTATAGTTTTGTGTTTCTTCTGTGTTTGACAAGAACAGACAAATCATTCCTTGGCCTCTTTGATCCTATCAAAACTGTGCTGTTTTAGTGACTCTTTGTTCCTTTGTTGGATGGCGATCTCTGTATCTTTGTGAAAATGGTCAATGTGGCACCGTTGCACTAACCATGTTTCATCTTTGTCCTCTGCAAACCTAACTGCCTCTCTGTGTGACATTGGCTTCATTTTGATTTTTGCATGCTCTTTTTCCCATGTAAGTATTTATCACATTCTATTTTCCATTTGTGCTTATGTGACTGTTACACTTGCTGTGATTGTATTTCAACTGTACACCCCACGCAGAAAATGTGAAATAGTGAAAGCAAACACCAAGAGAGCTGCAAAAACTCACTGCTGGCTGAAATGCTTCTTGTGTCTGCAAATAGTGACTGTAGATTGTAGATTCCTGGTGTAGATGATTCCTGTCAATGTTTTTAGAACCAGCTGTTAAACATGTGGTGATACAGATAAACACCTTTCCCATCTTGTCATTTAATGTGTCCTTGCGAGTTCTGGTTGCAGCATCTTGTAAGCAAACTCACTCCATTAACAACACAGAACTGTATTAATGGCCTTGATTTTGACTATGAGTGAACGTCATTATTCTAATTAGCCATATGCAGGATTAGGGATAATCCACTGTGGCAGGGTAATTGGATAGATGCCCCAAAGGAAACTGGTGAACTCATGGAAATCCAAGGGAAATGAGTAGTCATTGTGTGACAAGCTTCAAAGTAAAAAGTTTAAAATTCGTCCTCAATCCTCATACAATGTATCCATTTAGATGGAACTTGCCTCATCCCTGAAAAGAGCATGATGAAAATATTATGTTTTCACTGTTGCATCATACAATTGTATTATATTGTACTAGTAGATTCTTATGAATTTAATGTGTTCTTAAAAGCTGTGCACACACTGTAGCACTTAGTAATACCAGAATACTACAGGGGCCATTAAAAATAAAGAATAAAGCTTGAATTTAATATAAGATACTGAAATTCTGGCTTACATTTTTTGTTAAATCTAAGAACAGTGTGTGTCTACAGTGTGTGTGTTTTAATGTATAAAGGTTGTTCAGGTGAATCAGTTTTATTGGATACATAAACGCAGAGAGTTTAATTGTATCTGCGTTAAAACATTTCTGGCTCCTCTGAACTTCCTGAAGGGATTCTAAAGGGCAACACACAGAGAAGCTGTGTTTCCAACAACTGTTCCAACTCTCCAATCTGCAAGACTAAATCAGACTGGTGGAAAACCAGATTACGACATCTGTATCTGAAATAAACTATTTTACAAATAGAGGCAGATTTGGCTGCATATGATAAACTCTAATAATGATGTCATCAATATATATATGTTAGGGACATAGATTGAAAACAAAGGAGGACCTAGGGGAGAACCTTGAGGTACTCCATATCACCAATGTAGTCTCTCTTTGTGGTGGATGGTTGGCGTACACTATAATGTACAGGACGCTAGACACTTGGGTTCTCATCCTGACTCCCGTCTGTGGTTAAGTGTATATACTATAAGTCCTTTGGTTAAGGTTAAGGAAAAATCATGATTTGATTAACAATATAATAATAGTAATAATAATAATAATAAACGTTATTTATATAGCACTTCATAAACAGGATGCAACTCCAAGCGCCTTGACAAAATACAATATAAATAAACAACTCTAAGAGCTAATTAAAAGCTAAACCGTCGTTAAAAAAATGTCCACTGGGTCTGCCCTGGTTTTCGTTAAATGTCAATAAAGTTGGCTAGTCCTGTCTTGTGTGGTTCAAATCAGCGTCAACTTTTTCATTATTAAATCAAGACCACAATCTTTGAATAACCTTTAGCAAATGGTGTGAATATCTAAACATGGCAATACACATTAAAACACACATAACAACACACACAATTTTACCTGTGTGCTCATTTAAAGTGAACTTTTTTTTCATTATTAGGTTTGCCTCAAAACATATATGCTGCTGCCAATTAGTACAGGCCTAAACATAATTTTAGGTAGACAGGGTTGCTTAATGAAGAAATTCAGTAATTCATGGAACATAGTGCTACTTAGTTCTATCAAAGAGGAAATATGTATTCTATGTATTGAAGTCTGTGGAAGCAGAGAAGCTGGCTTCACAGCTGCAGAGCAGGAATGAAAGTAAGGAAAACAGCTAATAATTGGGTCATATAATCTCATGTCACTAATAAGACCTTGTAATCCATACATCCCAGTCCCCAATCATTCATAACATAAACTGTAATCAGTGACTCCACTTTAATCACTAATTATGTACACTGCTTTGCATGTAGGCAATACAGTGTGAAGCAGTCACCTTGTCTTCTCATGCAAACAAAACTACATCGTTTGCACTCTTCAAGTCACAGTAATCACAGATGCTGGAGGGGTATTAAGCCAATGAATTGTTATCAGCAGACAGGAAGTTAATTTGATAATTTACCCCCAGTGGTGCTAACACAGAGGAAAAAAACAATCACCGGTGAAGGAACTTACACAGGTGTTTCTTCTCTCCCTCCTCTCTCCCTCCTTCAGGACCGAGAGCAGTTCAGGACGGTAGCGGTGGCGCAATGGGAGTGCACTCACACACCTGCCTCCTCTTCATAGTGTTTCTGCCATTCCTGCTCAGGTTTTGAAGAGGAATGGATTTGAACATGAGTATTGTTTGTGTGTGTGCGCGGGTGTGTGTGTGTGTGTGTGTGTGTATGCGTGCGCGCGTGTGTGCATGTGTGTGTGTGTGTGTGTGTTTGTGTGTGTGTGTGTGTGTGTGTGTGTTTGTGTTTTTTTTGTTTTGAACCAGAACCATAAACTGATGATGAGTGCATGAGGTACCAAGCTACGTAATGATGTTGATACACTAGATAAGTACATAACAAAATTTTCTGTTTATTTGTTTTTTGTTTTTTTGAGTTTTACTTTTTGAGGATGTAACAGATGTTTCACACTTTAACTGAGTTGTGTTAGATATTTTTCTCTCTAAATTATATTATTCTAGATTGTCTCTTTTTACATATGTGTCTCGGGAAAAAAAAGGATTTTTTAAAATGAGGTGTCTCTTATTCAGATGGATTTGTCTTAATTTTTAACTGCATTGCATATTCATCTCAACTCCAGGAAAAGGCAAATTTACGGCACGTATGAGAGGTGAATGTTAAATACCTCAAAGTCAAACTGAGACAGTGAAGCAGAAGGAATTTAGGTTACCCTGAGGCTGAAAGCCTGGTATTATCATATTTTAATGTATAATAATTATCATGCAGTCTGGTTGTTGAAAGCAGAATTGTTTTTGACCTTCATGTATTTTTATTCCCAGCATTATAGTGATATGCTAATCTTTTAATTTTATTTTTATTTTTATTTTTTTCAGTTATGTTTAGTTTTAAATGTTTTGACAAGGGAAAATATAATGTTGTAATTATTTAGGACAAATATCCTAGTTTAATGTCTTTGTTGTATTTTTTTCTTTACCAGTACAGTTGTACACAATAATGGTGTCAAGAATAATTATGTTATAATTAAGTAGTTAAAATGGAGCGAGAGTTTACTCCACATGTGTGGAGTCAGTGTCTGACTTAAGTAATGCAAATTTATGAATGCATTTCTACTTGTTTGAACATCATGCAATTTCTACACGACAGTTATTTGAGAAAATGTTCCTGTTCATGTTCCAAACCAGCAGTGCAAGGTTAGAGAAAACTCAGTAAGATCATGTTAACATAAAATAAACACTTTGTGCATGTAGTTAGACACCAGTAACCCAAAGACTTTAGACGTTTGTACACCACTTCACATCACAGATTTCTGTTTCCTCGTCTCAATACCAAACAAAAGACATGAACACTTCCATAGTACTGTCTTTTCACAAACAAGAGGGTTAATATGCTGTGTTTTCATATGGGGGTAATTTGGAAGAAAAAAAAAAATCTAAAATCATTGACCAAAATGTACGTTATGTGGTTCATGACACCTGAACATGATGTTTTCAGCTTGTATTGAAAAGAAAAAGAGCTGCAGGCTCACTGTACAGCACACGAGCCAATTGCAATAACGGAGATTGATCAGAGGTCTGAGCAAAAAGGCTACAACTGCTTTTTATCACTTGATATATAGCTTGCATTATCAGAAAAGACAGGATATATGAGAGAACAAGAAAACCATATCTCTGGGTCTTATTATGGAGAAATATCAGTGCAGACAGAGCATCACAGGCTGTAAGCAAACAACAGACCTGTTACCTTATTTTGTTGTGAGCGATTTTATGCAACAATCAGTAACCTCTCACAGCACAGCAGCAAGAATTAAAGCCAGTAATAAGTATCTGTTGTGTTGGCAAGTGATTTCACACCATCTGCCAGACTGCACTCAGGTTCAACCCAGCAGTGGAAAAGAGCTGAGCGACAACAATAAGAAAAGCAAGATTTGGCATTAGGCTGCTGGTTTTGTAATGCTGAAAGGCGTTTTTTTTAAACATGGTGAATCTCTTGCAAAATGCATCATTCTGTGTTTGTCAGTGTAGCTCAAACACAGCCATCTACTGACTGAGCTGCACTGCCCATCATCGGACTGCGTGCAGCACTAAAACATATGTAGGAACCCATTAAAACAACATCAGTCAGGAACAGTGAATTAAAACAAATTGGTGTGTGTCTGTGTCGTGGTCAGGCAATGATGCACTTCTTATGATCTAACAGCTCTGATTGAGTGTGTTTTCACACACTGTATGGTTTTTTTAAATGAGTAGAAGCTCAGCTGACACTGAGCAGGACCTGACAGGAAAGGAGCGAGACAGAACCAGTGATCTCTCCTCTGTTCAAATTCAGATCTTTTTATTTCTTTTTTCTTTTTTTCCCTGGATTGCCTCAGCTCAGGTGAGGTCTTAGTCCATCGCCCGTGTGCGCCTCGGTTTTTTCTTTATGACTCTTGGGGATAACAATGTTTGTGCTCCCTGATGTGTAAAAAGAGCCGATAGCTTAATAAAAAAGGCATGAAACAGATAGGGCCATTATTGAAATTGATCAGGGTAATCATCAGCTGAATCTGACAGGCTAATCACCATTTGCTTTCACACACAAGACAAAAGAAGAGAGAGAGAGAGAGAGAGACAGACACTGCAGACTATTATTCATCTCCAGCACAGTGATGTTTGGAAATTACACGGTAATTATTCCCGTCTTGGCTTGAAGGATGGCACAACTGATCTGGCATTTATTTTGCAGAGTCATTTTACCACAAGATTAACCACATTTAAGATCACCTCCCACGGAGGTCTGTGCTGGATCCCTCCTCAAATGGGTTTGTGGTGAAGTAGCAGCTGTCAGTGGTCCCACAAACAATCACAGCCGTGTCACTCTGAGTTCACTTGAAAGGCTGAAAAAGAGCTGAAGGTGAAAAACGCCCTTCTTAATAGTTAATCAAGACATATTAATTAACACACACACACGCGCACACACACACACACCTATATTTCTGCCTACATTTCTTCATTTGTAGAACAGCCAAGCACACATTGTAAAAAGTGGGTGTGAGCGATGCACATTCACAGAAACCCATGTGATACTGTACCCCACAGCTGTATTAGTGAGTAGGCGTATCGCAGAGCTCAACAGGCTTCTGAAAGGACAGCACAGACAGCTGAATGTTTATGCAGTTTATTGCTTTGTCCTTGATAATTGTGACTTTTTTTTTATGTCATTTCAGATGCAATAAAATATAATTTTTCAAGCCAAGCACACTATTACTGAGGACAGACCCATGGAAGTGCTTACCTTTAGAGCAAAGACAGATTTATACAAAAATGCAAAATGTAACACATTAGGCATTTCTAGATTAAATGACAATTAATGTTTGTTTTTTGTTTTTTTGTTTTTTTGTTTCCATGTATAACCAGAGGTGTGGAGTTGGTGGTATAGCTGACTTCACCTAATAATCCACTCGGTAATAACAATGCCATATTGTCACTATGGCAGCACATTAATATCCAGATTTTAGATGCATCATTAAGAGGAACCCCGCTAACCATCAGTACCAAACAACAGTATTGTTTATCAACTGTGATGAGATCTGTGGTCACAGACAGTGTTGCAGACTGAGCTGAGGAAGCTGAAGAGAGACAAAGAGCCGTCTGGTCTACGATCTGACGAAGTGGTATTCTGCCTTTTCAGTGGAGATTGAAAGCTGTCACTGTCAAATCCCACTAGATCACATTTCCTAAGGTTTAGGCCTTGGTCTGAGCCGTGCGCAGACAAAAGACAAGTGTCATCTTCATTTCTCTGTTCTCTTGAATTACCTGCTGTTCCAGACGTGTATAAAGAGCAGAGAAATCCTACACTGGCTGCTTCTTGATTTGGATTTCCTTTTGTATTACTTAGCATAAGTGTTGTCAATGCATTATGGGCTCTGGCCGCCTCAAGGTTAGACAAGCTGGCAGAGCAGTTAAATAAACACAATCACATTACATTTAGTGAGACTGTATTGTATTGTTTTATGTTGCACAGCACTGCTATGTGCTATGATAATGCTCTTTTAGATGAGAAAACAATAATAAGCCCTCAGTTTGTCCTTATATTGCCCTGTTGTTAGCTGGACTCATCCTGCATTGTAAATTATAAATCCTGGTTATGCAGCCAGGCTCTTCAGGAGTTAAATACAGTTAACAATAGAACACTGATTGTTTCTCCCCATGTTTGATGCTTCCAGCAGCGGCATGTAACATGCATCATGGTCAGGCAAAGAAAAACACAGCAGCAGATAACACACATATTTCAGAGGAAAATAATCAGCTCCTCTAAGTGAAAACAATTCATCCTTTCTCAGACAAACAGTAAGCTGTTGTACTACTGTTTCTTTCTGCACAGCATTAAAAAAGTCAGCCTCTGTGCTGTCTTATTAGAGCAAATGCAAATGCTCCAAATTCCCACCAAGCTTGACTTTCAAAAAAGGATATGCAAGACACACTGTAAGTCCCATTCAAGCCAAACTTATAATGATGAAGCCCAGCAAACCCAGGGAGAGAATCTCAGAAACACACTGGTAAAATATTCCTGATTCACTCGCAAAGTTCAGCTCAGAAACTGCACTGAAAAGGCCTGAATACACATAAATTTTCCTGTTTCAGTCTGACTCCAGTCAGCCAATTCTGAATCACAGCCCATGAAGGCTTATATTTTGGCAGTAGTGCTGCATATTTATGTTGATATGACCAATTCCACTCTCTGTTTGAAGACTGCACAGGGATTGCAGGGCTCACTCTTTCTCACAGCCCAAGCAAACATGGGTCCAGTTGGAACATGGGCTGATTTGGAAAAAAAAAAAAAAAAAAAGTAAGAAAAAAAAGAAAGCTGGGTAAATCTTTTCTTTGTCTCTATGTGTGCAAGGCGAGAGAGCAGTCTTTGAAGAAAATTTGATACCATTTAAGAAAAATGACTGAGTTTGTGTTGCACCTATCAGATAGTAATATTAATTTTAGGTGTTGTGACATTTGTGTAAGTTGCATTGCAGTCTGGAAAGGATCATTTGTGGATGTGGACTTTAGTTAGACATGAGAAATCAAACCTTTGTCTCGGCTGCCAGGGGGATTATTATCATAGCAGACGCATGAAGTAGTCTCATGACCCGATGAGATTTATTTTGGATGATTCACATGAATAAAATTCTGTCCTTTGCCTGGCTACAAGTTCACAGAGCTCTCTTCAACTGGATTGTTCACAAGTGGAGGGAGACTCCCTGCATTGTAAAGGATTGTTGGTTCTTATGTATTTTCTTGATGAAAAGTGTGTGCTCATATTTAAGACTGATAATAAAATGTTGTATCTTAAGATCATGTTTTGATACATTTGTGGTGTTTTTATTCATTGTCAGTGGGATGTTCAGAGCAAATGAATCCAGAAGAACACATCAGGTGTTTTGCCAACAGACTTTTACAAGGTGCACAAACAGTTCCCTATACTGGCACCTATCCAGTAACAAGGCAAACCTATTGATTCCCTTATCCCTCAGACGTTCTGACCTTGACCTGAGCTCATTGTGGTCTGTCCGCTACCAACGATGGCTAACCACAGTTCTCCAAGTGACACCAGTGTATTCAGCCTCAACACTTTGTTTTCAAGATTCTTGTACATCAGTTATGTACAAAACAGCAGGAGGTCTGCAATAACTCAATGAATCTTTTCTCTTTCCCCACAATGAATGTTAATTGCACACTAGCTGCATCCAAAAACCCATTTCCTATTCTCATCCATCTGCTGTATGGAAGATACATGTAACAAGAATCTGTGGTTTCTAATGTGAGTTGTCCATGGCATTGATGCTGATGACCTGGAGCAACGAAGTACATTAAATAATGTAAGGCGTGTTCGTGATATGTACCCTATTTCAGGTTTGTGCTTTTTATTGCATTTTTTAAGTAGGGACAGAAAAAAAGGGGTTTTGCAGTTGATACCCTGCCGCTCTACTTCAGCCTCAACAAATATTTAATTCATGCAAACATCTGCTCTCTGCAGCTGAGTATTTCTCCATACACCAGAAACCTGAGAATGCAAGATGCTGTTAGAAAAATAAGAGTTTTCTTTGCTTTATATTAAAGGAAGGTGTCCCAAAAATTAGAGCTAGCAGAAATGTCCTCTCCTCTGGAAAACGTCCCTATAGGTCATCTGTCCAGCAGCTTATTAATTCAATTCAGTTTTATTTGTATGGCGCCAAATCATAATATAGCCTTCATTACCTCAAGGCACTTTACAAGGTAAGGTCGAGACCTTACTTTATTATACAGAAAGATGCAACAGCTTCCACAAAGAGCAGCACCTGGTGACGGGGGGAGAAAAACTCCCTTTTACCAGGAAGAAATCTCCAACGGAAGCGGGCTCAGGGTGGGAAGCCGTCTGTCTCAACTGGTAGGAAATAACTATGGGTTATTACAACCCATAGTTAGCTTTTGTTGTGAAGCGACCTCTGGCTGCTGTAATAATTATGATGACAGCAAAGGAGGAAGTCAGGTGTAGGTGTCAGGTTTCGATAAAACACAAGATACTTTTTTTTTTTTGTGCCCAAACCTTACCAAACTGTGACTATTCCACAACCACACGTTTATTATAGAAACCATGACAACAATAGTGCAGAACGCCAGCACAATTTCAGCAGATGCTCCTGTTGTTTATATAAGAAGGTAGGATACAAACAACTGGTCAGGTGGGAAGACTTGTTGGAAATGCATCATTTCACACCATTTCAGACAATGTGATTAACTGCACACGACTCCAACGACAAATTTTCGTCAGAAAAGAAAATCCATCTGACATCAAAACCCAGTGCTGGATACTTTTGCTCAAGACGCAGATGTTAATATTTTATACATCAAGATGCTTTTGGCATTAGACATTTGGAAGACGCCAGATTTTGGTCGTCAAAGTGTACATTCAACCAAACATTGTCTAACAATGTTGTTGGCCAGCTGTGTGCCTACAGAGGTATTTATAAACTGATGAGGCATTGCAGGGAGATAGCTGTACACAAAATACTCAAACCAGGATAACGGCTCAGTGTTTGGGCTGGTGATCCAACAAGGACTAGGCTAATCATTGATATATCTGTTTCATATTATTAATGAGGAGGGGAACACATTCAACATGTTTGTTAGACCTCAAGGAAACAAGGATACACACAGTTTGTTATGATCAGTAAAGGTGTATGGAAACGTTTACAAGAATGCCTCACAGGGCACCTTTAATTTGAATTTCAAGGGGTATTTTCAGTTTAGGAATGAATCCTATAAAAACATGGTTTGTTATGTTTCTAAACAATCATTTATTTTTGAATAAAGAACTTGACACTCTCCACAACCAGCGTGCTACAACATTTATTCTCATTAGACTTGTGTAAGACTCTGCTGTGTGGCTAGACAACATGTCAGTGGTGGTAAATTGCTTTAAGCTCTTTTACTTTTCATCTGCATTCTACATGAAACAGAGGCAACTCTGTTTTTTTAAATGTTTCACTCCTCAGACTTTATACCCAGAGTTTCATTAGCTTCTGAAACCCAGTTTGTCCACTGGTGTCGTGTCTATAAAACATGAACACCTCCAGTTTCTCTGCTTCTTTTTGAGCTCTTATCATATGGGTAATGACTGAGAAGGCAGACACAAGCAACTGCTGCTAGGGCCTGAGTTAACGTTACCACAGGAGACTTGTTTGCAAGCTTGGCTGCTGATGCTGGTGTGGGAGCAGTTTTGGAGCACAGACTTTCTGTACACTGGGATGGTGGGATGGTAGGTTTGTTGTGTTTCTTGTCTTCATCAGCACAGGTCACCAGTTATCCAGCTTTAGAAATACAAACCATTTCCGAATCTCAGATGTTCTGTGACCTCTCCGTGCGACAGTTTTATCATCCTGTGCAGCCGACTGGCTCTTCTCACAGTCGCTCATTTTCACTCTTCAAACGTGGGTAAGTATTTTTTCTCCTCATTTTGATTGTGCAGAAGGTTGACACAAACACAGAACAGACACAAGACAGTTGCTGAAAATGACTTAACAGTTTATCATCCTTATTTTGAGATTTTTCACAAGACTTATCAAGATGGTTTGATCACCCAGCGCTATGTTCACACCAGTCATGTGTGGATCTAGAGTATGTGGATGCTGCAACTTTGGCGCCTGATCACACCTTAAAGCTTCAGAGTGAAATCTCAAAAATAGGTGGAGCCACAAACTTTTTGACTTGAGAGGGCTACCGCTGGTTGACACTAGTTTCATTCACAGTTACACACAATCGAATGGTGCAGCACAGCTGCTATGACAGCTTCCTCCATTTTTTACCCTCTGGTTCTCCTGTGAAATGTGCTGAGGCTCTGTAAGCTAATAGACTGACTGGGACAACTGCATTTAAATGTGTTGTTTGCAGTGCAAAATCAGCTGGGATCAAGCCTGGACTCCACTTATTCTCAGGTAAGAATGTTTGAACAAGAGTGGCACCAGATAAGTGCATTAAGACACCCGATGATGGGAGTCGAAGTCCTCCTGCAGTTTGAGCCAGAGACTTTAAAGACCAACTTTGATTGGAAATTCACAACTGAGCTGTTTGCTTCTCAGACCAACATTTCATTCATCTGTCTTCGGTCATGCATAAGTTCTCTAATATAGATTTAAAACTCTGCTACTCATTTATTCTCTCATTTACATTTTGATACCCCTTTGGTTGAAATGTTTAGTATTTGTCATTTAAGTGTTAGTAATAAATGTGTGTAATCAGATTAAACCATTTAAAAAAATGTGTAAATCACAAACAATAATCTAGATTAATAATGATTTCTGTCCGTAATGTCATAATAACATTAAAAACTATAATAAGTCTAACTTATCCGTCTTTTTGGCCAGCAAAATTGGCTAATATGAGATAACACATTTATAATTCCCCCTCAGACTCATAATACAATTTCAGCATCTCAAATTCTTATATTTCTTTGGTGGATGAGGCAAATATATGTTTAAAATGTTTCATGAGCAAAAGGAGAATCATGGGTCCTCTGATTGTAGACATTTCGTGGTTTAATGTTATGATGTTTTTGCCAAATTCCTTCAACTCTCATTAACTAGTGGAAATAACGACCTGTGAGAACATGTTGACATTGCCACACAATGTCAGTAGTCACTACGACATTTCAGCACTCGTGGGTAGGAGCGCACCCATCTTTGAACTCTGCCTTCATTTTGATTTCAGCTACACACCTTTAAAGTGACCGTCTCTCGCAGGTTATGATGATGTTGTGATGAAGGGTGTCCACAGACAGACAGACAAACACCTGCTGAAGTCTGTGCTAGTTCCTGCTACAGTAAATGTCTCCAGGACCACATCTCGCCATGACACACACACACACACACACACACACACACACTAAGAGGTAAGACAGTTTATCCTATATATCCATCTACTTTTAATTTGTATCAGCACACATTGTAAAAACAAAATGAAAAAAAAAACATACCAGCCCATCTGTCACAACTGGTGACAAACAAGACTACAATAGTCTACAGCCCTGCTGGCAGCTCTGTTTGCTACTTCAGTATACTAACACGCTGACAATGACAATGGTGACGTTTAGGAGTATTCATCCTGGCAAACCATCCAATAGTTTTTGTATCATTTCACTCAAAGCTACAAACTTCACTCTTTTGCTCAAACTCCAAGTGTTCTACTTGTGAATCTGTGCAAGTAAACTTTTTTACAATGGTTCACTTCACAGTCAGAAAGCTGTAGGTATAATTTAACCTTGTACTCAGTATCCAGCATACTTTCCTGAGTTTTGACACCAAGAAATATTTTATTTTTATTTAAAACTTTTCTGTGTACCTTGCTATGTGGTTCTCAGCCTGAACTCTGGATATTGTGTGGAAGCAGTAAAAATCCAGGGTCAGCTGTGTATGAAAAGGCACACTACTTAGTGGGAAGGACTGGTCTACTAGCCAGAGGTTGTCTTGGTTATGTGGCCTTTCTCAAGCTTAAGAGCCCTGTTTCTTTATTTTTCCACTCATGTTTCTCTTAAAGTTTTCCATGACTTGTTTTACTGAAGTGTTTCATTGCTGTTATTGAACCCAGTCACCAGTTGCTGGAAGACTGACCTGACTGATGAGTCCCTGCATAGTGGGTAGTGGTCTGGACCAAAGCCTGAGGCTGTGGGTCTGTTGTTGAGGCTTTCTGTTAAGACATGGAGACAGTGGCCCTTGGAGGTCAATGCCCTGCAACTTGGGCCAACACATGCAAATAAACAAAGCACAATAAAATTAAGAAAACATTTGACAACCAATTTGACAACACATGAACAACAGTTAGACAAAATGCACCAAAAACACAACCAAATAGCTTTCTAAACAGAGGCGCAAATACTGACAGCACAATCAAACAGACACATGGTTCAAATACATGAAACACAACCAGAAACATAAAACATTTCCTAACTAGAGTAGACCTTCACCAAGGCCAATGTCAAACAACGTAGGCCAGACTGAAGGGAAGGGAAGAAGCACAGGAAATGATGTGGATCTACCAAGATCCACCATCCCTGTACCAAGTTCATCAATTTCTTACCAGTTTTTGCATAATCCTGCCAACAAATAAAGAAACAGACATTACCTCCTTGGCCTAGTGATGAAGTGAAGATGTTCATGTGTCCTAAAAGTTGAGTCTGATTCGAGTCTCAAGCATGTCGAGGAAGAGTCTCACGTCACGTCTGAAGTCACTGTGTGTGCAACTCCAGACCCATCTCTGACTCATTACAAAGCATAACCTCTTTGCCAGAGCAAATAAACATGCTAATAATAAAGAAAATAAAGCAATCTCCAGAAATGGTGTGCAATTACAGTAAAGTGCTGAAAACACAACCACATTCTTAAACATGGTGCAATTGGGTTGTATCTTCTGAATTTGCCTTTACACCTGCTAGCATGGCTGTGGACTTGTTACTGTTTTCATTAAAACTGTTCCACCTTGGGCGGCCCGGTAGTCGAGTGGTTAGGGCGCATACCATGTCGAGCGCAAGGCGCTCTTAGCAGGCAGTCACTGGTTCAACTCCTGACCGGTCCGACTCTTTCCTGCATGTCATTCCCCTCTCTCTACCCCCTTTCCTGTCAGTCTCCACTAAGCTATAATAAAGGCATAAAAAGCACAAAAAAATAATAAAAAAAAACAAAAAAAACTGCTCCACCTTAAACTCAGATGACATTAAAAAATGCTTCCACGATTATTTTTTTTATGCTTTTTTAAATAAGCTACACATCAGTGGTTGAGTGAAGACTGTTTCATTAGTCAGGTCAATTTTTATATTACATATTCTGTAAAATATGCTACATTCATTTGATTTTAGTTTTTTAATCAAAATAGCAAGAACATGTTTTCACTGTCACTGTATTTTATTGGTTTAATAACTGCTTCCTCCAGAGCTCTTGGTTATTCAACATTCATTACCATGTGAAGATACCTACTGAGCTTGAAAAACCAGACTCATACGGCCAGCAGATTTACTTTGTTGAACAGCACTCCGGCGAGTTTGCAACACCAGGCTATTTAACGTTGTAGTGCTCTCATTTATATGACATCCAGCTAGCTTGGTAACATATAAAGACGAGTGAGCAGGAGAGCGCTAAAGAGCTTTTGTTCACAGTTGGGCTTAGAGTGTGGGCATACGGCAATTTCCTTGAGGCATGGTGTAAGAATGTAAACTCGATACATGTGGAACTCACAATAGGTAATACACTGTCTGGGGAATGTAAAACTGCCCTGATTTTTTTTTTAGCAAGAAAATGCAGATACATTTACTTAATGTATCAATGTATCAGCAAACTTTCACTTTCACTGTATTTTATTAGTTTATGAACTGCTTCCTCCAGAGCTCTTAGTTAAAGAAAGACCATTTGACATTCATTACCATGTTTAGATACAGCACCCGCAGAGATCGAACAACCAGACTCATTCTGCCAGCAGATTCACTGTAAATGCTAATAAACTGTAGGTACTGTGTTTGTGTTGCAGAGCGCCCACTTAGAGGCCCATGATAGACATGTAAGCGCTGGAGAAATGTCTCGCCGTCTACCTTATAACTCCCAGTTGGAGCCATCTTTTCCCTCATGCTCTCCTCACTATATTTCAACCTAATTAATGTCAAAATGCAGTAAAAACAATTAAGGATCTGTCTTCAAAAGTTGTTGATTTTTTCTTTCCACTCTCCTCATTTCCTCTCTCATTCAGGCGAGCAGACGATCTTAATGGCTGGTAAACATCGTTTGATTGGCCTGATTGTCTCACAGGACTGTGAGTGTACTGTAGCTGAGCGGAGAGGAGAAGAAATGAGGAAGAATAGCGCACTGCTCAAAACCAAAGAGAATAACATCTGTGCTGAAAGAAGCCAGACTGCAGCTTCCTCCATGTAAACTCAGATGAAACAGTGTTTTCCAGTTTCACAATTAGATGTTGTTTCACTGCCACATTTCACTCACTGAGGAGGGGCTGCTTCCAGCGTCGTCGGGAGATAATGATGATTTACATGCATACAAACAATTTTATGTTGTGGTAGTTGTCAGGGAACAATTTATATATCAAGGAGGTTTCTCATAAACAACAATTTATGGAAAGATTTTTATTTTTAAGTCATAGACAGTTTAACTAATGGGACACCCAAGGGTCTCTCAACTATTGGTTGAATTAACTGAATCAATTCTTCCACAATACTTTCTTTCAATGTCTTACAGTCTTCATCCCAAGACTTTTATTTCCCTAATTCTTTAGACCTTTTCTTGAGCTACAGAATCACTTTGGTGGTATATCACCCCTTAATTTCCAGATCTATTATTGGGCGGTAAGCACATGTCCTGTGTTGTATTGCTTTGACCTAGCTTAGCACTTAGCTTCCACTTGTGTACAACACTCTTATCTGCCGATTCATCAGTGAATACAGTGAGCATGTTGTATTAATACTAACATAACATCAGACTTATAGCTGAGTTTGTGCTGATTATATGACTTCATGCATGTAGGTCAGGACAATTTAAATAAAAGGTGTTAAATACACACTGACAAACTGAATGTATAGATAAAGGCAAGAATTTACCAAAATGAAACTGGAACCCAGATGGTTAATGCAGTATACTTTGCCACTAAAGTTGGGAAGCAGTTTGATAATAATAATAATAATAATAATAACTACTATTTTGCTATTATCAGTGTTTTATTTTATTTCATTTTTGCTGTTTGGCTAGTTTGGCAACAGCCTGGCAGACAACATGTACCTGGAAAATTAATATACACAGTATGGAAAATTTAATTTGGGTATGAAATGGCAAAATTCAGGTGCTATTTTACTTATAATAATACATTTTTCTTATATATATTTTTTTTTCACACCTCAGTTTGACACTGTATTCATTATCATATTGGTTATTTAAAAGCATGATTTTACACATTCTTCTTTTTTTAATTAAGTAGTAGTTAGCTTGTGATATGGTTTCACTGCCTCAAGGAACATGAACAATTTATCTCCTTTGGTCTTTCTTAAGGGGAGGTTCTTTTTTGGTGTAAAATCTCAAGCTTCTTTACATCTGTGAAAGTTTGATACTTACAGTTTTCAAGAGCAATCATTGGCGCCTAATTAAGAAGGAATAATGAATGTCACTGATTAGACTAAATGACACCTTCCACAGAAATTGAAATTACTGGTAAGAAAGAGTCGGAGCAGTGTGAAACACGTTTTTGAGTTGGAATTACAACTCGTAATGAGATAATATGATTGTAAGATAACCACTGCCTGTGATCGCCTTTAGCAAATTTAGGATTTTATAAGGAAACTGCTGCTGCAGAAAGTGGCCTCAGACTTATCAACCCCACTGTATCTCACTGTTGATGTTATTGCTTCTTGTATTATCTGGACTTTGGTTTAGATAAGCATTTATATAAATCATTTATATGACACAAAATAACAAAATAAGTAAATTATTAATTAAAAAATAAACACACCACCCTTTACTGTATGATTTGCATCACATAAAGAGGAACACAAATGAGAAATAAAAATTAAACAACCAAACCACCACTGAAACTACACTATACTGTGGTCCTTTATTAATTGAACTGATGTATGTACATGAAAAAAAGTAGGTATTGATGTTTCTCATCAAGATCAGAATGATAATACAAAGCTAATGTGGCACTAAAACATGATGTCTCAGCCAAAGGATTTACCCAATTTAAAGTCAGAGACGTAGACAAACATGGCTCGACGGTTATGTGCTTAATGTTTCAACTTCATACTAAATGTGTGATTGACATATGAGTTATTACTGATTCATATTGTAGGGGCTGCTACTTCAAATGTGTCTCATTATTCAGAACTTATTTAAAGATTAATTACATTACTTTTTACCAATCAACATACATAATTAGTTTCATTACTCACCACACCACCTTCTGTTGAGCTGGACAGATACTGCAGTTTTTTTAATCACTCTTGTACATTGAGTTAGTGATTATCTCACCAGCTGCAGCAGTTGACCCAATCACTTTAAACATCTCCAAGCCCCCGCAAACAAACAGTTTGCAAAGAAGCAAAGATTACAGATCACTGTGACTTTACCTTGAAGCAACCTCAAACCCTGCACTCCATACTAACATGTCTCGGACCAGTTTACTGCACATACTGGGGCAAACTGGTCAACCCTGCTATCCATCTCTTGGTAAAACGGAAATTCCCAAAATGGTAAAGTAGCAGAGCATTGATGGGAATAGTCATGGTAGCACTGGATTTCAAGTGGTAATACCTTACACTATTCATTGTAATGTAACTACATTATTGTAAGATATCATTCAGTAATTGAGCTAAAACTGATAGAAAAGAGTAAAATACCTACAACCAGTGCAACATGTGATGCTGAAATCTGATTCTCACTTTCATTGTTTCAATCCATCAAAGACAGACAGGAAAAAAAACAAACATCTGAATTGATTTTTTTTTTTTAGAGTGGATTGCCATGTACACAGTCTCAAGCAGAGTATTTGCTTTGTGGGGAGACATGGGAGAAGCATCTTCCAAAAGGACTCTCCCCCTGAAAATATGATTAATGAGCTGACAGCCATCAACCTTCACAGTCCTCACTGCTTTCATCCAAGGCCAATAAATGTGCTTTCAGCAGCAAAATGTAAAGTCTTACAAACGGTGACACTTCTCAGTGTAAATCCAAAAAGAAATTCCAGCAACTGTCTTCTGTGTGCGCATGTATTTTTGTAATATCAAAGGGAACCACCCTCAGGCAAAATATGCAAAGCAATATGCTTTGCAAACACGAATGCTAATAAAACAATTTGAGAGGTTTTAATTGCATTGGCTCAAGATTTCTATAGTTAAGTGTGAGAAATTTGACATAAGACACAATTACGTAAGATGAACTATTTTAAGCAATCTGAATGCATGAGGCTGAGATCCAGTGCTGCGTCATAAATGACACATCATGAGCTGTTAACAAGTTTGGTTTCAACCATTACTTAGTTGGCCTTGTCTGGTGTTTATGTTCTGAGATTGGAGTTAAATGCTTTAAAGGTTATATGTGAGATTTTAAACAATAATAAAGCAGCACAAGAGGACAAAGTCACATTCCCTCTGAGGGTGTTGCAATCCTAGCTTTTTTGTTATGTGTCCACATTAGAGAGCGTCAGTCCTTCTTTTTGTACAGTTGGCTCTCCCTATATCAATAAATACACAGGGACTGCCCACATGCAATACAGCACAGTGCACTACGCAGCTTTAAGATGAAAGTGGCCAGTAGACCATCAAAACATCCAAAAGGTTTTTAAAGTTAAACCACCATTGTCATTCGTGTCAATGCTGCTCTGGCTTTACTGTGATGGAGAGCCCTACCAGCTGCTAAACAGGACTCAGAGCTGGCTTTTCTTCCCCTCAATGTGTAAGTGACTTGTTGGTTGCATAGTGTTATATGTCTGCTTTCATTAGTGACTGGCTACAGTAGGCATGCTAACATTAGCTAACTCCTGTTACAGATATAATGAATTTGTTAGGCAAATATTGCTATTGCTAGTTGGCTTAATGTCAGCATTCATGCGGAGCATATCATGGCAATGCTAGTGTGGCCAAATAGTTGTGGCTGGATTGTCTTTTTTTGTTGGCTCTATTTGCAGGGTAACTTCATTCAGTTGTGCATCTCGTTGTGTGTGTAGTGCCCACTTTCACTAGGCCTTGTAACACCTTGCTGAGAACAAGAAAGGAGGCGGGAGGCTGAAGGGAGGGGAGAGGCGTGGCCAAAGAAGCATTTGTTTTGGTGTGAGTGGCAGTGAATATCATATATAGAACCTTTAAAACAGGGTCTTAAAATGGTGTGGACTCTGAAGAAGTCCAAGAGAAAATTTAATATGACTGGCAACACAAGGTTATTTTGTGAACTGGAATAAAAATAAACTCCTGACATGAACTGAAATTCAACTGCGAGAATATCCTGCTCCTCTTATGATAAATATGCAGACTGAATTATCAGCGACAGTGTCTGTCTTTTATAAGACCATAGTTTAACACTGCTCATACAAAATGCAAAGACTGCTCCATATCTGGAGAGCCGTGTGTATACATTACCTAGTCATCTGAGTCATGGCTGACAGTGTAAACTACCTGAAAGACTCACTTTACTACAGTGAAACCAACTGAGATCTCACTGTGACTTCATTAAGCACATTACACACAATGAGCTGTACGCTACCAGTCCCGCAGCACATATCTGGTTCACATGTGAATTTACAAGTTCATGCCCTTGTACTGATGTTGCCCAATGTGTCATTAATCAGTGTTGAGTAGGAGTAGATGTTGTGCCCTCAAAAAAGGGAAATAGTGAGGAGAGATGGATGAAGAAACCAACACGCTGCTCTCACTTTCACTCGTCTGTATTGAGTTTCAATTACATATGGGTCAACCAAATTCACACATTTTCTCTGCATGAATACACTCAGTCTCCGCACCAGTTATTCTTCTTTTCTTTTCTAACTGATGTAAATTATATTTTCACCAGTGCACAACACAGTTCATCTGAAACTCTTTAACAAAATAAAAGTCCAAAATTCACCTCTTTCTCTCACAAAGAACAACAATGATACAATTAAAAATAACATGTGTTGCTAAGTTTATAGTGCTTTGTGTATGGTGACTACCTTAAAGAGGGGAAATAGGGAGGGGAGATCCAAACCAAACCAAGAACAAACCAACATGCTCTACTCTCACCTTCAATCGTCCGTACTGAGTGAGGGCTACTGGACCGCTAAGCCATTACCAATGGATCAACACACAATCAACCCAGACAAAAACCCTGTATTACCTATTTCTACTCTTTACATTCTGACTGCATATCACAGTAACGACCTTGGCAACATAGTCAAGATAACAATGAAATTATGTTATGGAATATAAAGAATAGAATTACATAAAAGAATGAAATGAAATTATTTTAAATTACTTATCCACCACATAGGCAGAAGAGGTGTTATAATTACAGGCATGGAGCACGGGGAAAACAACACCTCTGCTCTGGAAAGAGTGTTGGCTTCACATACACACTGTAGATCTGTGAAAAATCACAGTATGTATGCATCAAACCTCTGATCTATACCATCCCATCCCTTTGCTAAAACTTCACATATGTGAGAAGCAAATGCAGTTCATGATACTTATCACACTGGAAAACTTGCTAGGGGAATATTCATGAAAGTAGAAGTGAGAAATTTAACCGATAAGAAATAACCTTTGAAGAAGATAAAGCTTCATTTGACAAGGTTATGATATAATCCCGTTTTAAAGGGTTGCCTCACTTAAATGACAAAAGAGCTTTTATTCTGGTGGTATCTGGCTATGCTCATCGTTAACAATGCACATTATAGTCCAAGTTATGAGATCTGTCTGAGACTTCTGCCTGCACAATAACTTAGAGGTGAATGGAAATCTGCTTGTGGTGCTTATGTTCATTGCTTGGAGTATAACAAAAAATAATGTGTAAAAATAACTAACATTTGTTTAACTAAATACATAAACCAGACTTCAGAAAAAAAAATCTAATTCATAGTAAATGATCATGATAATGGGTTCCATGTCCCATCCCTCCACCAAGTTTGCTGCAAATCACTTCAGTCCTTTTTGCATAATGCCGCTGACAAACTAACAAACTCGGGTGAAAACACAACCTCCTTGGCTGAGGTAGTAAAGAGATGGAGGTATCGAGTGGTTGTATGAGGCCGTCATCTTCCTCACGTCTTCTCCGACCACATGCTTACCATTTATGTGTTTTTATTATCATCATCATTTCAACTGTGAGCCAGCAGTGAACTGTTGCTGACTTGCTTTACACCATTGACAATTTAAAAAAAAAAAAGAACTGTCTGTTCTTTTCTGGATTTTAACTTTTTTTTTTTTTCCTGAAATTTTCAAAGTGCTTGAAATGGTTGTGCATTCAGCAGCAGTAACTGTGCAAACAACAGACAGGAGCAGAGCAGCAGAGTGGGTTCAGCCTGAGCGGTAGACAGAAGACAACAGGAGGCTGGTTTGAGTTTATTTAGTAGGATAATGTTATATACATTTTTTTCTGTTGTTGTTTGAGCAGAAATACTAACATGCTAATTAAAGTCTGTGTGATCAAGTCAGATCTACAGAATTTTACAGAAAGATCCAGTCACCAATAACTACTGTTTAATGTGCCGGTTGTTCCATTTCTTGTATCGTTGCAAAGTGTGACATTGGCTGTATGTGATGGCTCCAGATGGGTCTTGGTGGGCCAGTCAAAAGTCCTGGGCTTATTTTTATCCCCACTCCGTACCTGATTGCAATAATAAGTATTGATGAAAACTATCTTTATGACTAGACTGTACTATGTACAGGTTTATTTTATTTCATTGGTAATTTCAGTCACCTGACCTTGTAAAGATCCCCTATTTTACACTATTCTGGTATTTTAAGTTTTATCATCCATAAGAAGATATATCTGTGGCTTTAACTAAAAACCATCTCAATGTAGTTTTAAATCTCCTCTCTCAGGCTTCTCCCTGGCGCCCTAGAAACAACAGGTCAGTGAGCCAACCAGGCTCAGAGCCTCTCTTCTGATTGGCTCTGAGCCTCTCTACTGATTGTCTGTCTTCTGAGTGATCAGATAAAATACATAAGATGACACTCAGAGAAACCAAATCCTGCAAGGCTGGATAGTGGGTCCAGGTGAGCGGGGCTTACAGCATGACTGAGGGCAGTTACTACTTTGTTGTGACATCACAAAGTTACAGAAGTCCTAAGTGCTCATTTGAAGGCTCGGTTTTTGAATATGGGCTATGTGCATTTTGTCCGCGTTTTGTGCACTTTGGCACTTTTATAACCAAAAAAGACATGGAAATCCCATTTATACTATGTGGATCCTTTAAAGCAAAAGTCTACTCATTGCTACTCAATGAGCAACTGGGCTGATCGCCACACACATTGCTACCTCTGTGTTTTGGCTACTTCTCTTTCATGACTCCTGCTCCCTGCCCCTGTATGACAGCTGTAAATCCACCAAAAGTACCCCGCCATCGGTGTGTGCTGCTGGGGCAACTGCAGCTCCTTGGCAGATCTTTGCTCCAGAGAGTGTTGATTGCCCATAATCTGTCACACCAAGCTCGGATGTCAGCTACCAGTTTGGCTCTCACTTTCGCCCCCCTGCCAGCCCACCCCCCCCTCCCAGAGGCACACATGAAGGCTCTCCTATGCTTCTTTGGCTTTCTCTCTCCCTTCTCTGTCTGTTCTTCACAGCCTGTTTATTCAGAGCTCCTTGGCAACACATTCACAGCTTCACAGCTCTCTACTTCCAGCACTCTCTGTTGGACAAGCAGCCCATCCCTGCTGCCCACCTCTGCATGAGACATGTTTCTGATGCACACACACTCACCATCTTACCTGCAACTGAACTCCCACCACCTCCGTTTGCCCTCTTCAGCTGCACTTTTTTACTGATCACATTTTAATGCACTGGCGAACGTTATTTACATCCAGGTAAAACTACAGATGTATAGTCCAGACCATAAATACTGAGACAGTTACATCTCTTTTGTGCTACAAAGTGAAATAAAATAATGGATACAGCATTAAAATGCCAAGTCCCAGCTTTAATTAGATAAGGTTACATCAGTATTCAAAGAACCCTGTGGGAGATATAACCCTTTGAACACATAGTGCCCAAACTGCAAGGGTTCAAAAGTAATTAGATTCTTGGCTACCAAATATTTCTTGGACAGAGTTAGTTCAGACATGAAAGTTGCCATTTAGATCTGTCAGTGTGACAATTAAAGAGGTGGCCAGTGTTTTTCCATATAGATGTAAACCTACTCAAATTCAAACTGAGACTTGGCACTTTAATGTAATACCCATCGTTTTATTTGACACTGAGGATCAGAGGATGAAGAACAAAAGATGTGTAACTGTCCAAACACCTCTGCTCTGCGCTGTAGGTTGTGGAAGCTTCTTGATCAGTGCAGTGAAAACCATTGTTGTGCACAGGTAGGGGCAATTTGGTAATTGGCATATAATATTAATGATTATCAGTGATAATCACCAATATATATATAGATGTTTACACCACCCTGTCACCAGGGACCAATGACCACATTGATGGCTCAAAACACAGTCTCAGAAGGTTGGCTGAAGGGTAAATTCGAAGAGTGACTGTTGTGAATCCAGCTGTTATCACAAATATAGTCACAATAATCACAGACGACTGGTTAAATTATAACAGGATTTATTAATAAGAGTAATAATTATTCAAAATAACATTACTTGATATTAAACCGATTATAACTCAACTACAACTAAAACAAACATTGGTTACTAACTAGATGATTACAGGCAAAACACGTATGTACAACCGTGTGTGTGTGTGTGTGTGTGTGTGTGTGTGTGTGTGTGGATGGTGACGAAGTCACGTGAGTGACGTGTCAGTAGGGGCCAAGATGGCGGCAGAGTGAGGTACTCGCTAGAGCCAAGATGGCGGCTGGCCGCAGAGCGTGAATGGCGTGAACACGAGAACAGTGGGCGGGGCCTTGAGCCTTACGTGTATGACGCGATCACACTCTCGGGCCTGAATGAGAGAGAGATGTAGATGAGGTGATTGGGAGAAGAGAGGGAGAATAGAGGTGAGAGAGGAAAGAGTCCACAAGAGATCGTCACCACAGTTAATAATCACCACAATATCACTACACAATAACGGAGCCAGAGAACCGAGCTCGTCTGGTCGGATATTGGTCCTTTAACTAGTGATATTTGGCTTATTAAGCTGATCACAGTGACCGATCTAAACAACAGGATCTGCAGCACTTATAAGTTAAATTACTACACTAACTGTGTCTCTGCCCAGACATCAGCCTCTTACTGTGAGCGGCTCCGGTCCTCCGGAGTTAGAACAGAAAGTCTCTGGGTCTCCACAGCTCGGTCCTCGGCCGGGAGCTCGGCGGGTCGTGTCTCGCTCTCCTGCCGATGACAGTGAGGAGTTTGCGGCAGCGGGAAGATCACAGGTGAGGGACGGTGAACTTTGTTTGTCTTTAACAAAGTCGGCGCTCGTCCTCACAGGACGTGAAATCAGCTGATTGCACAGCGATCTACGTCGGATCCGAGAAGAAATAGTTCTTCTGACCCATTACATCTCTTAATGCAGTAGTGGGCAACCACTAAAAAACCAAAAACAAAACATGGAAAACACTGAATAATCAAGCAATTAAAAAACGACTATGTACACTGAATGAGGTACAGTAGGTTCCTGCACTGAATGTGCAGGAGCAACATAATTTTGCTACTGTAAGCAGCATAAACATTTGGGCCAGCCAATGGCTTCACAGGTTTTTGAATTAAATTTTGGAATAATAATGTCTTTAAAGAGCCACTTCAGTGTTTTTGTGAGTTTTAGCTCCTTAACTTAACTAAGTAATGTATAGTTTACAGTTTTGCTGACTATCTTTTTCTTGCACCAGGTTATATAACTGACCTCCTAACCCCCTACTGTCCTCAAAGACTGCTCAGATCCACCAACTGGGGTCTTCTACCATAGCTGTTCCAGAGTCTAGGTCAATAACTAAGGGTGCTGTGCAGAGCAGAAAGCTGTGCAACTCAGCCTTAGGCCAGATTACACAGTGTCTGTATTAAATCATCATCTTAGAGTCTTATTTTTGAGACCCTTCCATAGATAGGCAACGGTCTCAGTCATTTCACCAAATGTCTTAAAGCAGCAAGTCCATTACATTCAAGTCAGTTGTCCTCCAGTGGTTGTGGGCATTATTGTTTTTATCCATCTGCAGCAAAGAAGGAAATACTGGGACATGTGTTGTAACATGTCAGACTTTGGCCCGAGGGGATCACTGTTCACTTCCTGTTTGCTAGTGACAGTCCAGGGGCATAATTTTCACATTAAGGTGCATGTCCCCTTTATTTTTCAAAATCAAAATTATGTTCCCTCACTTTTATATTTTTGGGTTGATTCCCTCACTAAAACTGATTTCCAAAAAAGATTTCCCAGCCACCATAGGCCCAATAAAAATGTTGCTACAACTGTCTGAGTCACTTGCAGTTATTACTGTGCCTCAGGTCCTGTCTAAGGCGGAAAGTGGTCACATACTATATGTGTTTTTTTGTCTTAGTGCTATTTTAACAGAATTACTTGTCTTAGTTCTTCTTCATTCCTCTTTGTGTTAAATTGTTTTATTGTGATTTCACATTTTCTACCACTGTTGAAACAGTTTTTTTTTTCTTCATGGCTCATTAAATAACAGCAAGAATGAATATCAGGCCTCTTACATCTGGTCAGTGTGTTATATCTTTCTGCCTCATTCACAGACAAGTAAATATACAGTACGTTATTCTAACCACTTATTACTTATGTTTAGGGTCAATTAGACTCCAGAGGGTTTTATGAAGAGAAATCCTGCATAAACATATTAAAAACACAATTTATTTTTCTAACTCCGCTGAACGTTATCTAGTTTTTAGTTTTAGTTTTTTAAAATTTGGTTGATTTCGATTTGTTAATTTATTGAGTTGCTGAGTTATTTGAGCTTACAATTTTATTTCAGTGTAATTAAAACAGGCTGTTGTGTAAACCTTTGTCTTGTTTATTTGTGTTAAATTTGGTCATTTATGTAACTCCTCTGGTGGTTATTTGAAATTGAAAACCCATTTCAACAGAACTTGGCCTGTTGTATAAACTAAATCTCAATTCATTTTCTCAGTTAGAGGAGTCAGGTCTTCAGTTATCGTGTCACAGCCGCTTTGTGCCAGTTTCAGTACAAAGACAAAATGCAGAGGTGCCCCCAGTGAATTTATGGCATCAGTATCTTCAGTATCTTCATCATGTATTCATTACCTGTATTAAACACACACAAGTTTCCATCATGTCTGTTTTCTTCAAAAAAAAAAAAAAAATTGAGTTTTATATCTCAAAAAGTGCATACTGGGAAGTATTAATATGTTAGTTTTGCTTCTTTTAAACTCCATTTAATCAGTTGAGTGACCTTTCAGCAGGTCACTCATTCAACTCATCTTTCAGGTCAAAGGTCATAAGTGAAGAAGCCTCTTGGATGAGAGGTGAAAGGTCTTCAAGTATCTATGACCAACTGCCCTCGCTTGAACTGGTCTTAGATAACCCTGACCTGGATGACTGAGGATCTTCAGGCAAGTCAGAAGAGACCTCAAGTTAGAGCAACTCATGTTTATAAGTTCAAAAGTCTGAGAATTAAAACTAGAAATGTAAAGTTGAATGAACTTGAAATGAAAAAGCTGTATTACATTAAGTTAATACATTTGCTAATTTCATGCATCAAATCATTCATCACATTTGTAACATATTATGATTAAAAAAAAAAAAAAAAAAAAAGATCTCGCAAAAGTTTTTCATTTAAGTCAATTTACTTCCAGGTCAGGTAGGGATCATGGAAATAACAACAATGGAATACACACACACACACACAGACACACACACACACAGACACACACACACACACACACAGCAGTTCATAGAGTTTTATTCTGAGATTGGCCTCAAACATAAAGACATTAAGTCTTTAATCAGTGCTTGTGTTGTAGGCATGGTTTTCACGAAAGCGAGAGACATCTGAAGAGAGTACTTAGTGCAAGGGGCCACTGTCATCACAAAGCTTTCTCACCTGGCAGACTTGATTGAATTCATTAACAACCAACTGGTCTGGGAGGCTTCACAGGTACTGCTGGATGTACACTAAATGTAGAAGACATGGGCCACATGTGAGCAGCGCACAGACTGAAAAGTGGCAGGTGGTGGGACGGCTTATCCGGATCCCCTCAGCAGAACATCCTGGCCTCTAGCGGAACGCCACATGTATTTCACCAGCACATGCTGTTTCTGGTGCCGCTTGACTTATCATCGGCCACTGTCAGACTGTCACATTATGTCATATATGCATATGAAAGTTTGTCTTGTCTGCTCTGTGGGTGGGATATGTGCGACACTTTTGAAATGTGTGTAGCTGCTGTCATCTAGCAACATTTTTTTCATAAAAACCTGAGGTTTAAAGGTTCTTGTTTTTTTTGACAGTTGTACCATTGTGCAGGTGAAACCCAATACTTAAATTTAAAAATGTAATCCTCTGCCTCTCTGTTGGTGTTGTTCGCTGCCATAATATTTTCATTACCAGCATGCAATGAATCTTGGGATAGACTGGGCCATGAAGGCTCCCCAGGAGAACAAGGCTGTATATGAAGGAGCCTTCGAAATGGGACAGCCTAGCCGCGCAGCTGCGATGAAATCGGTCTTCAGGTTTGCAGCGTCTGAAGGATGCGGCCCCTGAATTGGAACACAGCTTATGAGCATCTGTTTAGTAGATGAATAATTCCAGTGAAAACTGTTAATGAAAGCTGTCTTTATGACTAGTCTGTTTGACTGCCACAGTGATTGTAGTGTTTATGTTTCTGGCTTTTGGAGAAAGCAGCAGTTCTAGAGACTGTAACTTGTACTTGGCCAAAGATCATGATCCTCTGCAGTTGTTCCTCTAAAGTGTATGAAATATTTTATATAGAAACCTGAACATGCTACATTTGTACTGCACTGATTCACACTCTCTGACTTAGGAAAGGCCTGAATTTCAATTATGTCTGCTTTTTTCTGCATTGTGCTGAATTGTGTTACAATTTTCTTCCAGAAATTAATTAAAAATGAAAAGAGCAAAGTGCTTTAGTCAGTGAGTGCTCAGCTTCTCAGCAGTGCCACTTCTAATTGTGTCCAAATTCTTTTGAGTGTCCTTGAGATGGCTGACTCACATTCAAATGACTCGACTTGAATTGGAAGGAAACAAATTTATGTTAAGAGATAAAATTGGGGAGACACACACACACTCACACACATCTGGGTGAGGCTGCAAAACAAGACATTGACCCCAAGCCAAATTAAAACTGGAAAAGCTTCAGACAACCATGTAGAAATTTTGAGAGGCCATGGTCAAAGCCCAAATTTCCTATTGAGAATTTGTGGAAAGACTTGAAGATAACTTTTCACAAACACCCCCCAGTCCAACTTGATCCAGCATGAAAGAATCTGTGAGGGAAGAAAATCTGAACCAGCTGCCAAAGATCCCTCTATAATGTAATGAGTGAGGGGAGTGGATTTTGTAAAATGAGATATTTCTGGATTTCAATTTCCATGAATTAAAAACAAGGCCTGTAGTTTCACATTGGAATTCCATATAGATTCCCCTGAATAAATCAATATCTGACATTAATTTATTTTACATTAAGCTGGAACACCAGAAATAAAAACCTGCAGACTGTGGATACCCACGGCTCCCCAGGGACAGAACAATATAGATCTGCACTAAGTGCAAAGGCATAAATCAATGATCAATCAAAAAGCACAGAACTGCATGACACTGTAGCATTATTAGTAGACGGACTCCAGAGGAGATGCCACGTTTTAATTTATTATACAGGAGGAGTCTGGATTTATGTCACCTCTGACACTGGCAATAACCACAGTAGATAATTAATCCTGTAAGGTTGAATAGTGACATAAATACATGTGTTAGGTGATGTTATTTAAATGTAGTCTGTGGAGCTGTACTGTTCCATAATGATGAGAAAGAAACTCGTTGGATTTTCTTTTCCTTTTTTTACCTGAAGGGGTCTGCCTTGGACGTGCTGGATAACTGAGTTAGCTTGAGTTGATTATTCATGATTTGATCTGTATTATTTCATTGGTTCTTAAAATCTGATGTTAAATTTGACCTGCTAGTGTTGGCATAGCAACAAGATCTTAAAAGACCATCTTACCATCCACAGACCATCGTCAGATACACATGAATCCTTTTATTAGATTTACTACTACTTTAGAAAAAAAAGGTTATTGAGAAACATTTGCAATCTGTTGGTGTCATTATCACAATTTGCTCTCACAATGAAGACTTCAATACCTATGTTTGATAAAATTCACAACAAAAACCCTTAAAAAGAACTAAACCTAATAAGAGACAGACATGAACTCAAATCAGACTTTCTGATGGTTAAAAGAAAGATGGAACCACAAATCATGGTGTGCAACTATAATATAATAATAGCATGCTAAAATTTGTTGCATCAAATGTACAGACTGTATTTACTTGGACTTCCTCAGCTGAAGTGTTTCATTGACTGCATTGACATTAAATCTGCTCAATCATTCGCAAAACCACCAATAACTCCTTCAACCTGAACAACTCTATAGGTCATCTTTCCCTTACTACCGATACAACCCATAGGAGTATCTGATGTACCGGAGCTTGTTGTCATGGTTACAATTCTAAATACGTGGTTAAAGTTGTGGAAAAGTCATGGATAAAGCAAACAACTGGTTTCAAACGGGTAATGACCAGCAGTCTTGTTCTATGTTTTTCTGACCAATCCATCCTCCCCCTCCCTCCTCCTTTAATGAATGAATGACATTTATCACTTTATAAACGACATCACCTGACTTCCTCCTTTGCTCCCATCATAATAACTGGCTGCTGGAGGTCACCTAACAACAAAACCTAACTGTGGGTTGTAATAAGGTGCTGCACAGATGACAGTCTTGTGTAACATCAACTGAAGTGTGGAAACAGTGGAAGTGTGGCCATGGTTTCAGCTCTGTACTGGTGAATAAGTGATAGCATTCATACACTTTACATTACATTTTTGATATTTTGAAGTACAATCCCTGCAGCAAAAATACAAAAAAAAATGAGCCATTCTTCAACATGTTTGTACACTATTATGTTTTATTTCATGAACTTAAATAAAAAAAAAAAAACAGTTATTAAATAAAAGACTAGTTGTACCATGTGCAAGGGTTTTTTCACTCTTCTATTTGTAAACCACTCAGAACTTCATTAACTTGTCAGGCCTTGACTCACTCTCTAGTTCTTGTAAGGCAGGTCAAGAGGTCTTATTAGAAATTATCAGCTGATTGTCTGATTCTTCAAACCCTGTGGTAACACTCAACAACCATGGGCTCCACTACACAACTGGGGATCCGCAAATGAAGCTAATTTATACCTACAAAGTAGCCGAGGCTGTAACCTGTTTTCATAAGATATCAAAGCATCTCTTAAAATTCTTGCTGTCCTAAGTATTGGTAAGCAATGGTAGTTAAGGGGAACTGTGGTAGTTGAGAAAAGACGTGGAAGACCAAGAAAACTTTCAGATAAAACTGCCATATCATCTTCATATGACAGAGGAGCTGCTGGGAGGGTCAGCTAACATATCAGTGGTGGTTCACTCTTCCACCATCAGTTCACCTGCAACCTCGTCACAAAGACCACCATCTTCAAACAAGTGCTGTGGACAGATGAAGTTAAAACTGAGCTCTTTGGAGACAATCACCAAAAGTGTGTTTGAAAAAACAAAGGTGATGGAAACAACACTTCCTTTCCTTCTGCCAATATGGCGATATGCTTTAAAACTGCTCTTCAGAAACCTTCAGAAACACATAACACAATTACCGGATTTTTATTTTTTTTGTATAAGTTGATGAAAGAAAAAGCAACAGAGCATTAATATTTGAAGAAAGGCTCATTTTTTATGTCTGTTTGCTGCAGGGCTGGATTTTCATCTTTTCACTTCAAAAATCAACTAAATATGGAATTTGCCCAGGGGTGGGAAACTTTTGTATACAACTGGTTGGTATATGTACAATACACTCACACACTTACACACACACACACATTGTATGTGTATGTGTGTTAGAGGATAGCTGATATGGAGACAGACGTTTTAACCTCATGAAACTGCTGAAACAAAATATGTCTACATCTCAAAATTACATCATCCTTGTTTTCATCAGTTTCATCTCACCTTGAATAACTGTGTTAAGCCCTGGCAGACTCCTCCTGTGTTGATCCTGTTTATGAAACTGCAGTGTCTGGTCAAATCACAGCAGAGAGGCAAGCGCTCTGCTCACAGCCTCAGAAGATGGAGGTGATCCTTCCGTTCCTGCAGCTGCAGAGGGATACTTAGCTCAAAACCTAGAGAAATGAATGTTGTGGCGAGCTGCTGGCAGTGACTGATGTTGTTGTTCCACCTGGAGACAGGTGCACAGTCAAGGGCAGGGATCTGAGTGTATTTATATGATATCTGTGAGCGGATGGCACCTCGAAGGTTGAAGGAGGCGCTGACCCAGAATGACACCTGTTTTTCATCAGACAGAAAAAGCCTCTTCCAAGTGGTGCAACACCTTCATTTAAAAATTTATTTCATCCAATCAGGTGACTCATGTCAACACAGTTTACATTCAACATGACAAGATTGCTTTTTGAAGGCCCACACAGTGCTAGTGTTTTTGTGCAGATGCTGTTGAAAGTTTAGCTTTGTTATTTTTATATTTTTGTGCAAGAAAAAGCTTCAAAGGGTTTCACAAAACTTGAAAATTGCAATGTTCTCACCTTATTTTACCATCACCAATTTTGCCCTTTTGTTTTCGAAAGCCTGATAAAAACAGCTCACAGAGATAAACACATTTCCTGAATGTAATCCATCACTTTAAATAATGGATTCCTCTTTACATGGATTTCTCTGTTACACAGCTAATTCTTGCAATTGATAGGAATAAATATATAATAAATACAGTATTGCATTGTACTGTTGGCAGGGAGGAGGAAAAATACATCTACAAATGTATTTTGTGTTGATCCAGCTCACATTAAAATTTGGCTCAGATGAGTCTGTTACAGCTCCAATGACTGTGTATCAAGTCTGTTAGGAGAAACTCCTAGTTGTCTAATGTAATGTCAGGTTAATGTTTGTTAGTACAGTCTATACTGTATCTCTTGAAGCGCTTCTTAATAGGTTTTTAAAAACAACGAGCGTCTACGCATCCGGAGGGAACAGTAAGAGGAATAAGTTGTGAAAGTGACAAATACATCAGGAGGTCTATTGTCTTCATGGCAACACAGAAAAAACAACCCATTGTTATTATCTTCTAAAGCGGGATGAGGCAGGTTTTACAGACCGACACCCTGAAGCCGGTCAAATCCTCTACCCATGACAGTGACCGCTGATTTTTATTGAAAACAAACCAAAACAATGTTAATGTTAATGCACATTCTGGACTGTCTCTTTCTTTCTGTCCTCGGTTGTGTGTGAAGGACCTGCGTGACCACCCGCTGTCTCGAACATTTGAGAGCAATGAAACAGCAAAGATAAGATCATGTGTATGCATAAGTGATGGAAGGAGATGATAGCTCTGTGGCTGAATGCACACTCTCCAGGCTGACTTTAGCTACAAGGATCTGAGGATCTCAGCAGTCTTGCAGGCCTCTGACCTGGTCCCTCCCCTCTAGCTATGGCCTTGACCTGTCTTTCCATTTAGCCAGCTGTGCCCACACACACACACACACACACACACACACACACACACACTCAGAATTATGCCCATAGTGTTTCTAGTACTACTTCAGACAGCCAGTAAACACATGATCATATTCTTGTTTTCTTCACAAATAAAGTCCTCACTGACCTCTGCCACGTGAAGCCAAATAATCCATTCACAAAAATAGATACATCAGATTTGATAGGCTGTTATGAATGAATGAATATTTGTGTGTCAGAGTAAAGGCCTGCGATTATGCAGAGTTGTATTTGGCATACACCGAGAACATTGGCTGCATGGCATGGTGCGTGCATTGCATGGCGTGTGCATGGCAACTGCAGAACGCCTTGGTTTTCATTTCAGCGCCCAGGTTAATGGGTTAGCGTAGACACTGCCTGCATGTCTCGCCTATTTTTCACGCTTGCATCTCCCAGCAAAAATAGACAAAGACCTGTTGATAGTCATATTGACATACCAGCAACGTTACATAAAACTGACGCCTTTCACTATAGTTGTCCATGTTTAGAATCTCAATTTGACGCAGACATTAAATATATGCAAATTTACTTTTTAACCAGTGTAGCGGCAGCATGTGGAGACAGTGGCATTTAGTGACATTTTCTGTCAGAAATAAAGAAATTAATTTATAATGAGAAGAAATCCAACATTTAGGCAACCTGCAAACTCTATGTGGAAAAATAGAGCTAGCAGTAGAAGCAATGCAGCAGACATGCAGCCGGTGTGAACACTTGCGTGCTCGACTGTAGCAGTTCAGCAATGGCAGCCACCACAAACATGCAACGCAGCGCAGGCAGTGTGCTCCTGTACTGTGGCTTTTAACAGTTATTTATGCAGGAATCAGAAAGTTGAGATCAAGATCTGATTTTATTGTTATGGTTCCCAGGAGATGAGGAAGGTTCAGTATGCATGATTGTAAATGTTTGGGAGAATTTTGTTATGAAATACAGAGGATACAAAAAAAAAAAAAAAAAAAAAAAATACAAGCACAAGGACAAAATAAAGGCAAAGACGCTGCTAAATATTTGTTCTGTTTACAGGCAGAGACATGTGAGACTTCAATGACCAAAAGCCTCAGTTTTCCTCAGAAAATTGGATTTAATCATACTGTTTGAGATTTGCACAAAGAAAGACCGGAAAGAAGGCCGTGTCAAATGCCAGTCTCTCGTTATTGTATTCCAGGCCAATGTGCTCTGTGTTGCAGTTGAAACTGAACACTGTTTGCAAAAGGAAAAACTTGAGGCTGATTTTGAGGGTGCAAAGTTAAGGTTATTTTGTATCAAGTGTTTCTTCAGTGTGAGAAAGTGTGAGAAATATGTTACTATAGCTTAGTAGACAAGATAGACAGTACATGAGCGTGTTTTTCTAGCATTAGCATGTTAAGAGCCACAGTGCATGAGAGTAACATGATAATGGACATGGAGGCAGACTGTTGGTAGTTTCACATTAATTAGCTCTAATTACAGCCATTTTTAGCTCCCCCCTCTTTTTGAACTTTAACTTGAAGACCATAGATTGATGCTTGCCGAACACTTGTGTCAGTCATTAAAGAGGTTATTTCAGAGTTCTTTCTGCCGCCAAACGTGGTTTCTTCCCAGGAGCAGGTGGTGGTGATTGTCGCTTGACAAGACCTGTGGCCATCGTTGTGTTTACAAGAGGCTACAATGTGCCCTCTGAGCAGTGCTAAGTCTTTAGGGCAGATTGGAGGCTGCAGTGAGTCTTTATCAGAAAGCTAGCTAGTTAGCATGCTAAATTTAGTAGAAGAAAAGATGTGATAAAGATAGAGTTATAAACAACTCTTGGTGTGCCATGGACTTAAGTTTGAGGCTGAACCAACTCACAACATTTCTTCCAGAATGGTGAGGAAAGCTGTTAATGCTAATGTTGGCTTTGTAGCATTACAAACGTACACTTACTTACTTACAAATAGCTCTTTTAAGGGCATTTTGAAATGATTTAGTAAAGTTTTCTATACATCTTAACCTTTCTAGTTAAGTCAATTGGGTCATTAGAGGGCAAAGCAGTGAAAAAACAAAAGTGCTGCTGATTCATGATTCATCAGTCCAGCGCCTTGCGGTGTGTACAAGCAACAACTTCACCTTTCATTACACCTGTCTGCAGATAACCGCCTCATCGAATTTATTATATACCCAAAAGACTTCTGTACCTTTGTTGTGCCATCGTATTTTTGACAAAGAAGAATTGGAGATTGTAAGAGATGAGACAGCAAAGTAATGCTGGTATTTTTAAAAATATCAACCCTCATGAGGACACTCTTACAAGACAATATTCAATATAAAAGCTACTCAAAAAGATGTGTTTTTATTACATTGGATTGTTATAAGCGATATCTATAAAAGAAAAATCACTTCTGTCCGTCCTTCCCTGCTGACTTTGGTCTGAGCAAAAGACAAAAAGTACTTTGATTCCCTCTGTACAGAAGCTATAGAGTTATTGTAATTGGAACAATGTTGGCATTCATCATGCTGTGTGACCACTGGCAGGTTTGCACTTCAGGCTCATCATGCTGTCAAATAGCTTAAAAAGCTTTCCTTTCAAGAAACCTTTGAGAAGAAGAGAAGTTTATTCAACTTTGCTTGGATGGAATAGAACTTGTAAAATTCATTTCAGAAAGAAAATAAAACAGAAACGTCCTTATTAACTTGGAAAGGACCAGCAGCAATGTAATCACATTGGTGGCTTATATGTTGTGCTAATAGGAAAGTATATTCACAAAGCCAAGAGGGTAAGGCAAGAATTTGCATTAATATCTGACTGATCTGTCACTGGAGTGCATCTGCTGCCATTCATTTAAAAACACAAAGAGCTAACATGCAGCTTGACTGACACCACAGTTACCAAACTTGCCCCACATTTTGGCTGTTCTTACAGCTTTGCTCTGATAAGGAAGTTACACTGCAATGAGCCCAGGATCTAACACATGCAGATATTGATGTCATTGTCCTGAGACTGCATGAATCCTATCAGCTCTGACAGCAGTGACACTGAATATTCCTGTTTATTAAAGGCGGAAAAAAGAGACAACTTGGGTGCTACGGTGTACACAGGTAGCACTGACAGGAATAGGAGAGGGAATGACAGGAATAGTTACCTTTTTGTTATGGAGTTTAATGTAGATCTGCAATATCAATTCATTGCCTCAAAATATATTATTTTTTATTGGATTGGATTGATTAAGCTAATTCACAGAGTGTGTTATCTTGCTCCTACTATCATACCTGTCAATTCTCTGTTTTCAAGTATTTTTTTTCTTCAGCTGCAGAAATACATCACAAAACCTGATATATGACTATATGATAAAATTCTGACTGGCACCATGAAGGGACCTTCCTCCACACTGTCCTCTCTTCACTGATGATCAGGACAGATTTCAGGCAGCAGCTCACATCTCTGCTCTCCTCTGATCAGTTCCTCCTCACCATTCCACACTCTTCAAAAGTCCAAAGATGACTGTGCCTATGGAACAGTGGAACAGTTAGCGTTCACTGTCAGGTCTGTTGTCATTTTTATATCCTTTCGTAAGAGCAGTAGTGGACAGCCTGCCAGGAGCATATACTTTATGTAAAAATGGACGTCACCTGTAGGTTTGTGAAGAGCAGTTTTGAGGCTCCACCGTCGCATTCTCGGCAGTGCCTTACTCCTGGCTAATTTAACAAACGGGCAAAGAGGTGGGGCATGTGTAGAGCTGAGACCTGGCATGCTTTTGGACTTTTGGTCGTGTCACTCAAAGCAGCCATGCCCTCAATTACACATAACTTTAAGCCTTAATAAAATTCAATTGGGTGTGTTATATAAAAATTCACCCCCTGAACAGTTGTAAGAATGAAGAGGACATTAGCTATAGAGACCAAAACCTTTTTTTATACCAGGCTGTAAACATGTTCATTTCGGCTGTAAATGTGGGCATTTTAACATGGGGGTCTATGGGAATTGACTTTGTTGGAGTCAGCCTCCAGTGGCCACTCAAAGAACTACAGTTTTGGGCACTTCAGTGTTGGCTTCATTTTTCAGCCCCAGAGCTTGCTGCTTGGTCTGGAGCATCAGGACATTTCCTGGTGGCCATGGTCATTTTTTACCTGCTGTGAACGGTCAACTTGACCAGAGATAATATAGTGAGCAGGAATGAGTAAATGGGCTACACCGCTTACCTCACCTGTGACGGCTAGCTTGCTGAACTGCTGTGGCGCTGCGCCTCCCCTATCCCTCTACAGTGAGTTTGCCTTTGATGAAGGTCATTAATAATAGAATTATTGATAACAGAAAAGTGAAGTGTAACCAGAAAACAGTCATGTGATTTGTATCTTTTTTTGTCTTGATTTTTGTTTACCTTTGTTTAGAGTTTGTCTGTTCACTTGTCAGCAGAATTACACAAAAAATGTTCAATCAATTTGCACCTCCTTGGTAGAGGGACGGGGCATGGGCCAGGGTGGAACCCATCCAGTTTGGGGGCAGATCCAGGTAAAAGGGTGAATCCAGGATTTTTTTTTTTTTTTTTATCACTTTGCTTAATATTGCAAGACATGGCATTTTTTGCCTTGGTGGAGGTATGCGTTCTACTGAATGCTATTCTAAATTTCCTATTTGTTGTTGTTTCAGTCCGCCCGTGCTTGAGACCCATGTTTTTACAAGTATATTCAAAACACTTAATTATTAATGTTAACTACATAATTGTTTTAATTTTGTTTGTTACAGTTAGTAACCATTTTATGTTAATTTAAGCACTTTGGTCAGCTCTTTGGTCAGTAAACTGAGTTGGACTGACTTGAGTATTTACACATCAAGCAGACATGGAGAAACCTTGTCAGAGCTCATTTGCATACATGTTTCTGGCCACCTGACCAGTTATATCCAGTATTTACCTTCCTTTTAGCTTTCTCCACCAACTCCTGATAAAACTATCTGGCTCTGAAATGCTCAGCTAATGCTCACCAGCTAGTCGCCAACTTTGTTTGTGCTGAACAGTGAATCACAAACTTATCAAGGCCTTTTTAATACCAAAACAGTAAAGCTGTTGGCTGCAAAACAATGGGCTGAATGATGGAAAATTCCCTGTACAGCTGAGAGGAACTGCAGAGTTTAGACTGATAATTCTCTGTGGGCTCATCACTGCAAATGACATCTCTCACATGGCATGTAATCATTTGATCCATAGTTAATATAAAAATATTTACTTGTGCGTCTTAAAAATAACCCCAAAAACAAAACAAAAAAAACTGTATTGGCTCATATTCAGAACAAATGATTGGCAACTTGAATTCACATTTAAGCAGTTTATGGACAATTTGGCAATCTCTCAATCAAATGATACATTGACTATATACCGCAAGAGTGCCTACTGTACGCTATACCTCAAATAAGGTCAGAAAACATATGAAACAGGTCAACAATGCAGCAATCAATGGCACCATACATTGTAAATTCAACTGTTTGGGGGAAAAAAAAACAAGATTAATGAATTGTAAATACTGCAATCTTTAAAATGCCCAGAGAATTATGCATTAGGAGGTTTAAAGATAATGTGGAATACATGAATATAAAGTCCCTAAACCATAAAAACAAATTACAACTTGTCACCATGACAGTGACGATGTTGTTGTTATATGCAAAAATACACCTTAAGTAAATTCCAGTATCAGTTCTGTTTTAATGGGGATTTGAAACAAACTGATTCAAGCTTATTGACATCAATATTTATCATGTTCACCTATCTGGGATGAAAAGCGTCACATTAACTTTAGTTTTTGCAGGCATCTGAATCTCACCTGTCCATGTTGCTTTGCAAACCCCTAAAAAGTGAAATCATCCTGTGACATACGTAGTCCGCAGCTGACTGGTTCACCATCATCACAAGCACATTACTTAACATGAGTACAAAGAAAGCATTCCCACATACATCAATCTCAGCCTTGTTGTTTTGTCTTCAACACACTTCTTACTCATAGGTATGCACAGGAGTGAACTGGACAATAGCAGAACATCACATTATCAATCACTTGTGCTGTAAGTCTATTCTGGTTGCCGGAAATTTCTGCACAAGGTAGGTTGAAGAATATCCCTTGAAAATGCATCCACTGACCACAGAACACAACAGTCACTCCTGCAGTCTTGAGAACAGAGTCTGCCGTTTATCTCAGGGCAAACCGGGTTAAAAGCACACATTCATAACACCTGGAAAAAGCTTCATAGCAGCTGCACGGAAAATTCATCCAAGTTGTCCTGTCATTCATGACATATTCGTGCTTGTGTCCTCTGTGGCTGGGATGTGGACAGGAGCTGTTCATCAGGTTTTTTTTTTTTTTTTTTTTTTACATGAAATTGTCAAAAACACTTCGGCCTCCACAGACGTATTTAAAATTTGGATTCTAAATCAAGTTTGTTTATTCAGCTACTCCACTACTTCACCTTAAAATTAAAACATTTTAATACCTGGGTGATAAATATAATAAAGTGTGTTTTTTTTCTACTTGACTGACAGAGCAAGGCTGAATATAAAACTTGATCCTATATTAAACATGTGCAGGAGCTAATAAAGGAAGGAACATACTGCTATTTTTTGTAGTTTCTTAATACATTACTGTACTAAACTCAATTTACAGACTAAAATCAACTTAAGTTTAGATTCATCAGAATGAACATGGTGTCTGATTTTATTAAGAGTAGTAAGTTAGCAAAAATAACAATAGTTAACAAAAAATCATATAAATATGATCGGAAACAAATGACTGGCTGGACTAAATTTTAGTAAATAAAATTCCAAGTTCTCACTTATTGGTAGTAGATACTTTATATGTGTATGGGTATGTTTATGTATACGTATGGATTTTATGAGATATTTAGCAGTTTAATGATATGACATATGTTAAACAAGACAACCATTTATCATAAAGTACTGGACCATTTATTTCTTACTTGCAGATCAACAGAAACAAACAATAAAAAAAAACAAAAAAAAAAACAAAACGATTCACCTCAACATGATTTGTGGTAAGCTGTCACCTGCTTGGTTCCACAAATCCAAACAAAAAAAGCCTCAAATGCATAAAAGTCCACTGCTCAGCCGAGAAAACTTGAGGACCACTGTGGCTGCCTGAGAAACTCACTTTAAAGGCTGTATATTAAATATGAATGTATATCTGTAGATCTTTGAGATAACTTGAAAACTTACCATCAGAGCAAATCATACCGGTTTGAAGCAACCTTTCAAACAAGCCAAAAAATATCTTCAGGTGTTGGAGGAATATGTACTTACTGATTAAATTTAGTTTTCTACACTAACAGCACCACTTAGGGAAAAAAAAATCAGTTCAGTGCCAAGTTGCTTATCAGACGACCCGCTGACATGACCCTTCGTTTATGCCATCAGCACTACCTGTTAAACAAGTTTCAATTAGATTTGTTACCGCAGAGAATGAAGTGGCTCCCTCACCGACACTTCTGTCCTAAATGACACTTCACATACATGTTTAGAGGCTGAAAATCTCATTCCAGATTTTCACTATTGAGTATGAATATGCCATGAAGCTGCTATGACTAGGTGTTTCAGAAATGCCATTTTATAAGTGTATGCATTTTGAAAAACAACAGTGCAGGAATTTTCTGTACACATCTGTACATTTTTCTTGACACACTACAATAGAAATAAAAATTTGGATGCACTATGATGTAGGACATTGCCTGAGAAATCATGGTGTACTATTTATTATTCTGAACTGTTTACCATGAATGATCTGTTATTCTGTTTTGCATACAACTGTAAAAATACAGTAAAATTCAACAATCACATTGCATTTTTTTCCCTTTTTGTTATTTACTTAAAAAAAGCTTAATGGTATTGTACAGATATTGAACAGGACGTGACACAATAATAATAATCTGAATGTACACTTCAATATTGGGCAATAAACAGTCAACTATCAACAGTTACATGTATTTTTTTCTTTTTCCCTTTCCACATACAAAAAGGTTTTGGGGAGACACAAACTCAGTAGTTCTACCATCATCAAATTAGTGCATGATTCAAATTTTCCCCTTCTTGGATTGATGCCTCTCACTATGGGTGAGCCGACAGAGAACAGACTCCATTGCAAAGCCAGAAAGAAAAACAAAAGACAACTAAAGGTGAACCACTGGCGCTCTTGGATTTCCATAGGACTAATTGTCTGTTCTTGCTGTTCAATGCTGAATGAAGCTTGGAGGTCGTCACGTTTCACATCAGTACTTCAGCAGGTGGAGCAAGGTTACAGTCATCAGGAGACATTCGGAGCAACGGAGTAACACCGCCGCCCCGTTCACATCATGCATCGCGCCGGGCCCTGGTGGAGAACAACGCAACACTTACTCCTATTATCAGGGTTAGCTTGTTGTGAAGCTGAAATCTGTGCTGGAGCCACGGCTTTGTTTCAGAGTGAGCTGTGATTAACTGGAGTTCAGATGTTCATGTGGCTTATTTCCTCAGACAAACAGGAGCTGTACATTGGTGCTGCAATTGCCATGGAAACTAATGAATGGCAGAAATGAAAAGGTAAACTAGTGCATAACATACAGTGGGGGGCATTTTTTTGCACAGCTGCTAGCATGCAAAGAGCTATGCACTAAATGTGAAAATTAATTGCAATCATTTAAACATAATTAACACATTTTAACTCACATCAGCATTTATATTCTTACCATAAAGGATTATGCTGGCATTAGTGATTCCCATGGTGTTCATGGCAACGCAAGTGTAGTTTCCATAGTCTTCTTCCGAGACGTTGAAAAAGACGAGCATTGACTGTTTACCTTGATTCTCTATCTTAACCCCATTTAGTCCGTTGAAGAGCCTGCGAGACAGAGGGGAGCAGTTTTCAAGGGCTCTGCTGGTGAGCAGAAAGGAAACTGTGCTTTTCTTGAATCCTCTGAGAGGCCATGTGTCTGTTTGCTTCGGCATTTTGTCAAATCTCTAGCACGTGTACTTAAGATTTATAACTGCATGAAGTTAGAAATTCATTAACACCTGCAGGCTGTGAAGAGGAAGCATTTTTCATACTAGAGCCCAAACTGTGAATACAGCTTACTGCCTTATTTAAGAAACTGCACATTTGTGGACTTCATCCTTCAGTGCACGACAACCTCCCTTCTGTTTCACTCATTGCTTTTCCTTTTTTTTCTGCAACTGTTTCGTTGCCTTATTTCATGTTTGTGGATGCCAGTCATTTCTTTTATCAGCATCCTCCATCTTTTTGTTCTTGAGGACTGATTTTGTCTTTTGGGGACTGACAAGCAATGCTGCTGTCACCGTCAGGGACCATTTAACAGTGCAGCATAGGCTGTGTTTATATCGGCTTACCAGCTCTGGGACTACTCATAAACATCTTTCCAGTCTCCAGGCTTCAGATGGAAAAGCCTTCTTTATTCTATAATATTCTGTAAACCTTCAAGTCAAACACAACACTGACACAAACCAATTGCACTGCTTTTGGTGACCGTGTGTGTTTTTCAAACCATTTCAGTGACTTTTTTTTTGTTCATAATGTGATTAAATAGAGAGAAGAACAATGCAATGCCGGGCATGAAGGATCATCTCATTACATCAAAAGCATAATCTAATCTTAAACAAGAATATCTGGAAAAAGATCACTTATCAACAGAGATGACCCAGTCTGTCTTACAGGATTTCAAACAAAGAAAGTCTACACCTTACAGCAGCATAGATGTCTTTGTGCATCTGTATTACTGACTAGAGCTCAGAGGTGAAACTTGCCTGCGGTCTTCTTTGTACCACTCAAAATCTGCCCTCGGGACAGCAGAGGCTTCGCATTGCAGGACTCCTTTTTGTCCAACTGGAGTACCTGTACTTCTTGCCTTAGAAATGAAGGGAGGATCTGTAAAACAAAAAAGTGAATTAAAGGTTTTCTTTAAAAAAAAAAATTATTACATCATACAGAGGACATAGCCACACTGCTTCATGCTCCTGTTTCTTTGTGAAATGATAAAATGATGAACAAGCAGTGGCCCAAATACAGACTGTGACAGAGTTTGTTACATTATTTGGGATAGCATCCAGTTGAATCTCCACTCAACCTTGACGAACTATTCATCCTTTGAAAGCACAGAGCCTCATGGGTCTGTCTGTGTAAACCATTTTATAATCCCAGTAAAACTGTGACAACAGTAGCTCTAACCAATGAAAAAAACCAAAAAAAAAAACTAGCCTCTGAAATTTTGATTCAGTTACATTTTGATTCAGTTTCAGCATCATGTAGAGTAACTCTGACCTTTTGTATTAAATCCAGGATCAGGACTGTAGTCAAAATGGTTCAAGACCAGTAACCCCTAATCATTTTCAGGCTTGTTCTCAAAAAAAGACTTCACACAGTCAGGGTTTATTTGACTTCTACTATATATCCTGATCATCATGTCCCCCTGTAGAGTTTGACCATGAATGTGATGGTGTTGGGTCTTACAGTTGACGGTGACTTGCACTGTCCTAACATCAGGGCTTGAGATATCATTAGAAGCGATGCATTCATATGATCCTGACTGCTCTTTGGTGATGGCTGTCAGCTCCAGATGTTCCCCCTCTGTCACAAATTTATGGGTGCCTGTGGAGAAGCAAAGCAACAGGTACAACATGCATGAGTAAATAAGTCCTTGAACTCGTAAATAAGTGACCTATACTGACCTTGACATAATTTACAGTTCCTCTCAGAGTGATACACGTCACTGGTGCTGATATTGTACTGAATTAAAGCAACCTCAAACCGACACGTGGAATTCAAGATGCATCCTCATATAGAGTCTGTACACCAGACCAGCCATCCCTGTCAAGAGGTTTGTTTAGCTTAGTGACTTTGATGATCCTCTGACCTCTCCTCAAGTTCCACCTTCCCCTACACTTTGCTTTATGACCTGAAAATCTGATGGCATTCTCATTAGCCACAGCTGCACTTTATGTTTGGTGCTTATTAGAACATGTTTTGCTAATATGCTAAACTATGATAATTTACACTGTAAAGATTATCTCCCAATCATCAGCATATTAACAATCTCCCTGTGAACCCATTAGTATTTAGTTTAAAGCACATCTGTTCCCATAGTATGAGCCAGAGTGAAAGCAATGTTTGTCCTGCCTAGTGCAACCAGGGCGTGCAAAGCACACTATTTCGTGGCCGGGTGTGCTCATGAATGAGGGTTCCTCGGTGGCTCACCTGGTAGAGCGTACCATTAAGGCTTAGTACTAACTGCAGTGGCCTGGGGTTTGAGTCCGACCCGTGGCCCTTTGCTGCATGTCATCTCCTCTCTCTCTCCCCAACTTTCCTGTCTGTCTCTCACTGCAACAATAATAAAGGCATAAAATGCCTGAAAAAATAATCTTAAAAAAAGGGTTCTCCTCAGAGGAAACCTGCTGCTGTCTGGGACATACAGAGTTTGACAGTGTTCAACATCTCTCCAGTTGGAGATCGTATAGTACAACAGATACCTGCTGCCTTCAGACTTGCCACAGTAAAGGAAAGGCTTTCAGGACAGATGATGAGCAAAACGTGAATGAAGGTTAATGCAGATGTGATTTCACCAAATAAAGTGACCAAAATATTATGGAACATGCTTGATCTGCTCTGAGCAGACAGGTGGTGGACCACGAACCAGGATTGTAGTGAGCCACTGGATTGGCCTTGCCACACCCTCTGCATTAGTGCATTAAAGTCAGTCTTGTCTTCCTGTAACCCTCCTTGCTGCCACTCTTCTGTCTCTAAGACAAAGCATACAGCCTCTTCACTTGAAAGAAAAAGCTTATCTCTGAAGCTGTTGGTGTGATTTCCCCTTAAATAGGTCAAGCTCTAAAAGCACTGGTTACTGTAGGCAATCTTTTGTTAGACCCTCCCTGCCTGGTTTGTCAGGCTTCCCGTTAGTGATGTGTGGTCTCTAAGCCCAAAATGAAATTAGTCATTAGAGTGATTTATTGGGAAGTAAAATACTAATCATTTATTTTGTGCAGATTGTGTGGTATTCTTGTGCAATTGGGATGTTTAAAAAAATGACTGACTAAGACATTATAAAGACACTTTTTTGTTAAAGTTCTGAATTTGCAGAAACCAGTGCATGTAAGTTATTTAGATAACATATTGGCAGGAGACCTCGGGGCAGGCTCAGAACACGCTGGAGGGATTATATGTCTCATCTGGCCTAGGATCGCCTCGGGGTCCCCCAGGAGGAGCTGGAAAATGCCACTGAAGAGAGTATGTCGGCACTACCTTGGTTAGCCTGCTGCTACTGCAGCCTGACCAGGGATTAAGTGGTTGAAAAGGGATGGATGGATGGATGGATGGATGGATATACAGATACATCACAATTTTTTATGATGCTAATTAAACTAAAGACAAACTTGTGATAAACCTGTGTTAAAACAACAACAACAAACAAACAATAAATAATTAAATAATTAAATAAAAAACAAATCAAAATCAACAGACCACAGTAGTAGTCTATGAATTTGGGATTTGCTGCTCCCAGATGTCTCTAGAAGGCAGACAGCTCAGGGCATGGACTCATTACACAAAGAAAACAAACTAATTGCATTGAAACAAGCCCACTTGAGTAACACTACAAATTACCCCTGACACCAGCAATGTTAAAAGCATGTTCTGGTGACAGAGAGACCTTAAGCTATTGCTGCGTGAGTGGGGAAATGGATAGGAGCACTCAGTAGAATCAGTAAAAATGTCAATCCAGCAATATCTCTACATTAGCATAATATCATTATGTTTTCCAAATCCTCTGTTGCAGCTGGCTGGGGAATCACTGTAAAGGTTGTGGGCTGGGGATAATCATATATAACCAGGGGACCTGCTAGCACAGGTAATTGGACATTTTCATCACGGCTAACTATATTAGGCAGAGTGTGGGTGATTTAATACTGCTGAGTTACTAGCTTCTACTGTGTGACTGCTTTAATGATGGCCACGGGTGGAAGGAAGTTTTCTTTCAAATTATAATCTAATTACTTCATTGGCTACACTGTATTACTGAATAGTGCATATGCATATTGCTTTATTCTTATTTTTAATATATGATGCTTTGGAATGTGACGATGATGAGGAAAACGCTTGTTGCCGATCTTAGTTAAAGGAACAGGAACAGTTTCTCATCTATTTCTGGGATCCAACATATTTCTTCTGCTATGTTGAAGTGACGCAGACAAACAGTTCACTTTAGTCAAACTCTCTAGAGTTAGTGATCTTTTGGAACTAATCCAGCCAAAAAAAACAAAAAACAAGAAAAAACAACAGATGCTTAAAAAAGTAATATGATACTACAGTGTAATATGCTTAAATTTTCAGCTTGGGTGTCGGAGTAGCTGCCAAACAAAACAAAAACAAAAAAAGTTTATCTCAGTTTTCCTGAGACAAATGCCTGTTTTTGTCATGAAACAATTGTCTGTTATTTCCTAGTCAAAACTTTCAAAACTGATTCAGAGTGAACTGACAGCCAGAAACTGTGTGTGGGTTTTATCAACTTTCTGTTGATTCCCACTTAATCCAGTGTGTGTGTGTGTGTGTGTGTGTCTGTGTGTGTTTGCATGTGCGCACGCATTGTTAACAGTAAAGTGTCAGCATTCGAGCTACAATCTGAGAACAGAGGAGAAGTGAATACAGTACAATAATATCCTCCATTGTTGACTCCTCTTGAGAAATTTTATCCTTCCACAGCCAGGACAGAATGCACAGCAGAGCTGACAACATGTGGAGTTTACAGAAAGCATCAGATAATGACCAGACATGATTACAATCTAAGTATTATAATACAAATGTCAATCTAACTTACCCAAATAAATGAATATAAAGAAGCCATAATCCTCACACATGGCACACGTGGAAGAATGAATATAAACCATCAGCACAATATCAGTGTCAGTATGGCGTGACTGGATGGCTAATAAGAGAGCCATTAAAGTACCGGGTGGCATCCAGCACAAATGAACGTCTAAAAGCACTCAGTGGAGCATCTCAGCAATATTATCCATTAGCTTAAGGAGCTCTGCTGCCTGGACGCCACTCTGTGTAGCTTTTGTAGAGAGATTATTGCAGTCCAATCACAAGCTGTACAATAGAAAAGACTAGATATTGCAGGAAATGACTTGGCTCCATGACAGAGACCAAGCAACAGTTGTACAGAACAAGTTGTATTAAAACTTGAACAGGCTAGAGAGAGCCCTGGAAAATTTTCCTCAAGCACAGCTAAAATAACTATTGTAATAACAAAAAGTGTAAATGTATATAAAGTGTGTAGGTCAGTTAAAATGTCCTCTGAGTAAACATTATTGCGTATGGTGCATTTTTAAAGTGGGAAGAGGATTAAAAAATATATAACAATAATATATGATAATATATGATAAACTGTGTGATTGTGTTGGAGGATGTAGTGTGCAGTGCTGTTGAGCTGTGTTACATTGTACAGAGTTTGTGTTTCTGTTATTTAGCCTGCCTATCTATAAATGGGACAAAAGCGTAAAAACGTGCGTCTTGTGCACTGCAAGGTCCTCCATAGTCTGCTCAAAATCCAGCTTCTCTGCTGGTTCTCAGTCACAGCTGAAGGATCCACCATCAGTATTTTAGCATTTAGCATTTAGCCAGACCCAGTGTGCACCTGTTGGTCATGCAATGTGGCAGGTGTGTTTGATTTGTGACACTGGATGCCAGGCTTCTTCTCTGCTGCATCTTTTTGGTTTGTGGCATCCTGACACAGTGAATCCAAGACATGTTACTTTTGTTTTTACTCTGTAACGATTTTGACTTTAAATCTAGCAAAGCAAAATACTCCAAAAAGTACAGTACACCTAAATGTAATTCGTTGCTTCCACCCCTTTTAATTTCACAGTAATTGCATTTAATTTTAGTTATTGATACACTTTGCTAAACTGTAGCGTCAGTGGGCAAAAGACAGAATGCAGCCCATGTTTGGGTTCAAATTAGTACAAATGTACAGTGAGGATTGAGATATAGTTTCATTTAACTGGAATTGTACCTGTGCAACATTTACAATCAGGGACCTGTTTCACCAAATTTGCAACATTCAAGCTACAATAATTTCTGGAAACACACACTGCAACAATCTGTGATCTGTGTGTAAGCAGTGCTCACGAATCACTTTTGCTAAATGGGCCCTGGCTCGGGGGTCATTTAGTAAATAGGCTCTGACAAAAAAAAAAAAAAAAGTGATTGATCTCATGTGTTTAGGCGTTACACTGCAAAGTGGTTACTGGTGCATCACAGAAACAAGGTCTTTGATTCAAATCCATGAAATTTATATGTGGACAATGTTTCTGTGTGGACTTCCTCTCACAACCTAAAGTCACATATGTTGCTGTCTGTATGCTGTATGCCATATGTTGTCTGTAGTTACTGTATGTATAAACCCAGTGATAGACTGATGATCTGTCCAAGGTGGGATACGCTGGGGCACATACAGGTGCACATAAGCTACTGTAGGATAAATCAATGTAGATGATGGACAGATGGACAGATGTGTTCATGCTTCCGTTTTTTGCAATAAAATGTCATAGCAGGAATAAATGGGGTCAGAGAACATCAAGCAGAAAGTAATTACATTATGATAATTTACCTTGACTGCATTTCAACAACACCTGAGAAAAACTACACATCAAATCTTTAGATTTAGTTGTTTTATTAATGCTACAGGGGTTAATGAAGTTCATGGGTCATGATGTTTTGGACACAGAAAAGGCACTGACATCAAACACAAGCTACCACAGCTGCTCAGAGTGCAGTAGGCTGGGGAGAGCAGGTGGAGGTGTTGATGTGGCCGATGTCTCATGAGAATACTGTGCAGCCAAATGCGCAGAGGACACCTCAGTCCTGAACACAAACCACAGACATCTCCTGTTTGGTTTCTGTTACAGAAGAATCAGATAAAATGTCAATTTATAATAATTGTTGTATTTTATACTTTGAATCGCTTTCTAGTTATACTGAGGTATATGTTTTCCACACTAGCAGCACAGCTCTGGGGATGGCCACATTGGTGAGTCAGTCTGTGGGTTAGTCCATCACTTTGGTTCAAGCTGACCATCTCAACAGATCTCTGGTGGATCGCTATGAATGTTAGTACAGGACCATCAACCACCAATCACCAACATGAGGTTGATGTTGCTGGTTTTGAGTGATATTATATGAATTATTGAATAATTACAGATATTCCAGGTCCCAAGAGAGGCTGCATTCTATTCACTTGGGAGGATCCCTGACATTCCATGTAGCCAAAGGCTAGATTTCCATCAGCCTCAGTTATTCATTGTGTTTACTGCTAATTAAAAATAGCTAACATGCTTCAATAAAATGGTAAACTTATATGTTATCATCATAACTTTAAAAAAGTTAAAATTTGCATGCTAACATGCTAATGCTGTGTTTAAATAAAGCCTCACAGAGATGCTAGCATAACTGTAGAGTCACTCCTTTACCTTTTCATATTTTGAAAATTTTTTGACTGACCCACAGTTAATATGTCTCCACCTTTTATTGTGCAATCTTTGCCAACACATTTGATAAAACTAGAATTACCTCCTTGTCAGTCAGACTAGTTTCAGATGGTGTCACTGTTTATCCAGAGTCATATAAAATAATAACCATTTGTGTGAAAGTTTGTCAGAGTTGCTGTGTGAAGTCTTGAGTAATGGCTAAAAAGTGTTATGTGAGGTCACTGTGACCTTTACCTTTGACCACCAAAGGAAATTCCTTCTCAAGGTGTTCACAAGGTAAAAACCATGTCTTGTGAGGTCACTGTGACCTTGATCTTTGACCTTTGGCCACCAAAACCTAATCAGTTTGTCCTTGAATCCAAGTGAATGTTTGTGTCTGAAGAGGTTCCATGGAAGCATTACTGAGATATTGTGTCCATGGGAATGGGACAGATGTACATACATATGTATGTACAGCTGGATGGACAACCTGAAAACGATATGCTGGCTGTTGCCGGTGCGGAGGCATAATGACATAAAACTGCTGCGCTTGTTGGATAAATGCAATGCATACGTTTGAGGCAGAATGCGTCACATCATCACAGATGCAAAAGGTTTAGCAAATGTTGCCCTGTATATTCTACAGTTCAGCAGGAACATCTTTCTCTGGCACAAGCAGGAAATTAAAAAGCTGACAACAATCATTTGAATTTGGCACAGACATAATGGTCGAGTGGGCGAAGCTGTCCCAACCCTCCAAGCAGGCCATCGCCAGAGATGGAGAGCAGCCAAGACCTGCCAAAAAAACATCTGCAGGCATCCTGTCATCTACAGCTGGACCTCGAACAGCAGCAGAAGTTCCACCACCATATTGCAGCCACAAACCTGTGACCAGACATTGTCTTTGTGTCTGAGTCCTCCAGGAAAACTGTGCTGCTGGAGCTGACAGTCCCATAGGTGGATCATTTGGAAGAGGCCTTTAAAAGAATGTCTCACAAGTACACAGGACTGGTCAGCAACTGTGGGCAGGCTGGATGGACAGTGAGGTGTTTCCCAGTTTAGCCAAAGCCGTCAGCAATTTGGGCATCGAGGGAGAAAAGACGAGGACAGCTTCAAGAGCCATTGAGTCAGGTAACATCAAAGTATTATTTCTGTTAAAGCTTTCACCCAGTATTTGTTTTTTTTGTTTTTTTTTTCCAAATGAAGACACATTTGCCCAATGATATGTTTGCAATGAAGAGATATAATGGGTCAGGAGAACTAGACACAACACTGTGGTCCTGCCTTGGTTTCAAGGTGAAATTGACTAATTAGATGGTTTTCACTGCACTGATCAAGTAGCTTCAGCAACCTACAGTCCAGACCAGAGGTATTTGGACATTTACACGTCTTTTGTTCTTTAACCTCCTCAGCACATTCAATGTTAAATAAAATAATGGATATTACATTAAAGTCCCCAGTCTCAGCTTGAATTTTAATAGAAAAGTCAAACTAAATTATTATAATAAAACTATATTAAATTTTTTGCAGTTGTTCTTCCAAATGATGAAATGTTGTCTCATGGGTTTTGATGCATTTCGCTGAAATATACAGATATAATAATCAATAAATGTCAGTGGGTTCTATTGGCAGCCATACTGAACGTGCCTGAGCCACAACAGAACCAGCACCATGTCTGACAGATGAGGTGGTGGCTTCGGGTCATGATCTGCTGCTTTTGTTCTCCACACCATGCTCTTTTATTACCAACTGTGACAGTGGAGTCTGTATTGTTTTCACTTTGTGAATCTGTGTGTGTGTGTGTGTGTGTGTGTGTGTGTGTGTGTGTATCATCATGGCAAAATGTGGTCCTGGAGACACCTACTGTTGTGGGTACCACCACAGAGGTGGTTTTGAGCAGAGTATTGCCTATAATTATATTATTATAATGATGATTTTGAATAATGACAGTGTCCTACACAGAATGTACTGAATTATCTGGTCTTTTTATTCTGTATTAGTGACAGCAAAGCCTTAAGGATCACACAACTTACAACACACCAAATTCAGGCACACAGAGATCTTGTAAGTAAAATAAAATATTCTAATTATTAATAAATGCAAATGAATATATTCTATTTATTTTATTATTTATTATTTATTTTATTATTTATTATTTATTTTTTATTCTATTTTTTTACCGATTGACAGATTTTGTCAAAGTGATAGCGCCACAACGTGAGAGATACAGTAATGAAACCTTACAGGTGAATAGCTGAGATCAAAGTGAAGGCTGGGTTTGAAGAACATCAACATGGCGATGGTTGTCACGGCTGGTGTGGTTCCATTGCACTACGTCTCTAGTTGTGATAGAGGTTGATTTTTGTTTCATCTGCTTGTTCCAGAGCTCTGTTGCTTTCTTTTTGTGTGTATTTGTGAACTGCAGGCTGCTCTCTCTGTTTTTGAAGCTCACCGGGGGTTTTCATCTTGTGGTGAATCCTCTGAGGTTATGCTCCTGAAGTCTTCTCTTGATCATGGACAGAGAAACATGGCCGCCTACATCCTGGAAAGCATTCTTGACTCACTGTGCAGTCATAAAAGAGGCTTTTCTTCACCATGCAAATGTTTTTCCGCTCATCCGCAAGACTTGTGCTCCTCGGTCTACCAGCTCATTTGCCATTTTCTGCTTTTTTGGAATGTATCAAACTGTTGATTTTGGCAAACCAAGTACCGTGGACATCTCTCTGAGGGACTGTTTTTCTTTTTTTGAGTCTCATTATTATCTTCTTCTCTTGCATAATGAACTTTTTACTCCTCATATTGACAGACAAAAGGGCCATGTCTCCCACACAGCTCTTTCCATATTGATGTAAACTCATTCAATTTAAAGCTGAGACTTGTCCCTTTAATGTAGTGTCCATTATTAAATTCCATTATTTATTATTTGAACTAGCCAAATACTTACAGTATGTACTGCCTAATTTCTGCATAGGAAATTGTCCACACATCTCAGTACAAGAAACAGAAAACAGAACCTGTATGTATTTGTGTGTGGTGGTGGTGAACAGGGTTTGTTCTTTTCAAAAAACAGGGATGTGGGACAAGAAGTCACTTGCCTCTAAAAGACACTTGAGGACACTTAATGTGAAGCAGTGTGTCTGCGCTGACAGCAGCCAGTAGCCAGCAGGTAATTGCAGAGTTTCATGGTTTCTAACCATTGCAGGGCCCCATGGTCATTCTCTAAGCTGAATTCTGTATCCAGCAGAAGGTACTTGAAACGGTCTATGGTCCACTTGATGACTAGACATTCCAGTTGCCCCGCTGAGCACGGTGTCTCCCCTAGGACTGGTTTCCTGCTGACACTGGCCACTGGCCTTTTCTCTCCCCCCTCACCTTGCTGTCACATTCCACCAATATCTCTGCCTGAGGCGTCAGTGTGGGTGCTGAAGGGCACACTAAGGTTTAGCTGCATCTGCCATCGTCTTTATCTCTTTTGATGACCTTCTTGGACCACCTGGGAGTCCCTAGGAGTGACAACACTGCTACAATATGGAGGCCAGGGTGGCCATATTTACTGGATCTGTTTGGTCTCAAAGGAGGTAACTGGGAACAGGCAATCATCTTCCAGCCCTTTCCCCCTGCACCTGTACTGTAAGCACATTACCCACTAGGTAGAATTTTTTTTCTCTTTCCTAGAGTGGCAGTGTTTACAGCATTTCTCAAACCAGATGCAGAGATAAGCACAAGAATGTTAATCACAGTTACTGATGTGTTAAAAGGGAGTTTTTCCTCCCCCCTGTCGCCAAGCGCTTGCTCGTTGTGGGAACTGTTGGGTTTTTCTCTGTAACAAAGTAAGGTCTTGACCTTACCCTGTAAAGTGCCTTGAGATAATGTATATTATGATTTGGCGCTATACAAATAAAATTGAATTGAATTGAATTGAATTGACACTTCAGAGCTTCATTTTACTCACAAAGAAAGATGTTTCAGGCTCTGGAGACCTTTGGTCAGCAATAAAAAGTGTTCAAAAATAGACTTTAAATACAACTTGAAAATAACTTAAATGAAAATCTGTATCTCCAAAGAGATAAACACCCCTTTTCTTGTCTACTGACAGAGTCACATAATTAGCGTCATTGATCAGAACATTGGAGCAGAAGCTTGTGAGACTTTGGAGGTGATCAGTCCAGGAGGTGGACCCTTATTTAAAAGGCAAGGTGGCTTAACTGGAGTGGATGCTTTAAGAAGCCTGTGCATCAGCTGAAAGTCATGTTTGTTCTTGTTATTGAGTACACTCACCTCCCCTCCTCCTTATTACTCTCCTTTTCATGTTGCACTGCAACGTGACTAATATAGTGCACGGACTACAGGCCTGGGCACTACGTCCCCGCCCATATCCCATGAGGCTCTGACAATTACCGCACTGCCGCAGAGCTGCTGTGATACCACCAGTCCCATGGGGCTGAGCACATTACTGCTGTAGTCACACTTTTCTGCTGTTTAATTGTTTCATGCAGCCGTCGCAGGTGAACCTTCCTGCAAGGCTGCATTCTTGTGTAAATCAGACTCTAAATCAAACTCACAAAAGTAAAACTACTTTTTCTCTTTGTTGCCAGTCGTGCTTTATTGGAGCTTAAACACCTGAACACTTCAAGCACTTTGTGTAATTTCTGGAGAGAACACTGGATGAGACCTTTGGTAAATGTGAGGTTTTGTAAAGATCAATGTTAACTAGCTGTGCTGTGTGGGATTCCACGCTGTTCCAGCCCTGTCCTTCAGTGAAGAGTGAAACACCAACAAACAAACAATAAGCAAAGCAACAACAAAGCAAGTACACAGTATTAATCCCACAGTCGACAGGTAGATCAGGTCAGTTCAGGAAAAGCTTTGTTGGGTAAATGAAATCAAAGTGTCCTCACTGTTGTGCATTTCAACTGTGTTACTGTGGTCCTGCCTTCTCATTGTTTGCTCCACGACATTGTTAAAAACCACAAATTATGGGGCGGCCCGGTAGTCGAGTGGTTAGGGCGCATACCATTTGGACGCAAAGACGCTCTTAGCAGGCGGGCACCGGTTCGACTCCTGATCGGTCCCACTCTTTCCTGCATGTCATTCCCCTCTCTACCCCCTTTCCTGTCTGTCTCCACTGAACTATAATAAAGGCATAAAAGCCCAAAAAATAATAACTTTAAAAACCACAAATTATGAGCCACATTTCGCTCTTTTTTTGTCCTTTGCTGCCACTGGCCTGATTGTTACCATGGTAACTTTTTTTTTTTTAACTGAAAATGTCTTTATTTTTGTGAAAGTGTCGGACTTCCATTAGACAGATCTTAGAGCAAAGTGAGGACCAGTCTCAAATATCTGAACTCATAAAACATTTAACAATATATATGAATAGAATCTAAAATAAAATGTACAGTAGCATTTTTACTATCAAGACATTTAATTCTGATTTCTTTAAGTTGCCGAAGCAATTTCATTTGTATTTGTATTTCACATTTATTATTTGACTTTTTCCTACTTTAGGTTGCTAAACACAAGAAGTATGTGACAGTAAAGTTCTTCATGGAGCTGAGCTATACCTAGTTTACTTTATGTGACAATTATATATTGCAAACACTACCTCCAGAATCATTGGTCTCTCAACCTGCCAGAGCTGGAAAAAGAAACATTTTAGTCAACGTTTTGATATTCTGGGTATTTTCTATGTCATTGGGTTTCCTCTCACTTTAAAGAGTCAGTACAGTCATGTAAGTGTAGTAATGGTAGCAGTAAAAGTAATTCTATTGCAAAGAATTTTAATTATGCACAACACAAATAGTTCTTGAGTTGAGTAGTAATTTAACAGTATTAAAAACTGAAAAATGCCATGTTGTGAGCACTGAGGAAAAATTAGGACCTTTATTTATAAAATGTGAATTATATATATGTTCATAAAAAGATTTGGCTCTGATTTGTGCCAATCTGTTCTTGTTACAAAGCTCGCCATTTGGAAACTAAACAACATATTCATTTTTGCAGCAAAACGGAAAACAGGAAGTGTAATTAAGATAAATAATGGTTACGAAAGCTCTCCAGTTGTCTTAGAAACTGGTAGCTTCCACCATCTACAGGGGATAAGAGGCAGGTGGGAGTTATCCAAGTGGAAGAAAACAGATGAGAAAACTGTATTTAATGCAAGCACTATAAAAAGCAAAATACATGCTTGCCACTACAGCTACCACTAAAGTACAGGTACAGGTACAGGTTTGCTTTGTGTTTTCCTCCTCAAGAAAAATCTGATGTGCTGCTTTATGTGAAAATTTGCTTTGGAGACTGTAGAAACTATATACAGCACAGATTTTATAGATGAGTATATATCATTTTCATTTTGTGAGCTGTGGATATGCACAGTTTCAGAATATTTATTTTATAAACCATTAGGGGCATATAGCACTAACTCACCTGATGCCATCAGGAACTCAAAATCAGCCATGAGACAGCCTCAGCACCGCCTCCACAATCTAACATATAGGCAACAAAAATAAATATTAGCAATACAGATGTATAGATGCTAGTTGACTAGCTTGGTTAGCAAGTTGGTTGTCCCTGTTAGAAGAATTATCTAATCCTGGGGGCTCCTCTCTGTGTCGACCGAGGTGATTTATCTAAAGTTGAAGGTAATTTAAAGCTGTAGGATTCTTCTGCTGTTTGTCTCAATAGAAAGTGGCAAGTGTAAAGTTCTTATGATCATCGTCAGAATGTCCACAATTATTAGAAAAAGATTAAAAGATAACCATATTTTATTTTTTTAATAAGCTTTAACATATATGGTTGACAAACCGTCAACAAATGTTGCTAAGATTGTGCCACCTCAGCCTGAGGGTTGTTTCATCGACTGGTCCTGCAGTCTGAGCCGCAGATTGAATCTCTGGTTCACTTTGCTCTGTCATATCCTGAACTCTTTATACTATTACATTAGCGAGTTATCCTGTGTTCATATTGAGCAGCAGCTGGCATCAGAATATTCATATCAGGCTGCATATGTCACATAGAGCAGCCAGAAGAATAATGTGAGCAGTAAGCAATACTTCAGCATGTCCTTTTAAAACAATTTCGACATCCATCATAATTACTTGATTGAAATGTGTATCGCAGGTATTAACTACACTCTGTACCAGCTTGAGCAGCTCCCACTGGGCAAACTAATAGTTAGCAATGTTGTCACCTCCTCACCAGTGTAATGTGCATCGTAATATATTATGTAAAGGCTGTGTTGTCAGCTTAGAAGGTGAAGAAGATATCGGCCTTCTGTTCCTGCCTGCCTTTTAATTTCTGTATGACTTGTGCCATATGCCCTTTAAAGCTCGAGTGGTCGTTTAACATGCACCCTAAATATTAACCACCATGGCTTCACTTTATTACCATCTGTCTGTGTGGCTCAGTTTCACCTGACTTTAGAAAACAAAAAGCTATGTGATAGATAGCTGAGGCTATTATTCAAGCACATTGCAATCTCTAGAGATTCATAAATGTAAACAACATTTTATCTTACAGTGTTTTCTTTCTTTTAATTAAGCTAATGACTTTTATATGGATTGATAATAAAAGAAAATACATGTAGAGAAACACTATTAACAATTAATTACACTACCAAATTTAATTAGTGAATCAAAATGAAAATTGATAATAATGAAACACTAAAAGCGTCTCTTTAATTGCAAGTTTTAGCGAATTAATTTACTTCAATTTAACTTTTTTTTAGACTAAAAGAAATGAACTTTGTTCCATTTTAAAGCACCTCAGAGGAAGGAGTAACAGATACTGCTCCAATAGATATACCCTAACAGTTACAACAACTGACAACTAACAACTGATGTTTTGTGTTCTCCTCAGAAGGAGCCGCTGCGGCCTCACCTGGCCATGAATACACTCAATGAATCGGTGGTAAATGTGGCTAAAAATCCATGACACCTGACCACAGGGTGCACTGTCACACAGCATCTCGGTTTGTTTCAGTGTCTCCCCCTCCTGCGTCTCCATCCACTTTGTCTTATATTGCAGTACAAGCTCTGCAAAGTAAACAGACCACTGCTGTTCCACACTGAAGGCTCTTTTTCTTTCCTTCTGCTTTGTTTCCCTGGTTTTCCCACCTGTCCTTATGTACTTTCGCACAGTTCACATTTCTTCCTGACTATTCTGTCAGACATCATCAATTTTGCTGAAATCAAAAATATTTTTTTTCATAATCATTGGTGTAGATACATTGTTCTAGGTAAATATTCAGAGCCTTCAATGAGTGTGATGTTTATTTCAGTTGTATTTATGCTGAATTGCTGCTTGTATTCAGCAGTTTAAAGTGAAGTGTTTGCTGTGAGCTGGATTTTAGTTATTTAGGTATCTGTACTAGGAGTCAGGCCACATAAATATGAGTATGTCAGTGGTTTTCAGGTGGGAGGCAAGTGAGGGATCAGGCCCTTGTCTCTGCACTGGTGACTCCTGGTTGGTAAGGGCACCTGCACCTGGGATCTGGAAGAAATAGTGCAAACCTCTGTCCATGTTACACCCTTTCAGTTAAGGTAATCACTGGTGGTGACACCATATGTACCTCGGTGTGACCCACAGACGCATCTCAGCTTACATCGTAGCATTAAGCTTATCAAATGGTCATAGTTTAGTTAGGTTTAGGCACAAAAACTACATGGTTATATTTAGAAAAAGACTGTGGTTTGGGTTAAAGTAAGTACCTCCTTAAGGTTAGAGGACCATGGTTTTCATAAAGATCACTCCTTGGTTAAGGTTGAGCAGTGGTCAAAGACAACTGTTGTTTTCATACAGGAAACAGACAGCAGTCTGCTGTGTCAAAGTCCTGTGTTTTTGTTGACCCATCCCTCCATCCATCCCAAACTCCTCCCAACACGGACTGTGTTGCTCAATATAAACCACCACCTGACTTCCCCTGACTTCCCCCTTTGCTCCTGTCATAGTTGTCAAAATGCAAATATGAGTTGTCATAAGCTGCTGGGCACATGACAGTCTCTCCTTCGACCAAGTGCAAAATTAGCTGCAACAAGAACCACAGGGAATTGCTCATTCCAAATTAAGAGGAGAAAAAAAATCTTATAATCTTATAACCACTTATAACTAAAAATATAAAAATTACATTAATAATTGTTATGGTTGATAATAATATTGATAACTATTATTAGTGCTGTTTTCTTCCAAATTATGAATTGAATTGAATATGAAGGAGATGACATTACAATGACAGAGAGAATGAGGCCTTTATTTGCAGACATACAATAAGAGAGGACTTTATTTCTGATTCACCTTTTTCATATATTTGATCATAATTTAGAAGCCTCTAATGTTTTATGAAGCTCCTGCTTAAATTTGAAAGTTAACTCAACACTATTGTCTTGATAAGAAAGTGTTGAGTTTTTTTTGTTGTTTTTTTTTGCCTGTTTCCTCTACCTCAAACAGCCCCACAGTTTATTGTTAATTAATGCTGACATGATACATGGTATCATTCGAGCAATTATTACATTCCCTTGTGTTACAATAAAGCAGTGACCATCATTGTGGGCAGCACCTCTAATTGCAATATGACATCACCCCTGGATGAGATGCACAGAATAGGCTTACCTTGGACAATTGTGAGTCTCTGTAAGCAGACTAATTAAGAGACTGCTGACATTTGATAAGAAACAAGCAATAATGGGAGTGTAGCAGGGATGCTTCTTTATGTGCAGCACAAGAACTAAACATCGTCATCGCTGGATAGAAGATAAAGCCAAATTTTATATATATTATATATATATAGCGCTTTGGTGATATTCAAACACATTCAATATACTTCTATACTTCAATATATTGATATAGAAGATAATGACATGTTGTGTGTCCTGTATACAACACTTTGTACATTAATTTAGAGATTTTGTTATGTCTAATGAGCTCATTTACTTTAGGAGGGCATATAGTGTTAACATGAAGTTGCTATCATTTATTGCACTGACTTACCAAGGATAGAACATTAGAAAAGCAATACACTAATATTTAAAGCTACAGTATGTACCTTTTTATGGAGTTCTGAAACTGCCAAACTCAAGAATAAATAATAAATAAATAAATCATTTGATTTGTTTGCCTTTGTATTAATATTTATTCACATTTTATCCAACATTTTTAGTTGAGATTTGCTCTGAAACATATCTTCATGCTGAGAGGTGCTGTCAGAGGCTTCTGTGAGCCAGACTCATTGAACAGATTGAGACTGAACTGATTGAACAGATCAAGATATTCCCTCCTCAAGTTTCTCACTTGCTCTTCTAACCAATGAGAGAAGGCCAAAGTCAGGAATAGGAATGGGCTGTCATTCAACACGTGAATGTGCCTCTGGTTGACTACTCCTCTCACACTTCAAACGAGTGTTATCTGCTGTAAGACAATGCTGTGACCAACTCACAGGCTTGAAACCACCTGATTCCTGCTCTAGCTGAGACAGCAAGGACGACACGGATGTAGGTGGAGGGCTGGGCGCCGCATAACAGAGCAGGGAGAGGGAGTGGTGTAGTTCATATACATATTTAACTGTCATATCTAATGTTGCTGAGTCAATCAGTGGAAAGTGATGTACTGGATAACTGCAATCATCACTGCATGTGTGCATAAATAGCCACACAACACAGGACTCCCCAGTTTCCCTGCAAAAAGAGCAGTTTGCACCTTGTTGTTTGAAAGCATTAGAGCATCAGCAACCGAGCACCAGGAGCACTACACATAAAATGCAACATAAAAGAACAGTTTTGTAATTGATTTTCTTAACAACCAGAGGGCAAGATTCATTACAAGTGCCATCAGTAACACTTCTAAGCCAACACCACAGCCCTAACAGCCTGTGTAAGTGTGGGATATGCTTGTGTGCAGGGGAAATGTTAGTACAGATTTTGTATAATCCCACAGCACATTTATGGCCGTCTCATATATCCCTCTGTGATGAGTTTGTGTGCGTTTGTCTGTGTGTGTGTGTGTGTGTGTGTGTGTGTGTGTGTGTGAGTGAGTGAGAGAGAGAGAGAGAGAGAGAGAGAGAGAGAGAGAGAGAGAGAGAGAGAGAGAGAGAGAGAGAGAGAGAGAGAGAGAGAGAGATTAGCTCTGTGACTCACCATCAGCTGCCTAAGGAAAACAACACCACTGGGCTACTTAACTTGCTAGTTAGCATTAGCAACAGAGCCATTAGTGAGCATAGCTTACAGTAAATGGCATGAATTCATAGTGATACCGCTAACAATGCTTACCTCACAGTGCCACAGTATGTAATTCAATAATTATCTCCATCTCAGAAGCATCAATACAAAAGAGAATAGCAGGATGTCTCCACTGCATACAACAAATCAAACAACACACACTAATCCATTTACACATTTATCCATGTGTTCTGAGCAAATAGATACTAATCTTTCCAGTGTTTATCATACTGAGAACACTTGCTGTTTGAGTCTCTCCTTTTGCTAATTGTTTACCAAATAGGTTAAAGCAGTTTCTGTGTGGGACGACCACACTGTGAAGTGGTTATTGTGTGTTGTCAAGGAGAGTCTGAAATTCTATAATACATTTAGTGACCTCCTTTTATAAGCCCTTCCACCCTGGTATCATTGTGTATTCACTTGTTTAACTTGCAGAAAATATGGGAAATGATGTACTGTAAGATCCACAAGAACACAAATCAAAACCATTTCAACATCTTTTCGGGTGCAGATTCAATTCATTTCAATTCAATTTTATTTGTATAGCGCCAAATCATAATATACATTATCTCAAGGCACTTTACAGGGTAAGGTCGAGACCTTACTTTGCTATAGAGAAAAACCCAACAGATCCCACAATTAGCGCTTGGCGACGGGGTGGGGGGAAGGAAAAGCAGAGCTTTAAAATACCATCTAGTACAAACATTCAGTCACTATGTATTCATTTTTAAAATTACATCAAGCAAACCCGCCTGTTCTCAGTTCTCAGGTTTTCCCTTTTTACACATTTTTTCTCTTCACTGTCTTTTCACGCAGGCTCATTATTTGACTCTGTCTCCAGTGAATTATGGTCACACGCACACTAATTGCCTTGGTTAATGTGTTTTGGGGGGAATGTTATGTCAGGTAAATCACTTTTTTAGAAGCATGGTAAACATTTATTGTTGAACATATGTGGCAAACCTTTACAGTCAATTTGTTTTCCTGCAGTATCTGCTTCTTGAACAAGTGATGCTTTTATGATGAAGCGTATGGAAAGACCAAGGTCTGACTGAAATAGTGAAAAAGCCAACACTGACTTGAACCACAAAACTCAATGAGAGCCTATGGTGCTTCTATGCAAAGTGCTTTGCAATTTGCTTCTTAGTCATCCATGCCTACACACTCTCTCTCACATGTGGACTGGAGACGCTATGAATCAAACCCCAAACCCCCAGCCTTTTGATTAAGAGATGACCAGCTCTACCACCTGAGCTGGGGAGCTCAATCTGGGAACCATGACAATGTCTTTCAGTCAACACATGTAGTATCCGCCAAAGCAAATGATTTGTCCTTCAATAACTTGTGGAAGACAGCGTTGATATGGAGCAACTCTTTGTGTCAGTGTTTCATTTACATTCTTGTCCCTTATTATTGTTCTTACTCATTCTGTTGCCTCTCTTCACCTATTGCCAGAACCTTTTACATAATGTTTGACATGTGTTTTTATTTGTGCTCTTCTACTTTTTTTTACCTTATCTTGTTCATTTTGTTTTCTTCACTTCCACCATGCTCAGGCTCTTTGGCCTTCTCTTGTATCTGGTTTTATTTTTCTGTGAGGCACATCCTAACTTTATAAATAAAAGGACCATATAAATAAAGTTATTATTATTCTTATTATTATCATTATATATATCTAGCACTTCTACAAAATTTCTAAACACATTTCCCAGAGCAGCGTTTAAGCTATAAGCTATGATATGCATTATAAATACAACTATGATAAATTTAAGTGCTGTGAACTGCATAAGGTGTTTTACCCTAATTGAAGCATTACATTTACACTCACATTAAAGCTAAAATACAGCACTGTGAATATGCATCTATGTCATCTATTGTGAATATCATCTTATCATCATTTCTACATTAGACCAGTTAATACACAATCATTTCTTAATGTACGAGGGTCTTTACTTTGAATGCTTCAGAAGGTTTGGCTGTATCGCAGCCAATGAATCACAGAATCAGGAGAAACTCTAGAAAAGGACCTCACCGTGATGATCACAAAGATTGTTTCTGCATACAGAGCCACTTTATTTAAGGTGATACAGTGTTACTTTGTCACATGCTGCGGCCTTGGATTGTCATGCTGTCAAAAATCCTCCTACCCTTATCATCTGCTAGCACAGAGATTCAAAATCTCCAGAAATCCAGTGTAACTGTGGAGTGTGAAATTCCCAAGCCTGTGTTACATCAGCCTGATAATTCTACCTGATGATAATTAATAACGATCCACCAGCGAGGCATTCATGCACACCATCTCAGCTGCACCCCTGTGGGATTTGACAAAGCCGGTGTGGAGACAGCGGTTACACATGTGAGATGAAAGGAAACATGACGTGAACTGGGAATACGCATTGCATTCAAGCTTCATCAGGTGTGCGACTGGCTTTATAATATGTAAAAAAGAGACTGACTATGTGCAAAGTGCAGCTGAGGGTGGGTCGGTAATGATCTGATATAAGGGCTTTAGTTGAAATGGTTTTAGGGAGCTCTCGAGAGAGATCACAAGTCATTAGCTGTTGCTTCAGGGACCAAAGAGCCTAAGTCTATTGAACAATTCATTAATGTTTTTTGCTTCTTTGAAACCTACAAGAAGAGTAGCGGAAATATGCCCAGGGGCATTACTGTGCAGGTGGGTTGGATTAGAAAGGAGATTTAGGCTAAAATTGAGCGAGACAAGTGAGAGGGCTGCAGGATGGAAAGAAAGCACCCATTACTTTAGATATCTATTTATTTATGCGAGCTGCTGCAGATTGGATGATGAATTGCTCTCAGGACACTGCACCATTATGTTCACTCTGAACCAGAGATTAACCTCTTTGTCAAGGCATTGGTGTCACACAGCTTTAATGATGATAGGCAACTCCAGGCTTCACTTGCCACAATTTCAATTATATTTCCCTGGACGTAGACTGTTTGCTTTGTGATAACCATTATAGGTTAGTTAAACATAGCTTAATCAAACAGAATTCATTGGGATGGAGTGGAATCCAGCTGCCTCATGATGCCAAGAGGCAACAGAAGTCTACTCCATGGAGGAGGCCCGTGGAAGAGCAGCCTCGCTTAATCACTTAGCCTCTGAACTGAGCTTCTGACAACCATGTCCACCTACGTGGATAAGTGACTGTCATCTGTTCTCTTGCAACCCAAGGCGTGACAGCCACTTAGCATGTAGCATTCCTCACCTCTCTGCAGATGCCCTGTCATCCCTGTTAGAACAGCACTACCTGTCTGAGGGTCTGTCAGTCATAAAAGCTTCAGCTCAGCAGTGACAGGTCTGTGGCATTAAAACACAGAATGAGAGACTTTATCAGGAAATGGGGTGCTGGCATAGAACTGACTTAAAAAAATAAAAATAAAAATGACTCTGTGATTGCAAAATGGTTCTTAAAACACATTTTATGCTTCCAATCAATCAACCTATTTGGACAATTAGGATGTTAAGACGCAGGTAAGGAGCCATGGACTCACAGTCATTCATTCACTCACAGCTGGCCTCTGAGCAGCCACAGGGATCTCATTGAACTGTTAGTATTTTCAAATTATGTTGGTGGTGTTAAGAATTTGTGCAATCCTGTCTCCTTGCTCCTAGACATTATGTTTGTACACAATTAGTTTTAGCTAGATACAGTTGAAGGGAAACATAACTCCTGCCTGGATTATGTTCAGTGATGATGTAGGGAAAGAGGGAAAGACCATGCTGTTTTTATCCTGCTGACAGGTGTCATGGAGGGTGAATGATGGGCGGACAAAGCTAAGGACACACAGACACACGTCAAATAAATAAATAAATTAAAAAATTAAAAATGAGAAAATCAAAAAAGGCGTTCTTCTTGGCATCTGGGGGATGCTACTAAGGCTCCTCTGCTCAACACATTATCTCTCTCTGTTTTTCTGTTATTATTATTATTATTATTATTATTATTATTATTATTGTTATTATTATTATTATTATTATTATTATTATTGTTGTTGTTGTTCTCACATGTTTTCCATTTTGGAAAATGAAATTAAGAATGCAAATTGTAAGCAATTAACAATCAACAGTTAAGCTCAACTCAGCTCTATTATCTTAGCATCAATCATACAAACATGTAGCCCAAAGCATTTTTCACACACACACACACACACACACACACACACACACACACCTAAACATGATTTTTTTTTCTTTTTCCTTTCATGTTTTGTCTTAGTTTAGGGAAATATATTTCTAACTTAAATGGGTTTACTTCATTACTCATGTTCAACCATATTCAACCACCACTGGAATCTCTGTCTCGCCAAGTGCCTAAACACAACCCCTCATGATCGTGATGTAGACTCCATGAGTGGATATAGGGAAACAAATGAAACATGATGGCATTACAGACATTTTGTGAAATTTCATTACAATGTCTCTTAATTACACTGACACAGCACTGGTAGAATTATGTTCCTGTGAAGCATATTTGCTACTGCAGATCAATAGTATATAAACATCACTTCCAGCAGATAGAGATGTATTTGTGAATTAAATAATCACAGGAGGCTTATTTCAGTGGATCCCATCATTAGGTGTGGGTTCACACTTCCTCTGCTGCTAATAATGCATCCACTGATTCATTTAATTACTCTGTAATCCAGGTAAAATGTAAGTTAATATCTGCCTAATGTAGATGTAGGAGGAAGAAAACTGTGATTTATTAAGTAATTATTTATCCACTAGTGTAATTAAAGCATTAATTAAAGTAAGTGGAATTCAGTCATTTTAATACAACAGTAGATGTGTGTGACTTGCCTTTCTGTTTCTCTCTGCTTTGATTATCACTAAACTGGAAACAAAGCCACCAGACGCTGCTTTCGTCTTTATCCTCCCACTTTTCATCATGTCGGAGGAGATAAATTAGCATCCTAATGACAGCAGCGTGGCACTGATCTCTATCACAGGTCTGACATGGTTCTGACACACAGACGTCCCCCTGCTCCTCAGACAGACAGCAGCATGGAGGGTGTGTTCATTATATAGTGTATTCACCTTTGAGAGCTTCAGATCAACATGCAACTGATAAGCCAAACAAAGTCACCGGGACATGACCTTACACTACTGTAAGCTGCTCTTGACAGGAGAAAGGAAAGCCCAAAACACCATTCAGCTGGATTCAGTTGAAATGTATCAAAAATGCCCAACTCAAAAACAAATGAGAGAGATTAATCATATCAGTTCATTCCAGTGCCTCAAATTCAAAGTCATGTAGATGGGGTCCCACTTTTGTCCCCAAGCATAAGAAAAAAAAATAAAAAATTCACAGCCAAGAAAGCACTTCCACTTTCTTGGCTTGGTTCTCACATCTTGACAGAATGGGGACAATGTAATTTGATATATGGTGATAAAATTTTTTTGCTTTCTCAGCAGAGCATAACAAATTATATATTGAAAAATGGTTACACTTTATTTCACAATGCCCTAATTATGGCGCGATAACGGCTTAATTATGAAAAAAATGACTGCGCTTTGCCAGTATGTAGGTCGCCTAAACGTTTGACAAATAATGAACGCAGGAAAAATAAAAGTTGTGGGCAAGGTGAGACTCCTGCAGTGCTCCATAAATACACTTGCAAACTTGAAATGTGAATAAGCTTAATCAAGCAGTGCTGAGTGTGACATGCAACCATATTATTGGACATATGGGGGGGGGGGGGGGACATGACTCAGCAACCCAATGAACTCTGCAGGATTTTATGACTAAAATATACGAACTGTGGAAGGAGCATGAAAATTAAGCTCCCACAGGTTCTTGAGATTATGCAAATCATAAATGTGTGACTGCTCAGGATATGTGGACAAAGACAGGTTTAGATTTACAGACCAGCCAGCTCACACCTGTAGATCAATATCTGACTGACATGAGGCAGCCTAATGACTGCTGCCATTATCACATTTATGAGTGACCATGGTACACCTGTGTATGACAGAGATATTTCACAAGAGCATCCTTGCAATAAGTGCCAGTGTCTCACAGCCTCCTCCATTTCTCATTTCAACAAAAGGTTTGCTATCACCGCTGCCGGTCCGCAGCAACACAATATCCTTTCATATTCATCCTGTGTTTGACTTTCCTGACACCTTCAATAAGTTGCTTGAAAAATTAAGTCCTATGTGTGTCAGCATGGGCACCGCCATGCTCTGCGCAAATTGTGAAAAGCAGCTAGGACCCAGTGCACCTTTGTGTGCCTTAGTGCGCAAGCTTTTGTTTGTTCTATGTGCTCCATGTGTGTGTGAGAGTGTGTGTTTGTTTGTCTGTTTTTTTTTTTTCGATCTGCGCTATTAAGCGAGGTACAACAGCAGCCTGGAGCCATGATGCCCTCCCTTCCTCCCTCCACACCGCACGCCTCCTCTGACAGCAGAATCATTTTCCCTTTTCTTTCCTGCACTCGCTCACGTTAACTCCCCTGTTTAGGCCACTTGAACCCCGCCTCATCCAACAACGCCTCCCGCTGCATCATAATTTAATTGCTCAGTAGTCTCCCACCCACCCACCCCCATCCGTTTGTGTTCATTTTAAATGCATGACCTTTCTTGAGAACAATGATCAATCAATAGGTGTTTTCCCCAAATTAAAACCACCAAGTGAATTAAAAGCCTTTCAGAGCTGAAGTTATGAAGTGCAGGTGCTGTAACTCAGGCTGAAAAAAAGGCCAATCATCAGAGGCCTTTATGGTTTGTTTGTTTTTTTTTTTTTTAACCTGAGGATTCAGACATGCTTCAAATAATTCATTTGCATTAATTTCACATTCTAGATGGGTGAGCTATTGTGTGCACCGCAGACAGCCACTGGCCTCGTGTTGCAGAGGACTTCAAATGTAAGAAGAGCTAACCAGCTCATGTTGAGGTAGTATCCACCATTTTTCCCAAACTTACTATTACTTACTATACTATTCACTGGTAAACACTGGGACACTTGTTCCAGCTGGGCTCGATGAGGATCCTCCGAGGAGCTGCTGCATTATTGATTAGGTCTGTTCGAAACAGCTGCCTCTGCATCTGCACTGGCTAAAGTTCCCTCAAGGTGTGGCTAAAGTCAACTAACTGTTCAACCTTGCCTTCTGCAACCAGGTAGGCATCTGTAGTCCATTACCAGAACAATATGTGCAAACAAGTGTCCTGCCAAATGATCCAGTTTCATAACTTTGAAACTTAACTTTCTGACTGTGGCCATGTTTTCTTACATTTGAATGACTGCTGTTTGAGCTGTGGAGACTGGATTTAATGTTCTCTATATGTGTCAGATTCCATTTTTGTTTCATACTACTTATACTAATACTATGTCCCTACCATGATTGACTGCTACAACTGTAGCCACTTCTACAGTTAATTCACTTGCCAGAGACAGTGCATATATACACACAGGGGTTAAATAGAGCTGAGCTGCGTCTCCTTCAATTTCATATCATCATACCACATATATATTTTAAATCTCCCAGTAAATGTAACAGCATATGGATGAGTAATTCGCTAGTGTCACAACTTCAGCCAGGCTTTAGCTTTTCATTTGTCTGTTTCCTGTTTTGCCACACTAACTCTCTTGTGCTTTCAGACTCTGCCACTCCCTCCTGCTCTGCATTACCTGCTGATTTCATTCACCTGGCCTGGCCTGCCCCCTCACTCACCTGCTCCTCATCAGCTAATCAGCCCTTAGTATATATACACACACCGGTCCATTTCCCTCAGTTCTTTGCCAGATTGTCTAGTGTGTTTACCTAGCTCTCCAGCATCCCGGTAGTCTGATTCTGTTCCTGTCTGTTCATGTTTTGACCTACCTTTTGGACCTTCCCTTTTGCCTGCTCCTACTGGATTTGTTTGCTACGCGGACTGACTACCTGGTTTGACTTCGGCTTGTTCCTTCACCTGAAGTGTTTCTGTGTCGTGCTACTGGGTTCTTGCCTGCCACTTTGTGGGACCTGACAGTACTGTCAAATGAAAAGCTAAAGCCTGGCTGAAGTTGTGACACTAGCGAATTACTCATCCATATGCTGTTACATTTACTGGGAGATTTAAAATATATATGTGGTATGATGATATGAAATTGAAGGAGACGCAGCTCAGCTCTATTTAACCCCTGTGTGTATATATGCACTGTCTCTGGCAAGTGAATTAACTGTAGAAGTGGCTACAGTTGTAGCAGTCAATCATGGTAGGGACATAGTATTAGTATAAGTAGTATGAAACACCTTCCCTTTTGCCTGCTCCTACTGGATTTGTTTGCTACGCGGACTGACTACCTGGTTTGACTTCGGCTTGTCATTAAACACCGTTCCTTCACCAATGAAGGAACTTTGTGGGACCTGACAGTACGGTCAGGTCCCACAAAGTGGCAGGCAAGAACCCAGTAGCACGACACAAACACTTCAGGTGAAGGAACAAGCCGAAGTCAAACCAGGTAGTCAGTCCGCGTAGCAAACAAATCCAGTAGGAGCAGGCAAAAGGGAAGGTCCAAAGTCCAAAAGGTAGGTCAAAACACGAACAGACAGGAACAGGATCAGAATCAGACTACCGGGATGCTGGAGAGCTAGGTAAACACACTAGACAATCTGGCAAAGAACTGAGGGAAATGGACCGGTGTGTGTATATATACTAAGGGCTGATTAGCTGATGAGGAGCAGGTGAGTGAGGGGGCAGGCCAGGCCAGGTGAATGAAATCAGCAGGTAATGCAGAGCAGGAGGGAGTGGCAGAGTCTGAAATCACAAGAGAGTTAGTGTGGCAAAACAGGAAACAGACAAATGAAAAGCTAAAGCCTGGCTGAAGTTGTGACAGCTAGAGAGATAATTGAGGTGATTTCTACCAATGTTAACAAGGAGTTTTATAGGTTATCAGTTATCAGATGGCATCAAATGCATCAGATGCATACAGTCTCTAATGGTGCAAACACCAAAATCTGACATTCTGTCCAATGGTTTCTCTCTGTGGTAAATTTAATTTCTGAGTTTGCTAAGATCTTATGTGTGTTTACTAAGTTGTGTTGCTTTGGTGTACTCAACATGTTCTCGCCCCTCCCCTTTTGGTATCTGGACATTTCAGTTCAAAGAGATAATAACTTTAGGAAAAGCACAACACATTGTGTAACTTCAGAATTGTTGATGCATTTTATGGAAAAATATCCACTTTGATTTGCACACGCCTCCCCAGAGAGAGACAAAGCATTAGTGAAGTGAAACAAGACGCTGTCGAGGGGAGAGCAGGGCACAAAAGGCTGGATATCCTCCGAATTCTAAAGCAGTGGAGAATCCTCAGAGTGTATGGAGCAACAACAGCTGATTAAAAACACACCTCGGGCACTACAACAGGTTTACATTTCATGTGTCCTTCATGCCTAAATTACTTGTTATCTCCTCCTGCGTACAGTTCAGTGAGCAGGAGCAGTAATTCTGGGTGGGTATCGATGGTGGGAGATTTCCCAGTAGAGGATTAAAATATTGGCAGGTCACTACTGTGAAGACAAATATTGAAGGAGACATGTCCGTAGCAAAGTGCCCAGTAGTTTTCTTTACATTCATGTTGAAACCAACTGTCTGTTTAAAATGTATCACTATCCTTGTTTTAGGACCAAATATTTAGTGCGAGATTCTGCAAAATATCCCTCTCAGTTGTTTACAATCTTGAAAGACTGTTTGCAGCAGGGGTTTTATATGAGTGAATAAGAATGTGCTTTAAATGTAACTGATACTAGATGAGGTTTAAAGGTCCCATATTTTACAGGTTCCCTGTGTTTCATTTGAAGTGTTGATATCCATTAGAAGATATATTTGTGTTTTAAGAACCAAAAACCATACTCAATGTAGTTTTACATCTCCTCTCCCAAGCTTCTCTCTGGAGCTTGAGTAACAACAGGTCAGTGAGCCAATCAGAAAAGAGGCTCACTGGCTGACTGTTTTCTGAGTGATTGAATAAAAATACAGCAGGTTTCAGATAAACATTTAGAGAAACTAAATCCTGCAAGGTTGGATGGTGGGTCCAGGTGGGCTGGGGTTGGGGCATGGCTGAGGGCGGTGACTGCTTTGTTGTGACATCACAAAGTTACATAAATCCTCACGGCTCGTTTTAAGGCTCAGTTTCTGAATACAGGCTGTGTGCATTTCTCTGTGGACTGAGGCTTTGATACTTTCACAGTATTAATATAGAACCCAGACCTGCTTTATAATCAAAAAAGACATGGAGATTTTATTTTCACTTTATTCAATATGGGACCTTTAATTAGCAAACTGCTGAGCCTCTACTGCTGAGCTTCTCAATGAAAAGGTCTTCAAACAACCAAGCATCTCTTTCAAATGAATTAAAGCAGATCCCTCACCAACCTCACCAGATCCCTCACCTGAATAAAAGCCCTCTACAACACAGGTATTTCAACAACTCATTATGTTGATATATAGCAATTAATTAGGAAACATTATTCCTCCTAACCCACAGTCAAAAGATAAGACGGTAGGAACAACCCCTCCCGTCTACCACTCTGAAAAGGGAAACAGGTGTGAGTGCAAATGTCCTCCTACTATGTGTTATTAATGTTTTTGTTTCAAGGGAGAATTACTCACATTGGTTTTGTGATTAATGATGAGGACAGGAGAGCAGAAGTCATTCCCTCAGAGCAGTCTGCACCTGTCTGAAGCTCTCTGATGGCTTTTACCTGCAAAATGCTCCGTATAAGACACAGCTAAGAGCAAATTGGGAGCTCCTTGGTGCACTAATCTGTCCTTTAGCCCCCTGTGCCCCTCTGTTCCTCCTCAACTTTTTTTTCTCTTCATCTCCGACTCACTCACGGACTTGCTGCACTCAGACCCTCTCCCTTTTTTTTTTTTCTACTAACTCTCATCCATAGTTTTTCTGAATGCCTGGCACTTCATTCTCACAGCCTTTTGCACCATGCGTGGGTGGTAGGGTGAAACTGAAAGTTTGAGTAGCCCTCCAGGTCCCCTGCAAAGCACACACACACACACACACACACTCACGCACACACATACACACACACACACAAACACGCACACCTACATCAGCACCCTGTACTCTCACAAACGCATGCTACTCTCTAACAGCCAAACAACACCCCACACTCCCACGCTGTGATTTTAGAAGGGCATTTGGCCAATAAATTTGAAAAGAAAGCTTACTTGGAGACTTCCCCAAAGTACACAGGCCACTGAACAGGTTATTGGTAAATGCTTCTTTTAATGTTATATGATTTATTTTCACTCGTCAGCGCTGTGTTTCAGCCTGGCTGGCTAACAATCAGCATCTCCCAGAGCTAGACCCTGTCTGATTTATAGTAATTGCCTTTCAGTACCAAAGCGATCCCTCTACAGACGTGACATCCGTCTGTTTACTGACTCATTGCTACTGTAGCTTCACTGAAAATGATTAACAATCAGTTAATGTTACTGCCAACTGCTGTAGAAGAGAAGGCAGGGGCTCGGTTTGCACTCCTCTTGGCCTCTAAGACATGCTGCATTCATTTTAATGCTCCGTCTGCCACAGAGCCACTGCTGTCTAAACTAAAGGCTGGATTTAAGAAAAAACACTCCCACAGCACTCAGAAGGGGTCACAAACCATATTGTTTTTGAAGATTCAATCCCAGGTGCTGGGGGATAGGAACACACCCTGTGATCCCCACACAGTGCAAAAGTGAAAAACTATATTTAAAAAAATGTAATAAAATAAGACATTGTATTGAACTCACTAAGCACTTTATTAGTTAACCACACGTACAGCTGCTTATTAATGTATCAGCCAATCATGTAGCAGTGGTGGAATACATAAAATCCTGCAGATACAGGTCAGGCTTCAGTTCATGTTCACACCAAACATCAGAATGAGGAAAAATGTGATCTCGGTGACTTTGACTGTGGCGTGATTGCTGGTGTCAGACGGGCTGGTTTGAGTGTCTCTGAAACTGCTGATCTCCTGGGATTTTCACACATTCTAAACACTCAGTGTCTTCAGTTTTTCCTCAGAATGGAGACAGCAACAAAAAACAAGATCCAGATCCAGTGAGGGACAGCTCCATGGATGGAAATACCTTGTTGATGGTTGTAGCTGACAGAAAGGCTGCAGTAACTCAGATAACCACTAATCAACATTTTGTAATTCGATATTTAATCAATAGTCAATGCTAATCAATCTTGCATTAGACCAGACTTGTAGAGAAATTAGAAATGTAGCACCTTAACTAGCCTACTGTTATTTGCTGACATCAAACTTGGAGAGAGCAAATTTACCCGATTGTTGTTCCTGCAATTCACTCTCATGGATTTTTTTTTTTTCTTACTTTTTTTCTGTTTTTGTGACCAGAAGGAAAGATCCGCTTCATCCTCTCATCAAAGTTGGCAACACTGACACCCGCCCTTAACACGAGGGGAGGCAGGTCCAAGGATGAGGCTGGATATCCAAGGTTTGCATGGAAGCTCAAATTCACACTACTTTCAGGAGAGACAAATCAGGCAAATGTTATACTGCCACATTTTGCAAAGACTCCCCCTTAAGCAAAGACTCCCCCTTAAGCCTCCCATAAAGACACTATACAGTGGGGGGGGTGGTCTTCTATCAGACTGGATGGGATTCTTTGCCTGGCGACCCCCAGAGTCTAGGATCGCCACTGATTATTGGACGCATTGATTCTGTGAGAAGGTCACAGTATTCTGGTAGCTCTTACATATTAATTGATCACTGACTAAAACTCTACATTGATGCTGAATTTTCATTCAAACCTTTATTTATAAAGGGAAGGCCATTGAGAAGAATCTCTCTTTTTCAAGGACGCCCTGAGACAAAATTTACAACATGTCACTCACCACTGTGTTCACAGACACTGCAACGGCATCCTTTCAAAACTGTGGACTAAGAGAAATCCCTTTTACCATACTGTATAAAATCCTAATTACTGTTGTTTTCTTTTTTTTTTTAATATAAAAGCACATCATATTGCATCCATTCATGAAAGGTGCCATAATATTACAGTTTATAGTTATTACCTATAGTGTTGGTCAACATCACCTTGTTATTTGGGCTAAAACCTTTAAAATGCTTACAGAGTCCTCCTTTCAAAATAAAATAATAATAAAAGAAAGCTCATGAATATGCATGGAAGATAAATTTTTAAATCATTACAAGACTGATATAGCTCTGTTGTGTGAAGCACAGTTGAGTCCCTGCACCAGTGAATTCTTTATTGGTTGGCAATCAGGCACCAATTAGTTTGACCCAGTTTTATGTGAGAGAAACTGAAGTAGCTGCATTTTTTAACAGTTATTTTATTTTACTTCATATATTTTTTTTTTAATTAAAGCAATGTGTTGTGGTGCACAGACTCCTACTTTTAAAATTCTTTTGTCAGAATTAAGTAGAGTAGAAACCCAGAGAACCATAATCATAACAAATTCAAACTAAAATGAACAACTAAAACTGTGAGACCTTGTTTTCAGTGAAGCAAGTAATGAACCTGCAAGGCTGCTATGTACATGGTACATGGCTTTGTTAAACTTAGGCGTGTGACACAGGCACACTTTGTAAGGATAAAGATCACACTTTAAATTGGAGGCAAGTAATCAAGGGTGCTGATATCATTATATTGATAAGCTAAGGAACTCAGAGACTGTCTCAGCTTGAGGTCTTGCTGGTAGAATTGTTCTGATAATGATACAAGTATCGGATATGCTTCCAATACTGGTTATCAGCAAATACACCAGTCTATGCACCAATCTGATACCATGTAATTTATTAATAAACTTTATAGTTTCACACCTGAATATAATAGTAGTTTTCCTGCAAATCTTCTATGCAGCTCTAAAACAGTAGCCTACACATGAAGTTGTAGCGATACAGCCAATGCAGCTACTGTTTTAAAGCAAAAAAGACTTAAAATTAGATTCAAATTAGATGACAAAGAAATATTCTATGACATTGATGTATTTGTTCATGTTGTACAAAGGGTTTAACCTGAGCCAAGTCATACAACAATGACAGCAATCGTATCAGATCCATACAGTATCAGTATTTGAATGCAATGGTACTGGACCAGTTACTCAGTATCAGCTAATACACAAGTTCATGTATCAGAATCAGTATTGGGGAGGGAAAAAGAAATGGTATCAGAACATCTCTACTTGTTGGCTTTCACAAAACCTGCAGACATTAGGTGTCATAAATTCTGGGAATTTAGTGTGACTGCACAGAGGTCTTAATCCTCTGAGGTGGCCTTCACAGCAGCAAGATGCATAATGATGGATGGAAGAAGCTTGTAGGTGGCGGTTAAGCCTAAACAGAATGTCATGCCAAACACTTTAAGGTGGTACCAACTGAGATTTTCTATGGTTAATCCAAAAGCATCAACCCAAGGCCATTGACTCACAGTCAAAATGAACATTTGTATGCAGCCATTCTGGGCTTAAAAAAAACAAATTAAATGTTTTGTTATAATCCAAGTAAGTATGAAATATGCTTACAATTAGGGTAAAAAAATAAATAAAAATGCAAGGCCACAAGAACATAAATAAATAATAAGGATATTAAATAACAAACTCTAAAATACTAACTGAAGTTTTTACATTTTTGGAGACGTATTTACAACCCAAATTATTTAATTCCCTTTGCAGCAGTTCTGTTGTAGCATCACTTACTTTTTACCAGGTTTTATGACTCTGTTATCATAATGTTACAGTCTGGCTGACTCATCCCAGCACTAAACAGAGGTGTATATGTATTTTGATCTTTTGGTCTTTCGACTTGGATCTCTCTGAGTTTCTGAAAAAGTCCACAGACGCTCTTGTTATGAAGTGACTCTTTGGCGAAGTCAGCCATCATGAGATTTAAAGTGTTTGCTCAATGGGGAACAAACACGTAAGGGTTTTCCTCTAGCATTCTGCCTGGCATGGCTTTATTTTTGCCTTTCATCTCTGCTCTCTTATTTTGTGATTGTCCCTAAAGGGTAAGTCAAGCTTCCCCAGCCTCTTATGGATAATAGTGGGCAACTCGGTAGCTGCTGACAGCTTGGTTGCTGCACAAAAGCACAGCAAAAATACTTGGCTCTGTTTTGTATGGAATTGCTTTATAAGATACTCTGTTGCTCAGTAAAGATTCACCAAAATTTGAAAGTTGAAAATCAAGGCAAAATATTTGTGGAGAATAGGCCTTTTCTCTTGATTACAGTGGCTTTCCTCTGCACAGTGGCAAAGCCTAGTAATTCCGTTTTTTCCTCGTATTCAAACAGCCTCTTGCTTACGCCTCTATTCCAGTCCCCCTCCAACAAAGTACCACGTATATCTGGCACCAACGCTCACCAGGGTCAACACTATTTAAATGCTGAAGCAGGGAACAATAGTACAAACTGACTGTTCTCTACCCTTTGGTCACAATGTTGGATTTCACTCATTTACAGAGGCATATGCTGTTAAGGGATTATTTGCACAATCTCAAGAAGTCACTTGTCAGGATTTTAATCAGGCTCAATCTTCCTTTATTGGGTCGTTACTACTTCTGAACACACAGGGCGTTGTCTAGCTAAATTTACAGAGTATGTGTATGTGTGTGCAATTCCATGGCCACAAAACAGCGGAGGGTGGTGGGTGTGGGAGGGGTGGGTCCAGATCAGGAGGTCCTCAAACCCCAAATAATGATGACCTTAAGGTGCTTGTCCATGAGTGTAGAGTTTCATGAAAGAAATATGCATATACAGTGCATCTATAGAAATAAGAGGTAACGAGCAAAAGCATCAAATTTAAACACAAGTTTTTTAATTGAGATTTTCTCCGGTGCTGGAAGTTCAGTTCATATTGTGATGAAAATGTCTAGTGGGGTGATTCTCACAATTGACATAAATTGTTAAGTGTCCTCTCTATAAAGCAGCAACTGCTTCAATGTCAAAGTAAAGAGACAAACTAAATCCTGTTACATATGTTTTGGATGAAGGAAATGGCAAATTAGACCATCTGCTTTATTGAAAAATATTGTTTTATTATCACAGCCCTTAATAAATTTGACTTTAACCAATTATGCTATAATTATAGACCGTACATCTGTGGCGAAGTGCTTTCAGAATAGACTGCTTGCCCATATATGAATGAGATGTATAATTAACTGTTCTATGTCACACAGGCTTTTACCCTTTCATAGGGTTATACAGGGTTGACAACTCACTATAATTTGTATGCATGTTCTCCAACCAATTAGGATGAGACTGTTCCGTGTATGTGGTCCTTCGCCATGTCCTCACAAGTTGGCAGTTTTCTTGTCGAGATGGTTGCTGGTGAAAGGCATGCAAGATATATAGCAAGGTCATGTGGAAGCAGTCGTACTCTATAGGCCACACCATTGATGTCTTAATGTCACTAGCTGTGACTGGCAAGGCAAATAAGCTAGTAGTAGCAGGGCGCTAAGCATTAGTGCCATGATAACATGTGTCATTTTTAGAGTCAGAACTGTTACTATATCAACTGGGGATGTCCCAGTCAGGTCCTTTAACATTGGGTATATGCTGATCCCCCAACATGATCAACCATTAGGTTGTTTGTCCCTACCCTCTGATCTGGTCCATGGGACGGTCTCCTGAAATTGCATCCCATACGGCAGCAGGTGTAATCGACTTTCCCTGTCATAAAGTTGTGGGATGGTTAACTCAGTAATGAATTACTGTAATATTATTACTTTCCCTAGTAACGAGTAGTGTAAGGGATTACAATTTGTAAAACAGAACAATATTTCCCCTTACTAATCCTGTCAGCATTGCTGATAGGATTAGTAAGGGTAGCTATTTTAAGATGATGTTGTACTGCTGATGTCCTGTGTAGCAAAGAGGCTCTTCTTTCAGCTGCTAGTTTTCCAAAGTTCAAACTCCAATGGCTGAGAGATGAGAGATGACGGTAAGAGATAACTTGTGAGGGAGCTTCTGACAGCAGTGTTGCGCTCCTGCAGAGGAGCTTCCTCTGTGTCCACTACATCAGCCAGGCATGATGAAATGAACTTTCATGCATTAGAGACAGAGTTCGAGGACAGCTACTCGGCAGAAAAAGAAGTAATGGACCAACTGAGGTCAAGGGAATCTGAGGTTGAGACTCTGAACCAGTTCTCAAATGTCAAAAACATTTACATGAAGTACAACACTCTGGCACTATCTAGCTCACCCGAAGAGCGGCTTTTTAGTTGAGGAGGTTTGGTGCTCACCCTGACAAGGAACAGACTGTCTGATAAGAGGTTTGAGAAGCTGCTGTGAGATATGATTATTATTTCACTTCTAAACATCAGGACCTTGTTTAATATGTCTGGGCTGAAATAACAAAACAGGAAGCTACGGTATCACCCTAAATGTGCAATGTTTAATATTTTTGTAAAGTTACTTAAGTAACTTATTACTCTTTCTGAGTAACTTGCCCAACACTGCTTGTGTCAAAGTCCTGTGTTCTGTCGACCCTGACCGCCTCCTAACATAGACTAGACTTTGCTGCTCTTCATATGACATAATCTGATTTCCTCCTTTGCTCCCTTCATAACAACTACAGCTATAGTAATAAGTTGCTGCACTGATGACCTATGGGCTCGTCTTTTACAGGGGGACAGTCTCACTGATCCAGTACTTGTAGAGTATTTGCTGAAATGTTGATAAAATATGTATCTGACACATTGAAATGCAGCTGTTGCTGCTATTTCTGACATATTATTTTTCAAAACTATTAAGTTAATGAGGATAAATTCATCAATTTGATATAAGAGAGAGCCAGAGAGAAAATGTATCACATTGTTGAATTTGTTTGCACATTTGCATCTGTGCAGTGGTGTTACAGATTGGGGCTTTTTCCCTCACAAACAATCTCTGGTCTGGCCTGCAGATGACAACTTTAATTTTGTTTAGTCATCATTTTGCTAAAGGAATTAATATTAATTAGTGACAATTAGTGACCCATAATTTATGCCTCTCCTTTCTCTCTCTCTCTCTCTCTCTCTCTCTCAGGTATCTGCTCTTATTATTAATAACACTATTACACCTATGGGTTTTGGTATTATTATTTTCATTAGAACAACCAGACTGCCTGTTCTTGAATACAACAGTATACACATCTGGTCCCCCTTTCTTCTCTCCCCCTCTCTCCCCCTCCTTCTCCTCTCTCCCCCAGTCGAGGCAGACAGCCACCCACCCTGAGTCTGGTTCTGTTGGAGGTTTCTTCTTGTTAAAGTTAGTTTTTCCTCTCCACTGTCAATAAGTGCTGCCCATGCTGAGAACTGCTGGGTTTCTCTCTATAATAATGTATGGTCTTGACTTGACTCTGTAAAGTGCCTTGAGATAATGTAAGCTATGATTATACACGATATGAATAGAACTGAATTGAAATTGAATTGAACTGAATTGAATTGACACCTGATATGACCCTGTTTGTCATTTTGACTGGTGCAAGCCAAAATGAATGTACCGCACACTGCTCTTTGCTGATGAGAGAGAGCGAGATAACAGATTTGTTAGTGTTGGAGTTCAGTGAATTTGCCAACCTCGGAGTCAGAACCCAAAGTCAGTTGCATCAGACAGCGCAATTACTTTTTCGCATTCGACATACAACAATTTTCTCTTGGATAAGAAGTGAGATGCTCACACTGTGGGTTGGGCTGTAGTAAAGCGGGGCAGTGCTGAAACACTGGCAGGCAGAGATGGATATAACAGTAAAAAAAAAAAGGATCAAATTATGATAATCTTTATTTTATTTGATACCCATCCATCCAAATATACACAGATGGCCCTGATACAAATCCTTAAGATTGACATTTCTAATATAAAATATAAAGCTCTATGTCTCTGGCACATTGCATTTAAGCAACAAGTGAACAAAGTGAAATGTTGTGATGAATGGTCATTCTTCAATCTGGAAGCATTTTAAAACAAACATATAGACCTGCAGCCAGCTGCGTACCACCCCTTGCATGTGCACGTGTCAGAAATAGTCAAAGACACTCATTATTTCCTTTGCACCCTGTGCTCTAATATAGACACTGCCTATTATTTTATCCAGCTTTTTATTTCTATGTGATGGGTCCTGTCATTGTAATGAACTGTTTGGTAGGTAAACCATGCAGAGAAATGAATCTATTTTCCCCTAAAAACAGTTTCTGTCTGCTCCAGTACTCTTATTAGAAAGTTGTATTTATGCATTGATATTGGGATATTAAAGCTGTCTCTTTGAAACAGACTATAAAAATCACTACTCCCCCAGTTCTGATGAATATTGGAACTCTCAAAGGGCCAGTCTTCTATTCTTCCGCTAAAACAACAGACTTACATGTGAGGCTTTCTTTCCAGTGTGGGAGGCACATTGTGATGTGTCATAAAATGTCATTTTTCTAAGGAACCTTCCTCTTTTATTTTTCTGAGAGAAACACCTGTGCACACACTTTATCTTATTCCAGTGCTGGAGTATTATTCTCTCTTGAGGGCAACATAGCTGCAAATAGCATGCCATTCATTTCTGCTGTGTAACACCATGAATGGCACTCATCAGGAGAATAATCACAAGTTGACAACATCTGTCTGTGCGGCTGTGGTTCTGTCAGTCAGGCTCGACACTGGCAATTTTTCAAATGCTCGGCCTTCAGATGTCATGTATGCTTTTTGCCTCTGAAACTCTGAAAAAATATGAATCAATGGGAAATACAAACAAAGGCAGCTCTATGAGGACTAAACAAACAAACATACTTGTTTTGAACTTGAAAATTAAATGGAAGCAGTCATGGTGGATGGTGGGTTTAAGCTCAAGACCTTGACATCAGAGAGATGGGTTTATATCCTGAGGCCATTGTGAGGTATCCATGATTTCCACAAATATACAGAGTATAAAACAACTGGAACAAACAAAAAAAAAAAAAAATACATAAACTAAAAAAGGGCAGTGAGAGGCTGATTTTAGACAAACAGTTCTTTAAGTGAATGAAAACAAGCTTCAAAACTGAAGATATCAGGTCTGGCAGTAGATCTGGAGGTATGAGTCCTGTAAAATCAGTGAGAAGCTGCAGATGAAATGGAGCATTAAATCTAAAATTTTACCCTGCTCATAAGTCACAAGTAAAATTGTTATGGATTAACTGCCACCCATGCATTATAAATATCCATTGTAGTTATATATTATGATTTGGCGCTATACAAATAAAATTGAATTGAATTGAATTGGTTAGGTGTAGCCCAAAAGCAACATCATGGTTTTGGTTGAATGTTAAAAAACACATTTGGTGTCCTGCTTAAAGTTGCTGTTGATTTTTGCAAAACTGGACCAAGATGACTTTTTTCAAATACTTTCAGTATGAAGATTTTGCATTGACAGGGCATAATATGGCTACACTTAAAGCAGCTGTGATGGATATTTTTATACAAGCAATGTGACAATATGTAAAAAACATGACAATGTGAAAGCTCTCATTCATAGTGATGACCCCATAGAGAATTACCAGCTCAATCTCCATGGTGTCCAGCTCCCCTCTGCTTTGTGGGGCCACGTAGTCAGTTTCAGACCACAGCTTTACTGTTCTGCACATTGTACGGGTTTGTTTGAACCTGTTACATTACATTATGTATGTCCAAATAGATAAATAGGTAAATGAAAGAATTAAAAAGAAATATAGATCCATAAAATAGTAAAGTTCCCCATTTCACAACTTTCTGCTGCCTCCAAGTGGCAGAAATTTTAAATGCTAATGCCAGGAAGCTAACATCCTCACAGTGACAATGCTAACATGTTTTTGTTTAATTTGTTAGTCATTTTAAGTTTACCTTGTTCGCATGTTAATATATAAGTGGGGAACTGACTGAAAGAGAGACATTTGGTGTCTTAAAAATAAAAAAAAAGAAAAAAAACAACATTCCTCATTTGCTGTTGTAAATGTCTTAGTATAAAACAGAATTTTTAGAATACAGGGTAAAAAGAAGAGTGTGCTCCACAAATTATAAAAATCTGTGAAACTGAAGCTGGTTGTCACATAACAACAGTATTTATTGCTCCTGTTGCAACACTACAGAGAAGAAAAATCACTCTGGTAACTTACAGCCAGTACCAATAACAGCTCAGTCACAACACTGCTAAAGGACAGCACACCTTACAGCCAGTGTCCAGTCTGTAGTCATTTGAAAAGGAAAGGCGCAAAGTGACAGGTGAGACAGTGTACATTCACAACCTGTCCACTTTAATGAGCCTTAATGGGCTGAAGGGATCCATATTGTATTGTCCCCTGAACAAACTGTTTTCCCACACTATATATCTCCTAATCCTTTCAGTGGCCAGCAGCCAGGGATTCAGTGGACACTGCTGAATAATTTATGTAGACCCCACTGAGTTGAAATGGGCGCTGCAGCGCACAAACTAAAGGTGAGGCTCAAACTGACACAATACATATATTAAGTGAACGACCTCAGAGGCAACATTTTATGGGCTGCTACTCTCCGCACAACTCTTACTTATGTCACCATCTCTATTAGAGGATTTGTTAGCAGAGAGGCTTCAGTGTCTCCCTTCATTCAATGGTGAGATGGCAACAGGATTCATATTAAACAGTGAAAATACTTTAGTTCACATTTTGTTTATCAATTTCAGGCTCAAATTAGGCAGTGCCATTTTAATATTATTCCCATATTTCCATATTTCTTCTGCGTTTGTCAGAGCCAATTTTCTCATGTCACTTTTCATAGTGAAAGGTGAGGCTCGTTTCTGCATCATCAGCTTTTACAGCACATTTGCTCATGTTCCTGACACCGTGCGAGTGTAGAAATTTTAAATGATGTTGCCATGGAAAAACAACTATCAAATAGCAAAGGCAGGCTACATCGCTGATTTGAAATTTTCTAGAAATGCGATTTAACTCGGGGAGAAGGCTGCTCACTTCACCGCTGTACCAACAGACAGAAACACTATATCCTCTGAGGGAACAGTCCATTATCGCTGGTGACAAACATGAAAAGCAAACGGTGAGGAGCTAGTCAGGAAAATGCCACTCTGCAGGAAAAACAGTTAAGACTCTGACTCCCAGTGAGAATTTCTGTGGCTGCCCAAACATCTCCCCCTTTTCATTAGTGCAACTCAGAGCAGTGTCAAGTAAGATAACCCATTATCTTTCCTGTTGACAATGACACACACACAAATTGAGCATATCAGGCTCTTTGGCTATGGATGCCTGCATATAACTTTATTGTAGTGTGATTCTATTGCTTCATTTGTCACTATTCTAGCTTCTTTCTACTACTGGGGCCGTCTCAAACCACATGACATATTTTCTATGATTTTTCCTCCTGTAAAAAAGAAAAAAATATGTTGTTGGCAGTCTCTATAATATAATCATTCAGCATGTTTGTTTCTCTTCTTTTATTTTCAGAACCTCTGTCTTCTCACTTTGTGATTTTGTGAATATACTCTGGGTAAAGCCGAGTTTGCACTGAACAAAAGGATGTCAACATTCAGGGTGTGTTCTTTAATGTGACTTTTATCAGCCTCTATTGTAAACACACAAATCGCAATGTCAATGGGTCTAGTACAGTTGCAGTTGCTCGTATTGAAATATAACAATAAAGGTTAAATTATTATTATTATTATTATGATTATTATTATTAATAATAATCATAATAATAATCCTCTAATTCTCCTCCTAACCCCTAGATTAAGCCAATTTTCATTTCAGATGTTTTCTTGGAAAGCAGTGGCCTTTCTAATCTTTGAGTAGCATCAAAATTAGTTTACTGGTGGGAGAAGCCTCCCATGGGCATCAGTGATTTTCAGTAGTGTAGCGTATCATATGTCAGATAGATTTCTGAGGAAATATGTACACCATCATCTTACACTATAAGATAAAAGCTAACCAATGGTAAAATGCATTTTCATCAGTTCGGGCTGAATAATCTAAGAAAGGCTGAATAGCTGAGTTAACAATAATAACATTATAGCTAGGGATGTTAGCTATTCTTCACTGGTGTAGGATAGGTATCTATAGTGATGTTACATCATTTTAATTATTCACTTGCTTTTGTGTTTGTATTTTCCATTGATCTATATTTTTTTCACAGTTTCAGAAGCAAAAAAGCTTACATGACATCTGAAGGCTGAGCTTTTGAAAAGCCTGACTGACAGAACCACAACAGCACAGACAGATGTTGTCAACTTGTGATGAATCTCTCTTCATCAATCCATTTATATTAATTGGAAATAATCAAACCACTAAAAACAATGTGTCATTCAACATTTATGATGCAGTAAAATTAAGAGCAACATCAAAAGTTAATCTTATGCATAAATATCAAGTTTGTATAGATCAAAATGACTTGTGAAGCAAGATGCACCCGGGGGGCTTCTTTCCCTAATAGGTTGTGGGAGATTTTACATTTAGTTTTATAATGACAAAGTTAGTTGTGGTCTGTTATGATTTAATTACCCTCTGAATGTGTTTACTTAAGCATACTTCTTGTACACACACACACACACATACACACACACACACACACATATATATTTATATACATACATATTTTAAAAGAGAATAGACATTGCTGTAAAGGGGGCCGTCTTACCCCAGTTTACCCTATATTAAAAACATGAAATTGGGTGCAGACATACGAGGGCTGTTACAGACAGTGTGAATGGCACCATCTGTCTGGTGGTCATTAAAGTTCTTTTTGAATGTAATTACAATGCACTTCAAAGAAATGGTTTGTGAGGAGATCATGATATTCAGAGTAAATATCGGTGAACCAGCAAATGAAGAGATGGCTGAGGTGGTGGAAGGCATCTGTGCTGTGAGAACCAGATTCTGCTAGTTCCAGATAATGTGTGTGTGGGGGGGGGGACCAGCTGTGCTGTAAGCATTCATGTCATGTTGGAGGCTGAACATCTGATCCTATAGAGAAGCAGCACATGACTCACACCGCTGAATGTTCAGCGAGAAGCGTGGTGTCGACACAATTAGAACACAGAACACACATGCAGGCGCGCACAGCTTCTTGGCTCCCCTTCAGGCTTGTGAGGTGCCAACACACAGAACACACCGAACCAGCTGTGGCCTCCAGCCAAATCACGGTTGATTGGAGTTGTGTGCTGTCAGGCCACAGGTTGTGCAGTTTCAACCCCTCAAATCCACCGAGTTGAGAAGAAATCAAGGCCTTAGTTGAGAGACTAAACCCTGGCATTATTTATCATAAATCACATCGTGCCTATGTGAACACAAAAGCCACAGATTCATATCCTACTGGAGGTAAATGGCTGTTCTGCACGTGGGCGAATATTCATGTGAAGTAAGTGTTGGGAGGTGTGTGTTGCGTGGGATTGTCGACATCAGGCAACATGTGTAGGAGGGATGGTTCAGTCACCTTTACACTGAGGTACTGCTGTTGCTGCTTTGCCTAACAAATTAGTTTTGTGAATTACCTTTGACAGTGAAAGAAAATGGTGGAAACCTTCTTAAATATCCACATTACAGAGCTGAAGTAAGGATTTTAGAGAGACATAAATTCTGTTAAAGGTCCCATATTGTATTAAACGAGATTTTCATGTCTTTTTTGATTATAAAGCAGGTCTAGGTTCTATATTAGTACTATGAAAGTATCAAAGCCTCAGTCCACAGAGAAATGCACACAGCCTGTATTCAGAAACTGAGCCTTAAAACCAGCCGTCAGCTCAGAGCCTCTCTTCTGATTGGCTCACCAACCTGTTGTTACTAGAGCTCTAGAGAGAAGCACTGAGATGGGTTCTTAAAACCACAAATATATCTTCTTATAGATATCAACACCTCAAATAAAACACTGGAAAAGTGTAAAATATGGGACCTTTAAAGAATCACAATATAAATCTTATAATTTATGATGTTCTAACATCTGATTCTGCACCGTAAACATCTCAAAGGAGTTTTAAATCGAAAGCAACTGGACTTGGTTATTTGTCTAGGAAGACGTTTCACCTCTCATCCAAGAGGCTTCATCAGTTCCTTCTCAACTGGTCCAGTCCCAGCCTCTTGGATGAGAGGTGAAACGTCTTCCTAGACAAATAACCAAGTCCAGTTGCTTTCGATTTAAAACTCCTTTGAGATACTATGACCTGGACAAATGAGAATATTCACAGGCTCACCTTAAACATGACATCTCACAAATTCAAGCTGGACTAGAAGTCGACAAATCCATTCAATTTTGCTCTTCACTGATTATTCAAAATAAAATAAAATAAAATAAAATAAAATAAAATAAAATAAAATAAAATAAAATAAAATAAAATAAAATAAAATAAAATAAAATAAAACCCTTACCTCTTGGAGAATGATGTTTCCATATGATGTTGGCCTCAGGTCGACCGACTGCCAAGCACATTAGATTAACATTGCTGCCCTCGTTCACTGTAACGTCCTTTGATATGTTGGTGATCCTGGCGGGCACTGAGGGGGGAGAAAGAAAATTATGATTGATGTTTTTAGCTCAATTAATGACACGCGAGCAAAGGGCTCACTATTCCACGTGATAGGAGCAGTGATGAGGTTAAAAATAACCCCCGGGCTGGGGACTCAATTAGCATGAAATTAGCTGACAAATTTGTCAATTCTCTGGCTTGCTATGGTGTTATACATGATTGATTTTCTTCTTCATCTTATATCTTTGCCAAACTGCTCATTAGACAAGCATCAGACTGATTTGCAGTAAGACATGATTTCATCTCAGTGACCAGACCAGCTTGATCTATGTGTGTGTGTGTGTGTGTGTGTGTGTGTGTGTCTGGGTCCTTGATTAAGTGTACCCTGTAAGACTGAAGCCTCGACTCCAAGGGTCAGAAGTTATCGTTCTTCACTGTAACTTAACTCACTCATGGAGACTTGACCTTTTTGATTAATAATGCAACAGACCAGACGACCTTCCCTTGAAAAAAATCAAGATATCCTTTTTTAATGTATTTTAATGTTTTGTTTTGTTTTTTTTTGCAATAACATTTTTGACACTTTGGTCTGAGGAGTATTAAGAGCGTTACATAAGAACCAAGCAGCAGCAATAAGAACAACAGTTGAATTTAAATGAAGGCAACTAGAGTACAACACTGACTTCATTTTTATCTAATTTTGTTGTATGAGGTAAGATACTGGTCTCCACTTCTTCAAGCACAAAATCAATGAAGATTCCTCTGGCAGGGGCTGAACAATAACAATGAATAAATAAAATAAATAAAAAATAGCTCAGTGTTGCTGGATGTTACTTTCATAATGCTGTTTAGGGTATTTCATTACTGCCTGCCAGTGAAAGTGAGAAAGGCCAGCTATGTGCCGAAAGACCACCATTTAATGAAAGTTTGTGGGTTTAACTCTGCTTTCCTATAACAAATAATAAACACATATGATGTTGCGCATATTGAGTCATCAGTGGGATTTGACTGATTTCTCTGTAAATGTCAGAGCAGTTGTCATGGTTTCCTGCAGGACCAATAAGCTCCTTTCCACTCCCTGTCAGTTGGCCACACAAATCTGTGATCAGTAAAATCTGTAATTATTTAAAACAAGATGGTAAAACACACAAAAGCCATATTTTTGTGTAAAAACAATATTCACATTTTCAATATAAATAAAGTAAGGAATAATGTGTGGTCTGTGCCAGGGGATCAGAGCTGGAGTGATATGCTACTCTGCACTCCATTGACCTTTGAATTCAATTAGTGTGCACTGCTAAAGCCTGGTCAATTCATTTAGGACACTGCAGCCTGCCTTTCTAAATACCACCCAAAAACTCACTGTTGACATGGAACCTAGTTTATAACACATGTGTAACCACTGACTGGCTTGATTCAACTAAACCCACAGTCACAGATTTACACATAATTTTATTTGCAGCATCATATCTGTATTTCTCTTTTGGTCAAACGAAATGAAGTATGTCGCCCCCCCCCTTTAAGTAATTACTTGTAACTTTTGTTACATTTCACTTCATACATTTATACATTACGGATGCACCCATTCACAAAACTGGATTATAAACAGAACTGATGACAAAATTAATTGTATTATGAGAAGGAAAATTATATGCAACATTTATTCCATATAATTACAAATATCAGTTCTGAGTTGAGCCAGTGAGGATTACAGCCCTTTAATGCCAGCTGGCCATATTGCCTTCATCTCTGCAAATAAAACTATTTAACAGGCAAAGCAACAAGGTTTTAGAAATAGCAAATACACACTCACGTTGTAATGCATAGTGCACATTCAAAGAGCACACACTCTCAAAGTATATATAGTATGAGCAGACCATATATAGTATAAGAGTTTTGACAGGTGTTTTTTTTTGTTTTCTCTCAAACTAGGTAAAGTTAAAGTAGTGATTACATAAACAGTGCTCATTTAAACGCAAGACTGAATTTTTGTAAAACACAGGGGCAAAGGTCAATTCCCAAAGCCAGGAAATAACAGAATACAAAATTAAGACAAAGCCATTGAACTTCATTTTCATTTCATCTTCAACCCTTAAAAATTTACATATTAGTGCTAAATATAGATTTAGGAATGTATGAAGTATCCCTCTTCATTTTAATATTCAATATTAAATGAGCTATTTGTAAGTTTAGTTAATGCCAGCATTAGCATTAATGGCTGATTACTTCCCAGTCTAAAAGAAATGTTGTGAGTTCAGCATCAAACATCATTCCTTTACTCACCAAGAGCTGTCTCCAGAGATTGAAAGCAACCCTGTTGGTTTCTATCACATCTTTTCTTCTACCAGTCTGCCCTGAAGAAGTAGCTGCTCAGAGAACGTATTATAACCTCTTGTATTATAAAAGCAGCAATGGCTGAAGCTCTTGGCAAGACTGGTAAGTAAGCACCTGCTAATGCTACCATTGGCTATGTAGCCATAGCAAAACTTACAAATAGCTCTTTTAAGGAGGTGAGATGTAGAAACACATTGGGCCATAAACTGATGTCAAAGTTGAGAAGACAGTTTTAAGAGTAACTGGCACTGTGTTGAAATGCCGTGTTACCCTGTTCTGTCTGCAGTGCCTGCTCTCATCTCTGACCACTGCTTGGGATATGAGTTATGCTGTGTCGAATTTAGCTTTCCCTTCTTTTTCCTTCAGTTTGATTAGTACACTTTATTATTTGCAGCCCCCCCGGCTATATGTTTAGTTAACCAATGTGTCCACAACAAAAGTAACAGGTGTCATTTCAAAATTTTGGTTTAGTTGACAGCCTTTATATAAACTTTCGGCACCTTTTCTACATGAAAAGTCAATAGAAAGTTTCTGAGAAGTTGATACAAAGTGCTTGGCAAAGTACAGTTCTGTGTTTCTTTCAAAGGGGCAAAGTGGTGTTGACAAGAGTTGACAAAAGTTCAACAATTTGGCAAATTGCTCTTGACGGCACACAGTTTTTTGTTGTTTTTCTATAAAGAGAGACTGATGTTACACAGCCATCTGGCTGCCTCCTCTGTCCCCATCATTTTCTCTCTGCTGTGTGGAAACAAAACACAGCCAAACCCAAGTCACCGGTGAATTCACCAAGCACACAAGTGTCTTTATTCGTGTCTGCATCCTAAGACTTGGTCTTGCATTGTAGGAAACATTGTCTGACCTGCATTTGTTATATTATCAAAAGCAGGTGGACCAGTATAAAAGCTGATCTTATAGATATTCAGAGAATAGAAGAAAACCTTGGTGAATTCTTTGAGAATACTGGAAAATGAGGTGATCCTTGGATACAAACATGGTGTGCTGAGAGACATGTCCCAGAAGGAAACATGGTCCTTGTCCATGTGTCAGGGCTCAGGCTGTGAGTGGCTTTTTTCCCTTGTGTTTCCCTGTCACTCTCCACTTCTCCCTTCTGTCTCCTCTTTCCTGTTTGTCTTTGCATGTGTGTGTGTTGTGAGTGCAGCCAACGCTCCTGGCTCCTGACAGACCTGCACACCTGACAGCAATCTACTCATCTCCTACTGGACAGGTACTCTGCCTCACTCTTCACTTCTCATCAGCTTGTTCAGCCTGCTTCAGTGGTAGCAGCTCTGTAGGCCACCAGCTATGTTCTTGAGAATATGGCTTGTGTTTGCCCTCTTGCTCTTTGCTAACCTGACTCTCTCCTGTGCCTCAGAGATCCCCTGAGCCAGACCTGAACTCCGGGCCGCGCTGCCTCCTCATCTGCCAGTCTTCAGGCTGATGCCATCTCACCTCCCCCTAACAGCCATCCTGCCTCCACCCTCACCCTTCACCCACCTTCAATCACATTCAATTTTTTTCCTAATACATACATTGCCAACACTCAAACCAAGTCTAGTGTCTGCATCTTGGTCCAAATATTACCTGAACATCCCTGAACCTCATACCAAGTCTGTTTTAAATGTATCATTTATCTTTGTTTCAATTGTCTCTTCACATGATAAACATGGTCACTTTATGTGCGTTAAATATGGCTCTTCAACTTGTTCGAGAAAACTGTGTCACCAAGACCAAAGAGATCATACTCTTTATTCTTAGGCAATATTTTCAATGAACAGTTATTGTTGAACCTAAGTACATCCAAAAAAAACAAAAGGTAGGTCAAGAGCAATGGCTGGACCGACTATGGTTCAGTCCTGATTTTATAACCTCAGTCTGGGTTCCACAATAGTTTAGTCTTTATTTAACTCAATGTACCAGACTTTTATTAGATTTTTTCTTTATTTCTTTACTACTTTATTTCTAACTCCCTCTATTTGAAATGTAGAATTGGTCATAGCTGCATTTTGTTGTGTTAAAGTTACTGCATTACATGTTAATACAAACTCAACACTTCCTGTCCACAGTCTTGTTTGAAAACAAGTCTCTAAATCTAGTCACAGTGCGCTACACTGGCAACACTGCAGGCTGTAAACACCCTGCTAATACAACCTGTTTGCCCAGAAACATGTGGCATTAGGCTGACTAATAGTGGAAATATGATCAGTCAGTCAGTCAGTCAGTGTGGATTACAACAGTCATGTTATATTTTGTCCATATGCTGTGTTTTGTGCTATGCTGTTGTATAGTAGCTGTTGTTGGATTGCAGCACGAGGATGGGAGAACAGCCTCTTTGTTTGGAGCTGACAGTAGAGAGAGGTGGTGAGGTATCAGGACAGGCAGTGGAAGTTTTCCATGTCCTCCCCATAGAATGGCAACGCTCAGGTGAAAATGAGCCAGGTGGCTCTTGTGGTCCCATTGCCAAAAACTGCTTCTTGTTGGTGGTCATGTGTTTACAATATAATAGGGCTAAGAGTCTCTTAACATCCAAAATTTCAATAAATGTGATTTCAAAACTGCTTTGAATACTGACACAGGACTAATCTGCTGTGTGTTCTGTGCCTGACAGAACCGGTGTCTTATATGTTCCATGAACCAGGTCCTTCAGGAGAACTGGAAAACAAGCCAACAGATTCGCTGCCAAACCTGCATGGTGGCAAAATGCAGTGAAGCCTGTGCATTCGTCTTCTGTTTACAGCAATTAGACTAATGCCACATAACTAATGTGGTAATGATTCATTGAGGGTAAAATACAGTATGTGGTGCCTGTAAGTGGCTCTAAATATGGAGGGGTGAAGCCCAGTGGTTTGAGGACGCATCAGGCGCCGTTTTCTCAGCCACACCGACCTCCGACAGAGATGAATGAACAAGCATCTGTCTGCAGACGCAGGTGATGGATCCTCCAGCTTGATAATGCCAGTGGCCAGGTGATTAAAAACACAGCTCCCCTGCCGACTGGGCTGCTGGTGGATGTGACTGGGGGCCCGGGGACACGTCAGTCTTCATGTCAGCACAGCCAAGGTGTTACAGCCGGTAATTAATTAGAAAATGGAATCAAAAGGCTGCCCAAATAGGAAAAGGATGCTCTCTCTGGGCGTTTATTTAACATCAGGGCTGACGTGATTGTATTTCTTTGTAATAATTTTTTTTTTTTCTAATGTCAGTTGTCATTGTGTTGGTAAATGTGCTTCATTCAAAGACAAGAGCAGATACAGGGCACAAGTGCAACAATGTGTCGTTATCTGCATTGCACAAAAACAGGGTGGCATTGGATGCATTGTTACGATACCATACATTGTTGCCTCTCAGAATATGAATTATACATTTATGGCTATTCTCCAGTCAAACAATACAGTTGTGAAATGTGCGGTGGATCTTTTAGCTTCAACTTTGTCCTCAAGAGAATGAGAAAACATTTCAAGAAACTGGGTGTGAAGGTTCAGGACCATTCAGAGCAGATGTTTGAGTCCGAGTTAGAAAAGTCCTGCTTTCAAAATTAGTAAGTAAAGTAAAATATTTATTCTATGGCCCCTTTCAATGGGCTGTGTGTTACATTATTATATATGGTATATTATATTATGCTGTTACTTTAACATACACCATTACATGTGTAAGCTCTGTCATTAAATGTCATTATATAACATATGCTGTACGTAATAAATCATTTAGGAACGAAGGGTCTTATTTTGTATCACGTTATTTCCTAGTTATAAGTGCTGATGTATTTTGTTGTGTAAACAGCTCATTTATTTCTTTTTGTTCTCTTTGTTTTTAGATGTTTGATATAGACCTTTAATACAATATTCAGTGTGGCAACTACCCCTGTTTCTTCAGATTCACATTGTTCCCACAAACAACATGGTGGTGTACTCAGTGTGTCTACAAAGTACCACACCCCCACGGCCACCCATTCTTTTCCTGTTCATTCTACAGATCCATCCGAACAGCCATAAGATGCTCTGCTTTAGTATTATTTTGCAACAACTTAAGCAGTATTCAAGAGAACAGTGTGCACAGTGAAGCTGAGCATTATTGTGGTCATTGTTTTTACTTTTATGGACGGACTAAATAGATCCTGTCGAGGATTGAGTAATGTCTCGTCATCTGACACCAAATTTCAATTCTGAAGGATTAAATGAGTAAATCTCATCAGCATAAGTGAGCCAATAAGCACGCAGCATGACTGAACCAAGATCTAGTAATGCTGGTGCTGTTTATTTGCATGAAACCAAGGGAAAAAAAAACATTAACGGTGCGTTCACACCAAACGCGATGGACGCGATGAACGCCACAAGTTTCCATTCAAAGTCAATGTAAATGGCGCGATGACACGCGATGCTGCGTCGGGCGACGCGATTCGGGCGATAGGAGCGACGCGATGGACGCGATGAAGCGATGAAGCGTCCATCGCGTCACCGCGTCCATCGCTTGAAGTTGAAAAATTTGAACTTTTCAAGCGACATCGCGTGACGTTGTGCCGCGACATCCAATCAGCGTTGATGTCCAAACCACGCCAGTCTGTGGATACCATGGATGTATTATAAGACCTTATTCTTATAATACATCCATGGTGGATACACGGAGCTATACGACACAACGTCCCACTTTTACCGGGACAGAAACAAAAGAGATAATGCCTGAAGAAGGTTAGCAAGGAGGTACAGCTGGACTGTGGACGTCTTCATTAAATCAGACGTCCACAACAGATAAAGCGCAGCTACGGTTGTTAGCTCAGCCATGGTTGACGAGAGAAAGAAATAAAACAGCGGGATGTGAAGAAAATAGCGGGAGGTGGATTGCGTCATCACGCGATGAAGCGATGATTACAAATGTGACACAAATGTGTCGAGCGACGCGATACTTTACGGGCGATGACATCGCGTCCATCGCGTTTGGTGTGAACGCACGGTAAGGCTTATAATACAAGTGCCACTGTAAAGGGATTTGAGCACATACTGTTCACAGAAAACTAAATCCTTTACAGGTGCCCCAAATACATTTGTGTGTAAAGAGACTGAGCTTAGAAAATAAAACTTAAGTAGAGCTAGACTGTAATGTGTATTGTAATTTTATTTTTTCATATGGATTTGATCAAATGATGTTGAAAAAGTGTGTCAAAAGGTGTCAGTATTAGCACCAGTATTGGAAATTTTTGAAAACCCAGCCTTACTTTCATGAAACTCTGAAAAGGTCACCTAAAAAAAAAAAAAAAAAAAATCATATAAAAAAACCACTTGAACCAAACATATGACTTGTGTTAGATATGAATGGAGAGAAGACGAATAAAAGAAGCTGTGCTCAAGACTGTTTTACGGTGAGTGTGAACCTTTGACATCAAAGCCTCTGCTCCTTTGCCAACATCCACCAAATCTATAATAGATGCTAACTCTTCTTTCATAACAAATTACTATGCAACTGAAACATCAAAGGAATCACTGTCAGTGAGTTTTCCAATCTGCCATCTCATCTCGGAACAATAGACATCCATGACAGATATCTCGGTTACACTCAGTGTTCTTGTCAGTGGTTATTGTTAATTCAGGGGCACACCCTACTCCAAGAGAAAGAACAAGAAAGAGCTCTGAAGATTCCAGCCCGGGAAGTGTGGTAAAAACACTTGGGGGGGGCTGCTCGTGCTTTGCTGAGGTAGAAATAAACTAGGTTAGATTTTCCCACTGGCTGGTAGAAGGCACAAGCGGTGACACATGCCTTCAAATTGCCAAGCTTTCTCAGTTCAAAGGCAACTTTTCATATGGGACCCATTGCATCTTATGTTCCAGGATCCAGTCCAAAGTAATGACAGCGGCACTGAAGTGAAACCAAATGGCAGCGTATGATGCACTGAGTAAATATATTACCTTGTGATCAGCATGAGAAAAGCACCGCAAACATGCTGGCTGAGATAGACGGCTGTTTAATCCTTGTAGTCCAGACTCAGCCATGTGTTCACTTTATTGATGAGCTGACAGTGATTGGTAGTAGTGCTGGCCTGCTCTACCTTCTTCAATATTTTCTGCCTTATGTATTTTCATCCTGGGAGTATATATTCTGTAGATCTATCTTTATTTTCTCTTATACAGCCTTAGCTGATATTAAATTAATCATAAAACAGCCACATATTTTACTTTCCAGACCCTGAGTATAGAAACTGACAACATCTCAGCAGGAGAATCCTTCAGCCTATTCTCCCTCTCTCTATCTTCTTCCACACGGTGCGCTCATGCTAACCCAGCTCACACGCTTTACTATCTGAAAGCATTTGAAAATGTTTCTGTAGCCAGTCTTTGTGTGTGCCAGCTCAATTAGTATGCGGAAAGCAGCCTAAAGAAGAGGAAATTGAACATGGAAATCTACAATTTAGTGGAGGGCAAAAATTATGACCGCCAAAATCCCATTTCAATTGAATGGGGAAAAAAATGCAACTATTAAATTATTAGCATTTCACTAATTTAAACCCTAATGGTAGGAGCTCCACTGTGTCAGTAGCTCTAACCTAAATGTATCTGTCCAGTCTCAGGCCAGCACAGATTCAGTATTGCATTCATTGTGACTGTGTTAATTTCTGCATATATTTGTGTATCTTGGGTAATTAAGGTTACAACTAAGTCAGTGATGGTTCTAGTTTGGGTTCATACAAGAAGAACAAGGGATCTCCTGTGAATTTAAGATAAAGGATTGACAGACTAGTTTTGCCTCTTTCTTCCTGCTTATTTCCCACAATGAGGACGGAGTTTAGAGCTCAAAACACAATAAGCAATACTTGAAAAAAAGTCTTCTGTCAAAGTCCCTCTGGCCTTTGGGGATTCCCACTAGACTAGGTGATATACAAAATGTAATATCTTGAGACAGTCAAGTCCAAATATTGCGATATGTAGTATGATATTATCACAGAGGGCAGTGGTGGACAGCACATCAGGAGAAGCATGACATTTTCCAGTGGCCTGAGGGTCATTTTGGCCTGCAATGATAACAGTCAACAGACCAGACATAATATAACAAGCATCACCTCACCTGTGCATGATGGCTACAGTGCCCCACTGAACTGCTGCAGCACACAGTGGGTGTTGAGACTGCTGCTGCTGCAGCACTGCTACTGGCAGCCCTATGTCTTTACAGTAACAATAATAATCATCCAGTGTTGATGAGCGGTCGGAAAAGTGAAGAGTTCAGAAAGCAGTCATGTGATTTTTTTACCCTCATTTAGAGAGACACAGAGAGAGAGAGAGAGCAAGAAGGGAGAGAGAGTTTTTTATAACATATTATTGTATTTCATGTTTCAGGTGTTTTTTTTTTTTTATCACACATAATTATATTATTGCATTTTATGTTTCAGGTGTGGGTGATGCTGCCACTAAACATCAGTTCAAAGTTTATTTGTCACATGTCAAGGTCCAATGTACAGTAAGAAAAGCAGTGAAACGAGGGGAGGGCTGTGCAAAACTGCAAAACAGAAAAAAACAAAAAACAAACAAAAAACAGGAAATATAGCAATTTTTGATATTATTGAATATCAGCCCAAGCCTAAATCCCTCAGAACTCATCACCTTTGCCAAAACCTCTTGTGTGTCAGTAATTCCTGTTTCACATTCTTTATCATTTATTTCATCAGTTGCCCTAATTGATGGGGCTGAGTCCCAATTAAATGCTGAATACCTTTTACTGGCCTGGTATGGTTTTGGTCAAATGAACATAGGTCTCAATTAGACGCCTGGTTCTTTGGATGTATTGTTGCGAGAGCAAACAACTCACTTTAAAAACCATGGCAGTAAAGACAAAAGGGTATGATGTGAAATTGAATCTGTCAGTTATCACATTTGCTCATGCAAATAAAGGTTTAAATAACTACGGTAACCTTTAGCTTTCATCCTTTCTAAGGTAGACTACTGGTATTTTGATATGGGTCTCTCTCTCTCTCTCTCTCTCTCTCTCTCTCTCTCTCGTTATATATGTTATTTGATTTTGGTAATTTTTATACAAATCAGAATCAGAATCAGAATCAGTTTTATTGCCAAGTATGTTTTCACATACAAGGAATTTTTTCTGGTGATTGGTGCAATTGATCAGCAACAGTGGGGCTCTCTAAGCCTTGTTGATAAAGCTAATAGCAGATGGGAAGAAGCTATTTTTGTGGCGAGAGGTTTTGGTCCTGAAGGACCGCAGCCTCCTGCCAGAGGGGAGTGTCACAAAGAGTTTGTGTCCAGGGTGGGAGGAGTCAGCTACAATCTTCCCTGCACGCCTCAGAGTCCTTGAGGTGTACAGGTCCTGGAGGGACGGAAGATTGCAGCCAATCACCTTCTCCGCAGAGTGGATGATACGCTGCAGTCTGTTATTGTCCCTCTCCGTGGCAGCCGCGCACCAGATGGTGATGGAGGAGGTGAGGATGGACTCAATGATGGAGGTGTAGAAGTTCACCATCATAGTCCTTGGCAGGTTGAACTTCTTCAATTGCCTCAGGAAATACATCCTCTGCTGAGCTTTTTTGATGAGGGAGCTGATGTTTAGCTCCCATTTGAGATCCTGTGTGATGGTGGTTCCCAAGAAGCGGAAATGCTCCACGGTCGCACAGGGTGATGGGGGTGGGTGGGGCTGGGCTCTTCCTGAAGTCCACTATCATTTCCACTGTCTTCAGAGCGTTTAGCTCTAGGTTGTTCTGCCTGCACCAGGTCACCAGACGCTCAGTCTCCCACCTGTAGGCAGACTCATCGCCATCAGAGATGAGTCCAATGAGAGTGGTGTCGTCTGCAAACTTCAGGAGCTTGACAGACTGATGGCTGGAGGTGCAGGTGTTGGTGTACAGGGAGAAGAGCAGAGGAGAAAGAACGCAGCCTTGCGGGGATCCAGTGCTGATGGTCTGGGAGTCAGACACGTGCTTTCCTAGCTTCACTGCCTCCTGTCAGACAGGAAGTCGGTGATCCACCTGCAGGTGGAGTCAGGCACGCTCAGCTGGGAGAGCTTGTCCTGCAGCAGAGCCGGGATGACGGTGTTGAAAGCAGAGCTGAAGTCCACAAACAGGATCCTGGCATAGGTCCCTGAGGAGTCCAGGTGCTGGAGGATGAAGTGGAGAGCCATGTTGACGGCGTCGTCTACAGACCTGTTGGCTCTGTAGGCGAACTGCAGGGGGTCCAGGAGTGGGTCAGTGATGGATTTGAGATGGGACAGGACAAGGCGCTCAAATGATTTCATGACCACAGAGGTCAGGGCAACGGGTCTATAGTCATTTAGTCCTGTGGGCCTTGGTTTTCTGGGGACAGGGATGATGGTGGAGGATTTGAAGCAGGCTGGCACGTGGCAGGTCTCCAGTGAGGTGTTGAAGATGTCCGTGAACACTGGAGACAGCTGATCAGCACAGTGCTTCAGGGATGATGGAGAGACAGAGTCAGGACCGGCTGCTTTGCGGGGGTTCTGCTTCTTAAAAAGCCTGTTGACATCTCTCTCCAGGATAGAGAGAGACGCTCCTTTGGTAGGGGAGGAGGAGGGTTCTGATGTGGCTCTGATGTGGAGGTTAGTGTCAGGCTTGTCCCATTGTCTTTCAAAGCGGCAGTAGAACTCATTCAGATCGTTGGCCAGACGGAAGTCATTAATGGAGTGGGGGGGTTTAGGTTTGTAGTTAGTGATCTGTCTGAGCCCTTTCCAGACAGAAGCAGAGTCATTGGCTGAGAACTGGAGCTGAAGTTTCTCAGAGTACAGTCGTTTAGCTTCTCTCACCGCCTTGCTAAACCTGTACTTGGACTCTTTAAACCTGTCCCTGTCTCCACTCCTGAAAGCTTCCTCCTTTTGCCTCCTGAGCTGACTGAGCTTAGCTGTGAACCAGGGTTTGTCATTGTTATAACTCACCCTGGTGCATGATGGGATACAGCAGTCCTCACAGAAGCTGATGTATGACGTCACAGCCTCTGTGAACTCATCCAGACTGTTGGAAGCAGTCCTGAACACCTCCCAGTCAGTGCAGTCCAAACATGCCCGCAGATCCTCTATGGCTTCACTGCTCCACTGCTTCGATGTCCTCGCAACAGGTTTACACAGTTTTAGTTTCTGCCTGTATGTGGGAATCAGGTGGACCATCACATGGTCAGAGTGGCCCAGTGCAGCCTGGGGGACGGCGTGATAAGCACCACTGATTGTGGTGTAACAGTGGTCCAGAGTGTTCCCCTCTCTGGTCGGGCAATTAACAAACTGTCTGTATTTGGGCAGTTTGTGGTTGAGGTCACCTTTGTTAAAGTCACCAAGGACAATAACTACGGAGTCCGGGTTGGTCCGCTCCACACACAGTATCTGCTGTGGCCTGTGATGGGATGGAAACACCGACCAGGATGAATGAGGTGAACTCACGGGGGGAGTAGAAGGGCCTGCAGTTTATGATGAAAGTCTCCAGGTCAGGAGAACAGTGCTGCAGGATCACTGTCACGTCTCTGCACCAGCCACTGTTTGCATAAAAGCAGATTCCTCCACCTTTCGTTTTGCCGGACAGCTCTGTGTCGCGATCCGCTCTGAAGAGTTGGAAGCCGGCCAGCTCCAGTGCAGAGTCCGGATCGATCCACACAGCCACGTCTCCGTGAAGCACAGGACGGCAGATGAAGAAAAGTCTCTGTTCTTCTGCACCAGTAGCTGAAGTTCATCCAGTTTGTTGGGCAGTGAACGTACCTTGGAGAGAAAGATACCTGGGAGAGGTGTGCGGAGTCCGCGCCGGCGGAGACGCGCAAGCGCACCAGCACGTTTTCTCGTTTCACTGCGAGAGCAACGGTCAGTGACCTCTGACCAAAATGTCCAATAATTCCACAGATGAGTCGAGAAAAGTAGGAAAAAAATCCACTGGAGTTGTTTCTCTGATATTAATGAGCTCTTCTCTGGTGAAAGAGCTCCGGAAACCAAAGCAGAAACTGGATTTACAAAGAAAATAAGGCAAAAAAATGCGCACCAACACACCGAGGCAGCCATCCGCGGCGCCAAGGCAACAGAAATAAGAAATAATATTTATACTGGTTTAATTAATCAATTTGATTGTATTTCCCATCTTTGCTGTGCATGGGTTTTGTGTGAAAGGAATTAAAGGCCTGTCCCAAATATATGGAATTCAGTGACAAGCAAATAAAAGCCCGGGCTATTAATTGCTGTTTTGCACTGCGTGCAGGCCAGAACTCTTTCAATCAGAACAACATTGTAAGCTAATGTGTTAGCAATGGATTGTATTCTTTGGTACAAGATTGTCAGAACACCATGACACAGAGATCACACTGCTTCAGAGCAGAGGACGGGGAGACCCCATCATTCATGCCTGACCACACCTATTGATTAAGTTACAGACAGTAGGATGCCACACCACGTGCAACAGTGCCACGTGCCACCGACTGCGCTGGTGCTGTGCAGCACTGATTTAAAAAAACAGAGCCCTCTTCACAACAATATGTTCCAAATGTCAGAATTACTGCTCATGGCCATCTAGTGTTCACACAGTGTATTTTGTTGTTATTGTTTTTTGTGATCTGTCAAGCAAAAAACTTTAATTCTGTGCGACTAAAAACACAAAAACAAAAATGCACCATTCACCAGCTTTCATCAAGGTCATAAACCAAGTAAGTAAATAAATTCCTTCCTAACTTTCACTTTACATGAATATCAAAGTTTAGAGAACAGAGACTGAGACTGGGCTCAAAGGTCAAACAAAAAGGAAAAGATAATTTGGAAATTTAGCAGCAGTAACAGAACACACACCAGACAGGAGGAGGACAAGCAGAGTGAATTCTAAAGCACAGAATAGTGAGTTTGGTGAAAACACCAGTCAACATTTTACGGCTGAAATCGAAGGCCCTGAACAGACCTGGCATCAACATGCGTCTTCAGCGATCAGATCACAAGTGGTCAGCTCTAAGTACGTCTGTTCACACCTGGTATTCATTTACAATGCGTCTCCACATGCGTCTCCAGTGACCACTTGTGATCGGATCTCACTCCACCACTCTATATGCAAATAAACACAAATGCTTTGTTGTTTATAGCCATTCCTATGTTTCCATTGTCAATATGCTTGTGTGTGTGTGTGAATATGTGTGTGAGAGAGAAAAAACAAACCTGCAAAACACGTGCTTCCTGTTGCTGTTCTTTTTACTTATTTCTTTAATTTTATTTGATAGACTATACGTGTGTGTCTATATGTGTAATAGTTTCTTTTTTCTTCATCTTTTTTTTCTGACACTATATTATATTGTCCATGACACTTTGGCAATATCGGCACCTGACTTTCATGCCAAGATAGCATATTGAATTGAACTGAGAGAGAGAGAGAGAGAGAGAGAGAGAGAGAGACAGAGAGAGACAGAGAGAGAGAAGAAGGGGTTGAATCAATGCACTGCTCACAGCTCTACAATGAAATAAGGTTTTTTGAAAGGCATTTGAAATACCGATATATTTTCAGTTTGTTATTAAACCAGTCTGTGGCAGAGGACATCAGTAGAGTGGGCTGTCCTTCAATGTGACCCAGGATGCATTTGCGTTCACACTGCTAAAAGAATGTGACCACATGTGGCCCAGATCTCCTCCGTATGTGGTCTGAGTGATTGGATCTCAAAGGCGTCCACCATCTTGGGTGGGTTCACACCTGAACCTGTGACTGGGTCACCTGGGACAGATGTTAATACCAGGTCTGAACAGGGTCTAAGACAGAGGCCAACAGGTTTGTCAGTATGTTAATGTTATTAAGCTCAGTTTTCTGCTCTGCTGCGGTTTCAGATTAATCATCCTCAAGTATTCAAGACAAAAGATACAAGGATCCAATGAAGGAAGAAAAGCTACTGAAACAAATTATATTGGTGGTGTATGAATTGTTCAGTTTGAATTCTAATCTTACAAGAATACATTCAGCTGGTTTAGACAGAGTAGAACATGGAAAACAATCACACCTGTACAGTGTAATGCAAATGGACCTCCAGTAAATACCTGCTAACTTTACTCAGTTACGTGATGTAAATCTGGTAGTATTGTAGTGGACTGCATTACGTGACAAGGTGTTTCTGACTTATTAATCTCCACAGAATGTTATCTGAGTGAAAATGAGAGTTATGACATCACATAATTATATCATATCAATATATTATTTTCATATCCAGTTCATGTTTGTGATATGAGCCACATGAGGAAGATTATTCTACAGACACAATTATCAATAAAAAAATGTTTAATTGAAATATAAAATTAATTTATTCTTCAGATATCCAGTTTGTAGATATTCATATTACAGACTGTTATACTTACTTGTGCTTATTATATTAAGGACTAATATGGTTATTATAAAAATGGGAAATCAATGTGGGAACTTTAACACTGCACAGCTTGCATGAGCAACATAAGCATATATTCTTTTGTTCCAGTTTTAAATTTTTTTTTGTTTTTGCTGTCATGTTATTAAATTTCATACACTGTTGTGTAATGAAACATGAAAGCTGTGTGTATTAATGACATTCTAAACAAAAAGCTTTGGTGTCACCTCAGTCTAACTAACAAGTACAACAGATGTTATAGAACTGTGACAAGTGAGAACAGAGAATAAAATAAATAACAAAAAGAAATATTAGTAGCAGAGATGCAAAAAGTCAGTGATTTAAATATACATTCATATAATCTAATGTCATACTTTAAATTTCAGTCTGACTTGTAACCAGTGACTATGTAAATGACTGGTAAATATGTAATATGTGGTTGATTTTACATGGGGGAGAGTGCATCATTTGATTCTCATGTAGCATGCCTCACATTCACAACATGCCAAGTCAGCCTACAAATTAAATGACTGGCACTGTGTGCACTTTAGAAATGGAAAGAGGCAAAATAACCACTATCGCAATAACATTTCCTCCTCCTCTCTGTGCCCTCTTCTGTCTTTTCATGCCTGCAGTCATTTTTTTTCACACAACAGATTTTAAGGTTTGTGCTAAATTAAAATGTAATACATCCTGCGGTGCACCAAGAGACTATCTCTGCTGAACATTTGTATTCCCATGCAGGTGGAGGCATGGTGCAGCAACAGCTATTCAAACAAAAGCTTTTTTTTCTATCTTTGTCCTGTACCTTCACCACATCCTTGAAATGTACATCCACAGACTGTATGGATGACTGAGCTGACAGTTGAGTACAACATTTACTATGAGCCAGCTCACTATTTTAAAACCAAGAAGTGAAGTATGTGCTGATGGTTGTGTATTTTTGGGAACCAGATTTTGACCTGTATCAGGAGAAAAATTTATTCTGGAGCTGACCTTGTGCACCTTCAGTGCACAATGTCTGCTGCCATGGAAGTCAGCACAGCAGGTACAGCAATTACACTGCACGGCTAGACAACAGCCAAGGGAGGTGAGCACATTTTACAGTGCCACAGTAGTGTAAGATAAAAAAAACAATGTTCCGTCATTATGTTCTAATTTTCCAAGATGATAATAGTCAAACCACGGGGGCCTGTAAAAAAATTTTCTTGCCTCTCTTTTTAACAGTGAATTGTAATGTAGGAGATATCTGCTTCCTTCCCAACTTTAAAGAGCTGGAAGGTCTTGGAATAGAAAACAGTCCACAGTTCAGAACTTGGCAGGCAGCCTGACAAGGCAAAATAAAGCAATTATAAAGACAAAAGATGAGGTCATGTCCTTTGTTAGATATTTGATATTATCAGAGTCTAAGGTGATGCCCTTTTTTATAAAAATATGCATAAATTATCTATTTCTATTTTGGTTCACACGTGGTGTGCATAAAGCACATTGAGATTACTTTGTATGAAATCTGCTGGACAACAACATTATTTTGTTCACTTCCTGTTCAGCTGAGCCTGGAAGTAAAGAGGGCACTGGAGAGACCTGGTCATAATCTGCATCTACATTCATCCAACACAACAGGACTTTGAAGGAGCATCGGCGTATTCCTCAAAGTATACACAAAGTATCAGGTTAAATCCTCTACAGGGGATGGGCTTGTCTTCACTGATGAGTTTTTTGCTCTTGTTATGTTTCATAAAGGTCATGCAAATGATCCTGTAATCCAAGCCTCCACTATTAAAAATACATACTGTTCAGGCTGTAATAGAAGCTTTACTTGGCATGCTAAGTACAACTGAGGGCCTGATAATGGGATAAATCAATGGGATAGCAATGGGATGTATCACATGATATTCCTCTTACATCTCAGCTCTTATCAGGAGAGGCTTACAGTCCGACAAGTACAACCACAGATTCACAGAAAGTTTTATCTCTACACTGGATCGACATTACAAGAAGCTAAAAATAAAAAGTGAAAATTCCAGGGCCTTAATGTGAAGCCCTGGACAAATTGGTAGTGTCAAATTCTTGCTACAACAAGTATTTCCAATTTTCAATGGCTACAGGCAAAATTGAGGCGTTCAGAAATGTGTGGAGTCTAATATGGCTTCCAGCCTCAGATCACAGCTATTCTGTTTCAAAGCACAGATGCTGGGAGCAGACCACAGAGTACAGTCTGCTGATGAAGAGGTGAATTTCACCAGCTCTCCACTGGTGAATTCACTGAAAACACTGGTGCGTGTTTATGTAAAGATACATGACATGACACATTTTGTCTAAAGCTGTGTACAACTATTCAGTTTAAACAACCAGTCCTTCAACCTGAACAACCACACAGATTGTTTTTCTCAAACCTTTGATATGACCCATAGCAGTATCTCCTGAAATGGCGCCTGTACGGTGGCAGGCGTACCAGACCTTGGTTGTCAGGGTTTCAATACCAAACATGCAGATACGGTCTTGGCTTAGTTAGGTTTAGGAAAAGATGGTGATTTGGGTTAAAATAAGTACTTCCTCAATATTAGATGATCTTTGTTGTCATGGTTATGATAATAACAATGTTAAATTTGTCAAATGGTCATGGATAATAGAAACAACACAAACTGCTACTTTCACATGGGAATCGAACACGGCTCTCCTGTATCATATTCATCCATCCACCCCAACCTCCTCCTGACATGGACTTATGTCTCTATAAACTACGTCACTGCAGTCTTCCCTTTGCTCCTGTCATAATTACTACAGCCACTAGATGTTGCCTAGCAACAAAATTTAACTATGGGTCATTATAGCCTGCTTCGTGGACGACCTATGAGCTCGTTTCCTACAGGAGGACAGTCTTAAATATTGGAGTGGTTAGAGAAAATCTGCCAACAATCATGTGTCCTTATATGCAGCAAGATGACCAATGGTATCACATTTAGTTTTAAATCTCTTTGCTGCTGCTGTAAGTGCATCACTGCCTTCACTCTGAATCCGCAGACAACTCGGTGCTTGCCATTGAGGATTTTAATCTAACAGACCTTTTTGACTAATGTGGAAACTTGATAAGTAATAAAGGAGACCGTATACACCGCTGATGTTCAGAACGTTGGCAGTCTAGATGTTATGCTAACGCATCAGCATGTGTAAAAAGCAACTGATGCTGATCTATCATCCAGTCATCAGCTTTGTGTGATACTGTGCAGGAGAAATAAACATTCTCAGCATCATTATTTGAGGAGTATCAGTAGGGAGGGGGTGAAATCTCAGGAGGTGACAACACAAATTTCTTTTAGCATCCCAGTGTACCTCCAGTCCACTATATGGGCTACAATCTGTTTCTCCAGTAACACGATTCCTTAACTGTAATGCAATCGAGAAAAAAGGTTTTTATGATCAGGATAGGGAATTAGAGAAAATCCACACCCAGAGTTCTCTTGGACAACACTGACTTCTCTGACCAGGTCTCTGTCATGTGCATGGAAAAGCCCTCAGACAGTGTAAGCAAAATCCAGCTGAAAGTGTAACTAACACAAAATTGGCCATAGAAGTCTAAATAAGTCTGAATCTACCACTGAACATTTCACTGTTTGTTACATTCAGACACTTTTGAGCCGCAGGGGGAAGCTCCGCATTGTCTGTGGCTACGTCCAAACTAATACATTTCAGTTTTAAAATGCATCGCTTTTCTATGTTTACGCCTGGAGTCCACACTACTCCCCTGAAGTTTTTGAGCCCCTAAAATGGAGACTTTTTTAAACACTGCTGGCACAGTTTTAGTTCAAAAACTCCAGGGTTGCACATTAGTCTGGACACAGATGTGCAAGTCTGCCTCATGATTGTCAGTCACAACGTATCCTTCCCTGATTCATTGCGCTCCTGTTATGTGGCTTTTTTCCAGATGAAAACAATGATTCCCAGTGTATGTTTCCAGCTGCTATGACAGTACTCATTAGATACTTTTAGTAACACCTTTCAGTGTGTTTGTATTGTATGTAAATGCATTTCTGTAGATGTAGTTAAAATGAATATGTTTGAAAATAAGGTTGAGAGCAAGGGAGAAATCTAAGTCCTGAAGTGCTGAAGTTGTTGAAGGTGTGCAAAAAATACACAAGTAAGTGGTGGCAGGATGGGTGGGTGGATGTATTTTTTTTTTTTTTTTTTAATTATTCTATCCTGTTCAAATGAACACTGTATGTTTATCTCATTTTGTAAAATACTCAAATGGAGGTGTTCTACAGAATATGTCTTAAGTATGAGGATTTTATTTAGAGAAGGGAAACCTCTTTTTTCCTCATCCAGCACATGAGGTTCATTGAATTACTCAGCAAACAAGGATAAAAACATATAATACACAAGTAATGTTGCTTCTTAGATGGAAACAGCCAAAATCGCAAAATGTCATTCTAGCTGAGACGGCAGCTCCAGGCGGGACAGAGCCTCAAGGCTCTCCTTTGATCTGTGTCGGCACAGACTTGACAATGGGGTGGATTTGCCAATATGAAATTAATGATTACTGAATATCCTAGTTTGTAACTGAGCAATCTGTGTCTTTTGTCATGGTGAAGATGACAACCATGCTGCCCTCCTTGTATGGCCGGTGAGCCGATCTGGAACTGGACAACCAGTTGTTTGGTTTCAAATATAGCTGCTACAGTGCATGCATACTGCTGTGTAAGCAGCATAATTAGCATAGTCTTGTGCAACTGATGGAGCAGACTCACTTTTATTTTTATCAACACAGCTGTGCACACAGCTTGGGTTTCACTCAAGTTTATGTGCATAAACGTGACCTGAGTGCATCTGAGTCCAACAAAAAATGGCTGTTCTGTACCTCAACCGCATCCTCGAAATTTGCATCCACAGACTGTAAGGATGCTTGAGTTGACAGTTTTCTATATAGAATATGTATCAACAGACTTTGAAAAGCACACTATCCCACTGAACACAGTTCAGGACTGGTCAAGTAGCTTGAAAAAGGAGAATTCAATTCAAAATTTTGATGTAATTAGTGTGTGAATTCTTATGACCAAAAACATGTTTTGGGAAGTCAAAAAGACCTTGACCTTTGACCACCAAAATCTAACCTGTTCATCCAAATTTGTGGAAGTCTCTTGAGGCATCCCTGAGATGCTGTCATAGCAATGAGAGTCTGGTGGGGCCCTGTTTATCACCATCCTGTAATAAATAACACCAACAAAATATGCACAAAATCTAAACTTTAAGGAGGCTTCCTACTGAGCAGTGTTTAATTTAGTGACTCTCTTGCTATGGTGACTTTTAAAACCCTTTAGCCGCTTTTCTTCATGGTGAGACCTCATTTCCTCTCCTTCTCAGAGAAGGAGCTCTGATGTGGCTCTGGACTGACGGCGTTCAGTGGGCAGGACAGAACAGCAGCACGTTCAATCGACCAATTATCAGCCAAAGACGTGAATGAGCTGTGAATGGGTGCACCTAACCACCAATCACTGACCCCCATTGTGTTTCTTCAAATTGGGGCTCCTTTATGGAGGTTTCCTACTGAAATGTCATTGCAAATCGTCCATTGGTTGTTGAAGGGCGAGGGAGCTGCATTTTGAGACATTGCTGTGAAGTAAAGTTTGTCAGCCTACGTGGGCCCCCTAACAGCCTTGGGCCCTGAGCAGTCACCTGCCTTGCCTATTCAGAAGCTGTGCCTCTGTTTGTGAGGTCACAATGACCTTGACCTTTGACCTCTGACCACCAAATTTTAATCTGTTCATCCTTCAGTCAAACTGAACATTTGTACCAAATTTGCCAAAATTCCCGCAAGGCGTTCCTGAGATATTGTTCACAACAACGGGATGGATGGATGGACGCACTACCCTTGACAGTGACAGCTGTGACCAGCGTCATTAAGAAGTCCCCAGTGACCTGAAGCAGGAGACACAAAGTGTTTATTAACAAAAGTGCTTTTATTGTCTTAAACCACATATGGAAGCCAGGATATGAGCCCTGGTCTCTGGTGTCACTGTGCTCTCACTTAGCAATGTAGTAAAATAGAAACATCATTTCTAGGACACAAGGCTGCTAAGACCGAGGTTCGCGACTATAATTAAATCGCAGAAATGCAATGATCCAAGTATTAAAAGTAATAATCGGCTTTACATTTACGCTTAGGAAGGTATCACACCATCAAAGATTTGCCACCTGGCCTGGTGTACCTGACTTCTTCGTGGTAAATGAACACCAAGACCAATCAATGTCTTCCCTAAAGCTGAGATTCTTCGGGTTCAATCACAGTGAAGAATTAAGAGAAGAAAGCCGTGCTTCTTTGCTTGGCAGTTTCTGCTTAAAAGATAGATGTGGGTTGAGCCCCTGCAATGGACGGGCATCCTGTCCAGAGGGGTGTATGGCTAAGCTGCTTCACGCCTCAAAAACAGGAGATAATCTCCTTTGCAATGGGCCCCATCATCTCAAACAGGGCTTACTTTAAAGACTGAACAGACTGACTTCGCATCACATGAGTGCATCATTGTTCAGTTTTGATGCTCTTTCATCTAATAAAAATATCTCAGTAAAATCAGGCGGGGTGATTAGGATGCTTACATATCCCAAAATAAGGCCTCAGGGTAGAACAAACTGCAGGAAGGGATTTAAAACTGTCTCACAGTAAATAAATAATATTACACACTGTGCCGTTAAATATAAAGCATCAAAGAATTTATATGAATGAAAGCCAAGGAAGCTGGTTTAGCATCTCTGCATGTGTTCATCATGTGAACATGGCCATTGTGCAAAACAGGGAAATGAAAGCAGTGCAACCCAGGCCAAAGAGCCATTGAGCTCAGTAGGTGAGAAATTGAAAGTGAAATCCCCACCAGCCTCGGGAAAGAACAAGCACTTTTAAACGTGTTACACAAGCAAAGCTTATAGGGCTTACTCTCCAATTTCAGTTATCCTAATGTTGTGGAATATTTCAAATGCCTCATTACTTGCATTTTGCGAGAAATGGAGAAGCCTCTCTCTACTCTATAATGAGCCCTGAAGCTTATTAGACCAGTGTGCATTGAATTGAAAGGACCAATGCTTTCTCCTTCTCTTCTCCTCCTTTTCTCTTCTTCTTCTCTATGGCAGAGACAGGCTCGGGCCCTAATCGGAAAAACACAGAGCCACATCATTACACTTGATGAAACTAAAGAGGATAATCCTATCGTCCGTTTATGGTATTTTATAATTGAATTGAATTTCTGGTGCTTTCTAACATATAATGGTGCACTGGCGTTGAGGAGATGCCATATGTTTCGTTCAGTCTCATATCTTTTCAAATGGACATGGATGTGGAGCAAATGTGTGAAGCATCAGCAATGCAGAGACTCCCTGTGGTCCGGACCCATGTTGGCAATGCAAGGCAGTACAGCTGAGAAGGCTAAACAGATTAACAGTCTCTGCTCACTGCCTCATTCATCTTAACTTGCACCAGTGGCCATATACAGACTTTAGTTTTACCAAAAAGGGTTAGGTATAACACACCAGAACTTTAGAAAAATAACTGTCAAAAGGTTCAAAGAATAAAATGTAATTATTTGTATATTCTAGTGAAACAGCTCTTCATTAATGCAAAGTTATGACAAGTTCCTCAAGCAGGCAGCCTTGTTTCTTTGAGCATTTAGCCAGCTATATAAACAGCTCAGCCTCTGAATTCTAATTTGGATTCAGGCATGAAACTATACAACCACTGCACCATACGTGCCGTGCATAGTGTATTTCAAGGCCTCTTCTCATTGCACTCAAATTTTTACACAAGCAAGGCCGAAGTGCTAACGCTGACACTGGAGTGTGACAATCTGAATGCAGGAGGAATACAAACAAGTTGTCACATTCTGAGCAGATAGGAGTAGTAAAAACAGTTTAGACTGTTTTTACTACTCCCTCCTCTGAGACCTCAAAGAGTGCATTTTGAATGTGTGACTCTGTGCATGTGTGTGTTTGTCTGTGTGTTTGTGCATCAGATAACGTTTTTCTGGATGTCCCAGGATGTCACATGACCTGCACTTCCATCTGTGGCCACTCTGGTGAAATAACCCAGTAATGTTAAAGGGAACTCTTTTATAGCCTCTGTCTATAGCCTCAAGTTGCCCATTTTGCTGGTTTATGTGTAATGCTGTAATGGATCATTAATCATTCTTAGGCTACATCCATGCTACAACGTTTGAAATTTAAAACATCTCCATCCAGATGATCCCTATCAGAAACGATCTCCATCCACACTAACACACCTGAAAACACATACATACATGACCATTCTCGTACACTGGACATATGCGAGGCAGAGTAAACAGGAAGCAGTTCTTCTCTGCAGTTGAGTAGTTGCTGGAAATACCATGAACGAGTAACAGCGAAGACAGTTGTAGTGTTAAAATGCAGAATTTAACTGAACAACAGCTGCTAGCAAAGACAAGTCATTATTCATGTTGTTTTCACCACTGGTAATCAGGGGAGCGAGCAGGGGGTGTCTACGTCATTAGGGACTTAAAGCAGAAACGGTAGAATGGACATCTACAGCGTGACGTAGATTCTATCTCAACACTTTTTAAGTGTCTACAACGGCAAACCACTCGTTCTCCCATAGTAGACAGTTGGGCTGCAACAGTAAGAAGTGTTGAGATAGAATCTACATCATACACGACATGCTGTAGCCGTCCCTTCAACCATCACTGCTTTAAGTCCCTAGTGTTTCCAAAAGTCTCTGTTCTGGAGTAATGTTAACATGTGTTAATGGCAAGAGTAAAGGAGGTGGTAGAGATGCTAATAGAAGAGGTGCTAAACAAAAATGTAGTAGTGGGGATGTAGTATGAGACTCTTAAGTACAATGAGGTTTATGAAAAACCCCAATGTAATAACTAAAGACGGATTCAAACTAATTTTGTTTTTGAAAAATAATCTTTTTTTTTTTACACAGAACCAATGTGTCTACATTTAGCTGTGGCAGTCATAATCTGCCATTTGTCTTTTAGATATTTGTGTGTCCAAGTTCACAGACTGTGGACTTAATATTTATAAGGGCTCAAGGTGTCAAGGTATGATCAAGGTACGCAACACTGAAGCAATAGTATGATGTTGGAAAATGCTTGTTTGATTTCTTGCAGCTGGTTGTGTGGCCTGGTCTGCAGTCACCCCTCCTGTCTGCAAACTGGTTTTCAACCTTTGATGGTAGTCCTGTTGGCCTGCATGCCTCCTCTGCCTCCCTCAACACATGCTAGTAATAAAGGAGCTCCATCGGCTACAACTTTAAATTAGCATCGCCAGCCACTGTTTACTGTCTACCTGGTGCCAGAGCTTCTGACAGGCTAATATTAGGGTGGTGGCATCATGTAGGCAGACACAGGGAACCCAGGCACACTCCACCACTAGTTTTAGCAACATTGTTATCCATGTTTTAACCAACAGCATTAGGATGAAGCAGTCTGAGACCACAAGTGAGTTTATCAGAGAGATGAGTCATTGATTAACTGTCTGTGGTCCGTTACATGCAGGTTAACGATGGTATGTACAGCAGGGTTACTTCACTGGCTGATTCATCACTGCAGTGAGCAAGCACTTGGTTTTGTTGTTAACTGGGCTTTCAGGGGACACCCGGACCTGCTGACAGCAGACAACCTTCTACTGGCATAGGTGCTGCCATTTTATCTAGGAATATAAACAAGGGAACCTATTATGTCCATTTCTATATTTTTATTCTGCGACTTCACCAGAGTAGCTTGTAATGTTTCAGTTTTATTTATCCCACACTGCCAGTTATGTAGCCCCTCAGTTTACCCTCTGACTGCCACAGGCAACATTCGCTCTTTGAGGCCCCCTCTCCCTAAAAGCCCACTTTCTTTTGATTGACCAACTTCTGGAGGCCTGCCGAGGGGCAGCAGCCAGTGCTTGTTGGCACCGTCTCATCTTCTTACCGGTGTGGAGGTTCTGAAAGAAAACTGTAAAAGTACTAAGCAACATAAAAAAGGAGAAAAAAAATGATTGGAAAGTCTTGGCTTGAATCCGGCGCCATCTTAGACTCCACCTACGTGGTCTTGGCCGCCATCTTCCTACACGCATAGACACTCCCATACACATAGACACTCCCACACACATAGACACTCCCATACACACAGACACTCCCACGCACATAGACACACCTATACATGCACACACACACGAACGGACATACAAGCTTCCACATCATATGCCTATTATTTGTCTTGGTTGTTAGATATAGTATTAGTAGTTTAGCGCAACCGTAATGAGAGTTTGTTGATGAAAAGTAGCATTGAGTGCCATTGATGTTGCAATTGTTAATAAACTCCTCTTTACTTTAAGCGGTCGTTGCCTGTGATTATTGGTGCATGTGTGCAGTGATAACAGCTGGTTGGGATGGTCAGTGCTCGGAACTCAACCTTCAGCGTTTAACTCATAAGTGCTAATATGTCCAACATTGACACTTATGAGTAAGTGCCTTTGAGACTGAACTCATAGTTTGACTGTCAGTCCCTGGTTACAGGGTGGTGCCCCGATATTATTACATCTTAATAATAATTTAATTAAAAATTAATAATTACTTCGGTAATTATTAATAACTAGCTGACAACCAAACATTTGCTCCTACTATTCCCAACAAGGCTCAGCACAGCACTGGGGCTGTTTCCACACAAACTGAATTGCATGGCAGGGTAGCATGACTGAGCGACACATTTTTTTTCCTTTTCAATATATATATATATATACATATATATATATATATATATATATATATATATATATATATATATATATATATATATATTATACTGCATCCTGAAGTGTATTCACCACCACATTCATCACCTGCACCTCCCTGACTTCGGAGTATGGAGAGAATCAAGCAGTGGGTTCGTTTGAATGAAACAGAGAGGTCCTGTTAATGCCCCTTCCCAAAAAAAAAAAGAAAAAATATTACTGCCATTTATGCAATTGTCGTCTGTCCTATAACTAATAGCATATACAAATGATGTCCTGCACAGATAGCAAATTGAACTTCTGGCCAAACATATGCAGATTGCGACAGCAGGCACAATTGGTCCAGATGCTGTATCATGCTGTATAAGGCTGTAGAACCCTGGTGTACACTGGGTCAGAAGAAAAAAGAAGCATGGGGCCAAAGCAGATTTGTTTTGCTATCTGGTATTGTTTTACAATGTATATTCCCAGCAATCCCATTTGTAAAACACAGTGGAGAGAAAAGGCTGGACCAAGCATCAAAACCTTAGTTTCATTCAGGTTATTGGAAACTCCAGGTTACAGGTTGATAACTTCATGTTTCTCACCAATAACGAAACAGCATGTATTAACAGTAGATAAACTTTGTTTTCTACTGAAATGATCAAATAGAGGGATTTACCCACTGGTCTGTTACTGGGAATTCCCCAGAGGAAAGACTGCAGAGCTCGCGAGGCGACCCACTGGCAAATATTCCCAGTATTTAAGCTTTGCAGAGACGGCCACAAAGGATGCCACCCTGGTGTGTCTCAGTGTGGTGCATGCAAAGCTGTCTTCCCCAGCCCTCAGACTGGTGCACTGTCACCACTTCTTTACAGTCCACCCAGTAATGGCATTTCTCTTCAAAGTAGTGGTAGACTCTACTAAGCCTGATGACACACTTTTCCCCAGAGCTAAAGTGTCAAAAGATTCTGAGCCCAACAAAGCATTTGAGTCTACCTTTCACCAAAGTGATTCTTCCCTGTAAGCTGCTGGAGCCCAGAGCTCACACATCTCTGTCACTGTTACTGCTGGGGCAGTGTGCTGCCAGTCCTCTCTTTCTTCAGCTGGGTTTTATAGAACTAGCATGTGCTAAACATGACCTCAAGGAGCATACATAGAGAATGAGATGGGCATCTGACCTGCTGAATTTTTTTACACATAAACTTTGTCTTGAAACTAGAAATATGATTAAATTTGTTTTTTCTCTGCATAAATAGTGGCAATGCATTTATGTTACCAGGCAGCAACTTGTGAATGTTTTTAATCTTCCTTTTTACCACCCTCTCTCTGTCTCCCAAACTTTCCTGTCATTTTCTAACTGTGACTATAATAAAGGCAAAAAGCCAGAAAAAATAAAATAAAATAAAATAGAAAGAAGAAAAAAAAAAGATTCACAGTCACCATCTGCAGTCCAAGATGGTGGAGTTAGAATCCATCTGCGGGATGAGAGAAGAGAGACCCGCCTCCAGGCAGGGAAACAGGAGGCGGGACAAGCCAGGGCAGCAACTGAACATTCAAATTAAAGTACTTAAATATAGCATCTCATAAATAAATAACAATCTAAACAAATACTCCATATGAACTAAGAAAAAAGTGTGATTGGTTGTGACACAATTTTAAAAATAAGTTAGTATTGCGGGTAAAGAGTAGGAGTGGATAGTCCGGAGAGTGGACAGACATCTGAAAAAAGGTGGAAAAATATGGATCATAACTTAGAGTCAAGACTTTCACAATAAAATCAGAGTGGAAACAGGATGCAGATCATGATTCAGATCGTGGTTTGATAGATTGTCATATATGATCTTTTTGCCGGATTGCCCACCCAAAGCTTCATATACTGTACTTCACATACCATGTGAAGTACAGTATATGCAGAAAAACAGAAAAACAGACTCTTGAACAGACAAAGCGTTTTTCCAGCGCCAACACAGAGGAGCAGCTTAAGAGAAATCCTGACTCTGCGTTGAGAGAAGAGACCAACATGTCAAAACACATTCCAAGAACAGTAAATTTGATAATAAGCTAATTGTTTATGTAGCGTATATACACAACACTTAAATCAGGCAAATAGCCAGGCTGGTTTATTTCCAATTACTGAATGCTATTTGATACTGCAGCTAGGAAGAAGATGAAGTGAGAGTTAAGTGTGTGTGAAAAATGCCTTACGTAAATTCCACCGACTAAAATTATGAATTCTGAAGAAATCTGTATTTTTTATTTCATCATCAATTAAGTCCTGCTTCTGGTGATGTTGTTTTAGCGTCTTATGCATTCAACTCATGCATAATGCTTTTAGAAATACATATACACAGACAGTGAGACAGTTTTCTTTCATCTCTTTGTACATCAGAAAACTTCAGACTCCAGTTTGGGATTCCAGCGTAGTGTATGAAAAACACTGGTTTCCTTTCTTCATTTTCTTTTTGTTTCAGTTGTGGACAGATTCAGCAGAGTGAAATTTGTGATGTTAAAACACTGTCAAACATGCTGTGTCTGTAAATTGAATCATCTTGATGAATTTTAACTCAAAAGTCACTATATGTCCACAGAAAGAAGTAACAAAAAAAGAGTGCTGGCTGGTTGAATGAGTATTTTTTATCCATTTCAGGATCATAATTAGCTTCACACAGGGGCTGGTGGAACTAAGTTAGCAGGGTCTCACATAGCCTCTGCTGTCGTGGTTCCTGTAGGTGAAGTGGAATATGAATCAGACGGTGTGGTGATTAATAAATACAGTCAGCCAGTCACATCTATGGTCTCATCGCTTAAAACCAGCTGAGCCAATCACTGTGACGCATGATGACAACCGATCAAGAACCAATCAAGAACTCCTGGAAACAACAGTGTTGTCTGATAGATTCTCACTGCACAAGATCCCCAAGAATCTGGAGATATTCTTTTCAGGTTCTTGCAAGAATCTGGAGCATATCTGGAGATTTTTTGATATGACGTCTTACAATGCCGTGATCAGAGCATGTCCAGATTTCATCATATATGGGTCTACGACGGCCCAGGGCCATATGTGTTTCCCTGGCTGGCTGGCTGTCTTTTGTTACAGGTGTTTGGCCAAGCCCCCCTGTGCTTTCCTGCTTGGTCTGCTATGCTGTTGTCTCCTGCTTTAGTTTGTGTTGTCTGGCTACCGTGTTCATGGTAGACTCCGCCTACTCTAGATGGCTGTGACTACAGCTGTGAGGAAAGGCATAAAATTTGAGCTTCTTCAGCCTTCTCTCTCTCTCTCTCTCTCTCTCTCTCCCTGGACAGCTGAGCCCCTGACAGCTTTTCTGTTGGTGTTTTTTTGTTTTTCAACACTCATTTCACACACAGATGGCTTTCCCTGCATCCAACACCTCCACCACACACTGACAACTGACCTCACATCCCATAAATTTTGGTATTATTTTGGAATTAAAAGAAATACTGCTTTAACTCAAGCTTACTGTGTGGACCTCTCTTGATCGTTATGGCTTAAATGAGCTAGTCATAACAGGATCAGAGTTTGAAATATCTGGCCAACTCCATCTCTGGATTTTGGGGCATTTTGTGCAATGTCTGGTCTGGTTCAATACAGAAAAAGTTCACATTAACTTCAAACATCTGTTTATTTACATTTAACCAAAACCACCAGCTTTCCCTAAACTTAACCAAAGTGACTCGGAATGCAAACCCTAGTTTCTGGTGTGACAGCTGTCACCAGCCTCAGTCTCATTCCGCAGACTCTGCTAAATGTGATGCTTTCACTCAAAAAAAAAAAAAAAAAGACTTTCAACCATTGTATCACAGGACATTAAAAGATATAAAAAGGCAGTATGGGATCTTTACAACCCTACTGATAACCCTAATAACCACTACACAAGCATGAGTTCAGAGTTACAGCTTTAGTTTTTCTCACAGACATTACAATGGATATAAAAAAAAAAAAAAGATAACCAATAGTGACTTGAATGGGCCCAGATTTTAGTGCCATGCCACTGGGTACACACAACTGTAATGCAGGTGAACTGAATTAGAACCACAGACAAAAAACAATCAGGATTTTTGTGTGAATCTGTTTTGACCATCTACAGTTTAGTATACTTACAGCGCCAGAGTAAATCAGTTTTTTACTACTACTCAGGCCTTGTATTTAATTCATGCTTCTGTTTGCAGCTGAAATTGAGCATCGAGAAAGTAGGAGCTTGTGCTGACATGAACAGAAGATTTGCTGTTGATGTGCAGCTGGAGTGATGCTGACAAGTGGTATATACTTTGTACTAAGACCACTGTCCACCAGGCAGATTATTGATCTTATACTTAGACATTCAGTTGAAAAATCTTTATTGTGGTAAGAGCTTAATTTCCCATTTGAATATATCAGTTACATGTGGGTGAGACTAAGTGAAAATTTTAAAATGAAATTCAAGTTGATGCTCTGCTCATCCATGCAGTAAACCTGACAGTCTGTCTTTTATGTGTACTGTATATGTAGGCTACATACTGTTTACACATGCAAAGTGTATTGCCTAAATTACAGTGTCGCTCCTTTACAGCATCTTTGTTTAATTTGATGAAAGAAGAGAAGACATAAACACATGTCATATGTCTTTATATGTCAGCCCTGTGATGGACTGATGACCTGTCCAGAGTGTACCCCATCTTCACCCAATGTTAGCTGGGACCCCCTCGCCCAATGTTAACTGGGCTCCCATAAAGATGAGTAGTATGACTATCAAATGAATCAATGAACATTACAGACCCTGTTTACTTTCAGGATGGAAAATTGTGCTACATTTGAGAGATTGAGATTTGTACTTTATCAAAAATGTAAACAGATGAAAATATAGAAACAATATTTGAGACTAATCCCATAAAAAGACTTTCTAATACTAAGACAGGCCTGAAAATATTCCAGTAAAGTGGAGAAATTCGCAAGTAAAATGTAATCCTCAGTGCTGATCTCAGTTGTTCAGTGTGAAGAATAACAAATAGAAATTAATTAATTAATTATGGACATTTACACACTTGTGTAGGGTAATTTCACTTTTTACATCTCTGGGGGCAAAATAGTAATAATAATAACTTCCACATAGTTGTCAAGGTCATGAATGGATAGTGGCCCACTCTGGGAGTATCCAGGACCAGTTGCTGTAAACACCACCATGCCTTTGTTTAAAAGTAATAACAGTCAAGGTACACAGATGCTGCAAAAAACGACACTTAGGTAATAACCGTGTCTGAGTCCAGGGCCAAATTGCTTAAGAACTAATTTTATCTGTCTTCACTGATTGATATTGACTGAAGGGGCAAGATCAAGACTGGCTCCAGTGACAGTGTTTTCCCAAAGCAGCTAATGTGGGAGGGAGAGGGATGTACAATGTGACCATGGTGCTAAAAATAAAGGTGTTGCATCTGTGGGATAGTTAACACGTCCATAACTTCATCATCATCACTTCTATCAGTTATTTAATTGTCAGTCTGTAAATCAGATTAATTACACGTCTGTCTCTCAGTCAAATTATTCATAAAAATGAAATCAACTCCTTCAAGTCACACAAAAATTTCAGATTTCACTTTCCAAGCTTTGGCAGCAAAAGACAAAAAAGTTGTTTGATGTTATACCTGAGAGACATAATTAGCCGTATTGATAACATTAACAAAACTTTAACAAACTACATTTGTCTCCACTGAGTTATTGATTAAGCTTCTAACAGCAACTCAATGTTAAATCCAAATTACACAACTGCAGAAGTTACACAAGATAATGACTTTCCCCACATGCTAAAGGGCATGATATTTACAGTTAGAGTTCACTGAGCTCAGTCTATAGCAATATATAGTTTTAATATCCCCCTTACTGCAGTTCATGGGCTTTATATTCATATAGAAGCATATGTTTTATTAGCAACCAGAGGGTCAGTGCATATCCAAGTGCTCCAACTGTTTTTGTGTAGGCGTGATGATATTGACTCATCACCGACAACAGAGATCACGTCAACTTACTGTTTTCTGGGAGGTTGCAACACATAATAATTCAGCAATTAAATCTGCAGCTGGACTTTCACTATCTTCACAGAATTGAGTCATATTATGTTATGATTCATTTGCATATTTCTATAGTAAAAAATCAACTAAAACATGACTTTAGTTTCTAGGATTTGGCTGATTTATTGTATATGCAGCAATACTGCTTTGATGCCAATACTAATAAAAACAAAAAACAAAACAAAAAAAAAAACAATGCACATTTCAGAGACAAGAAATTACCAACAGATATTGTTTACATTTGTCATGTGCTGCCCCCAAAACAAAACAAAACAAAACAAAACAAAACAAAACAAAACAAAACAAAACAAAACAAAACAAAACAAAACAAAACAAAACAAAACAAAACAAAACAAAACAAAACAAAACAAAACAAAAACAAAAACTAACCATCCATCCTACTTGGAATGAGTAGGATGGACATACTGAGCACAATGACTGATTTGTCAGTTTGCTCCTTACAGTTTTGTGGTTTGGACTTAACTCAGTCTTAGGCATGGACAATAGCCATATATAATACACCAACATAGTCCAGCCCCAAAGCTTAGTTCTCATAATACAAGCTTATATTATTGTATTTTATTTTTCAGGTGTGTCAATATTATGAAAAATATTGCATATAGCAGGAAATATTGCTATATTCAACATTATCAAATGTCAGCCCACACCTAAATCCCACAGAACTCATCACTTTTTCCAGCCTACAACTGAGGTCAGTGTCATGTACTTGTGGGCTGAAAGAAATGACAGCAGCCATTATCAACTTAAATAAAAACTTCTCACATCACGATGTCCCACATGTCAGTTATTCCTATTACACATTATTTATCACTGATTTAATCAAATTATCAGGTGCAGACCAGAGTAATACTGCAAGGTGATATCATTTCCTGCCAAGTTACTTCTGGTGCCATATTGAAGTAAAACTGTACCTTTTGTACATCGGTTCGCAACTGCAAAAAAAAAAAAAATTAAAAATTAAATTAAAATAAAAATCATATTATTTTCCTGATATTATGAGAAATATGGCATAGGGTGGGGAATATTGTGATAATGAATTTATGAAATACTGTTCCAAGCCTACTCCGTCTACCATAATTTATCTGTAATGGGTAAATAGTGTCGACTGACTTTATGTCAAACAGTTTGCAGATTGGATATGTAATCTATCTAATATAGTCTAGGTCCCTCAATTAAATTGCACACCATCTACAATGTTTAGTCTCAACTATCGCAAACTAAAGGAGATTGAACACCAATAAACACATTTATCTGCAAAGAAATGTTGCAAATGACACACACACGTCAATTTTATACAGAAGCTTGTATGATAATGTAAAGATGCATTTGCAGTAATACAGCCTGCAGTTGTCGGGATTTAGACAAATAACCGAATAGGAGCACGTCTTGAAACAAATGATTGTTGGGCCATGCTTGTGGGAATGGCATCTCCATCGCCTTAGGGTTGAATACAATGGGTCTTTCAACATTTTGAGGCATGCATGCCAGGGGGAGTAGCCACCGTCGCCCAGCCATCTCTGGCGCAGCCTGAAACAGTTTTGAAAGATAGATGTCCTAGAATCTACAATGTATTGGATAATGAAGCAAAAATGAATCTGTGGCAAATTTTTGATTGATTCATTTTCTTCACCAGTATTTTCTTTTCAGGGTCATGTTGAGCTGGAGTGTATCCCAACATGCACTCAGGAGGCATGGCAGAACCTTTTACAGGCTGCATCTCTATCACTAAGGCTAATACAGACACACAGGCTAATATTCCATGAGGAACTAAACATCTCCACAGTAGCTGACCTGCATGTGATTACACTGTGAAAGATAGGAGAAAGGATTTTTCAGCTCTAATTCAAGACTGCAAACCACAGAACTACTCTAGCATCACTGCAGGAAGTTCACCAATCATCAAAGAGGCTGCTGACGAAAACCTGTCTTCAATAGTATCAACTGGTGTCATACAGGCAAACCAAAGTCTACAAATCTACAACCAGTCTACAAATCCACAACCAAAGGCAAAATTTAGTTTGTCTTCTGGCTAAAGATGTTGACATCTCAAGAGACTTCAACATGTTATTTCTAGCAATGGTTGTAACAATAGCAAAGTTTATTCCAGCACTGGTTTGATAGCAACAGCAAGGTACAATCAACTTCTATGTAGGAAGACATAATGTATGTTTTAGACTTTTAAAATTTACCAAAATTTTGTTTTTTATCGTATGCTGGAGCTTTTTTATCGCGATGACAACTATAATATGAAAGAGCCCAATTCAATACATGTATTTAAAGTGAGACTACTCTATATAACATTTGATAAAGAGCAGCCACTGTGGCCAAAACTGGCAATTACACAATAATGACACATTACATTGGCCTGATCATACTTGAACATGAAAGGCTGACTGGTAAAGTCCCTCACTGTGCTGACTTCTGAACTGATTGATCATATTCAGTAAGTACTCCAACCATACAGGTCTTTTTTTTTTTTTACCCTCTGATACAATCCATAGAAATGTCTCTTGAAATAGCACCCCGTAGGTGTACCTGACCTATGGGTCATAATAACCTGCCACCTATGGGCTCGTTTTTCACAGGAGGACAGTCTCATCATATTGCTTATGATTTTAATGTTTCATATATTAGAGGATGATGGTAAAAAGTTGCTTTAAGTCAAGATCAGCATAGACTAAAAGCAGAACTACCTCTGGTTCCAACACAAGTTACAGTTACACTGAAGACAAAGCAGACGCTCTGGTGTTTCAGAGATAATCAATAACAGGGAAACAGCAAAGCTCTATACTGATCAGAGTCAGAACTGAGGTGACTGAAGTGACCGAAGTAACAGAAAGAGGTAGTTACAATACAGGAATGGACACCTACCACTTGATATTGATTCAGAGTCCTTCTCAGGTTCCTTCTCTGCCACTTCTAGTCCTTGGTATAAATACACTCTACATGGCAAAGCACTTTATTCTTTCTAGTAGTGTGGCTTAACTGCAGTCAGTCCTCTCCCTGTGTGCAGTCACCATGGAAGCAGGTGCCCTATATTCCTGAGGGTATCAGCTGACAAGGTCAGTGAGCTGATTGATGCTAGCCTCCAGAGTCCTTCCCTGTGTACAGGTTCAACACCAATCTCCATTTCTGAAGAGCGCCTGTGGGGACGAGAGAACCACTGACATACCCCATGGACCACCTGATCTGTCTTTGCCATGAAGGTGGCAGAGTGTTCTGTATTCATTCACTCGTCAGTCCAGGGTGTGACATGAATCTGTGGCCCATCCTACACTATGTCTCAACAACACAAAACTCTCACAGAGTTTGACTAGTGGCAGCAACTGTATGTTATCACTGTATTCATCAGTTTGTGTAATCAGGTCAACGCAGCATTACAACACTGTTGGGCCTAAAACTAGTGCCAGCACAGGCAAAATACTGGGTCATGCTATTTCACTGCACGGCTGTCCCTTTCCTCAATCTAACAGCAGGACTGCACAAATAAATCTGCTTCACTACTGTCATAGCAACTATCTTTATGTATATGTAGTGAAGTGGGAGTTTAATAAAAGCTATTAAGTGCACTTTGTTGTAATCAGCATGACACTTCTTGAGTTTTGGCCAAAATCATGTTTATCGAGGTCACAGCCACTTTGACCTTTGCCCTTTGACCACCAAATTCTAGAGTTCAAGTCAATGTTTGTGCCTCATATATCCCATTCACAGGAATGGAATGGACGTAATGTCACAGTGACCTTGACCTTTGACCTTTGTCCACCAAAATGTAATTAGGTCATCCTTGAGTCCAAGTGGACATTTGTGCTAAATTTAGAGAAACTTCCTCCAAACGTTCTTGAGATATTGCGTCCACAATGGACAAATGATCTGTAAACAAAAGGCCTCTGGCCTCATCAAAACAAGTGGGACAGGGAGATTAGTGACAAAGTCTTCAGTTGCACTGCAAAAGAGCCCCTCTCATATCTCCTCAACCCGAGGCTTCCTGCCCGAGGACAAGATTTTAGTCCAAAACATGAGAGAGCTGAGAGATATAACTGCCTTCACAATTTGCAACAACAACTAAAAACAACTAAAAATAAATTCCCTGACATCCATTCTATCTCATTCCAATTTTTATTTTTACTTTTTTTTTACAAGTATTGATGTGGCAAAAAAAGCGTGTGAACCATTTGGAATCATCTGGATTTATGTATTTGTCTCAATTTGTCTCAAAATTTGATGAGAGCTTCATCTAAGTTATAGTTTCCAACACAATCTATTTAGACTAATAACACACAAATCATTGTGTTGGTCTATATTGAAAACATCATTCAAAATCCTGATGTTATCACCACAATGTCATCTGACAAAATCACCAAACACATAAATTAAAGCCAAGACTGAGCTGTGACTTCAGCTGTATTTACTGTAAAATGATCACTCAGAGAAAAAAGTTAGAAGAGAGTGAAGAATATCTTGACTTTCTCTCTCACTCAGAGCACAGCCTGCATCTGGGATCCTACATTTACCTTACCTCCAGTGACAACAGACTTTTTTCAGAGCCAGGTCTTTATAACTTCCTCTGTGTGATATGTAGAATTGGTCATGGTGGTATTTTAGTATGAAGCTTTGTTTTCAGTCGCTCCTGTTTTAAAGTAACTGCATTATGTGTTAATACAAACTCGAGACTTCCTGTAATTGTTTCAAATTAAAGCTCTATAGCATTTCAGTGGGCAGAAACCCTTTATTTACAGGGCTTTTATTGCTGTGCTGCAGTAAGCGTATTGTCTCATTTCCAGTTGCTGGTGTTTCTCTTGTTTACATGCTATTCAGATCTGCTAGCTTCTTTAGCAGTTAGTGATGAATTCTCTCTCTCTCTCTCTCTCTCTCGTGCTGTATCTGCTCAGTGTGTCTCATGTTTATTTATTCCTCTGCCTCCTTTAGTAATAATGATACATGTAATGAACGTAGTTTATTTGCTGTAATGGAGGCGAGGCTCAGTGTATTTGAAGTGCTCCTCTGCTTCCCTTCAGTTCCAGAGCTAAAGCCAAGCCTGAGCTGTGCCGGGAAACCAGAGCGGCTCTGTGGACTGCCTGTAGCATGGGGTGTAGCCCTGAGCTCCCAATTGGCATCACACACAGTCCAGTTATGAAACAAGTTTAAACTCAGTCTATTTGGAAAAAAAAGTCTCTAACTCTAGCGAAAAATGTGCTAAATTGGCAACACTGCAGGCTGTAAACACCGTAATAGAACCAGTTTACACCAAAAACTCCAACTCAAGTGATGTGGCACTTGGCTGACCAATAATGGAAATACGATCAGTCAGTCAGTCAGTCAGTCAGGCAGGGACATTCCAGATTATAGGGCTAGCTCCGCTGTTGCGGTCCAGCCAAAAATACTTCAACATTTTGAGTTTGCTGGTTACAAGAAGCCTCTGCTGTGTGTTGTCTGTTTGTTATAACTTTAGTTTAAGTATTAAACTATTAATAGTTACTGTGATATTAAGATATTAATCTTTTAATATCACAGTTTATCCCTGGTGTTTAATTTTTATTATTGACTATTATTCATCATTTTATTGTTTTCATGTCGTAAAGTCTACTCTTGCATAGTCTTTTTTTCTTTTCTTTTTTTTGTGCGTGTGTGTGTGTCTGTGTGTGCGTGTTGTTTTAATCCTGCTATGCGAAGCAGTTTGGGCTACATGTTTGTATGAAAGGTGCCGAGCTGAGCTGAGTTGAAATTGCTTGAAACTTGCATCGCTAATTGACCTGCCAGGGGCTGGCTCCTCACTCCAGACACCGTTGCACTCACATGCACACTGACTGTTAAAGCAGGTGCATCCCTCCTTTGGTGTGAACAACACAGGGCACCACCAGAGTTTTATTGGTGTATTAAAGCCTGTACTGCAGATCTTGTGACTGCTTTTAGTTTCGAGTGTGAGCTTGAAGCATCCAGATCGCCGGGTTGTCCAAGGTAAGGAGAAAAGACATAAAATCCAGGGCAAAGTATAATTGGAGCTGCGGTTCCTTGTCTGTATGAGACTATGAATGTCTAGTTTTTTGGGGTTTTTTTTGACTAAAACCATGGCCTGATGCTTCTTGGCATCAATTAAGAGTTAATGAGATATCATCATGAATTATACAGTGTGAAAAATACTCAGTGTTAATTACGATTTCATGAAAGTGAATATCATCAAGTTGAACCGGTTTTTGTGAAGTACATGTCAATTATTTTTCATAAGATGTGCTACTTGCAACGTCTTTCAAAAGGAAATAATCCGAATTTATTCTCAAAGAAACTCAGAGAAACTATTCTTTTTTTTTTTTTTTTTCTCAACTGATGTTAAAATCTAAAATAGTTCAATCTGCATTTACTCAGGGGTTGCCAGCAGTCTTTTCTTCATATAGTCTATGCTCTTTGTGGTTTTTGACACAACTGTTTAATCAGATTTTTAATTGTATGTGAACTTAGTGCAGATATAGACCTCAGCTGCAGACTCAGGGTGGTGGAGCTAATTGTTTGTGGAAACTCACCATGAAGGAAAATTATTTCATCATAAGAGTCTCAGTGCTGACAGTTGATTTAGTAGAACTTTGCAATGAAACTGAGCTGGGACATTTTCCAATGTACTGTGCCCTAAATCAATACCTATCACCAATCTGAAATTAAATCGAGATTGAATCCCGGTCTCATCGCCAGGTCTAATGCTCGCTGAATTCAATCTTACCAAAGCATCCTAAAACAGAAAAGGGAAGATTTCTTTTTTTTTGATTGGACTCAAGACTTTGAGTTTGCAATGCTTCACCTGTGAAAAAATGAAATCCAAACTGCAAAGAAACCAACACAGCACAGGCTCTGACACTTTGATTATTTGTTACAACTGAATACAGTCACTGACAGGGCTGGGAAGGCAAGCAGCATCTTACCTTGAACGATGAGATGCACTTTTGTGGATTTTGGTTTCTTATTTGTGAGGATGGAACAGACGTAGGGGCCCTCGTCGTGGACGTCAACATTTTGGATCTCAATGCTGTACTCTGTGACGGCTGTGTTTTCCATGAGGATGACACGAGGATCAAGAGACCACTTCTCACTTCCTGCGAACAGAATGGTGGTGCGATTGAGCCACGCCACTCGTGATACTTTGCTGTCCACATTACACCTGGTAGAAGAAAGAAAAAAAAACACACACAAACACACATCAGAATCAGGCCTAGAGCATAATAGTCTGTCTCTGTTGAAACATTGAACAAAATCCCCACTCTGTGCTGTAGGATGTAGAAGCTCCTTAAGAAAAATGCATAATTTTTATTGTGAATGTAGAATTTTGATGACAGGGCAGTTTAAGTTAAAGGAGCACTGTAACACTGTAATTATTCTTTAGCATGAAGGGATTAAAAATTGTTAAGATCAGCTGCTGTGATTCATTATGAAGTAACAACATTTGGTTAACTTGTTGATTTAGTTGAGGAACTGTTCAATCATTGTTTATATTATATGCAACACTATAGCCTTTAAAATGTCATGATCAATAAATATCATGTCATTTTATAAAATCACTGTATAAATACAAGAAATTCTTGTGTTTCAAATACATGGGCCAGACATGGCCATCAAACAGGCCGGGGGGGTCTGGCACCAAGTAGTTCCTTGAGCACCTCCTCTTTTGCATTCTTCATATGTCAGTTTCAAGTCAGATCAATTTAACTTATCTCTTTCTTGTTTCCTTATACTTGTAAGTCACTAAATGCCCAGTAGGCTTAACTCATCTGAAAAAAAGAAAAAAAAAGAAAAAAAAAGAAAACTTATTAGTATATTCCTTACAATTATACTTCCCTACTACTATACATCACTGTATTTATGTTGAAAATAAAAGACTTGAATAAATTAATTATAATATTATAGGTGTTCATTTTAAGACCTTCCATAATTTCTGCACATTGATTATTTAATTTCATCAGCTGGTCCTACTATCAGTAATGCAAGTAGATAACAACAACAACAACCACACAATAATAATAATAATAATAATAATAATAATAAATGGAGTGCAGATTTGAATAACATTATAAATAAGCAGAAGTAAAAAATTTAAATTGTGATAGTATAAAATTATTACACATTATTAATTAATACAGTTTCTTCAATTTGGACTTGACTAAATCAAAGCAACCCTGTCTCCCTGAAATTCATATGGGACTAAAGTGTTTTTCCATTTGCTGTAAATGTCTAACTTAATAAATTAAGTTAAATTTCCAAACGTTATTTTATTTTATTTATTTATATTTTTTTTACATGTTATTATAAATATGCTTCCATGAAAGTTAAATTTTTGTCATCTTTTTCATTTTTACAGTGGATTAGGATTAGGTATGTGATGACTCATCGCTAATCCTTTAAAGTCTGTCAACACATCACTAATATTTTTCTAGATGAGCAAATATATGTATCACACAAGCACTACACATAACATCGGAATGTGACAGGCTGCACCAGCAGACAGATAATGTGCACACTGGCATTGCCTTCCACCTCTGATCCCAAGAGCATCGAGAGGCAAGTGGGTTAAAAACAGAAAGATACACCCTGACCTGCTCCTGTGCTTCATGTTCCATCTAAAGGACATAAAGTGGCACACATGTACAGAATACCTTAACTCAGAAAACCAATGCTCCCTGTATCTGCAAGGGCAAACTTATTTAAAAAAAAAAATACTTTTTATGCCTCAGCGCTGGAGGCATATTGTTTTTGGTGTCAATCCCATTCTTATGGACACAATATCTCAGTAATACCTTGACAGAAAGTATTACTTCAAATTGAATAAAGCCTTCACCTGGACTCAAGGATGAACTGATTAGATATTGGTGGCTAAAGGTCAAAGGTCAAGGTCACAGTGACCTCACAAACACATGATTTGGCTTTGTGAACACAATATCTCAAGAACTCCTCAAGGGAAATTCCATCAAATTTGGCACAAACATTCACTTGGGCTCAAGGACAAACTGATTATATCATGGTGGCCACAGGTCAGTGTGACCTCACAAAACAGTTCTGCAAGCACTGTTTTTGCATTCGCATTTTGAGACTTTGGAGGCAGAGACAATGGCTGATATCTCTGCTCCTTTGATTTGGTCATTTTCAATACCAGATCAGACGTGAACGTCGTCGCCATATTGGAACTTGAAGGCTTGTACAAAACTACAAGCAAATGTGAGAGCTTTGGTTTTTCTGGATAAAAAGCACTACAACGTTTATATTTTTCAACTGATTTTAAGGGTTTATGATCCATGTAGGGTAAAAAGGAGGAAAGGAAGGAGTAAGAAAAACTTTTCATCTTCAGTTACCTAGAATCTCGATAGTTAGAGGAGAGAGAGAGGGTGTATTAATGTTAGGCTGACATTAGGGTGGGCTGAAGTACTTAGATGGTGGAAAATATGTTGTTGTTTTTGGGGTTTTTTCAAATGAACAGGCATCATCATTGTTAAATGCACTTAACAATTATTCCAAGCAGCATATGTTACAAAACTAATACAAATAGTAAATACCTACAGTGTGGTTGTCACTTTATTAGGAACACCTAAACTATGTCAGTTTAACGTAAGAGTTCTGCAATAAATCCTCACTCGGGAAGTTGTAATGTTCAGTTTTTGCTAAAACTGTGAAAGAGGTATTGATTCAGCTGTGAGATCATTTCCAGGATGCAGCCTGTGCTGCTGTTGAGCTGCACTGCATTGTATTGACAGGGGTTCCTTTTATTTTGAATTTATCTTAGTTTTGTAAAGAATGCTGCAACTTGCAGACCTGTGCTGTGCGTTCACGTCATGTGTACATGCAAGAGAATGTTCATTGTTTCTGCTTTAATAAAGGTGCTGCCTGTCGGATAAAATCTGCTCCATTCTAAAAATGTCCCAACTGATCCCTGTGTTGCCAACGTCTTAAATCCTTCCAGAGGAACTTTGGGGCAGTACACATGAGTAGAGGTGGGGCTGACTGCAATCTCTGGATGCAAACTGAAAATATTAAACTGATAGCATTGTTGACCTACACAAGAACACATAGTGCTCTTTGTTTTGGAGTGATTATACAATCACATTCAGCTACATACGGACACTGCCTTGCAAAGAGAACTGTGTGTACTGTATTTCAAAGTTTCATTTGTGCCATTATGGAGTTAATTATGTACAGCTGAAACAGTCTGCAGCCGGTGATGTTTGTCATTTTAACCAGCAAATGTGACATTTAGTGCTGAGAAGAATGCTGAATTAATGTTTTCCAATGTTTGCAAAGAAAAAGGTCAAGGGGAGATAAAAAGGTTAAAAGATGTGTTAGAAACCTGGAGAGTAAAAGTGAGGATTGAAATGGAACTGGCGTGGATAATTGTGTGTTTCTGATAGTGGTGGGGCAGTGGATTATGATGCTGGAGAGTTCGATGAACATATTGAAACATATTGATACGTTTTTCTTTGCTGTGTCTCTAGGGTTGACACTGGAATGCATTATGAAAAAGAAATCTTTGTTGTTGAAGAATACACACTCAAATAGTAAAACGAACTCATTTAAAGATCTGATGTTGTTTTAAGTTTTGATATCCATGAGAAGATATATTTGTGGTGTTAAGAACCAAAAATCATCTAAGTGTAGTTTTACATTTCTGCTCTCAGGCTTCTTGCTGGAGCTCGAGTAACAACAGGTCAGTCAGCCAATCAGAAGAGCAGCTCTGAGCCTCTCCTCTGATTGGCTGACTGTTTTCTTAGTGATCAAATCAACAATTTCAGGTTTCAGGTAAACACTTAAAAGAAATCAAATCCTGCAAGGTCAGATGGTGGGTCCAGGTGGGCTGGGCTTCAGGAATGGCTGTGGGCAGTGACTGCTTTGCTGTGACATCACAAAGTTACAGAAGTCCTGACGGCTCATTTTAAGACTCAGTTTCTAAATATAGGCTGTGTACATTTCACTGTGGACTTAGCACTTTCACAGTATTAATATAGAGACCTAAACCTGCTTTATAATCAATCTCACTGTATACAATATGGGACCTTTAATATACACTGAACATGATGTAGCACAACATTATATACAAAGCCATATACAACTATCCAAGAAATAATAATCATATGGTTTTGGTTGTACCTTTAATTAATTCTGCATGTCTGTCTGACACCAGTGAAATTAACCCAGGTTAAGGGTTAAAACAATAACATGGGCAAGAGCTGTATTATTTTTTTTTTTAGCAGAGAAGCTACAGAATATAAACTTAATGAAAAAGAAAACTCCCCTTAGAATGCACTGGGGTATTTATCCCACTTAACACCAGGATTTGGCAGAACATTCATTGATAATATCAGTAAATGAATTGAAAGAAATTTCAGCTTTGTGTGCCAGCACTTTTTTTTTTTAATTAATGAATGTTATAAATTTGGCACAAGTTTGCATGAGCTGTGAAAACAGTCTTTTTAAATCCAAAATACCCTGAAGTTTAAGTCAGCTCCCAGATGTGGGAAGATGAATTTCGTGCACAAAGCCTCAGCGTCTGGCTGATTAGCCTGCAGGTCTCAGCACAAGTTATCACACACAGTCCATATAGCACATCATCCAGGGATCTTCACACACCCAGTAGTGTTTGTTCACCCCAGAGTGACACACAGCATTCACAGTAAATAGAGCAAAACAAGAAATTTCAGGTTCACAGATTAACATGTCCCTGCAAAAAAAAACTAATATGTGGTGCTGAGTACAGGGAAGACGAAGGTGTGAGCAGAATTTGGTAGAACGAGGCTGTAAGACTTACTGTCAGCAATCAGACTGGTGGTAAATGAAGCTCAAATGAGCTTGTATATGTCTATGTTGGGAGGAGGCCAGGGCCCTATTCCATCAAAGCAGATAAAGGAAAATCCTGGCTATTTTGGTAAGTCTTGCTAATATAAGCAAGAGTTCTGTTACATTACTGTGCCTTATAGGATTCCCTGCTCAGTAACTGTGCTAACTTATGCTGCTGAACTAGCCTGCTCCGTAGCTGGCTAACTGTCAAGCCTAACGTAGCTGTGTGTATGTGTTATGTAGCTCAGTGAATTCCCAACTGGCTGGACACAGAATCCAAAATGAAAGTTCTGTCAAATGTGTTTTTGTGTGTGCATTACTCTTGTTGTGTCCATGTTCAGAAACTGGGGTTCAGGCATGGCTGAGAGCAGTGACTGTATAGTTGTGACATCACAAAGTTAAAGTAGTCCTGACGGCTCATTTTAAGGCTCAGTTTCTGAATACAGGCTGTGTGCGTTTCTCTGTGGACTGAGGCTTTGATACTTTCATAGTATTAATATAGAACCTAGACCTGCTTTATGATCAAAAAACACCTTTAAAGAAAAATTTAACATTTATCCTTCTGGCTCTGTAAAATTTGGTCTTTAAGTATGACACTGTGGGACAACCAGTCTATTGAGATGAGGCTACAGTCTGAGGGAAGAAAATACCCATCCAATACACATAAAATCCAGCTGGACTAGACTGTGCCTTTTGAAAAGCTCCATTATTTGCTGAACTTACACCATCAAGCGGCACGGCTTTGACTTCCTCACAACAAATATGGAGGATCAACCATTTATTTTCAAAAGGAACATTATGTCTCATAATATTTGCTTGTGGAGAAGTACACTCTCCAAAGAACAAGGCTCCTAAAGTTACCTTCAACTTGAAGAGGAAGATTATTTATATTTCCAAAGTGTAGAAGGTAATTAAAACTTTAGGTCTGAGCCAAAAAGTAAATTTTGCACAAACATGTCTTCTTGAAGAGCCTTTATGGTCTTAACAGGGGAAGTAAAACATTTAAGGACTAAAGGTCAGCAGTGGCCATTAAACTGTTTTCTCTTTATTTAAGCCTGAGAGTGATTCAAATTTTACATGTAATAAACAGAAAACCTGTGAAGCAAATCAGAGTCCATGCTGTTAAAAAGTGTATCCCACTCACAATGAGACTAACCAGGAAGATCTGAGCAGAGCTGCCAGGCATGTTGTTTTCTGCAAAGGGTGAGCTGTTTTGATAGAGAGTGAGATAAAGGGGATACCTGACATGATGATTTGGCTGAGCTACGCTTTGGCTATAGATGCAGCATTGCTAGTATCTGTGAATGAGTCAATGAATGAACAATGGCAAAATTTAAGTAGATGGTATTTATTGTGTAAATAATTCAAATGTCACAGAATTAAAAGATGATTTCTACAAAAAATATTTCTATCGGTTAATTGATTTTTTATTTATATTTCACATGTAAGATGTGAAGGAAATTTTCCTCACATCCAGTGTTCCCCCTGTTTTCCTAGGCACTTCACTCACACTCGAGAGTTCAGGCCATAACATCCTTCAGTGTTTCATTGTTTAGCTTCTATTGTGACTGTTGGTGTCTAGGTGGAGCCACGACTATCCTCCGTAGCTGGGTATGATAGATAAGGAGGTAGAAGGAAAGCACAACCTTAAAAAATATTGTTCAAATCTAGTTACAAAACACATGTGATATTAATTCGAAAAGAACATGTGACAAAACAGATTTTGGTTCCAATAGCATCTTCACACATGAATGTTTAGACTATAGTTTAGCCTTATTTGGAGTAAGGTGTGGTAAAATGTTGCAACCATGCAATACCTGGGAATATATACCCACTGTCAGACAAGTCCCCTGGAGGAGATTGGTGTGGCACTACTCTGATTCACATGCTGACTGTGTAATGCTCATCATTTTCTCCTTGCTGCCAGGCTCACAATAAATAATTCTGCCTAAGACATCTGAACTCCTGGTGATTGTCTTTTTCTCCAGCTCACAAAGATTCTCACCACATGTTTTTTTCCACAACATTAAAGGTTGTTATGGCCTGAACTCTTGGAGTGTGAGTGAGGCCTAGGAAAACAAGAGGGACACTGGAAGTGAAGAACATTTTCTACACAGGGTAAAAGGTATTAACTAACACAACACAAGCCACATTTTTAATACAAGGGAATTATGGAAGACATCGGTTCCTTTATAAGTAGAACCAAATTGTCAGTAAAAGTTAATGTGAATAATTTAGGTCACCAACCCGTCAATTGTGACCACTCGATCTTGGTGGAGATTCAAGTCAATTGTGAGGCAGTTCTGTTGAAAGGCAGCTTGTTCATTTTCACCCATCACAAAGCTTTGTTTGAGGAGTATTTTGTCTCATTTGCCTGTAAGTTACAACTAAAATTAAGATTTCTTGCTGCTTTTGTTTCAGATTAAAAGCCTTGCATCGTGGAATTAGACTTTTATTGTGAAGAAACTACAGGGATAGCATAGACTTTGTCACCTCTGTTAGTTGCATCAGTGTGTATCACTGCTGTTATCTGCCTTAAGTACACAACAAGTGTTTTGTCAGGCCTTGTGAAAATGTGTCTTGTCTTTTGTTTTGTGCAGGAAAACACAAAACAACACACACACACACACACACACCTTTTCCTTTATGGGGGCTCAAAATTGATTATGAAATTAAATAAACAATTTAATAAATAAATAAATGACTGTGATTGATTTAAAAAAAAAGAACGCAGGGGTTGTCACTTGTAGCACACTAAACATTGCCAACGGTCGCCATCTACAAGTGAATGAGTTACCCTGCACATATACAGTAAGTGCTCCAAGTGCAAGGCCCAGTTTCATAAACCTTGTAGCCACCATAGTTCATAATTCAATCTATTAATATCAAGGACAAATACATGAATGAGAATTTCAACAACACAGAGAACAAAAAAAAAAAAAAACAAACAAACAAAAATCAAGGTGAGCTAATACATTTTTACTTTGTAACAGAGGCACTCTCTAAATCCAGCAAATGACAAGACTGTTCAAATCTAAAACTAAATCAGTGTAAGCAGTGTACTTCAGTGTAACATTGTATGTATGTGTACAATCTTTACATGAAAAATAACATTGAACCCCTTAATTATTATACTTCAACCCAAAGTATCTCAGATTTTTATTAACAGTACACAGTCGGTCAAACTTTGATAAGACGTTTAGTATTAAACTTTATGGAACATTTCTGGATTCTTTCACACAGAAGAATTAAGCCAGACTGTGTATGCAATCTCTGATAAATACAAATTCTATTCAATTTAATTAAAATAACAAAAACACAACCATATTTCTCTGTGAGAGCCAGATTCAGGGGTCAGCTATCTCTTGGTAGGTACAGTGATCATTTCTATCTATGGTTCTGCTGTTTTAGTGGAAGATGCTTTGAACTTTGGTTAGCTAAAATTATAAAACTCTAGTTATGACATCCAATATTTGTTCATTCATTGATTGTCTAAAGTCTATGATCCTGGTGATGGCCTGCATTTGCCTTTGGTCGGTTAGTAACACACCCTCTCATAACTGAGGTCAGGTAACCTTACCAGTGAATAAAAATATTTAAACACTGTTTGACTGGACAGGCAAACTTTATGAAGTCAATATAAATGACCTATGGGCTTGTTCTTTACAGGAATGTCTCTTTAAATAGTTAAAGCATAAGCATAAGCATAACTAGCATAACTACCTACTTGAACAATAGTGTCAAATTTTTAAAGCACATCAATATTCATATAAAAAAAGAAGAGCATATTCATACTTTGTTTGGCCAAACACCTGATGTCTGCCTCAAAGTAACTCATCACACTGACTCACACTGAGTGTGTTCCCACAGGGATTTGTTTCTAGGAGGCAAAACTGCAGGTGCTCAAGCCCCCATTGAGGTCTGTCTATGTGTGTGTGCCAGCACAACAGCCTTCCTTATCACCACAGAGGAAGAAGAAATACAGAAATAAATGAGTGTGGAAATAAATACAAAAAATACATTTATTTATCCTCATTTGGCTATATACAGTGCATCCGGAAAGAATTCACAGCGCTTCACTTTTCCCACATTTTGTTATGTTACAGCCTTGTTCCAAAATGGATTAAATTCATTTTTTACCTCAAAATTCTACACATCATGACAAAGTGAAAAAAGTTTGCTTGAAATTTTTGCAAATATATTAAAAATAAAAAACAAAAAAATCATATGTACATAAGTATTCACAGCCTTTGCCATGACACTCAAAATTGAGCTCAGGTGCATCATGTTTCCACTGATCATCCTTCACATGTTTCTAAAACTTGATTGGAGTCCACCTGTGGTAAATTCAGTTGATTGGACATGATTTGGAAAGGCACACATCTGTCTATATAAGGTCCCATAGTTGACAGTGCAGGTCAGAGCACAAACCAAGCCATGAAGTCCAAGGAATTGTCTGTAGACCTCCGAGACAGGATTGTATCGAGGCACAGATCGGGGGAAGGGTACAGAAAAATTTCTGCAGCATTGAAGGTCCCAATGAGCACAACGGCCTCCAATGGAAGAAGTTTGGAACCAGCAGGACTCTTCCTAGAGCTGGCTGCCCGGCCAATCTGAGCGATCGGGGCAGAAGGGCTTTAGTCAGGGAGGTGACCAAGAACCCGATGGTCACTCTGACAGTGCTCCAGCGTTGCTCTGTGAAGAGAGGAGAACCTTCCAGAAGGACAACCATTTCTGCAGCACTCCACCAATCAGGTCTGTATGGTAGAGTGGCCAGACGGAGCCACTCCTCAGTAAAAGGCACATGACAGCTGCCTGGAGTTTGCCAAAAGGCACCTGAAGGACTCCCAGACCATGAGAAACAAAATTCTCTGGTCTGATGAAACAAAGCTTGAACTCTTTGGCCTGAATGCCAAGCGTCATGTCTGGAGGAAACCAGGCACCGCTCATCACCTGGCCAGTACCATCCCTGCAGTGAAGCATGGTGGTGGCAGCATCATGCTGTGGGGATGTTTTTCGGCAGGAGGAACTGGGACACTAGTCAGGGTCGAGTGAAAGATGAGTGCAGCAATGTACAGAGACATCCTTGATGATAACCTGCTCCAGAGGGCTCTGGACCTCGGACTGTGGCGAAGGTTCATCTTCCAACAGGACAACGACACTAAGCACACAGCCAAGATAACAAAGGAGTGGCTTTGGGACAACTCTGTGAATGTCCTCGAGTGGCCCAGTCAGAGCCCAGACTTGAACCTGATTGAACATCTCTGGAGAGATCTGAAAATGGCTGTGTACTGACGCTCCCCACCCAACCTGATGGAGCTTGAGAGGTTCTGCAAAGAAGAATGGGAGAAACTGCCCAAACATAGGTGTGCCAAGCTTGTAGCATCATACTCAAAAAGACTTGAGGCTGTAATTGCTGCCAAAGGTGCTTCAACAAAGTATTGAACAAAGGCTGTGAATACTTATGTACTTGTGATTTTTTTTATTTTTTATTTTTAAAATTTTTTTTTATTTTTAATATATTTGCAAAAATTTTAAGCAAACTTTTTTCACTTCATTCATTATGGGGTATTGTGTGTAGAATTTTGGGGTAAAAAATTAATTTAATCCATTTTGGAATAAGGAATAAGGCTCTAACATAACAAAATGTGGAAAAAGTGAAGTGCGGTGAATACTTTCCGTGTGTGTGTGTGTGTGTGTGTGTGTGTGTGTGTGTGTGTGTGTGTGTATATAATGTGTATGAATTAAATTAAGTGCAGTCTTTTTCTTTTTTTTTTCCCATGCCAGTTTTGGGCCCCCACATTTCTTGGCAAAATGTACAGGGACCAATTTTTCACAAGGGTTATTCATTTTTAATGAGAAATGCTCCAGTAGCAAAGCCTGTCAACAAACAGATAAAAATATGAAGTTAATATCAGTCGTCAGTGCTTGAAATCCCCTGCACACACTTCAGCTGAAAAAAAAAAAGCACCCAACAAAGTGTTTTCTTAGTAGAGAAATAAATTAGGTCATAAAATGAAAATATAAAAGGTTATCTTCCTCCCCTGCTAGTCCCCTGGCAGCTGCCACTGTGATGCTGAGTGCACGGCAAGTCACAAGTGAAGGTGCACTAGGAGGAAGATTCTTTATTCATTTTATTAGTCTTCCTCTAGTTACTCAGTAAACCTGGTGAGGCGAGGTTTTGTTGAGAGTATTCAGCTTTGTCCTGCTTCATATTCATAAAGGTGAACACATTCACAATGGGAGCTGTTCTGTTCAGTCCTCCTCTGGCTACTGAGTCACGCCTGTGGAGATACCAGAGGTTAAGTGCTCAAGGGCACCTTGTCAGTAGCTTCTCAGGAAAGAGGAGCGTAGTTAATCCCTTTTTCCCTGTGTTACTTCCAGTTGATCCTGGGATTCAGACCACTGACCTTCCAGTGTGTGTCTTTGCCCTTTAAAGGGGAAATTGACCCACTTTATCTGGATGGAAGTCTCTTCATCCAGAAAGCTTTAGTGTGATTTGCCAAAGTTTAGGAATGTCTCTTGTCAAACTCTTGTTTTGGTTCTCACAAGCAACAAAAACCATTTGAAAAGCTCAGCAGCAACACGTATTCCCACAGACTGTAACATGGTTATGTCACTTGCTCTCTTCTGTGCAGAAACACACAGACTGTGGTAGACATATATAGTTCTTAGAAAAAAAAATGCTCACAACAAGGTCTGTAGATTACAGTGAGTAACCATGTGAAGACCTGAGACGAAAAAAGAAACATCGCACATGAGTTTTTCAAATGTAGCAACACAAACTGTGACTGACTTCTCCTGCACTGGGGTGACAACAAACATTTCTCTGACAGATGTCTCTAGACTTTAGTAAATTACGCTGAGTTCTGGCTGGATATAGTGTATATACTTTAGGGAAAGTGTTCTTTAAAAAGGCACATACAGTGTACTAAACTGCTTAACTCTCTTGGGTTTAGTTGTTTGTTTGCTTGTGTGTCTTCCGATTTGTGCCAACAAAAGGAACATTGACAGTGCCACATCCACATATTCGCTCCTCAGCTACAATAGCAGCACTGTTCAACAGGGATCCAGGGAGAAATCAATCATAAAAAAGGAAGAGATACCAATTTCTCTATTGACAGGAGACTCACTAGACCAGAATGTAATGCAGACACAATAGCAGGTGGAAACTCAGTCTGTTTCTGACACTAATGCTGACTCTTTGGCTTTTGTTCCTTCTTCCTGTGCTTAAATAGCTTGTTAAAAAAGTGCAGGCACATTCTTTGGTGGATGATAAAATTAAATGTGGGAAATGTAGGAAGTCAAACCTGTATTATCCAAAGCAGACAGAACAAAAGAGCCAAAGATGTAAATCAGTGCGTCAAATTGCAAAATACAGAAAGAGATGGTGACGTGTGCAGGGAATTCCCCTCAAAATAATCATGAAGCTGAAGGTTCCTTTTAGCTGTTGTTGAAGAGCTGTGCTGAAGTGAAGCGTATGTGGTGTTCATGTGGGGTATTAAGTACATACTTCTGACAGGGTTTTCCCCAACTAGGACACCTTGCTGACAAGATGGCGCATTAGATCTTGAACCTTAACATCAGATGGCAGACAGCTTTCAAATTGGCTGAGAGATCCAGCACTTGGAGAGAGGCCAACAACGGGTGACACTGTCACAAACCGTTCTGCTGAAACCCTCAGCTGACAGGCAGTGTACTTTTCTAAATTGCACTTCACACCAAAATGGTTAGTGCTTGGTGCCTGTTGTGATGATACTTCAAGTTGTGTTTCAAAAGAAATTGTTAATCAGTGCAAGATTAAAACTTGTCGCTGATTAAAAGATCATTCCTGCATCCAGCCATTTTTTTTATATGATGTGCGGTTGGTATACACTGTTCTTCGTTGACAGCCATTTAATGTATTTACATTCGTCACTGTTACAGCAATTCCACACTGGATTCAATTATCCTACCATGCATGTGGGATTCATGTAAAACGATGCAGCATGTAGTCTGTTACTGTTTGTCATTTTATGTCACTGATGTCAGCCTCGGTGCTTACTCCTCACTCCCCTTCAACTCTACGACGTTACTACTAATGCAAACCCATCATCTCCTATTGCTGTTGCTCAGCTGGTGTAACCAAGGGTGCCTCTTTTTGTAAAACAGAAGACAAGACATTGTATTTGTCAGAGATATTAGTGCTAACCACGGTAAATCATTCCATCATTCCATCTACAAAATAATACGACTGTAGTTATCCATATTTTTCATCTGCAGATCATTTGTAATTTTTGATGGAAGTAATAGAAAAGTCAGGAGCAGCCACACTGAGCTGTTAGATGAGTAGCTGCAGGCGACAGGCTGCACGCATCCAACTCCTCAGAAATTAACCAACTTTACTGTGCTGTACTGCTGGGAAGAAAACTACTCGCACCATGTGCAGCATGAAACCAGATTGTGGTTGCAATTATCATTGACTGACTTAATTTATTAAAATATTTGGCTGCACTATAAACAGATAGCTGCCAGCTGCTCTTCTGTTGTATTTCTACGAAAGTAGCTGCCCAATGAGTGTGTCCTGCATCCAGAATTCTTGGATGGATAAATCCCAATGACTTGTAACAATATGATAGATATCATTTTCATGAGGTTGATGTGTGCTTTTTTATTGAAATATCTCAAAATGAGGTACGGTTGAACAGATACCCCTTAAAACGTTCCATTTAGCAGCATCATCAGGTCAAAATGCTTTTAATACTTTAGTTTATGACCAAGCGCTTGCAAATCTAATGTTTCAGCCTCAGCTGTACTTTGTGTTAAGTGCTAATCAGCAAATATTAGCACACTAACATGCTACACTAGATGGTGAACAAGATAAGCTTTGTAGCTGCTAAACGTCTTGAACTTGTTATCATGGTGTCGTTAGCATTTAGCACAAAAAACCAGTGTGCCGAAGCTGTGGGCCTCACAGCGCTGTTAGCATGGTGGTAGTATCACCTCAAAAAAAAAAAAAAACAAACAAAAAAAAAGTTTCCTTCATAGTGGAGGCAAATCATTCCAAGAACCTGGGGTCTAAGCACCAAAGTCTATTATTCTCTTTCACAATAAATTTAATTTAACTTCAAATTTCTCATTGTCTTTTGTTCCTCCTGAATCTCTCCTGATTGAAATATGCATATTTAGAAACACTACTTGCACAGTAACTCACAGTTTCAACATTATTCTATGGCAGATTCCCACATTTCTCTCTACAAAATTATGTCTGACTGAACAGTTTAACAGTTCTCTGCTTTTACTTTGCATTCAAATAATACACTGGGCAGGAGATTTCATAAACTGTGCGTGATATAAAAATATCCTCTGAATTTGATGTACAAAGCTTCAACAGCTGCAGCTTGAGCTACAATATTTATTCCTTAAATAAAGCAAGTAGGCATCAGCCTCGACTCCTGTGCCAAAGATCCATAAATTTGCAAACAGTTAATGTATTACCATTTATCCACTGTGTATCCAAGGTCCTATCTATTTTCACTGCACACCCAAATCTACTCAAGCCTGTCCCTCTGGGTGCACTCATGGCCTCCCTTGTTTGCGTCTGTCCTCCTAAAAACTTGATTTGTTGGTTATATTTCATCTAATTCTATTGCACATTGACACTGCATGAAACCAGTCAAGGTGTCCAAACACATTTACTCAAATGTGTTTACACTCCAGCGAACACAATTGGCAGCATTCACAGGTTGGTTTACAATTTCAAAGTAAGAGGCTTTGTTCTCAGGTTAAAAGTATCTGCCGCTGGTGAATGGAGGAGTCAAATGGTGGTTTAAATCTTCAACAGGCTAACATTGTTGTCAACAGCAACATAGACCACAGGGAATTGTAAATGACTTTTGGAAACAAGGACAAAAATGACAAAACATAATAGAATCTGCTCACCTCGTGGTAACGTTTTGAAAACCTTGTTTTCTAAGCCAAACTTTGGGAACATGTTCACCAGAAGAATCTAAGTATCAGCTGTGAGTAAAATCCCCAGAATGACAATCACATGAAGACAGTCAACATTCTGCTCCCCCACCAGACAGGTACTAGAAATCTACCCCCCAAAAAAATACATATAATATGCTGCTATGAGGACTGTATACTAAAAAATACACTGAAAACAGACACATCCGTGAGTCAGCTCCATCCTCATGGGTCTACAGGGGAGATCGTTCTGTTTGGGAACAAAGAAGCTGAGCTGCTAGGGAAAGAAAATAGAGTATATGACTGCACTCGTCTACTAGGTCACTAGATGGTCTGGGCCTCTATGTATATAAGCCTAACAGGTTTTGAAGCTCTGCAGGGGCTGGTCAGTTAGTAGTGTGTAAAGTTAAAACTAAACATGGTGAAATGGCTTTCAGCCACTACACTGTTAGTTAATGGACATCAACTGCTTAACTGCTCTATTCTCCACTGCCTTCTTTTAATCTTTTAAAGACCCCCCAACTGAAAAGTTTAACCTTGTCAACATGTCCATATGGTCTTTTTTTATATATACTAAAAGAGATCTATTTATGCTTTTTACTTGCACTTTTCGTGCTTCTTTTATTTCTGTGAAGCACACCAAATGACCTCTGTGTATAATAATGTGCCATACAAATAAATTTGCCTTTTCTTGCCTAGAGGTACTTGTATAGTTTAACACAGACTCTCAATATAGTAAATGAGTAAAAATACTCAGTATGGCTGGTATGCTACTTGACGCTTGTGGCCCTTGCAGACCCAAATGTTGGAAGTCAATTGCACTGTTCTGTGAAGTGTTGTGTGTTTGTGAGATATGAGGATTAAGCTGAATATTCCACTCTGCATTGTGCAAAATTATGCTTAACGGCAAACGAAGAGCCAACAATTGCCAAACATGTACTCCGTAATGATCATCACGCTACACTGCCCGAAATGTCAGCACCTGCAAAAAACCAGGTCCCAAATCAGAATCAGAATCAGAATCAGAATCAGAATCAGTTTTATTGCCAAGTATGTTTTCACATACAAGGAATTTTTTCTGGTGATTGGTGCAATTGATCAGCAACAGTGGGGCTCTCTAGCCTTGTTGATGAGGCTAATAGCAGATGGGAAGAAGCTATTTTTGTGGCGAGAGGTTTTGGTCCTGAAGGACCGCAGCCTCCTGCCAGAGGGGAGTGTCTCAAAGAGTTTGTGTCCAGGGTGGGAGGAGTCAGCTACAATCTTCCCTGCACGCCTCAGAGCCCTTCTGAGAAATTTGCATATGTTTGGCATTCTCTGAAAAGTAGTTAGTAAAACGTGCTTGTTTTACTAACTACTCTGATGGCGATGAGTCTGCCTACAGGTGGGAGACTGACCGTCTGGTGACCTGGTGCAGGCAGAACAACCTAGAGCTAAACGCTCTGAAGACAGTGGAAATGATAGTGGACTTCAGGAAGAGCCCAGCCCCACCCACCCCCATCTCCCTGTGTGACTCCCCCGTGGCTACCGTGGAGCATTTTCGCTTCTTGGGAACCACCATCACACAGGATCTCAAATGGGAGCTAAACATCAGCTCCCTCATCAAAAAAGCTCAGCAGAGGATGTATTTCCTGAGGCAATTGAAGAAGTTCAACCTGCCAAGGACTATGATGGTGAACTTCTACACCTCCATCATTGAGTCCATCCTCACCTCCTCCATCACCATCTGGTACGCTGCTGCCACGGAGAGGGACAATAACAGACTGCAGCGTATCATCCACTCTGCTGAGAAGGTGATTGGCTGCAATCTTCCGTCCCTCCAGGACCTGTACGCCTCAAGGACTCTGAGGCGTGCAGGGAAGATTGTAGCTGACTCCTCCCACCCTGGACACAAACTCTTTGTGACACTCCCTTCTGGCAGGAGGCTGCGGTCCTTCAGGACCAAAACCTCTCGCCACAAAAATAGCTTCTTACCATCTGCTATTAGCCTTATCAACAAGGCTAGAGAGCCCCACTGTTGCTGATCAATTGCACCAATCACCAGAAAAAATTCCTTGTATGTGAAAACATACTTGGCAATAAAACTGATTCTGATTCTGATTCTGATTCTGATTCTGATTGAAAAGAGAAGGTTGCGACACGAAGAGCCGGTGCCCTGCTCAGTCCCTGGGACAGATCGGGTGACAAAGGATTCATATTAAAGACAGATTATTGTTTTCTCAACACACAATGCTTTGCCTTCAATCCAATGGACCACACTGGATGAATAGCATTACTCATACTGTCATTTCCTACTGCCACTGCAGGGGTCAGAGGTGACAGCCGCATGGGAATCCAGTTCTATCACAGTGCTCCATCAAAGTCGAGACGTGAATCAGAAATAGTGGAGAAATACTCCCCACAGGACAAGTGTGACAGACATTTTAAGTCCAGAATATGTTACTCGCTGCTGAGCCACTGTTGACTTACTGGCTTTGCCCACAACTAATCATTTTTGTAGGTTCTACAAGGAAATTGGCTTTGACAGCAAAACACATTTTTTTTAAAATACGTTTTGGAACAGTGGATGGTTCATTTACATCTAAATTAGTTGTGAACATGAGAGTTCAACGTTTAGATACAACAAGGTATTGACAGGTTCAGTGGAGTGTAAAAGTTGGAAAATGATTTCCTTAAATCAGGACCACCAGAAAATAGCATCTGCTAAATTTAGCCTCCGCTAAAATATGTGAACCTCAAATGAAGTAAATTAAACAGATACAAAACTTCTGCTTCATGCTGCTTTCACACCCAGCTCTGTCTCCTGTTATTATATTGACCGGACTACATTGGTTTACATTAACCAACTGGGGTGAACGTCCTGTCTTAAAGTTGATTGAAATTTGAACGTGGCCCCAGTGGTTTCTGTGATTCAACTTCATTATAGCTTAATCATGGTTCAGTTGTTGTGAGCAGATCCTGTTGGATGGAAATAATTTAAACATGGGAACAGTGGTCTTGTAGATCTTTTCAATTTGAACATAAAAAGATATCAACCCTTCAGGCTGATTTGTTGAGTTTCTAAAATCTTGTCAACCCACTACACTGTGGGATGTTTCATAAACTGGCTAAGAAAAGAATAGCTGTCTTGAAGGAGCCTAATTAACTGAACCAGGATTTAACTGTTTCATAATGCCAACTAACAGCTAATGTGATCAGAAAAGTCTGGGGGAAGAACTGCTCTGTCAGTGACTGTGAAACACAGACCAGAGATATTGAGCTGTAAAGACAGCTGACATAAAGACAAAACTGTGATTTACACTGACACAGACACAGAGATGGAATTAAGTGTATAATATACAATACCAAACAATGTGAAACAAAAAATGAACAAACCACTTCAATTAACAATGTTGTAGCTGAACAATGAGCTCAGACCCTGACACAGGAAGGGGTGGACTCCGCACCAATGAGCTCCACTCTTAGCTTGATTTGTCAGCACTCTGTTTCTAATAATAAAACTGAATTTTCTCACATGCTCAGAATCACGTACAAAACGCAATAAGAAATTTAAAAAACTTTAAAGAATCAAATTGGGCCCACTCAGATTCATTTTATACCAAGGAATAAAAATAATTAGCAGAGTTTGCTACCCAGTTTTCACAAGTGACATAATAGTCTCTATGAAGTTGAATCATTGTTTTAAGACATTATATACTGCAAAGTGACATGCTCATAAAGAACTGAATAAAAGCCTGGAAGAATAAGCTTCCATGGTAACTGAGGTTGGACTCGTTTAAACCACCTTCATCAAACAGAATGGTTGAACTGCTGGTATTTATGAAACACAGCTCTGATCTATTGAAACAAATGGTGAACAAATCAAACACTGCCACGTACAAACACCACCAGAGGTGGAATATAAATAAATACATTTACTATTTATTTACATTCCATTTACATTTTTTACTAAGTATTGTGCTAGTATAAATGTAATGTACTACACTACAATTCAGAGAAATATTAACATTTTTATTCCACTACATTTATCAAACAGCTTTCATTACTAGTTACTTGAATTATGATTCATCATGTTTTATGAGCATTATTAGTAAATTAGCTCCAGCTCGATGAATTACTCCAGTAAAATGATGCTTTGCTAATCATGCTGACATACATTTACTTAAGTTATAATTTCAGTTTCACTTCTTGGCCACTTAGCACAGCAGTAAATGTGAATACAACACTGACATGTCATCACTTTTTAAGCTGATATGTAACTTTTCAGCAAACAGTTGCTTATGTCCATATTCAGCAGTTACAGAGTAACATTTTGATTCATATGGAGCAGTGTTTTTGTCACCTGATGAATGAAAGTTCAATATTCCCTCACGCTTTGTCTTTGGTCTCCACCAGCTCCTGGGGGAAACATCTGGCTCTTTGGCTGCTATATGCTCCACTATGTTCACCAGCTGGTCTCTAACTGTGTCTGTCTGCTGCATGCTGCTGAGCAGTAGTGGACAGTAGCCTTTACAGCTTTTTCTGTGAAAACAACAGTGCTACAGATTCATTTCTATGTAGGTTCAAGTGACTCCTTTCACACTGTCACATTGTTATTTGAAACACTGTTATTACACAATATCACAGCTGCTTTAGGCATAGGCAAGTGATACCATATCAGTGAGCTTATCTGCCATGTCGTAAAATGTTCAAACACAACCCAAACAAACACGTTTATTCTGTGATACCTTTGATACCATCTGTTTCTATTAAGAGTGATAATTTTCTTTTTTTTAAATTGTTGTTTTCCTCTTTTGCTTCATGCACTTTTCATGATCACAAAACTAATACTAAACCTGTTTGTGCCTCTGGTGGGCCACACTCTGTGGAACAGCACACTGCATGGCAAAGAGTTTTACATTTGTTATTTCCATAGATCACAGTTGGCCTTATTAATCTTCCTTCCCCTTCCTGGGAAACTTTCTTTTGATTAAACTACTTACAGGAGCCACCAGGATGGCTACATATGGTGGAAACACTTTAAGTGCTAATGCTGTATGAATATAAGGGATTCAATAATACAACAAATTATTACCATAAGTTATTCATAATTATTCACTCAGTATTCATCAATTCAAGGTCGTGGGTACTGGCTGGTATATATATCAAATGGATGCTACTGCCTTGTCACAATTAATCATTAAGAAACAGATAACTGGTGGGCAGCCTCGAAGCTTATGTCAAGGATTCTTCATCATTACAATGGTGGGTGTTCACACAGACAGCCAGTCAACTTTGAGAGCACACTGGCAGTCTGATAATGGCCACCACATGCAATCATTGCACCATTAGTGTTCTTTGTTGTGTAAAAACTGCCTAAAGCAAAAAAAAATGTTTATAAGTGATCAGTTCATAACAAACACATTTAGCACTTTGCTAATAATCTTGAAATGCCACAAATGCTCAAGGTCTTTCACTAACAAAGGACCAATGTGACTCCAGCCTCAAAATACAGTTCAAGCTAATAAGACTATATTCCCGCTGTATAATCATCTGATGCATAAACAGATGTAAGTGAACAGGAACAGGAAGTGTTTCATTAGCCATGGTCAGCGTGAGCACCTTAAGACTTGAAACCCATGCGTGATAATCAATAAACAATAGACGGTTAGCAGCATTTTCACACTTAGGCTACATAATTTCATAAAACCCTTTTCTTGAGATATTTAGCTTTAACAGCTAAGATCATCCCTGCAGTGGTGAGCCAAGTTCCTTCATCTGACTGACAAATTAATGACATGCACAAAACAAACCCAATAATCTGTTGGACTGAATGGAAATAAAGCCTTTGTGGCACTATAAGTCACTGTTGATGCTGTTTTTTTGTTTTGTTTTGTTTTGTTTCTCATTTAACAAGCTTATAATTGTGTGATTTAATTCTTTTAAAATTAATGATGGAAGTATGCCCTTTCATTACTCTTCATATGTTTTATTGAATTAATAATGAATTTTACTGGCAGATTTTATTGATGATATACTATCTTTAATAATATGCCAGCTTGCTGAATGCTTTTATTGTATTGTATTGCTTTTTTGACTGACAATGGACAGTCACTATGGAAATGTGTATTTTTTAAATAGACAATTATGATGAAGGACAGTTGAACATATCCATCATTATAACTATAGCTGTGCAAATATGGCTCAAGTCTCAAATCTACGTCAAGCTAACTTACAATGGTCAAGGAACAGCTGTCACAGATATGAGTACAAGTGAATTCTCCATAAAAATCTTTACGATTTTTAAATGATTCATCTCTTCATAAAGGATAATGGAAAATACTGAATGGCTTTTTATTCTTAATGCAGTTGGATGAATTAATTTCAGTCCATGTGCAAAATTGCAGCTACATGGTACATGTAGCTTTACTGAGTGTATGAAATGACATAGTAATTTCCCATTTCAGTCCACTTTCCTATTCACTCGAATGTGCTTCAAATGACTTCGCTCTACTTGTCATCTGGCATTTTGTGTGCAAGGACTTAAAGGACACAGCTCTATAAAATACATTTCAAAGAATCTATGTCAAGAAATAAAAAAATACAGTGGTGTTTTGTTATTTCTTTACTTTCTATATGATGCCATACTTGTGAACAAACATCAGAGAGCAACTTGTTCTTTTTTTTTTGTTGTTTTTCAAATGGAATGTTTTACTCAATGTGACAAATATTTAACACCACTTCTACAACTCAAGAACGATCACAATCAGTAATCCACAGTAAGGAAGATGCAGGTTGAAGAGAAATGAAGAGGATAAACCTACAAATATCAGATATCATCAGAACTTCCTTTAATTGAATTAAATCAAAATGTCAAACAAAGATAATTATCTATGCAGCCAAAAACGATAAAAGGAAATACTGGTCAGTAAATAACAGAAGCATTAGCAATTTCCTTAACAAAAAAAAGAGCAGATTCAAGACAAAAAAATTCTAAAAACTACTTGACACCCTGTCTATTACTTACAGCTTCATTAAAAACAGGTGTTGAATGAATGTATTGTTCGATTTTGACTGGCTGCTGATTCTTGTCAATAAATTCCAGGGCCTCTCACTTGCCCGCCCCCCGCAAAAAAAAAGAAAAAGAAAAAAGAAAAAGACCCTTTCAACATCTCAGATCGTCTGGGAGCAGCTGGCTAAATGTTCCAGATTATTTTAAACAAAGCAGGATTTTGATTTATGCTGCATGTGTAAAAGGAACCTTCTACAGGATCAGAGACGTGCCCTTACTCTGACTCCTTTTAAATTAATCCCAAAGCCTGGTCTGTGTGTTATTAAAATTTCAGGGTACTTAAAATTACACTTTGGCCTTTTCTTCATTTTCAGATTTTTGTTGTTGTGTCTTTTATCTTGCTTTCTTTATCTCTTATTGAATGCCTTTTGCCTTAAAGCACTTTGATTTGAGTGGAATGTATGAAAAGTTTTTGTTGTCCCAGTCTTTACTTTCAGTTAGCTGCATGAATATGTTAGTGTGTAACACAGAGGTGGTGGTGCTGACTGTGTTGAAAGGGATTTACAGTCAATGCTACAGGCTGTATCTCCTATAGATTTGAAGTGAGATGTCCATGTGTTTTTTGATTATAAAGCTAGGTTCTATATTAATACTGTGAAAGTATCAAAGCCTCAGTCCACAGAGAAATGCACACAGCCTGTATTCAGAAACTGAGCCTTAAAACGAGCCGTCAGGACTTCTGTAACTATGTGATGTCACAACAAAGCAGTCACCACTCTCAGCCACACCCCAAGCCCTGCCCACCTGGACCCACCATCCAATCTTGCAGAATTAGATTTTTCAGAGAGTTTACCTGGAATCTGCTGCATTTTAATTTGATAATTCAGAAAACAGTCAACCAATCAGAAGAGAGGCTCAGATCCTCTCTTCTGAGGATCTTATTTATTTTATAGATTATATGTTTACCTTTGATACTTTTGATATGCAAAACAATGCATTTAGTCTTTTTTCAGCATTAACATTTTAATATTTGACCAAAAAAAATCTAGGTGACCCTCATGATTTCCTGAGAGCTACTTGCATATGAGAGGTGAAAAGACATCCAACTAGATTTATTCCCAAGTATTTCCCAGTATCATTTCCTTCTGCACAGTGATGCACATTCTCAATAGTAAGATATTTATTTCGAATGTTTAGAGTTAGTTTAGAGAGGGCTCAGTACAGCTCTTAATTAGTTAGTATATAATGTTACATAATAATGGTAAAATGGGATATATTTCATGTCAATGTAGTGTCTCGAATAGAATGAAATAGATACAGCAACTAGGAGCTGTTCTAAATTTTTCATGTTCAACTTTTTCCATCACTCAGTCTCTCCTCACAATTTTCATGCTTTAATAGGCCTAGAGTGTTTTTGTCTATGTAGCTGCTGTGGCTGCTTTAAACAAACACTACTGGAGTTTGTATTGTTGTTTAAAATGTTCTAAAATATATATCAATAACTGTTTATCACTGTTAGATATTATTATTGTGGCCATTAAAATTTGTGTTAATGTTGCACACCCTTAGTGAGATATCGTCATCTAAAGATTCAGAGAACCAGCTTCTCATGTATAATACTGTATTTATAACATACTGCATGCATCTCATTTTTATAAGTGTAAGGCAATAGGAACACTTCCTGTGTAGCTGTAATCACACTGTTAGCCACGCTGCTTCAATGTATACATATTGCGACTAAGAGTGTATGCAGTGGTGTGGTGGTAAATGAACAACAAAGCACCAGTGTAGCTTGCGACGGGTGACTGGCACGTAAACAGCCACAAGGTCCACTTCAAGTGAAATGAATCGTCACTTGCTACAGAAGACTGACTCATTTTGTAATTGCCAGAGTCCAGTGTTGCAGTTGTTCTTTTCACTTGTTAACTGGGCTGTGTCAGTGGTTGGCTGCTTTTTAAGGAGACCTCAGTATGTGTTTTAAAATTTGTCTTCATTTTTACAATAGAATGGATTTCCAAATGCTGCTACATTGGTCTCTAACATCTGGGCTATGCTTCACATCTGGCCAAATCCCAGCAAGTGTCAAAATAATTGCCTTTTTTCCCCCCCTCAACAACCCACATTTAAATGGATTTTATATTTAATAGAGAATGTCGACTTCTCTTGCATTTTTATTGTTGCCATCTTTGTACCATATGTCCCTAACTTAATAGTCTACACAAACAAGCAGGTTCTAAAATAACTAATCTAATCGACTTTTGATTTTCATCTCAGACACATTTCACTAGCTAATACTGGTCATACAGTGAAATTAAAAGACCCCTAAAACCCTGTGGCTTTCCCATTCCAACAACGTTATTCTATCTGTGTTAAAATCCTAAGCAGGAGTGGCGGAGGTGTCACTGTGTGTTCATTCGAATCATTGCAGCCACTAGAAACTAATTTTGAACTGATTTGGTCATCTTTAAATTGATTACACCATGTCAGTTTTAGACATGTTCCCTGAGCCAGATGCCACTGTAACCTTTACAAATGGCATGTGTCAGCAGTGGCGAGGAAAATAAAATGATACAGATGGGAATAAAATGAGCAAATAGGATGGTAATTTGTTCCATATCAATTTGTGATATCAGATTATAAATTAAATAAGGGCACAGTGAAACAGCAGCACTCACTGTGTTATTAAAGATAGATACGCAGTCGACATCATCTAAGCTCAAACTGACAGCTGATGAAAAACAAGCCGAACCTACTGTTAAAAACTGGGACTGAAGAAAGTTACTCACAAACAAGTTACTGTTATCTGCTTTTTGGGGGAACATAAGTTTATGTATTATTAAGTCAGCACTGTGTTTATTCTTTTATTTAGGAAGAAACGCACACATTTGTTAAGTAAGATACAGTAAACAATGGTAATACATTTTTAGAGAAGTCATCTATGCACTTGGCTGCATCCTGCAGTAGCTGCATCCTGATCCCAACAATGGGGAGGACAGTACGGTCATTACTCACAACAAAGCTAAAGCCACTGTTGTACACCAATTATGTGCCCTCACAGAGAGGTACATCAAAGGATGATAAAACCTGCAGGTCTCCTCATAGTGCTTAGTTTGGACTTAAATTGTCATTCAAATGTATAAATAAATAAATAATAATATAATAATTATTTTCTGCTTTGACAACAGACAACACCACACATCAAGTGCTTAGCACAGACCAGGAGAGAGACTTAAGTATGGGGTTGACCTGAGGTCACTGATAGGCAGGTCGAGGACTACACTGGTCATGTGTCACTACTCAGCCCATTGTTGTGACTGGAGACAATGCGTGAGACACACACACACACAGGGGAGAGATGACACACGAGACAACACTCAGAGAAATTAGTGTGGAAAGTGGGGAGTGGGATATAAAAGGCAGAGAGAGAGGGAAGGATGTGTTAAAGCTGTTCACTTGTTGACATGTGTTGAGACTATTGATTTGATTGATTGGTAAGATGTGAAATGGGAATCGACAAAAAAAGAAGATAAAGGAAAATTTTCATCATTTTCCTGAAATAAAGATTTTTTTTTTTAAATCAAATTGATTATTTATTCTTTATAATCATGTTTGACAGAGCTTCAGATGTTTTACCATTGGAAAAATGAAAAAAAACAAAACAATTGTAATCAGTTGCATGAGAAAAATCAACACAACAATGTGTTTGTAATTTTTGATCATATCACACCAATCCTCCTTTACTGTTTGTTTTTAAAGCCTTCATGCTCCTGCCAATATCTGTGATCTGCTAACTCTCCGTAAGACTGTTCACTGCTTGAGATCCTCCGGTGGTGCCCTTCTAATGTTTCCTAACCACCATCTTTCCCCGACCTTAACCAAAGTGCTTCAGTTGCCTAAACCACAGACGGGCCTGTGGATGTGAATCCAGAACACTGATGTCAAAGTCATGTTCTTTGTACATCCACTGCAACCACCTCCTGGTGACTCAATGTCTGTTAATAAATGGAGCCTTTCATTCATTAAAACAGTACAAAAAGTATCTGCATTTGCATTGTAGTTCTACATAAACATAATTTCTAGAAGACAGGGGGTTCCAGGAAATCTCAGTCTCCTCTTTTTTTTGTGCTATATAAATAAAGTTATTATAATAATAAAGTTATCATATCTTCTCCACAGCAAAATGTCTAAAATCAACTAGACCTCTGTTATATATGTTGTTGAGTTGTGTTCTTACATTATCCCAAAAGTTTTCATCAATTCTCAAACCAGAGAAATCTGTGATTTTAATAGTGGTAGCGGTCTGTTTCATTTGGTTGTCTGTCAGTGATGTTGTATCCTCAGTGCTCAGGTGTTGTTGTGGTTGTCTGCTGGAAGCTTTTATCCAAATTTTTAAGATACACTTTTTACACCTTAGTCATTTTTAACCATATATTTCAACCAGATGAAGGATTGTAGTCATCAGACGTCTGGATCTTGAATTATCAAAGAAGAAGTTCTGAGAGAATGTGAGGAAGCTCAGCTCCCAGCTGCTCCGAGACTTCCTGTGTCTGCTGAAGCAAATCACTGATTTTTAAAGTGAAACTGCTCTATTCTGTGTTTCTACTAGTTTTAATCCCCTGGTCAGTTTGTCATGCAGAGTGGGAGACCTCTGTGGACGATTCAGCTGCTGGTAAAACCCCCCTGAACGTCTGGTTCCTAAGTTTTCAAAGAAACAATCAGAACAAAGGTTAGCAGCAGTCTCAGCTCTCAACTCTTCACTGATGTCTTGAGTCCATGTGTCAGCATCAGAGAAACACTGACTTTAAAAGTGAAACTGCTTTATTCGTTGTTTCTACTGGTTATAATCAGCTGGCCCGTTTGTTGTGGAGAGGAGAAGACCTCTGTGGATGATTCAGCTCCAGGTAAAAACCTCCTGAACCACTGACACTGAAGGATCCAAACCAGGAGACACTGGTGGTGAAGATAACATCTCCCATGATCCCATGCTATTTCATGACATCATCCAGTGGCGTCTTTTGTAATTGTTTAGATTGAGACCTAGCAGCAGAAGTTACATAGGTGCATTTAATGCAGTCCCTTTTTAAATTTCTCAGGTTTATAAGTTTTATTCAGGTGATCATGTAGCTCATTACTCTCTTAGCAACCACAACATTTTCTGATGTGACCATAATTCATTCCATATGTGTACATAATGCTCCTGCAAATTTCACAACACACACACATTAAATTTCACCGACACATGCCTGCGAACTGATACACGAACAAAAAAAAAAACAATATGGTGTGTCCAAGGGCTGATGACAGGCACAGTGCAGGCAGAGTAATAATGCCCTTATAAAAACCACCTCATGGAATCAATTTTGTCCTCACAACATTGAATATTAGAGAACACTGAAATGTCTTACATTACAGCCAGAACAACATCAAAGTGAGGCTTTGTTTTTCATTACTGACCATCCCAGGAACATGAAGAATAGTGCACTGTTGCAATATTAATCAGCCCCTTTCCTTTAAGTGTGCTCTAGTCATGCATTGCAGGGCAGCTGGCCTGTCGACATGTGAGTAAACTGGTATGTCACTTGCTTGGAAATACACGCTTTCCAACCGCACGCACACATTATGCTGTTTGTATCTTGTCTGAACTGGTTATAATATCCTGCTGTGTGATAATATTACATCCTGCATGATGTAAAAATCCCTAAACCTTTACCATTGACACAGACAATTGCTACCAGCGGTGTACAATATATATATTTTTTTAATTTCTAGGACTGCAAAGTTGAAATAAATATAATATATTTAAATAAAGGGTGAAGACTTTAACATCTACAGGCTTGCAGGAAACGAAAAAGAGACAAAATCACAGTTTTAGAGTGCATTGTTATTAATAATGATAGTACAATATTTTTTGGCTTAGCTGCCTCAACAATTATTCTCTGCTGTGTCTTTAAATATTAATTTTGCAGGGTGTTCTCTTGTGGATATGAACCATTCTCAGAGAGAGCCACAACATTTCTGTCGCAGTTTCATGACAAGTCTGAGGATTCAAAGGGCAGTTAAAGTAATTGTGGCAAACAAATCCTTATTAAAATGATAGGAGACGATTCATTTCTCTTTTCAGTGCGGTTTATAGCTTTTCAATTTTGATCTAAAATATCAAAACAGAATAAATTGTTTCTTTGGAAAAGTTTTTTGTTTTGTTTTGTTTATCTAATCAGGCGTTCATTCTTTTAAACTGCTGATAAATGTCATTTTTTGGTAGTTCAAATAAAAAATAGAGGCAGTTTTGGATTATGAGTGCAATCAGTACGATTCTGAAGCTGAATAATAGTTTTGATTAACATTTTCATCTGGAAATACACCAAATTACTATCTTTCATTCTTTCAATCTTTTGACTTTGTAAGTGAAATTATAATATTGACAATTTGGTTCAGAGAAGCTCAACTTCAGTTCATAGCAATGCTGCACATGAGAGGAGTTTCCATGTGAACTCTGGTGTCCAGTATCCTGTCCTCTCCCATATTTTACACTTTTCCTGTGTCTCTTATGCATGAAAGTCCATTTCATCATGGTGGCTGACGTAGTGGACACAGAGGCCACTCCTCTGCAGGATCGTGATGAGTAGCACTGTTTTGTTTTTGTTTTTTTTCTTTTTTGATCACAATTGTCACAGCAAAAAAAATAAATATTTTAATCCAAACCATGGCCTTTCCCTGACCTTCATTAATTTTTGAATGGTGATTTGTAGCTATTACATGTTGTTCCATGGACAATGAAAGATGATACATTTAGATGCTGACTTGTCATAGTCAAGGTGGTGGATGAGTGTGTCACAAGTCTGACTTCCCTGCAATAGGTCAGTGCTTACATCTGTCACAGATAGCTGCCAAATATTAATCAAGTTTTATTTACCTAACCATAAAGGCAACTAAGGGATGTTTTGGTTGTGGAACCTTAACAAGAACTTTTACCAAGTATATTAGTGGCCTGACTCTAAAGCTGGGGGTAGGCTTAAAACAAACTAGTGTGTGCAATATGTTGTCTAACCCCATCCGAAGATGAAAGCGTTTGTAGCTGTCGTAAAAAGCTGTAGTCTGCCTTCTTACCACTGTTCACCTGCTCAATCTGTGTGAAGTGTTGGCAGCCTCTCCACATCTGACGTTGGAAATAAATAAAAAAATATAAAAAATGTCTCTGAACTCTGGGTTTCACAGAATTGTCTAGCATCTTGTCTGAAGATAAGTTTGCTTGTAAGTGTCAGCTGTCTGTCGGGCTCCTCATATGCATTCCCCCTCACTATAGTTTTCCATTCCATGTTGGATTTGGCCTCAACTTCTTTTCCAGTATTGTAACAATGTATTGAAGAACATTTTAATGAGGTGTTGTTGAGCTTGGTACACCCACAGGTTTAACCCACTAAAGCCTTCTTCATACTTGAAGTCATAAAACAAACATGTTGCAAACATCTTCAATGTCAAGTGGCACATCAAAGGAATTCATAATAATCCTTACGCCTGGAGCGGTTCCTCAGAAAAAAAAAAACAAAGTTAACATGACAGAATTCATTTATTCACTTAGTTACTTTTCTCAAATGCAGTTTATCTCAAGACTTTAAGCTGTCTTCGATGTGTTCCAACCAGTCAGGTTGCAGTTTACATCCACCTGTCTGTTGTTTGCTGCACAGGTTGTAAAGCCCCTTGAGGCACATTTTTCTGATATAAGGATTTATTCATAAAATTGACTGATTGAAATTTAAGTGACTTTATTAAGATTTGTTGCTCTTGTTCTGCTTTATGTCCACTGTATTAGTGTGGAAGTTAAAAAACAAAAACAGAAATCAGTGTGTGTTAACATGCTTGGAAAGGTGATTCTGATAGAGCAAGATGTAGCCATAATACCAGACAAAAGCTGTAGTTACAAATTCTAAAACTTGGCGACATCACACACATCTTCAGCCTGGCAGCACAGAAGATCTACACACCACATCTTCAAGGTGTCATCCAATCACTGTCCAACCACATGTGAAATATGGTCACAACCTCCCCTTCTGTTCCTGAGTGTTGAATAATGGCCAGAAAAGTGTTTTTGCAGAACATTATGATGTCACAGTAAAGTTGGCCTTTGACCTTTCAGATATAAAATGGCATCACTTCATTTTATCCTATTAGATATTTGTGTTGAATTGTGTCACAACTGGCAAATGAATTCTTAAGTTATGGTCCAAAATGTGTTTTGTGAGGTAACAATGACCTTGACCTTTGAACTTTCAGCACCAATGGTGTTTTACAGAAGATCTAAATCATAAAAGAAAGAAACAAAAAACTAATTGCTCTGGTTGTTCAGAATAGGAAGAAATGGTGAGTTTGTTGTTGGGGACTATTTTCAGTGCCGGTGTGTATCATCAACAACAATAGCAACAACAACACCAGTTGAGCTCTATAGCACAGAGGAATAAGATACATTTGGCATTGGATACACACACAATACTTAGCAGCAATATCAGTTACAGTAACTGATTAGTCAATTGACAGACAATTCATGAAAGTCATTTTACAAGCAACAGTTGATGGTTTCAGCTTTGTGAAGGTGAGAATTTGAGGATTTTCATCCCTCGATCTGCTCTGAAAAACTGGCATTTTGAACTTCTTTTTCTGATGTTTTGTAGACCACAGAATGGATCAAGTAATTAGGGAGATAAGTGGCTGATTAATTGATAATGAAACTAATGACTAGCAGGAACCATAGACTGTATATAAAAATGGACGTCGACGCCGGCTCCGGAAAATGAAGCCAATGCGGAAGTGCCTTAAACCTGCATTCTATCGAATGGCCATCAGGGGGTGACACCACTGGTTGCAAAAAGAAGTCCCTTTTAACTATTAACTATTAAAAGTACTTCAACACTTCGTAATAAAGTTTACCTCGACTTATGGAAAATGACTTCAGATTTAGCAGCGTTGCGTAGCCTAAAGATTGATGCCGTTGTCAGGTCGACAGTGGGCGTGCATAGTGACCTCGGCTCTTAGGTCAGCTCCACCCCTCGCTCCTCCTCAGTTCCACCCTCTTCTCCAAATATGATTTCTTCTGGTTTCAAAAAAATGAAACCAGAAGAAATGAATCTGCCTCTTGCTTTTGTGCACTTAAGGGGACAGCTGATATCACAATGGACGGTGTGACTATGGGTGCGTTTGTTTTCAACTTCAACTGACATCGACTGACTTGATGTTCAACGTGATCTGCCGGTGACTGCAGGGGTGGAGTATAAAAAGACTCCAGTCAGACAGAGTCTACTTCCTGTAGCATCAGTGAACCCACAACACTGGCTGATCTCATGCAGATCAGCTGTTTGCATCAGAAAGAGCTAAGCTTAGGTGCATAGTAATACAGCAGTTGAACAGTTGAAAAATACTTAGTCCCAAAATAAAGGGTTGTTCGACAGCAAGACAACAGTGAAAATATATTCAAAATTGCGTAGACTTGAATTGATATTGGCTTTTTTCCATGGGCATTTTTTTTTAAGTGGCTAAAACACGAAACCCATCCACAGCGGCACATCACTCAGCTTCTGTGCCGGGGCTCCTGCTGCTTCTCTAAACTGGGAGCACACTGATCCAAATCTACTGCAGGTAACACACCGGCTATAGATAAGTACCTCACACAACCCCACATCAAATAACCAGAACTGTCACTTTAAGGTGGAGGTATGGGGGAAAAGTTAGACATGGAAAACCTGCTAGATCAACACTTACTATGTTATTACTATTTTGTTCTGTTTAATTTAGAATCATACACTTGAGAATACTATCAAGAAAAGGAGTTAAAAGGAAAGGAATCTAATGAATACAAATATTACCTACAAGGGCATTACTTCTTTTACAATAAGAAACTCCTGAACTAAACTCTTTTATAGCTTTCTTGTTGGAAATGAAAACTATATTGTGGGTGCCCATATGTGAAAAAATGAAGCTGCCAGAAGGAGGAGAATAACTTGCATTCCCTTTGGGATAGAGAACCATAAAAGAGATCTGAAGTTCTTAGAATAAAAATGTAGAACATGTCATATGTGCAGAGCCTTAAGCCAATCAGGACAAAGCGATGTCGTCACAAAGGTTGCTCCTGCAGTGCCTGACTCAGAAAACTGCAGCCGCCTTGCTTTTTTAAGGTTTTTACGTCATGTGACATTGTGATGTTTGCAGCGCCAGCCAAAATCACACAAAGTTTATTACATACATACATTGTTAAAGTCTAGCATACACCATGTTAAGTCGAACACCCATAATATCTTGTCTACAAGGGGTAGAAAATAACAAGTGAAGTGCTTTAAACAACACTTGGCTTGTTTTAACCTCAAGTTTTACCAGAGAAAACTCTAAATCCTTCCCAGGCCAAGCTCAGTTGCAAATCCACATTAACAGTGTTAATCAGCTCAGAACCAGAGCTACAATTAGACCCACTGTCGCATATACACTCCCCTCTCCAGGAATCCATGACAATGTTTGATTTTGCCTATTTTTAGTTGTATACTTACAAACATGATACCTGGAAGTGTGAGTTATTGCTGTAGTTGCTCACTGATGTTAGAGAGCACTGGCACAGAGCAGCACGTGGGAAGCTTGTTTAATTTGTGTTGTGGGACAAATAAGTTCTGGAGAGGCAGCGGATCAAAAGGAATTGACAGCCCATAAAACTCATCTTTGAGTTGGCTGAAAGTTTACAGATGCTGGATCTGGCCCTGGAACCTCATATCCGTTATGTGGTCTGAATCAAAAGCATCACCAGATCAAGAGTTCAATTTAGCAGGACATCGTTTTGAAGAAAATTTGTCATCTCTCACAGTTCCATCACTGCAGTAGTCTGTTGTTAGTCCTGCCAGTAATCACAGCCAATCCTCCTGGCAAGTTTCATAAAAACAGCCCGGAACTGTTCTCTTATCTTTGGATTTCTGCTGATTTAAGTTGTTCTGCAGCCACCTCACCACACTTGCTGGAGGTGATTGTATCTTGTACAATGATGACTACCTTTCTCCTGCATGCTGCACCACAGAAATTTCTCAACATTAGCCACTTGGGTTTTTTAAAATTATATATGTGACTGAAATCTCTTTGAAGACAGTCTTTTAAGAGGATGTAAATCTCCCCCACCTCCCTGACTTTTTGGCATATGCCATTAAAGAGGCCATGTATAAAAATTGGCCAACTGTTCATACTCCAAACAAATAGGCAGCGGTATATTACTGGATGGTTGCAGTTACGGTTGCACGGTCAAGTTTTGCTCGCCACTCTCGCTCTTACGCCTTGATAAGTGTTCTGTCTGTCTGTCTGTCTGTCTGTCAGTCTCCTCTGCTATGTTTAATCACAGCGTAGCACCAACACAGCACACGCAGCGGGTCGGAGTGTGTGTGTGTGTGAGCACGTGTCAGTGTTACAAGTATCGGTCATATGCAGTTATATACATGAAACTATGGCAGGGCAAATTAAACTTAATATTAATTTAAGACTACAAATAATGATGATAATAAGTTAATACATTAATGGTAAAAAAAAGCCAAATAACTTCTGCAGAAGCATACACTATTGGCGATCACTCTGATGATCGTTGATCACTGAGATCATTGTCTATCAGCACAACCCTAATTGCAATGTCCACCCTCCTAAGGAAACACACTCTTTGGTCCCTCCTCGAACCTCCCCTTCCACTGTGCCACAGACAGAAGGAAAAATTTTGTGGGCAGCTATATCAGCGGACTGGTGGACCGCCCATATAGTTTTTACCGGCCCTGTCAAGCCTCCTTACTGTCCCTCTCTGTGTGCCTGTCATTTGGGGTGAGTGGAACTGCATGCTGCGTGTCTGTTCTAGGACTGAGCTCACTCAGCACTCAACCAAGTTTCAACCCTCACCCTCCCTTTGTGCTTATGTTAACTTGAATAGATTTAACCCAAGCAGCAACCTCTGAGGTTGAAAAATGAAGTCAACACTGCCAAAAACGGCACTTCTTCTAATGACCACTAGAGTCTGCCTCCCACAGTGAGTCAGTCCCCAGAGACTCATGTTAAAATGTGAGTGTATGCACCAAAGTCTCAACTAAAAACACACCCCTCCTCTTTGCTCATTTTAGAAGTAACCAGAAGTTAGGTGGAGTCAGGCACTGCCAAGATGGCGACAGTGGAGCAGCTCACTCTGAGGACAGCTGTTGACATGTTGTCGACCATACATGGATTGGTGATTGATGTTTTCCACACAGGTTTGCCTTGAAATCTAATTATCTAACTGGTAGGTTGTTTCCTTCAGTTACTGATGAACTGTTGACGACAATTTCACACAGCCAGAGGAAGATGCAGTGGTGGCAGGAGTAGAGGACGAGCCACAGGAGGTGGAGGAAGGCGATGCAGAGGGGGGGGCAGCTGGAGCAGCAGCATCAGTAGCTGAGCTGAGCTAAGAATAGAGGAATGTCACAGAGAGAGGACGGTTGCAACACAGGTTTATAGCTTCCTCGCAGTTACTATTTCTTCATCCTCTCATGTTGCATTGAGGGCCAACTATACAGTAACTCAACATCTCCTCTTGAGATGCAAAGTGGTATTACGGTTTCTAGTCTTATTGACCACTCAAAGCGATTAACAATGTAAAGCACGCACATTCACCCATTCACACACACAGTCATGCATGTTTACATCAACACATAGAGCACTTCTACCATTCACACACACTTGTACACCGATGGAACAGCCATCAGAGGTAATTTGGGGTTCAGTATCAAGGACACTTCGACATGTAGACCGGAGGAGCCAGGGATGGAGCCACAGCTGCCTGAAACGCGACAGGCCTGGGCTAGCTGCTTAAGCATGCTCACTTCTGTAGATATCTATGTGACATGTACCATTAAACCTGAAAAAAAAGCTTAGTTTTAAAAAAAAATATACAACATCTGGACCTTTAGCATTAAAACTCTCCAAATGAAATGTTATTTTCCTTTATTAAAATGAACAGATAGTTTCCAAATGCCTTATTAGGTCATCTTTTTTATTCCTTAAACACTATAATTATTCCTCACAACAGTCTGTGTCAAGTGGGTTACAACCTTCTCAGCTCTACTTGGAAATGAGATGATAAAATACTTGGTTATTTCCAGTATTTATTTTTCCCAAGTGTTACTCAGATGTATGTGGAGTGCTGCAGAATCCTAATGCCTCTCTATAGCAAATCTTACTGCTGGTGCTGCCTTCTTTGCATATTTGCTTTTAACAAATGCCCTGCTACAAGTGATGCCTCATTATGTGTTTTATTTGTGCTTTGCGTCGATGTGTGTTTTCAGCCAGCAATTTAGAAAAGGTGCAAGCACTGTATTAAAAACATACTATGTTTACCACACTTTGCCTGCCATGATGGATTCTGCTGAACCTTCCAACCTGGTATGACAGCACACAAGGTGATGATTGACTTGTGTGGTGGGCGTAGGACAGATAAACTACCGCATCTTCCTTTCACTCATCCTGTCAATGATGAGAACACGAAAGAGCCTTTCACTGGGGGCGTGCACGTGTCGACAAATGATTGCAATGCTGCTTTTGTGAAATGCGATGATTTGCCACATCACAGAACATCTAGCATTTTGATAGAGACCTCCCCGAGCTATTTGATTTGTCTGTGTAGCTCACAAATACCTGCCAGTCAAAACAACTCAGAAGGAAATGGCAGGTGAGTAGGAATGTGAACCAGCTGGTCACTTGTTCTACAGCACATGGAGATGCGTGCACTATGTTCGGTTTGTGGATGATGATGTGTTCTGAAATAAAAGACACCTGCCCTTTACAGCACCTCAGCACAACCGTTTGAAATGTAGATGGCAAAGGCATATTGAAAAAACTGTGGTCTGCTGGGAGTACTGGGCATCGGAGGAGCTCAAACCATGTTTTAGTCCAAGAAACTTGGAGGAAAACTTTTGCATAATGCATTCAGAAAAAAACCCATTATGCAGCACTTGAATATTTTCTTCTTAAGAATGATAAAATAAATAAATAAATAAATAAACATAGAAAACCTTATTTTTCTAGTCCATTTCTGTCAACCAGTTTCTGGCATTTTTCTATGTTATATTCATAGTTCTTAAGTGTTTGAAATCATACCTTTTTTTAAAATGTATTTTCTGTTTTGAATCTTTTTGAAGGTCACTGTCACTTTCATTGCTGCAGCCTGCAGTGCTGATCCTGTCATAAATCTTACTGTTCTCATGGTGAGAGAACCAGCCAAAAACAAATGTGGCTTTGATCCAGTTTCACAGAGAAGACAAAAGCCTTTATTTTCATTTTTGCCTGATCATGTGTGTACATAGAGGGAGTCTTCCTTTATGTTGCATTTGCTTTAAATATAGTATTATTATTCTTATCTGGTTTGTTGGTTTGGTGATGGAATGCTGTTAATAATTCAGCATCATTCAGTATCTATCCTCCAGTGGCATCCATCCAGCCCAGGAGACACTTAACGCCTGTCTTGTCCAGTCTACGTAGGGAAAAATGTTATATCCACAGACATGCATGTCAGATTAAAGAGAACACTGTATCTGCTGCTTTACGTCTGCACAGCCTCGTTACAGCTGTAGTTATCAGTTATCTTTCCTGTATCTTACAGCAGTAAACTTCAACTGCGCAATAGGATTTAGGTCATCGTTTGACGATCACATGTGGTACCAGCGGTCCATTATGCATCTTAAAATCTAGTAGTGTGTCAAACAAGTTGGTGATAGTTTGGCCTCGATGCATTATGAACAATATGGTGCTTAAAGTAAATAATAACATATTCTTCAGGGTAGTGGAGCAGATGAGAGGGAAGAGCAGAGATATAGCTGCACATCACAGGATTTTACAATCCGCCACATACACACAACTGCAAATGGTATCAACACTGATGCTTCCTTAGCAGTTGGACACCAAGCATCACTATAGTGCGAGAAAAAAAGGGTAAGAGAGACCTGAAAGCATCATCGGTCACCATTGCAGGTTACCTACACTGGAGGAAACATGGCTCCAAAGATTCAAGGCATCAGTCAAGACATGGGAGATGGTAAAGAGATTAGAAATAGCCATAGTGATAATGGCTGAAACATATAATACATAATAATATATATATTATTTTTTAAAACCATTTTAGCAATTGCCTGTTATTGCAAGAGAAAGTATAAGACTGTATGTGTATGATACAGTTATAGCAGAAACCTAATGTAGACTACAATTATATGTAACTATAAATGGAGAAATCTCTGTGTGTAAGTTGAATTGCACGACAACTGCTGCAAACTGGATTAACACATGCCGAGCTATCAGCCCCTCCTGACAGGCACGTTTTGAACCATCACTGCACTAGTTATGTAAATAAATTAACAGAATATTAGGGAAGAGGAGGGCAGTAGATTTCCAGAGTACACACATGCTCTTTCTAAACTAAATATAAATTAAATTTATAATGAAAAGAAATCAAACACTCTATTATTGATGTCCATCATCAAAGGCAAACTCAGTGTTTAAAGACAGGGCTGGCAGGAGCAGTGCTGCAGCAGCGCTGGCAGTGAGGACACACACGTGAGGCAGCTGTCACACACAGGTGAGGCAAGCAGCGTGGCCCTAACCTAAATACTCAACACTCACAGGCCGGCGATTCTATCAATGACTCCTGCATGATTTTTTTTTTTTTTTTACATCTGTAAAATTTGAAACATGTTTGTGGGACTATGAGACTGTAATGTGTTGTTGTGTTAATTCTCGTCAGTTGTGATACTGAACATACACATTCAGTTGTGAGGTGGATTTAGTGCCGTGTACTATATAATCCGGTGTAGCTGGCACATAAAGCCTGATATAAAACCTGACCATGTTTATTATAGCTGCCTCCTGAATAATGTGTGTCTGATGATGGGAATCAAAGCGTTTCTAAGCAGCAACATTTTTCCTTATTAGTATTTAGCTGGACCTGGTCAGTAGAGTAAACGCTGGAAATAATTGTTGTCATTTGATGATGACACTGGAATGATTATAGCCAGGATTTACATTTGACTTCATGATAAACACCATTAATAGCTTCAGCCTTGTTGACTGGGCTGTTGGCAGCAAATGGATCATCCATGAGTGCCAGCTACTTATTATTCATGACCCATTTCAGATTAGCTTGAATGGACATATGCATACTGTACTGTAACAGCACAGGCTCCTGGAGTAAGACATGTCCTCACCAAGTGTAGGATATCTTCAAGTGTTTGTGCACTGGATTTACAGAGGTAACAACTCTGTGATGATAAAACTATCATCTGTCACGTCTCCTTTATGTCCAGTCAGTGCTGTTTTCACTATCATTAATAGGATAATCCAAGTGCTCCCGTGGAAACTGTGTGTGTGTGAGTGTGTACATAGTCCACAACTACCATGCTTTAATTTTGTCATTATAAAGTGGTGACTATATAAGGTCTCACTCGAGCAGAAATTATGTTTATATACAACTAATCTGCCACAACAAGCACATTTTGTACAAAATGTACAAAATATGTTTACACTGAAGTAAAAATGTTCACAGACAACTTGTTTATTTTCCACCAAAATATCAAATCTGGCAGTACAAGAGCCACTTGTATTGATTACGGCATTATTAACCTTTCTTATGGTTCTGTTAAGACTCACAGCTCTAGGTTCAGGTTGGGGAAAGACCCTGGTCTGGTTTAATACAGAAAAATCTGAATCAGAATCAGATTTATTTGTCACTTCCATAATAGAAACTTTTTATTGGAGCAATATATCATTCTCCACCCATCAGGGAGTATGGGTATGTTAAAACAAGAGACACATATAGAGTCACATATTTATGTGTGTATCACTTTAGGGGCAGTTGTTGTTGTTTAGGGGTAGCAGTTTAGGTGTGGAAAGAGGTAGTGGGCGGGGTCAGCCATTAAGTTTGTGGCTGTGTTGTTCTAACACACCGGTCTGTAAATACTGTATTTCAGTTACGGTAGGGATAGACACACCAAGTCCAGGAATTTCAGAATTTTAGGGGCAAAGCCATTTGACCTTCAGTTTAACAGAAATTTTCAGGGCACAAAAGCCACATACCAGGGCACATTTAGTGATTTGATGCCTACAAAGAAATAACTTGGGTTTCTCTTGAGAAAAAAAACAAAAAACAAACAAAAAAAAAACAAGAAAATAACACAAATGACATGTCAATCATAAATTATTCACTTTTTAATAAAAAAGATGAAGCCGGTTATCATGAATCAATTAAGATGCATCATGTTATCATGAATCAATTTGCCAGAATCTATAAACATGTTCATATATTTCATTTCAGAGAAACTTTCAGTAGATGAAAGTAAGAACAGTCTTCAAGTGTCAAACTCAGTTATCACAAGTTATTAAAGCTCAAATATCGTATCTATAGTTTCTGTCATTTCTGTGGGTGTTACCATGTCCCACTGACAGCAACTGAAGCTTGTCAACCTCTCCTTGACTCAGCTTCTACTGTTCTGAGATCAGTGTATGGAAACTAAATTTGCACAAACATTAAGAGTCAGCAGTACCCAGTAACACTGATTTATCATTTCTGTGCAAGATCTGCCGTATGTTTGAGAAGATTGAGACAGAATATTGTTACAGGAATAGATCAGTACGTAGGTTGTGTGCGTAGCAGGAGAGACAGGGAGAGAGAGAGAGAGAGAGGGAGAGAGAGAGAGAGACAGAGTGTGTTGGTTCTGGGGACCGAAGCAGAGAGCAAGGACTGCTGCAGTGATGCTTTTAAAGCATCCACAAGACCATGGTGGTCATAGGGTATACAATTTTATTTGGGGCATCACAGCCAGATGAAGGGGCAATGACAGCATGGCCATCATGGCTGCCGTGAAATTCTTACCCTGGGCACACCTATGAAATGTTGACAGTGACTTCAGACACGACCTGTTCATTTACATGAAACCATCTTTTCTGAACCTTAACCAAAGTGCTTCTGTTGCCTAAACCACAGACAGTACTGTGGCTTCACTGTGGCTGTGGTGGCACAGTTGTTCGCTTTGTGTACCCACCATCCACCCCAACCACCTCCTTGCAAATCAGCTGCCTTTAATAAATGTGTGGTTTTATTTATGAAAAACAAAAACCAATGCCTCTGAACATAAATCCAGCCTGTGATTACATTCCCGGCAAAATATATTTGCTGGTTCAGTTTAGTTGTATATGAACGTAATTTCTGGGAGACAGGGTTGACTGGAGGCACTAACTTATCAACTGCATATTATGGATCAATATCCTCACAACCCAGCTGCCTGACAGACACACACACACACTCACACATCCACCACCAGTGATGCATGCAGCCTATCATCCCACAGAACCTTACACTTCCTCATTTATGTGGATACCACAGATGTGTATCAAGAAATGCAGGTGACTATGATAAAGTTTTTATTTAGCATAACCTAAACATTTCTACATGAAATATTGGTTTTATCCAGCACTGTTTGCTGCCACAGCATTATGTCTCTCTGCCACAACACAACATTATTGCACTGAAAACTATTAAAAACCCATAAAAACCCATAAGAGAGCCATACCATTGCAATGGGAGACATATTCCTTCATTACAACGAACACGGCCCGTGCAGATTATTCTGAAACAACTTTAAAGCTGCATGTCTGGGGAGCTGCTCAGTGTCAGGTGGACTTTACAGAGCATGTGTTGTTACCTGGTGGTGAAATTTTAGAATTTTAGCAGTAGCTTTTTTGGGCAACAGCGGTAAAAGCATCAGCTACACAGACAAGTGTGATCTTTTCATGAAAACTGTTACTAATACTCTGTTTATGTGACACCAGCTATGAATACAACATTTTCAGCAAATTCTTTTATCCAGAATAGTTAAAACTGTAAAAGTACTTTCACTCTATACAAAATTAATTTAGTGCCAGTTCTGTAATTGGGTCCCTGACCTAAGACTGACTACATATATGTGATTGCTGTCTCACTTACAGCCCAGAGCAGCTCCAGCTGATGATTTTAGCTGGTTGGGCTTGGCTGGGTTTCAAATGGTCTGGTAGTGTGGGTAAACTACATCACTGGTGCTGGTAGAGCAGGTATGATTGGTATGTGCTCCAAATGTTTTTTTATGGGGGAAAAAAAAAAATCAGGTCTGCTGCACTTTGCATTTGCATGCATATACACATCTGTTATAGTTACTATCTTAAATCTTCTGCACACAGGCAAATAATGTAACAGGCTATCGATGCAGGTTTGCAGTTATTTAAAGTATCACAGTTGTTTGTTGCTGTAAGAGCAGGTGTAATGTTGCTCTAGTTGTATTGTCCACCCTCAATATATAGTAAAATGCTTGTCAGACTGTGCTTTGCTGCAGCTGTTGTATCCTGCACAAGTGACAGTGACCAGCTAAAGACAGACATCCTTACATCTCAGAACAGTGTTTTGTCCCATAATAAATCTGATGTTACCTGTTTGCATCCATCAGCTTTTTTCTATGGAAGCTAGCTTGACTACCAGCTGTCTTATCGGGGAGCAGCATTTCTTTGATCTTTTTTGCTCATGTTTTGAGGATAATCTTGGTATCTCTGAGAAGTGACCAGCTATAGCCAAAGTTAGTCAGTAATCATACTGTACACGTTATATGCATGTGGAGATGTGCAGCTACAGACCCTGCCAACATGCTGACATTCTGAACCATGAGTACTCAGTAGTCATGAGTCTGACCACACCTAAACTCAGCTTTCATTCTGATTTCAGCTACACACTGTAAAGTTTCATGACTGTATCATGCAGGTTGTGATACTATTGTGGTCACAAAATGTGTCCACAGACAGACAGACAGACACACAAATGCCTGCCGCAATCCTTAAAACCACATTTTGCCATGATGACACACACACACAGATTCACGAGCTGAAAGCAATACCAGCCTTGCTGTCTCATCAGACATTCACTCAGAATATGTTTAATTCAGAACTATTTATATCATATTTATGTATGGAGGGTGAAAATTGAGGCTGCCTCAAGAAATGGGAACTGGGAATAAAAATGAATAGTCAGAATTCTAAATGAAATCAGAGAGTGAAAGTGTTTGGAAATAATCAAGTTTAGCACAGCTTGACTTTGATCTGATATATTATGTATCCTTGCGAAATTGTGCTTTAGAGCTTATGCAGTGGTTTTGCAGGCATATTCGTAAGATGAAGCAGACCTCTGTGTTGTTTAGACTTATATCAATTTTGTTACTTGGTCTGGAAATTTTCACATCATTTCACACATATCTTTGCTTGCATGGCAGAGCACTGGGAGTTTCAGCTCTCAGTTGACATCTCACTAACATGCGTGACGGCAGCAGAATAACTACCAGAGTCTGAAATAGAAGCCGCTCTGCGCTCACAATTGTCAACTCGGCTGGGTCGGAGATAGCCAGATTTATCTGTGATACAGCTGTCCATCATCCCATACAATCAGTTTTCCTTATCTTTCATCAATCTGAATTACTACGGACAGCGTCTGATAACTTGCAGCAAATCCCAGCCCAGGGCATCAGGGGCCTGGGCTCCAGCTTGTGCCACAGTTTTCATTTGCCACAATCACTGGGAGAAAGTGACGGCAGGCATGATGTTTAAGTTGGTCTTTTCATCATGTTGTATCTTGGACTGTATAAGAGATCCAGAGTGCCAGCATTAATTCATAAATCAGCCCAGCGCCTAGGTGCTAGTTTTTAAAAGCATTTTTGCAGATAGCTTTTTCTAGCTTTTACAGAGCATTACTTTTTTATATTTAATAATCAGAGCATTAACAATAATCACTCAAAATCAGCAGGGGAGGCGCACGGACTAAGCTCTCATTGCGTGTCCCCTTGAGGTTCTATTAGTTCTAGATTTTAAGTTCTATTTAAAACCATGAAAAGCAAGCAGGCAAAGAAGCCAAACTAAGAGATGTGTTTTGCCTGTCTGTCAATATTCCCACGTCATCTCACCTGTGCACAACAAACAGCGACCTGAGTGATTGACGTTGCTCTATTTTTTTGGAATCATTTTTAAAATATAGGCAAACAAGCGATTTTTGATACTGACAGATGTGGTGCTGGATCCAATCTGTGAGGTCCTAGATCCTGTTCCTGCAGGATGCAGGACAAACTCAGCCCTGCTGCAGTGGCCCTGAACATATTAATCAGATGGGGACCGATATACCTGGATGTCTCACCTAAACAGTGTCAACTGCACCTTCAGATGTGTTAATGAAAAAACACTCTATCATCATGTGCCATGTGTATGAGTAATTAATTTGAAATTAACAGGAGAGATAGTAGGCAGGCAGGTCTGGGAGGGGATTTGCAGACTGTCTGTGTGCCGGTTAGACATTGGCAGCCTCCGCTCAGTTGGAAGGTTCCTTGTCTGATTCATCTGCTTTCATTTGCTGTTTCAAGTCCAACGTTTCACCAGATGCTTGTTTTGTAAAGAAACAGCAGCTGCTGCCAATCAGGATCTTAACACTTCACTAATTCCTCCACCCTGCATCTGAAGCCACAAAAGTCTTTCTAATTCTCAAAGAATTTCTTACTTTGCCCCTTAATCTGTCGCGTCATTTGTCTTTAAAACAGGAATTAGGAGGACAATCAAAAGCTTTCAGAATGATTTTAACAGAGATAATGTTAGATCCAATACTTAAAAGCACTGAAGTACACTGAAGTAAAATCTTTTCATTCCCGAAGGCTTGTAAGATGGGTATCTAGTTAACCTTTAATTCTATTTCAGGAATAATGCAAATTATTATACAGTGTCAGTCCCCTTTAAAAGGAGGGACATCCAAGAAGGGACTACAGTATATTGTGTCTTTATAGGCCCATATGTATTTGATGAGATGAGATAAAAGATGCACCTTTTCTCTGGAATACCACAGTATGTGGATAGAAGCTTCCATTTTCACTACTGTACATCAAGCAGCTAAATTTGTGTTTTGGTTTAACAAGGGGAGAAGGGAAGTAACAAGATATTTCAGACATGCACATGCAGACACATGCACACTGGGGGATGAGAGGCAGACAGTTAATAACCCATCAAAAGAATAACTGTGGCTGCCAAAGCATATGAGTTCAAGCAGAGACGACGAACACCAGAAGACCATGGTATGTGCTCCGGGCTCCAGGCTGCGGGCCGAGACGTCTCGACGCCTCACAACATGACCTCCATTTTACAGACAAATCAATCTGTGAACGACGGGCTAATTGCCAGGAAACTCGCAGCGTGACCCATTAGGCTATCCATTCCACCCACGCACACACACAGGGTGACATGACAAGCCAGCACATGATGTGGAAGCTTGCATGATGTAAAAAAAAACAAAAAAACATAGACGATAATAAAATTACTTGTATCTTTAATTGGTCCTGCAACCTATTGCACACAGATTTGTAGCTTTACTCTTTGGTTCCAAAACATCAAACCCTAATTGAAGACTTCAGACAGACGAGGCAGTTTTAAGTTTTCAGATGAATGATGTTTCCAATTCTCATTATCTGAGGCTGCAGCAAGTTGTGTGTGTGTATACAGTGTTAGTTAAAGTCAGCAGAGGCTGTGTCCAAATGACCTTGGACAAACTTGCTCCAATTGACATTTGTTGTTCAAAAGCTTGTCAAAACATACTTTAATGGTGTTGTGGGCCAGGGGGTGTTTGGAAATGTCTTTCCTCTAATAACACCAGACCAACTGAACTGTTGAGATTACGGCTGTGGCAGCAGGGAAAGCAAACAATTTCCTAGTGTCAATTGCCAACAAATCTCAGCTAATTGACGAACATTACAGGCAAGCTAATTTGGTAGGACCTTTAATTTGTTAACTAGTCATAAACAGGATGTACTGTAAACCCAGCGTTTGCTCAGTAATCAAGCCTGAACCTCAAGCAACTAAGCAATTAACATTAGCAACTAACAACTAAGTAGCAGCAACTAACCGTATGTTTAATTCCCATTACAGTGGTTTTCAAAGTGTTATGAGGAGAAAGGCAGTTTCCTCTGGAAGTCATTCCAGAAACCTGACAACACTCTGTTTTACAGTGTAAAATAAAAAAGCTCCAGACAGCTGCATACCCCCGCACTGAACAAGCTCACTGTCAAAGCACACTTCTCATTTTCTTTACCATCAATTCTCCTCCTTTACACACACACACACACACACTTACATCCTAAACAGCCAAATACAAGCCACCCCCTCCACATGTAGCGGACGATTTCCAAACACTTGCTGAGTAGCTATCAAACACTTCTTGATCAAGGACGGCTCTGTGCAAACCAGGCCTCACAGCTGCAAACTAGCAATGTGAATCTACTCACCGGTGAAAACAAGCGCACACAGATAGCAATCAATAAAGCTTTCCCTTCTTCACCTTAACCCACACAGCTTGCATTCTGCTATAGGAGCGGCTGCAGAATGATTCATTCATAGTCATACCAATATTCATATGTGCTCTCTGAAGAGGACACTGTATAAAACAGCTTCCAATTGTACTAAAAGAGGAGGATGTGATAAACAAACATTGTGTCATGGCTTCCTATAGGTCTCCTCAATAGTTAACAAGGTGAGGCTGCAGCCCATGAGGTCAGGGCTCAATTAAAGATGTATAAACTCCAAACAAGCACGCTCTCAGTTGTGTAGACATAGATGGAAAAGTGGAAGAAAGAGTCAGAGTGTTATAAGTATTCATGAGGGTTTTGTGCTGTTAAAGTTATATTCATGTAGATGTGTGACAGTTATGTGTATATACACCTACAGTTCATTACTTATCCACACTGAATCACAAAAGGAGGTTTGAAAACCTACAGGCCCCAAGAACAAAGATCCCATATGATTCCATCCCTTTTACGTGAAATAAAAGGAATAAATCCAAACTGTGGGAACCTACTCCTCCAATGAGAAAGTCAGACTCTCCAACAGTAACTGAATGTACAGCAAAAATACGTTTTTCACCATCTCCCACGAGCAACAAAGAGAGACATATATGATTAGGGGTTAATTCAGATCCACACAGTTGGCTCCATTTTGAGCAGACAAAGTGCAAAATGTCGAAGTGGAGCTTTATTATTGATTTTGCATTCTGGGGTGAAGGAAAATGTTTATTCTGAGAAAATCTCAAAAGCGCTCCCATCTGCAGTGGCAGATTATTGATGCTTGTCGATCGAGGTATGCTTTGTAAGACACAAAGAAACATGAGGCTAAATGTGCAGATGTGTTCAGAAAGTAGGCAGTGGTTGGTTATGACAAATTCGAGACATTTAAGACGCTGTAATGTAGTTGAAGTCCGATATGTGTAGATATGCATAAACTAGATATCTAAAAACAAAACTAATATATGAACCATGTACAGCTTGTAAAGCATTATTGGAATTGGAAAAGAGAAAGCTATGTAGGCCATTCTGCACGCACTTATGAGACGGCCCAAAACTTCAGCTCATCTGTTCCTGTCTTCTGTCAGAGCACCAGGGTTCAAGACTTGAGTATTGAATCCTCAAGTAAAAATAACAGCTGTGCATCAGTCAAGCTACACTCTGCACTGAGCAACAAGTCTGACGAAAACTGCTGAAACATTATTGAGGATGAACTTCATTAAATGCCTGAATATCAAACCTCAAACTATCTGCACCTCTGTGTTTTTAGCTGTTTGTTTACATTTTGGAAAGTCTGCATCATGGGAAGTCCATGAGTTCACACTGTAGAGACAACCACCAGCTTGATCATTTCAGGTAATGATGTTTAAGGAGCAACCTTTATGAGTTCTTAACAACTGTATGGATTTGTATCCTCCACAGATAGGGTTGCCACCTTCTATGTGAAGAAATAATTGGTTTTAAATACTGGACGATCTTGTATTATACGGGACAGGTGGCAACCATGTCCTCAAACATCAGAGATCCTGATGTCACTGTAAAGAGTGAGTGAGCTTCACTGATTGAAGCAGTATGTGTTCAGAGTAATTTCTAATGTAATTTCAGTGACATTCCTTTTAGTAGTCTGAGGGCCTTAACACACTAAGCTAACAGTCTGCTGTGTGTGGCTGACCATGTGGTTTTTGGTGCTGAATCAGCATTAGAAGCGGGGTCTAAAAGACTGACACCTCAACCACTTAGTGATTTCACAAAGTTAGTGTGGATTCTGCTTATGTTTCACTCCTGCCCTTTGTTCTCCATCCATTACATACTGCTTATCCTCTGAGGGTGGTGGTTGTGGTAGGGGTTAGAGTCAATCCCAGATGACATTGGGCAAAAGGAGACCCTGGACAGGTCACCAGTCTGTCACAGGGCTCAAACTTAGAGACAAACAACCATTCACCTTTACACCTGCAGTATCACCAATTAACCTGCCCAGAAGGAGAGCCTGCAGGAAACCTGTGCAGGCAAGGGGGGAGAACCTGTAAACTCCGCACAGCCTGGCTGGCAGATTGGCCGGAACTCTCTCGCTGTGAGGCGATAGCACTGACCACAGCCCCACCACCCCCTTTGTCTTCTTCTTCTTTAACCTTGTAGCAGACACAGCTTCTCTGTGAGCGAGCCCGGAAATGAAGGCTAACTAAAACACAAAGGAAACTGTTCTTCAACTCTTTTGATTACGGTCATAACCCTGCTCTCCTTTGAAAGGAAGCTCATTACATTTTACAACCAAGCCATTAGGATGAATATGAGCGACACTGAATGTTACAGAGGCACAAGCATGGCAGAAATGTAAACCTCACCTAAAGGAAGGAAATATAAGGCCTGAGAGGATCTTTTTCTGTTAAAAACACTTGATTCACAGCCACAAGTCTGAACCATTTCTGAGTCAATAGCTAAATGCTTTGCTCAGACAGATAAAGCTTCCAAACAATGTGCCATGTCTCAAGGTTGTGTGAGGATTAAGGCCCTGTTCAGACCTGGTATTAACATGCGTCCTCAGTGATCTGATCACAAGTAGTCAGCTCTAAGTTTGTCTGTTCACAACTGGCTTTAAAATATCCAGTGACCATTTGTGATCGGATCTCACTTCCTTATTTCATATGCAAATAAACAGGTACGTGCTGTTGTTTTTTGCTAATCCGAAGTACTGGGTATGTTGTCAATATGTGTGTGTGTGTGTGTGAGTGAGTGTGAGCAAGAGTGAGAGAGAAAGCGAGTGGTACGAGGGCTAAGGGGCCAATCAATGCGCTGTGCACAGCCCTACAGTGAAATAAGGTTTTATCCATTAGAAAAAGTTTAATATTTTCAGTTCATTGTGAAACTGTGATGTGACTCATCAGACTGTGGCAGAGGACGTCAGTAGAGTGGGCTGTCCTTTAGTGTGACCAGGACACATTTGCGTTAACACTGCTAAATGAATGTGAACACATGTGGCCCAGACCACCTCCGAATGTGGTCTGAGTGATTGGATCTCAAAAGCGTCCTGAATGTGTCCTGGGTGCGTTCACACCTGAACTTAGAGCTGTCCACTTGTGATGGGATCACTCAGGATGGATGTTAATACCAGGTCTGGTACAGAGAAAAACTCACCTAAAGTACAGGTACGATCAAAGTGTCCCACGGGTGGGATGGTCTATTTTAAAAGGTTAAATCTGTTTCACAAACTGAATCAGATTCACAGTGGAGTGCAAATATTATATCAATATAATATCATCTCTTCACAATGATCTTTAGAGTAAAAAATTACAAGTTACTTATTTTCTCTTGCAGGTGCATACATTACTTTTGACCATCATCTTTATGGCGCGTTCACATGCGGTTCATAACAGGTGACGTGAGGTTTCTGTCACTGCTGGCACTTTGACGTCAACTCGGTGTGTGAGGGCTCGAAAGGGCAAAGCTGTAAGTAAACCAAATGATGTCAGTGGAGGAGCACTGTTCACTGGAAGCTGGCCTTTTTAAATGTGATGCAATGCAATGTCAGAGTCAACCACTACATGAATAGTCTAAATTAATATTATAGATGCTTCACCAACATGATGCTGCTATAAAATATTTTTTCACTTTAACACTCACTTTGCACGTCCTCCATCTTTTCAACAGTGTTACTGGTTCTGACTGAAGGTTGGCACGAAGGCTCTGTTCCAAATAATATTATATATAAATATATATAAAGACTTTAACAGCTGTCATGTGGAGGATGGAGTTCATTTCATATTTGGTCTGGAGCAAATGTTTTAATTTCAGTCTTTTGGATTTTCAGCAGCTGACAGCTGAAAAAGAAGGAGCTGTTTTGAACTGAAATGTCCCACCTTTCCTTTTGTGTTTTTAAAAACAGGACGTTTGGTGTGTTTGATTCTGGCAACCTGAAGCTCCAGGGCCTTCGACCAAGGTTAAAATGTTTTTGGGAAAAAAGATATGCACAATGGAGAATGTATTACTAATGTGTTTTTGAGAGCGTCTGTCTGTATGTCATCTGTTTTTGCGATGCTTCCCAGCGCCTCAGAAAAAAGCCTTTTCTCTGTTCGGCTACTGGGGTAAAACTGGATTCTCTGCTCAGTGAAAAGCAGACACATTGGCTTTCTAGTAGAAATTCTTCCAAAGCAGAACGACTTCATAATTGTCAGCAATATTGAGCCAAAAACATAATCAACTTTTGAATACACCCTGGCACTGGTGAGCTGTCCCAGCACACAATAGCCTCTTCCCCACAGACTGGACGTAAACATGTGCACACACAAATCCTTTGAACCACAGGCATAAACACATCACATACACACATGCATTTACCAGTTCCCCTTTTTTGCTCTTGTGCTCCGTCTGTCTGTCATGCACGCACGCACGCACACACACACACACACACACACACACACACACACACACACACACACACACACACACACACACACAGATCGCACCTGCATTTAGGAGGATTTCAGGGAGCCTGAGTCTGCAAACCCAGCATCCGGTTTTCCTTTAATTACAAGCCAGGCCATAATAGAGGATGGAGCGACTATTTCCTGTTTCCCATGGGCAATCTGGGAGGCTACAAATTGAAGATGATTCCTACACATGGCCTAGATTCCGCCTGCAGTCAAATTCCCCTCTGCCCTGTGTAACAGCTTATCATTGTGCAATAACAATGTCAGAGAATAGTGCACCTGACGCTCAGCCGCTCCCCCCACCCCACCCCTCACCCCCAGTTTCTTGTTATCTATCATCACGCTGTGCTCGCTCTCTCTCTCTCACAGCAAAGGCAAACACCTGGATCGGTGGAGTATGATTGAGATTCCTCGCCTCGTATTCGACAGAAAAACAGCCTGAAAACCTTCACTGACATGTAACAAGGCGGCTTGATAAAAGGATATATTAAACCCATCTTTAAATGGAATAATGAGAAATCTGCAGCGGCCATTCACTTTTCAGCAAATCTATTCAGCTCTGCCGTGGGATTTTCGGGAGCAGCTCCTCCTCTGGGCTCAGTTAAGGTTTGGATTAGGGGCTGCTGCTGAGTTCACCATGTGTGAGGCTCAGTCTGTTCAGCATCTGGCTGGAGACTTGACAGTCGCTTTAGTTTTTTTGTTCACTTCCCTATGCTGAGGGAAATAACAAAGCACAATATAAATTCCTGATGCTACACTTAGCATGCTAGTGTCTTTCCAACAATGTACACTTTGCTGTGATAGTATACAGTGCTTTCATGCCATGAAACAAAACTGTTGCAGCTTTCCAGTGTCATAAATCACCTGTACCCCCCCTACTATGAAAGGTTCATACTTAACTTAAAGAAAAGTAATTAGCCTACTGATGAGCTGTTACCGGTACTTGAACTCTAGTGTTGACACAAGGAAGAATAAAACAGCTCTAAGCTCCGCAGACTTGTAAGTTGTCAACACATCCAAAGCAAAACAGCTTCAAAGAAAAGAGACAGAGGAGGCGAGAGAAACGACAGAAATTCTAGAGGCAGTGAAGCTGAAGGCAAAAGGCCATCATTTCCCTCGCTGGTGCATCCTGCCAGTCCGCCTCTGCCACCTCCTGAGAACTTATCCCCAGGTCAATCAAAGACCTATTCAACCTTAGAGTATAAGTTAATACCAGGCCTAGCACTTCAGCTTTGGCAGTCACACAGGTAAAACTGAGATGTGTCTCTCCGTGGCTCGTCGGCGGGCCTGAAAACGTTGTTTACTCTGTCACTGAGTGGACATCATGCCTGCTGTTCTATTTAAGCTGTCAAGCATCACAGCCTCAAAACAGGCCCAGCTGGCTCACTACGAGCCTTCCACAGCAAGATTGATGACGGGAAGCCTTGCAGAGTGAGGCCAGCACAGGCAAGCCTTTGTGTTGTTCTGTATGTACACATCATTTTCTCTCATTCCACTGGAGGATCAGCAACAGCAGATTAAATGGCAGAATGAATTTCCATCAGACCATACACATTTGTTCGAGTGAATTTGTGTAACCATTCAACGTAACATGAAATTAATTATGCATGCTTGTATCCATCGCTGTAATGCCATCCTGGTAGTGTGGACTAAAACATAATTGACATATTCATGCATTAAAAATCATATTTTATCACAATGTCAGATAGCAAGCATGTTATCTTCTCTTTTGTAGTTTTGCATACACCGTAAATTAGATTTGATGAAAAATGCTTTACAAAGAGGCGGCAAGTAAAATGTGTGTACACTTAGCTTTAATTTACCTTCAGTTTAATTTAACTGTCTCTACACTATCATATACATTGATAGTGTAGATATAATAGTGAGGTTTATCAGTTCCAATGACTTAACCATTGCTTTTGAAGGTACCTGCCATTCTCTGGCCTTTAATACTCACTTTCCAGTCTCAAAAGCTCCCCTTCCATAGGCTTCACCAGATACACCCACCCACTACCACCACCACCACCATTTGTGAATGCCACTAAATGTAGGATGAACAGAGCTGCAGGTACAGCTCATCCTATCCATCTCTGGACTCAATCCGGCCTTTTAGTCTTTTAGTTTTGGAACCTCTTGCCAAAGTATTGCAGTTGAAAACCAGCCAGCTGGCAAACACTGGCACAGTTACAGAAATGTTGATTAATGTGGGTAGTCTTTATAAATAAAGAAATGAAATGAACGGGTGTGCACACCTGCATACTATTTCCCCACTGTGCAACACAAGATGTTTTATTACCAGTTAACATAGCATGGCTTCAGAAGAGAAAAATTAGAAAAGGCGCAATCAAGCATCTGTTTCTTTCCAAACAAGATATTTTCCTTTTAACTTCCTTTTTTTCTTCTTACAGTAGCAGGAAAATACTGCAAATACTTATGCTGCTGCCTAACCACTATATTTAGCTATCATTCCATATTTTTGTAAACCTGACTTCCATCCTATTTGATTTCCCTCCAGCTGAGTGCTTGCAGTTTATTACAGCATTCTCCAGACATGCATCCATCTGTGGCAATAGGGAAGTAATATTAGTTAAATTGATATGTTCAAGTCATGAATCTACTTTCCATCATGCTGAACACAAGTGAGCTCAGCATCAGAAAGCTGAGAAATATTGTGATACAGTAAAAAAAAAAAAAAAGTCTATTCCCATTGGATTCATTAGTAGTCTCCCGGATTTTGGTGTCATAAGAGATGTCTTCGTCTCTTTTCCAGATAGAGATATCAACACTTTGAGCACCAGCAGTAATTGAGCTGAAATTATTCTGAGGGGTCATCTGAGAAAAAAAAACAAACAAACAAAAAAACATATTCCTAATTTAACATGCCAACATTAAAAGTAATTATATTTATTGTAGGATGTGAAGGTGGTAAAAATGTTAGACAGGGGCCTGTCAAACAGATCAAAAAAATCTCTTACAGACAGAAGACTCATTGTTGAAGCTCCTTAGCTCCTTTTCTACACATGTTACTACTGAATAATGTTTAATAAGTAGTGTTGTGCAGACACAGTTAAGGCACACATTAATTTGAAAATATTACATTAACTATACTGGTAAAGAATTACTGCATTCAGTGTTTTTGAAATATTTCATTTTCTCAACTGCACAGTGACTAAATGTTTCAATTATACACATATATTAATAACATTTCAGCATTTCAAAATAGATTACCATCCATTTGCTCTCCATTTTATTCAGCTGATATAACATAGTGATTCAACCTATACTATATCCAACTCATGAAAGCTTTTAAGTTATGTTTACTATATAATCTTCTGAAGAACTGCTATATAGTAAATCTTTGTAATGTTACGTCTGTGGCTTGTTTGGGATAAAGAGAAGAACTGCATCATTAGCAAAACTGAACACCACCATCGCCACTTATATTCCATTAAAGGAGCTATTTGTATGTTTTGCTATTGCTACAGCTGGTTACTTACCAGTCTAGACCAAACTTAATTCCTTTACTCACCAAGAGCTGTCTCAAGTTATGGAGAGCGTCTATTTTTTGCTTCTATCTCTGTCACTTCTTTTCTTCTATTGAAGTTAGCCTGCTAACCAGCTAGCACTGGACAATCTCGTCACTTTCCGATACCCAGTAACTGTAGTGTCAGTAGTCTGCCCTGAAGAAGTAGCTGCTCAGAGGATGTATTGTAACCTATTGTATTACAAACACAACAATTGGCTGAAGTGCTCACTAAGTAAACAGCTGTTACTGTTAACATTGACTGTGTAGCAATGGCAAAACTTACAAATATCTCCTTTAAACTGAAGATCAAGTGAAACATTGTTATGTTTGACTGACTGGTTATTACTGGACAAGCAGTGCAAATGCACCACAACAATAACCACTTGTCACTAAAGAGGTTGAAATAGGTTAAGGAAAAATATTTTTTTCTGGCTGTAATTAGCTGCTTCATGTGCGTATTTTTAATTGACATTTAGATTTAACACTTAAAGGTCTTGTACATGATGTTCAGATACATTGCTACGACAGATGGGAGCACGAAGGCTCGTTAGTGTTATAGCTGATGTCTCACAGACATTACTCAGAAGTGTGTCATGGCACACATGGTGAGAATACGGAGGTGGTCAGCACATTAAGTGGAGAGACACACAGTGCAGTGGCAGTGACACACTCGTCCTGACAGGTATTTGCTCTTTACAAGGTCAACATGTTACTGTGGGTGTACTTGTGATTATCAGCCACAGTGTCTTCAGAAGGTATTCCGAGCCCCTCACTTTCCACACTGTGTTGTGTTGTAGATATAATGGATAAAAGTGACAATCAATCTGCACTCAATAACCCACAATGCCAAAGTGGAAACACATTTTAAGAAATTCTTGCAAATTTATGAAAAACAGATATCACTCATAGACAGAAGTGTAATCCTAACCCTAATCCAAACCCTACCTATCCTAACCCTGACCCTTTGGCAGCAGTTACAGCTTTAAATCTTTAAATCATCTCTACAAGCTTTGCACACCTGGATTTGGGCAGTTTACCCCTTTCTTCCTTGCAGATCCTCTCAAGTTTCATGAAAACGTGAACATAAAGAAATACAGGGGAGAGTGACTTTTTGTTGATCTTTTTCGAAGACTTTTTGTTGTAGTCTCACTTGTCGACCCTTTAACACATAAGTTGTTAAGAGTTTTTCACAATTTTGTTTTAAAATCTTTCTCAAATACTCATAATTACTTACCTACATTTTTGTTATACCAGCTAAAATACTGGTGTATCTCCACACACCCACACACCCCTAAGGGGCCACTCAGAGGCAAAAAACAAAACAAAAACAGATCTCTCATCATCTAACTTCCTATATGACTACTGTAGGTGGTTTTGGTGGTTTTGTGTGCTTGGGTAGCAAAAAAAGCCTTTGATACTAGTGGTAGATGTAGGAGACACACTATGTTTTAAAACCATGAACGCTGGGTTGCTAACAAAAGGTACTGTAGTTGTGTAATGCAGAAAGCTGGAGTCTAAATTAAGACAGTAGGGGGAAAGGAGACACTTAGTAGAGATACACTTCTACACAAAAAAAGTATCATTAATTTACAAAGTAAAGGCACCCATTTCTTGTCCAAGTTTTGGGGCTGCATGACAGCACATACAGTATACTGAGATCTTGTGGCAAATACAGTATCTTCACATCTTCCTTCATCCATTAACTTTGGCGTCTCCACATGCTATAGTGACATCACTCTGTGTATCTCTATTCAGTGTCACAGTGTTGCCAGACCTTCTACAGCCAAATTGGCCATCTACACTGGGGCTTCTTTAATGAAGAGAGCTCTACCAGAAAGCTCACCGCCTCCCAGTAAGTGGTTTCTTAAATTATTCTGGAGGTTGTTAATGCAGAGGATCTGGTGGAGGTTGGCAGGACAGCACTCATGAGTCTACAGTATATTCTCTGCCCAGAGGCACGAATAAAAACACAGATAAATATTTTCTGCTCAAATACACTTTTGTCTCATCCCAACATCACCGACACAGTTATTGTTCAAATAAATGAAGGAACTGGAACCAGTGTGAACTGGTGCTTTAATTGACATGACAATGAAGTACTCTGTCCATTTTGAATGACATATAAGTACGCCATCTGATGCAGTGGTATGTGTCAGAACACAATCTGGATCTTTGATTCATGTCTGACTCCTCAATTTGCCAGTTTAAATCTTAGATAATCCATTGAAAATGCTTGTTTTTAATATGGGCCTTTAAACTCATTATGCCCCATATGAACCCAGTGAGACTTCACTATTTAAATATAGTTTATGAATCAACTTACAGTATCTTCTGTTACTCAGTTTTTAATGACCGATACACAATATTGATTTATTATGCAGCTCTGGTCACTAAGTATATATTCAATTTGTTCAATAAAAAACATTATCTTTATTATGTAATGGTATCCTGAAACCATGATTATTACTAGTAAAATGGTAGTAAAGAGGCTGTTCACAGGGGAAGCACCCTGCCATGTAAAATAATAATGAGCTCAGTTAAATCTCAGTGGATGAACACACATAATTGTCCATGAAGAATCATAACAGAACCTTTACCAGAGAAACATTTAAGGTTTTAAAACATATACAGTATGTAGATAATACTATTCTTTCAAATGAGTTGAACAATTCTTTGTCTAATCTTGGTCTGTCAGCTGGTCCACCACTATGGTCCAGAAACTACTGGATGGATTAAATGTGATATCCCTGGTGCCCAGGGGATGAATCCTAATGACTTTGGTGGTCCCCTGACTGTGGCACCACCAGCAGGTCAAACTTTTTACTCATTCACCGAAATACTTTCCATTACATTGTCACTGTCAGCACAGTAGCATATTGACATTAGCATTTAGCTTGAAGCACACCCTCACAGAGCTGCTAGCATGGCTGTAGACTCTCAGTGTTTCTGAACAGCAGCCAGATTAAGTCTCTATGTCTCCCTCACCATAACCTGCATACTCTCAGGAAGCGCACTGCCTCCTAGAGATTCTGCTTATTTAGGCTACAACTAATTTCCATCACCAAAAGTGAAATATAACGCATCCAGATTACTTTTTTTTTTATAATAATAATTATAATGGTCAAAATGCTAATTTACGTATCTGGTAAGTTGCAAATACGTTGATACTGAACATAGCAGTAAAATGCTCGCAGACAATGCATTTTATTTCTGCCAAACATGTCTGATTGTGCAGTTCAATATCCACTTCTATTGACTACAACATTATTAAATGAGCTTTTTGTAAGTTTTGCTATTGCTGCACAGCCAGTGTTAGCATCAACAGCTGTTCACTTACCAGTCTAGAAGAAACATAATATATTTGATAGATTTTCAACACAGTACATGCCCTGTGGTAAGTACTGAGATACCTCTGAGTACTACAGGAATTTACTACATAAGCATGTAAGAACAGTACCACAGACTGTGTGCTAAAATATCACAGGCTGTAGGGTGTAATACCACAGAATGCCTGAGGTATAATACTATGGTTAATGTTCCACATGGGTCTGCACCATATACTTGAACTCAGTCATGCAGCTCTATGCTCCTTCTCAGCCACTGCGTTCCACCTTTAACACCCTAACATGTCTAACTAGCACTTACTATGCACTTTCACTGAACTTCTTTACTTGATCTCCTTAAATTTATTGAATAGATGTACTACTTTGTTCGTGTTTCCCACTGCACTGAAGCTTCACTGAAGTACCTCACTTGTAAGTCACTTTGGATAAAAGCATCTGCCACATGAGTAAATGTAAAGGTAATGTAAAAATACCACACAAGCCTCTGAGTACCAGAGGAATTGAGATGAATAAGGAGATGTGGTGCAGCACCACAGCAATTTGACAGACTAGTGCCACAGAAATTGTCTGTTTTTTTTTTTTTTGGAAGGGTCTGGGCCAGACAGACCCTACAATTTCCAATAGCGAGTCAGTGTAGCGTCCTGAAGTAGTGCCGCTCAGAGGGTGTATTATTTCCTCTATTCTGTAATGATGTTCTGTAATAATGGCTGAAGCTCTTAGTAAGCGACCGTCAACACCACTAAAACAAACACACAAAACACATACAAAAAAAAAAAAAACACACACATTAAGCAGCAGAGAAACATTATAAAGAGCCCCTTCCAACTGTTTTACAGTTATGTTTAGGCACTCAGGGAAAGATCGTGGTCCAGTCTCTGGTGTGAGTCTAATGCACTTTGTATGCCAACCACCTCCTGCAGACTCCACTGCCATTAATTATGCAGCAGTCATTCAAAAAAAAAACAAAAAAAAACAGTTGCCTCTTATTCTGATTCCAGTCAGCAATTACGTGGGCTCTTATCTAATAACCAAGCATCTAATGCTTGTGAGAAGGCAGACAATAATGCAACATTGTCTCTGTAAAACTTAGATTATTATTTTGGCATGAGATCAATCACTAATAATCCTGTAAAATGTTTCCTTTTGACAAATGGCTGCACTTACAGAGCTGGGTTTTATATAAGTAGTAGCCTTTAGAGATCAATCATAAATTTTAAAATAGTGCAGATATCAAAAATATGATATAATATGATAACAAAAAAGTACTATTCAAACTTCCCTTATACTTATATTCTCATATCAGATGAACATTAAATGTGTTTGGATGATGTTAAAACTAACAGGTGCACAGCATTGACTGTAACAGCATGAAGTCACACCACAGTAGGCCAAAGTAGCATAAGCACCATTACATGTGGTATATTGGACCATTGAATCCCAATTGATTAAAAGGCTATGAACCATCTGCCACCTTTTGAAGGCTGTACAAAGAGATTGATGATGTTTATCATGTTCCTATAAAACTCCAGAGGTGGCTTCAGAGCCAGCTCATAACTGACCTGTAAATCGATATCTATACGACAGACAAGGCAAAGCTGATGGAGGCATGATTTCAGTCCAACGTGTACGTGTGTGTGCGTGTGTGTTTGTGTGTGTGTGGCGCGCGCTACGGCCTGAAATTGAAGCATCTGCTACCAAGCACACCCATTCCAAGTGTGGAAATAGGTTTCAAACAAACCAATAAGTTAGCTGAAAATCAACTAGCCCAACTGGAGGAACATTCAAAATAAATATATAAAGAGGAATTGACATGTGGTCCCCACATCTGACAGTTTAATTCTGGTCCCAGGAGGTGTCAAAAATACATGCAATCGTAACAATTTGGGAAATATTTCTACATGGTGAAGACTGGCATAACCTTATACTGCAGAAACGCTGACTGACTCCAGAGTCCTTTAACCGTGAATTCATTTAGACTAATTCTAATTACCGAACTGTTCTTACCTCATCAGCACACCATTTATCCCCATTAATCTGCACCATTTCATGCAGATAAAGCCCTCTAATTTTACTCACAGTGAATCATTGTTGATTACTTTACAACCCTGCAATGCTTAGATAAGAAACACACTCACCATCTCACTATATACATAAATCTTGTCCTTATCTTTTGCTCTTATCTCTCTTGTTTATCAAATCTCTATCTCTTATCCGTGCCTTTTATAAACTACTACTAATTTAGTAATTAATTAAAATTTCTCAGCAGCTGCTAGTATGTGAGAAGTATTAGAAAGTGACTGCAGACAAAGGACAGACAAAGGCAGCTCTGTACTGCTGAGCTGCACTCGCATCATTGGCAATGTTATCCTCAAACATCTTAGCGGATGCTCTGATTGGAAATTGTTTTGCACACATACCAAATTGTTTTTAATTAAAAGATTGGATGATACCAAACAGATATCAATTTGGAACTGTTTGCTACCTATTTCAACCTATTTTCAGGTTAAAGCTTTTAAAATTAGCAATTTAGCAGAGTTTCATGTGAATAAATTCTGAGTCAAATGATCTTTTGTGTTGCACTTTGATTCAGGCCAAAAAAGTTTGGTGTGCAGAATACTTCAACACAAACATGTTCTTTGAAATGCTGTATGTGAGTAAATGGATTAGATGATCTCTCAGACTGCTCAACCCTGCGATTTCCAGACCAATCTGAGTCCTTCAGTTTATGAAACTGACCCCTCCTCTGATGGATGAAATCCATCCTTTTGATAAAGAGATTATGTTTATGGCATCAGATTTTCTGCCTCTCAAACACAAAGTAATCTCTTGTAGCCTCCACTCCAATCCCTACTTAGGCTGAATATCTCAGTCTACCAATCAGTCAGAGCTACAGTCTGAAGTTAACCACAGCCACATTAGAAGAATGTCACTGAGGGAATATTAGGTTAGTCAAGGTTTCTTCCACAATGCTTCTGTCTGGGGTCTTAATTTTTCAGTATTTTTAAAACTGCTACCGTTTTACCCGTTAATGATAATGGCCATGCAAATCAAATAGTTTCTTTTTCCAGAGTAACATGAGCAGTGAATCACAGAGCAGCGTTAACTCTCTCCAATTCTAGTGTTCAGATGAGACACGAAAGTTGTGAGGCCCTGCAAACTTGTGTGTGTGTGTGTGTGTGTGTGTGTGTGTGTGTGTGGCTGTTTTCTAACTCTGACAGCTGGTAGCGCTGCACCGATCAGAAGTGACACGGCTCATTTCACTTAAGACAAGCGTATGGATTTAGAGCAGGGCACAGAGTGTCCCAAAAAGTTTGAAAGTGCACTGGAAAGACAGACCGCTATCTAGGATTACAAAGGTGGCCCTGCCCTTGTTCCAGAGCTAATTTTATCAGATGTACTACCATGGTCAGGAAGCCTTCTATTTTATTTGCCGGGCAAATGTGCCACCCGTGAGGCAGACAAATGAGTGCAATACACTTTGTGGAGAACAACATCATTGACCCCATGCTCCCTCACAGCTATAGATTTTCCTCCAATGTGAGCTCTATATCCACGAGGGCACAAACAAGGCCCAGCCAATGATTAATTTAAGCATGTTTGTACCTGTTTAGGTACTAATCTATTGGGGCACCTTGCCAGAGTATTTCATATGTCAGAAAATTACCATACTATTTGTGCCTCCTTCCAAAATTGAGACATTATCTATTATTTATAACATCCTGCAGTGCTCTGTCTTTCTTTTGTGGTTACCGTGTGCAAGACAAAAACATTTCTGAACAAAATCTGCTCGCTCCCTCTGTTTGTGTGCTCCTCCACTATGTCTTTGGAATGGATTTCTGGAAGACAGGAACACCATCAGGTGAAGAAATAAAACTCAGAAGCTTCACCGTGTAATATAAAGGCAGCACACAGAGGGGCTGGCTCCAGTAACAGTTCATGCTGACACACACAAGCAGGGGATGGTCACTTAAAAGTTCAGCTCTGTGGCAGTTCAGAAAAAACAAAGCAAAAATGATGTCAGGCTGCTTGGTTATGAAGTTGTTCATTGCTGTTCTCATGTTGAATAAAACTGAAAACTGCTACAGAGAAATACAGCAATTTTTGGCCCCACACCCATGCAAACTAAGATAAGTATCTATTCATAATATATGTTGATATGAAAATATCATTTGGTTTTGGTTTGGTGGTCATACAACCTGGTGTGACCATGGGCACGTGACTGGTATATTCACAAGCAGTTAACTGAGAAAATAAACAGCAGATTAAGTGACAGCGAAAAATAAAGTTTAGTAGCCCTTGTAATATGATATGGTCAAATTTAACATTTTTAGATCCAAGTTTTTTTAATTTCATTTTAAGTTGCTGAACTAATCTGAAACTGAGAGGCCTCTCTTTGATATTCAATGCAGGTATACTGCAATTTGTGGCTTGACGGGACTAAACCATTAAGTGCTGTGAAATGATTCATCCAGCTTAGAAACACCTTTGCATTAAGCACATTATGTAGCACAAAGACAACCAACTAACCACGCTTTGTTTACTTAAAGCTCAGCATGCACTAAACCCTCAGCTCATCTCAAACATTTCCGCTGCTTATTCCCAGAGATTGTTCGGTAAATTGTTTTGTTCAAGGATAACTATTGCAGTTATATTCACATCTATGCACATAAATTTAGTTTATTAGCAGAAATCAATCTATGGGCGCATTGATGCCTTGACCCAGCAGATGAACAGCCCACAGTAGCTGCTTTTTATTTTAGGCAGCACAGTGGCCGTCTCAGTGCAAAACACATATAACTTGATTTTCCATGAGATATTGAGCATGACCTCAAGAGTCATTAGCATGAATAGTTGACATTGCCAGTTTTCTATGCAACCCATGTGGTAAAACTGCACACATCTCACCACTGCCTTTATTATTATTATTATTATTTTTATTAGCAGCAGCAGAAGCAGCATTCATTCTGGCTTGTGACATGAAATAGTAGAAAAAAGGTAAGCTCAGTACCTAAAAAAGATGTTCAGTCATTTAGGATTCAAATCAGAGCTGGTTAAAAGACTTAAAAGTATTTATTGTATAAAGGGAGATTATTATCATTATATCATTCATTCTGGCTTGTGACTTCAAATAGTAGAAAAAAGGTAAGCAAAGCTACCTCAAAATTCAAAGAGGATGTTTGGTCATTTAGGATTCCGAGGGAAAACAGGGAATTCAGAGCTCGTTAAAACACTTCCACAGTAATGTGTTGGATATGGAGACTAAATTGATTTCCTGGTTGAAACACTCATGTTAGAAAGCTTTCATCTTGCTAAAGACAAAATCAAAACTGTGATGTAATCCACAGCAGCTTGTATTATCTTCCATTAAATTCTATATACGCTGCATGTAAAGTGGCACAAATTGCACTGTATTGCACATCTCCATACACTGAAGACCATAATCCACGTATGACAATGCGTGATAGCGAGCACTTGCCCATTCCCAGCGCTGTAATTAAACCTTTATGGCCATGATAGCTTTGACCCCCCCCCCCCCAGTCTCCACTTGACAGCTATATATTTAGTGCAGATTCAAAGGGGTCACTGTCAACAGTCTGCTTTTCATGGTTCTCATTAGTGTCAATGCCAAGTAAGGGACAGCGGACACTCAGAAGAAGGTTGAATGTCTGCAACCTCAATATTCACGCCACGCAAGCCTGATGTTGAGACCAGACTCGTCCTGTATGTGTCATGCAGCTATAGTTTTGTGAGACTGAGGAGAGTGCCATTTAGCTGCTGCCACAGAAATATCCTGCAGTTTCATTTTGATTGTTCAACACAACACTGTCTGAGATAAATGGGCCATGTGTCATAATTACCCCCCCCCCCCAGGTCAGTATACTATTAGAGGCATACGCGTTGGTTTTTCTCCTGAAAGGAACAAATAATAATGATAGAATAATGATATTGAAGTTTGCTATGCTTAATTCCTTTTTCTGTCTTTCCAAAAGTCTGGAGGCTCATTAAGTGCTGGACAGATCGGCCTATTTCTCACATGAAAAGCTGGGTTAAAAGCAGGGCTTGCTTAATTTTCCTTAAACATTTGTATCATAGCCAACATGTTTGTTTGATTTATCCTTGCCTCTTTAAACATGTACAGAAGGGCCGTTTCCTCAGGTGACGTGACAGATGGAAACTGCTAATTACTGCACTTTCATCTCTGATTCTTTGCTGCTAGATTTAAAAAGTCATCATAAGCTACATGCAGAACTTGTCAAGCAAGCAGATACTGCACATACGCTCATGTAGTGTGGTACAGTCTCATATAGTATGGTACAGTTAAATACAGTTGACGACTATTATCTGTATGATGAAAATTGAGATTTGAATATCACACAAAAAGTGATATTACACATACTTTTGATATATTTATCCTTTCATCCTTATTCATGCCTCTTGAATAAAGAAAAGAAAAGGTCCCATATTGTATAAAGTGAGATGCCCATGTGTTTTTTGATTATAAAGCAGGTCCAGGTTCTATATTGATACTGTAAAAGTATCAAAGCCTCAGTCCATAGAGAAATGCACACAGCCTGTATTCAGAAACTTAAAACAAGCTGTAGGGACGTTTGCAACTTTGTGATGTCACAACAAAGCATTCACCACCCTCAGGCACGCCCAAAGCCCTACCCACCTGGACCCACCATCCAACCTTGCAGGATTTGGTTTCTCTGAGTGTTGACCTGAAATTTGCAGTATTTTTATATTCAATCACTCAGAGAACTGTCAGCCAACCAGAGTCAAGCTTAGAGTCTCTCCTCTGATTGGCTCACTGACCTGTTGTTCCTAGAGCTCCAGAGGAAGTACAAATAAACAATTCAATTAAATAAGAAAATATGGGGTAAAACAAAAAAAATTGATCTGCAGGGTGCAGAGATTCCCTCCCTCCAGACGGGAACTGCCTGCACCATGTTGGCAGTAAATAATATTGATTGGCCAATTACCAACATTGGCAGCATGGTGACTCAGTTGTTACCAAAAAAGCTATTGGGTTGGAATCTAACAAACTAGCAAAGATGGTTTCCCAAGCAAACCATAGGTTTTTAGATTGATTGCTGTTGGTGCATTCATGTGCTCACGGGAAGGTTCCGAAAAAGCCTCCAAAAGTCAGCAGAAGAAAAAAAAAAAAGCCCCTGATCGAGTGGAATACGAGTCAACACAAATAAAAGCACATGTGCTATTGCTGTGATGATCAAAACAAGAGTAAAGGTAGGAGGAAGTTTATTGTCACCCTGTGCTGAGATGAATGACGGCTCAACATGTGCTATCAGCTTGAGCTTTTATCCTGCTGTTCTGTGGACACTAATGCAGGGGGATAAAATGAAATGGCTCTTTGACAGTTCAACTGACAATTTGATCTGGGCCTTTTGACAAATGTTTTAAATCACTACATTTCAAGGTGCAGCCGGGCTATTATGGGTTTTCACAATATTATTTCTGGCACTTTTACCCTGCTTGACTTTGAAAACCACCCTGGCATTGTGCACAATAATAACCCTCTTTACTTTCTCTAAATTTACTTGGTTTTGTAAGGTTGTCACTCCTCCATCTGTCATCTCAGCCAGTGCTAACAAGTGCTAATTAGATATTGACAATTAATAACACACACTCACACAGAGAGAGATATGCAGACGGATGCATCAGGTCTAGCTTTTGGAGAAGAGGTGGTACAATATGTGAGACGAAACGTTATAATCTGCATTTACAGCTCCAGATTTATTAGACCCATGTAAACATCGGTGTGACCTTTTTGAGTTTGCTCAAACTAGATCTGTATCAAATTAGGAAAACTGCCTGGAAATACAATCCCCTCGCTGTTCAACAAAACTGCTGGACAAGTCAAGACATGTCAATGTGCAAAATCTGTGCTGCGAGAGAAAACAAGAAAACAGGAAACTCTGAAATTAGACTGAAGCCTGAACTTAACCTAATTATGCTCTGGGGTAGCTGCTAATTTCTAGTCGGGAGCCACCTGGCAACAGTAAATCACTTCACCCATAATTGTCTGGCCAGGGTGTGATACCCTTCCCATATCCAACATTATTTTCCCCACTTCCGCACCTGTCAATTACAATCTGAAAAGAATATTTCCTGCAAATTATGCTCAGATTTAGTCACCGAGTATCATCTGTCACCTGCCACACCTATTCACATTCTCTGCTTCCCATTTATCAAGTGAATGACAAAATCATTGAGGACAAAGTAAGACGCTGGCATGATTCTGTGCATTTAATGGGTCAAAAAGAGTCCTAATACAGTTGTCTCTCCTCCTCTTAGAGGTATTCTTACCTTGTAGGTTACTTGTTTTCCTCTGCTGGGGTTATGGTCAGTGGCTCTGACTCACATCCTTTAGCCTGCTCTTATATTACGTTTGAACCTGTCTGCTCTCTGCAGTTCACTGAGTTGAAGGTTAGCCACCTGTGCTTGTCAGGTGAGTTCACTTAAGCCATTTGCTACTTGGTGGGGCCGTCATGTTAGCCTGAATTGATATCTTCCAATACTGACATTCTGGGCAGATTCAGCGAGCTGTGCCTCTCAGACTCTTCATCTTGGTGAGTCTAACAAATGACCTCTATGTGGTTCTGAGGGAGCATCTGGTATCTTTTATATGTGTCTGGTTTTGAGGGAGTGAAGAGCTTTTGTCACTATCAGTATCAGAGACGTCTGCTCCATGGAGGAAGTAGCCTGAAAGAACCGGTGAAAAGCAGACTCTGGGTATGTTTACAGGCTTTGTTGAAGAACCCTGGTGGGAAGGGGAACTGATAACCCAAGTGAAGACTATAGAATCAGGGTACTGTATACTTGACTGAAACAAGCAATTAAAGTGTGTCTATGAATAAAGAAAAGATTCCCTCTCGACCCACTGTAGAAAGCTCCCATAAGTCTGATTTTCTACTAAGTTTTATGAACCAAGTTGAATCCCACTGTAAAACCTGGACGTCAAACTACTGATTAAAATGATGCACAGAGAAAAGGTCATAAAAGAGAGAGTTCTATTTAAAAGAAAAAGAACAAAACACCTTGAGCAACAGACTGTAGAAATCACTGAACAGTGTGAGGCGTTTGATTGAAAAAGATCAGGTGTATATACGTCCCCTGGCAGACATTTACTGCCTCATTTTCCTAATAATGGGCTAATCTTATAAATACAATTTTTAATACTTTCTTAATAAGCTTTAATAACAATATGACGATCAGGAATTATTCATGTAAGACAGGTATAAGCTGAGGATGGGAGAGTTGGCTGACCTCTAGAGAGCAAGCCAGAGAAAATTAGCACATGTGAATGTGAAGTGGTTACTGACTCTGAGATCAGATGCTGTGGTTGTAAAGATACAGGTTCACTAAGCTTCGGCACTAATAATCGTTAGCAAAGCAGCGTAAAAAACTTTCAGGTGCAGCCTCTCATCTTCAGCTGAGCGTCGCTGTCACTGTTTAAAATGACAAACGTCGCCGGTGGTACATCGTTCAGCTCTCACTAATTAATGTTAATGAAGTCGGTAACTTGATGACAGGCCTAAATTAAACTTGGCTGTTTGTGTGCTCCCCGCACGCTGCTGTTAGCACTTGTCTAAGATATTTCGTGAGGGAAGAGGCTCCACTCTGTAACAACACTCTACAACCACAAATGAATGTGTGTGTTTCGTTCCAATGAATCCAACAGTCTTCTTTCTAATGGATCACATCACTGTCAGGGATTCTCTTAACTCACATCAGATCAATAATCCAGCTCATAAACTTTATATTTTGGACCGTCAGTATTTGGATAAGGTGTATGAAATTAACAGTTTACACAAAAATTATTAGTGTGTATTAGTGTGTGCGGTGCAGGGTGCGCCCTCCTGTCGGTGTGTGTATATGTGTGTGTGTGTGTGTGTGTGTGTGTGTGTGTGGGGTGATGATGATGCTTGGTTCAACATCATGATGACTGTCAGCCATCAGCCCCAGTTTGTACATGATCCAAGATACATCCTGTACTGTACATCTGCAGGAGATACTGCACATGCTGCACAGTGCACACTGCTTAAACCTCAACTGCTGCCAACTGTATTTAACAATCTATTGTGCAGATTCATGACTTAAGTACCTGACAGCCACATGCTGTTCATGGGCTGCAACAGGAATGAAGCCTTAAAGGAACAAGCGGCTAAAATGGCATTTTTTTCATATACAGTAGATATTTTGTATTTCTGGGATTCTGGGCATGAAGTACCTTTTTTTATTAAAAGCTTGATCAGTGTAACCTTTCTGCTTTTTATGACATCTGGGTGAAAACTGTGCTTTTTATAGCTCGTCTTTAACCCTCAACTTCATATTTTCTAGCATTTTTTACTGAGTGATCATTATGGTCTATATCTTCCTTATGGCTCGCTGCACTTCGAGCCAACCATTAGGCTTCGGTCTAACTGCCAAGACAGGGAGAGTGTGAACAGTAAAGGTTACATAGCAGCCTAAATAGAGGAATTAATTAGATCCTGTCAGGCTTATTATTTAGACCAGGTTATCATCCTCCCACATTCTGAAAAACTACAAAAGGCTAATCACACTGAAATGCATCAGGGTGTCTTGGTAGGCAAGAGGTAACACAAAGAAGGATTACAACCAGAGGTGTCAGCATCCAGGTCAAAAGTGGCTCAATTCAAGGGCTGATACCCTGTCAGAGAGTATGGCTCACCATCCTGCAGCTTTTTTTTAGAAGAAAACTGCTAGTTTGAACATACATTGTTATTGTACATATTTATGGTGAATGCAACTCATATTTAGTCAAACAATACATTTAAGAAGCCTTAAATATATCCACTAATACCTTTATCTCAGTAGATGCTGTGGCATTCAGCAACATGACAGGATGAGAGGACTGCAGGCTACCACAGACAACAAAGGGCAGTAGATAAAAACAAGTTTGAAAAGCAGCTTGTTACTGGCTGTTGTAGGGAATCATATACCTCCATCAAATGTATTCTCTAAATTCTGGTTCTCACTGATTTGCCATCTACAGCGGAATCCAAAGGCAAAATAAGTGGGTCAGACTCAATACTGACCTACTCAATTATACATCTTCTCTCTTGAGTTGTGTGGAGCGGATACTTCAGCTCCTCACACGTACAAAATCCACAGTGAGTAGAGGGAACATGTAGTAGTACTGCACAGAGTAATGAAAACACAGGAGAGATCAGTCTGTGATAACTGGCTTGAAGGCAGAGAAGTAACTTCTGCCCCTGTTAATATAATGTACTGATGAATAATGTAGTGACACGTACAGCTTTGCACCATAATATATATATTTTTTTATTTTTTCTTGATTGACATTTATGGTGCAATTCAAAGCCATTAATGCATTTATACACATTACACACTGTACAATATATGAACTCTAAATGTTTTAATGGGGCAAATGTGGAGTTAGCTGTTGCTGTAAAACTGACTCTGCCACACTGGCTGGCATCATACTGAAGATTGTAATCTAAGCTATTGTAATTGAGCACTGAATGGACGAAGCCTCATCTGTTGGAGAGGGTGCTACTGGGGGACCCCACTACTGAGATACATTTGTAATCATATTTAATTAACATTCTGGGATCAAGGGATCTTCATTGATGCAGAAACTGACATTAAGTACTTGTAATTTTTATAATTTTAATTTTTTTTTTTTTTTTTTTGGTCAATGAGATTAATACATTCAGTGTTTCATTATTCAGCCAATGACTCCCAAAAGTAATGATGTTTTTTTTTTTTTTTGTGGTTGTGTTTACTGGCTTAAAAAAAATTACAGCACCTGGTGTAAATAAATAAATACACAAATATATAAAACCCTAGAAAAGAGCTAATTTAGCAAAAACATAAATAAATAAATATCTAAAACACACACACACACACAAGTGGTTTGGTGAGGAGAGGTGAAAACATGCTGAAAGGAGTAGTGAAGCTGTTTCCATTGTCTGTGGTATTTACACACAAAGCAGTGTGGCTCTGGCTGTTTGTCTGCAGGTGCAGTAATTGCATAACACAAACTTAATGTGGTGAATGTATTTTTCTACACTCAGTTTCAGGTGAGGGAGTACAAATGATTTTTTATTGATGCTTATGAAATAAAAATAATTTTTAAAAAATCATTAACTATCTAGAACGACACACTTAAAAGTTCAAGCCTTAAACAATGATCTATGAACATCTTCACTTATAGTTTGAAAGTGATGTGTCAAAGTTACAGCCTCACGGTGACTTACATAAGAAATGATCCCAATGAGTTTCATGCTGTGAAAGACATTACATTAGATGTTTTATAGTTCTAACAGCAATTATATCATCAGTAAATTATCAGCTGCTTCATGTTAAGGGTACCTCTGATACAACAGCCTGAGCTGTTGATGGCTGCGCTGAATTATCAATTTGTATTAGAGTGTGAAACAACTTCCCAGTACGCCCGTCAAAGGAAGTTGTTTATTTGAACAGAGATCATGGCGAGTGCCAAGGAGAATGCTATAGCTTTTATTACTATAAGACAATATTCTTCCAAAAGCGAGAGAGAGATAGGGAGAAAAACAGGTCAGGTTTAGGTGGGCTATTACTGATAAATAAGAAAAGCCTTCTACTAAATTGGCTTTATTGATTTTCCAAAGTTAAGCAGTGTATGTCAGAAATGTTTTACAGGAGTTTCTTGTTTTTTCCTCCTGTTCAACCTCTGTTTATTATCTAGGCAGTTGCTCCAGAGAATTTCTCTGGCTGTAGCAGTTGCACAGTGTTCACATGGATCATTCAGCAGCCGTAACTAAATGACAGTTTACCTCAACACCATCTAACCAGAATTATTGATAACATATGTCTCTCTTTCGCAGCACCCTGCACAAATCTATGGCTTATTTTGTCTGGTGATGATGACTTGAGCTCTGCCAAAAGTCGAACTGGTTTAAACTTTTCAGAGGGACTGCTTCGTGATGTTTTCTTTACGCTGCATTCAATCAGTTCATGGAATCTTTCCTCGCATAGGTCTCTTTGAAATACTTGAGATACTGTACATGCTTTGATGTAACACAAAAACCCACATGAAAGCTGCTTAGCACTCTCCTCTCCTCCAACAATCACTGTCATTGTGCCCTTGACCAAAGGGGTGAACTCCTGACCAGAGCTGCTCAGTGGCCAGCAGCAGCAGCACACTGCAGCTGCACAGGGCAGCTCCCACATGTGAATGCGTTTAACCATGTGAATGTAAAGCAGGTCTTATAAAAGTTATTCTGCTGTTGGAAAAGTTGGCTTTCATTGAATATAAAAAGAAAGTTGGAAAAAAAAACCCAAAAATCATAACATCATCATTTGGAAACTGGCTTTTGAGAATTCATCATATTCATTAGTATTGATTCCACAGCCCGATAGCACATTATAATTTTACATTTGGCAAACTGGTGGTGAGATGCTCTATTTTCAGGAAGTTTGTTTTAAAATGTAACAAATACACTAAATGATGCAAAAGCTAAACACAGACTTAAGACCCATTCTATAAGAATATTTAATATTTCATAATTGCACAAATTCACAACATGAACATGATTCCCAAATGTGATTAACAGTGGAGAAAGGAGGGGATCAATGTGAAGCAAATCAATTCATTACAGCCAGTGGTTTCAGCCACTTATTTGTTTAATGTGGTATGACATTCTTCCCAGATGACTCCCAGTCAGTTTTATCCATATTAATGAGCACCGTCAACTGGCAGACTGAGACGAATTCCCTCCTTCCTTGTCCTCAGACAGTGAAATCTGGTTGCAATAATAAATCAAGGGCACTTATCGATTTCAACATGCCTAAAAAAAAGCCACACTAAAAACTACGTGCATTAAAATGTGGCATTAATCAGAGAGGCAGGGAGACAGACTTACACAAGGATGATGGATGCCTTTGCTTTGAAGACCGCCGCCTCCGTATCAATGGATGTCGTAGGCTTTAACATATAGTAGACATCTGTCTGTCAGTCTCCTGTCAGTGTTTAGAGACTGATCAAGAATGCTAAGAAAGCCTGCCCAGCTTCCAGAACGCCTGTCAATATATGTGAAGAAGGAAGCGACAGTTTCATGAAGTTTCCATTGGTCTCTGACGGCAGATGGAAGAACCACAAATGATCTCAGATAGAAATAAACAAGTTGCTAATCTGAACATAATGACGGTAATGCTCTGTGTGGTACATGACAGACATGTTCATGGGAAGCCTTTCACGTTGTGATCAGCTTGTGAGCTAAGGCTGGCAGCCAAGTCCCTTTTAACGGCCATATTTACTGCATTCTGCTCCTAATTGACAACTGTAGCTGCTTGGTTTATGCTGAAATTGCTCCGTCAGGATTAGTTAAGTCTCATTACGGCGCTGCCCTTACAGAGCATTTTCAACATAATAGAAGAACAAAGAAATATTACGTCAGCCCCATCCTTGATTCTAAGTATAGCTCAGCTGCACTATCCTTGAGGTGGCATTGGCCAGGGAACAGAATCAATGGGAGGCACTTTTCCCTGCCATATTCCTCCATTAGGGGGATCTGTTTTGTTAGAGGGCCGTCGTCTGGGATCCAGGATCCAAGGAGAGGCGGGAGAATTAGGAATGATTTGTCTGGTCACGGGAGGCCAGCACTTGCTGCTGACAGATGGTCGGAGACATCTCATTTCTGAAATGAGGGAGATCTCGAGTGGCACGGACAAAGAGCATGGCACACAAGATTTCAACAGCTGCTATAATGCTCATCAACAGTGCATCAAGTCATATGGCAGTACTTAAATGTGAAAGCCTGCGGTGATGAAAGCGTTATACCCTTGCTACCAAGGTTTTGCAACAAGTCACAGTTCCCTAAAATGGGGTCAAAACTGCAATACTCTAGTGACTCCAGTAGTTATTTTCTCTATTTTGGTTTCCAATTTAGCCACGACTCTGATTTGCCCCTGACCTCTCTGACCTGAAAGTTTCTTGTCGAGCTGTAGACACATTCTTGAAGTGTAAAACTCATGGTAGCAAGCCAAAGACGGCGTGCTTACACAAAATGCACAGCCTTTCTAGGTGCACCTCGCTCACCTCTGGGGATGCCCTACTTTTCCAGCACCTACAGTCACATTCTTAAAACAGTAAGAACTGTGACAGCAAATGGACAAATAACAGCCATTACACAATCACCATGATATATTAAACATAACCATTTATCCTACGGAAGTCAGTAATTACGCTAAGTTAGTCATTAATTAACAGATCTCAATATACTTATCTTCACATAACACATGGGAAATATTAAAATTAACTTCCAGTCTTACAGCCTTAAGGATTGAAGAAAATGACTTTTCACTCATTACTTTGCAAATGTATTCAGCTCAGTGCTCTAAAGTCTAACCAGATCCAGACCCAGATATTTCTGTGGAGTAGTTATTGACAGACAAGCAGGCAGACAGACAGGCAGGAAGATTCTACCATGAGGAGACACTAATGACCACCATTATGTAATTCAACTTCAGCAATTTGCACTATAGATGCACATCTAGCAGTCTTTATCCATGCAAGGCTTTGGAGGTCAAATGCACCATTGCTCTTATAGGCCATGAGCTGGTTTAGTGATATCAACTCTACAGTGTTTCAGAGGAACAGGTTGGATCAGGGCATGAGGATAATCAGATTCCATAGATGTTTGAGATATGATGTTAGGAGACTGTCCTCCTGTAAAAAACCAGCCCATAGGTCGTCTGTGCTGCAGCTCTTTACGACCCATAGTTACATTTTATTGTTAGGTGACCTCTAGTGGTGACAGTAATTATGACGGGAGTGAAAGAGGAAGTGATGTCGTTTAAAAGTTTGTGTTAGGAGGAGGTCAGGGTGGATAGATGAGTCGACAAAACACTGAGACTGCTGTTTGGTTCCTGTGTGAAACCAGTGAAGTCAGTGTTCTTTCTTTTATCTATGACCACTCCACAACCACAGGTTTATTGTTTATTGTAACCATGACAACCAAGGTCGTCTAACCTTAGGGATGTACATATTTTCACCAAACCTCTAGCTTGTGCCTAAACCTGATCAATCTGTAACACTTCCACAACCTTACCCATGTTTGTTATTGTTACTAAGACAACAAAGGTATGGTAGCCCACGCCTGCTGCTGGCATGCTCCTATTGGTCACATGCGTAAGACCTATATGTTGTGTTGTATAGGCTGGTGGACTTGTTTGATGTTGGTTGCCCTCTTAAGAAAAAAAAAAAAAGAAATGAGTACACACAAAACAGTAAATACTTGTAAATTTAAACTATATTATTTAATTTATCTAATTTTGAGACCACATAGAAACTATACACTCTTTGGGTTTTATATAGTTTTACAAACCTCTGAAGTTGATGCAAGGGCCTTAGTGCTAGCCGATGTATATTAACTGTGTAAATGTTACCTTTTTTTTTTGCAAAACCTTTGGAACTACTTCAGATTTCTTTAACTATCATATATTGTTACTTAGACCTCAAAATTCTTGAAACCTAAAGTATCTACTCCAGGAAGCAGACACATTACAAAAAACAAATAACTAACCATTGTATGAAGTTGACACTACATATCCATCATTCTTCCAATTTATTAGACTGGTTTGCTGCCTAATGATCATCATATCCTGAGAGCAGAAGCTTTGATATGCATCGAATTGAATGCTTTACCACTTTATAGTATGAGAACTATATATATATATATATATATATATATATATATATATATAAAACAGAAGCTACTTGACCAGAAAGAAAACAATTAAAATCCGTCATCACCAAACAAACTTTACCACCCTACTATTAACAGCACCTGGACTGGACTTGAACAGACTTGGTCCTTCTTGGTCAGAAGTCACAAGCACAGTATGATTGACTCAAGGATCATGTGCGCTCACAGCTTTAGGTAAACTCTGTGGCTACTTTTTAGCCCATACAGAGAAAGCGCTGGGCTATAAGTGCAGATTTAGAAGAGTAAGAGGGATGGGGATGTCCTAAAAAGAGAGAAGTAGGTAGGGGAGTTCAAGTAGTGGAGTGTAAATTGCCTGGCAGAATGTGGCATGAATGGAAGGTGTTACTGATGAGTATTAATGACATCAGAAAAGTGCAGCCAAACATGCACAGAGAAGGGGACAGCAAAGACAGGCTGTAATGGATGTGGCCAGCTCTCAGAAGTGGAGGATCTAGTTGGATTGCAGCACGGCGCATAGGTTTCTGGATATTAAAAATTAATGGCTATCTCAGTGATTTACGAGAACACAAAGATGCTGAAATCCAACCTGTGTAAGATGGATGTCTGGGGAATGGTAGAAGAAGACTGATGCAACCCTGGTGGACTACTGAAGAACAGCACATGGGAACCAGACCCCCATCCTCAAGTAAGTATTACATGATGCAGTGAGCTACAGTCATTTGAACACACTGTGATCATTAGGCTGGTTTGAAAGTTTGAACTTAACAGCCTCACTGTGTTACATTACCTTCACTTCAATCTTATATTGCATTTAACCACTGACCTCAGTGATAGGTGGTACAGGTGACAGAGAAAGGCCTTACACCTGCTCTCCACTGTTGCTGAATACGCTGGTGTTTGCTCATTCTGCAGTGTATACAGTTGGGTGTCATAAATACTTGAATTTCACGGAAAGATTATTTATTTATTTTTTTAAATTCAATTTTGATTGTATTTATGATGGATATATCTGTTTCTGGCCACGGAAATAAAATACATTTGCAGTGGTGCATACTTTCGGTTTCTGTGCACCTACTTCTGAGACCACGGAGATCAAAACTAGCAGTTGCTGAACAGGATAAAAAGACAGGAGGGCTGAGGGAACAATAAATATATAAATAATATGTGGCTATGTAAGGATTTTAAGGTGGAGGAGGTATGTGTGTGTGCAGAGAGGAAAACATCCAAGGCCCTTGCTTTATAAGTAAACTCAGCAGACCCATGTTTTTAGGGTGAATATATGGAAATATATATGGGTGATAATGATTAAAAAAACATGCATCTGATTGCATGATTATTTCTTTTAGAGTGATTTTTTTCTTGCAATTAGATCACTTCATTTTATGTATGTGATAAAAAAAAAATTATAATAACTATTTCCACTTTTCAGCAAGCGAAGAGAGGATTGTGTTCTGTCCTTGGGCTTCTTTGATATTTTGTTTTTATTAGGCTGTACAGAAACTGCCTAGAGTGGAGAGGGAAAATCAGGGCTTCTTTTGTCATGACTGTGTGGCTTTCTGGAAAGCACTGGTCAAAACGATACATCACTGTAAGATCATGAACAAAGAAACAAAGCTCACCATATCCATTCCTATTATCCTCCCCTTAGGCTTCCCTTTGCAAAGATGCCCTTGTCTGCCCATGAGCCGGATCTCATTTTTAGTTGCAACTAACTACGTATCATCGCAGTTGGGGTGCACTGCAGTGCTTCGGGTCAATGTCTGAAGCACAATTAAATCGAGAGACGGGAGCTAGTTAGGTGCAACTTGAAGTCATGATCAACTGATCCAAAGAAAAGAAACATATGCAAAAAAAAAAAAAAAAAGCAAATACCATTAGTTCTTTATGGAAAGATTGCAGATAGATCAAGGCAGTGTAGTATGCAACATAAATACAAAGAAACTTGTATTGACCCATCTTCAAGTAATTCTGCACAATTTAGCTGATGTTTCTAAAAAATCCATTCAGAGTTGCAGATAAATGAGGCCAGTTTGAAGCCTACCACTCAAAACTCCTAGTCTAGCTACACAGACCTGTGGAGACCTATTCTAAGCAGCAGATTGCTTTGCTCTGAATTATTTAATGTGGCTCACATACTCTAAAACCTTCATCTTTTCAAGAAAAAAATAAAGTGTTGGCATTGTGTGTGAGCTCTGATTTGAGAGAAAGAAAAAGACAGCGGGAGAGAACATAAGAATATCACAGTTTCTTAGTCTTTCAACTTTTGTTATGGCTCACATTTTTTTCTTGTTTCAGGCTATTGGTTTCCAAACATAAGCTATAAGCAAAATGATGTACAGAATGTGATAAAAGCAAACACTTATCCTTGGTTTCTTGTTGAAAATCAGAGAAAGCCTCACAGATTTAATGGCATTTTCTACTGAATAACACACAGAGCCATGGTTCCAACTACTTTGTGAAAGGGCTGCAATTATGGATGGGCCTTTGTTTTATTTCTTTTGACTTGAAAACAGCCATTCAATCAGAAGACCCTGCTTATCACCACCCAATATTTCAAGGGAGTGTGTTTAATAAGCGCTGAGTGCAGATACAATAAAATCAGAGCTGGAAATAATACCTACCTGCTCATTAGAGGCGAGTACTTCTCATCACTTCTAAGTGAGATATGAAAAACACTGGGCTTGAAATTGATAAGACATGAATCAAAGTGACATCTGCTTCCAGTGGCCTCAAATATAAATATGTATCCATTTGGTGTCTAAATATAAACAGTCCTGACTAATGCATATTAGAACCCCAAACAGTTTACATTTAGAAAAAAAAAAACAACAAAAAAAAACGACATTGTTTTGAGCCCGAATTGGCCTCTTTAGGTACAGAGGTATCAGATACATTGAACTGTTGTGACTGTGCAATGTTGTTAGTTTGCATGCTTTTGCAACTGCATTTAACATATTATACTATAATATTACATCACAGTCAATTCAAAGCTACTAAACCAGTTCAGAGGACAATCTATAAATCTGTCTTTTTATGATTAATCAATTAATCTTTTTTTATTTTTTTGTTTTTAGACTATGAATCACTTTTGTGATTGACATTTCAAGATGACATCTTCAGATGCGTCATAGTTACCCACCAACTCCTCCAACCTGAACAACCACACAGGTGTTTTTTTTTAACCCTCTGATACAACCCATGGGAGTTTCTCTTGGAATAGTGCCCCTACGACGGCAGACATACTGGACCTCAAATTATCATGGTTACAATAATAACTGACGTGGACTTTGTCGCTCTAAAAAACTACGTCACCACACTTTTCCCTTTACTCGTGTCATAATACTACGACCACTAGATGTCAACTAACAACAGTTAGTTCAAAAGACATTTATTTTACAATGACTTAAATCAGAGGAAAACAGAATGTCCTCATATCAGAGAAGGTCGAACCATAAAATGGAAATATGAAAAAAGTGCTTTTCAAGTAGAAAATGATTAAACGATTAATCTTTTCTTTTTTTTTTAAATATTTAATAATCGTTTCAGCCCTGATGTAATTATTTGCTGTTTAATTTGATAAATGTTGTTTGATTTCCCTTCCATTGTTCAGCATTTCAAGTTAAATATCTGAAGGAGGTCATTAAAAAAAATAAAAAATGTCCTCAAACTCAAAAAGAACAAGACAACAGATGAAGTTATCCTTGGGCCAAAATCTCTTGCCCACTATTGGTTATTGGAGCCCCACTTCCACTGCCCCCAACATCTCCAATGTCTACTTCTGAAATTGACAGTAGGAAAAGTTGCTGACCCTGAATTTGATGCATCAGCCTGTCCTTACACATGCCTGCTTGCGAAAATCAGTCAACACAGAACAGGTGGATCACAGGATGAGAAAAAGCAGTGCTACAGCTGCAACAATATCACACTCCTCCATTTCCTTCTGGAACAAAGGAAAGGGATGAGAACTCTGGTGTGACTGCACCTTTACTCAGACCAGCCTGCCATCAGTTGCCACTTGGCTCTCCGCTCTCTGGTTTACAAGGTGAAGACAGAGACTGTGCAGCTCAGCCGCACATCACCTCAGCCATATCTGCTGCTCTGTCCACCTGGGAGAAGGGCCACAGGGAGCCAAATTATAAAGAGCCTGTCAGTGACATAGCAGCGGAGCCAGTGGCATTGAGGCAAAGCAGCGGCCTTCAGCTGATATTGACCTGTCCTACAATACTGTGGAGAGCTAGCTTTAAGGAAACAGGATGAGGAGATTTCTGTCTGGGTCTGGTGCCGCTCTCCTGGGTGCTAGCAGTGGCTCGTTTAGAGGGGAGGAATAAAACACAGTTCTTACTGTGGCTACCAGGCAGAGCAGCTCAGTCCTAAACAACCAATTCATGACTTTACTGTCAAACTGTCTGTGCAGGCAAGGATGAGGAAGGAGAAGTGCTGTGACCAATAACCCCTAAAAACGGACAGGTCCCATAAGGTCAAAGTGACCTGAGAATATTTGCACAACATTATTAAACCATTCATTAATTTCTCAGTGACTGCTTGAGTGGGGTCCAGAAGTCTCAGACCAGTTTCTCAGAATTGGAGATATGTAACCTGTCTGTGTAATCACATATTCTTTATTTACTCAAATATAAACGTAATATATCTAATAATTCTTCCTTATTTAAATCAATTTGTTGTTCAACAATAAATCAGACCACTGTGTTCTTCAACTTCCATTTATTTCATATTTCCTCTAAATAATAAGTAATTAATAGTAATACGTAAGTTCAGATGATAGATTGCTCATTTTATTATCGCATTACAGTTTATAGCCATGCTAGGTACATTGTTGGGAACAGGATGACTAATGTGACTGTACATTAATGGATGGTGGGTGAGGTATACAACCTCCATGTGTTCAAGCTGCCAAGCCAGTAAAAAGCCTGAACGCCTGCAGTAAAGTGCTTCTTTGGCTGCTCTCGGCCATCACAGGTTGTTAATTGTACCTGTTTAAACATGCAAGGTTAGTGTACCTGTATGTTGATTCATTTTATTTTATAAACAGGTCAAAGCTCCCTCCCTCCACCTCCCCACACAGCAAATATGAATGTGGTATTCCATAGACTGACAACTAGATTCAAGACCTAATAATAACCTTGTCTTGGCTCCAGTAATAATTTGGACCAGACCAGACCTGGTAATAACAATAATAACAGGACAGGACATATATTGATGAGATGTTGCTATATTATCTCGCTCATATCACACAACCAACCAGTCCTCCAACCTTAACAACCACAACCCTCTAATACGACCTATGGGAGTGTCTCCTGAAATAGCGGCCCTATGGCAGCAGGCGTACCAGACCTTGGTTGTCATGGATACTACACTAATGGTCATGGCTTGGTTAGGACTGCGGAAAGATAGTGATTTGGGTTAAAATAAGTACTTCCTCAACAGCAGACATTCTCTGTTGTCATGGTTACAATAATAACAACATGGTTAACTTTGTCAAGCAGTCATGGATAATAGAAACAACATAAACTGCTACTTTCACAAGGGAATCGAACACCGCTCTCCTGTGTCATATTCCTGTGTTTGGTTGACTCATTCATCCACCACAACCTCCTCCTGATGTGACTTTGTCTCTATAAACTACGTCACTGCACTTTTCCCTTTGCTCCTGTCATAATTACTGTGACTGCTGGATGTTGCCAAACAACAAAACGTAACTATGGATGATAATAACCTGCTGCACAGATGACCTGTGGGCTTGTTTTTTACAGGAGGATAGTCTCCACAACAGCACCACTTAACTTATTCCTTATCACCACGAGTCATTTACTGAAATGCACGCGGCTGCATTCTGCCACAATTTCAACCTCCCACCTCTCAGCTAATTACAATCAGATATTTATTATAACTGCCACACTGATGCAAACATTGACAACATTACAGCCAATCAGAATCAGTTATTCAGAAAAATCATAGACGGTCAGGATATAAATGATATCACTACAACCTGAAAATTCCAGGTCCATGTACACATGCTCATGAGGTAATGGCTCAAAAGTCCGCTTCTCATTCCTCTGACTGTGTCACTCAGTCATTTTACTTTTCAATTCTGGAAAAAAGACAAATAACATTGCCACTAAAGCTATGTCAAAGAATGCTAATTATTCCGCTGCTCACATCTGCTTAGCTTCCTGTTGCCAGTGGCTTTCTTTATGTGAGAATGATGCTGCTTTGTGTTGCCCTTGACTGTCTAAATAATACAGCCCTGTAGAAATAAAGTAACCACCCCAGGATTCTTGCCAGCTACAGGAAATCACTAAGATGCAACAATCATTTATTAAAAACATATTGTCAGGATCACATTAATGTTGCAGTTTCCCTGGCCTAAAAGCATTTAACCCTTGACAGGCTTCTGTGAGTTGGCTAACAGCACCACTTTTCCACTCCTGATGTGAGATAGAAAAGCTTACCGGGACCAGACTGGAATGACACCTGTGTATCAATGTTTGAATCTCTTTTTGTAGGGCAACCGCTACACTGATGACTTGAAGTCATTTTACCTCAGGAAAATGTTGGGAAAAGCATGGCAATGTGGCATATTCTCTTCTAAACAGCAGCATTGTCAATATTACATATATTAGAGCCAATTATTATGTGGCAAAATGCTGGTTCCAAACACAAATACAGTAATTTATTTGGAAATACAGGAGCATCCTGCTCAAAACTAGGTGTTTCAAGCTTGCTATTTCATCCATAAAATATTCAGATAAAAATACAGACAATAATGTAGTGCCTGCCAATTCCAGCCTGTCTAGTTTTCATATAATGTTGATTCTAACAGAGGTCTACACCACAGTAATACTCTCCAAGGCATCCTGCCCCTGGCCCGCCTCCCCAAGTCCAAGCCTCACCAGGCCGCTGACCTTCCAGTTCTCTGCATTACTGCCACTCGGGTGATGAGGGAGTTAGAGAGGCTCCTCACAGAATAAGCAGTGGGGTCCTCACAGAGTCAGCATCAGGTTGCTCCGGGCATGTAGCAGTGAGCTGTTAAATGTGAGGACAATGCTATCATATAGCAGCACCACTGGCCTTATTCCCACCCACAGAAGCTGAGAAGCAGGATGAGAATGGTGCGCTTTGATTTCTCCGGTGCTTTCGACACCGTCCAGCCCCCTCCTGCTTGGGGAGAAGCTCAAAGCGATGCAGGTGGATAGAACGGTTTAGGGACTGTCTAGCTCACTGACAGACAGCAGTTCATCTTCCTCCAGGACAGTGTATTGATAGACTGTGAAGCAGCACAGGAATGCCCCGAGAAACTCTATTGTCAGCTTTGGAGCTCACTCTCTACACCTTTCCTTTTAAGATTCACCTCAGGGTCATGGCAGCGCCAACAACTTCTTTGATGACTCCTCTATTGCGGGGGCACACAGGTCAGGCAAAGAAAAGGAGGGCTCGAAGCTGCCAAACGAGCCCTGTCAGCTGCTACAGGGGGCAGCCACGTGCAGCTCTACATCAGCCTGACAAAGCAGCAAGAAGTGGATTTCCGCCTGTCACCGTCCAGAGTGAAATGGATAGTTTCAGTGCATCCAACAGACTGCTTAACAAGTCCTCCTAATGGAGGAGACAGGATTGACAAACTAACTTCTCTGAGGCTGCACAGAGCAGAGAAGACTAAACTGATCTCCATCCTGGACAACTCCTCTCCAGCTCCTCTATAATGAGCTGGTGCAGCTACAGCACGCCACCTCATCTACCCAAGGTGCAACAGCAAACTCAGCTGCTCGTCTTAGTCGACAGTCATCAGACTGTGCAATAATTCCCGTCTAAATAAGTCCCATCTCAGCCGGCGTGGAGCCAGCTGAACTCTGCTGCCCTGCTCTGACAGCTTGAGGTACTGAATGCACGCTGTCACAGTCACATTGGTGCCACAACTGAACATGTCCGCTCACATCTGTCTGTCATACTTAAGTAAACAAGCAAGAGTGTCATTAACACCTGTGATACTAGGCAGATTTGAGTTACTGTTGAAAATCAGGCTTCACAGGCTAATTTTTACCTAACAAATGAGCACAAATTTTGATTGTGTTGATTGTCCTGTTTACTCTCTGTCGTGCTTACTTCCCACTTTTTTTTTTTTATAGCTTGAATTTTTCCTTATTGATTCTCTAGTTTCAACTATTTTGTCCTCACTTAATAAAAGACAATAATTATAATAAATGTTTCTCTTCAAACATTTTCCAGATGTATTACAATGTAAGACTGAGTCTGTGTTGGTGTGTGTGTGTGTGTGTGTGTGTGTGTGTGTGTGTGTGTGTGTATTTGTGTGGGTGGAGCAGGGCCCTATCTCACATAATTTCACAGAGATTCTGGATTTCTAGCACCACACCTGGTCTATTGGTCTATTCTTATAAAAAAAAAAGAAAACATAAAATTAAAGAAAAAAAAATACTAAAGAAAAAATAGATATAAATGAATAAAATAAATAATAAATAAATAATAAATAAAGGAACATCACAGTGAGAAAAGAGAAGGTAAAAAAAAGCATTACATATGATAAACACAGTAAAACCACAAGTAGGAAAAGCTTAATACTGGAGATGTAATAATTCATATATATATATATATATATATATATATATATATATATGATGAAGGTGTGATAAGACCACTCTAAAATCATGACAAGTCCCAGTAGGATTATCACAGAAACAACAGTGTTTAATAATAGGAGCCTAACAGTAAATGGCATTTTTTCATGAAGGCTTCCCTGGTAAAAGCTGCCCGGTCTACTCTCCAGTCTTCCAAAGCGTTTCATCAAGTGTAATGAAAACAACGCAGCCCTGAAAATTAAAGTCATAATTGCATTTGTGTTACATACTCAAATCAATACGTGCACAACCCCTCCTGGCGCTGAATTTGAGTATCTCAGCTCTGTGCATCCTCAACAAGACATTAACCAACCGGATCAATAACATTCAAGGGCAATGAGCAGGAGAGGCTCAACACCGAGTTTTGCACGTTTCACCATAACTTCCAAATGGCACACACGCACTATCATTGGGCTTGTTTTAATACATTTTAAAAAATCAGAACGGCCATTTGTGCGTGTCTGTATAGGTTATCATGACCTTTAGTAACTCCTGGACCGTTGCACTTCAATCGCTTTTTGGACCAACACAAGCTGTGGGGCAGGAGTCTGTGCTCATGGCGCACAGGGGGAGATCATATCAGTGATGTGCTGATGAAATACAGTTAAAGACTTACTTTAAGACGGCGCTGTCCCCCTGTCTGACGGTGATGTTGTCCCTTAATACAGAATCCCCGCTTCTGGCCGGAACTCCTGCAGGTACAAGGAATAACAATTTAAGTCCGAGGACGACAAGGCATTTCCCAGGCACCGCCAAATGGCCACAAATTCCCATGTTTTTCTGTCACTGCGCAACTTCCAGGAAAACTTGAACCGTCTGATTATTCCTTTTTTTTTTTTTTTTTTTTTTTTGGCGTCTTGCGCTGCGGACCGCAAATTCCACTCCACAAACAAAGATGCGGGAGCTATAACCTACTGGAACTGCGGTCGACCTGGTTTTGGCTCCAAGTAAACAGGCTTGTTATGAAATACTGTCCGTGTGGATAAACGCAGGGAGCAAAGTGTCTTTCCGCCCGCCAGCCGCTCTAGGAAACTGACTTCGGAGGAGAGAAGAGCACCGTGTCTCTCAGAGAAATGCGCACCGTCTCCTCCGCTTCAAACAGTAATCGCCGTGAAATGGATGCTCTCGCCGAGATGCATCAGCCAAGTCTCCGTATGTATGTTTTTTTTTCTTTTTTCTCTCTCTCTCTCTCTCTCTCTCTCTCCCTCGGTGCACTCTTTTCTCTCTGTCGTGCACACTCAAAGCGAAAGGCTTCAGTATCTTTCTCTTCGTTAAGTAGCCTACAGTTCCTGAAGTAACCCCCCCCCCCTCTCTCTCTCTCCCTCTCTCTCACTCTCTCTCTCTCTCCCTCTCTCCGTCTCTCTCCTCCTCCCTCTCTTTTAATCGCCAGGTAGCATCACTTGCCTGTACCGTGAGGACCATATGGTCTGCTACCTGCAGTGTTCCTACAGTCACAAGGATTAGATGGCTCCCAGACTTGTGTCCAATGGCTCCTGTTAGGGGAACACTGCTGCTTTAGTAACATGGCAAATGATAAATCACTTTTTGTGACATACCCACATTCAAAATGATTTCACCACAGGGAGCACCCATGCATATGACAGGATGGTAGATGCTGATTTGTGTAAGTCTGCATGGCACACAGACAGTGAACAGATCAGTGAACAGATCATTCACTCTTGAAATAGTTGGGATCAGATGCTGAGCAGTGGCTCCAGGGGGGCCTGGAGGTTACTAAAGAAATGGAGGGATTATTAAATAGACTCAGGACAACCACATTCAGAAAGTGAGCCAAGAATACTATTCGATTAATAGGTTTCGTAGTCACCGCTCTTATCTCAGTGAGCGCTGCACTGTAGCACTTGAAACAGTTTTTGTTGATGTGCTTTTCAGTGATTTAAGATAGAGGTCCATAGGACAAAATCTCTTCAAGTGGGACTCCAGTGTCTATTTATTTGGCAACCATGACATGAAACAGGTCAAGGAATCCTTACACTGAATTGAATTGCAGGGAAAATATTTATCGGCCACCTCAAGAATTTCACTCACAGAATGACACAGACCTACAGAAGAAAAAAGAAAAGATACATTTTGCACTGGGGTTTCTTGTAATAAAACAGCTATTCTGCATTTACTCAGGTGTCCTCAACACCACCTGGGGTGCAAAACAGGTTATCAACCATGTAGAGCAGGCGACTCCATGAAAATTTGTTTTTGGAATATTTTTAAGTCTAGTTTCAAGATCTTCATTATTTGACTTTTTATGCTTATATTGCCAGGTTGTATTTCAGATGAGATGAATGGGTGGTGCCATGGGTGCAACTCCATGCTGTCACCCTTACATTAGCTGTGTAACTGTTCAGGGGCCACATCCTTCAGAAGCTGCAGTGCGGCCGAGAAATACGACCTTCTTTTCCTGGGCTGCGAAGGATCCAACGGGTGGATCCTTTGTGGCCCAACCTATCCCAAGATTCATTTCGCACCAGTAATAAAAGCAAACAGCACCAACAGAGGGCCCAGGGATTTCAACTGTAAATGTAACTACTGAATTTCAGCTCAATTCAGCAGCTAATGGTACAGCTGCTAAAAACCAAGGACCTTAAAACCTTAGTTATTCATGAAAAAAAGGCAAATGTTTTCAGTGTTGCTAGGCAGCTTTGCAACACTTGTGACACAAATAAAAAAAAAAAATCCTCTCTTGACCAGACCGTCTCATTTCTGTTCGGCCTCCGTTTTGTTAAGAAAATCTTTTTTTTTTTTTTTTTTAAAGTTAATTACCTCAGAATGAAATGAAATAGTTTGTTTAAATGAAATGTTGCTGCCTGGAAAGCACTGTTTTGTCATTCTTAATTAAAAGCTGCATAATCTCCATGATCTGAAAAGTTTTTTTTTTTCTCTCTCTTTTTTGTCTAGTCTAAAGTTCTTGCAGTTGTTGTTGCAAAGTTGTTGCAAAAATTAAATAGCTGTAACTTTTTCTAACGCTTTAAAGCCTGCTGGGATCCCTCTGGCCTTGCTTTTGTAAAATGTAATTTATTATTATTTTTTTTTCAAATGGGTGATTGGGAGTCCACGTAGAGAAGCTTAGAATAAAAATATTGTCGCTATTTTAATCTCTCAATTCATCTGCATCTACCCTCTGTTTGTCCTCTGCTCTAAAGATGCCTTATTCTCCAGCCTTTTTCAAAAAAAGTTGAAAGCCAAATCAAAACAAACTAGACAGATTAATGCAATTCTTGAAATGAAATTTGAAATTTGGTTTACGTCATCTACAGATGATGCTGACAAAAAATAATGAAAGGAATTTCAATACGTTGATCCAGTATAAAATTATGCAATTTGAACCCTGTGTTTGGGTCATTCATAAATCAAAACCAGCTAAAGCTATTGTTAACAAGCTATTGCTCCTTTATTTTATTTATTAATTTTTTTTTCAGCACAATCACTGAATTGTGATAAAAGCTTGCATCACTACAACTATGGTCAATTCAGAAATCAATCACCCTAAACTAACATTAATATCTCCACATGTCTTCATTCAAATGTTACCAGTGAGTTCACAGTGATGTTGTGATTTGTGTTGTATGCACATTTTCTATTTCATATAATTTTTAAACATATTTCACCAAAACATTTGACAATGCAGATGAGATAAGCAGTTTGATGTGTTATTTTTTTGTTTTGTTTTCCAGAATTGTATTCCCAACAGTGAAATTATTATGAAGTAGCTTTTGTGACATCTCTCTCTCTCTCTGCCTGCTTCTTGTGAGGTTAATTTGGTATCCAGACTCAGGAGCCAGTGGGCGAGGCTGGAGAGGGCATCAGAAAGCTACTTGCACCTGGTTAGTTTTGCAGCCTTTTTGTGTGGCTTATTTGTTAAACTCCCTCTCTCCTCTTAATCCCAGGCCTCCACCAGCTAGATGGGTTACATTATTATTATATGTAGATGTAGCCAAGTTCCTGGAAACCTATTGCTTTTGTTCTGATTATTCTTTTTTTTCTCTGCAAAAAGTATTATTGCAGCAAAAAGTCTATAAAATCAAAATTAACCAAAATTGACAGGTGGTTTCCAAATCCCACCCACTACTCCTGCACCAAAAATGACATTCACTGATCTCAAGGTGCCACTGTAACAGTCAGTTTTACATTTTCACAATTATCTCAAAAATGACTTGGCTTAGAATCAAAATTCTTCTCTCATTTTAATCTCTCAATCTGGTGTTCTGCTCTGAAAATGTCAATTTTATGATTTATGATCTGCTTGGACCCTGATTATTGCACTTGCGGCTGAAGCCACTTGTAGCTGTACTTTATTCTGAAATTCTCAATTCACGTGGTTAATAATTAGGTTGAGGAGAACGGCAACTTTTAGGGAAAGTGTTCAAGAGTTAATGAGAGTCTGAACTTAACCAAACCACATTCACTTGTTTGCTAATGTGCTCCCGCACTGTCTCCCTGTCCATATCTGTATGCGTACAGAGGATGCAGGCCACTCGGGATGAGAGTGGCACTTTGCTGCACATCTAACAGCAGCACTCAGAATTACTGTGACAGCTTTTGAATCTCATAAGAAGACTGAACAAGATAATTTCTTTACCATAACATCAATTTGGCACGCTGTTAAGATATTGGACAGGAGGCAACAAATGACAACGCACTGACAGCTTTGGATGCCATCACTGGGGAAAGATGCAAGTGACACATGGCAATGTTCTTGTCTGGTATCAAATGTCTGAAGAAGTGTGAAAGTATCGATGGCTTGTTTTCGCAGGCTGCAGACTGCATTCTGTTGTGTGTTCATCAGCCTCCTCTCGCATACAATTGGCTTCACAATAAAAGCCTTTCTCTTTAAGATAAACACACTTACGGTACTGCACAACACAGTGACAAAAACACTTCTCCACATTTTATCGCCCACTTTTTGGTAGTTGCAATAGCAGAGCACAAAAACATGAGCACAATGGAAATGGACCTTGAGGACACATTTAAGATATATATAGATATATATATATATATATCTATATATATATGTATGTATATATATATATACACACACACATATATATATATATATGAATAATGGATATAAATATAATATAATATAATATAATGTAAATCTTATCCACGCTATTTTGTGTCTATGTCTCATTTCAGTTAATACCTTCATAATATCTCTGATTCAAATTGCAGAAAATTTACTAACAAAGGTTGATAAATTCAAAAAAGCCTGCAATAAACACTGCATTTACCAAACTGTTGTTCAGTTTATTCGTGGGCTGTTATTGTGGAATTATGATGATGATGTCTTGTTCTGGAGAAATTGGGCAAAGATAAGACTTAATTAAAATTATATCTGTCCTGGATGCAACACAAGTCCTGTCTGTGCGCGCGTCTTAATGGTTTTTAAATTAAATCCCCTCCCTGACCTCAGCAAAATCTAAGATAGGTGGTCTTAATTAGAGTCAAGGGTACAAGGAGCAGGGGAGGGCTGAAGTGCTTATTCAGAGACACCCCCCCCTTCAGTCAATTAGAGCTGCAACATTTGGTCAAATGATGTCATTTCAACACCTTGGTAGCCTCTGCTATCAATGGTCTATAAGGAGAGAGAGAGGGTTTAATAACAACCTCATCAAGAGAAACAGGGTAAAGTCACAGGCATGTGCAGTGTTTTCAGCAGTCAGCTGCACACAGTGGTGTCTTGAGGATAAAATAAGATTGCAATCCATTTCAATCCATGTCATGTGCATTAGGTTTTCAACCCTCATTGTTCTACTTTACAGCAGGTCAGGTGCATCCGGTGACCTTGCCAAAGCTCCACCTCAAGCGAGGGTGCCAAGCATGCAGAAATGACAAATTAGAATGGCATTGTTTGTTGCACGGCCCGCATGAATCATTTTTGATGTATCACACAAACATGAACAGAGGGAGAGGAAAAAAAAAGAGCTGAACTATGCTGCCTAGATCAACTAGCCGTGCTCTAAAATATGGGCTGGTGGGTATTGATTTTAACATGCTCAAATGAACAAAGCCATTTCACTTAAGTCAACGTCTTTTTGATTGGTTGTAGCCGTATGTAGCCCGGCTCTTCCTGGCAGATTGTGCTTCTCATTTATTTCACTTATACATGCAATGACATTCACATAATTTCCTGCTGTGACGCATTAGCACCAGACCCTGGGTGGTTTATTCAAACAATCCATGCTAATCTTCATTCATATCATGCAAGGGTGGGAAGAGCTAGCAGACAATGGACCAGCATCTGACCAAAGCAAGTAATACCCAAGAATTAAAAAAAAAACAAACAATACAGAACAAAAACAAAACAAAACAAAACAAAAAAACCTGTAGACTGAATAAAGAGAGCTCACTCAGTGGGCTCAGATTCTACTGACACACAGGCACTAATGTAATACAACTATGAGAACTACTGCATCATGAGTAGATAATAATTTGTGGTCAGTCCAACAAAGCTTTTGTGACAATATTTGTAATCGCACACATTATTTTATCCTAGCGAATGGTTAAATGTATTTATGAGACTGTCCTCCTGTAGGAAACAAGCCCATAGTCGTCTGTGCATCAGGTTATTATGACCTATATTACATTTTGTTGCTAGGTGACATCTAGTGGTCATAGTATTTATGACAGGAGCAAAGCTCTGTTTATTATTGTAACCATGACAACCAAGGTCCAGTATGCCTGCTGCCATAGGGTGCTATTTCAGGAGACACTGCTATGGGTTGTAATGTCAATCCATCACCAATCTCATGTCCTTAGTTACCATAAGCACCAAACTGTTAACTAGACACTTGGTGCATTACAACTCTGTTTTGTGGGTAAAGTGAAAGCGCAGGGACAGCTTCTTCAGTGAATCTACCTCAATTGTTAGACAACACAAAAATGTAACACATCCACTTCACTGTCTCTGCCAGTGTGAACATTTACTAGTACAGTGAATTTCCCCAATGTAAACCCATGTAAGCCCAAAGATACCCGGATAACAGTCTGATCTTACTTTGAGAGATTTCCTGTTTCCTAAAAAGTATGTTTACATAATTGTAATTTCTAACAGCCGATATATTTTGGGAGAAATCTAATGCTCCCAATGGAGTTTTTATCAACATAATTAGGAAACATTGTATTCAATCATAATTAAGAGAGAGTATAGCAGAGAGATTTAAAGGCAGAAATTCTGAAAATAAAATCTTTGATCTATCTAAACATGTTTATTCTTAATATGACATCACTGTGTTATTTCTCATGTCAATTAGATCTAAATCAAAACTATGGAAAATTACCTGTATTTCTTGTTCAGTGAGCCATCCCTTAAATATGCCTCAAATCTCTCAGTAATCTCTCCTGTGAACGTGCCTGATTTCTGATAAACATCATGGTTCAGTAAAATCTGGAGAGCAGAATCCCTAATACATTCAAACAAATACCTTTATTTAACTTTAAATGCCTGAAGTGCAGGACTGGCTGGGTTTTCTTTTTTTTTTCTTAAATACAATAACAACTTGATTCAGGTCTGCCTTATACTTGTAGGAGCTTAAATGCCCCTGGCATGGAGAGGTGCACATGATTCCAACTTTGATCTCAGATAACTGCATCTGCCTCAGTCTTGACTTATCAGACAACTTTAATCAGAAGCCTTAGCTGCAGTAACAGCGTGTGGCTGCTGATATCTGCAGTCAGGCTTTAAAATGTGAGGTTGGCCGTTCTTTTCTCTTAAGATTGTTGTGCTGGTCTTTGTCACATCTCAGTTCTCTCCCTGCTAATGCCGCGTGATGTCTTGCAAAGTCAGTCAATGTATGCCTTGTGAGAGGGCATGAATTATTGAAGAAGCTGGTACCTTTAAATGACTTGAATGTTAAGACATCCTCTGTTATCAATAGGTGTAATATTCGGTGTGTTCCCAGCAGGCGTGTGTTCAGCAGATATGCTGATACACTATCAGAGGCTCCTGCACTGACCTCTGCACGACTTTCTTGGGGTGCGTGTGTCAGAATTAAAAGTGTGCGCACAAAGATGCATTGATATGGAAAATGTTAGTGGGGGTCTTAACTGCATGTTCAATTTTATCAATTTTATTTTTTTTCTCATTCAATCTGTCAATATACCAACCATTTTTAGCAACTCTGTTGACGACAAGTAATGAACATAAAAACTGCTTGAAGGTCAAAGCTAAATCCTCCTGCATTAAGGCATCCAGCTTATATGAGAGCCTTGAAAATATGAAAGGCATCAACAAGAACTCAGTGTGGTGTAAATGTGTATGTGTGTGTGTGTGTGTGTGTGTGTGTGTGTGTGTGTGTGGACTGTGTGTGTGAGCATTACATTTAAAATCTATGTCAGTGTCAGTAAAAACAAAAACTACACAAAAACTGCATCTGTAGAATCAAATCTAGGATTGTTGCTCAGTAAATGGTTGGGATAACGACGGCTTTGAGATTTCAACATTTACCTTTGGGTAGGTTTACTAAGTTTTTGGAGAATGTCAGGATAATGACATAAGACTAATGAGGAGCGAAATGATCTGGCAGTATTCACTTACGTTTACAACAAAGACGCGCTTACAACAGCTTCCTCAGTACAATTATTACCTCTTCCTTTAACAAACAGAAGTTACTTTTTATTTATTTATTTATTTTCAATCCAATATTATGGGTCATTTACACAAAGTTTCTCCAGTCAGAAGTCACTTTGGTAACTGTTTTCATCAACACAGTCACATTGTAATTCTGAAAGACAGAGACTGTGGTTACCTAGGACGAAGTCAACATGGCTGCCATTTCAGCCCTAATGTCAGTTTCATCAACATTAAATTGTTCATTTGTATGTATGCAAATATGATCATCTTTAACCCTAAGGTTATAAACAATTTACACGGTGACAGTAACAGTGTCCAATCTGAAGTGAGAGGAGCGGCGCACACTAATGCTTATTTAGGCAGAAACTGTCATCGCAGAGATGGATTCTGCTCACTTCAAGGTGAACGCATCTGACTGAGCAATTTCCATTCAAATATTAGTCAAATGGAACTAATACCTTGGGATAGAGCAAATCAACAACTCAGATCATATTTGACAATGACATATGGATGGCAGTTTGGGAAAGTTGGGAATTTCAGGGGTGGGGGGGCTGGGGTTGGAGGGGGGGTTTAAAGAGAGGTTATGCACAATTTCGTGATAGTTAATCATCCAATTTCCACAACAGCAGGAGTCAATCAGAAAGTAACAGCAATGCTGATTTGTATTTCAGGGCCACTCCGGTTATACCTCCCCATAAGGATTTGTTTAGAAAAAGCCACAACTGTTAGACTTTTCAGTGCTGGCTGCTGTAGAAAGACATATTTTCTTCTTGTATTCAGCTGGTGTCCTTGGTGGCCACAAGCAACAAAACCATGTAGGTCTCTGCATATTCAAAATGTTAATGACAGCTCTTATTTGCAATGCACACTTGCCTGAAACATTATTTTAAAAGTACTGCCAGTGATAATGACATTCCATGTCTAGTATATGTGTAAATTAGTAGTTTAAACATGAAGTAATGTGCAGAGAATGCTGTATGCTGTGTTCACAATGTCCCCAGTTTAATTCCAGCACAAGGCTTTAGTTGTGAGTCGTATCCCTTTCCTTTTCAACATTTCATCTTTACTGTGACCTGCCTACTATAGGCAACATGCAGCAAATGAATCTTTAGAAAGAAAAAAAATGTGCAGAAGATAATGTTCTAGTTGCAAAGATATGCAGAAAGAAAGAAATATGTGGTGAGTGCAGTTAGAGTACATGGCTGCTCAGTGCTGTTATTGATTTGTCTTCTAAAACACAAACCAGATAGCATCATGATGTCCATTTAGAAGGGAAACTCAAATAACAATTTCCTGAATGAGTCACCACTACCTTAAAACTATTGCAGTTCCCACTGAAATGCAGATTAACAGCCAAAATGACCAGTTTACATCCAACTGTCATCTGTACTGTGGTGTTAAAGTGTAGCTGAGTGTATGATCTTTGGGATTTTCTACAATGCAGATACAGCAGGTTACCAAAACCCCACAATAATAAATACAAGTTAATTATCATTGAGTTCAAACATATTTGCTGTACTAAACAGATTTTATGATGATAGCAGAAGGCAATGAGATGTTTGGGAGTGGAAATCAACAAGCGTGGGTAAAACAAGCTAATTGTGGGCAATTTAAATGTATAACATGTAACTTTTCTGAAATCTGAGATTTTATTCATCCATTTGATTTGGTCGTCATAACCCCCCTGCACATGTATTAGTGTTGTATTTGTCTCCAAGAAGCTCAAAATGGACTTTTATCCAGTTTTAAGACACAGTTTAGGATACCAGCAGTCCTGCCTCTGTCAAACAGCATCAAAGAAACACAGATTTTTAACATCAAACACTATCCACTTTTTTTTAACTGGATTTAATCAACTGCTCTGTTTGTTTTGGAGAGGAGGAGACCTTTGTGGATGATTCAGCTGCTGGTAAAAATCTCCTGGATGACACTGGCATTGTGGGAATCCTAAATGGGAGAAGCTGACTCCAATAATAGCAGTGGTGGTAAAGACAACACCACACTGTCCATTGTTAATGTAGCAGCAGTGTGTTTAAGGCAGTGCCATACTCAGTCTAGAACAGTGTTATTAGCTTCCTCAGCCAGTAAGTAGGACTGTTCAGTGTGATCATGTGTACATTCAAGTGAATTTATTTTCCCATTACCACAAAGCATCACAACCTTCATCCATCTGTAAACCATATGCTTTGGTATATCTGTATTCAAATGACATCTCAAACACAATATGCAGTGGTTTCAGATTGTTTCCTCTTGCAAAGGAGAAAAGGTTATAAAAACCACACTGTGTTAGAAAATGCTATGACATACATATGATAAACATATGAAACTATGCTTTTTAGAGATGATTCTCAGTCAGACCAATGAAAATATATATAAAAAACAATCTCTGATGCTGTATATTTCAGTTAAAATCAAAATTGTGCCTGTTTCTTTGCTTTTTGCTTTGTCGCAGTGTCTGCTATGGAGGAGCTCAGCAGACTGTGCAAGCTTGAGTTAAACAGAGAAAAGGGGGAAAACTGACAGAAGACTTTGGAGGAAGTCTGCTGCAGAATCCCGCTGACTGTCTCAGTGATTGTATGGGTGACAGAAACTTTCTGCTGAAAAGCTGAAAGTAATTAAAAAACTTTTGCACACGTCGATGCCTCAGGAGAGAATATTTGGACTTGTGATTCTATCCACCAAAAAAAAAAAAAAAAACATTGCACAGATCTTATGAGACTGTCGAGCCATAGGTCGTCTGTGCAGCAGCTTATTGCGACCCGTAGTGAGGTTTTATTGTTAGGCGACCTCTGCCAGCCGCAGTAATTATGACAGGAGCGAAGGAGGAAGTCAGGTGACATAGTGTACAGAGCGTTAGGAGGAGGAGGTTAACGACTGCTGTTCATTTCCCCTGTGAAACTTTTCATGACCGTTCCACTGTCTTAACTGTATGTTTATTGTTGTAACCACGATGACAAAGATCCTCGAACCACCATCTTTTCCTAAACCTAACCAAAGTTGTATTTGTGCTGAAACCTGACTGAACTTTGACTGTTCCACAAGTTTAACCATGACGCTGGTCTGACTGACTGTTTTGCTGAGAAAACAAAGGAACTGACTTGTATAATTCACCCTGTGTATGCTGTTTGTCTTGTTTGTGTGTTGTGACACTCTGGCCCTTTGTTGCATCTTCACACTTAAATATGCCCACCTCCGGGGGCTTTAAAAGTACCAGATAATGAGCTGAAACAAAGAATGCTGTTAACGCTGTTATAGCAAAGCTGAATGCTCTTGGAGGGGCCACGGACACAGTCTCTTATGGTCTTTAGTCATACATTCACCTTTTTCGGTTAAAACTGCATTTGTATTAAACTGTGCCAGTAAACTTGACCTTGAACTACAAATAGCTGTGTGCATTCTGCTGGGCTCAAATATATGCCAGTGGTCAAGGCCTTGCATGCCAAGTTCACACAGGACCTTGGATCAAACCAGCAACAGCTCTGTTTGCCTGTTTTGTGTGTGTGTGTGTATGTGTGTGTGTACTTGTACTTGCTACATAGTAAGAACCAAAAAAAAAGATTTTACAAACAGAGTGAGGACATTTTGGGAAAGTGAGGACATTTTGGCCGGTCCTCACTGTTTGAGACACTTTCTAATCACATGTTGAGGGTTAAGACTTGGTTTTAGAGTTATGGTTAGAATTAGGTTTAGGTTAAGGTTAGGATCAGGGTTAGGGTTAGGCACTCAGTTGCGATGGTTAAGGTTAGGGTAAGGGGCTAGGGAATGCATTATGTCAATGAGTGTCCTCATAAAGATGTGTGTGTGTGTGTGTGTGTGTGTTCCAATCATAATGCCAAAAATATTGGCTGTGATTATCTGTTGGAAGGACGTGGCTGTCATGAAGCAACACAGTTGTCTTTGGTAGTTTCAGTGTCTTTGCTCAGTCCCATCTGAGCACCCATGTTGGTCTTAAAATGAGGTGTGAGCAGGTGCGTTGTTGGTGCATTGCCTACTTGAGGCAGCAGAGAGCGATTGATAGACCAACAAATACTGGTCTGAAGTATTTCAGTGTTACTTTACTGGCGCATTATCAAGATAGTAATATGTACCTACAAGTGGGGATGCACAGGGTGCTCAACTGCAGACACACACACTAACACACACACAGAGACCAACACAACTCTGACTACACTGTTTATCATAAGTAGGTGCCCCGCTGTTACTGACACGGAGCAGAGTAGATCATAGACAGCTTGCTTTCTGTAGTTGTAAATAAAACTTTTGGCCCTAATTCCATTTTCCCCAGGGAATGGAGGAAATGGTGCGAAAGGGACAGTAAATGAGAGAGAGAGACAGAGGAAGAGAGAAAGAGATTGCTGCAAGTCAAAAACATCCATTTCTACGATATTCCTTATAATCTTGCAAATCTGCTGTTTTTAATAGCAATCTGCAAAGGTGCAAGTGTACCTGGCTTGTGAAGGGAATGAAGATGGCACTCAGGGTGTTGTGCGTTACATGCAATAAACCAACCTAAGTACAACCTTCTTGAACCTCGCACCTGGCACAGCAACCATTACCCTGGAAGAGGTGGATATGGACCTGCCCTAAACGCACCTGCCCTCTGTGTCTGCCTGTCATACAAATTCTTTGCCAACTCAAAGTTCAGTGAGTATTGACTGTGCAGAGTTGGTAACAACTCATCTAACCTAAACGACCACATAATTCGCATGTTCCTACCCTCAGATATCCCTAACCCCTATAGACCTTCATCATCATGGTAATAATAGATAGCTGATAAGACTGTGGAACAGCCATGGATAAAAGAAACAAAGCTAACAATTGGTTTCTCATGGGAAACTAACAGAGGTCTCCTGTGTGAAAGTCCTGTGTTTTGTTGACCGACCCATCCACCTCAGCCTCACCCCAACTTTGTCACTCCACACATTACTTCACTTAATGTCCTCCTTTGCTCCTTCCATGATTACTACAGCCACTAGAGGTCGTCTTACAATGAAACCTCACAAAGGCGACCAATGACCTATGTGCCTGTTTTCACAGGAGGACAGTCTCAGAGTGGCAGTATTTGTTTCCCGCATGGATAATTGCGCTTTGAGAGTTCACAAATGATAAATTATCACTTACAGCAGTTAAACAGATAAAGTCATTACAGATAAATTGAGACTACCTCAAAGATCTGAGATCATATTCCTTTTTTTTTTTTCTTTTTTTTTTTTTTAACCAATTTCCTTATTTAATTAACTTAACTCAATAAAAGACAATTGCTTTCCTGCATGTGTCACAACAACTTCAGCAAATGGCTCATTGGGGCATTATGTTCAGCCAGGGCTGTTTTCTTTGGCCAGCCAATTTCTGCATTCACTGTATAAAAGTCTGGAGGGCACAATTACAACTGGCAATGGAAAGGAAAATGTTGGCATTGAGAAGAAAAATGAGGTATAATCTCACTCATTTTTCTTATCTGTGGAAGTCCAAGAAGCCTGAGAGGGTACAGTATTTCCCCAGATAAAAGCCCAAATGATATTCCACTCACACAAACAGCAACGCAGAAGTACATAACAGTCTTTACTATCTCTACTTGGTTTCCCTGTGGGTTTGTTTTGAAATGAATAAGGCCAAAGAATTTTCCTCTCCATCAGGTGGATTTGGTCTTCTGTATACACACATATTTTTATTGTGATTATTTTCTGTATTATGTCATCATATCCATTCCTCTTCTCAGGGTCGTAAAAATACTTACAGCTAAGACATTGAAGGTCCAGTGATTGAAGACATTTGCAGTGGCATGACTCGATTCATTCCACACACTAGATCTTAATTAACTCAGCATAACCATACAGATGATTTGTGTGCTGATGGGATTTGGTCAATGGGGATGATTGCTTGAAGTAGATATGCTCATTCAATATTCATTATCTCCCTGTCCCATTTTCTCACAGGGCAGAGCAGGTCCTTCACAAGATCAAGATATCCTCCTTTTGTCTTCAGATGCATAAAGAGTTTGATTTGAAGCCTTCATGTTAAATTAATTCTATAAAAAGGGTGAACTATGTTTAAAATTAATCAGTCATGAAGTATTTTTTCCCAGTTGATTTATCTACATTAAACTGGTTTTTACCTTCCCTGCAAACCAAACATTGCAATAAACACACTTAACCATTTATTTAACACGGTGAAGATTGCTTTTGAAAGCTCAGAGCCTCACATCTGTGACTTCAGAGCAGCGAATGGCATTACAGAGCTAAAAATGCAATGTGGCGCCTTCCGTTTGCAGTATGTCTGTAACAAAGATGAGTGAAAAGGCTTGGGGGAAGGATTTATTATCCTTATCAAAAGCCAAAGAGAAGACAAATATAAACCATTCTTCTGATCTTGGCCCTTTAGCACAAAGCCTTGGGGAGTGGCATGAAGACAGCTGAAATGTGGCATTTAAAAGTGTGTTGAAGGGAAACACCACAGTTTTTTGCACAAACCCATAATAATATGATCAGGAGCACAGCATAATAGGCTCTTCTGCAAACCTGTTATTGTTTCCATCATATCTGCACCGACGAACTCTGTGGTGGAACACTGTGGCCCTGAATGCCGCTGCCTCCTCTCATCTGCTCTGTGTGCACTGTCTGACTTTCATTATTCTACTTGCTTGCAGGGTTGAATGGTTATAAATCTGGCATTCTGAACCAGAACAAACATGGGAACTGAAGATCATTTGAGCCAATATGTACATATATATATATATATATATATATATATATATATATATATATATAGCACATGTATATATCTGGTTCAGAATGCCAGATTTATAACCATCAGATTACGTATATGTATGGCTTATGAATTTTAGATTCCTCAAAATAATCAAATAAATCCCAGAATGTAACTGCAGTGTGGAAGGAAAGTTTTTCTCAACATATGAAATTGCAATAATTGCCCAACTGTACCATGATAATAATTAAAACATTTTTTAAACCCTCATTTAAAAAATGCATTTAAGTCTTCCTGACAGCTACAAAGTACATGCATGCTTAGCAATTAAAACCGATTTAACCAATAAATGAATGCATCACTCGTTTTAGTTGGTTTATTTAAATTATTTTCTCTTTAATAAAATAATTAAAATAAACCAGCTGAAAGGGTTTGCTTCGAACCTTTAACCTGCAAACAACAAGCCAGTGGTTTGAATTATTTACGGTTGCTGGTATGCTAATTAACAGGACTAAGAATTTACAGCCTGTGAACCACGAATATCTAGACCACAGTTAGGGAAAATTCATCTGGATGGTGTCATATTCTACCGGGTAAGTGAAAAAAAAAATTGATGTAATTGCTTGGTGATATATGCTTTGTGAAGGAGGTGAATAAACCTTTCAAAAAATGTTTTGGGCAAAGCCAGGTAGGTTAAGGATGTATTCAACTGCACTGTAGTTCATATATCCTGTACAATTAACAGCCATGGAAGCAGCTCTGTGAGGCTTGGGGGATTTGAATGGTCATTAGGATTAATCATCTATGGAACGTGAATGTCTCTACCAAATGTCATGGAAATCCATCTAATGATTGTTGAGGTATTTCAGTATGGACCAAAGTGGTGAACCAACCGGCAGACAGACTGTTCATGTTAATAATGACTCTTCTATGCACACAATTTAGTCATGGAGTTCCACAGGGTTCTGTGCTTGAACCGATACTATTCACCCTATATATACGCCACATTAATTTCTATGATGACACCCAGCTGTATGAAACTTACAGGTGGTCAAACTTCAGGCATATCTTCATGACATAAAGACATTCAAGACTTTTAATTTTGCTGCAGTGGAAGTAGAGGCAGGAACTAGAAAAAAACAAATCACATTTCTCCTGTGTTAGATTCTCTGCATCGGCTTCCTATAAAATCCAGAATAGTATTCAAAGTCCTTTCATGATCACATCTTAAAGAGCTTATAGTACCTGAAGGCAGAGCCTTCAGCTATCAGGCTCCTCTGCTGTGGAACCAGCTCCCAGGTGAGCCCTGAATCACCCCTTAGTTATGCTGCTATAGGCCAAGACCACTTGGGTAACTCCTATAATGCACTGAGCACATGTTCTTCTCTCTCTCTCTCTCTCTCTCTCTCTCTCTCTGTCTCTCTCCCCCCATCAGGGATTTACAGTATATCACACTACTGCCACTGACACTGCAGGATCCAGATCTGCCACTGCTACTCAACACTCATGATAATAATAATAATAATAATAATAATTATTATTATTATTATTATTATAGCAATGATACTTGGAATGCTTGGGTTTATCTCTGTGATATTGTAATAGTCGCTTGTTATAATGTATGTTATATTTAGCAGTATATACATTAAACAAAATTAAACTGAATAAAACAAATAACATGATGAAATATAAAGAATGCTGTACCTTCTTATTATTATTTTACCAGACACATTAAATGTTAAATCAAGCATGGTTTTCAGCCTTTGCTCAGATAGTTGAGTTGCATCTCTTGCCTGTCTGAGTAATGACCATGTGTAAGACAATGTTACAGGAATGTCAGTAAAATATGGAGGCGGTTTAGATAAACTGATTGCAAATGCAGTGTGAACCTTGTCCAGGGCTCTTTGAAAGGGTTAGCACTCCAAACACAACTTGATGGATGACCATGCAGTTGGCTGACAGTACTATTTGTTGTAACAGCCACAGTGTGCAGTGATTTGAGGTTATATCGCTGACTTCAAATATTGTTATGATGTTGCCTAGTGATACTTCATATGATTTTGAAATGTCTGCAGGTCTGTGGTTCACCGTATGTGAAGACTTCTAAGATGAACAGCTGGTGAATTTACGTGAAAAAGGACGAAAGTTCTTGAGCTAAGGTATGACTCTCTCACATTATCACACCATTAATTACAAGTCTCTTTAAATCTCCATCTGGTAGGAGGCTCACACCTAAAAATTCAACACGTTTAACACCAGTTACTTTAGATAACTGGCTACTAGAAAGTGACATATGCTGTGTGAACCAGACAAACAAGCTTTTATAAAGAATATTATGGCAAAGCCAGGTGTGATAAGCATGGAGTCAGGTGGACTTTTGGAGGAGAACTTTGAGAGAGACACCTGAGATGACAGCCTGTGCATTTAATTGAACATTAAAAAAAAAAAAGAGTCTCATCTGGCGACAGATCACAGTCCTTTGGAAATTACATCCTTACTTTATTATTTTTTTCCAGTCTTTATAAAATGCCTCATCAGTGGAGGATGTGGCATCACAACAAAACTAGTATTTTTTTTTCTCACACTTTTGGATGCGTTTATGCTGCTGTCTTTCTTTTTTCCATCAATTGTCCCCTCTCTTCACTTATTCCAATGTATTGGACTTCTTGGAAAATCAGCAATTTTGAAAGACCAGTTTATAGGTATTTCTATTCAGTGTCCACGACCCAAAACAAGTAACATTTCCCTACCATGATTTGTATGACGTAATATGCTACAGTTTATTTAGGGATGTTCTGAGAGCTGCATCCATATACCACAACTATTTTGGATCCGGGTCCAAGTTAATAAAATTCACTTAATCTTGATCTTAATCAATCTTAAGCCATCTATTTATAAATGCCCTTCAGACACTTTATAAGCAAAAAATATCATTGACATTATTGGGGTCACAGCTGAGACAAACCTGAGTATCATCTGCATAACAATGGAAACTGATGTTTGTTTACGAGGTCTCTCAATGGCAGCATGTAAATGAAACCCCACAATGCAGCCTAGAGGTGGAAGAGGAACAAAGTAGGTCCTGTCTGTAAGGTATGACTCTACACTGATGCCCATCCATAGCTGTAAATGGGACATGAGGATGATGTGCTCAAAGGCATCAAATGCTTCACTGAGATCAAAGACGGCAAAAAAAAGTCATTCATAACGAAGGGCAGTTTCTGGACTGTGGTGTTCTCTAAAAACTGAATGGAAAGATTCAAACATTCAATTATAATTCATAAAGGCTCAAAGTTGATTTACAACTTAACCATGATTTAAATTTAAGGCCAAAAAAATTAGGTCTGCAGTCTGAAGTTGTTAAAATCATTTGAGTTGAGTCCAGGTCTCTTTAAGTGGGGCTGAACAAGAGTACTTTTGAAATAGCAAGACACACTACCAGAGGAAATGGAGCTATTTAAAATGTTTACTATAAAAGGATATATTGTGTTAAAAACTTCCTCGAAAAATGAAAGGGGAGAAAGTGAGGAGGAGGGGTTAATGTTGTTGATAATTTGTAGCAGTGTAGGTTGAGAGGGTTGAGGAGAGCAAAGCGAGTATAAAGTCAAAAGGGTACATGAACTGATGGGGATCTACGGCTGAGATAATATTCCAACAAATGAGGGAGATGTTTTGAATTGTTTAAAAACTCACTGCAGGTTTCAGGACTAGCATCTATGGAGGGGACAGAGGGAGCATCAGTGGCTCGGCTCACAATGTTAAAAAGTAATTTGGGGTTTGAAATATTAGATTCAATGAGGCTAATTGACGGAGGTGGAATTAACTGTAGGCCATAACTGTGTAGAAGAGCTGCTCAACAAGGGAGGTATTTAAACACATACAATAGTCATCAGAAATAGTCAATAATCATAGTCAAATACAAGGATCAAAACATATCAAGTCAGATAATTTTAGACCATAAGATAAAAGAAGATCAATCATTGGCCCTGATAATGAGTGGGAGGCCTGCACCTACAATCCTGTTATAATAAAAATGTCCAGAAAAGACTCTTACATTACGTAGTGCTGCTTTGAATATATTTGGGGCAGTGTGGGAGACATCAGGGATTGTGAAGAAGATTAGATGGTGTTACCATACAGGGAGAGAGATGGCTTGCTGAACACCGGAGCCTTCTGTCATTGGTCACAACAGGAATGGTACTTTTGAAAATCACAGAACAGGCCAGCAAGACACTGAGGAGAAGTGTGGAAAGGCTCGTGCTGAGGTATGTGTCAGGGAGAACTAAAACTGAAAAACACCACAGAAGCTTAAAATATGTCCAGAAGTGAAAAGGCACATGATGAGTGAAGGAGCTCAACATGTCTGTGATGCTAAATGAAACAGCCTCAAGCTTGACGGAGACAGAGGACTTGAAAGATATATTTCTTCATTGTGTTGACTAAAAAAAAACCCTCATTCAGATGGCATAATCTGTAAACAGAAGCATGTCAAATGAATTTCTAAAAGACAGGGTTGCAGGTCGATGTGTTTGTGCAGTTCAACAGACCAGCAGGGTATCGAGGCCTCTTGTGAAACGATCATGCTGATCTCCCAGTTAAACTTTCATGTGTATTCTACGAATATTTAAGATGATCAACTAAATGGTTCTGAATCACGTCTACTAGAGTTAAGAGCAAGTAGTTTATGAAATAAGATGTTCAGAAGTAAGTAGTCCAGACCAGTTATTTCTGTTTATTTTACCTACTGAAAAAAGCAGGGCTGTCAAACGATTCATTTTTTCTTGATTTTTTCTAAACGCTGAATTTCAGTAGTTAATCGCAATCAAGGACATTGTGTTATCTCTACTGCAGCACCAACTTTGGGTTGGAAAGAATGAGCAGCAAAAGGAGTCTCCTACTAAAGACATACAATGCATTACAACACTTCAGAAATAATTTTCCAAACATATATTTCTCTGTCAGCTGAGAGACATGGCGTCCTTGACGGTAAGTCTTTTGACACGAGGACAAGAAGGCACCAGTCATAAATAAGTAAGGCCACCAATGATCTAACTCCAACCACTGGCAGGTGGGATATTTGCTTCCTTTGTCCATAAATATCCAATCCTCCTATATTCAACAAGAGTCCCTCAAGTCAACCAATGATGAATATCCGGCCTAACCCTGAAACGACTGAGCTGGCGATGATGACTAATGTCACGGCGGGAAGGACTTGTGGAGCCACAATCCTTCACTGTCATTTGCCTCACCCGGACGACCCTTCTCCGAATTTTACTGTGGTGGTCAGTTATGACTCGTGGCGTTTTTGTCAATCAACATTTATAGATTTGACAATTTTTCCTTTTTTTCTGCTGTGCAATGCTTGACAGCTTGCAGTAAATTAGCAATGAAAGCCTAAGTAAATCTGTTCTAGCTTCTTCCTCAAAACAACACTCTTTAAGAGGTATACTGTTGGTGCTCATTTTTGCTGTCTCATCCCTCAATTTACACACTTGACATATCCAGGCCCCAGTATGCCAGATTTAAAATTTGTAAACTTTTCATTTCAGCATGCAAAAAAAAAACAAAAACAAAAAAACATTGAATTATAATTCATAAAGGCTCAAAGTTGATTTACAACTGATCCATCTTTATGGCCAAAACATGAGGTCTGCAGTCTGAAGTTGTGAAAATCATTTGAGATGCGTGCAGGTCTCTTTAAGTGGGGCTGAACAAGAGTATTTTTGAAATAGCAAGACACACTACCAGAGGAAATGGAGCTATTTAAAATGTCCTGTATAAAGGATATATTGTGTTAAAAACTTTTCAAAAAATGAAAGGGGAGAAAGTGAGGAGGAGGGGTTAATGTTGTTGATAATTTGTAGCAGTGTAGGTTGAGAGGGTTGAAGCTCTCATTGCTCAACATTAATGCAATATTTTTATATTTTTATTATTAATTAAAGTGCACATTTAATTGTGTTCTGCTTAAAATCACAATCTGACTCACCTGTAATTAATTCTTCAGGTTTCAGATGAGTAAGTACAGAAAACAGGCTGTCTGGAATAGTTGTCAAATTAGCCCTCATTGACATTAATTGGATGCACTACACCCAGTCGTAATGTTTTCCCTTTTTTTCCCCAGTGTTTTAACACTGTATCTAAGCGTAAGCTAATTTTATTTATATAGATATGACATTGATATCAGTGGTCTAGGGGAACATTTCAATTTAATTGGAAACAGTGGAGTTGCTTCGTAGGACAGTGAGACAAAAGAAAGCATTCTTTCCAATTAGCAGTTTATATGCATCGTGAAACTTTCCCCCTCCCATTGCTTGTTCTTCAAAGAGCATGTTTGCTATCAGTGATGGATTAAGTATGCTACGTTCACACAACCCTCACTGGGGCAAAATAAAAGGCAGGCACCTTTGGACTGAAAGGAGCCTCAAGACTGAGTAAAGGATGCTGAACTTCCAACAGTAATGTGGTTGGTGTATCACCAATGCATCCCTTGGCAAAAGCACTGCAGCTTGCTCTGATAAGCAGCTGTCATTTGAAATGCTGCTATCTACTGACAGTTTGTAGAGCTCAGCGAAAATAGGGACTGATGCTGGCGTTCTTAGAGCGGAAGGATTTTCAGTCTCTTATCAATGACTGGACAAACTGACAAGTTCCCTATGTAGAAAAGCAGGGGGTCAGAGTCAATCATGCTCAGTCTTTTGTGACAATCGACTCAAGCATGTTGTCATTTGATTTGCCATTATAGGTGCTTATAGATAAACATTCATCCCTAACAAGCTGATGCAGATTTATGTTGGGGTCAAGGCAGGATTTGGGATTTTGAAGTAGCACTGTTCACATAAAGTGTCTATATATGATAAGATCACTGTAAACTCAGTTTAAGGACAACAGTCTGAGTCCCTGCAGGAAGATTTTTGATTGGGGGCACTGTTGTGGAAAAAATATTGAAACTGAAGGTAAACAAATGGTACTCATTTCCAATTTTCGTGTTCTTGAAATGTACCATTTTTGAAGGCTGCAATTGTTGCACAAGCTGCCGATTCACTCCTACCAAAGCCAGGAAAAAAGGTGCTGAGGACTACAGGTTTCCATAAAGTGGTTTTGGTAACGTGGACTGCATAAACAGTGGCAGGACAGATGGAATGGGACAGAGTGGGATGTCCTGCCAAGTTTCATATTTGACCTCTGTCTTTAGGGAGGCCACAGAGGTCACACAGATCATGCAGTTCCCTGTACAGTAATGTTTTTTTTAATAACATACACAGCATAACAATGACTGAATATCTGAACAACCAAAGGTAAGTCTGGCCACAAATTCTCCAGTTTTTATTGTTGTGAGTGACATAAAATATCTCTTCAAGGCCTGTGTGTCCAGTAGGCTTGAGTGATATTCAAACTGTAATATCTTGATACAGTCTGGTCCATACACACACACACACACACACACACACACACACACACATGTATATATATATATGTATATATATATTCATAAGTAATTACATTTTATTTTATTTTATTGTGAAAAATATTGCATGTAATGGGAAATATCATGATATCATGTCAATATTATCAACTATTGACCCAAGCCTTGTGTCCAGTTTTGTTTGCTATGTAACTGACAGGCTTAAACTCAAAGTACAGTTGTTTGCATTGCTATTAGCAGAGTGCACAAAGTGCTCCAGAGAATTGCATCATTCTCTACAAGACACTGAGCTTCCATCCCAAGCACTGCTTGTTTTTCTTTTTTTCGTAATTCTTGGAAAATGTTTAAAATTAATCATCAGTACCAGTTTGGAGTTTTACACTAAATACTTGCATATAAGGTAACATATTCATGCAGGTTTTAAAATGTTTGGCCAAAAGCTACACTCTGTCTTACTTATAACAGTTGTGGAACAAGGCTGCAGTAGATATAGAAGAGCATTCAGATTTGTGTTAGGTCATCTCTTAATGTGTGATGCACAATTATTTGAAGTCTTCACTAAACCTAATTTGAGCACCTCTAGAAAGTCTCCTGACTAATGAGAAACTAGTATTAAATGTGAGAGTATCAAAGTCTCTTATCGCACACATACGTTTAGAGGTTTAATAGAAGAGCTGAGATTATGCCACAGGTAGCGACAGTGAATTCACACACTGTACCAAAATGCACAAGAGTCTGTAGATTAGAACTATTAATTCAGTTTGTTAAATAGTTCCACAGCTGGATTCATTCCTCTCATATTTTTTGTATAATGTAACATCCTGTTATAGCCTATGGAATAGCACAAGATGTGCTATGAGTTTGTTGCCTTTATCAATCTGTTATAAGGCTAAAGGCACCAGACCATTGTGTATTGTGATTTACCCTCTAGAATTTCTACATTGGGACCATTTTTAGGCATAGATGAGCTATGCAGTCGCTGAGGGTACCACCAGCTGGAGGGTTTTTCAGATACCTAATCTACCTTTTAAAGTATGTCAAACTGCATCCAATGCTCACATCCCATTGTTAAATGCAGCCAATGTTCACACAGCACTAAACACCTGTTGCTGAGCTACACTGAGACACTTGTCATATTATTAAATTAAATTGCCGGCTTATTGACATTCATCTGTCATCACATTGCATATAAATACAGACATATGAGTACCCAGCTTATTTATGTTCCATGTAAACACATGCCCTGTTATGTAGTAGAAAGAGAATACAAACAAAGACAAAATGATAAATAATCATCTACACATTTAACTACACGTAATATTGGATTAAATGTATAAAATACAGCATAAATGTATAAAACCAAATGTTTCAGCGAGAAAAACACTGAAACACTAGCTCAGTACAGACATGACAGAGACTGTGCGGTGTCGAGGAATCAAAGACATTTGTGCAGATGATCAGAGTAAGCAGGTTCCTTATTCACCATATCATCTTCCAACCATGATGAAAACCAGGATGTCTCATAACCAATGATTTATCCTGGACTTAATACCTTTACAGGGACACTAGTCTCCTCGTGAAGGCACCACATTACAGATTTGTTGTTGATGACATGTCGCAGAACAAAGGTTGACGGAGGTCAAATAAAGTTTAATTAAACTAAAATGTCATTATTATGTCAGTTATTATAATTACTATACAATATTATTATGAATGATTTTAAAAATCAGTCCCGTCAATCACATTGCTGGATGTCTAGCTCAGATACCAGAACGTCCAGAAATGGCCCTGAGTGCACTTACATAAATCATTACAAGATGGCAGAGAACACAGTCACATGCAAACATTATGTCCTCGCACATGACCTTAGGGATTACTTTCCCTTGACAGTTACTAATGTGTAGATTAAAATACAGTAAATTAAGATCAAAGCAAAGCAAACTGTAACTGTAAATCCCACCGTATTTGACCACGGATGAGGAACTGGAGTTAAGCAGACAAATAGAAATATATGATCACATTCATCATACTGATATTAGTCTAATTGCATGGCCCTGAGAAGGAAATTAAATCCTACACCTATTTCTATGCCCCATTTGTCAGGGAGTGAATGGCACTTAGAGGTTCAGCCAATGCTGATAAATTATTGCTGAAATGCAAAGGCAGTCTCACTCCCAAGTCATCCCAAATGGACGCTTGGTCACGACCTTTTGCTGTCACATTTTAATGCACAGGTGCCCATTTAGCATCATTTTTCAACATGCAGGGTAATCTGACAGACTTCCAATGTTATTTGCTGTGTTGAAACACTATGGTTTTGACATCAACTTTCTCTGTATTCATCCACACCCTTACCCTAAACACACCACATTCTTCCCCTAACATCTTCCCCTAAGCAGTCTACGCCTGCATATTTCCAACTTGGAACTGCAGTGAACCAATGACAGTCTCATAACAACAGATTCAGATAACCTAAGGAATCAATGCTGTCAACTTGTTGGGATGGGGGGCGGGCAAAATAAAGCCGAAGCCTTGTCAGTACAGACAGTTAGAGTTTGCTTTGGTACAAACACTAATACTGTGTTACCCACTGCCAGTTGCAAGCTAACAAACAGCATAAAACAAAAGATGCTATGTCTGCTAGTCACCAATTCTGCTCTCAACAGACTCCTCATCTGAGTCTGGGTCTCACTGAGGCTCCAACATGTGGCTGAGGCTCTCTGATGTTTCCTCTGCGAACTATCTTGATGCTCTCCTCTTTCAACGGTCACCGAAACCTTATCAGTCCAGTGAATGAGAGTTTGTATTAACGCAGCCACTAACACTGTGTCAGCCACTGTCAGTTACAAGCTAATGAACAACATGAGTGAATAAATACACTTACCGTCCTGATACGTTTTCTAGTCACCAATTGTGCAAAACAAACTCCTCAGTCTGAGTTTGACTGAGGCTCAAACATGTGAGCTGAGTCTCTCTGATGTTTCCTCCTCAGCATCGCCTATCTAGCACGAGTAGTGATGGTGAGCGGGGTACAAGGCCTGATCCAGATTTATCAATGAGGAAGTAAGTGCTAATGTGCTTTCAGCCCCAGTTTTCCATTTTGTTTTACTTTTACACAAATAATTGTGTCAAGTCACGTAAAGCTTTATGGCAAGGCTGGGCAACTGACAGAAAAAGTATCAAAACCGACTTTTAGAACATCTCACTGACTTAATCTGATGTTGGTTAATTTAGTTAATAGCCTTGGGCTACATTAACATTAACACATTTTTAGTCATCGTCAAATACATCACATTCCCTACATTTATACCTGGGGTACACACTACTACTCTGGAGTTTTCAAGCCCCAAAAATTGAGACTTTTGGAAACGCTCGTGGTGCGTTTTAGCTTGAAAACTCAAGGCCATGTTGTAATCTTGACAGGCAGAAACTGAGAACTTTGAGAACATTCTGATTGGGTCTTATCAGTCACAACTAACAAAAAGTGGTGAATGCAACATGAATAGCAACCAACGGTAACACCACCACAATCACACTGACAAATATGAAGAGTTCATGGCTGGAAAGAAAGAGAGAGACTGATAAACACAAAAGTAATCATTCATTAATTGTAATCTGATATTAATTTGAAGTCATATCGCCTAGCCCTATTGTCATCATGACCATGTAGAGTACAGTACACAGCAGAGGCAAAATGACATTCTCCTTGGACAATATGGTGCTACGTAGAAAATACTGAGAACACAATATGAAAAGGGTAAACGCTTTATCATACATACGACATCATTGTACTGCACCTAACACTTACATACTACTTACAATATTTACATATGTTGTCTCTGCACGTTCCTAAATTAGAACCTAGTGTGTTAAATAATGACACCAAGGGGTCCTGACCAAACGTCCATATATGACAATTCGGGAGTGAGAATGTGTTGGAAATGCTTTATCATTTCTTTGAAGTCTGAGGAAGGTATAGTTGGTGCAGATGCTTCAGAGGCAACATGGCATTTGCAGAAAAGAAAACAAAAGAAAAGGCAGGCCAGTCCTCAGATGCAGTCTGGGATGTCTCTAGTGGAATGACCTTGGCTAATACAGCCGAGGCTAAACCAGTTGCCAAAGATTCTGTCTGATCCAATCAGCATCTCGTTCAGAATCAAGGACTTGGGTTTTTTTTTTTTTTTTTTTCGCTTCTTCTGGTTCAGAGTAATGTCATTCACTTTGTGAGCTACAGTGCAGGCTAAGAGAATTTAGTCTCATCAAGGGTGAATCCCTCATGAAAGCCACATTCGTGTCCTTGAGAGTGAAAATGAAAAGATTCAATATAGATCTGTTTATTCCATCCCATAAGTACAGCAGTGTCTTTGATCTTCCATATGCGCACATTCACAGGCAGCATCGTGATATACAACAAAAGCCAAATTGGACCATCATTTTTATGAAGTGGATGGCTCCTTGCAGAATATTGCAATGATCAAGTCTTCTGGAAGAAGATAAGAGAAAAACCTTGTGTTTCCTGCTTTGCTTCTGAATGTTGATTATTTTAATTATTTTAATATATTTATTCAAAATTAATTTTTATGTTATGTGTAATGTAATTGAGTAAATATGTTGACTGTATGTTTTTTTTTTCACTACCTGGCACGTATACATTGCTGCAGATTTATGTCTGTTTTTGTATAAATTCTTTGCTTCAATTCATCAGAACAGAAGTGAAACAAAACAGAAACAGCTTTATAAAACAGATGGTGCTGTTACAGATAAGGAACGGTTTAGTGGTATAGTGGCATTTTTACAGACCATCATTCCTCAGTAGAGTTTATACTATTTAGTCTCACTCTAAATTACAATTTAATCACTGGAGCTCTTGATGAGGCTAAAATGCAGAATATTTCATTTGTAAAACAGCACCTGCAGTCTTATTTAGGCTATTACCTAAATAAACTACATCCCAGGGAACCACATTAGAGGTGTCAGTTCTTGAATGTCATTTGCCACAGACCTGCATAAAAGAAAAATCAATCTGTTATGCAACCTGGCATAGTATCACTGCATAGGTTATGTGGGCAGCTGTAACCTAGAGGTAAGAGAAGGAGGCTTGAGAATGAAAGGTCAATACACTACAGACAGCACTGCAGCAGGCGGTTGCTCTCACTATTCATTTATTCATTGTTCATTTAGTGTGTAACGTCACAACACAATGATCAACACAGATTATCAGAGGTCTTACTTTCAGCTAAAATCTATTCATTTCACAATAATTTGAAACATACTAATACTTGAAAAGTGTACTTGATAACTGACAATGACAATGAATACATGAACATGAACACCTACTGTCTCTCAACATTATCAGCCTTAACACAATGCAGCATTGTAATATTTAACAAAAAAGAAATATCTTAACTATAATATCATGTTATTGTTGACATAGGCTGTATTTGATTGGTTTTAAAATTAGATAAGTGAATGTTATCATAGTCCACAATCAAGATGATGTCATATGGCTATGGTGTAACATTTTGGTTATTTAATCTCCTTCCTTCCTTAATTTCCTTCTAATTGAGATAACAGTCAGGACTAAACCTGGATAAACATAGATAACATAGATAACATGCTGTTGGGAAAAGTGGAACTTCTCTGTAATGATACACATTCTTATATTGCACAGCATATGATCGATAGCTGTTTAGGTTCTAGCCACCTACATGAATTTCAAACAGCATCAGCTTGCTTTCATAGATCCATCAGATACTGTTTGATACAATTTACATTTTAATTAAAGGAGGTATTTGAGAAGCACTACATCTTCAGGGTAGCCTGAGTGCCTCAGTGACTCCCTATAGAGACGGGCTGACAAGGCTGGAGCTAGCTGGTTAGCATGCTAACGTAGCCCCGAAGAAGTAGTGCTGCTCAGAGGGTGTATCCCATCCTCTTGTATTGTAAACGCAATGATGGCTGAAGCTCTTGGCTAGACTGGTAAGTTAATAGCTGTTAATGGTAATGTTGGCTATGTAGCTACAGTAGAACTTACAAATGGCTCATTTAAACACAAATGAGCTCCAGTATGTTGTATCAGATTTGATTAATTTGACTCATTTAATCACACTTTTAGTTTGCCACTTAATGTTCACATCTTATGGGTTTGGTCAGTAAGCTGAATGAATTAAATGACTGTACAAAAAAATGAAAAGAATACATACAAAGTGCCATGCCAAAGTGCTAATAAAATGTACAGACCCAACAGTAGCTTTGTGTAACATGAACATCTGAGTACCTGGTGCAAATACTGTGTTTTTACACAGAAGCAGGGACCAATTTCTACCTGGAGAAACATTGTATTTTTTCACTAAAGCACAAGCAGGATTGAATGTGTTATTTACATTGTCTGTTTGAAAGGGTTTTCTCCTCCTCACTCAGGCAACTTTTACATCAACATTCAGGGATATTTTTTTTATACGTTTGATAAAAGAAGTCAGGTACCTGCCACTGTGTAATTGCGATGGATGGTGGAAACCTCTGACTTCCCGGACTTGAGAGTCAGCTGATGCACTCTATATATATATATATATATATATACACACACACACACACACACACACACACACATATATATATATATATATATATATATATATATATATATATATATATATATATATATACAAAAGCCAAACATTGTGATCATTAGACATGAATAGTTTTCACCAATATTTTCTTATTATGTTGAGTTGTTCCATTGAAAATTTGGCAATATAAACTGGGCATTGATTTAACTGGATACTGCCAATTAATTCAGCTGTCTTTAAGTCGAGCCTACAAGCCCTAGATCACTATTTAGATGAGAGGGGGGAATTCTGTTGAGCTAGCCTTATAGTCATGGCAATGCAACTGTGCTGTAAATGCACAACAGATAGTATTAGATTTGCAGATATAAGCAATGGACAACAAGATTGCTGTAGTGAAACTGTTGCTGCAGTGGAGGTACCAACAGTGCAATCCTGTCTCCTAAAAACTACACTCACAGACAACAATTTTGGATCAGCAAATACAATACATTTTCCAGGAAACATAATGCTTTTAGAGCGAAAACCAGAACGTCATAGCAGGTTGAAAAAGAAAGAAAAAACTTTACAACCTCTTTGGTCTCACACAGCCTAATTTGCCTTTCTTATTTGATGTTAATGACTGACAAATAATGAATATGATAAATGTTTGGATGTTTGTGCCACAGTACATCTGTGCACAAATGTGCTGGACTTAACTTTTTGCTAATGAAGTAGGCAGTGGATGTGACAGTGTTCTGTGAATTGCAGCTGCATGAGCTCCTTGTTACAATGCAGAGAAGGCAGCCAAGAAGAGGTCAAGATGGTGCACCTGCTGCCTGCTGTCTTTGTACTTCGCTTGAATTTATCTTTGTATTTTCAGAGATCAGGCCTGGTAACACTTAAGTTGGCTGGCAAAGTGGAGGTGTGCCCGCACATTCAAGCCAAAAATAGGGCCGGTGCTGGGCCGAAATACGAACCCACAGAAAACAACAAACAAACAACTCCAATTTTCACTTATTTACTGCACCAAAAATCAGTGATGTTGCAAGTACTACTGCTGTTCATCAGACAAAGATACAATGGACGGTCCCATCTTAAATTTCATGATCAGGTCACATCGATATAGTTTAAAATAGTAATTAGAGAAAGCATAAATAGCACATCTTTCCACATATATAAGAATGTAACAACACTTTGCATAGGTGTACAAAGATGTACAAAAGAGACCACACTAATGCCTCTGTTTATCCTATGTTAAAAAAGTGCAATATTATCAGCCAGATAATGGCAAACATAGAGGTTAGCTAGCTAGTAGTGTAAAAAAAGAAAGAAAAATACATTGCTATATCAGCAGCAAGCCCACACAAATCTTAACCAGCACCCATGCTCAAACTGAAACAGCAGCATGTGCTCTGATTCTAATCTCATACATAAAAATGACTGAGATCAATCACCACTCTATATATATGCTTGTGTGGGTAGGTACGTGTGTGTGTGTGTGTGTGTGTGAGTGTGTGTGTGGGGGGGGGGGGGGTTGCATAGGTTCACACAGCAAATTATCTTGTCTGTTTTAATACAGATCATGGTAGATGATGACACCACTCTGTTACACAGCACTTCAGAGGTGCTGTCTAACACAACCTGTTTGATTTGGTTCTGGTGTGCTTGCCCATTTAGCTTGGTTGGTTTCGGTCCATGTGACAGCAGTCAATCAAATCTGGTGCAGATGAAACAACTGGACCAGGACCAGGCTGACAAAGAGGGTCACAGTGTGCTTCAAAGGAAACTCTGGTGCATTTTGTTTGTGGTGTGAAAGCATAGGATTTTATGATGATAGGTATGTGAAACTGACATGGAAGGAACTTGAGGTGAGGAGAAATGGACTGCATTTATATATATATTGCATTCACACACACACACACACACACACACACACACACACACACACACACACACATGAAGGCCCACTTTAGTGTTTTGCTCAAGGACACGTCAACATGTGGATATTAGAGGCCTTGGGGTATAATTCCCAACCCTGTGATTAGTTGATGACCCACTTACACTTTATATGTCCTGTTTCAACCTGTTCATCATCTTCCATGAAATGATGCTGAGCTTCAGTCTGGATCGATAATTCTCATAATCAGGTATCACTTCATGAGCTCTTCATAAGGAAGATAAATAAACATCAAGTGCAGTAATGTCCTTTAAGACCTGCAGGATGACGTCACTAAAACCTTCCAATCACAGTTGCTTGTTGTCCATATGACCAGAGCTTCTGAACAGGCAAGGCAGGCAACTGCTTGGGGCCCCAGGCTATTAGAGGGCCCCTGAGAGCTGACAAACTTTTACTCCACAGCAATGTCTCAAAATGCGGCTTGGTTGGAAACCGCCCTAGAGGGGCCCCATTTAGAATAAAGACAATGGGGATCAGTGATTGGTTGTTAGGTACTCCCACTCAATGCTCATTCACATCTTTGTGGTTTAAAAGTCACCATAGTGAGAAAATCCCTAAATCACCAACACTGCTCAGAGGGAAAGGGGTTTTATGTTTTGATGAGCACTGGCTTTAAAATGTGGGCTATTAATGTGACAGTGTTGAAGTTATTTAGTTATGTATTTAGGTTTTTATTGTTCTTTATATTTATACTTTGAAAATACTATGTGAACATTTGGAATGAACAAATGGAGGGGCCCCTGGCGATTTTCTGCCAAAGCCCCACTGGACTCAAGAATTGCCACTGCATAAGACTCATGTTTTCTCCTGTTGGTGTGTTTATAAAAAGCCAGTGTGAAAATGAAGCAGACCAGAACTGAAAGGCAATAGTGTGTCATGTCTTTCCTTGGTCTGGACCAACTGAACCAAACTACAAGTGTGAAAGCACTTTAGGTTTAATCAGCATCATTTCATCTCAGTCTAAAACAAATCAAGACAGGTCTTAACACTTGTATCTCCAATGGACGCAGAGATAACGTGCTTGGATTATAAGATTTCTTTTTTTCTGAAAATGTCATTTGAAGGCAAAAAGCAATAAGGAGCCCATTATAGTACAAGAAGCCAATGTAGTAATTCTACGCAAGATTACTCCTCATTACCATGTTGCAGCTCCCAAGAGTCAGTTCTGCTGTCACACACAATGTTGGCAGTCATAAACTGTCATGACACCTAATTTTGTTCCATGAACAATTTCTTGGCACATTACTGATATGAAAGTCGTGGGATATTTTTTTATGAAGAGCTGCCAAAGCTGTTGTGTGGATGTGCTGCCTACCTCCAAACTGGAATTCTACCCAAAGGAGAAAGCTGCCATGGGGCAAAGGCAAAACCCCCCGCCATATGGCAGAAATCTGCGCCGTTGATGTAGAACTGTTGAAGATGAACATGGAGAATATAGTACCACGAGAGGGCTCCTTTGAAGGATGGCTCTCTGTTATATTAGGTTGGGGAAATTGGAAAGCACTTGACAGATCCCCTTGATCTCCACTGACTTTCATCAAAGGTTCTGGACTGCATAGGAAGATAGCGGGATTATTTCTGAGTGTTTGTAGGCTTTGGTGCTGAATTAGTTATGGCTTAAGAACACAGAGAGCCTGCTTGCCATTTAAAACTACACTAGTTCAGAATTTGCAAAACTGCTGCAGAGCCGGTATAGGATTATGCAGATGTGCAGATGGAGTCAGATCATTAGGTGACCCCAGAATGCAAAATGCTAGCGATTATACCTAACAGTGTAACATTTAAGCATGGATGTGGAAGAGTCCTTTGCACAGCTCTTGACTTAAGCATCCTGACTGATGTGATTTCAATCACCACTTTTACAATTTAAATACAGCTGTGGGCAAGACTCTGATTGGCTAAAGTTGTCATTTTGCATCATAATCCTGAACTCGTGCTCACACAAATACACTTTTCCTAACAATCACCCAGCATGAAGTCCATGAATATTTGTCTACAAGCAGGAAATTACACAGGCGCAATCAAGGGCCTCTGTTATGGTGGAAAATGAAAAGGTTGTACACAGTGTGTCTCATTTCATCCTAATCAGGCCATTGATTTGCCCTTCAACTGTAATCATTGTTTAACTGTTAATTAATGACACATTTACAGGAAAGTGATCTTTTTTTTTTTTTTTTTTTTTTTTTTATGAAAAAGGCTCAATATTGTGTGTCCAAATCCCAGGATAAAAAATATATAAATAAGTAAGTGAAGTAACTCATATGCAGCATTAGGGAAATAGTGGTTAAGAATTAATTTTTTTAAATCCCCCTATTTAGCATTTATTAGCAGTATTGTTTATAACACATTATAACTATAATAGATAGAACATTTTAAGTGTTCATTGTTCATTGAATATACATATATATACACATACATACATATGTATTCAATGAACATCTTTGTAATAGTTCATTTACATTCATAGTTCATAATACACATTTATTGTTTATGCATAGCCACAAATCACATTGATATATCAGTTTATAACAATTTTATACAGTTTACATGGACTTTTAAAGTTTAGCAGGCTTAAAAAAAACTTGAAAAAAAAAAACTTTAAAATATGTGTTCAGAAGTATTGATTATGTTTGATTTAATGGTTTTACACTTTGTCATCAAGCATTCATTCGCTGTTGATAGACCAGCTTCAAAGGTGTAGTTATAGTTCTTATCACAGACATTAATGAACACTTAAAAATGGCCCTATAAATCTGTGTTATTAACAGTTCATTTACTGTTTATTAAACTGCAGTAACATATATTTCACCTTACGTTATACAATGAGCTACTTTCACAGACTTTCTACATCATTTCAGCTGAAACCTGAACTTCACTGTAGAACCCACAAATGGTGCTGTAGTTATGTTCATTTACTTAGGCTTAGAAGAACAATGTCAATTGATGAGTTAGTAAAACTTTATGGAACAGCACTGAAATTAGTGTTTACTGTTACCTCTGTCAGACTATTAAAACAGAATAAAAGACAGACAAAATGTCCCAACTGTTAGCCCAACACTGTCTCTGAGAAATGATGTTTATAGACAACTTTGCTGCAACAGTAAATAGGTTTTGAAGGAAATGTAGTTGCCATCTGGATTATGTTCATGTGAATGAATGAATGACGCAGTTATGAACAGCAGAGGAGTCTCTCGGATGTGGCAGGGGGGATGGAGGATCCATATAGTGCACAATACACACATCAGAGACCAGGGTTCACATCCTGACTCCTGAAAGGTCAGGGAAAGATGGTGGTTTTGGTTATATGTAAATAAACAGGTTGTGACTGAAGTCACTGTGAACTTTTTATGTATTGAACCAGACCAGGATCTTCTTCTAATGAGAACCAGGTGATCTGAGAGTCTAAACAGAACCATAACACAATTTAATAATGTTGGAGTCACTGCAAGATCAGATACTTTGGTGGAAAACAAACAGGTTGTCTGTGAGCATTTTACTGATTTATTCAGTATTAACATATTTGTGACTTGGCAAATATGTAAATGAATAACATTTCCTCATGATGTTAATAGAAAACATAACCTGGCCGCCATTATGTTTTCTGGAAAGCACACTTCCTGTTGCAGTTGTATAGAAACAAAACTTTTAGGAGACAGGGTTGCTCAGCCAAGCTGCATGTGACTGTACCAAGTATGCACCAAGAGTACACATCTGACTGAAAGTAAAGTCAGGATGCTTTCAAAGCTTATGCCTGAAAGGTTCTTATTTATCAGTTACCGTCAGTGCAGTAAACAGAAAAAAACCTAAATCAAATCAGTATTTGCTGTGATGCTCCAGCAGCACCAGTTCTCCTCATACACCTGCACAAGGTTTTTCAGGTACTTGGCAGGTACGTTGTTTTAAAATCTTGGAGAACTTGCCACAGTTCTTCTGTCTCTTCATGTGAATTCAGACTGACTCCATGATGTTGAGATCAGTGCTCTGTGGGGGCCAGGCCATCTGTTGCAGGACTCCTTGTTCTCGTTATCTCTGAAGATAGTTCTGTATGACTCTGACTGTATGTCTGGACTCGTCGTGCTGCAGAATGAATCTGGGACCAATCAGATGCCCCCCTGATGCTACTGATCATGAGTAAGAATCTAAACATCTCATATTCTCACTAGAACTGTACATGACCAAAGACAAAAAAAAAAAAAAAAGTGCGGACTCTGCACTCTCCTCCTTCAGCAAATGCACCTCTGCCAACAGTCCAACTGGTTTCAGAATATAGACAGTAAAATCTGTGTGGTCAAACCTATTTAAATCACCGTTTGTGGGTGGAACCAGAGTCAAAGAGAGGGCTCACACGTTGAATCAGCAGGACAGCCTGTGAGACCTTTAGAGTGTGAGTAACAGTTCTGACACCTACGTAGTCTGATATCTCTTTCTGAGAGCAGCTGCACCTCAAAACAATAAACACTGATGAGCAGCCTTCATTTGCTCAGCTCGAAACCCTGATAAACACATACGGGCTGTTCTAGGGGCACTGGAGACACATGCCACCTAGTTAAAGGTCATGACATTTAACACGTGAAGCAACAGTGTTGGAGTCAACACTTAGTCAGAGTGAAGGTTATGTCACTCAACTCAGTAAGTAGCTAGAAGAAGACATTTAAAATTTAGGGGGATCTCTTGCTTCATGTTTTTTTGTGTGTTTGTGTGTTTGTTTGTTTTCATTTTGATTGTATGTCCCTTTTTAATATTTCTTATTAAGAGCATTTTTTGTTGTTTGTCTACCCTAACCACTTATCTGCTGGTTAAGACAAATTCACCCAGTATCCTAAGATTAAAAGTAGCTGATAACTGGGTGATTAATCAAAAAAAAAAAAAAAAAAACAAACTAAAAAGAGCATGTCAGTTCTAATGTTTCTGGTCTAAGGTCCTGTTCAGACCTGTCCTTGGACAGCTCTAAATGTGTTCGTTCACACCTGGTATTAAAAAGTGTCTCGAGTAACCACTTGTGATTGGCTCTCACTTTGTCTCACTTTTTATGCAAATAAACATGCATGCGTTGTTGTTTTTAGCCAGTGCGACACACAGGTTCTTTGTTAATGTGCTTGAGTGTGTGTGTGTGTGTGTGTGTGAGTGAGAGAGAGAGAGAGAGAGAGAGAGAGAGAGGGGGCAGAGTGACTCATTGCTCTGCACACAGCTCTACAGTGAAATAAGGTTTTATCCATGAGAAATAGTAAAATATTTTTGGTTCATTAGAGTAGAGTGGGCGGTCTGTCAATATGGCCTAGGATGCATTTGTGTTCACACTAAAAGACTGTGGCAATATGTGGCCCAGACCACCTCCAAAGGTGGTCTGAGTGATCGGATCTCAAATGAGTCCTCCTTGGGTGCGTTCACACCTGTACTTAGAACGGTGATCGGATCACCTGAGGTGGATCTTAACGCCAGGTCTGAACAGGCTTCATGAGTAATTTACAAAGCATTTATCTTTTTTCTCCTAAGTCTGAGAGAAGTTAGGGGTCTGGAGACCTGCTCACAGTTACTGGGCTGCTGCTGCTTTAGTTTCAGTAAAATGCACTTCAGCTATGTATTTAATGTCACAATAAATGGAATAAAATAAAATAAATATAATAAAATAAATAAATGAATTAAATGTTGATCATGCTGGTTGGTAAGAATTAACACACTGCTGTTAGTTTACTTCTTACTGAAAATTTGAACACTTTCAGATGGCAGAATTAGTCATTAAAACAAAAACTGTGCTCCTTAGTATTCTTTGATATGTATTTATTGCAGTTTGTGGTTATTTAATGTGCACTTAATGAACTGTTAAAATCAGAATGTGAAATCACTCCATCATAAAGACTTGCTCCTCATCATGCTCTTCTGTGCTGATGCATATTTTATTTTACTTTAACTGGCACTGATGGTAACCTATAAACTAATCACTGTGGAAATTGTGAGAAAGTCCATTCATGAAGCATGATGTCATCAAGGGGATCAACCGTTCTCCTTCTCCTATCTCCCCCCACTGGTCACTTTCCTTTTGATTGCTACAATGGATTATATAATTATACTTATCAAATCTATTCAGTCAGTTATTCCCCTTTGTGATGTGTATGTATGTCCCTTCATCACACTTTTCTGGTTCACAGAAAACACAGAGACCAGTGGGTGTTCACACCTAGCACAGCCTCCTCCTAATATTCTTTTGTTGTTGCATTTGTACTGTTTGCACTGGATGACACTACTGTAACTTGAGACTCTTGAATACATTTGTGGGGCTAATTAGTTCCTTCTTCATTATGTTGTTGTACAAGCTCAATAATTGTGGCCAAACATGCATCAGGCCAGTGGAACCATTACTGTGTTATTACATGACCCTGAAAAAAAAAAGCACCATCAAGCAACAGTCAAATGTGTAATGAATCTATAATAGATTAACATCTGGTTCTGAGCTGTACAGCCTCTTTTGGCACATTATTTTTGGTTTTGTAACTCACATAATCTGTTGTCAGAGACCTTGTTTTAGCAGCAGGCAGCAGTTTTCAGAGGAAAGGCTCAGATAAACCCATTGTATTCTATCTGTTCAGCAGCAGACAACAGACAGACACAGTTAGCAACTCGCTACACACAGTGGAGCATTTAGCAGCTCAAGAACCAGATATTTCCCTTAGGTGTTGGTGGAGACCAAAAACAGAGAGCCAAGGAGAGTGAAAAAATAATTTATATTCATCATGGGCAAAACCATGACTATTAATGAATACAAATGTTGATCTATGACTTCCAGATATATTTTTTCTGACATGTAAGCATGTTAAAAAGGTTTGTTAGAGTCAGTGTTTACCAGAATGAGTTCATCTGCCCTCAAGTAGCAAGAAAAATGATTTAATAAGGCTTCAACTGGTAATGGGTGGTGTGTTCATTTATGTCTTTAATGTTACGATAAATTAATCATGAGAGTTGGTAAGAATTAACACACTGCTGTGAGACTACTTCTTCTTGAAAATTAATAAACATGTTTTTTTTGTGCTTTTTTTCACCCCTTTTTTTAGGCATAAGTGACAGGAAATATTGTGAAAAAAGAAGCAAAGAGGGAAGAAAGATATTGATTGAAACCTGTTACATCAGTTTTATTGGATATACCTTGGATGAATAGACACCCTGTCTTCTCACTGTATGGTTTGACTCTCCTCAGGTTCCAGCATGTTGTCTGCTCTGCTATGTAGGTGAGCAAGTGACTCTCAACTTCCTCGCATGAAAGAACTGCCCGACACCAGGATGAAAGAAAAAAAGCAGGAAGTGTTGCTACCAGTTCTGCACACCAGGCAACCATCTGTTCAACAACCCCTCTGCTGAGAGACAGTACCAGACCATCATGACTAAAGCTATCCGTCACCTCAACAGCTTCTTCCCAAGAGATGTCACCACACTTACACACCCCTCCTAAGATTCCTGCTAACCTTCCACAGACCCTGAAAATCTCACTTTTTCTTCAGTGTCTGCAGAGATGCGTCTTTAGGTATTTTTTTCATCATGTTGTCATTGTCTAAGCATCGACAGCAAATAAACAGTAAGTTTGCAAATGGAGACAGGGAGACTTTTTTTTTCTTTTTGCTACTAATATACCCTATTCAGGAAATGCACACACAATAATGTGAATAATTAAAACTTTCATGGTTTCTCCAACTATTGCTATTTTGATTACACCCAGCTTCCTTTTTTCCACGGGAGGTACTGTTTAACCTGGGCAGGACTGAGCCAGTGTTCCCTTCACATAGCACTAGTTTACCCACTCAAGACGCAGTCAGGTTTTGTCAAGAGGTTCCCAACCTTGGGATACACAAATATGTCTTTGTCTTTTTCTCTAAACTTTGTTTTTTTTGTAAAATAATGGGTAGGTTTGAGCCTCTAACTGTTTAAATGTAATCTGGGAGGTATAGAAGGGAAATGTCTCATTCATGTAACTCATAGAATCATCAAAAGATGGAAAATACTTATTTAATCAGGAGCTGCCTCCTTTTCTACCTCCAAGCCACTGTCAAAGTCTCTGGTAACCACTGTGGACGATTGGCTGCCCCATCACTCAAGGATCTTGTAGTCACTCACCTCAGCTCTGTCACAGCCAATTTTCCACTGCAGGGCAAACATGCTTTTAGAGTTTTATTTTATTTATTTATTTATTTATTTATTTTTTGCATATTGCTCATCCCTGGCAATTAGTATTATGTGCATATTGAGAAATGAACAGAACTTGTTTTATATCCTGCTGGATAGAATTAGACCTGATTTTTTTCCCTCTTCAATCTGACAACACAAGTTAAACAACAGGATGAAAGATTTTTTTGTTTTGACTTTTTTGTCTTTGGGGTGGGGACATTGTGTTTTCAATTCTTGATTTTGATATGTTAGATTTTTTTTATTGTTCTTTTTTGATGAGAGTAAAATGTGTAACAACATATCATGAATGAAGCATTGTGGTGCTACAAAACATTCTCTACAGATGTAAGGAAATGGGCTTGTTTGGTACAAGACCAAACAGAAATCACATCATCATCATCATTTTTTTTTTCAGTGAACATGAAATGCAAACTATTCCAACTGGAACTGTGACTCACTTCACAATATGATTTTTTTTTCTTTTTTGCATATTGCTCAGCCCTGGCACTTTGTATTATGTGCATACTGAGAAATGAACAGAACTAGTTTTATATATCCTGCTGGATAGAATTATGAGACCAGATTTGTGTCCCTCTTCAATCTAATAACACATTTTTAAGACAAGTTAGATTACAGGATGAAAGGGAGAATTGGGCAATGGAGCTGGAGATTCGACACAGATTTTGTGGAGCATAATTGTGAGTGACTGTGAATATGTGAGTGGTTAGAGGAAGAAAACTGCACCTTTCTGTCTAGTTGATCCTATTTGTGCTCTGAAGTAAATGTCATGTTCCTTGCTTTTATCTTAGATATAAATCTTAGACATGAGTCACAACAACCAGTTCTGTGCAGGAATAAAATGACTGGTAAACATAGATCTGGGAATTTTAATGACTTTCCACAAAAGGAAACAGTAACTGCCAACAGCACATTTCAGCAAGTTCATTAATGTGTTAAAGGTGGAGTATATGATGAACTCAGCAGCAAAGCAAACACACAGCTCCCTTTGGTGCTCCTTCAGAAGCTCCACCCCCTAAATTCATGGACACACGTTGCCATAGCAATGACACTACAGTGGAATCCAGAGTAGGGCTGCCACCAACGACTATTTTATCAATTATACGATTAATTTTCCTCCAGAAAATGACAAAATGACACACTCACATGGCCAATCAATGTAGAATAAACCGAGATTCTGAAACATTTTCTCAATCACTTATTCAGTGTAAATTCTGAGGCAGCCGCAGATGACGTTATGACTTTATGAGAATATTTAGCAGTTACAAGGACAAGAGATATTAAAAAGCTTTCCTTACTAATGAATAGACAACACTTAGAAATAAAGTAGTCCTTCTCATTGATCACACTGATCTCACTGTGCGCCATAAAAATTAATGATGACAAAATAACACTGGTTTAAGAAGACTTGTAGTGAAGAGATTTGAGCTGTGCTCATCCTCCCAAAGTCAGCCACTAACCAGCTATAGGGATGGGTACGGTCAGGTAATTTCATCTTTATCTTATCCAGACCTTTTTCTTTAGTTCACCTGTCGCCTCTCTGCTCTGCTGTGGGTGTGTATGTGTGTACTCAGTATGCAGCCCCGCCTCACCCAGAGAGCAGAGGAGAGAGGAGAATAGAAATAGAAGAATAGAAAATAAATATAGGGCAGTCAATCACCACAAATGAATCATTGTATGGGAAGCAATGTGTTAATTTCAAATATTGATGACATCGTTTATTATTGCGCCTAATCGCGGCAGCCCTAATTCAGAGCATTTTAAAGGAAGTGGAAGTGAACACTGGTTTCTCATAACTGATGCAAAAAAAACCCTTATAATATAAGAAAACATCATCATACAACCAACATGCACACCAACATCCAAAGATAACCAGCAAGAGTTAGTTAAGATTGTTTTTACAAAACTACAGCGACAGAGGAGAGGACCGTAGGTTTGTAGCTAAGCTAAAAAGGAAGGCAACATTCCCTGGCATAGCATCAATTATGCATCCAACCACATAAATCCACTGTGCAAGCGAGCTTGTGTTTTTAGGTCTTTGTGGCTATAAAACCATTTGCATTTCAGGAATACCATGATAGAGAGCAAACAACGAGACAGCTAACTGTCGCTGCAGTTGCTGCGACAGAGCTAACATGCAGAGAGGATGAGCTGGTTTCTGTTCGCCATCACACCAGCTGCATACAGCAAAACTCACAATCCTCCCGCTAGCATAGCTAGCTAACAGCACACCAACAGCATATCTTGGTAAACTAGAAAGTACTACAAAGCCGACTTTCTAGTGCTTCTGTCAATGAACACACAAATGTGACACTGGTGCATGCTTGCTAACTAACCAGTTGAGGTTAGCTATTAAAACATAGAACAATATTTACCTATTGTTTCTGTGAAATATAACAGAACTAATGTTACGTGCCTTTCAACTCTCTGAGGTTTCGACTATAGCTGGGAAAAAACCCAGCTGCAGCAGTAGGTGACTCATTCAGGATGCAAACTGCTCCTTCTCCTTTCCCTGATAATCCTTAAATTGCCACTTCCTGTTCTAATGCTCTGTTGCTGTGGTCACATACAGTATATGCATACAGTATGTTTTTATTATTTTGTCTTTGCTGTTACTAGACTTTAGGTGTTCATCTTCAACACTGTAACAGACTGTTCTCTGTTTGTCCCATTGTGTTTCTCCTTGGTTACAGCCCTGATGTTCATATGAGATGTGCTGAGAAAACAATTCTCCTCACAGCTTCACCTCCACTTCAGATTGTTGTTGTCAAAAGCTGTTCCCAAACCAACTTAGATTTGATCAGTTCATGGATTATTTCTCAAAATAATTACAGCACTCAACAACTTACCAAATTTTATCATTGATCCTGTGCTGTTTACACTAGTTTTGTCTGGCATATGGTAGAATATTTTATCATATGTGTGTAATGATTGTACTACAGTCATCCTATCATTTATTTATTTATTTATTTATTTATTTATGTTCCTGGTTCAGCCTCTGTCCCAGCCCCCCTTGGTCTCAGCTTAGCTGGTCTTGCACTCAACTCTATGAACCTCACAGTTTGGACCCTATGAGAGCTAACTTAAGCAAACGTTTTGTTCACCTAATTAATCCAGTGTGTTTACTGAAGAGACCAGAGGCCTCACACACACACACACACACACACACACACACACTGCCTGAGTTGAAATACAACTGTGGTCCACTGCACAAAGAGCAGATCCACATCATCAGCTCATTTGAGTTGAACCTGCTGGCTGGCAGCGAATTCTTTCTCATTCATCAAAGTGTTTGCTAATTAGTTGGCAGGTCGGGGATTTCCTCAGCTGAGGAGTCGACACATCTAGTCCTCCGTTTTCCTCCAAGAGATTCTGTGGTGTCCACCCACATCAGCCTCACCACATCAGGATAGAGAAACTGGTGCTTTTAGGGATAGAACAGTGGACCATGCCTGTGTGGCAGATCCAGCACTGACAAAAAATAAGTGGTGTTGAGTGAGTTTGTATTTTGTCAGATTTATAAAGCAGCCGTACATGTGCTTGAATCTCAATCACTGTGGAACTGGGCTCGTTTCCACTCTTGTGGAAATAAATGGATGTAGAAACAGTCTAATGTTTGTACATCAGTGTTTATGCTTATACTCCAGAACTCATTAGACACGTCAGTAAGAAGAACTGCAGAGCAGAAGTGCAAGAAGAGCGTCAGATCTGTGGGGCTCTCCAACAGCACCAGACTGGCTGTTGTCATGCATGGTTGTGGCTATTTATTTAGCTGTAATACTAATTTATCACATTAACTTATAAACCATCATCTTGGTGACATCTCTATTATCATTAAACTAAGTTTATAAATGGCCTGGCCTCAAGTATACATCAGCTGCACACATTCTCACTGCACATTATTCTTTTATAAATACCAGTTTATGTTGATTGTTTAAGACCCCTCAAGTTTTTTAACCATGTTAACATTTCCATATAATGTTGTATATAATACAAGACATTTACAAGGTATTTCCGCCTTGGAACTGCAGTGAACCAATGACAGTCTCATAAAAACAGATTCAGATAACCAGGGTTTCAGATCCCATCGACTTGCTGGTTTATTTTCCCCAGCCCACGGGGGGCAAAATAAGCCTGAAATCTTGTCAGTACAGAGAGAGATAGTCTGTATTATCACAGCCACTAACGCTGTGTCAGTCACAAGCTAGCAAGCTAGCTAGTTACAAGCTAACAATATAAACAAATAAAAGATGCTACCTACACCCAACCGTTCAGATATGTCTCTGATATGTGAGACTCCTCATCTGAGTCTGGGTCTGACTGAGACTCAAACATGTGGCTGAGTCTCTCTGATGTTTCCTTCTCCAGCCATCTTGATACTCTCTGCTCTTCCACCTGGAGACTTAGTCAAAGTAGCAGTAGTGGGTGGGGCACAAGGTCTAATCCAGATTTCTCAGTGATGTGATTTTTTCACTTTTTATGTAGGAAAACCATGATAACAAAATATTAGTCATAACAGCATGGAGATTTTTTGCAGAGGTTAAAACATATCTGGAGAGGAACTTTTATACATCTGATTCCTGGTATCAACTGACCTTGGTTGGTGGGGTAGAAAAAATTGGAGCTCATGACCTGACCCAAATAAAACTATTTGAGTTTTGAGAAATTAAATGTAGGCCTAAAAAATGACATTCATATTCACACAACGCACAAAGTGAAGATGGATGTGAGGAGGGAAGGTCAATGAACAAGGTTTGTTTTGGTCAAGAGGCAATTTGAAGAAGCAGGAGTGGCACTCAACAGAAAATCTGAAAGGTCATAATTATTTTAAAGCACTTTTGAAGACACTGAGTTTTCCACCATAATTATTGACTACTCTGTTTTGGTTGCTCTAAATAAAGAAATGTTCATTATCTTCCCTCAGACATCCACTGGGATGTATCGATGGGAACCCTGTTGTTCTGGCAAGTGAGCAATGCTGTCTCCTCACTGGACATAAATACAGTATTGATTAGCCATTCTACACAGCTTTCACTGTCATTTTTCTACCTCACTCGCCATGAAGAATTAGTGGACAGTAATCACTCTGCATCCTGCAGGCAGGAGTGTCCGCCATTAGAGATGTGCCAGTATGGAACCCAATAAATCATACTCACACACTCTCACTAGATCCACCTGTCACCATGAAGGATTCAGCAAGTAGAGCGTGGAAATATTGCCTTTGTTATTTGTTGCTCTAAAAATCAGGTCAGGCAGTCTATATTTTTTTTCCCCCCGACTTTTCCCACTTTTGATACAGTGTGGTTTTAGGCACTGTAGTGCAGCCGGATCTCTGCAGTTTCAAGCTATTCATAAGTCTGGCATAAATCCAGTGTCTGTCTTTGATATTTTATCAGAAGTTATCAGAATTGGAAAGTTTCTGTGGATTTCCAAAGAGGGCTACAGCTTGCTGGACAGGCTGTACAACTTGTAGATCGAGTCTATGTCACAGCTAAAGCCAACAGGGAGAAGAGACCTGATTTGTTTTCCAGGCAGCTCTGAGAACTACAATCCAAAGCACCCTCACAGTTAGTGTTAGTTAGAAACGTTTAATTATTAAACTCATTTGAACACAGATGAACATAGGGGCTAGGATCATAATGAGGGAATTACTTGCTATATTTGCAAATCTGACTGCATGTTTGTCACTCTGGTCCAGATCAAGATATCTGGTCAACTGCTGCCTACATTGCCATAACATTTGGTCTAATTGGTCATTTTTGCTTCCCCTGTGGCTTGATTCCCATGTGCGTAATCACAGCAACTGGGACCTGGGCAGTGGACCAGATTACCCTTGAGAGTCAGGCCAGCAAAATCTTTTATGGGTGTTTCAAGACTTTTTCTAAGTGTTATTCCTTTTTGTGTTTTCCTATGCTATGTAATTTTGCTTTTATTCTGCTCTGTTAACCTTTTATTCTTTTGTAAAGCACTTTGTAACCTAAGTTGTGAAAGGTGATAAAGATGATTTCATCCCTCAATATTCAGTTTTAAACTGACTCCAAACTGAACTGCTGTTACTGCAGATGAACACATCTGGACAGATGTGAGAGCAACAAGTTCAGTCATTTGCTTTTTGAAAACTGCCTTTTTGAAACGCTTTTATTTTCCCAGATATTTGTTTACTTTCAGAATAGTAGCCGTTTTTTAGCAACAACTTGTGACATTGCTTGCCACTGTCCTAAATTGTGTTTTCTGACATGATGCCTGTCAGCAGAATTATATCATTTGTCAGTTCTTTCTAAAGCTTTTAGAAAAACCCATCGCAAAAATAAACAGCGTTCTGATCTGACACAGGGATAGGCTATGTCCACACTGATACATACTGGTGTGCCTGAGTAAATTCAGAAAACACCATCATCAATTCATCATTCTGTGCTGCAAATGCTCACAACGCAACCAAATGAATCAAAAGAACGATGAGCCCAGCTGGAACGCACTTGCATGTAATAATAATGCATGTATCCTAATACAATCCATGTGAACTTATTGTTTAATGCTTTTAAATTCAAAAGTCACACAGCATTGAACAACAAGGCTGTGTTGGGAAACGCCTCCTAACATACTATTCATACTAAGTATGACGTCAAAATGAGTATGTATTGCGTTCCAACTGGATAGTATGTGAATTGAATTTTGTGTACGTGAGAAATACCTGGATGTATACTAGATGAGCAAGAATTTCTCAGTATCCCTGAGCATACTGGGCATACTGAATTGCCCCATGATGCATTGCGACTCTTCATCATTGGAGCAGATTTACAAATAGACGTAACTTATATATACGGACTGAAAATTGGCTTTACAGTTATATTCTCGCCTGAAAGAAATGTTTGAAATATAAAAAAGCAACCAATTTACAGTGTTATTAGCGAAAATTGTAACAGCTTTCAGCCTTCTCTCTCTCTCCATCGTCACTGTCGCTGCCGGTTCGTGCAAAATGCATTCTGGAATACTGGCTATATACTTCAATGTGAACACAGCTTGGTAATGGTATATTCATTTGTTAAGTTTGTAGGTAGTATACAGTATATACTCAATGAGTATGTAGTAGGCAGTAAGTTAGTATTTGGTATCTGTATTTGGTTTTGTTCTGAGTATTTGGTTGTGTTATGAGTATTTGCAGCACATGTCAAATTGATGAAGATGTTTTCTGAATTTGTTTGTGTTTTGTCTGTTTGCATTTGTTGCCACTGTACCATTCTCTTCTTTTTTGTCTCTTCTGAGTCGTCAGTGTTTGTCTCAGTTTTGACATCGGGTCGTTCAATCCGATGTGAAAATTCAATCCTTTGTAAAAAGAAAAAGAAATTAGTGAAACAAGTTTGACTTGTTGCACATTTCTGACAAATAAAAGCACTGACCAATTTAAAATAGCAACTCCCCCGTCATGGTGAAGACTGATTGAATTTGTATTGATTATATTCCATTAAAGATGTTGCTATTAGTAAAATTCATGGTTGATTATATATTTTTTTCAATTTATTTCCAAAACATCAGATAAATAACTGTGAATCCATTTACTTGCACATAGTTAAGTTGTGGGAATGCCTTAAGGGATGTTTCCATGTTGTTACACACTCAGGCTGCAACCTTAAACTCCCAAAGCTACTCCTCCTTTCATCCTCTCCCACCTCATTTTCTCTGTTGCACAGACAGTAATCTTCATGTCGTCATGTTAGCAGCTGTCCCTGGTCAGGCAGGAGATGAGAGAAACTGCTTAAAAACATCCCTCGGTGGAAGATACACAGGTGTATCCCGTCTATATTTCTGATGTGCCAGTTTCCACAACTTTGAGTGTCTGGCTTGGGATCACCTGAATATATGATGTGAATAACATTTTGAAAGAATAAACCACAATTATCATTAACTGAACATATAATTACAATAACAAAACAAGGAAGAAAGCCTGTACCCAGAGAGCATGGGAGAATCTACTGATACACAGGAAATGTTCCTCTTTAACACCTGAGCCAGTGTGACTCAAAATGGCTCCATCAGCCCAAGCTATTTTTAATTTACTTACACTATGTTGTGCAAGATGCTCTTAGAAACAAGAACAAGCAGGACCGTTAAGGAATTGGTGGTCGGAAATATAAAATGAAGCAACAGTATCTCCAACAGTATCTTTAGAAAATCTGACGCAAAAACCCAGGATTTCAAGGGCTGACTTTGTCTGTTTGGAATAGGAATGGTTTTATTGGAAAAGAATTCTGTGGGAATTGATGAGAAGCTGCTAATCAAGCTGCTGTTGCCAATGTGAGCAGAGTGAGTAGGGTATGTTACAGGGGGGCCCCTATTCTCCACTATGCTATCTTTACATTCCAGGAGCCCGATGTGTATGCATAAAAATCAAGTACACACCATCTCCTGTATTTACATTATAAAAAGATGAACATGCTGTGAGAAAGTGAGGACCTTACACATACACAAGGTTTTCTAGATCCAGTCATGATCAGGTTTGCATGAGAATAAGGTGAAATACGAAATTTAAATAACAGAGCATTGTGTGTACAGGTTGTTATCCAGTTTCACTAATTGTGTGATTGGTATTTTATTTATATATTTATTCGCTTTATGAAATGTCAGTCAAAAACCTCTTGTTTACATTGGAAGCATCATTCATATATTTCCTCATGGTCTCCCCCGTCCTTCTCAATCACGGTGCTGGAAGCTAAATCATTGAAAACCTTTCTGATGTTTAATAATAATGATTATATCACCAGAGATGATGTGATGAATTAATATGGTATGGGAGCTATAAATAGCCACAGCTGAGCGTAATGACAACTGCACTGGTAAAATGACTGCACTTATGTAGCACCTTTCTAGTCTTATTAACCACTCAAAGTGCTTTAAAATGGAAGCCACCTTCACCCTTTCACATGCAGCACTTTTTCCCACACAGATAGCGGTTTTCTACCACACACACATACACGGCACATTTGGGGCAATTTGGGGTTATATATGTTGCCCACCGACTTTCCGACTGGTGGATGGCCAATTTGATCTTTAGTCTTTGCTGCTGTTGGAGATTCTTGTTGATGTAGAACACCACCACCAGGCCTAATGTGCAGTGGAGCAGGCAGTATATATCAGCTGATTAAAGATGCGTCTACTGTACATCCATTTATGGCAGGAGGAGTAGAAATGAGGTTTACATTGCATTACATTGCTCCTGTAGTTTGTCGTTTATCACAGAACCACATGAACTGACTGACCCTCATATGTACACTTTAAAGTCTCCAGTCCAGCTCTGCACACCAGCAGACATTATTATTACATTTTCCTTCATCTTCCTTTATCCTCAAAGCAAAGGTTAGCAGTGAAGTCCTACAGGCTCCTACCTGCTTATGCACGAGTCATAAATATGCCATTTGTTTTAATGGGTAAAACATGATAAAATTAACAGAATAAGAAATGTTCTCATGTTGCAAATCACAGCTTGCATCTTGCATATTTGGTTAAATAAACCTGGTGCAGACCTCAGTCTTGCAGGCCTTTTGCTAATAACAATAAAAAAGGTGATTTTTAAAACAAAAAACTGGGTCATTCTGGCAGAAAAGCTTGTTTTCCTCAGGTGACAGTTTACAATAACTATGATGCTGAAGGAAAAAAAGAAAATGATGGATGGTCTGGTTGTATCGTTTCAACAGTAGGTACACTGTGAGACTGAAATATTGCTTCCCAGTTATCTTGGGGCGCTCAACAAACTGTAGATTTTTATTTTTTTCAACATCAAGATTGGTAATTATTTCTGAGACATAAAAACAACAGCATAATCCAAAATGGGTGCCTTTCATCTCCATCTGTAAAGCCTATTTAGCATTAACCACAGTTTTGCCATGTTCAGTGAGATGCTCCACAAATACCTCTGTGCACAGTTGGCTTTATTATCCAGGTTGTTCACATCTTTCCAATAACACAGAGGATGCTTTGTGATGTTGCCAATACAATATATATGTTCATATCTGGGGTCATTGATTCCCTGTGTCGTTCCATTTTACAAATAAATGAGTGTTAGCCATTTAAAACAAAATCAAAATTACACACATTTTACCAAAAAGATAAAGGGTCAAAGGATCTATTCTACCACGCAGCGGGAAAATGTGCTGTGATGTGCGATTGCCCCGCAGTGTAAATAACAGAAATATCTTTCCTAAAGTAATTTCCTCTGTATACCTCTAGAATGGGGCTTTGACTGGCTTAAATTAAATATAGTACAAAGTCAATAACAGACTATGTGAAGCAAAATGAAACTAATCAAGGTAGCTTGTCTTCTGCATCTGCATCTGATTTGTTCACATACTTGCCTTGCAAATTCCTCTGCAACTTATGTTGGTAAAAAAAAAAAAAAAAAATGTTTCATCATCTGCTGGAGTCACTTGATATCTCACTCACTCATATCCAGAGCTGAAACAAGAGTTTCACAACAATGTCCTTTTCTGTTATTATACAAGATAGACACGTGTGAGTGACAAAGACCTCTAATATCCCCAGGAATTATGACGTTCTGTAAAAAAAAGAAGGACATAGAAAAACAGACCTAGGGTAACTTCTTTTCGGCCCAATCCAAAAAGAGGAAAAACCAGGGGTTTGTTATGGATGTGGAATTGAAGGAAAACATTTGTAACGAGATGTAGTCTGCCATTGATGTTGTTGTGTTTGGCGCTCATTGCTGGAAAAGCAGAGACATACGTACAGCGACGCAACAACTCTGCTCTATGGTGGCTCTATGGTCCGTTCACAGGTTGAACCAACTCCAAACTGGCACTAACACAAGCCCAGGTTGGTGAAAAGGGGGTATGAGTAACGTTACCACATCCAGCTCTCTTAGTACATGCATGGGGGGGGGCACTGTTTGATTGCTGTTTTATTCTGACATTCACATTGGTTTCTTTTAGCCATTTCCATAAACATATCCAAATAGTTTCTGTGCCTAAACCTAACTTAACAAACCTAAACCATGTCATTCAGAAAATACTGATATGTGTAGTTCTGAAATTCCAGGACAATATTTTTCTTCATGTAATTTTTTGTAATTTCCAGATCTCAACAACTGCATTTGTGAGTACTATGTTACTATTACCAAAGGGAAAGTGGACCACTGGTGTTAAAATAAGAATAATCTTTTAACTGCACTTTAACAATAATAATAATAATAATAATAAATATGGTTTTTTTTGTTTGTTTTGTTTTGTTTTCCTGCCATCCACTCACTCTGTGTTTGTCATTTGCACAGCTGTGAGGGAGTTGTGCAATGGAGACCTGACCAAGATTCTTGGACACTGTGAGTTTGTGCCCTTCCACAAAGTGCAGGAGGAGCTGCCCACGCATTGAAACAAATAAGTTAGCAACAATATCAAAGAACTCAAAGGTTCAACCTCCACTAAGTGAATGTGTTTTCTTCCATTACAGGAGGCAAGGACATTTGAAAAAAACAAAAAAATATGCATTAAGTCTTTTTCACAGACTTAACAGTGAATGTTTGCTTTTGCTTTTCGCTCACATACAGCAAAGGTCATGTGGGTGGTAGGTATCAGCTTTGCATTCTTGAAAACTCTCTAACTGATACAAGTTGTTGAGGTTGTATGTGTATGGATACTGACTTCATTTTTTTTCTGGACAAGAGGATGCGATTCTCCCTGTAGGGAGGGATTTTTCCATTGTCTCTGCATGGGTTCTGGGTTTCAGCTGTGGGTCAGGGTCAGCAGCAGAGCAGCAGGGAGAGAGCTGTTTAACACACAGCTTTTCTCCAGTGGGAAGAAGCAGTTCCCCCTATAATCTACACAATGCAGCAATGTATTAGAGTCAGTGTTTGACCTTAATTTGTATGTACAGTGGCACTAGTGGTGGAAGCTGAATCCCATATGGAAAGTTATCACAATCACAATATACCATCTAATATAAAGTGTTTTTTTTTTTTGTTTTATTTTCTTTGGCTTCACCCCCTGCTCTTGGTGTATTATCCCTGCTTTGTGTTGGGGCTTGTTTACAGTGCAGGGAGCTTTTGCCTTTTGTGAAACTGTCTGCGTCCCTCTATTTCCTGATGGAAAATCCGGGGGTTAAGTCCGCTCTTCAGAGCTGTGATCTGGGATTCTTAGAACTGTATGAGCACACATGCGTACTTTTGAGACGCAGTGCATGTGAGCAGAAAAGCTTTGCACGTCATGTCACAGTTGGAAATAAAGGTCAGTTTCACCCCGGTGTGCACAGGTAATTCAAACATAAGCCATTTTACATCCTTAAACTACAATGAAAGATATAATTAGATGTATTTGTATCATGCCAGCTCTCAAGAACTGCCAGCTCTTGCGTCAAATGCGTATTCATAACCTTTAGCTGGAGAAAATGCTAATTTATTTGTATTTGGATCATGGATTGGGCTCTGAGGAGGAGGGGCAGAGAGGAGAGCAGACCTCAGCCTGCTGAAATCACACATCCTCAGCTCAGAACTGCCTCTAAGACTCAGGTTCGCTGGCATATCACCACTCCCTCCCTGACTGGAAACACAAGTGTTTGCACAAGATAAGTCATGGTTTTCAGTGATTCTGTAACAAAAAAAAAGCCATCATCTTGAATTCCTTTTGACTTTCCATGGTTTGCAATGCAATGGACTGCATCCCTCATCCTGCGCCTTTATGTGGCTTCATAGCTTCACAGTAATGAATGTACACCTGATTCTACCCTAAAGACAACAGCATAAGCAGCAAATCTTTGCACACATTAGAATAGAGGGGCTTAAGCACACACACACACATACACTCAGACTTATTTATAAATCTGAACACTTTCTCAACCTGCCCTGTCTTTACAAAAACCCATGATTTAGAACATAGCTAATTTATAATCTGCCAGGGTCATTGGTTATTTACGCACAGCTACCCACACTACTCCACCAGTCTCTTTGCTCGATTAACCTCTCTTGCTGCAAGCTGAAGTGGATGTGATTGCCTGGGTTAAGGGGCTAACCAAAAGAGGCTTGTCCCACTGCCTCAAAAGCCCAGAGGTCAAAACATCCCCCTCAATGCCTAAGTCAGGCTGCTGATCTTTATTCAAAGCTACAACAAGCAACTCACCAAAATAAACCCTTTGCACCTACTGAGCAAAGAGTACCAGGGCACAGTTTATTTTAAATATTCACCCTGGCTCTGCTGCATATCCTGCTAAACATGCAGCCAAAACTGAAGCATATTTTGTTGGGAAGAACTATGTGATAGTGGGCAAAAATTAGTCATATGAACTAAAAATACACCAAAATTTGTCTCACATATTCCTTTTTCTCTGAGAGGTTAGTCAATGAGTTATCAGTCAACACAAGCATTTGACTGGGGCAACTTAGAATAGATTAATGGTGTTTTTAAGTTGCCTAATTAGCCTACAGCTTTCAAGATAATGAAGGTCATTGCTTGTTGTGTAGGAAACAGAGCATGTCATGTGAATAGAGAGGAGTTCATTTAACTTGAGGAATGGATGAAAGTCTTCCACTTAAACCCTGTCTAAGTAGCTTCACACCGGTAAACTCGGAGCTGCACCTGAAGAGCCATGGCTGATCAAACGGGAAACAGCACTCTTCACCACTCTGTCATCCAGACCTCAACTATGACTTTATCTTAAAAATAAAGTGACCATATTTTTAAACCCCAAACTAGGACCGTTAAGTGTAGCACGCACACATGTACATGCATATGCTTATATATGTACCATAGGTTGGGATGATGGGGAATGATCCCCAACAGCACTTAGCACACCTACAGAGTGCACCTTTGAACACCATGGATACCACGAACACAGCATTGTCATTAGCATAATGACAGATTCTGTCAGAAAGCTGCAAGCGTCATACCTTAGGATGCTCTCCTATGACTCAAAGGCTAGCAACAGCCTTGACAATGACACATTGATTGACACACATACAGACCAATCAGTGTCGAATTCAGACACACTGCTTTTGTTTTTATACTGGGAGCCAAAGCATAATATTACAGTTATTATTATAATTGCTGTGAGAACCAGGAAATTTGATAATGAATGTTGAAAACAGGGGCATTTTATAGTTTTACAGAATACTGGGGCTTCTGGGCACCCAGCTGAAACCAGGACAAACAGGGATGTCTGGTCACTGTATGGTATGATTGGTTCATGCAATTTCCCAAAAAACAACTACTGAGCCTTGTTTCGTGTCTCACATTCTGGAATATCTGTCTCAATAAAACAGAATGGACAAGACAAAGAGTCTACAACCCCACAGTGTGCTGAAACAGTGAGGGGAGGAGGTTTTTTTTTTTTTTCTACACACACTGTTGTCTGTCTGAACTAGGCCTTAAACTGGCTTTATACTTGATGCAAAGGGTTAGCGGGTGTCCCGCCACAAAAACCTACGTCTTAAGCTTTAATTTATAGTTCAACACTGAATTTCTCCTGTTGAAGGCACAACCACAAACACTGTAGCTTCAGACTCCACCCACATAGCTGTCATAGGTACAGCATTGGCCCCTAATGTTTCAGTATAAATCTAACTTTAGATAGCACCGGGTTGTTAGAAAATGCTAATGTTCCATGATTAGATGCCCACAATAACAACACTTGCTGATGCTAAGCTGGAATGTTTACCATCTTAGTTAGGATGCTAAAATTTGCTAAATATCACTAAAGGCTGTACTCTCTATTTTTGCAAGTATTTGGTCACAAAAGCAAACCTGTGGACAAACTGATATTTTGATCCAATGATGATGCAAGACGAAGATGAAGTTCATGGCAGTTCTTGAGATCTTTCAGGCTGGACCTTCTGTTAACAGCTTCAGTGCAATGAGGCTATGAGCTGTAAACCCATCTGCTCCATGGTACTGATGAAAACCTTGGCCAAGGATTATTTGTAGCTACTCTTGGCCACAAGCTTAGAGGATACAGCAGAAATATTATGTAGCTCAAGTCATATCTGAAACCATGAAACAATTTGTAAATACTGGCCTTGATTAAGTTAACTAGATAATTAGGTATAGGTTTCAAACTTTTGCTCCCACTACCTACTTCAGAAAGGAACAGTGTGGATTATTTCCATTGAAGCAGTCTGGCTCTAGGCCAATGTGATGTTTATTGCATTATGGAAAGAGATTGCATGTAATAGTAGTGACTTTTGCTTTAAATGTGCAGAGGATGTCTCCTTCTGTCCCTTAGGTTTGAAATAGCAATTTTCTATGTGTAATTCATGCACAATTGCCTCAGAGTTTATGGATATTTTTATTGGTCAAGGAACCACGCAATTTAATTTACTGTCACAATTATTCTCTGTGATCATACAGCTGTGAGTCACATAAAAGGACTTGGACAACAACACAGGCCTAAATTTATTCATATTTTAAGAGGATTGTACATTGTTTAAATACTGATCACTCTACTTACCAGGCATAAAAAAAGTAATTGCTCATTACAGAAAAGAGATTGAAAAACACTCCTCTCAAATCCAAAATACCTTTGTGTCACATTTGTAAAAAAAAAAAAAAAAAAAAAAGTTTTCTGTCAGAAGAAGCTGTAAGAAGCTCAACATTTGCTCCACTGTTAGGATTGTGGAAATTTTCTATGGCCTTTCTGCTTTTATTAGATAGTAATTATCTAGGAGAGAAAACAAAGGAGAGCAAGGGAGGGAAAGAAAAGAAAAGCAAACCGCAGAATTATTTTCACAGTGCTGAGAGCAAATATAGCATAGCAGCACATCCAGCATGACATGCTTGGTTTAATCAGCTGAATATGACAATACTTGTGAGTCTCATTGTTATGGGGGCACCAGTCTTCCATTAGCATGCTCTTTAAACATCTGCCAGGAGCCAGATGAAGAGTCTATACTGTCTCAGCTCGATATATATCCAGCGCTTTCTCTGACAATTTCCCTCCCTCCCACTATCCATTTCTTTCTCTCTCTATCTATCTCTGCTCATTGTATCTCCTACACAGCATCCCCCTGCCCCCCACTTCTGTCTCCAGCCACCACCACCACCCCCCGTCACCCCCTTCTCTGCCTCCATCTATCTCCATCTCAGGGTTCTCGCTCCTTCCTCTCCCATCAGATTAGCTTTAGCTGCGCTGTTCTACCTCCCATCTAATTGCCTGGTGGTGGCTGATTGGCATGTGAATCGCAGCGATGTCAGAGCTGCCTAAATATTAATTGTGTGTAGGTGTGGAGGTGTAGGTGTCTCAGTGTCACATGCTCACTTTCATTAGGCAGAATCATTGCAGAACTCTACTTTTTCTTGTTTTTTATTTATTTTTTTATTCCTCCTGTGGATTATAAACAGTCTGTCGTGTCCTATGATATCCAAAACACAAGATTGTATACTGTATCCATTTGAAAGGAACAATTTTTGGGTGTCACTGTCATTTGCATTTATCCACCACCGTAAATGTCAGTTCCAGCAAAGATAAGTGGAGCGCCATAAAATGTACACATGTTGTTTGAAGCAGAGGTAGCATTTATTTCCATATAATCTGTCAGCGTTCGTTACATCAGTTCAGATAAATTATCTCCCTCCTCCTCCTCCTCGGATAGTGGATGTCTACAGCAGGCTGGAGCCGGGCTGAGTGCTTGATGAAGTGCTATTGGTGCATGAAGTGAATACCCCGAACAACTATTGGGTAGCAATATATTATAAACAAATAGCCAAGATGGAGTGATTCTCATGAAGTCTTAATCTCGCCTTACAGTGCACGTCTCACAGATAGCTCAGGATACAGGGGGAGCGTGGCAGGATGTCAGCAGCAGGTCAGCAGAGATTTTGCTTGAGGGAGCAATCTGGCTTCCAAAAGAGCTTATTGCTAGCACACACACACTTTACAAACAGTAGACTTTGACATCACAACACTGTAGCTGCTGCCTCGGTACCCACCGTTGAGAAGGGAGGAAAGAGCTGGTGTTATTGTCTGTGTTTGTACAAATATACTCGGGGGATGTTGCTGTTTTTCTTGAGCATGGGGGGGGTTATTTCCTCTGCTGCAGAAAGTACACTTAGTGCTTTGTTCACGGCTCCTATCTATCTATCTATCTATCTATCTATCTATCTCTTTTAATTGCAGTGCAAATGACACACTCACTGTGTGTATTATTCGTTTTTCCATGCAGTCTGCTGTGACCAGTGGTGAGGGGGTAAAGGAAGCCATGGCTAACTCTTTCAAAGTCAGAGGTTGCTGTTTGTCTGGGGAGTCAGCAAGCCTCTGAATGCCAAGCTGAGCAAGGCAGAGATGACAGTCGGGAAGCTAATCCTCTGAAATAATTTGGTCGGCAGTCTCTGAACTTCCACATTATCTTCCCCTGCATACGGCTGATGATTTAAACGGCATCAGCCCACTTTTGACAGGTGAATACAAGCCTGAACCAGCTTTTCTAATAGGTAGACGGTATGGAGCGGCTCCATGTTTTGGCCTCCAGTTTGAATTTCTTGCATAAAGAGGGTGCAAGGGACCTTTATTTTGAGATAAGGGAGCTGACAGACCAAGCAGCCACTGCCACAGAGCTAAAATATGCTTGCACTCTGGTTTCAAGGCAGTGAGTGATGGCAGATTGTTTGCTGGTTCCTCATCGGTACACAGATCACAACAGATATCTTCATTTACTATGTTCCCTCAAGTATGCTGTTGCCACAAAACACCTGCTTGGAACCGGAGAGGAATTGTTTATCTGGTCAAACAAATAAATAAACATGTCATAAAATGAATCCTCAAAAGAATTACACTACACTGTGAAATGACAGATTCCATGAGGCACTGTCATAGTTTCCTTGAGCTTGTTAATGAATCTCTTGGGTAAGAAAAAAAAGATATGTATGTATCTTATTGACGGCGGAATAGCGAGATCTTTGTTTAAGAGTGGGTGATGGCGAAAATATTTCTTTTGAATAAACTGTGTGAACTTTGTGACCAATTAGCAAAAGAGCTAGTGAGTTTGATAACTAACATTTAGCAGACTGGCTAGCTCAGAGAGCTGTTTATCCCCACTTCAAGCCCTTATATAATAATGTACCCAGGTGGTAAAAACAAAGAATATTCACCATACTAATGGGAAAGAAAATCACTATAATATAAACTCCTCGAAATAGCAGCCCTGCTGTAGGTGTTGACTTTGCAAAGCAGGGGGTGTAGTTTGGTCTGAGTGGTGGTCTAAGAGTTCAGGGGGCAGTGGGAAAAGACAGAAAATACAGATAACAGAACACACTGTTGGCATGAAGATGGTTGTGGATGCTAATGATGAGGGAATCCACAAATAATCCTGTGCTATTTAAGAATTACTAAACACAGTAAAGCCACATCTTGGTTTAATGTTAATTGATGTACTACTTATTGTAAGGGCACAAGGGAGTGAGGGCATTGCGCGTGGGCTGCTGGAGTTCATTTCCCATGTGTTAATAGGGACTTTTTATTGTTTGATTGTAGTCTGTAAGATATTGTGTTTTTATTTGCCTAATATATTTTACAAATGGGCATATGGTATTTCTGTAAAAGCGAGAAGCTTCTAAGTTGATAATTTGCACAATTATTGCAGAGAGGTTTTACAAGGCAGTGTGGAGCCTGTTTAGGTGCCACTGCCACTGCTTTTTGGTACAGTGTATTTATTTTCCCTTTTCCTAAGTAATCTTTGCTGCCCCAAGAAATAAATAAAAGACGGGAACAAAGTTAGTATTTGGAGCTGTGTGCCTGATTTATCCTGGCTTCATTAAAATAAATAAACGTCAAATCCTGAGCACAAAATTGCAGGAGGGAGCAGTACAGAGAAAATAGAGGGAAGCTCGGGAAGCTAATGTGACTGACTAGCAATAGCATGTTCCTGGCGTTCGGTTATCAACTAGCCCTGCGTGTCATCCCTCCGTCACCAAGACTCTGGGGTGAGCTGCAACAACGGATTTTTTTGGCCACAAAAAGCTGTGAATGCAACACTGACAGAGCATCTTTTAAAGTTGATATGGTGAACGTTGTACACACTCACTGATCGTTAACTGTTAATCTGTCTAAAGCAAAGAGCACTTTACATTTAAACTAAGGTCTCTCCAAAACTCAGGTTTCTTCTATTTTTACAATTCTTACTCATTAGCTTCATTTTTATTTTTTATTATTTATTTATTTTATTATCTGTGTACCATGTGTGCTGTTGGGTATAAAGGGAGAACAGCAAGGTAAGAATTTAATTGCACTGTCTGAACTGCTGTATTTTTACAATGCACATGACAATAAACCTCTTGAATCTCACATCTTCCATTTGGATCTGTGTTTGTGTCCACCTGATAAATGTACAGTAAAGCCAACATTCACTCTGTTTGTGGTCTCCAACTTCTGTCCAGTCATGTGAGCTATTATTCATGTACGGTAGAAATATTGCCACTTTAAAGAGGATAGCAGCATTAGTGTTAGTGTGTTAGTTATCCACATTTACTCCATATCACCATCAAAAAATCTTTGCCTGCGTAACGAGTGTAATAGGTCTAATAGGTTGAAGCCTGCCTGGTTAATGCATTAATTGGAAAATGTAATGTAATTTTTTCTCTGTGTTTGCTTGCAGCCTTAGCTTTAGACATCCATTTAAAGTCCCTTACTCACTTCATACCACATCTGCCACATTCTAGATAGTCAGGTCTCTGACTGTGATTGAAGCCAGATAACATCATCTTTGGTACACTCGATATTTCCTAAGCCAGTGGCGATGCAAGCATGAGACGGCACATATTCCAGCTTATTATCACTGATGTAGAAGTGGCAGAAAAACTGTTCTTCAGAGGGTCTTTATGTTCCAGCCAGTCTGTCTGTACACATAAGCCAGGCAGGCTATACAGTGGAGAATAATTCTTTTGGTGGTTATAAGATTTGAATAAGCTTGTTGAGTGCAAAAAAATGTCCAAAAAGAATATCTTTTAACAGCTGGATGTGTTTGTACATTGCAATGTGTCATTACAGCAGACAAGAGTTCAAAAAAGAAGGTTGAGAGATTGAAGACCTTTAAAAGCCATCCAGACATCATGGGCTTTTGTGTATCAGGCAAAGATTTTGTTGCCTGAATCAGACACCACCTCACGCTGTCTGCTTGGCAGCTGCTGTGCTTTGCATCTTCTCCTCCTCCCTGCTTCACCCAGACTTGATGCAAAGTAGGCCGAGGCCTTGGGAAGTCCCTCAAGGTGCTTATCTCAGCAGTATGGATAGACACAAGCCTCCACTTTCCCCAAATGACTCAAGTTTTAATAGCGTTTGGTTTCTGTGTAACTGCTGTGCATGTGAAAAGTTACACAGGTTTTGTTTTTTTGGCAGAGACTCTACCTACCACTGAGCTAAATTATGAATCACTTGCTGATGTTTGGAAATATATTATTGAAAAGCTGCACACCTCTACAGTACTTTTTGGAATTGTGTGTGTGTGTAATGTTCAACTGCTGGTATATTCAATTTGTAAATGATCTTTGTTTACACTCCCAGTGTTTGTATTAACATTCAATTTTGCATTAATGAATATGAATGTGGTCGTCCAAGTGTTTAACTGGCATAGTCTTTTCATTAGCTGTTATGCTGCTGTACAGAGCAATGAGAAAAATGTGTCCTCAGCTCATATCTGCGCTCTGGAAGAGGAACATTTTACACAGATTGTGCACTTCATCAGTGAATTTGGATGACTTCTTTTTTAATGTGCAAGATTACACTATTCAAAAACCATGACCCCTACTAAATGGAAAACTATTCCTACATTTTGGAGTGGTCTGCTGTTTCAGACAGGAGCTAATGTGTGCAAGGTTATTAGTTTAAAGGCTCTATTATCACTCCTCCTATGTAACTGTAACTACTCATATGCAACTAACTGTCTGGTGCATTTAAGTGGCACCATTAACTGCAAATGCAGATATTAGTGCGACCATCATATTATTTTCACTATAACAATTAACAATACACAGTATATATGATAAAACCATTACCTATGGATATTACTATTATTACTTTCACTGTAACAATAAACAATTAGCAGTACATACAGCTGTTCCTGGTCTTTCTCTCTTCTCTCTCTTTTTCATCCGCCCAACCCACCACCCCCTCTTTTTCTTCTCAAACCTGACCAGTTAAGGCCGCCCACCCTGAGTCCAGTTCTGTTGGAGGTTTCTTCCTGTTAAACTGTCACCAAACTGTTGGGTTTGGTGACAGTTTAACAGCTTTAATGTAAAGCACATTTAGATAATGTATGTTATGATTTGGTGTTATACAGATAACATGTAACTGAATTGAAATTAATCATAAAGTATATTGCAAAAGGCTTGAAGAAGTTGGAGTGGCTGGATCAGCCCTCCACAAAGGCCACACAGGTTTCACTGCAGTCTCACACAATTTTGTTTGCAATTGAATTGTGACCAGAATCTCTTTTATCTTACTCTTCCTTGAAGACGCTTTACCACAGCGTTTGGCAACATGGTGCATTAAGGATTAAGGCTGAGGATGCTGCAAGATTTACATCCTTTGTTTTTTTTTTTTTTTTACTGTTCATCTTTAATAATGTTTCTCATAAAAACTAAAAAGTTAACCCATAGTTATTGTGAGTAAAACTGACTTGACTAAAAGAACTACAACTAGAAAGCTAAAAGCTGGTTGGTTTATTGGTTTTCTTGAAAGGCTGAAGTTAACTGCCCCACACTGTGATGCCTTATTGGCATGTTGGTCACATGTGACAATGATGCCAAATAAGCTCAAGAGAAAATACCTTAACATTTAACCAATGAAGAGAGGTAATGTAATAAAAAAGAACAAAACATATCAGTTATAAACTGAATGAAAAATTCATTAATAAATAAATTATGCTCATGTCAATCATGTAAGCAATCAAAGTCACTAATTAGCTTCATTTTACCTTTAAGGGCTTTTATTTTTTATGTATTTATTATTTATCCTTGTGTTGTTTATTTCTATTTGTGTGGCTGTCTGGTTTTGTTCTTGAAAATGTATTCTTATTTTCAGCCAGATTCGTTTCCTCTTCCGATGCCGTCTCTAAGTACAAACAAAAGTGTGAGTGCCTACAAAACTGTGACAAGCAGAACAATCTTTCCCCTGAAACAGCACGAGCTGGGTACACTGTGTGCATACTGTGACAACATGCAGCTATTGTAGGTGATATGAAAAGGATTCTCAAAATCACAAATGTTTTGCGTGGGTTGAATATGAGGACCTGCCTATCACGGCACTAGAGCTCATTTCAATTAACCTGTTTGGGGGGTTCAGGGGGCTCATCAACACTTCACACAAGGACACCAGCAGTTACAGTAAATCGACAGCAGACTGGGAAAAGATGCTCAACCATCCTCTTGCTGCACTCGCTAACATCTAGACAACAAGCACCCAGTCTTCCAAAGCAAAGAATGCTTTCCCCTAGAACTCAACTATTTTTAGCTGCTTTCCCCCACAGTGAAGGCAAAATGCTAATCTTCAGCCAGCATCTCTTTGAAGTATAAGAGGATACTTGAGGTGGATTATTTATGGCCACATAGCTGTAGTCTTAAATCCTGTTAAGTCCGCCAAGAAACCCTCACTGTAATGTTGGAGGGATGCTAAATAAATAAAAGTGTGTTGGGGTAAACACATGACAGTTTACAGAGGATGATAATCAGGTATGAGCACTTTTGAAAGCTCCAGTGTTATTATATTGCCGCGTACATCTCCCCTCCTCTCTGTCCTCCTCTCTGTGTCTCTGCTAATGACAAGAGAGGAACGACTAGGTGTCGTCATCTGATGTCCACAACTTGTTAATGATATGCTTGGCCTTTGCTGCAGTGACACAGCATTCAGTACAGCCGATTGATATGGTAATGTTTTATATGTTTATGCTCACATACATATTTTCATTTCAAAAGGAGGAACAACAAATGCATGAGAGGAGCACAACATTTGGAAAATGGGTCACTGCTGCTAAATGTTGATAGTGCTACTTTGCCCCCCAGTGGCACACAGACTCAGTGCAGACAAGGAGCCTTCATTATAACCTTCAGGCTGTTGACTTTCTTCTGCAGAGTCGCAGGGATATAGATAGGCTGCATATATGCTGTGTTAAAATATGTGGGTTTAATACTCTGCAAGCATTTCTATGACATGCTGCAGATGTGTCCTGCATCTGTTTCCGAATACAGTTGTATAATTGTAGTTTTTTTTTTCTTTTTCCCTTCACATCTTGGATGTTTTTGCTCTAGTGACTCATTCCCAGGCTGCTGTAATGGATGACTCATATGTTAAATTCACTTGACATCACCTCTCAGAAGCTGCAGTTAAATCTATACTATTTTTATTTCATTGAACACTTAAAATGTATATTGATATTGCATCCTTGGAGATTACCAGGTTTCGATTAAAGCCAAACCAAAAATATTTCTTTTTGTATGACCATCTACCTGACAGATTTGAAATCAGGCTGGGATATACACAGTAAATGCAAATTGTATCCTGCAGTGCGGAACGTGGCAAATTATCCACACACTGCCCAAAATTCAACAGGCTTTTTCAGTGACAATAGGAATTGATTAGTTATTTCAGTGTGTAAATGAAATGGTTTGATATTTTCCTCGTCGATATGAAATCCTACTGGAAACACAACTTCCCTGTCTATCACTTCCTCTGCTAATTATAGCCTAAAGCCTGCAGAAGCACAACACACTAAAGGATTTGGATGTTTGAACAAATACTTGAGCCTGGCTGACAGGAACACACACGCATAGACACACACACACACACACACATCCACATACACACTCACACACATTTCTATTTTATTTAATGTCTTTCCTACCATCTATATTTTTGCACCACTCTCCAAATAATGTCTTAATTATGAGGTGCATGAAAAGAACTGACCTCAGAGATCTGCAGAGCACTGTTCACTTGATGAATATATGATTGAAGGAGTCGCTGGAAGGATCTGGCTGTGTTCAAACACGCAGTAATGTATTATGGACATTAGCAGCCGTGCTCATTGATAGGTATTGTGACGAGTAACTTTGCCTGGGTGCTGGTATAAAAGCTCAGCTGATCCAGCTGTATCTGGTCCCCTATTGTACTGACTGTCACACTGATCCTCTTTGTGATCTCCAATGGCGATGGTGATAGAGAAGAGGAAGGAGAGTAGTCTTGCAACCCAGCACATGCTGACACACACACACACACACACACACACACACACAAAAAGAGATGCATACTCTGTATGTCTAATTACTTTCCCATTTTCTCACACTGTCTCTCTAATTTGTGCATCTATCTGTGCACACAGAGTAGAGCAACACAGACAATACACAAACATTTTGAAGCTGAGACTCATAGTTGCATCAGTGCCGCGCACAGCCCCGGGGCTGTAACACAGTGGCAGCAGTGTTGTATAGGCAGACGTACCAGGGCCATGTGGGGATTGGCCTTGACTTCTTTCACACATTCAGGCCTCATACACACATATTTGTGTTTGGTCATTGATATAGACACAATAGAAAGTGCTATGGCTGCTGAGATGGCAGCTCTTACCATTTGTCATCAGTGTTCTCAATTCAAGATTCAAGACCTTAATTTGACACATGCAAGATGCAACATAGTACAGGTGCAGAGAAATGTTTTTCCCTGATAATCACCCACTGTGATAACTTTATGGAAACAAACTAAATAGAAATATATAAACATGCAAACAACTATACAGCCATAACAAAACTATGCAACCAGAGCAAAATGTGCAACCAGAAATGTGCAACTAAAATGGAGTGATTTACCTCTTGCACAGTGAACACACAGATCTGTATATTGTTGGAGGATTTTCAGGCTTATTGCAACAACCTTGCAACCAACACATATATATACCATCAACATACAATATGTCAGTGTCACTGTGATCCCAGCTCTACTATAACATCAAATATGTGTATACTGTCCACATGGGTTATGGTTGAATGTGGAAAATCAGGATAAGGATTCAAGTCATTGTGTGCGTACTGAGTATTCTGTATCACCTGATATTTGAGTATCAACTATCAGGCATCCATCCCTCTAAACGTATATATTTTTAGCTACAGAATTGTTAAACAGAAGGCTGCACAGTAATCACATACACCATATCAGTGCCCTGTTGAACTGCCAATAAGCTTCTAGTCCTCTTGATATTTTCTAGTTTTCTCTACAAACCACTGTAACAGGGTTTATCTATTTAATTATTTTGATGATATCTGTGCAAAATAATAATTTGTTCACATCAACTGTTGGAATAAAAAGTTGGTGCCAGTGTACAGTCATCAACGACATTCAAAAGGGCATCAGAGTTCTGAGGGACAACAACAAAAATGACTGTGATTACTTCACAGTCAATGTCAATCTGAGGGAATGAAAAGAGCAATTAATGGCACCCTTACCCAAAAACAGAACTGCTGGAACAACTAGAGTATGACCAGTACTGGATGTTTAAGCCTGACAATATATCAGCTAAACTTATTGATTTACATGAACACATAACAGATTAAAACATTTTTTGTAACGATTCCTAAATTTCCTAAAACCACATCAGTGCTCCATGGTGCAGAAACTATGTAATGGAGACAGTTTCTAAATATTTCAAACATTTCAATACTGCACCCCCAATCCCAACATCTCTGCATTTAGCTAATATTGGCTGATCTATCAGTCTAACGACTGTCTGGGTGACTGGCCACAACAAGTGATTTCAGTTTCCACTGCTAAGCTTATTTAATCTGGAGGCATCAATTGTGTTTACTTATTTGAGGGGGAAAAAATTTTAAAATATGTTAAGGAGGGCGGCCCGGTAGTCGAGTGATTAGGGCACGTACCATGTGTGAGCGCAAGACGCTCTTAGCAGGCAGTCACCGGTTCGACTCCCGACCGGTCCAACTCTTTCCTGCATGTCATTCCCCTCTCTCTACCCCCTTTCCTGTCAGTCTCCACTGAACTATAATAAAGGCACAAAAAACCCCCAAAAATTAATAAAAAAGATATATATGTATATATGTTAAGGAAAAACAACAGCTACTTAGTGGCAAATCATTTGTGAGCATCTCAAAAGTACAAACGCAGGACCAATAACGACAGCGAGAAATGAATGGAATGAGTGTCCATCAGTCTAATCTGCAGTAACATTCTTTCTATACATTAACTGAAACAAGATGGGCTAGCTTGGAGGTGAGATGATATCAAGTGGTTAGACGGATTGTTAATAGTTCTCTCCTCCTTCTCCTTCCGGCTTGGAAACACTGCTTTATTTCTCGTAGTCCGTCTTGTGAGACTTGTACATGGCCCCGTGTGCAGTTTTCACAGACTGTCATGCATATAAAATGGATGGCATTCTCATTAAGTGGTTTCCAATTGTCATTCTTAAATGTCTTTTGTAGCAGGCTTAATCCTGCATCTCATCACAGATGGTTCCACCTATTTTAAAACTCAAAACACATTTGTTCAATTTGCATTTTTGCACAGACCAAGCTGTGAGTCCTCTACATACTTGCAAGTTTTCATGAGTGTTACATCTAATTTACGCTGTAAAAAATCTGTCTTTACATGCAAAAACATGCATAAACGTAAAAGAAAAAAAAAAGCTACAACATGACCAAACACCTCATTAGAAGAAGGAGGAAGAAATCTGGGTCATCCTGATCATAATATCTCACAGCTGGCAAGTCGTACTCCCATTCAAGTATTGACAGTCTGGGAGGTTTGCATAGAGAAAAGCCATTACCATGCAATTACCAAAACAAGTGCAGTCTATTGGAATGGATTAGGGAGTTTATTCGACAAAATAAATACTTCTTGGCATTTATCATTTCATCTGGGGGCCCAAATTGTGAGCAGCGACGAGGATAATCTTGTTTTGCTGAATCACAGCAGCACTACAAACAAGCAGGGATAAGTAATCCCTGCTGGAGAATCTTTTTTTTTCCCCCAGAGAAGACAGATAGTGGCTGGCACCTGGGGCAAGGGCTTGATTTCTGAACAGTAAACATTGATGTTTTCCTCGCTGGAAGAGCTGCAGTCTATCTGGACAGTATTTCATATTGATAATAGCATTTCAGGCCGCTTGAGTAAATGGAGTTGGATACTGCAGGTGACGGCGTGAGGTGACCTTATCAAACTGTGATAAACTGGAAATGGGAAACTGGAATCAAAATACCATCACGGAGAGAGAGGCAGGATTCATCTGCTGTTCTTTTCAGGAGCCCAACGAGAAAAAAAAAAATTAGTTGGCTTGTTCAAAAGAAGATTGTATGACATGGTCTTTGCCAACGTGATGGTGCAGGCTGCGTGATTCAGTCTGTGGCGAGTAGCGTTCACTCTACATAAGCTGGCCGAACGTCTCAGATGATTCTCGCTGAGGTTGATCTGAAGCTGCGATCACTCAGGCTCGGCTAATCGAGCGGCAAGTCACGGCCTCTGAGCAGTCGAGTTGTTTTAGAGTGTGTGGGTGGGGGGGGCTCATTAGCATTCAGAAAGTAACAAACAGCAATTTGGACCTAATTAGGTCTTAATGGCACCTGATCGCTCTCATACACAAACATGCAAAAGCACACGCGCAGGCACACAGACACTCACACACACTGGCACAAAATGGCATGTCTCTTTCGGCTGAGACCCAAAGCATGAATATAAACTCATTCTGTCCATGTCTCTGGGCAACAACTAAGGTCAGGACAAACTGAGAGTCTTTGCAGGAGTGAATTGTAAATTAGCAAGATGAATATCAACAGAGACAGACTAACTTAGAATATGGTGAAGCACACACACACACACACACACACACAGTTTATGAATCCTTTTAAAATGCCTATGAGAGACTTTATCTTACAGTAGCCTTGAGGGACAAAGGTTGTCCTTCAGTGATGACAACAGAAAAATGTCTTACCTAAAAAGAAAGAAAGAGGAAGTACAATTAGTTGGGAGCAACAGCAAACAGACAGCATGTTGAGCTGAGCATCCAGTTCACTCTGCAGCTGCTTTCTAAAACTTTAAGGACATTACTGTCACAATGCAGCTGCAGCTATTTCAAGTGTAGCGATGTAAATCCCTGCCTGAGACAGTGTAATGCTGATTGATGAAGCATCACGCCACGCTCTGTCACTGGCTCACGTATCAATTCAACACCGTGTTTACTTTCTGTTTTTCGAGGCAGCCACTCAGCTCAATTTGCTGTGTATATCTGTCTGATATGTTTTGTTCATTTTATCTCAAGGACAGAAGAGAAAAGGTCATTGCAGCTCACACATGATGAGCCCACAGCTTGTAGGTTTTTAACCGTGGCCCCTGTCTGACCAGTTACAACATGCTGTCCCAGCAGATGTCAGTGTTACTCAAGCTATTTAAAACATCTAACTGACTGTGTGCACAGCTGGGCAAAGAAAGCAACCTTTTTGGCTCAGTATCCAAAAAGCCCAACCATAGCAGGAATACCTTCAAATTGCAGACAAATTTGCTAAAGAAAAAAAAAATGTGAAAAATGCTAAGCATCTCCACAAGTGCTTGATGAGCAAACATAATAGAGACACAAGAGAAAGATGAGAAGGAGGAAGAACAAGAAGCACAACTGCAGCATTAGAGGCAATCGCCTGTAGCATGCTCAAGATTCCTATCCTGTTCAAAGCAGGGTAAGCCAATTATACAAGGTTTGATTTAATAAGTCTAAGCTGTTATTTCACTCAGTGTGTTTGTTTTCTTGTGTGTGTGTGTGTGTGTGTGTGTGTATGTGTTTTCAAGAATGGAATAGTGATTAAATTCTATCCATAATCCACACTGTCATACATTATGAAGGGATTGTAATTGGATGAGAGGTACAAGCAAAGTGTCAGGGAAGCATGAAAATCAAAACCACAATGCCTGCCTGCTACAATAGGTATCGACATGTTTGGGCAAAGGAAAGTAGAATACAATGCTTTTGAAAAGAAGAAAGGCTTCATAGATTGATGGGACGGAGGTTGACATCGACAAAAAGGAGTGAGGAGCAGCAAAAACATTTTGACAAAGGAAAAAAAAACACAATCTTGCCATTCTTTGAATTAAAACTTTTTAAATTTAAAGTTTAAATGTAGTTTCACTGTCCTGATCAGCACATAAAATTATCTGTGAACAAGAGGTTAAATCTTGGTTATGTCTTGAAGCAGAAGAAAACATGCAGCAGATAGGACACTGACAGTGAATGGAGCCACACAAACACTTTGACCACTGAGAGAACTACAACTGGAATGAGAAGAAGGTTACATATGTTTGAGCTAAAGGAGAGTGTTTCATTTATATGTATGGGAGACTGGACAGACGGTTACAAAGAAAGGACGTCTGCAACAACATCAAACAGTCCTGACCTTTTAAATAAATTAATCAAATTTTACTTAGTTTGAATCACTGTTTTGCTGATTTCTAAATGACATGGTTAGCATGTGTCAAGTGTGTTTAGGCAACACATGATGTTTCGTCATGGCTGATAGGGTAGGGGCAGTTGCAACAAGTTATTGTAACTGTCCCCAAGCTAAGCAGCCGAATCAAAACAGACAATATGCTAACTGAATCCCATAGCACAACAGATGCAACAATAATTGCTGATTTTAATGAATAAGAGAATAAAATCAAGTTATTTTGGGAATTAGGTTGTTAACCTCTCTCTTAGCCTTTCATCATTATTTCATCATTGCTAATAACCATGATCAGCAATAAAATAAATAAATTGTGCCTATTTTGATCAATCATAAATATCATTTCATAAATATTATTAAATAAATAAATAATAGTATCAGCAAGATGTAAATTTATAATATAAAAGTTTGCTCAGTCTCTTCCGAACAGTCTATGAATAACTGAGAGAAATGCAAAAAGTGTTGCAACCGTCCCCAGTCTCCCCTAATCATGTCCGTACTGAGGCCCACAAAGGCAGATGACGGTTGCTTCTCACTCCACTCGCCCGCAGCAGCAGCAGCAAACCAGGCGACTGTTTCCCTTCTGAACAATGACATTTGTCTTTGATGTATTTAGCACAAGGATCTGCAAACTGTGGCAACTGCCCTGAAGAGACTCCAGGGAGCCTCTAAATGACTTCCAACAACTGTGTGGTCTGGAAAGAAATGGATGGATGTGTGTTCCAACAGCACAGACAATGATACTGATGTGAAGGGTCACATTTTATGGAGCAGAGCTGTGGGTATTCAGCAGATGTTGGGTTTTTCTACAATATGACTTTGTGTGACAATCATAACGTTGGAGAACAAAGCCACTGGCTGTGCTTGGTGACAGCAGTGAGGCCAGAAGTCATGTCAAAGGAAATGCAGTGACATGGACATGACCTGTTCCCCACAGACAACATTAATCACACCAAGATATTGGTTTTATATTAATTATCATCTCAGCTCAAACAAAAAATAGATGTATGGAAGTGGAAGTACTGAAAATGTAATAACAGCATTACCCTAAAACTGAATACCATGTGTTTGTATGAGGCTATATTGAAACAATGTTATACTACATACAACTGTGTTGAATTTAAGGGCTGAATATCAGCACTAATCAACTGATTTGATTTCAAATCGCAAAGTCTGTTCAATACAATACTTGATGATTCAGTGAGTCTCAGAATTTATCCTGGGAATTCAAATTTCTCATAAATTCAACAAGTAAACATAATGTTTCCATTAATTAAAATATTGTAAAGTTAAAAAGGATCTCTAAATTCACAATAAGATAGCCAGAGCCATCCTGAGTCTCAACAGTCTCATAAACTTAAAATAACTCTTTTGTGCATGTTATAATGAATTGATTTCCACATTTTTACATAACATCCAGCCCACAGCACACAGGTAACATTAAGCCTTGATTTACATGTTTCCTCAGAAATCAACATCGGATCATTCAAACTATAATCAATATTGACTGATAGGACTTTTTTTCACATAGCCACTGCATGGTAATGCTAATGCATGTGATTGAATAAGATAATTCTGTTCATCTCAAAAAGTGTAGTTTCTTCCCAGTGAAGCGCAACATTTTCCAGCAACCTTTGAGATCTGCTTGCTCCCATTTGATAGGTTGTGTAATTCAAAATAGTATGCAAACAACAGCCATTACATAACCTCATGGAGCACATATGACTTTAGTAAATGTAGGTTTAAACCACTGTCCACAGTGTTCTCTGCTACAGTGTATGTGCACACACATTCACACAGGCAGATGCTGCCATTGTTTCGATAGCTGGCTGTTCATTTTGATAGCAGCCAGAGCATATCATGCTCCAGGGCAGGTTAGCTGCACAACTTATGTTATCATGTAGAGTGGATTGTAGTTCATCAACACAGTGAGTCTGAATCATCTTCCTAACCAGCTAATTTCTCTTTGTTATGCAGAACCTTGGAGCAAAAAATAAACAGCATAGGCAATATAACATTTATCCATGTAAGCATCTTGCTGTGAACAATGTCAGTACTCATAAACATTATTTACTTCTAAGTAGTTCCCTCATTGTGCCTGTGCCATGTCCTTCAACCGTGCCCCTACCCCCTCTACTTGATACCTGGCCTCTGCCTACAGGAGCCCTCAGTTGGCTCATACATGTAAGGTGAGGGAGGAACTGCTCTTCACAGTGCCAGTCAATATCACTGGAGTTAGAGATGAAGATCTATGTAAAGCCTGCAAGGATACCATCTATAAAAATCCCAAAAGGGATACCAGACGATCATTTTTGCATAATCTACAAATGCAAGTCTGCAGCTGTTGTTTGTACATGCTACATCCATCGGCACAGACATGTTTATGTATCATTGAAAATTAGAAGCTCAGTATCACTAACCATGGTAAAGTGTTAGCATGAGGCAATGGGGCAAATGATTTATCTGGGACATGTTGATAATTTTGCTATTCATTTTCTAATCAAACAACACTTAAGTTTCCCAGTGGACCAATTGCAAAAATGGCATTTTAAAGCATTGCTGAAGCATTTGACAGTAACATTATTCAACAAGGGTAAGTTCCTCTAGGGTTTCTTCACAATGAGAGTCAAACATTTGATCTAATTAGGAAGTAAAAATACGGTTCTGTCATTTAGAAAATAAATTCTTAAAACTGCAATAATGAAAAAGTAATGTTTTTTTGTAACTAAAATGCACAACACCTGCAGTAGCTGAGGGAGGGCGGCGTGAATGAGGGTTGTGTGTCTTTAGACATCTGCTAAAGTATGCAGGACAGATATAAGTGAGTAAGTGAATGCAACTCTGTATCCTAGATATTACCTTCATACACTATTAAACTGCTTTCCTAGTAATGTTGGTGGCAACATATACACTGGTACAGCTGTGACACCAGAGACTGGGGTTCACATCCAGAGTCCTGTATTTGGTTTAAGATGTGCAGGCAGTAAGAATCAGGAGTGATATCCACGGCAACAAGCACTGACTCCCAACAGGAACTGAGCAAGGAGTCTGTACCAGAGCTGATAGCTAGTCAGCAGCGGATCAGTCTACTTGCTTGTAACAGCATAAGCAGCAAGTACGTACAGCTACAGTAAGCACAGAGGGGAAAACATGTATCAGTCTCTCTCCAACACAGTAATCAAGTTATCAAAGGAGCTTTTTGGTACATAGCCACTGGTAGCACTGACAGCTGTTTACTCACCAGTCTAGAAGAAACATTGTAAGTTCAGCATCAAACCTCTTTACTGACTAAGAGCCGTCTCCAGCAGTGGAAAGCAAAGCCAATGTTAACTCTTGTCTCTATCCTATCTTTTCTTCTACTGAAGTTAGTATGCTAACCAGCTAGCCCTTGGCTGTCTCATCACTTTCAGACAGCGACTCTTTGTAGCATCCAATCTGTCCCAAAGACATGGCGCTGTCCAGAGGGCACATTACAACCTTTTGTCTTGTAAGTACAAAAATGGCTGAAGCTCTTGTTAAGCAACAATCACCACCATCTGCTCCTGGAAGGCAATTTCATGCGGTGGCAGAGAAAACTTACAAACAGCTTGTTTAAACAACCGTTTTCACATGCTGAGTAGAAAATTGATTTTGATGTGTAAAATTGGTGAAATGTTCCTTTAAAATCTTAATCAAGCATAACTACACACTGTTGATTAGAAGTAATGACAACCAAGAAAAAAATGTATGTGAATCACAGGGAGCTGTCAAACAACTGTCCTTTACATCTGCAGAAAACATCAGAGGAAGAAAGATGACATGTAAGTAATTGTTTTCAGGGAGTGCATGTTTCCCTGTGTCATCAAACCAATTGAGAACAGATTGCAGGTCCTGGGAACACACCTGAGACCAACAGGCAATGACCAGAAGATTCTGCATTGACATGCGCTGGCAGTCAGTCTGCAGCCTGACCTTCAGGGCAAGCAGAGGAATGAACATACTTTGGCAGATGCTTGTGGTACCATCCATCTTTCGACAGGGAATCATATTATAACGGGTGTAAGCATTTTGCCTCAGTGGGTAAATTGCCAATTTATGGGTATGTAATTAATTTTTGGGTTGAGAAGAAGGTAATTACCATCCAGGCATGAAAGTGATACTGTATGTAGGAGGTGTTCATTAAAAGAGCGTGTGTCAAAGGGACAGAGTGCCACTGGGTTTGGGTGCAGGAGGAGGAGTGGTAAGAGCTAAACTTCAGAACATGTGCTTCCTGAGCTGAAGATTCACACTGAACTACAACTTCTTAGATAATATACTGGTTGTGGATTTTATAGTGTTATGCATTTTATATTTCAGTACATGCTTTGTCAGTTAAGAGTATAAAATTTGACTTTGTTGGTGATAACCCAAGAATGTCTGTTGAGTGTAACTACCACTGTGACAGACTTTTCCACCTCTAATACTATCCTTTCTACAACATTTTAGGAATAAGATTCATTAAAGACCCCCTCCAATGAAAATCAGGTGTTTAACCTTGTTAACATGACAATGTTTTTTTTATATAATACAAGACATATCATGAGCAAAATAAGCAGTCAATGCCTAGACTGAGTATGCCCCCCTTGGAACTGCAGTGGACCAATGACAGTCTCATAAATAAAAAAGATTTAGACAGCCAGAGATCCATACATCATCAGAATCAGAATCAGAATCAGTTTTATTGCCAAGTATGTTTTCACATACAAGGAATTTTTTCTGGTGATTGGTGCAATTGATCAGCAACAGTGGGGCTCTCTAGCCTTGTTGATGAGGCTAATAGCAGATGGGAAGAAGCTATTTTTGTGGCGAGAGGTTTTGGTCCTGAAGGACCGCAGCCTCCTGCCAGAGGGGAGTGTCTCAAAGAGTTTGTGTCCAGGGTAGGAGGAGTCAGCTACAATCTTCCCTGCACGCCTCAGAGTCCTTGAGGAACATATAACCAAAGGAACCAATCCTGTCAACTTGCAGGGATGGGGCACAGGCAAAATAAACCCAAAACTTACAGAGCAAGAGTTTGCATTAGCACAACCATTAACCACTGCCAGTTACAAGCTAACAAACAGCACAAACAAATAAAAGATGCTAACTATGCTAACTGTTCTGATACGTCTGCATCTGAGTCTGACTGAGGCTTAAACATGTGACTGAGTCTCTCTGATGTTCCCTCTGCTAACTATCCATATACGCTCTGCTCTTTAACCAGTTGCCAAAATCTGGTCAGTAGAGAGTTGAGAGTTTGCATTAGCAAAGCCACTAATACTGTGTCAGTCACTGTGTGTTACAAGCTAAAAACAATATAAACAATTAGTTATGCTAACTGTTCTGTTAGCCAGTTTTGGTGTACAATAAACAATGATTCTGGGTCTGACTGTAGCTCAAACATGTGGCTCCTCTAACCATCTCAATACTCTCTGCTCTTTCACCAGCACAAGCAGCGTTGGTGGGTGGTCCAGATTTCTCAATGAGGAAGTATAAGCATATATGTGATACAATCATGTCAAACAAAAAATTTATTATAGCAGTAGCATTTCAAAACATGTTTAGAAGTTTAGTTGATTTTTTGGGCAGTTGGTATCAAAGAGAACCACATACTAGCATCACAATTACCTGACAATGTGGTAGCAGGGAAGTGCCGAAAACTGCATTTCCTTTAAATGGCCCCTTGAGACTGGATCCAAAGGTGAGTCCCATGTTAAAATGAGCAACCTTACAGCACAAATAAACATGTTTATAGCCTGGTACAAAAAATGGTTTTGGCTTTTATGGCTTATTTCCTTCTTCATGACAACTGTATTGGGGGTGAAATTTTATGTAACTCACCTGTTTACATTTTATAAAGGCATAAAGTTATGTGTAATTTAGGGCGTTTTAGCTTTGAGTGAAAGGTGGGTGCTGTCACAGGCCACTAATCACTAAAATCACCTCAGCTAATTTGAATCAACTAGTCTTGGTACCTTTTGAAGGATTTTTCATGCAAAAATTGGACAGCTCGTTAACTATTAAGCGTTAACTAGTCAGCAAATAAAATTAGCCTTTGAGCAAAATTCCCAGATCCTCAGCAGTGCTAACAATGCTAATAGCAGCATATACTTGCCACGTTTATTAAACCGGCATCACCGAGGTCTCAACTCCACACATGTCCCACCTCTTTGCCTATTTTTGGAATCTGCCAGGAGTTAGGGGGAGTCAGGCTCAGTAGGGGTGGAGCAGCCCACTCTGAGCTTCAAAACCGCTCTTCAGAGACCTATAGGCGACATCATGGAGGCTACATCCATTTTTATATACGGTCAATGCCTGTGGCATATTGCTGTGAGCCTCCTAGAGTCTGGTGTTGGAGAGATAATGTACAGTGGGTTTAATTGAGCTTTTTACTGAAATGAAGCTGCCTGTCACTGTTGAATATGCAGGTCATATACAACCAAAACAATCAGCTAAGACAGGCTGAGTAGCAGAGCTGCAATAATTCTCTTTGAGTATATGTCACCTCATACACCAAATTTCTGAGACAAACATATGGCTCTTAGCCATCTGCTAAGTGGCTAAGAGCTAAGCAACTACAGTTAGGCCCAGAAATATTTGGACAGTACACAAGTTTTGTTATTTTAGCTGTTTACGAAAACATATTCAGGATACAATTATATAATCAATATGGGCTTAAAGTGCAGACTCTCAGCTGTAATTTGAGAGTATTCACATCCAAATTGGAGCAAGGGTTTTGGAATTACAGCTCTTTAATACGTAGCCGCCTCTTTTTCAAGGGACCAAAAGTAATTGGACAATTGACTCAGAAGGCTGCAAAAAAAAAATAACAAGGCTGCACGGGCTCTTCCCTTGTTAACCTGTCATCAATTAAGCAGTTAAAAGGTCTGGAGTTGATTCCAGGTGTGGCGTTTGCATTTGGAAGCTGTTGCTGTGAACACACAACATGCGGTCAAAGGAGCTCTCAATGGAGGTGAAACAGACCATCCTGAGGCTGAAATAAGAAGAAATCCATCAGAGAGATAGCAGAAATGTTAGGAGTGTCCAAATCAACAGTTTGGTACATTCTGAGAAAAAAAGAGTGCACTGGTGAGCTTGGGAACTCAAAAAGGCCTGGACGTCCACAGAAGACAACAGTGGTGGATGATCACAGAATCCTTTCCATGGTGAAGAAAAAACCCTTCACAACATCCACTCAAGTGAAGAACACTCTCCAGGAAGTAGGTGTATCAGTATCTAAGGCTACCATAAAGAGAAGACTTCATGAGAGTAAATACAAAGGATTCACCACAAGGTGCAAACCATTAATCAGCCTCAAAAATAGAAAGGCCAGAATTGACTTTGCCAAAAAACACCTGAAGAAGCCAGCCCAGCTCTGGAACAGCATTCTTTGGACAGATGAGACTAAGATCAACCTGTACCAGAATGATGGGAAGAAGAAAGTTTGGAGAAGAATTGGAACAGCTCATGATCCAAAGCACACCACATCTTCTGTAAAACATGGTGGAGGCAGTGTGATGGCATGGGCATGCATGGCTTCCAATGGCACTGGGTCACTTGCGTTTATTGATGATGTGACAAAAGACAGAAGCAACCGGATTAATTCTGAAGTGTATAGGGACATACTTTCTGCTCAGATTCAGCCAAATGCAGCAAAGTTGATTGGACGGCGCTTCACAGTACAGATGGACAAAGATCCAAAACATACTGCAAAAGCAACCCAGGAGTTTTTTAAAGCAAAGAAGTGGAATATTCCGCAATGGCCGAGTCAATCACCAGATCTCAAGCCAATTGAGCATGCATTTCACTTGCTCAAGACAATTTAAGGCAGAAAGACCCACAAACAAGCAACAACTGAAGACAGCTGCAGTAAAGGCCTGGCAAAGCATCACAAAGGAGGAAACCCAGCGTTTGGTGATGTCCATGGGTTCCAGACTTCAGGCAGTGATTGCCTGCAAAGGATTCTCAACAAAATATTGAAAAGTAACATTTTACTTAGGGTTATGTTTATTTGTCCAATTACTTTTGAGCCCCTGAAATGAGGAGCGTTTGTATAAAAATAGCTACAATTCCTACATGTTTAATCATATATTTTTGTTCAACCCCTTGAATTAAACCTTAAAGTCTTCACTTCAATTCCGTTGTAGTTGTTTCATTTCAAATCCAATGTGGTGGCATGCAGAGCCCAAATCATGAAGATTGTGTCACTGTCTTCTTATCGCACTTAACCTTGATTGTTCCCCTTTCTGTAAGTCGCTTTGGATAAAAGCATCTGCTAAATGACTAAATGGCTAAATGACTGTCCAAATATTTCTGGGCCTAACTGTATATCCTGAAGCCACCCTGTCTGCTGCTTTATGCTGGCAACCATCCGGTCAGTTTGTCAGAGCTTTCAGGTGGAAAAGATTTCCTACAAGTGTAGATGAGAGTGTCTCAGACACTACAAACTAACATAGAAACAAAGAGGCAAAACACATCTGTAAATTTCATCTCTGTGACTGTGGCAGTACAATACAGTCTTTTCATTTATTGTTGACATAAATCAATGCAGTCTCGAAGGTACAGCTCTAAATTACCTTCATTCATTGTTTTCCCATCCTACAAAATGTACTTCTATCTCTAGTTTGAGTGAAATAATAGGTTGGTGTTAACCAAATTGTGCTGACTAGTGAACTTAATTACACTTTCTATACATTACATCCCTCTAAATGTGTGTACTCCAGGTGAGACGAAGATCCACTTGCAAAGCACAACAACCAGGCAGAGTAACTGTGGCGATGTGTGACTGTTTTCCAAGTGACTGATACGAGGTGACCCTGCGCCCTCCATCTGATAGCCACTCAGTGACAAATCACCACTCTCTGTTGCAACAAGAAAACAGAAAGAATAACTACCTTCCACAAGTGTGACCAAAAGAAGTGTTTGATACGTGTTAGGAAACAGATAAGTGGTAGTGATAATGGGAAGATGGAAAGTAAAGGTTGCACAGGACTGTGGGCAAACAGAAGGTTAGGAAGGAGTCATCTCTTGTACATCATTTTTAGTGTCTTTTATTTATTTGTCTTTTCTTTCTTTCTCCAGCTGTGCCTTTTATCTTCTATTTATTGGTTTTAATTCAGTTACAACAAAATGTAAGTCATTTTGGATTTCACCCTTTACAGTAGAGATGGTCTGGTATGATGACGATGTGTAATGTTTGGCCTATGCTAAACACGGTGGTAACTGGACACCGAGAGATGCTCCAGGACTTGTACTTGTCTCCACCCCCCAAGTTTGATTTTTCAATCATCTTCAGTGTTCATGGGGGAGTTTTTGCTATACTGACAGATACAGCTCTATTATATTCAACTAAATGGTCTTGACTACATACAGGTGAGCTCAGTTTAAGTAATTATGTTACTTCCATAGGAGAGGAAAACTCATGCAAACATGTATTTTGTTTCATAAGTGTCTGTCAATCATATTAAATCTACTTTGACTCGTAAAACAATAAAACTTGAACATTTTCCGTACAGGTCCTAGCAACCAGTGCCACAGCTTGTTGACTGGAAATGATGTTGGTGTATGGATGCTATTCCCTACTGACTGGTTCAGGGAAGTAAATGTCTCTCTCAGAAAGAAATCACCTGACAGGAACACAATGGGTCTTGTGCAAGATACAATAAGAGGCAGATTTGTTCCTAACATTACAAGCTATTTCACTGTCACAGTCTAATTTTTTCAGAATAAAATCAAGAGAGAGAGTTTTGCTAGAGTTGTGACGCACTCCCGTCATCCAGATCGTTTGGTGTAAGGTGATCGTCTGATGTTATAGTAATAATAATATAGAACTTCAAAGAGCAAAAAGTCTGGAAAAAACAGTTTTTCTACCTGTAAATGTACACCGGGAGCATGAAGGGAAATAATCTCAAAGGAATCTAGTACGGCAAATAGCGACCCTGCCAGATGCCCATCTTTACATAATTTTATAGTGTGTAACTAAAACCTTATCTTTAGATGTGAGAAGGTGTCAGCCTTTATTCTTTCAAAAGTCTTTTCAAAGTCTCCTTGTGTATGGCAGGCATAAGTGGCACATGTGAGTGACCTAAGAGAATCTGTTGCATTCATCATGTCATGCCTCAGCTGGATAGCTGAGTTCCCTTTTTTGTTTCCCCTAGTGTGTTGTCTTGTACTTCCTGTTTTATTCTGAGACTCACCTCTTTTCTCGTTTCAGGTTCCTCACTTCCTGCCCTCATGTGTCCTCCCCTTGTGTGATTACCTGCCCTGCCCTAATGTGCTGCACCTGTGTCTCATTGTCTTCCCTCTCCCTGAGTATTTAGTCTCTGTGTTCCCTCCCTTCTGTGCCAGTTCGTCTAGTTCTGTATGACTACGTTCCAGCCTTTATTCCCCGTGTGCCTTACTCGTATCTTGTCTAGTTTTTGGTTTTTGACCCTGCCTTTGCCCACCGATTTTGATACCTTTGCTCCGCGGACTGATCTCCAGTGTACCGACTTTTGCCTGATTAAAGGACATTGTGAACTCGCTACTGTGTCAATCTGCATCTGAGTCCGAGCCATTGTTCAGCCCTGACACATCATACCAATCGTAAGCCCTCATTTGACCTGAAAGCAGAATCTCTCTGAATTTGGAGTTTAAATTAAATAAAACATAACATAGACAAACTTAATGCATTGTTAATATTCTGTTCATCATCATCATCATGGTTTGCCAATTTACTGTGAAGTTTTTGTGAATTTCATGATTTTGCTGCTGTATTTTGGCACAGCAGCTTACAGTTCAGTAGTTATCAGAAAAAGTCACTCTGCTCCCTCGGGCTCTTTATGCAGGTCTCTGTCTCCCGGATCACTGTGTGATGCACATGACAGTGTTACATCATATACTGTGGGCAAGAATATTCTCTCATCTAATGTGTCTGTGACGGGCGAGTCCCTTTGACCGCCTCTCACATTAGTCATGGACCGCTTTGCTTCGGCAAGATGTTTTTTAGAATCTGTCTTAATGTTAGACACTCTGTATTGCTTTGACAGCACAGTGCTGCTCTGATGACACATTGTTGGTCGCAGCACTATTAATATTTTCTGAGTCTTTAAAACCTATATTATTGTTAATTTCTAAGAGACAAAGCTTATATGAGGCCCAGTGTTTGACTAAAAGAATGAAGAGAACTAAATGGTAAATCAATGTGATCATTAGGCCAAGTTGAGCAGACATATATGAAATAACACACGGATCAACTTACAATAGTATGGTGTTAAAAGATTTGACATGTTGAATGAATACTGTTAATTCTATGGATAATACACTATTGTGTTTCAGCCTCAGTCTGATGAGAGAGAAATACCCATCTTGTTCTTCACACAAGAACAAAGTATGGATTGCAAATTGTTTGGCATGAGCAAAAATAAATCTCCCCACCTGTACTAACACAGCTGTCTCTGTTTAGGAATGCTCTCACCAGCAATCTGTGTACACTTGAAATGTAAATTTCCAGATATGTCGTCTTCTCTGTCGTGGTGAGGGCAGCAATCGGAAACTAGTCTATAGAGCAATTATTTCTGATTGCTGATGCACTCTTGATTTGCCTTGTAATTACAAAAGCAGAGAGCACCACTTGTCAATAGGAATATTTACTGAAAGCTGATACTCAATATCAGATAGAGATACACAATATCTGCTGCTGATTTGATCTGTTTAATTAAAGTTGGTGACAAAAGTATACAACATTTAACTAGTTGCAGTAATTCACTCCAGTGTCACCCTGTTGTAGAAAGTGTTTGCTATCCTGACAGGTCAGAATACAATCCCATCACTGATATCAGGACCAGTGCCAGACTCTGGCAGGACACTGCCCTTTTTCTCCTCCACCTGATTGCCAGGTGCAGTACAAGTTGCACGATGAGTGATAGCAGCTAAAGGTCTTTGCACCACATTTGCCTTGATTTGCTGTTTGTTTGCTTGTAATGTGCTTTATCTGATGGATTAGTTCGGCTCTCACCTATTAGCCAAGAGATATGATCTCTATGAGCTACAATATTCTAACTGATATTACTCAGACTTATTTGACATCATTTTAAAAGCAGCTGGCTGAGGCAGAGACTCTCCTCATATTATTGATCTCTGCACCTGCCAGTCAGAGCCACACCAAGATGTCATCATCATTGTCATGATGTTTGGGGCCCCCATGGAGATATGCATTACATTTCCACTGAAAACCACATTAAACAAAATATTAATCATAGAAGAGTATTTTTACAGATTTTAAAACATGTTTAAAACATTTGAACAATTTGAACACTTTCCCATTAAGGGATGTTTCCGTCTGATAAATGATTTTCATGTAGGACGGGTCTAATGGAAGTGGGTTCAAGCCTCCCTCAAGAAAATAAGAGCTGAATGAAAAATGTTCTACATGATGTTGGGCTTGATTGATTTCCAGGTCATTCTAGGAGTGAGGAGCCATCAAATACGGGAACTGGGATGTACCCAGTGTTTGACGTTTGACCAATCATGTGGTGAATGCATGACTTGTAGTGAACTTGAACTTGACACAGCCAAAATGAAACAAGTATTCACCAGGACCATTCCATACATAATGCTATCAACATTTATATTTTGACAGTTTTACTAGATTTTAACATATAACTTGATATCTGTACCATAAAACACACACTTTCCCAGTTCATACATTGTATCTGCTTTTGTTGTGCAGTGATGAATTGCTGCTCTCAAGCATTCAGCACGTGTCTGCAAGTTGATTTTGATAACGTTGGGAAAATAATTGAAGAGAGCTCACAGTCTGACTCACAGAGGAGGCATCTTATATAAATGTAAACATCCCCGATGCATCTCTGTTCCTGTGGAGCAGACTGTATCATGTATAGGAGGAATAACATGGCTGACAGAATGACATCTTGTTTGACCAAACAGGCTTATCTTTGAAATACAGGAGACGGCAGAACTGTTGTTTCTGTATCGTCAGGAGGCCGACACATCTGGGTATCAAATGGGGTTTGAAAAAATCAGTTTTTACCTCCTATGAAAACTAATAACACATTTCCTGTATGCCATTTCTCCGGGCGGAATGCCTGAATCTCCAGCAGGACTGAGCCACTGAAAAACAGAAGAAATGAGCCGTTGATTTGGAGCATCTATACCTCTGCCGACATGCTTGGAGAAGTTTGAGAGGTGATATTTGTTGGCTTTAGGGAGATCTCTGTGACTCCTCTGACAGAGGCCGACAAGTGAACAGTTCATGTAAGGATTTCAGTGCCCAAGAGATGTGGAACCTTCTGCCAATACGCTCAAATGCACTGATGAGAGGATGCAGTCAGAGACAGGCAGAAGGCAATTCTAGGTCTTCATGAGGAAATCCAGTGAATTCTTGAGTTTCGAATGAACCTTAATTGTTTGTACTGATGGCTCAATGAATGGAAGACGGAGAGAGCAAAACCAATGACCACACAACAACAGCATAGAGTCCCACCATTCTGCATCAGCCTCAGGCTGAGTTACATCTCTGTTGAGGTGTTGTATTAAATATACACTGGTTACAACTTTAACAACAGAAAATTAACTTCTCCCTAAAAGAGAAGCCAAATTCAGAAATTGTTTTCCCAAACCAAAGGTTAAGATAGAGATTTCTTTAACCTGCTCACTGGTCAAATCTCACTATTAACAAACATTAACCACACTTATACCATGTAAGCAGTAGAAATGGCCAATCCTAAGGATCTGTATATTTTGATGATCCGTATTGGCTAAATTAAACCAGCTCTGATGTTAGTCCTGTCTTTACTGTGCTCTGTTGTGTCCACCTCAGTCTGCTGGTGTTGAAACTCTGCCTTACGTTAAGTTAGATGGGCTCTACAGTGCAGCATTTTGCCTGAACACAGGAATATGACACAGGACAGCGGTTGTTCGATGTGAGACTAGCAGTTTATATTGTGTCTATTATCCATGACCATTTGTTGTTATTATTGTAACCATGACAACAAAGATTTAATTTTGAGGAAGTACTTATTTTAACCCAAATCACCATCTTTTCCTAAACCTAACCAAGCCACGATCGTTATTATAGGAACTATGGCAACGAAGTTAGGGAAGCCAATCTCAGTACAGTCCGTGTGTTTATTATTGTAACCATGACAGCCAAGGTCCGTTAGGTCTCCCGCCATAGGGGAGCTATTTCAGGAGACACTCTGACGAGTTGCATCAGAGGGTTGAAAAAATTACCATTATGCTTAGAGGACTTGCATGCACATGAAAATTAGAATGAGCACATGTGAGAAATGATTTGACTGCCTTAGTCTGGGACACTCGGATTGTAAAATTGCACAGACAAGGGCAGTATACAAAACATTCAGGTAGCAGCTTCTTATTTTTAGCCAGCAATGACTAAATTAAAATCAAATTAAAATAACAAGGGCTGACGGTTCCGGGTCATATCAGCTGTTACCAATCAATGTTAATAATGTGAGCAACTTCATTAAAAGCTACAATGTACCAGTGCTCGTACCTGCTCATCCAAAGATCTCTCATTCAGCAGCAGTGATTGTCGGGGGAGTTTTAGCCACCTACACATCTTATCCACATAGTTTTGAACCAAGATTCCAGTGTTGTGATCTTGTAGCTCATTTAGTGGGATACACCACACCTTATGTCAGTGTGCCAATTATATATTACATCAACATTTCATATGTTCTCCTGGAGTGCGCACTATGCAGAGGTGTCATGCAGGTAGATGTAAACATATTTATGGGATTCGGACCTGGATCGGAGCCAAAAAACTTCTCTAATCTCTACATCTCTAATCACTGTTCTCGTGTTCTACTACCCTCTATAGCCACATGTACTGTTGTTACATTTCTGAAGAAGTACATGACATCAAGTGGTATCTCTGGAACCTCTTTAGATAGAGAGACAGAAGCAGCTTTTAGACCTCATGCATCCTTCTATTAGAACCCATATGCCAGACAAATACTTTCTTTTATATCAGACAGGGATTATCTACTTAATTTAACTGAAAAATCGAAAATTGTAACATCACAACTTGCAGCTTATTTAGCCTAATTAGCTGTGAAAATGTGTTACTGTATATATCTATATTTATCGAACCCAGGCACACTCTACCAGGTGAGCTACTGGGGTGCCGCAACACAAATAAACTATCTTTCTTAATTTGTCTCTCACACAGAGCACAGCCTCCGTCTAAGATCCACAGTAGTTTAACTTTTATTTACTTCCAACTCCAGATCGTCACAGACTTTTATTAGAGACAGGTCTTTATGTCTAACTCCCTCTGTTTGATATGTAGAGTTGGTCATAGTGGTTATTGATGATGATGACCAACTCTCTCTCCCGCTCTCTCTGCTTGGTGTGTCTCATGTTTAGTTATTCCTCTGCCTCTTTTAATAATAATGATATGATGTAATGAAAGTAGTTTATTTGCCACAATGGACGTAGTATATTTGAAGTGCTCCTCTGCTTCCCTGCAGTTCCCGAGCATCCAGGAAACCAGAGCAGTGCAGTAGACTGCAGAATGTCTTAGTTTTCATTTTTGGCGCCCATGTTAATGGATTAGAACCAACAGACTCTAGAGATTCAGCATCTGGCATATTTTTCACATGTGATTTTTTTTAAACCATTTTAGCAGCTGGATGTGGAGACGGTTGCATTTGGAGGCACGTGTTTTCTGCAGTAGCTCAGCAATAGCAGCAGCCACAGACATGCCACACATCCAGCGTGTCTCTGGCATGATAAAAGGTGTAGACCTAAGCCCCCAGGCGTCATCCATACACAGTTCAGTCATGGACCAGGGTTACACCCAGTGCTTGAAAAAAAGTCTCAAAATCTCTAAAAGTTAGCAACACCGCACTCCCCTAATAGAACCTATTTGCACCAGAAACTCCAACTCAGTGACGTGCGATCAGCTGATTATTGGTGGAAATATGATCAGTAAGTCAGGGACATGCCAGGTTATAGGGCTGGTCCCGCTGTTGCTGTCCAGCCAATAAGGTAATATACACAATGTAATGGAATAAAATATATAATTTACTGTAAAATATTGTTTAATGAGAAGATGATATTTTCCTGTCACGTACACTACAAACACAAGCTGTCCTCCACTGCTTGGCTTATTTGAGATTTTGGTTTTAGATTGGATTTAGATTTATGGTTGGTTTTAGATTTATTTATTTATTTATATATATATATATATATATATATATATATATATATATATATATATATATATATATATATATATTGTAATCCTACCCCCCCTTTTTGTTTATTCAGCTCTGTCCTTTTCAGTCCGTCTAGTGACATTTAAAAAATTGAAAATGTCATTTTTGAGCAAGAGGAAAGTGTAAGAAGAAAATCACCTACTTGTAGGTGTGATGCAAATTACCACACTGTGACAGTAAATCTCAGCATTGGCTACTTGATGCAATTGATGCAATAATGAAAAAGTTCAGAGGATTGATCATTCAATAACCATGAAAGCAAAGAGAGGTGAAATTTACTTTGTGTAGCATGTATGATGATAATTAGGTAGAGTAGAACATACACAAATTATGAAGTGCTGCACTTCATTTTCACAGCTTGATGTTTATAGAAATATTTGAACACTTTCTGTTTACTGGAAGATCCTATGCATACTGATCATGCTCATCCCATTTAGGCACATTTCTCCAAGGCTCCTGTTCTCCATTATTCCTCGTCTGCTTCAAGCTGTTTTTCCTGTCGCTTTCTTGCCAGGATTCACATAATAAAATAGCCAAGCTGCAGATCCTGCTGCTCCACAGTCACTTCTATATATTAGCACCACCAGTGAGTGAACTGGTGGTCAAGGGCTGTCACCTGCAAATTCCTCCCACAATTGACATCCCATTTCGTCTTGGGGCATTAAAATGCACTTTAAACCAGACCTGCTGAACTGTAAAGGAATGTAAATGAAAGTACAACCCCAACTCAAGCCCCCTTCTGTTCTCTGTATCTCCAGCTTTGGGATTTTTTGTAGTGTGTGAATTAATATTCTGACGAAGAAGCCATTTTCAATTACTGAGAGGGGTTTCTTCTGTAAGTGAGGCCAGCTAAATTTAATAAATGTTATGCCTCAAGTCCACAATGATGCAGATTGAATATTTTGGTCACAGAGCTGCTCCACAAGGGATGACTTCCATTTCTGACAAATTTATGGTATCCAGTATGGGGCAGCAATCATTTCTGAACTGTTTTGCATTGGAAATAAATGAATGTGGCTCACTTTGTTGCAATGTTGGCTGTTAAAAACAATAGTCGTCAAACTGAGCTGAGCTCTCCGAGCTACGAGGAGTACAGGACTCAGTGCCCCTTGTGTCAAAGTAAATGTAGAGCTTATCAAATTCCAGCCATTAAAGGACAACATTTACAAACTGTACTTTCCATGTAATTATCCCCACTGGTGTCTGCGTACAGTCACTCGACTGCAGTTTGAGCTGCTATTAGTATGAATGCAGTTAGAAATGAAATTCTGCAGAAAAGATGTTAGTGCACTGAATCAAGACTGGACTCCTGTTTGAGGAGTGCTTCACTCTGCTGAGGCAGCCTTCCTTTTCCTCTGCTCTCATCCTGTTTGACTTTTCTGCTGCATTTGACACAGTCCACCACTACCTCCTTCTGCACAGCACTCATGCAGAACTTGGACACTGGGAAAGACAGGCTTAAAGGACACTTAAAGTCCCACTGTGCCAAGTGTACCTACTGTGGCAGGTTTGTTCAGCTTTCTTTCTTTCAGCTTTCTTCACCATGTGCACCACTCAGTCCTCAGCCTCTTCTCTTACACCTTTACACCAGGCTTGGTTCATTCAAACATTGGTTCAAACAGAAATAATTTGGAGCCAATAACATCTGTGTCACTATATATCTTTATACAACAAAAATCCTACTAACCTTTAATTACAACCAACTTAATAAAAATAAAACATATATGTGAAACACATTATTTAAGCCGACAATAAGCTAATAAAGTCATAAATTGTGTTAGATATGTTAATAATAAATGGTTAATGAATGAGTAAGAAGGATGAACAAAATTAGCAAATTAAGCTTGTGACCTCAGCATAATACAGGGTTTTCAGTATTATATGGTCATCTGGTGGGATTGATTGTGAAGGATGTTCAGTCTGACCCCTGTGGTGATTGGGTATCATGTGTTGTAAGGTATGCATACACTTACTCTCCTCTAATTGTCTGACTCAGTGTGTGTGTGTGTGTGTGTGTGTGTGTGTGTGTGTGTATGTTTACATGCACCAGAGCCTAGCGCAGGAGTTTGCTTGCACTCTGGCCTGATGACTAATTAGTGGCTGTAATCTGCAGGCTCACTCTAGGATCTTGGCTCCAAGGACACCTGCATCCCTGAGCACTGGTGCCCACCTGCCCGACCGTCTGCCTCTGTACCGACACCAGATGGTTGGGAGTGGAGCGTGTTCTTTGTTACCCGTTTCTTCAGAATGAGGCGAAACATCACTCCATCAAGGAGATAAAGACCCTTGTTACATGACATTAAACTTTTCCTTGGAACTGAGTTTCCAGTTTGCTGTCCCACTGATTTTGAACAAAGAAGTCATATCTTCAAAGACAAACAGTTATCACCCTAACTGGAAATCATAGTGGACTCAAATCATTAATGTGATTACCTGCAACCTTACTTGTAACTCTAGTTCATGGAGCTTTTTCCTGAGTTCTGATCAGACCTGTCTTATGATAAGCCACTAGATGGTCACTTGGCAGTCCAGACAGTTTTCCTTCTTTAAGCCACAGCCAGTTATGGCTCCTTTTGTTGGTGAGTGCTTTGCCCTCCTATGGGCCTGTCCTCTGACTCCTACTTCCCTCAGAAGCCTTGCAGTGAAGCTGCTACTAGATTGGCATATCACAGCCTCTTTCATTCATACGCTTCATCCATGTAAGCCTCCAAGAGGAGAAAGGGTAATTAAGACATGCTAGCAGGAGTTGGACCAGAGCAGAGGACCAGCTACAGTCGCAGGTTGGTTTTTGCAATTTCAGATGGGAAGGTGAGTCTCTGGTCTAGATCAACCAGCATTCCCAAGTGTCAGGAGGCAAAGGGTTAGCTCCTGGTCTCTCTTTTTATGGGTGAAGGATGGTGGTTGTGGAAAAGTTGCCTGGTTATTGAGATATGGTGTTGGTGGTTATATTCTTCCACTCAAGTTCAATTGCCAAACACATCAGTACATGGTTGTGTCATCAGGCCTTGTGTTAAGCTAGTCTAACCAAGATATGCTTGAGGGATGCTAGAATTCCAAACAAGGGACAAACTGGATCCTCTCCCAGCCCAAGATTAAGTTATGAGAGAAGGCATGACTGATGATTAAATTTAATCCATTAGATGCCATGCTCCACAGTTCACTCCATGTGATTTTCCCCCTCTCAACACCACCTCATCTCATCCAGCAGCCTTTGCTTGACTTAGGATATTGCTTTGGCACACCTGGCTGCTTCCACTTGGTGACACACCTCCTCCACCACCAGGTTCCAGCATTCAGTTGGATTTGCCATTTGCCATGTAGGATTCATTGCTCCCAGTCCAAAGCCCTCTCTGCCAATATATCCCAGTGTCATGGTGCATCCATTACGGCTGTGGCTGCGGCCCATTTCTTCCCTGTTTCTAGGGTATGAGCAATGCCTCTTACAATTTAGTTGATTTGCTGTCTTAGGAAGAGCGCCTAGCTTGAAATTCATTGCAATCCAAGGTAGCTGCTGACCCAAGCCTTTTCTGTGGTTTTCAAGTTGTTGTGCCAGTTTTTGTGCACATATAACTTTTACTCACTTTACTGCTGCTTGTGTCCTGGTTCCTGACTACTGGGACCATGTTTTTCATAAATAATGACGAACAGGAACAATAGACCAAGAGGATAGTTACTGTGTGGTTGAAACATTTCATTAATTTCACTCACTTTTTTATTGGAGTACTGCTAAAATAAACGTAGTAGGTTACAAGATGAACACACTTCATTTCATTTATGTTTTGCTTTCTGATATATAATCTTGCATAAGCTATACACCTATGAATACCAGACTCACTCCAGTGGTTTAGTCTGAGTTAATTTGAAACAAAACCAAAAAAGGTTACAGAAGGTGTGAAGGTACATCTACTCTCAAGTCTACCTAACACCCTGAAGGAACAGCCTCACCCTCACCCTGATGAAGTAAAGTAAATGGATTAAAGTTAAACATACAGGTTTGGATCACAGTGTATGATACATTTTCAGTGTCTCCCACAATTTTCAACCTAAGATTCAAGTCGTTTGTGAATTTACCTACATAAACTGTTTGCACACAGTGGATCAGTTTTGATAATAGTGGACTTTTCACTGACAGCTCATCCACATAGCCAGTCATTAACATACAAAGGCTGCAGCTCTAGTTCATCCAGCTACTAAACACATTAGAATTTGATCTATAAGTTGGAAACAAAATGTTTGTAGGGTCTCTTGGACTTGTACTTTCCTTAAAGCTCTGATCCACTTATTTCCACATACAGTCTGAAGAAGTGAGATTCAGCCTACTTTCACATGTCCTAAATTTTCCAAGATTCCCCTCTTCTTGTGCAATGTTGTCTTCTATTTACCGCACATATATAAATCACAATGACAATATGACACCAGTTGAAGCAGACCTACTGCCATCCAAAATAGTAGTTAGCACTTGACTTTATAAGATACTCCAGTAATAAGATACACATAATAGAGGAGAAATCCCTCTGCTGTGTGTCCTCATGCCTTTGTCTTCTCTGAAGAAAAAATAAGAAATCTAGGAAAGGGTTAACAAGTCCCAGGTGCCACATTCTCCCAAGGCAGCTTATTGTCTCCAACTGCCTCCCAAGCATTACTCAATCTAAGCCTTACATACCACAGTGACATCCTCTCATAAAAATCATTTCTGCAGGAAAGGTATGACTGATTATAGAATTTTAGTTATTCATACATCATGTGCTTTGCTCAAAAACTAACAACTTTGAGGGAGAAATCATCTGGCTTTGTTTTTTTTTTTTTACATCTACGCAGAAAGCATATGATGGACAGAAGTGTAGAAACTAATATCACAGTAGCATTGGAAACAGTTTTATTTTGAAGTTCAATTTTTTTTAGAAATGATAAAAAATGGCAGGGATGGATGACTACAGATGACATCGCAGCCTGCCCAAATGCAATGTTTATGCTATTGTATCCACATTTATTAAAGCCTAGAATGTTTGCAGTGATTGCTTTCAGATGAAGACATTTATCATGGGGAGCACAGCAATATTATACACACTATGTTGGACCGGTGAAGTGTAAATAGTATTGCTCCACATTCTGACAAGGAGTGGTAGACTTCAGCATCTTATAAACACTTAGGTAGTAAAATACACCTTATCCTTGCCCTTAAAATATAAAGTCAAAAGTCCATTTTTACGCTACTTTTCAGATATTTTATTTCAGAATTGAAACTGAAACTGAATAATTCAGTAAATCCAGTACCCGAGTCTCACACAATTTTCATTCAGTTGATTTTACTGAGTAATCTATGTTAAGAGAATAGTCATTTTTGACCAGGCTACTGGCATGGCTCTAGAAACAGCAACATCAGTCTGTTCACCAGTCCACCTCTTTGATCCATACTTTAAACTTAAAACAGCTGGATGGTCAGTAACATTTGTACAGGAATTCATATTCCCCAGATTATGAATCAAAGTGACTCTGAGGATCCCCTGACTTTTCCTCAACCACCACCATCACATTGATATTTCAGGTTTTGAGTGAAATGTCTCAAGAACTACTGGATGGATTGCTGTGAAATTCATTGCAGATATTCATGATGCCAAGGGGATGAACTGCAATAACATCCTCTAGCTTTAGCTTTCATTAAGTGCTATTATCAGATTAAAATTTCTGTTTGTCCAAAACGTTGTGACCAAATACCTGCAAAACTACAGACATTCCCATCAGCTCAGCTCCACTTTGGATTTTGTCCAAATTAGCAAATGCTAACACATTAAACTAAAATGGTGAATGTGATAAATGTTATACCTGCTAAAAATCTAGGTTTTCATTGCGAGCATGTTCGCATGTTGACCGCTTTTCTTAAAGCCCTGCTCTGCCTAGGTCGCCTCACAGAGCCATTATAAACTGTTAGTCTCGGTAAAATATGTATTATATGTTATATATTATATGTCCTGTTTAATGTGATAAATAAATTATGGATCTAATATGTGTAGATATGTAAAATAAATAAATAAGTAAATGTGTAGACCTAAACTCCACTAGCTCCATGTTGAATGTGACAAAAATAGAGTTTATTAACAATACAACTGCTGAACTGTTTAAAGAATGGGAAAATTTTCTGTTGTAATAATCAGTCAGTTTTCATACAAGCATGAGGGAGGCAGAGGCAAACTATTTTTCTCTACACCATGTCTCCTATGGTGTAGAGAATGTCTCCTACAGTGAAGTCTGGAAAGTGGCACTCAGCTGAAGGGCATGGGGGCAGGAAGGTGCCACTGGGAAATCTTGACTTTTCAAGTGTGGAGGCAAAATAATTTATTATTTCAAAAACTGCTTTAAATATTGCATGGGACATAATGCCTCTAATTGGCCTCTTATGTCTCCAGGTTATAATCATGTTTTTCAGTCTAGGTAAGTCTGTAAATAGTAAGGTCCAACTCTATCAAACTCCATAAATCACTACTGGTGACCCTGAATGGAAATAAACTGGAAGATAGAAAGTAAATTAATTAATTATGCATGCAAACCACGGTGACCAGATTTACATTTACATTTACTCATTTGGCAGACACGTCCTTAGTACTGAGTATTTAATCTGTTCAATAAGATGAAGTGCAAGGAGATCACATGAAGAAGTACACCAAAGGGCACAGTAAGTGGTAGTTATGAATCTTCAAGAGATTCCTAGATAGAGAGTGACGCCCCTGCTCTGATTATATTCGGTAGCTTGTTCCATCATTGGGGAACCGCAAATGAGAACAGTCCAGACTGCGTCTTGTTTGCAGGGATGGCAATGCCAGACATCATTCCTTGGATGAACGCAGTGGCTGAGGAGGAGTATAAGGCTGAATGATTGAGTTCAAGTAGACGGCTGCTGACCCAGAAGTCACTCTGTAGGCAAACAACAGTGACCTGCATTTGATTTGGGCAGTCATAGTTAGCCAGTGGAGGGTGATGAGCAGTGGAGTGCCATTTTGGGCTGATCAAAGACTGGACGGGCTGCTGCATTCTTGACCATTTGTAAGGCTTTCACTGTGCATGAAGAGAGGCCTTCCAGAAGGGCATTGCAGTAGTCAAAGCTACAATTAACCATGGCCTGGACCAAGAGCTGGGTGGCATACTGAGTCAGGTAAGGCCTGATTTTTCTTATGTTGTACAGTGTAAAGCAGCACGACTAGGAGATAAATGCAATATGGTCAGAGAAGGATAACTGTTCATCGAATATGACACCCAGGTTTCTCACAATCTTGACTGAGGTGAGAGACAAAGAGACAATTTTGATGTTGATATTCTGATAGAGAGACTGATTGGCTGGGATAACTAAATGTTCAGTCTTAGAGATTTTTAGTTGAAGGTAGCATTCCTTCAACCATGTGGCTATGTCTGGGAGACAAGCCATGATCTGCACGGGGACTGTGGGGTCATCTGGCCAGAACGACGGGTAGAATTTGGTGTCATCTGCGTAGCAGTGATATGAGAGGCCATGCAAATCTATCATTGTACCTAAGGAGGTGGTGTATGTTGCAAATAGAAGGGGCCCCAGTACTCATCTTTGGGGCATCTGTGGGGAGAGGATGGGATAAGGACACATTTGTCCTTGCTAAGATAAAAAACTGAAGATGTTTTTACCTTGGGATTACTGTTTTGCTGACTATTTAGATGTAGCACTGGTACTTTCATTGTCGTAATTACTGTTATTTGTAGTTTTATTGTTTGTTTTAGTTATAATTTTTTTGGCCTTTTGTCTTGGATTCCAATCACATTATTGTTTTGGATTTTGATGTCATTTTCACTTGAGTGGACCCCAGGAGTTGCTACCTTGGTAGTGGCTAATGGGAATCCAAACAAGTAAATAAAAAAGAATTAAGCTGCAGCTCCAGCTGTCCTTAGGGGCTTCCATCACAGACTGGGGTCCTGGGGAATGGGGTCCAGTGCACATGTAGCAGGATGTCTACCAGTCAGGAGTTTTGACACATCATTCTCAGTGAGAGGGATGAATTAGAGAGGTGATGTGCTATTCACCTGGCGAGACAGAGGGCATGAGGTAGGAGTACTACATGTTACTAATATGAGCCTTACATCCAGCTAGAGGACAGAGTGAGGGAGGGGGTGACCAGATATTCAGTGGTTAGTGCCATCGCCTCACAGCAAGAAGGTTCTGGGTTTGAACCCTGGGCCTGGGGCCCTTCTGTGTTGAGAAAGAGTTTGTATGTTCTCCCCGGGTCTGCGTGGGTTCTCTCTGGGTATTCCAGCTTCCTCGTACAGTCCAAAGACATGCACATTAGGTTTATTGGAGATTCTAAATTGCCCAAAGGTGCGAATGTGAGCCTGAGTGGTTGTTTGTATCTATATGTCAGCTGTGTGATAGACTGGCTTCCTGTCCAGAGTGTACGGCGCCCTCACCCAGTGTCAGCTGGGATTGGCTCCAGCCCCCCCCCCCTTGACCCTGTACGGATAGGCGGTATAGATAATGGATGGAAGTTTGCAGCCCAACTTCACTCTGCTTGTCTGCAATGTCAAACTGGATATTCCCAAGCTGTCTATAGGTCATTGTGGGGAGGGCACTGCTTTGTGATAATGGAGCTGATGTGATCCACAATGACTGATTGCAACACAACTCACTGATAATAAAAGATACTGGATTCCGATTGGTCTGGTTGAGTTTTTTCACCCACACTCTTCAGAGAGCAATATGCCACACAATATTTAATGGATTGAGAAAGAGACATCCCATTTACTGCTCCATGTCCACTTTTTTTTTTTAATGTTATTTTCAACATAACTCCCTTGACACCTTTACTGATGCCAAACATTCACAAACTGGCATGCATACTGCTGCTGCATTATTTTCCTACTCACTTTTGCAAATGCATCCGCCATGATATTTTTCCCATAAACACTGCATGACAGCACTGATTTCCCCAGAGTCACATTACATAAGGTGAAATTGGTTCAATGTCCCTTGAGTAATACACCACCACCAGTATATTTTTGAGCCCAACCTCACCCAATAACTTTTGTGTGCAAACACAAACACTGACATATGACAACATTAACACATGCACACGCACACACACACAAGAAACTTTTCCCAAAGGCACACAAAGTAAGTCAGCATGATGTGCATCGTTTTCCCTAAAGTTCACTTCAAGTCTGCTTTCCTACTGTTAAATAGAACGGCGGATCTAAATCACAGAGAAAAAATAACCACCAGTCAACACCAGCAGTAAGGCACGCTCAGGGGCATGTTATAACAGCTTAAATACTTCATGTTAAATTCCTTTAATAGGCCACATGTAAATATAATCATAAGTATTATGACCATTATAAAATTTGTGTATATATTGCAATATCACAATGTCAGTGCCTAAATGGAACGCATTGTTAGTGTCATATATTCATGCATGAAACCCTTCATGTAAATGGACGGTTATTAGGAGGCTTGAACACTAAATATAGTTATAGTTGCCTAACTTTTTACATGCCAGGAGCTTCTACAGCCAATAATTATGCCAGGAGTTTTTTAATAGTCTTTATAATATAAAACCATTTTGGAACAATGTTTTTAAGACATGTTACAATATAATCCACACGCATTACTCTTCAACAACTTATACAGGCTTTGTAAGACAAAGAGAGCCTTATTTGAGTAGAAACATAGCGAAAAGTGCAGCTATGTGTTATCAAAGTCATTTTCTTGAGGCACAGTGAGAGTTTTTCTTTGCCTAAGCCAAGTTTGGCAACTCACAGTGTGTTGGAATGGAAGAAAAGGTGCCATAAGGGGTGTATTTGCACTGCCTGTCAGCCAATGAGCACATATTGTCATGGGGTGAACAACACTGCGCTGAGTACGTACCACATCTATTCAGTTTTTATAAAAGCTGCATTAATAGATTTTTGGCTTCTACGGCACAAAACAGGACTAATGGGCCATTCACACATACAGACTGGGACTGAAATACGGAGGGCAACAGGCTGCTATTCATTGTGGTTGGGACCTGGTGTTACAGCACTGCCAGCTGAGCTAAAGAGATTTAAAAGGTGTCCAGCAGCCCTGCAGGGGACAGCTAAGAAAAGCTCAACTTTGTCTTCTGATGCACTGATATTCAGAACCAGGCGACAGCCAACCATGCTAATTTTGATTCCCACAGAAACACAGGCTCTGAGTTGTTCATTGGATGGCTTCCAGTGCAGATACAGGACTGCAATGCTAGTCAATCATGCCTAACCGTGCATCACTGTTGTATTAAAATTGTATAAAGAATGCAATATTGCATGTTAAAATACCAACACTTCCTCAGGTCTAATATGTCAGCTATCTTAGAAGGGAAAATAAATCAGGGGCAAATCTGGGATCTAAGGGGGCTCAGCCCCTGCTGAGAATGTGGCATACATACAGTGCTTTGGTGTGCGTTCAACCCCCTGCACAATCTCTCATTTCACTGGATAACAATAGATATTAATATTTTTCTATATATGATACTTTAATTTACAACAATAATACTTTTAATGAATTACTTGTAAGTAACATTAGTTTTACACCGCAAAATATGTTGTGAATGAAACGCAGAATATGCTGGTTGTGTTGTATTTTACATTTTGATAAACCTCAGCTGTACTTTGTGATTTGTCCTAATAATCAAATGTTTCCGGGTTAACATGCTAACCATGGAAGTCCAGTTTCACTCTTCAGGCTACTCACTACATGCCAGTAGACTCTTAGTCTTATTTTTTTTCTGGACATTGCTGAGGGGAGACTAAAAATGTGTTTTATGACCAAAACAAAGGGCTAAATGAGGCTAAAATGCTTTAGTTACAGTTTATTTGCAAATCTTCTGTCAACAACTTTTTCATTGTATGAGGGCGTTCCTGTTCAGTTCACTGGATAGCCACTGTCAAGTGACCTTGTCACTTCCTAATAACGCTTGAAAACACATAGGTTATACATTAGACATTAATTGTTAATATGAAACTAACTCAGGGAATCAATGTATTTCTTTCTGTGGTATACTCATGAGGTCTAATCTTTCTTTTTTGACGGTTGAATCCTCTAAAAATAAAACTTGTAAATCTACTGAGACTTCTCACTGACAAACACAAGATAACTCACCTTTCACAGCAGCTGCATGACTCACATCCAAACTCTGTAGAGTGTGTTCTTTGACCCTGACTGTTGTTAGGACACATACTCTTAAACCCACGCTGGCTCTCTCTTGGGAACAAGACTGTCAGAAACACTGGTGTTTTATGACAAGGTCACATGAACTGTGTCATAGAGAGACAACAAGCTTGTCCCACATTTCACAATTTTAATTTCACATTATGTGGCCAAATTTGTGCTTATCACCAATGAAAAATGTGAGAAAAGAAGCATAAAAACCATCGGCTAAAAAGGCTGTTTTTGTTGAACCCTCAGGCTAAATGTGAATATATTCTAATTTAATAATGGGTGAAGACAAGAAAAAGTCACATCACAGTTACAAAAAGTTGTGTTTTTTTTATGATTTTGTTTCTCATCATTGTTTAATGTGTAGACACCTGTGTGTCAGATCCATCAGCCAAACTAAACTGATGCCTTTACTTTATTAATGCACATGCAACAACGTTATCATGATAGCAGTGGGCCATGTTCTTGGACCCCTTGCCGATGCACACACAGTCATTACCACTCTGTGCTTTCATAGCCAATATTAACTGTCCCCTCTTGCCCTGCAAATCACCCCTGCCTCCCTTTCAGACTTACACCAATGACACCACTTGACAGTATACTGCTTATCACTTTCCATTGGAGTTTTGCACAAAATAGAAGCAATTTTTTTGTTTCTTTTTTAGAGAGGTCGACAAAACACAAGTTGTCTGTGTTTCCATTCAGTGATGTTATGTGAATAAAGCTGTGTTTTCTTCTCTGGTGATATAATTTCAATTAAACACGATAATGGATTTCCAGCTGTCTGCCTCTTGGTTTGAACTGGCTCCCTGGGGCACGATACAGTGAGCGCCATGATTTGAATGAAGTGTTTCAGTTTCAATTTCAAACCACCACCTGTGAGCACATACATTTTTTTGTGACATTTAAGGAGGTTTTTTTATTTCTTTTTTGAAATTCACATGTTTCCATTACTCGTTTTTAAGTTTGCAATTTCAAATTGCGCCTTAAGCAGGTTAATGAAAATGTACCTAGTGATGTGCACAGACTTATATTAAGTTTCCGTTGAAGAAGTCTAAGTGGAAGTAGGCTTTGCCTAACATCTTACATGTAATCAACATCAGTGGACATGTGCCTTACTCATAAAACATCTGCAGTCATTTTGTTGGAAGAATTTGAAAATTGTATTACAACCCTCAATTCTGCAGGACTGTTCATCACATCACCCAGACTGCATGTGTGTCTGCCTGTGAAATATACCAGAAAATATGACCCACTTTGCTCCATTGCTCTTTCATGATCAAATACTCTGCAGGGCACAGTCATAGTTTTAACTAGCACCGGATAGCAGTTACCATTGTACAGTGCTGCTGACGGCTGCTGGTGTCAGTCAGGAGACATTACTGTGACACACCTAGAGATGTTATGTCATCAACAACCTTTTCAAGCCTAACTAGCCTCAGCTTTTTTTTTTCAAACAGATAAAAGCCTTTTCCTCCTCAGTGTGTACAACTCCTGTGAAAGTTTCATCAAACTTTAAAGGAAGATGATGGACATCAATCCCCTCTAATGTGCCCCCTTTGAAGCGTGCTCGTGACATGCAGCACTTCCAGATGTGATTCCAGCTCGCAGCAGAGAGCTTGGCTCGCTGCCACAGGTGTTTTAGACCTCAGCCAAATGGAGGCCGATCTCCCATGTGGAGTCCAACATGATTAATGAATTGACTTCCTGACAAGTGTGACAGGCCAGGTTGACAGCTGACATCTCCCTTACGATAAATCCGTCACTCAAAAGACTTCTGCACACGAGACAAGGGCATCAGGCATCGACATCCCAGGAGGATACTATTACATATTGAACTAAATATAGGCAGAATAATCTAGCTTCAATCACTGATTAGCTCCGAGGTAATTATGAACTTGATTGTCAATATTAAGTGTTGCTTTGTAGACCAAATGGTTAATATGTTTACTGTAGCTGTACATCATTCAGTCCAGCCTCTTTGTGACTGTGATACATTAAGTTATTTGAGTTTCAACAAACACTGATGCTCAGGTGCAACAAGTCAACTGACAAATCAGCTGAGGAGCCTCATTACCTCAAAATGTTCCTGTCTCTTCTCTGAAGATTAAAATAAATGTTTTGAATAATTAATGTAAATTTCCACTGATAAGTGTTTTGGTAGTAAATTGTTATTACTGTTGTTTTAGACACTCAAGATTAAAACTAATTTCAATTTGTGTTTGATATTTGACATTTTGAAAGTCATCACTGTCAGTAAGACAGCCTGTTTTTCTGGCAACACAAAGCTGTCTCGTGCTTAAACCACTTTGGTAAATTAATTGTCATCATTATTTTTGAAGCACAAAGGAAAAGAATTTAATATAATGTAAAGCTGCTTACTCGTAGCGTTAACTATAAACTTAATTCTTACTAAATCGGTCTACATTTTGGGTCGTGGGCAGAGCAACGACATGCGGATAGCTTCATCTGGCTCACTTGATCCAGTTTTATGTCTGCATCCAACGTAGGACAACTGAACACTGATACCCATCATACATCACCTTACAGCCTTACATCATATTATTCCACCAATCTCAACCATCAATAACTTTACAGGCAAAGTGGATAATGTAGTTCCAAATCCTAATTCAGTAACAGAATGTATTGTATATGTAGGCTACTGTCTCTGTACTGTAGTTACCATGACTTCAATTATTCCAGTTCTCCGAGGAAAATAATGTAATGGACAAAATAGATCTTAACAAAAATAAATCTCATCTTACTGCTACTGCTAGGTAAAGTGGGAAGTATCGGAAAGTTGTGGCTCGTTTCGAAGGTTATGTAGCCACTGTTCCTACGGTGGTAAGTTTATATAGCTCAGTCAACAATGACCACATGATCAAATGTAAGACTAACTTTATGAACAGTTTCAAAAAACAAGCAGTCTGTTTTTAACTATTTCATTTACTTATGTGTGCCAAGCAAGCGAAGCCACATTAGAAACATCCATTCAGAGGAAAAGTTACAGTTCAGGCAGAGGTCAAACTAAGCTAATAACCTAGGCTATGAAGACATAGCTTAGCTAGCTTTCATTTCCAGCAGCTCTGTGGAAGCAGCACAAGCTGTCCAAGTGTAACAGGCTTTGTGTTGTTTCTGTGTAAATGCATCACAAATAAAGAAATGTTATAGGATGGAATGATGAATGAAAGATTGTTTCTGCCTTTTCATTCATGCCTTTTCTTACTAATTAACAATTTAATTCACTGTGCAGCTCAAAAGCTCCCGTCAACTTTTAAGGTGGAATGCTTTCTGGCATGTTACTCAATGCATGATTGATGTTGGGAAATCAATCAATACACCTTAAATGTCAAATAGCAATAAACCTATAATGATACATAAACCAAATTTAATGTGAGTTCAACATGTGTCGGCTCGTGGCTTCTCCCAGCGTGTTTCAGAAAGTTGTTCTTTATTTCCCTTCTGCATAAATCTCAGAAGTAATGTCGTGTCAGATATCCTACTCTGGGTTTTGGTTCAACAAAAGAACATCACCATTCTGACAATTTTCACATTAAATTATTAAAATAATAATTTTAAAAAAAGACAGATTAGTTATCATCAAAATAATCAGTAGTTGCATGCAGTTTGAATCCCAGTTACATTATTTCAGCAAAAGAATTTCCCATGCAGACATGTACACTTTGTAAATAATGTCACAGTTGAGGAAAATGTCCTGCTGAACATTCACTAGGTATTGCATTTGAGGAATGTCATCATTATACACCATTAGTGTGCCCTTGCAGCATTTGTGTCCTCATTTCTATCTCTGTGTGACTGTTACATTCACACTGGATCATTTCAGATTCAGAAATCCTGATTGCTCTGAAGTTGTGCCACAACTTCCCCACTGATAACTGTGAAATTTAGGATTTTGTAAAAATGAATAAATAAATAAAAAAGACAGAAAGAAATGAATAAAAAACTGTACTGGGAAGACTTATGATAACAGCCAACACCACCACTGCTGAGAACTGGTATGCGGTTAATAGCTATCCTTTACTCTTAGGATTCTTCAGTCATACTAATACTGAGTCTCCACCCACCAACATATCCTTCCATCCATTTTAATACTAATCAGACGACTAGGTGAAAAGAGATGCAATGAATTTCACAATGCTCAAAAAATACCATAATCTCTCTTTAAATACATATTGATCAAAGTGAAACTAAAATGTGAATTCCCTTTGCTTTTTGTGCAAAGAAATACAGAATAATAATGAGCTCTTGCACAGTAAGTGCTGTGTTCCTTACAAATTACAGACAGAGGTGATCTGGACAGTGTTTTGTTGTCTGTCTTTCATGGTTGTGGGTGACAGTAAGTGGCCAGACCGCCAAAACTCATAATGACTATGGTTCACCTGTGTGACTGCAGCACTTTGTCCATTTACCCGGATATTTGAATCCTGACACAGAGTAAAGTACATCAGGGAGGGTTCAAGTAACAGATGGGATAATCATCCCCCTCCTGGTGAACTGCCTGTGAGGCTGCTGAAAATGAAGTGATAAAATGTTGCATGGTGGGAAGAGCTATATTTCAAATTCAGTTCACTACTTCACACCTCTGTTTGTCTTCTTCTCCATAGTAACAGCAGCTAGTAGTAGCTAATGGTACCTGCCAAACTGAGGGACGAAACGTGGTTTGTCACGAACAAAGGAGAAATAACTTGACCACAATGGCCATGACATAAACTTATGGGATTGTTGAAGTATCTGTGATAGTCACAGGTTTGTGTGTTAAGCAACAGAGATGTCCATAAAAGACAAAACATTGATGAAAAAGAACAAGCCTATACAAAAAAAAGAAAAAAGAACATCAAAATGAAAATGTATATCAAACCTAAAAAAAAAAATATATATATCACAGCTTAATACATATTAGATCACTATGGAACCGCTGGAAAGCAGGAGATTTGTTTTTTTTCTTTTGTCAGTGACTCTTTGTTTTTGTAATTCTCATTTTGGCCACAAGAGGCAGGCTTAAATCATTCATGTTGTTTTCTGGGTGATTTTTTTAATTCTCCATGTACTCCATACACAAGGTACAGGTAAGAAGCAACAAAGTCCTCACAAGAAACCAGCAGTAATGAACGAATGGATCACATACACTTTCACCCAAGACACTGGTGTACAAATCCCATTACATTTATTGATTTAGTTAGTGTATTCTTTTCAGGTTTTTCTTTACTTTTATTTCAAAAGCCTTGAAGGCACAATTCTCTCAGGTACAGGAGCTAATGGAATAGAAAAAAGAAAAAAACTCAGGAAAATGATCCAGGCAATTTTTTTTTTTTTTTCACTTCCCTCTCACGGGGGTTGTTTCCACAGGAAAAAAAAATGTCACTTCTCTCTCAAGGCCATATTACACACCAAAAAATCCAGTAAATCTTCAGGGCAGAAAGGCAAGAAATCATTTTGAAAGCATCTCCTCTCGTATTTGCACTTTGAAGTGGCATCTCAAGATGTACGCCTGTTTTCAAGGCTGGGAAAATTCATGCAGATGGCCATAGACATCTCTCACTGCTGTTCAGACATAATGATATTTAAAGCTCCTCAAAATGCTCAGGGACATCCCAAATCATACGTGTCAGTGTCTGGGTGTCTCAGCGTTATGAGAACAGACAGCAGAGGAGAAGCTGAACGAACTGTGTCCTTCTCTGTTGTGAGCATCAGTTTCTGTCCTTAAAAAACTTTGCTCATTCAGAGATGAAAAAGTCAAGGTTGTAATGTTCACACTCCTCGTGAGGAACACACATTACCTTTGTCTGCATGGTGTACACTTCTCAGCAGCATGGGTCTATGCTGAGCTCAACACCATGAAGTATATTATCATGATGACATTAGTGTCTTTACCCATCTAACATGACAAATTCAATATCCTCACATAATGGGTATTGGAGATCTGTGGGAAACATGGAGGAACAACTGCTGAGGGATATCAACGTGAAACATTATTCAATATTCTGGCACTGACTCATTATGTGTGTTACTGAGCTAGGAAAGGACATTTCCAACCCTATCATCATACAATCAGCATAAACACACATCAGTGAGAAGTGCTCGAGGAGAATACAGGATCTTTTGATGGAACTCTGTCTTGAAATCTGTGAGATGAACCTGCCAGTTAACTAAAAATGTAATGTGCAATACACAGTGAATACAGTTCATCCAAGCTCATATATTAGTTCATTTTAAGTTATGACTGTCATTGCTGGCAGGTAAGGAGTTTAACAAGATTTGAAAGCTATATCTGTGGTTATGGCAAATATTGAAATATCTTTTTGTCATATCACCTTATAAGTTGAACTTATTATCAGGGTATGTTTACATGAAGCAGCACAGGTTCCATGTGACATTTGTCATAGCTGCAAATATGTCCTTAGTTTTGTACCATTATTAATAATGCCACTGTTACTCATTCATTTCTTATCCATACCACTCATTCTTGTAGAGTTACAGGGGGCTGGAGCCAATCCCCGCTGACATTAGGTGAGAGCAGGGTATCACAGGGCTGACATATGGAGACATCAAGCACTCATACTTACACCTATGGGCAAATTTAACCTAAACTCTTTGGACTGTGAGAGGAAGCTGGGAGAAAACCCACGCAGACACAAGAACATGCAAACTTCACACAGAAAGCCCCCAGTCTGCCTGCAGGTTCAAACCTTCTTGTGACAGCGATAAACACTGCACCACTGTACTGACATTATGCCACATTCCATATTGAGTATTTTTTCAACGTGGTGTATAACCATTCACAAAACAAATAGAAATCCCTGACTGCCATCAGTAATAAATTATACTGTGTGTATATATATATTAGAATTATATATATATATATATATATATATATATATATATATATATATATATATATATATATATATATATATATATATATATATAATTCTATGGGTTTATCCGAAGGTACAACTCTTACAGAAAAGCACATGCTTTGCTCCCTAACTTGAAAACTTGAATGTAATGTTAACAGATGAGAGGGTCCAGAGGTCCAGCAGAGTCCTATAAATACACAGGGCACCATGAACAAACTTACATAGTATCAACTGATATATCGGAACGATTTCTTAAAAAGAGCACCTTGTAAGGACAGCTAGATGAATAGATATGCAAGTTTCCATAACTGTAAATGTTGCTCTGACCTCCAGTCTAACTGAAAACCAGAATCTCATGATGTCTATATTAAGCCTCAGCTAATACGTGCACCAGGACCAGTAAAACTTGTCCCAAAGCCTTCTAATCCACTGCACCATCCTCTCTGACTTTGCCCAGTGGAAGATGTTCCTCTTTAACGAATATGACCTCATCATTGCCTCATGGAAGTCCAAGCAGCACCAATAGCAGTGACACAATGTTGAGGGGCCGCTGCCTACATTGCTAGGGGCAAGATAGCTCCAAATGAAATGTGACAGCTGAAAGAGAAAACAGGCCCAGCTGATGGGTCTAAAATGAGAACAGAAGTTCCTTTGTATCATAAGCTTTAGTATTTTCACAGTAGCTGCACTGAGGGCACACTCTGAAAAATATGTCTGCATATCTGTGAATTAATGATTTTTATTGCATAAAGATTAGGTGTATCTGACAGAAGCCATATTAAAGTTTGGGTTTTAATCAAAGCTGCTGTCCTGCCTGTGCCCTCTGAAAAGATTCTGTGTCCTCATGACACATTGTATCTGTCCAGTGTTCGACGATTGCTGCCCCTCTATGACCTTGTACAAGAAACAAGCAGGTTTCACGTTCAGCTCAAGGCTCATCTGTTAGCCAAAGATCTGAGCTGTCCTGGTGAAGTAAAGGGGGTGGGGCTGGGGCTGGAGGGGGTTGTGTCTCACTGAAATTGTTGTTTCATCAATAAATAATGGCAGACAGAACTCTGATGGCCATGCAGCGCCTCTGATCTATGATCAAACAGAAAGCACTGTCCTGCTCTCAGACTACAAATACAGCCACATGCCCTGCATCACACATGCACTCACACACACACACACACAGATAGATGCATGCACTGACACACAGTAGGAAATATATCAAACACTTCTAGCAATCTAAACACGTAAAAAAAAAAATAAAAAAAAGTCTAACAAAACCTTTAAAATTTGCAGTGGGGTAATTTTTCTCCATCATGCTTCATTCTTCCAACGAGCCTTGGCTTTAGCTTTCACACTTCCTTTTCAGCTTTCGTTCTATCTGCTGCGCCAAGCTTCCCACTGATTCAAGGTATTCACAAAGCCTCTTATTTCCAGCGGGTACATTTGAGGGGCTCCAGCCAGTTTTCCTGCACTCAGAAGCCAAGTGAGTGCTTGAACCTTTTCTTGTCAGGAGCGATATCCTGGCTTTTCTCGGCACACTCAGGCACAGTCAGGAGAAGTGCTTGTGCTTCTCCTGACCTGAAATGTTTTTCACCTTCTTTTTCTGACGTGAGGGGTGTTGCGGCTGATCTATTTGCTGCCTCTTTTCATCTCCTCTTTCCCCCCCTCAGGGAATGGATTTGTCAAGCAGGTGGTCTTCCAGGTTTGTACATCCAGACACTTGGTTTTTCAGCTTTTCTGGCAATTTCATTGGTACCAGCTTGTGTAACCATTTGTATTAGTCTTGTACTTTTAGAACAAAATATTACTGCATGATAGATACAGAGGAGTTATACTGTATGCTGCACAGCCTGCAGGCCTCCTTTATGAATTCTTCAGGTAAGTTTGATAGGTAATTAATTTACAAAGGTCAGTAGTGATATTTAAGAATTTTAACTAATACAAAATACAATATGTTTTGGTAATCTTCATCTTTCTTCTTCCTCTTCAGACCAGAATCATACAGAGGTGGTCGAGGTAGATGGTGGGCATTCAGAGAGCCGGAACTTGACATCAGGGGCTTGGGTTCATATTCACAGTCCCAACTGTTGGTCTAATGCTAATGCTAAACTAATGCACTTTGGTTAAGGTTAAAAGTTCTGTAAATGAGATTTTAAACAATAATACAGGAACAAACAACTATTTTCTTTCCAAAGAAATAGTGGATAATGGCGTCCTGAGAGAACCAAATCACTCCCCTCTGTATGTGTTGTAATCTGACCTTCTCTGTTCAGGGCAAACAGTGCTTGCCCAGTAAAAGCTAAAAATAGACATCAATTAGAACGATACTGAAGTGGAAGTGATATCTCTCCTTACATCTGAACTCAGAACAGCTTTCTGCCTCATAAAGGATCTGATGCTTGTTTGCAATCATCATCTAATTTACTGTCCTCTTGTGGTGGCAGGAGGGTTTTATCTCTCCCAGCTAGCTTGACATTGTACCTATTGTGTGTGTCGTTTTCATGAGTGTGACCTTGTCCCGTTGACAAAGGCTGGAGCCAGGCAAGCGGATAGGACAGCAGCTTGTTTTGGAGGTTTGCACATGCACATTCAGAATAATTCTTGGATTTTTAACTAGTGAGTACATAGGTTGTTGGTGTAGAAGGCAAGAGAGAGAGAAAGAGAGAGAGAGAGAGGTGAATCTGGCTACCAGAGCAGAGACTTAACTAGTTAGTTAGCAGTTAGCAGTGTAGCTGTCAATGTAGCAGTGTGATGTATGTGCACTTTAGGCTGTTTGTCAGTAAATTAATGCTACGACTCCCCAAGACTGAAGTTACTTTGATTCCCCTGTGTGTCAACTACAGTCCAGACTGTGGACCAGGAAAGGTTAACAACACTGAGGCTGTCACTGGAGTGGGTCATTGTGAGTTAATTCTAAATATGCTGAAGATTACCAGAGATGTGATATTTAGACAATTGGCAGTTGGCTGCTTAGTTCTGTTTGTCTGCAAAAGTCACTGCACGCCACTGATTCTTAGTTTGGTATCCAGGGCAGCGGCATGTACATGTGAATGTTAGTGCAGGTGAGTCCCTCTGTGTTTAACAGTTGACCCTCCCCGACATTTATAAAAATACAGTGACCGCCTACTGGTGAGATGGCATAGTGCAGTACGCACTGTTCAGGGGAAAGCAACCTTCCAGAAACATTCATTTGTTCACTGATTTTGTTACAAATTTCCAGGAGACAGGGTTACATTTATAACAAACAAAATGGCACATAGAGGAATTTTGTGAGTGAGTTTAGATTAAGGTACCTGCTTTGATCATTTTAGAGAAATATGTTCAAGGTTAAAAGAAACCAGTGTTAACTCTTTGTATGAAATACAAACTATACAGTCGTCTCCTCCTTTGTGGACAAAGTTGTAACTTTGTCACTTGAACATATGTTGCTTTTAAGCATTTAAGCGTATTGTTTTCCTTGGGAGGACGGTCTTGAAATGTCACAATAATGACTCAACATGTGTGCAAATCATCATATTTGTTTAATCCTTGCTCTAATCAGGACCATTGGTACAGTTATCTTGTTTGGAGATTCTTCAGGTGGTAGGTGACCCTCATGTTTACAACACTTCCCCATCCTGTCTAACCTCTCTCCTCTCCTTCAGAAACAACCTCTGAGCTGCCAGGTTTCTCCTGTTAACTGCCTTGGACCATAGCACAGTCTGGTTCTCAACAGTCATGCACTGGCCTGCCTTGTTTTCACTTTGCTTACTGCTTCCTGTTGATGACATTGACTTCTCTCAGCCAGTTGACACCTCTCTGTCTCCGGCCCTTCTTCCTGCCAGTGTGGACCTGAGTATCAACTCTGCAGCTCAGCGCCTCTACAGTAGCTGTGTAGGTCTTGCTCACTGCCTCATGATGACTTGAATATAAAGGCTGGGAAAGAGAGGAGGTGAAGTAGCTCTGTTGTTGTAAAGCCCCTGACTCTAGAGATGATGGTGACAGTATTGTAATAACTATAGCTTGTTTTAATGAGGCTTAGATAATTTGAACAATGTAAGGCTGAGGCCCTTTCATTCACTATTATACAATTCTGTGTGACACCAACAGTGTGTAGCTGAACTCCAGCTGACATCAGCTCATCTGCACTTAACTTCTTTTTCATGTTTCTTTTCTTATTTCTCTTTCATGTGGTAACATCCTGAAGCGATAATATTTTCCTTCACATTTCTGTTCAGCTCATGAAAGGTTGATGTTCTTGACCTTTTGGATTCTCACACATGAAGACAATTCATGCATCGCTTCAGCTGCATTGCTGTCCCCCTCACAGTGTCTAAAAAATGCAATGTTCACTGTGGGTTAAATAAAAATATGTTTCATTTCTGACCTTTAACCTTCATTACTAAGAGAAGTCACCAGCTCAGATTTAAATATGTTTTTCAAGAATTGTGCTGTAAACAGACAAGATGTACTGGTATTTATAAAATGCTCCTTCATGGAGTGTAAACACTGACTGGATTGCTGTAGTTGTGTGGGTTCCATGCAGGTGAATTTGGAGCATAGAACAAGAACAAGAAACAAAAAATGGGGGGAGAAGGATGGGGAAAGTGAAGTAGACGTTTGCTTTCACCCCAAGACCACCAGCACCCCCTGATATATCCAGGAATTTCAGATAAATTGTTATTGTGCTGTCAGATTAGTTACAGATAAAAACAGTAAAAAGAAAAAAAAAATCAGAGAAGGCACAAATTCAAGCTTAATGTTGCCTGAGCCATGAATACTTGAAGTCACCCATCACAAAATATAGTTATCTAGTTCAGGAGAAGTGCCCTTTCCAAACACACACACACCACTGGTACAGAGCCGAGATGTACAACTGAATGCAACCTTTGCAGCAACAACTGTGATGGGATTATGAAATAATAACTCGTTAATTAAAAACAATGATTGCTATTTCTCAAAACCACCATTCAGGAATTTGGTAGCGACAGCCTTTGTGTTTGTTGTGTATTCTGGGGGACTAACTTCTACTGACTCCGTTCATCAACACACTTGTGTCAGTTAACAAAAGAGTTCCTTTTGTAAGATGCAGCACATCAATGTGTAGCATTGTGTTGGTGGGCTGCTCCAACACTCACTGGCCTAGATTCAGTATTGTATCAGGCTTTAGACTTGGCTGAGTTTGTGAGAGGTCGTTTGTGCAGCAGGGCACTTTGGAGATGTAGCTCTTTACAAGCAGCTTTGAGTGCATACACACAACCCGAGGTGCGCTGATGATTTGCTGAAGTTTTGTGGCTGGTTGGAACACACAGATAGCTCCACAGTGATTATAGGGAACTCTTACACAGACATGATCATGGTTTACTTATGCTGTAAAAACTGTGATTAATTTCCAACTTGAACAAAACAGATTGCCTGTCTGTGCATGAAGCATGTTTAATGAAACAAATGCACGACCTTCATGGACCAGAAGATTTGACATTACACCTATTTTAACTTCCCTTCACTGGCTCCTTATCCATGTCAGCTCAGGCTTTAAGGTGCTTTTGATGACTTACAAAATCCTAAATAGGCGTGCCCCTTCATACCTGTCTGATGTCTTTAATCCTCTTTATATTCCATCCACTGCTCTCTGCTCTCAGGATACAGGACTACTGTCTGTCCATAGAGTTAAAAAGATGTCTGCAGGCTGCAGGGCCTTTTCCTATCATGCACCCACCCTCTGGAATAACCTCCCTGCTGACATCAGACTGTCTGACTCTTTAAATCCAAACTTAAAAGTCATCTTTATACCTTAACCTTCAGTTAGTGACTTATCCTTTGATTCCTTCAGGCCTTGTACCTGTTAATATTCTCCCACCAGCAGGTCGGTCTCAGTCTTAATGAATCCACAAACCCTTATATGTACAGTCCATGTTGTCCTACCACTGATAGTACTGTAAATTTTCTGAAAACCACTGCACCTCTCTAAACCATCCAGGCAGTGTGTCTATACCTCTTCCAGATGATTGAGGAGTCCCAGCGTCCTTCTTGTCTCTCTCTCCTTCTGTGTCTTTGTTGCTTTCTCCTCGACATGTGGATGATGTGCCTCTTGTGTGTTTGTGTAGCATGTCCTCTTTCCAGGTGTTCGTGGTTGTGTGGTTCAGGTCCTATCTGTTGGCGGTACCTGGAACTAGCTCAGTGTCCCACTAGATTATACTCTTCATTAATGTGGCATGTGCAGGGTCTGCTGGTCAGCCACAATTATGTAAGTGTGGAGGTTTGAGGGCATGAGCTTTTGTGGAGGCCTCCGCATGAGAAGCATGGAGCTACAGCCATGCCAGCAGCTCACTGAAACTGTACTTAAAGACACAGGTATCTTGAGCTAAATGCTGGCATCATTGGGCTAATACGGTCGTTGTGACAATCCTAACATGTTTAGCTGGTATAATGTTGACCATATTCACCATTTTAGTTTAACATGTTAGCATGTTAATATTTGCTAAATAGAACTAAACACAAAGCACAGATGTAAATGAATATTTTTTTTCAGGGATTACTTTTGGGCATAAAACCAAAGTAAAAGGAACCTGATGATGGCACCGGATGAAAAGTTAGAGGTTCTGTAAATGATTTTCACTGACACGAGACGTCGCAATAGACCACCAGCATCTCAGACCAAAACAAATGCTTCGTCGGCCACACCTCCAGCCTCCCTTCGGCTCCCTTTGAAACAGACGTGTAACATTATATGCCCATCAAGTTACTTAGGCTGCAGACACACTGGATGCGTGGCATTTGCATCTCGGCTGCCATTGCTGATCTGTTGCAGAAAAACATGTGTGTTCACACCAGGTGTGTGTCTGCTACATGTCTGCTCCATCACTGCTCCTGCCAGCTCTGTTTGCAGGATACTTGAATGTTGGATTTCTCTTCATTTTTAATTAATGTCAGATTTCTTTTTGACAGAAAATGCCTCTAAAATGCCACTGTCTCCAAATGAAGCTGCTAAAATGGTTAAAAAACATATTTATATTTTTTCTTGTCTATGACATGTTCAGTTTCAGCCTAGGCATACAGACTATCGTGGCAGGAGTCAGTTTTGTCTAATATTGCTGGTATGATGTCAAAATGACCATCAACGGGTCTTTTCTCTGTCTATTTTTGCTGCCAAATGACACAGACAAAGCCAGTTAAAACTGTAATTTTTTGATGGTCCATTGGCCAACTGGGATTTGAGCCAGTAAGTAAATAAGTATCTTTAACGTACTGCACCATGACATCTCACCTGTGGGTGGTGCCTTTGTGTTCATAAACCTGGGAGGGCCAATGGTGTAACAGGGAGGGATTCACATGCACTAACATGCATACATCGCCATCCTAGATACCAGAACAAAGAACAGAGATACTCAGATTACAACATAGATCGAGGTAGTAAGACTTCGTTCTCAACACCATTACTCCGCTGTATCTTTACATAGAAAATAGTTGTTTGCTGCTCTATTATTGTTTAAACTCTCATTTACCTTCAGTGGCTCAGTTCATCCTGACAGGGCATGAATGCACAATGTCTACCAAGTGTAATGGCAATCCACGGTCGCTAAGATATTTCACCTCTAACTATGACATGGTGGTGTCCAATAATGGTCAAGTTATTTTAGCCAGGATGAATGTGGAGACCAAACCTAATCTAAATCAACCTTATGCTCAGTTTGTCAATATAGCTAATTTTTTCAGGACACTGAACAAACTATTTACTAGTTTTAGCTTTTGGATATGATGTATTCATTTTGATATAAATCTAGATATGTTTATGAGATTACATCCAAATATATTTAAATTTTGTTCCAGGGCTATGTTTTGACTCTCTACACGTGAAGCATCATTTAAAACCACTGCATGGAGAGATCAATGCAACTTCCCTCAGGGAAACCATGAAGAAACGGAACTTGCAGGTGGATTCTGGGGTGGAGGTGGGGCATGACTTGCATAGGTAGTAGCAGCTGTAGAAGCGGCAGTAATGAGCCGCTAGTCTGTACTCAGCTTAAATGGAGTGCCTAATGCATAATAGCAATAATTTATGTAACTTCTGCATGTAGCTCACATGTTTTGCCAACTGCAGCATCTCAGTGGAACGTGCAAAGTGTCTCAAATGGAATTGAAATTGTTAAGGTTTCAATTTAATAATCAATAAGCAGCTGTGTTTTTGAGATCAGCCTTTTCTGTTTATCCTGATGGAATATTGTTGCATATCAGTATCGACTTACTGTGCAAACAATTGCATGTCTTGTTAAGGGACCTATGTGTTTGCTGTGTATATATAATTTATTATAAGAATAATCTTTAAAGTGACACGTTATTAAAACGTCTTCCTAAAATCAGGGTCAGACCACAATGTGAGTTTGACCAGTCAGACCATTTTACAGTATAGTATATTAACCTGTTTATATGGATGGATATGATGTATAGACCAGCAGAATATGTACCGCATATAGAAACCTTAGCAGAATAGCTTAGAATTCCCATTGATTTCGGTAATGACGTACTTTGATGTCACGCAGTTTCCAGGGAGGACGTCCAGTTGCTGGCCAGGTAGGGAACTGGAGACTTAAAGATCCCATATTTTATTTGAAGTATTGAAATCCATAAGAAGACATATTTGTGGTTTACAGAACAAACCAAAAACCATCTCAGTGTAGTTTTACATGTCCTCTCTCAGGTTCCTCTCTAGTCTGTCTAGAATGCTAATAACAACAGGTCAGTGAGCTGCTATATTGTTTCTGAGTGATTGAAAAAAAAACATAGCAGATCCTGCAATAATAGATTGCAGGTCAAGGTGGGCTGGCCTCAGGCATGGCTGAGGGCAGTAACTGTATAGTTGTGACATCACAAAGTTACAGAGGACCTGATGGCTCATTTTAAGGCAGTTTCTGAATACAGGCTGTGAGTTTCTCTGTGGACTGAGGCTTTGATACTTTCACAGTATTAATACAGAACCTAGACCTGCTTTATAATCAAAAAAGACAAAAGACAGTTTCACGTTATACAATTTGGGACCTTTAACTTTCATTTTGATTATATTTTAGTTCAGGTGGAGTCATAAAAAATGTTTGCTGGCATTGGGAATCTATTGCCTATGTAGACATCCACATCCAGCCAAATGAATGTAATTCACTCATTAACTTTGATGATAGCTGGCTCTTTAACGGCTAGATGCTGTGCAGGTAGTGTAGAGTGGGTTTTTAGAGCTTTCTCACAGCTGCCTGCTGCTGCAGGAAACAGCCCTGACGAGAGCAGTGACTGTGAACCACAACTGTAAACATGTGCAGACAACAAAATGAAAAACCAAAAGGAGTTTGTAGAGCTGTGGAGAAGTGCTGAGTCGGTAATAATTCCTATCTCACAACAACCGACCAGTTTTGACTCATGTTTCATATCAGAGTATTGATTAGTGCTGCTGCAGAGACTTCTGTAGCTGTAGCTGTACTTGAACACGATGACTCACATGTACACAGCAGCTGTCTTTACACTGCTGCCCAGCTGACCAGACCACTGAACACAAATACTCCATCAAAGCAAACTTCTGGCACCAGCCAAAGGCCAAACATTTTCAAGTAGTTCATTACAGTAATGAATCTCTGTTACAAGCACTGAGCACAAAAACAGAATCAATATCAGAGAGAGCTTGTTCTGACGACCTGCTTCATCATCACTGAGTTTCACTGATTACAAAAGAAACACAGGCAGTCTGTTTTATTACAATAAACACCAGTGAAATCCCTGAGTGACTTTATGGAAACATGCAAGAAACTCACATTACCATTAGATTAATAGAAACACTTCCACACTGCACTGAAAAATATTATCACTGTTACATGAAATTATCTTAACAAACAGCTACCACCATTTAACAAATCCATGGAGGCTGCTGCAGTCGAAACAAACCATTGGCACAATGATTTCCCTGTGCTATGATCCATTTCAGTAAATAATTGATAAATGAGTCAATGAAGGCTTGTTCTGAATGAAAACAGCCCTGGTTGAAAATGAGCACATTTGTATGCATCAAGCAGAACACTGCCATTCTGTATACTTAAAACCAATTGGATTCTGCTTTATCCATCTCTTCTCATATTACAGCCTTGCATCCTCATGACATTTGAATGCCCGTTCTTGCTTGTGCCATCCGTCGCCTATTCAGCAACAACCTATTACTTGCATCCATTCAAAGACTGTAATGCTGTTATTTAGCCAGCGATGTTCAGTGACTGCTCACTGGGGATTGTCCACTGATGCCAGGAGACAGTGTTCTCACAAATGCGTCCCCTCCAATGAATGTTAGCCTGTGTTCACTATTGTTACAATGCCATTGCTGTGTGTAAAGTAGTGACTCACTGTCAATGATTGTTCCATTGTAAAGCTTTCAAGACAATACCCCAATGTCCCAAATCCAAAGTAGATTATGTGTTATCTGACTTGGTTACTGGTTTTTGAGTGACATTTTAAGAAACTCTTTTTTGACTTGTTTTTCTGGGACTCATTCCCAGAACATGCATGCCAGTAAAATATATAGGCGCACACTTTCTTTAAATGGAGTTATCGGTATATTTTTGGTGTGACGTGCACATACACTTCAGTGGATCTGAAGAAAGAACACTGACATGAGAAATAGTGCAGGCAGCTTTTCCTTTCATCGGGGTTAACAGCTAGCACTGCTTAGCACGTCTGATATATTTCTGGATTTTTAAAAGCTTTGCTCTACTCTGTCAGACTCTGAATGTGTCATGAATGTCACATGAATGATGTGATCTCAAGGAAATGTGACAAGGTGTTAAATCGTCAGCCTTACCATCTCCTTTCAGGTCGTAAGTTGTGTCAATTGTGAGTAATACGAGGCGGTAAACTTTGACATACCTCACATTTCAACGAAAAAAAGCAACATTAAAAATAACTTTAACTGAGCTGTGCTGTTTTCAAACAGTGCCTCCTCTGGGTTACTCTTTGTGATAAAGTCAACTGTGGTTAGCATGATTTATAATCACAATTTAGGCTAAGTGACATTAGATGGCATAAATATTAAGTAGAAGCGGATGCATGCACTGATCATCGACATGAACTGAAGCTTCATTTTCACAACCAATTTGACTCACTGATAATTGCAATCCATCATTTTGAGTCTTTGAAATCGATGGGCAGAACCAAGCAGTGATGTTGTCTATAGTCAGCTATAGGCGTGTCATTATGATAAATGGCTCAATCAGCTGGACCTGAAGAGGCTGTACTTTATGAGTCACACAAAATTAGAAAAGTTCAGATAGATTTGGCCCAAACTTCATCTTGTGCCACGATAAGTTTGATAAATACACCGCCTGAAGGGTAGCATCGTGTATTGAGGAGGAATTAGAGTGGAGAAGTGTTTGCCCCAGGCAATGGGCTGTCTGAAGGATCACACTGGTGTAAAAGTTTTTTATTTTTTTATTAATCCCAAACACACCAATATATTACTACTGGTCCACGGTCTGTTTCAGTACACATATGCCTCATCTCTGGAAAATCAAAAGAAACTATGTTCCTGAAAACCTTCTTTGACTACAGTTGCTTACAGAGACGAAGTGCTGCCTTCACTCATGTAATACATCATGTTGAGCAGCACAGGCACAGTAAAAAAATGAGTTTCATTCTGTTGGACTTGAATGTGAAGAACACATTTGTCCAGCAAAAGGAAATGAAAGAAAGTGGAAATGTAGCATGGCATGTGAAATTACTTTTGTGTTGGAAGTCTTTAGAAAGACTGCAGCAGAAATGCAGCAGTTTGAGTTGTTTCTTTAGAACAAACAGACATTACGACTTCTGGCCTGAAATACAAATGACAGTAATATCCTGTGACTAATTTGTGAACTTGATCAGAGGACAGGAGGTCATTTGAATAACTTGATGAGTATGAAAGAGTAAGAGGCATGCCACAAACCATCAATGGATTTGAAATCATACTGATGGTGACAAAGATTATTTCATTGATGGTAAGAGATCATAAGTGGATTGCAGTCAACCAATCTTTTCTCCTCAATTTAAGATAATGCATACATACAAGTTTATTAATTTCAAGTTGATTTAATTTTTTTTCATAATAATGAAAACTATACAAACCATGATGAAGGTAAGTATTGAATTTTTTTCTCCCAACTTGTACTTTTAACTTAAAAAGGTCGCTGGGTCATGTCGAAAGGAGCCACTTGAGGTGGTTCGGGCGTCTTTCTTTGGAGGTCTTCCAGGCACATCCAGCTGGTAGGACGCCTTGTGGTAGACCCAGAACATGCTGATATTTCATCTGGCTTGGGAATGCCTAGGGATCCCCAAAGAGGAGCTGGAAAATGTTGCTGGGTAATGGCACGTCTGTACATTTTGCTTGACCTGCTGCCACCAGATAAGCAGAAGAAAACGGATGGATGGATGGTCACTGGGAGCAGCATTGCCTGTTGTCTTTGTACCAACTCTGTGGCCCAGTATGGCTTCAGCAGCAGCAGCCCCAGATCTTTACGTCAACTGAAGAACTGACAAAATGTAGCTAAAAGGAAAGGTAATCTGTTGGTGAGGTTGGTCAGTCTGACTGAACACTTGTATATCCACATTCACATTGTCATCACTCAAAAGACAACTGAGAACTAATTGTTAAAGCTACAGTTCATGCAGTTAATTACTGTAAAAAAAAAAAAAAAAAAAATTTGCTTCTTCTGTGAAATAAGTCACAGTCAATGTTCTTTCATCTATAAATGTCACATGATGTCAACCATACAAAACCACCACATAGTGTAAAGGCACATTGTGCTCCTTAATAGTGCTTAATTAAATAAAAAAGGGCTGATAAGCTGTTTTGTGTGACATTATTTAGAAATGTGTGGTTCTTCCAAGGCATTTTTTATCAAAGAGTATCAAAATACACACAATACTCCATAGTTCTTCTAAACTGCAGAGGCATTAGTAAGCTGCTACTCAGGGATCATCAAAGATCCTCATAATTACTCTTTGCCCACTCTAATGGAAAAGAGAAAATGGAAAGCAACAGTCTAACAGTTCTTTTACTTAAACTGTGTTTAGACAGGTTTGTTTAACAATGTTTATCTTTAGATTAATATCTGTAGCAGTTCTTGGCCAAGAGCATACAAAGTGATGATCACATGTGATGTTGTAGCCGTGGAGAACTGCTGTCATGTCCAAGACCTCACACTCTAGGCCTGGTTCCTCTCTGCAGCCCCACACCTGAGTGTATCAGATGTAGCCGGTCCTTGCATCACATGCTGCTCAGATCATCTACCTGTATTTCCCATGTTTACTTGGCATATTCTACTTGAATGGGCAGTGACCTTTGAAAGGGACCAGACGTCTTGTCCCAGTCCTCTCTGATCGCAGCAAGTTTGTCATACTGACAAGGATGGAGTATCTCTATTGTCAAAACGAATCACCTGTGACAACATATGAAATGTCTGCAATAAAATAGTGGCTCAAAAAAATGTCCAACCAGCCTACAAGTCATAAACTAGAGGTTGATTCATTTCTGGATCTGTATACACCACCCACAATCAACGGACCCATGTATGTTTATCTGTCTATCTTCCTTCCTCATATTTAGGAGTGTGGTTTCGACTTTGGCTCCATCAGAAACAGTTCAAAGCAGGATTTGAAGTCATTAACCTTGGACGTGGCATACCTTGTCATTCTGATGACAGTCACAGACTGCACAATCGGCCTCTCCTGTCAGATGGGGACCTGAAGACCTCTGAAAATTTCTATTCTTTGACTGTGAGTTTACAGTCTCAGCAGGGTCATATTCCTCATCACTTGATTGTTCCTCATCAGTTGTCTCTGCTTTGTAGAGTAAATCTTTAATGTTGTGGAGGGGCAATTTATTGATTGACAAACCAAATACACACATAGATAGATAGATAGATAGATAGATAGATAGATAGATAGATAGATAGATAGATAGATAGATAGATAGATAGATGGATGTTTTTACAGATGTTGAAAATGAAGGCAAAGCTTGTACTGGCTCAAAATACAGTTAGATTGACAGTCCAATTAATTCCAATAAATAAAAGATAAACACACCAGCAGGACGTATTTTGGCAAACACACACACTGGTTTGTATTCAACTCACTGTCATAGGAAAATGTTGGCAGAGTTTTATTTCAAAGTCAGCTCTTTCTCTCTAAGCCCCCAATATGCGCGCACACACACACACACACACACACACACACATACCACAAACTCTGTAAACAACCTTGTGACCATAAGAATACCGCTTCAAATCTTCAAAGTGGCTATCTCGCTCCACACTAGCAGGTATGCAGCAGCTGCTCAATCAGCTGATGTGAGATAAACTGCAGTGCTGGGCAGCTCCCAGGTGTGAAGATAATGTATGTACAGAATGTGGATGAATGTGAAGCTGGGCGTACAACACCGAAAAAGAATGCACACATCAAATCATGTGTGTTTGTTAAGTGATGAGTGACAGCCAGAAGCTGAATAACTCAGATAAGACAGGAAATGGGGAAATAGCTAGCTGGACTCCATTCAAAAGTTAAAAAACAAAATTCACATACCAGCATCTCTAAAGTTCACTAATGAACATGTGACTCATTTACTTAATGCATACAAAAAATAAAGTGTAATAATAAAGTGTGCAATAACTTCCTGGGGTCTTGCTGTCACAATCAGTGACAAAGAGGATGCCAGTCAGTGTGTTATATTTAGTGAAATAATGAACTTTAGAGTTGCTGGTGTGCAGATTTCGTTACCTTTGGACAGAGTCAGGATAGCTCTTTCCCCCTGCATCAAGTCTTTATGCTAAATTAAGCTAACTAGCTTCTGGCGATAGCTTTATCAAATTTCAGCTCGTGGTTAAATGACTTTTTTTTTTGTTGTGTTTTTTTTTGTTTTTATATTTTATATCAGCACCTAATAAGTCAAAGTGTTGGAGGATATTAGTGGAGACCTGACCTGGGGCAAAAAGCAGAACTTCAATTTTACCAAGATTTAATAGAAGAACATAGAATTGAACAGTTGCCAATCTCAGTTGTGCAGAGTAGTTAAATTTGAGAGGTCAATGAGGCCTAATGGATATAGCTGTGTATCAACACTGTATAAATGATAAAACACACAACCAAACTGGTGGAAAAAGTGCCCCGAGAGCAGCATATATAATGAAAAGGGTTCCAATAACTGACCCCTAAGGCACTCCACAAGTCACATATGTCCAGCTAAAAATCTTGTCATCAGTTGAAACCTAAAAAACTTTGGGTAAATAAGAGGATTTCTATCCAATCAATTGGGATAGCATGATCAATAATGTCGAAGCCCACAAACAAGACTGCATGAGACTAGTGCATGCTCAACTGAGCTGTCTGAGCTGTGTTTCTGACAAATGCATGATTGTTATTTATCAAATATGTCATCGTCTTCATCCATTTGCTTACAGATTAATTTTATCTAAAATCTTAGATGAAAGAGGTAACTTAGAGATAGGTCTGTAGTTAGGTAGTAGTCTGTAGTAAGCTAGGATCCGGGTGTGGGGTTTTTTTTTCTAGAAGGGGTTTAACTGAGGCCACTTTGAAGGATTTAAGTACATAGCCTGATGAGAGGGACTGGTTGATAATGGCAAGCAGACATGGTCCAATAATGCTAATGGCTTCTTTAAGTAATTTGGGAGGTGCAATGTCAAGGGGACACATGAAAGAACAAGTGTGGGGAAACAATATCAATCAAATCACTGACAGAGATGGAAGAAAATTGATCTTGTAGGACAGGCCACAGGGGGAAGGCTCAGAATAGGGGCACGATGGATGCTCTTATTCTGTTGATTGTATCCTCCATGAAAAGTAGTTTAAGAAGAAATCTGTGAATGTGTTTGAGATTATGAGATTGTTGAAATAAGCAATTTGTTCATCCTTGGGTTTTTGATTCAGCAAGAACATCAAGTCTTTCATTTGAGTGTTGTGGACCGCCAGTTGTGTGGTTTTCCACCTACACTCTGCTTGTCTACATTGTCTCTTCAAACAGAAAGTCATCATCTGTCCAGCAGATGAGGTGGATTTAGAGACTCAATGGGTCTTGAGAGGGGCAGCAGTTTATAAAGCAGATGTTCATATGTCATTAAAATGGTTAGCCATGACCCAATTTGATTCAACGCAGAAAAAGTAGAAGAAAATGTAGGACAGACCGTTAATGTGGCCACATTTTACAGTGGACTTCTAGGTAAAAGGGTTGAATGTAAAACGGTATCAACCATAATGCACTTGTGACCCAAGATAAAACCATCCAATTTGTTCAGGTTACATGTCATACTCAAGGTGAATACAAGGGCCAAGGGTTTGGCCCTTGGCCCTATGGTTAGGACCTTTTATATGTGTGCCTGTCCAGATGAGAATAGGTTTTGTGCACTTCATTATAGCATTTGTGTGGTCAATCATTAATTGTAGAGGGATGCACATGGACAGGTTGGGTTCATGGATTCATGCTGTTGATGCCAAAATCTGACCCTACCATCTGTGTCTATCAGCAGAAATCCAGATTAATCAGACCAGGCTACCTGTTTCCAGTCTTCAGCTGTCCTGTGTTGGTGAGCCTGTGTCCACTGCAGCCTCAGCTTTGTGTTCTTGCCTGACGGCAGTGGAACCTGACGTGGTCTTCTGCTGTTGTAGTCCATCCACCTCAATGTGTGCTCACCACAGTTTTAAAGAGTGATTATCTGGGTTATTGCAGTCTTTCTGTTGGTTATTCTCCTCTGACCCCATTCTGATATTTGATGTGAACATTAACGGAAGCTCCTGACTTGTATCTGCAGGTTTTTATATACTGCACTCCTGCTACATGATTGGCTGATTCAATGTCCATGAATAAGCAGGTGTGCAGGTGTTCCTCAGTGAGTCTATATATGACAGATATAATTCTTCTTTTCTAACTCTCAAGAAAGTTTATATGCCAAACTAGAATTAGGGCCTAGCAGATGTATGCCACCACCACTTCAGATGACATCCATGTTTATTCAGAGTCATATACATTAATAACCATTTGTGTACAATTTTGACATAATTGCTGTGTGAGGTCTTGAGTAATGGGTAAAAAGTGTTTTGTGAGGTCACACTGACCTTGACCTTTGACCTTTGACCACCAAAATCCAATAAATTTGTCCCTGAGTCGAAGTGAATTTTTTACCCAATCTGATGAAATTCCCTCAAGCCATTACAGAGATTTTGTGTTCACAAAGCCAAAATCATGTTTTGTGAGGTCACTGTGACCTTGACCTTTGACCTCCAAAGTCTAACCAGTTCATCCTTGATCCCAAGTGAACATTTGAATCAAATATGAAGGGATTCCCCTTGAGGAGTTCTTAAGATATTGCATTCACAAGGCCACAATCATGCTTTGACCTTTAACCACCAATATCTGGTCCAGGTGAAAATTTGTGCCACATCTGATGAAGTTCTGCCAAGGTGTTACTGAGATACCGTGTCCATGAGAATGGGGCGAACGAACAACCCAAAAACAATATGCCTCCAGCTCTATTGCCACACTATTCCTTGAACTCTCATGAATGGGAATCATGTATTAACGCTACATAGAACAATGTTTGGTTTTGTGCTGCTGCTGTCTATCTTCTCAGCTGTCTATCTTCTCAGGTAAGAAATAATGATGAATATTAGACTTCTGTGTCTGATAATTTCATCGTAGTGTTGCCCTCATCCTTTTTGGTGGATGTTTATTAAACACTAAATAATGAATGACAGTCGAGACCATCTTGCAGTGGGATCATATCAACCACATCAGTCATTACCACATTATTAGGATAATTCATCATTGTTGCACCAGTGTTCATCTCTCATAGGTTGGACAACACTCATCTTTAAACTTGATCTTCATTTTGATCTCAACTACACACCTGTCAAGCAGGTTGTAACACTAATGTGGTGAAAAATCTGTCCCCAGAGAGATACACACCTGCCAAAGCTCTCAAAACACCTCTGAGATAGTTCCCGCTATAGTAGGTGTGTCCAGGAACACATTTTGCAATGATGACACACACACACACACACACATATACAAGGTGAAAACAATATCAGCTACGCTGTGCAGATGCAGTATACAGTTGGTAAAGAGCAGACAGATAATTAAAATACTGACCACACATGCTGTGTGAGGTAAGCATGTACTGTATGAGGTCCACCTTATGTAACACTAGACAATAGAGAGAGCTGATGTCAGAACATACAATATCTAATATTTCATACCCAGCTGAGCTTCTCCAGACCGCCAATTTTCTATTTTTGAATATTTATTCAAATTCAAATTTATTTTATTTTTCTTGGTTTCTGTTTCATGCTGGTTCTTTGAGTTACAGCCAGCTTACAGCACATTTACAATTAGGCTAAGAAAATATTGTTTGCCTCGCACGGCCTACGATTCACCAAATGACTTCTGATTGTGCCATCTGCTGCGGATTTCATGATGGTTTCATATTAAATGATATGAGCATGTGTGATATGCGTTTGTTGTCAATCATTAACAACAGTAAGGCAGCAATATATACCAAAGACAAAAAGCCTTTTGCCATTACTATTGGTTACAAAGCAAAACCAAGCGAGTGGTGTTATTACTTATGTCTGTCAAGGTGATAGAGAGTAATTCTTAACTTCTGAGAAAAAAGTACCCTTGAATTCCCAGCTACAGCCCCAGCACTGTGCATGTGTAGGTGCAAGACTTCTAGTGAGTGCACCTCCTACTCACACCACCCTCACAGTGTGATGAGTGCTCCATAGGCTCAGTAATGTCACTGCTCTCTGATGGAGACATGGCACTAAATAGACAAGGTGAAGAAAGCCATTGATCTTTGCCTAATTGAAGTATAATAAAACAGTCAAATTCATCAGCGCTGCCATAACTGTCAGGCACCAGAGATCAATCTGTCTCCCTCCAGCCTGGTATGAGGCTGCTCAGTCACTTAGTACAGTACATGTGATACAACAACTGCTGTGGACACAATGTAACCAGTGTTGTTTTGCGATGCAAGTAAAAACTCTGAAAAGGAGACAAAACACGTGGGCGGGTTTTAGATTTCTCTAACACAAAGTAAATTATCTACAGCTTGTCACTAATCTACCTGTTCACCACACATGTTGAAGGTTTAAGGTAAAAAAAAAAAAATGGCTTAATGCAGAAACACAGAACTTGTTTGCAGGACGTGGAGCCTGAGTTGGTAGAATAAAAAGGGAGATGAATCACATTATTTTCCTGTCCGACTCCTTCACGTAATCTCCTCCACATAATCCCTTTGAGGGGAGAAAAGACATTTCTCTCACTTCAGGTGCTCAGGGCACATATTTGCATTTTCAAACGTCAGGCTCATTTAACATAATTTCAGGACACCAGGCTCCCCTGTGCCATCACTAGGAAGCTGTATTTGCTCAGGTTTCCCTGTCAGGCTTGTCATCCCTTCATGCTCTGTGTGAGGACACTGAAACTAAAAGTTAAAGGGCAATGCTGGCATTATATACACTGTATATGCAGCAATACACAATGCAAACTCCTTTCAAATAAGTACTGCTGCCCTCCACAAAGCCTTCTGCTCCACTGATCAACACCTCTTGCCTGCTTACATATAGTACTCCTTCATGGACACTATCCTTCAATAATATTGACATCTGCATTCATTCTTTGGATTAACTGATCTATATTTATTTCAAATGGCAGCTAGTAAAAATAGATTTTTACATAAATGTGTACAAAAAGTCATTTTATTGATAACTATGAGCTTTAGAGAAAACATAAGGTGAGTTTTTCATTCACCCCAACTAAAGGCTGATGGAGGTCCTCCTGCAGGGAATCCTTGACATTAAACTTAGTGTCATCCTCCTGAAGACTGACAAGTTGACAAGTGTGAGGTGGAGGGAACTTTTTCCTGCTCCTTGTTGGAGAATCTGTGGCGTAATTAAACCAACACAGAAAGGTTTTGCATGAACTTAAAACCACTTCTCATCTTTGTCTATCCCAAATATCCTACCAGGGTCACACTAACGGACGATTTGCAGACAGACAGCATAAGAAAAGAAAGGAGTGTAAGACCACATCTCAACAGTGCACCGCTGTCTGTTAACAGGAGCCACAGAGAGGAAGGCAGAAGGATGTAAACAGAGACATACAAAGAGCACAGACAGGGGAATAGAAGAAGTCTTACCTGGGAACACGAGCACAGCAAAGACCCATGACAGGATGATGAAACATACCGAATTATACATGCTTCCCAGAAAGTGCTGATTCTGATCTGCTTGTTTGTTTTTATAGATGCTCTTTTTCTGTCTTCCCACAACCGGGCTTCAAAGAGCTGCCCACTTAGCTGTTCTTTTTTTTTTCTCTTCCTTTTTCCTGAATGTCAGTTTGAATAGCTTTTCATCCCCACTTGCGGGCTGTAGTGAAGATGCTTTAAATCCAGTGCAAGAAGTAGTTGGTGGCACACACACACACACAGACACTGGCTCCTCACGTAGTATTCGATCTTCCTCTCTTCCACGTACTACAGCGCACAGAGGGACCAGCACTCTGCAAGATTGAGGGGAGAGGGGGGGGGGGCAGCCTCTGCTCAGCTGGCATTGGCTGACACTGCTGTCGATCACCCATAAACAGTCCTAGCTCTGTTTTTTTTCCCCTTCCTTTTTTTTGGCTGCTTTGAATCCTCACCCCTGCCTTCCTTTCTCTGCCCTCTGACAGAAGTAGAGCAGGATTGAAAAGGGATGGAGGACTAATATTCAATACAGGCTAAATAAATAGCAGCCTCCTATTTAATATGACAGGTAATCTGGGATTGGGGAAATTTTCTGAAAATGATGTCATTTTTTTCTGTTGTCTGACACGCCATGAATGTGTTTAATGAGGGCTTGTGATGGAGTGTTACAACAGTTTGGACTGCTACATCCAGCTGAAGCACACTAATGTGTTTTTTTGTGAGGAACAGTAACACTGTTGGATAGAAAGAACCATAATGAGATGAGTCTCTATGTGAGATGGCATTCTCCCTTAAATACTCCTGCTGATGCTATTTTGGTCAACAGGGCTGTTTAGTGATTCATTGTAAAACCTGGTTGAAATTCCCTGCTATATCTACACAAGTCCATATATATGTGTGTGTGTGTGTATGTATGTATATGTATGAATATATATATATATATATATATATATATATATATATAAATCTGTGGAGGTTTTTTAAGGTGTGAGAATTTGAAGTTTTCAGCCTTTAACTCAGTGTTCATAAATATAACTCCAACCCATCTACTGGATAGGATACTGTGATGCTTTCAATAAACCCCTGGGAAGAGTTCTACTTTGTTCTTTAAAAGAGGTGTGGAAGTGTACATCCATAAAATCAACCTGTTAGTCCTCATCCTTGGCGTCCTTTACACAACAGAGTGTGGAATGGGTTCAATGCTGCTCCCTGTGGCCGATCAGGGAAAATAAAACATCCACTCCAACTGACGACTCACTACAGTTCTCCACCAGATTTTCCTCTTACAAAGTTGGTAATAGTTTGTAAGAGCACGAGTATAAACACAACAAGGCTGCCATGTTCTGTGTGAGCTTTGCCTGTATTTGTATTGCTTTTCCTCCCCCTACTGGCGTTTAAGAGTAATTCATTATTTTGTTTAATTCCAGCCTTTATTTTGATAGGTAGATTTAGTCACATGACACCGTGCAGAGAGTCTGTTCAGAAAAAGCATTCGCTTCTACATGCCATGCCGTCAGCTATCCTCTCATTTCCTCCCACTGTTTGTTCCGGGGAAAAGGATCGCTTGTGAGTTGTGTTCACATTTTCACACAGTTCTGTTGTTACACAGGTGTTCGTGTGGTGCATTTTGATATGTTACATAAATGTTTAGTTTATTTGCATGTAAATGTTGCTAATGCTAAATTAACAGTGAACTACAACTATTTACATTATTTACAAGCTATGTACAGCTATTTGCATTATCATGTCTGTGAATATATTATGTTATTTGAGTAACCATTCAGTAATTGGTGCTATATCTTTCTGTATCATTTTGGTTTTACAAAATTGTTTCATGAGAATGAAGACAACAGTAAAGACCATTCAACTTTACTCCAGTTTCTGACTTTCTCTTGGAGCTTGTTCGCCATCTGTCGATTTGTGTGCAGACACACACACTGAGGACAGAATAAAGGCTGTTAAGGTGGACTGGTTAGTAGGTCGGTTTTCATGTTCAGCACGCTGCTGTTCCTGACAACCTTTTAGTCTCATTTAGCCACTCGTTTACAACCATTTTTTAAGAGACGTAAAAGCTTAAAGAAATTACAACTTGGGTATTTACTGACATATGTTATGCGGTAGAATGAAACGTGAAAATGTCTTGAGCTTGTGTCAACTACAGACTTTATTTCAGCCATCTAACCAAAAACCCATTCAAAAAACTCAGAGACTCAGAGACGAGGGAACTGGAAGAGCTCAAATGCAACTAATTTCCAAATTTTTGGACTCATTCCTGCGGCAGTTTGCTGTCACTGACCAAATTAGGTGCTCCAAGCAGTGGAGCCCCTCAGTGGTGACTGAGCACCTTGTCAGCTCAGATGTGACACATCATTTCTTTATTAACAGCTTATGAAAAGACAGGAGAAGCCACAGAAACAATGCCAATCTGATATGCCTGTGAGAAATAATGAGCTCGGGCTACTCAGACATTAACCTCATAAAAAGTGTTGTATAGATTTCTATTGAACTGAACGTAGCAGTTTGAGCCAACAACACACTGAACCTGCTACTGAAATAAAAACAGTCTGAATTTGTGCTGAACATCATGGCAGGTCCTGGACACTTGACATGGGTTTGTTAAACTTACCTATTATAAACTCACTGTTGTCATTGTTAAATCTTCACTAAGAATTTTTTTTTCTGCTTTATTAAAATGAATACATACTTTATTATGCATTTATTAGTAGTTAATTATTATTTGTGCAGCTACTGATTGCATATTTAACTGCTAATAAATGCATAATAAAGTATGCATTAATGTTACTAAAGCAACACAAAAATCTTAGTTAAGCTTTAACAATGACACAATAGGTAAGTTTGTTAAACTCTTGTTAAATAAATGTGTTAGTAATACTACTATTTATTAATGTTTTTAAACAGTTAACAAATGTCTTATAATCTAATAAATGTTTATGATGCTAATATTAGCACTTATGTAGTCTTATTATCACACATAACACATCACACATTATCACATGTAAATGTTAATAAATTATTATAAAATATAATAGATGATAGATAGCTAGATAACAAATAATAAAATATTGCCTATTACTGCATGTTTATTAGTAGGACCTTAATGGCAGTAGGGAGGGAAGTGAGGGATCATCGTCATGTTGCTCCACCGATGCTGCACTGAGTGTGAAATGTGAAATCTTTTTTGAAAAACATGACAGGACGAAAAACAGATGTCTTTATATTATTTAATAAAATCAAAGCAACACCAAACTTTGCTGCCATGCCCTCACAGTCCTGTGGAGCTTTTGCAGTCTGGGCACCACCTTATCCACAGCAGCAGCCTATTTACTGTTCTCTGCACTTTCATCACTGGTAAACTTCATTTTATTAAACCATTGTGACAAAGTTTGGCAAATCCCCCAGAATCTGCAGCAATATTGCCACAAGTTTCTGACTTGTTTTTCATATGCAAAGTGGCAGACTTAAATAACTCTCTGCTAGTGCCAGACACTTGTCCCTGACAGCAAAACATTTGAAAACAGCAAAATATTTAAATTTAGCAGTTTCACATGGTAGTTAAGAGGCTTGGTCATAAAGTCTGACAGACTTGTAAAAGAGAGGTGCAGGGGTATGCTGCCATTGTGCATAATATGACAGGTACCACTTCCGATTTTCAATCAGTGCACATTAGGAATATAAATTTGATAATCCTTAAGATATGATGTAAGTGATGTCTTTGTTGTCCTGACAACACAGCTTTAGTGAGATCGCAGTTCAGCGGTTCAACTGTGTTTCATTCATTTAAAGACAAAAGGAACACAGTGCATCCAGTGACTATTATTCCTGCTACACATATTTCCTGTGTGTGTGTGTGTCCGTGGAACTGTTCTGTGTATTTAGGAAGCAGCTACAAGCATGACATTTTGACGGAATCTGTTTGTGGTTTTCAGAGCCAAAAACCATCTCAGGGTAGTTTTACATCTCCTCTCTCTGACTTCTCTCTGTAGCTCTGGTAACAACAGGTCAGTGATCCAATCAGAAGAGAAGCTCTACCTGACTGTTTTCTGAGTAACCAAATAAAATAATAGACTGGTAAACACTCAGAAAAACCAAATCCTGCAAGGTTGGATGGCAGGTATTGGTAGGCTGGTCTTGGGACATGGCTGACTGTATAGTTGTGACATCACAAAGTTACAGAAGTCCTGACAGCTGGTTTTAAGGCTCAGTTTCTGAATACAGGCTGTGTACATTTATCTGTGGACTGAGGCTTTGATACTTTCACAGTATTAATATAGAACCTAGACCTGCTTTATAATCAAAAAAGACATGAATATATATCTCATATACAATATGAGACCTTTAACATGGCTAAATAATAATAATAGTAATAATAATCATAATAACAATAAAGCATTTGCTGTCCATGTAGGATTGCATTTGTAACCACTAAGAACAGTCATGCTTCACAGCCTATGGACCACACTCATGTTGCAAGAACAACATGTATGAGACAAGACAAACTAAACTGACACAAATGTTTTCATTGTGAACAGCAGATGTGATTAACACAATCAACACATGAAAAGCAAAGCATTATTACTAGTGTCATCACACCCTGCGGTGACAGCTGTCAGAGCGGTAAAGTTGGATCTCTCAATGGTATCTTTTAAAGTAGAAGCAGTTAACATTTTTAACTCACTAACTTGTTAATGAGCTACAACAAACATCTTTCATCAATCATATCCTAATTATGCAATGAGAGGCAGCTCAGCTCATTTTTATTCCTTCGGAAATTCTGTTGGCGAGAATCCATTTTTCTCCACTGTAGCAGCTCAAAGGGACCAGCAGCAAACTCTTGTTAGAGAACCACTTTTAATTTAGTCAGTCATAATGGAAGTCTGTTTTGAGTGGTTGTATATGTTTTTATTTTGTCTCTCATGACCTGAAGATATTTACTTTAGTCTCCTTCCTTCAAGTGATGGCCCCAATTTAAAGATAAAACATATTCTACACTATTCCTGTGTTTTATTTGAAGTGATATCAATAAGAAGATACATTTGTGGTTTTAAGTGCCAAAAAACAATTTAATGTGTAGTTTTACATCTCTCTCAGGCTTCTCTCTGGAGCTCTGGTAACAACAGGTTGATGAGCCAATCAGAAGAGAGACTCAGAGCCAATTTTAATGTATGTCTGGTCTAGTCTTACTATTGTATGTTTATGCCAGAAATTAGGACAGCATCATGCGATCACTATTGTGGCCCATCAAAATTTCCACCAGCTGCTTCATTCACTTGACTTGAAAATGAAGTTTGACTTTCCTGTGTTATGCCGCCATCTGCACTGACGACATGCCCTCCTTCCACAGTTGCTGTTTCACAAGTTTGGAAACACTCACTTTTTGATCGGTTTGAGTGGCACCATCTGGGCACTTTAAGTGCACTGCATGTTGCCATACTTGTCAATGTGAACACACTTATGTACTCAACATAGCCAGTGAAAGTATAGAAGTACATGATTTGAGACACAGCCCCAGTATTTGACAAGAAAACACACTTCCCCTGTAAAGATTCTTTTCAACTGTTTATTTATTCTGTGCACTGCCAACACCCTTAAAATTATATATTATGATGAAATGGCAATATTGCATATGGTAGTAGAGAGTGGCAGGAAACATTAGGAGAGAGGGGGTTGACGTGGTAAAATAACTATGACTAATCATCGACGTTATTAAAATGGTGACGTGGTCTGTCATGGAGATGCTTGATGAAGGACACCAATGCTTCAGAGTGGGCCTGCAAAATGTTTTGTTTACTTCAGACTTATAATCAGCTGCATTCAGTTGCAAAATTGCAGCCAATTGATCTGCAGCAGTTTAGTTAGACAGTCGCCCCGTCCTCCTCTAATTTGCCATTGACAGCCTCATTACTGATGCAAAGGAAAAATGCTCGTTGGCTGGTAAGCTAACAATCATGAGCCTTCTCAAAGTTGAAAGATGAGATGAATCAGAGACAGACTATTGATGACAGCCAAACATTTTCAAATTCTTTTGATTACTGTACAAGCCATACAGGGATTGAAATTTTAAAATGAGGTAAACTCATCATATCAAACTCACCGCTGAGTAAAATAGCTGCTGCGTGATGATGACGATGTTGTTAAAGGTATAATATGTAACTTTTCCACAATAAAATGTCCCAAAACAGCTAGACCTTTGCCATGTATTTTGTTGAGTTGTGTACTGACATTATGATGTTTCATTTGGTTGTCTGTCATGTCCCGTCTGTGCATGCTTCAGCATTTAGTTTTCCTTCTAGAAGCATCAACTTTTTATCCAGTTTTAAGCCACAATACACAATACACTTATTAGATCTTTGTCAGTTTTAACTATAAATTTTAACCAAATGAAGGATTTTAGTCATCAGACATCTGGATCTTAAGTTATCAGAGAAAAAAAGCTGAGCAAATATTTCAAGCAAACGTGTTGGAGAAACACTGATTTTTCATGTGAAACTGCTTCAGTCAGTGTTTTACCAGATTTAATCACCAGGTCCATTTGGTTTCAAGAGGAGGAGATCTCTGTGGATACTTTGGCTCCTAATGAAAACCTCTTAAACGTCCAGACTACAAGTTATCAGAGAAATAAGACGAGCAAAAGTTAACCTCAACCCACAGCCCCTCTATGATTTTTAACATGAAACTGCTTTGTTCTGCTTTTCTACTGGATTTAATCACCAGGTCAGTCGGTTTTGGAAAGGAAGAACTGTCTGTGGATTATCTGGCTGCTGGCAAAAACCTCCTAAACCATTTACACCGAAGGAATCCAAACTCCAGGAGAAGCTGACCGCAATGATGGCAATGGTGATGAAGAGAGCAACTCTTTATGATCTTAAGCTGCTTTGTTTTGACTGAGAGCCCCACAGCAACAGAAAATTCTATATTGTGCATTTAATTTACGTAATCATTGATCATTAATCATTGAATTGTACATATCAGTATCAGTACATATTTGTTTTCCAACAAAATATGTGATAGACAGTACAATCTGTACTAACTTTGTTCTGGTTCTGCTAAGAATCACACAGCTATTGGTTCTGGTTAGGGAAAGATCCTGTTCTGCTTTAATACAGGAAAAGTTCACACTGAGTTCAGACACTAAATGTTTGTATTTAATCAAAACAACCATCTTTCCCTAAACTTAACCAAAGTGCTTTTCTTACCTAAACCACAGACAGGAGTGTGGATGAAAACCCTGGTTTGTGGAGTTGTACATGCTGTAACTCATAACAGTTTAGATTCATATAAACATTGGAGACAGAGCAGACTTATTCAGACAAGTTATTCATTTGCACCCATGACCAATAACGAAGCAAATTGCTCCATGCTCAGTTATATTACCAAGTCTTTATCTGTGAGACTTTGTACACAAGCACAGTAATTCAGTTTTGAACCCACTCTACAGAAAAAGGGGAAATGCATTTAGGAGAACAAGTGTAATGACATGCAGAATTGTTTGGAAATTAAATAGCTGCAATGCTTTTGTTTTCAGGGCACAGTCATTTGTTCTTGTTCTTACACACTGTGACACGCCATGGTTGCTGGTCTTAATTGGATCCTGATCCAAAAACACTCTTTGTGACATGCCCACGAGGGAGTTCATTTCAAAATAAATAAATAAACAAAACAAATAAATGAACAATTACATGAACAATTAAAAATAAAATAAATAAATGCCAAAGCAAACAATCAAATAAACAAATAAATATTTAATTAAATGTTGCCTGGATGACAACTATTTGTGGACTGTCATTAAACAAAACTAAGACTAATGATCATAAAGTGGAGAATTAATTTGATCATCAGTGTTACATCATCCTGGGTTAACAAAGATGTGATGAGCAATCGTTCTTGACGTTCTCTCTGGTCTTATTTTGGTTTTATCCACCAGCAGTGTCCCACAGAGAATACACATCTGTTTCCCAAGCTGCTTTGCTTCCTGTTATTGCCCTTGGCATAAACCAACTATGATCTGAAAAACAATGTTTTGTTTGTTTGTTTTTTTTAAATAACATTATTACCTGTTTATTGGGAGTCTCCCTCCCAATAAACAGGAGCAAGACTCCTAGACAGAGCGAGACCTCAACTGTGTGTTTCTCTGTGGTCTTTGTGCGCCTCTCTATGGCTGTTCGGCCTGTCTCTGTGGCCGTTGTACATCTTTTCATGGCTGTTTTCATCTTTTTGTAGTTGTTTTGTGTTTCTTTAACCTCATGTTGTACATCTTAGTGTTTTTTTTTTGCATGTGTGTTTTTGTAGTCATGTTGTGCTTCTTTGTAGCCAGAAATATCTCATTGTTTTGCATTTCTTGTGGTTGTTCTGTGCTTATGACTTTTTGTCTCCATTTTTTGTCTCTACCTTTATGTTTTGTATCTCTTTATTGCTATTTTGTGTCTATTTGCTGCTGTTTTGTCTCTTTGTCTCCATTTTGTGTCTCTACCTTTATGTTTTATGTCTCTTTATTGCCATTTTGTGTCTCCTTGCTGCTCTTTTGTGTCTCTTCGCTGCTGTTTAGTGTCTCTTTGTTGCTGTTTTGCATCTCTTTGATGCCATTTTTGTGTCTTTGAGGTCATTTTGCTTCTCTTTGTAGTCACTTTGCATCACTTGCAGTGACAAGTACAGGGGCCCCCTGACCTCTCGGGCCCCCCGAGACCAGTAGCCCTCTCAGTAATCCATCCATGTGTCCACCAGTGGCACATTTCATGAGGATTTATTTCTGAATGGCTCAGTTCAGTGCTTCTTGGCCTCTAACTTATGGTTTTCTATTGTTATTCAGTTCAGTCATCTTGTGGTTTCACTGTGTTCCTCTTGAGCTTATTGTTACGTGCAGTACTAGTTAATTATTTAAAAGTTTGATATTGTAGAAAGTGAGATTTCCATGTTTTGATGATTATAATACAGGCTGCTATTTTGTCAAGTATGAAGGAGCTCAAGAAAAAAGACTCAACAAAAATCCCAGAAAAAAAGGCCTCACAGTTACAGATGGTGCCAGGAGGCTTGAATGTTTTTGTGGACCTTTATCGGACAGTTTATGAAGAACTTATTACGTAACTCACTGTGATAATTGTGTTGATGCTATATGCTCATTCAGAAAATAAAAATACTCTACCAGCTCACATGTATGTTCATGTGGCAGAGATAAGAAAATCTAAATAAAAATGCAAAACAATTATTAACACAGGCAAAAGTTGTTTAATATAAACTGCAGCAGTGAGTCTCTCCAAAGTCCACAGTCAGCAGGAATCAGGAGTAATATCCACAGGCTGTCAAGGTGGACAAGCACTGAGTCTACTGCCTGATTCTGGTGCATGAATATATCTGGTGAGCCTGAAAGCTCCCAAATGGTCTCCTCAGTATCTTCCCACAAACAGGCTGCAGTTCAACATGCACAGGATGTGGAGACGTCAGTCAGTGTGTATGAGAGCTGGTATGATCAGCAGCCAAGTGGAGTGGAGTTTATGGGTTTGTAGGGGTTTGTGGTAAGCCTACTGAACATCTATCTGTATGCAACTAGTCCGTACAGCTAGAGCAAACCCAGAGGGGAAGACATGATTCAGTCACCACCTGCACAAGCTACTGGAAACTTTTTCACACAGTAGCCAAGTGAATATTATTATTTATGATTGTAATGGTTTCATTTAAGTGAATGGTAGTTAGTCTGGGAACATTAAAGGCAAGCAGGCAGGTGACATGCACTGTCTCCCACTGTTACTGGCTGATTGTTTGATTGTGATTTATGGTCAGTCCCACTGATAATGCCCTGGGTAATAAAGCAGGTTAATTATGGGCTAATCACCCATCATTTATTCTTGTATCAGCCCAGCATCTAAGATAAAACCTCTGTAATATCTGCAGTGAGAAATATTAACTACTGAAATAACTGACTATGATGTATGGTTAGGTTGAGGTGAAGTAAAAGCATTAAGTGAAGTAAATGCTACAGAATGTCTATATGTTTATCATTCTCCTGAGGGAAAGCTGGAGCACAGCTGGAGCATCTAGCTGTCTAGTAAAAATAGAGAGCATTTTATGTTATCATATATATATCAGCTAAAATAGAAAGGAAACACACCGTGGAGTGTGTCCCTGAGTGAAAGCTGAGTCAAAGCTAGCTTGACTAATCTCTTACCTAAGGCCACAGACAACCATTCATTAGCAAATTATTACTGTGATACGTGCATGAACTACTTTATCTTAGTTTAACAACTCTCTGCACATTTTCAGATATATCTTATTAACTTATTCTGGAAAACAGGGTTTAAATCAGGTAGGACTCAAAACCATAAACAAACTGACCTGCATCATGAGTCTCTTTGTGATCCCAGACCACCCTGTTCACATGAGCCACCAGACCGCTATTTTTGTATTCATGGCTGATGTACGGGCTACCAGACACGTTATGAATTTGGTTTATATATATATATATATATATATATATATATATATATATATATATATATATATACATATATATAAACTATATCAATTGTATGTTATTTAAGGGGGAAGTGGAGACTACATGTGAAGTTTTTAGTAATAGCAGAAACCCCATGTAGCCTATACTTATGTTAACAAAACATAATGTGAAGGGCAGTAGTTTTGTAGTGCGCTCTCTCACTTGCTCTCTCTCTCCATCTCTCTCTGTCTACTTCTGTCCCCCACGGCTTTCTTGATGCAATTCTTCACTTTTCGGATAATGAAAATAAACATTTTATAATTCATTTCCATAATCAAAGGCAAAGTGTTTAAAGACAGGGCAGGTAGGAGCAGTACTGCAGCAACAATGCTGGCAATGTGGACACACACGTGTGAGCCGCCACACACAAGTGAGTCGCACCTGAGGTCCGTCCATCAACTCATTCCTGCTCGCTGTATGACCTCTGGTCCAGAAACGACCCAGGCCCCAGGGAAATGTCCTGGTGCTGCTGACGGGCTCTCCGGTACGGTGGGGTGGGGGGACTTGGGGGGATGCCATTTCATAGCTGAATAGTTCCTTGAAGAGAGCTATTCAGCGAGGACATATTTGTGAACATGCATAACAAGGTCAAGTGCAATCAAGGAAAGATACAAAAGTGAAAAAGTGCAGAAAATTTGTGTAACTGTGTGAAATGAATGGTGTGCCATATTTAGAGACCCCTTCCCAGGGTTAATATAGCTATATACTAATGGAAACCTCTCACTTTATCATCACATATAACCAATACTTTGATCATGCATGCAAGAAGAATACTGATAAAAAGCTTCTCTGAGCTGTTATGACTGAAATACTGCTTTTTTTAGTGCTGCTCATTCTGCTCCACTGCATGCCTACATGACACAAGTCACATGTTTTCTTTTTCTGAGGTTCTGTCGTTAAACAAAGATCACTTTTTGCAGTCCAGACTGTAAGAACTTGCAATCTTTTCTTCTTCAGGCTCTGTGCCTCAGCATATCAACTTTAAAATAAAATATTAGATGGTAGTTTTTTATGGAAGGAACTGTGTGGGAGACAAAGACCTTGAAACACAAAGTGCCCAGAGTTTAGAGGTCCAAAAGTAAGTGGACAGATAAACATGAAGTCAAACAAAATCAGCATATTTAACATTTTGCTGAAATTTATTTTTCTCTTCAAACCGATCGACATCACCAGACACTTTGTATCCTCCCTGGTGATGCTCTCCCACTCCCTCACTGCAGCCTCCTACAGAGGCTGCTTCAGATCAGGTGACTGACTCAATCGGTCAAAGATATTCTTCCTCTTCGCCCTGAAAAGTTCTTTGGTTGCTTTGCCTGTGTGTTTAGGATTGTTGTCCTGCTGAATGATGAAATGTTGTCCAATGCATCTGGCTGAATCAGAACATAGGATGCTGTTGTATACTTCTGTATTCACCCCTGTTGCTTCCATCCGCAGAGAAATCATCAATAAATGCCAGTGGGCCAGCTCCACTGGAGCTGTACACAACAGAACCAGCATCGGGTTTGACAGATGAGGTGGTGGCTTTCGGTCATGATCCGTTCCCTTATTTCTCCGCACTTCTGTCAGAGGCAGATTTTTGTTTCAGCAGTGCACAGATCTTTGTTGCAGAGCTCCACTTGTCTCTGTGTGTTTTTGTGAACTGCAGGCTGTTCTCTCTGTTTTCAAATCTCACCAGGGAGTTGCAAGCATCTTGAGGTGAATCCTCTGAGGTTTTGCTCATAAAGTCTTCCCTTGAACCATGCAAATGATTTTGGTAACAGTTAACCACAAGGGTACCTGAATTATCATGAATTCATACATGCATCAAGAATTACCATGAATTCAAGACTTTGACCCTCATGCATGAACAACACATTAATTATAGCAATAAATAAGGTAAGCCCACAATCATGAATTATGATTTATTAAGCATGCTCATTGTGTATTTATTGTTTGCACAAAATGCAGTCTTAACCACATTCTGGGTAAAACTACAGTGATTGTACATCAATTATCATAAATTTCATGTAAGACTTCATGCATAAAAACAGCATGAATTCATTCATGTCAGACTTAGTGAACTATTGGAGAAATATACAAGAATCTACAATATCCCATAGATGCTACATTAGTAATTTGTCCAAAATTAAATATTAATGGGACAACTAATGTTATTCAATTTCATCATCTTTGAGCCCTTAGAATCCATGCATTGCATCAATGCTAGGCACACACATATTCCATAAAACGTAGTCACTTTTGATCTGTTTATGATAAAGATGACCTAGCTGTGAGACTATCCGCTTTCCGGTGCAACTTGAATGGTGTCTTTAGACAACCAGGCCCAATTTGCCAGCTCATCGATTTCCAGGAGAAGACGTGGAGAGGTTCCCGCGCACTAATCCCTGCTTTGCTACCATAGTCTGTATGAGCGTAGCTGGCCCACTGACAACCTGTAACAGGTTTTGGACATGATATGACAATGAGGATGAAGACAATGGAAACGAGAGCGACTCAGACTCTGACAGCTGGTGTAACCATGTATTTATGTAATAGATTTATATTTCACCAAAAATCAATATCTGCATTTATTATTATTTTCCTTGTATATATTTCTTCCTGTGTAAATATTGTAAATGACCCCATTGCATGATGTTCTCATGCATAGTTTAAGATTTCATTTGTTCTGTTTATGGTGCTTTTATTTTGGTGTTTTCATGTTGAGACAGAGTTTTATTTTGTAAGAGCTTATACACGTAAAAAGACGGAAGCGGACAAAGGAGCGAAAAGCGGCAAAAGGCGGGGCAATAAGATGTAAAAGTGAAACAACAAAAGGATAAACGGGGAGAGTAAATGATAGTGATAGCGAGTTTAACTCCAGTTGAAAGTGGCTACAAGGTAGGCTAAGATTATTTATGTTTAATAGTTTTTGGTCTGTATATGCATTGTTTGCCAACTTTATGATGTTAAAGGAGCCGCTTTCTGTTGTATTTCTTTTAGCTCTTATGTTGGTCTACTGCTGTAATGCTGGTTCGAGAGCTGCAAAATAAACCAAAGACATTAGACCATCAGTCCTGGCTGGTTTCTTTTCAACTGGAAGTTACAAATATATTTTGGGGAGCTTTTATTTTATTAATTTTATTCGTGTTGTGTGACCTCTGACCTTTTGGTGTCACTTCCTGTAAATTGGCGCTATCTTCCTCAGTCGCCATCAGGCTCCGTTGAGGAGAGGTAAGATCGCACGAGTTCCCCTGAGAATAACGTGTGAAAAAGTGGTAGAATAGCTAAAAAGAGGTGTGAATTTCACTCTTTACAGGTCACAAATGTTGTTTTTTGTTGTTGCAGTGAATGTTTCAGTGTGTTGATGTAGTTTTATCACGTAGAGCATTTCTTTTTGTAGCTTGCTAGTTTACGGATCTCAAGCTAAGCTAATGGTGCTTGGAGATGCAGAGATTTCTCATGCGGTCTGACGCTCTCACCTTCTCTCCTTTGAAGGCGTGCAAGTACAAACCTGGTCATGAGAAGTTGCTGTACTAATATTTTTGTATGACACACAGGTATGTGAGCTCCCTTTGTGTTATTTTACTTTTTAATTTTGTTCTGTATTGATCATTTTGTTTTCCTTAAAATTTTGTGTATTTTGTGTATATATATGTTCATATTTCTGTAATAAAAAAAAAAAAATTGCCGCTGCTGGGTGAAGAATGACTTTTATGGAATACTCTCATTGTAGCTATGTGATCAAAATGTGATGTATTTGAATTTATTAAGGGGCGTGATAGCAGTTTACCACCAATCCAGATTTACAAATGTATTTATTTATTCAGAAATTATTGAACTGAACTGGACTGAAAGACATCTCACCTCACCACCCTTCAAACAGCACTGGGAATTTGAACCAAAAGAAACCCACAATTCTGTTAAACAATACCCAGTAACAAGTTAAAGAGCAATTACAAACAAATTCAAAGGTTTTAACCCATGGTCCTCAGATGAAACACATACAAAAAAATTATCTTCTATGAAAATAGATGAGTTATGTTCTAGTTAAATCCACTGTTGAACTGTTAAGATATGACTTGCCACTTTTTAAAAAATGTATTTATTTAAAGAGTCCTTTCTCAGTCCATGAAAATAAAAAACACCGAAGAGTCGTGAATCTGAAATTGTAAAAGGAGGAAAAATACCAAATGTGTCCTTTGGTAGTCCTCAACAAAAAAATTAAAGTGCAGGCCAGCAACAAAAAACCCCCCAAAAAACTAAACTGTATCGCACTTATATATATATATATATATATTTATATAATATGTAAAGGACGCTGGTGGAAATATGTATGTGTTTTGCCTGGAGTGATCCAAGGAGTCACAGAGATAGCAAGCGGCAACTATCCTCCCCTTTGGCCACTGGGAAACACCAGCAGTCTCTCACACCAAAGTCCATCCAAAAGCAGGGAAACATCACATTATCAGGCAAAATGAGGCAAGCGAGTTGCAAAGCATGGAGACACACGTTGACTCTGCTGCAGCTATGCCCATCTAAGCCCGCAATTTGCCGCGATTCTCACTAGGAGCACCATGGTAACAACTAGCAGTTGTAAAGCTGCTGTACTATGACACTGTCATAACCCCTTAAAGGGCATTACACACAAAATAGTACTAATATACTAACAAATAACTGAAATTACAGATGGGTTACATATTCAGTCTTTTGATGCAAGATAGATAGTGGTAAATGGCTCCAGTTGCACTCAGTCGCCATCCAGTTCCGCTGAGGAGAGGTGTGCATGTAGAAGCCTGGTCATGAGAAGCTGCTGTACTGATATTTTTGTGTGTTACTTACACAAAATAAATCCTCCCCCTGGTTGGCAAGAGAGCCCTGGCTACACTGGTACACGGACGAGGAGTATGAGGAAGGCATTGATCCATTTATAGGAGTAAAAGTAAGTAACGTAAAGTCCTGCTATGTTGCATTAAGTGATTGATCTTTTTGTGCACTGAAAAACACCAATTTTTTTTCCATAATCCATTCGTGTATCTGTGCTATTTGAATAAAATGCTGTGGAACATTGTTATTGATTATTGATTAATGGTGAGCAGCAGAGAGAACAAGTTAACTGACTGTAATGGCCTGGTAGGAGTGGAGCTAGCACACCTTGAGAACTGTCTATATACAGCTATGTGAAATTAATAATCTTGAAAATTGATGTAAACTTTGATATAAGAAATAATGAAACTACGCTTATGAATTGGAAGAAATGACAATTACACTCACACAAAAAATATTTTCTATGCTTTCACTTTACATGATGACAGTGCCATCTGCCCCACTCCCCTCCACACTCTGAGGACATAATCTCGCCCATATTCTTCTTGGGGTCTGTTTATAAAGCCATGTTTATTCAGTTAGTTGCATTATTGATAGTTTATTGAATGTACTGCAAATAGAAGCTGTTTGAGCCTCTTGTTTCCACTTTGTTTGGAAACTTGTTCCTCTCAGATGGAATAAAAGATCTATTGAAGTGAACGACTACAGTCTTCCGTTTATCAATAGATAAGTTGTCTAGTTTCCAATCCTATATACCACTTTTGTAAGAACCACAGTCATCATAACATAATTTATTACTGTTGGTATATGATTGTTTACCAATTGTACATTATCTACTAGTTGCTAATGTTAAGTATGTTGCGTATGCATTAAACAGCCTCCTAGTGGTATTTTGATAATTCATGATAATTAAATCCAGCAGTCATAGAATAAGGCAATACCGTAATGAATTATTTCTATGAGGCAAATTTAACGCCGAAGCCAACTCGTTTGTCTACATGTATGCCTTACGTATCAGTTAATGTGACATCTGATGTCACTTAAAGTTCAAATGTTTGTGATATGTTGCACTGTTTAGGGATAAAACACAGATGACAGAGCTTTTTTGCGTTCACAGTGTATTGTGTATAAAGTTACATAAATGTATTCATTTGGCATTTGTAAGTGCATCAGAAGCCACTTACAAGTGAAGGACATCAGTGAAGCTTCAATGCAGTGGAAACATTTGTGTAAGTGTTAAGTACTACATCTATTTAATAAGTGCAAAGAGATTGTATAAGGAAGTGTACCAAAAGTGCATACAAAGTGCTAGTTAGACATTAGTTTTTAGTAAAGGAGGAAAGTTTTGAACTTATTTCACAGTTATGCCATCATTACCAACAGATCGTTCATCAGTGTTAAAGGACTTATTTATCACTTAAGTTGAAGGGCCACAAACATGATGAGGTCATGAGAAACTAATGATCATTCGCCATGATCACATTACCACACAGTAGTATACAGTATTAGTACTACTGTCCATTTACCTGCAGGCTACTGTGAAGATATGAACATACTTAATAACTCACAGGTCATGATAATAGAACAACATTAGTTGTCACATCAATATACTGATGTAGCATGTGGCTCACAGGGGTTAAATTGGTCCAGAGCCCGTCAGAGTTGAGCTCCCTCTCCTTCAATATCATATCATTGTATCACACTTGTATTTTTTTTTTTTTTTAAGTCTCCCAGAAAGTGTAATAGCATATGAGCAGTTTATACAGTCTCTAATGGTGCCAATAGCACCATTTGACACTTAATAAAATCATTTTGCTCTGTGGTAAGTTTAAGGTTGCTGCACAAAAGGAGACTGACAGCGCACAGACAGCAGCAGCGAATTCTTCAGACCATTAAAGCAAAGTGAGAAATATCCACAAATCTGTTGTCATTTATCTCCACGATGTGCCTCTCATGTTGTGTGTGAGCAGGCAAGTGTGAGTTACTATAGTTATGCTGATGCTCTGAAACTTACTCGTGATTCAGTTACAGGTTTTTAGGTTTGTATGCCTTTACAAAAGTCACAAATTTAAGTGCCTCAATTTTGTAAAATTGAAACCTTGACCCACCCTGATTGTTGTATAATTCGCACTCAGCCCTTGTGGTGCTCTTCTATAGCTCATTCGTCATTCTCCAGTTTTCCTCCATTTGAAAGTAGCAAACTGTTGATTTTAGTAAACCAACGACTTGATTTCTCTCCCATAGATACGTGCTTTATTTTTGAGCCTTTCATAGTCACCTCTTTCTCATATTAACAGACAACCCAACCTTAATCGAAATGGCAACTCTCAACTCGACACGTGTGAGGTCTTCTGTGCACCAACTTTAAAAGGACACCCAGCTGCACAAGAAACATTTAGCAGCAAAGTGGCCAATTACTGTTGAGCCCCTACAGTTTGCACTATGTGGTTAAAGGGTTAGACCTCCCACACGTACATTTCTAAATGTAAAATTTCTCAAATTAAAGCCGAGACTTGGCACTTTACTTATGTATCCATTGTTTTATTTCAAAGTGAATGTGCTGAAGCTGAAAAACTGAACAAAAACTGTCTAATCAAAGACGGTAAAAGAAAGTTTCCAGGTCCCTGTTTTTGATGTTCCTGTAAAACTGATTTGCTTTCATAAACTGTTTCAAGACTGTTAATTACAGCATACAGGAGAAAAAAAACAAAAAAACAACACAACACACACACACAACGAAAACACAAAATGAATGTTAGGCATTTAAAGCAGGATAACAGAACAGCATCCTAGAAAGGAAGCATATTCATAATTATGTAGAAGGTCATGTCTTAGGGGGGGAAAAAAATATATATATATAAAAAATATTGTTTATTCCAAATGTGAGAATGACAAGGTACCAGCCTACACATTCTGTTGTGGTCCAGTTGAGATCTGAGATAGAGACACATACTTGCTAATGATCTCTTTGACTGTTTGAGCAAACACCTGCATCAGCCCCTTCAGTTGGTCCTGATTAGTATTCAACATTTATAGAGCAACTGCAGAGCTTCCACACACACACACACACACTGTCTCCACTGAACCAAAGAAAATATCCATATATGTTTGATAGTTGATGTCCGCTGGGTAGCCAGCTCATTTGCACAGTGGCAGCTTGTGTATGATAATAATCGCAGCACTTTGCACTTGTGAGAAGACCAGCAGGGATGCCAGCGGAGGAGAAACAGTACAATGCCACCCTGAAAAACTCTCCTCTTAACAGTTTATGGCTGGCGTGAGGCTTGTGATACCTCAATGAGCTGGCCCCTCAGCATAAACACCTTGAAAGGAGCACAGCCTCTGTAGGTTATGTGAAACAGTTACTACAGGTTTAAAAGAGCTTAGGAACTCTTAAGGCTTTTGGTCAATTTACGATTTAGGTTCTGCAAGGGAGAGCAGTGTGTCATAACCCAAGGAGAGAGACCGGAGCAGACTACTGGAGAATTTTTATTTCAACGACACAATTGAGGATGTAACAGTTTAGAGGCCTAGTGATAAGACAAGTCACAGGAAAAATACCTTTAAAACTGAGGGCCTGAATTATTCTAAATACAGTAAAACAATGTTCACTAGGGTTTAAAAAAAAATAAAAATAAAAATAAATAACACACTGAAATAATTTGAAATAAGACAAGGTGAAAACCTTAGTGTATGGTTGGACAGAGATGGTAAAATCCTGATTTTATAACTGCGTCATCACCTGACAAATAATCACCAAACACTGAAATAACGACACAGACTGAGGCGTGATTTCAGCTGTATTTACTGTAAAATGATCACTCAGAAAGTTCGAACAGGCTCAATATCTTGAGCCGCTGTCTGGAATCCACAACAGTTTGTCCCTCAGTTATCTCAACTCCAGATCTAACAGACTTTTATCAGAGGCAGGTCTTTATTTCCGTCTGTTTGATATGTAGAATTGGTCATAGCAGAATTTTACTAATGATACAGCCGTTGAAATACATCGGTTTACATACCGTAATGAGAGTGAGGCTCAGTGCTCCTCTGCTTCCCTGCAGTTCCCCAGCAACCAGGAGACCAGAGTAGCTCATAGGCTGCCTGTAACATGAGGGGGTCCAGTCATGTACCAGGTTTAAACTCAGTCTGTTTGAAAAAAGTCTCTAAATCTAGTGACTGTGCTACACTGCAGACTGTAAACACCTTTTCACACCAGAAACTCCTACTCCGTGACGTGGTACTCAGCTGACCAATAATGGAAAAGTCAATAAGGGACGTTCCAGACCATAGTGCTGGCTCTGCTGTCGTGGTCCTGCCAAAAATAGAAACTTAAACAGTCCCAGAGTGCAATAGGTTTATGTTTAAAATAATGGGTGGTAATGTTAAAAAAAAAAAAAAATTATATATATTATAAACAACAACAACAACAACAACAACAACAACAACAACAACAACAACAACAACAACAACAACAACAACAACAACAACAAACTGAGAAGCTCAGTTTAGGGGTACTACAGTCAAGTGTCTTGGAAGTGCAGTCCATAGAGTCCAGTTCGATAAATGTCCAGCTCTTTCTCCACACAGCCTCATGATGCACTCAGCTCTGCCGACAGGTAAAGAGTAGGCAGTGTGTTGCTCACAAATTCACTACTATAATACTTTTACACTTCAACACAGCTATTGTCTAGCACTGAACTTTTAACATAGCCCAGGAACTCCCAGTTAGCCATAAACTACTCCATCTCAGAAACTGGTACTCACTCGTCAGCTCAGCGAGAGTCAAGCTGACTCCAGATGGTGTCCAGGGCAGGCGAGACAGGACTGAAGGTGTCCAGGTGAGTGTGAGCAGAAGACTGGAGGACGGTGTGTTGGTGGAAGAGCGAGGCAGACCAGGAACAGCGAGGTGAGCGAAGGTGGAACTGGGGCAGACGCAGAGTAAAATTTGTACTGAGGAAATCACAGGCAGAAAACCTAAACACGGCTTTTCTTCAGAGGCCGAGATTAACATACGTCTACATACTTCTTCGTTATATATACAGGGAGGCTCGACTGGAGATGACCAGCAGGTGAGTGGAAACAGCAGGTGTTTGGCATGAAGCAATCAGGGTGGAGTCAACTGGTTGCTAGGAAACCGTGTCTGCCAGAGCATGCTCTGACACACACACACACACACACACACACACACACACACACACACACACACACATACTTGTACTTCTATCTTTGTGAGAACACTCATTGACATAATGCATTCCCTAGCCCCTTACCCTAACCTTAACCATCACAACTGAGTGCCTAACCCTAACCCTGATCCTAACCTTAACCTAAACCTAATTCTAACCATAACTCTAAAACCAAGTCTTAACCCTCAACATGTGATTTGAAGGTGTCTCAAAAAGTGAGGACCGGCCAAAATGTCCTCACTTTACCAAAATGTCCTCACTCTGTTAGTAAAATACTTTTTTTGGTCCTTACTATGTAGCAAGTACAAGTACACACACATACACACACACACACACAGATAAGGGAGGAGGAAACAAAGGAGGGGAAAAACATTTACATTTACATTTACATTTAGTCATTTAGCAGACGCTTTTATCCAAAGCGACTTACAGAAAGAAAATAATGGTGCGGTCGCAAACTGTGACAGATTCTGATTAGATGCTGCCTTGTTTATATAAAAACATTAGCAGTGGACAAAACATAAATAGGTACCACAATACAGACATTTAGACAGGAATAAAAAAATTTACCAATTTCTTTTAGGAAAATAGGTGTTATTCTCTTTAACTTCTCAGTTTATTTTATTTTAACAGATTTAGTTCAAAAGGATACATTTTTTTTGTGTTAAGTGACCTTTATGTTCCAATTACAGAGTTTGTTTTAATCTCTCCCCTTTTTGAGTTAACTCCTAAATCAAATATCTTATCACTTATTTTCTCAATCTGTTTTAGTTTATACCTTTAGGTTATTTTAACTTTTAAATCCTCATTATTTTCCTTAGATTCAACCCTTTGTTTGTTTACCTTAACATGATAACAAATATTTCACAGTAATACACTCATCTGCATTACCAAATTTCTCATAAACAAAATAGAATAAAAATTAAATAAAATAAAATAGCTCTTAAATCGTAAATGCAACTTGAATGTCAGTATTCAGTGCATATCCATAAATTCAACACAATGGTCTTTTAGTTAAAGCTCCCTGAACACCCACTGCAGTTTGCAGCAGTTAATGAAAAACAATGTCTCAGTCCTACCACTTTCCAAACGAAGCATCCATTTACGTGGCTCACCATCTTGTTTCCGCAGTGTGGGAATGAAACACTGCAACAATTCTCCAACCTGGAAAAACTGGCTGGTTGTGCAACAGTGCAGCATACACACACACACACACACACACACACACACACACACACACACACACACACACACACACACACACACACACACACACACATACCTCGTAACGGTGGCTGACGTGCAGACTTGGTCTAACGTAACCTGTTGCATGTGGCTTCTGCTTCGGTTTTTAAAGCCAATACTTACAAACACTTCTAATTTTTTTACCGTAACTTGGTTATAAGCAGATAAAACATCCCACATGTAAGAAAGGTAAACTGAGCTGATTACATGCTAAAAGAAAACAATTAACTCACCAAATCCTGTTAATAATTGGAGACCATGCAAAAGCAAAAATAAATAAATCTCCCTGTTACGTGCCGGAGTAGTGTGTGTGTGTGTGTGTGTGTGTGTCTTTGGCCCCTCCCCTTTTCTCCAGCAGGTGAACCAGCACAGCGGTACCTGATTTGGCAATCAGAGCCTGGAGTATAAGGAGCATGGAGGAGCCAGTGGGTCAGACGGCAGCTTGAGTGCTGTGTGTGTGTGTGTGTGTGTGTGTGTGTGTGTGTGTGTGTGTGTGTGTGTGTGTGTGTGTGTGTGTGTGTGTGTGTGTGTGTGTGTGTGTGTGTGTGTGTGTGTGTGAGAGAGTGTGTGAGTGTGTGAGTGTGTGAGAGAGCTTTCAAGTGGTGACGGCTCCGTGATTATTGATCGTCATTGGCCAGTGGGCCAGGTTTTGTTTGTGCGCCAGATACTGTCTATGTGTTACTCCCTGTGGCTGGGAGGGTGTTCTGTTTCAACTTACCGTTTCCTGTGTGTCGTCCCTTTGTTTCTTTTCCAGGTTCTACCGGCTTCGTCCGTTATCCGGAGCTCGTTTTGTGTTGCCGTGAAGGTTCTTTTGGTTAACTTATTTAATTTGTAATAAATTGGCTTACTTTGACCTTGTTATTGTTTCCCATCTATTCCTTCTCCCCGGTTTTATTAAACATTGTTACTCCCCACTCCCCTGGACCACTTGGGGACATAACACTCCCAAATACAAAACATAAAGTTTACAGCATCAAAAAACTTGCTTCCTCTTTCTGCTCTCCTCGTTTACAGGTTGGCTTTACTCTAAGTGGTTTTTTTTCCTCTCTGTTGTCTCTTCTCTCTCAGGTAAGAGGCTAGACATCACTGATTGGCTGTTACACTGATGTAGTCAAAGGAACAGTACAACCATTTTAATATTGTTTTTTAACTTTGTAAACATTTTTAATATATTTAAATTAACTTAAACCATTTCTTTATGAAATTAAGTTGTTTTATTAACTATAACTCTTTCAAACATTTTTTAAGGCTTTTAGAAAGCAAGGTTCCATTCACTACAGCAGCAAAAAAAAAAAAAGGAAAACTACACAATCAAAAATGGTTCAGAACAATCACAAAAGCTGCTAATAAATAAGCAAACAAAACATACATGAGGAGTAGGCCTACTTAAAGCATAGTGTTACGTGCCATGCGGGGGCATAGTGTTTTTTGTTGTCGTTTTCCTCCTCCCTCTGTTTCCTGTCTTTCTCCCTTACGTAGTTTTCCCTCTAGGTGCTGATGGGTTGATTGGATTACACCTGAGCAGACTGGAGGACGGCCTATTGGTTCCCAGGCTGTCCGAGTGGCCAATCATCTGCCGGGAGTTTACATAAAGGGGAGCCTGGATGAGGAGCTCTCTCTCTCTCATTTTCCCCTTATTGCCCTAGTAGACTGCCTGTGTTGTGTCGTGTTGACTAGATTGTTACTTGAAGGTTTGTGTGGGGAGAAAGGATAGGTAAGTTGGGGTACCCTTTACATTTTCACCGCATAGTTTTGTTTTGTCTAGAAACACCAGGTTAGTGGTGGGTGCCACCCCTTGTTTTTGGTTTGGGAAGTTTTCTTTAGATCAGATTAGACAGGTTTCCTTTTGTGTGTTTTGTTTCAGTGACAGTAGTTAGAGGTAGGCCTCATTTTGTTTTATTTATTTCCATTCCTTTGGCACACCACCTTCGCCTTTCTCCCCCTTAACATATGTTAACCTCTTGGTATTTTTGTGTTAAAGTTTAAGTTGTATAATAAATCATCAAACTGCCAGTTGGCTCTTTACAAATCCTTGATTTGTCCTGTTTACTGTCCCTGTCCACCCCTAGGCTAAACCAAAGGGACGTAACACATAGCAACTAATGCCTTGTGACATTTACCTACAGTTCAAGCTGAAGTGGCTGCATTAGTGGACAAAATCAACTCAATAACTGTGAAGTCAGTCAACAACAGTTTTAACCCAACCTAATTAACATGTTTGACACAGAAACCTCACATCTAAACTCTGAGCCCACACCATGATGGTGCCATTATACTTTCTGGAAGCTAACAAATGGCAAAGTCCTTTAATCCCCCTGATGTGCAGTGTAAGTGTTGCTGCATTAAAAAGAAAAAAACTATTTCCATCATTTAATTCATAATACATTTCATAATCTCATGTAATAAATAAATAAATACATTAATTAATAACAATGAATAAATAATGCATTTCATGTAAGGTTAAAATTTAGATCCGAGTTGATTTGATGTATAGTAAATTCATTTGTTGCAGTTCAAATATAATAAGATGTGAAATGTTTTGTTTCGTGAGAATGAGCCATCACTTTTGTCACACACACGTCTGACAGGAGTGAGGTTTCTCGTTCCCATAGACTGCACACGATCGCATACCTCCTATGAGGCTGCGGTGTTTGCATGAAAGTATGAATTATCAATGTCTGAAGCCGAAGCAGGCAGTCAAATGGACTTTTGAAAAGACTCTAAAGGACTCAAGAACCTCTTTTCATGACAAGCGGCCAATGAGGTATTTTGTTTTTGTTTGTAGAGTGCCTTTGTTTCATGTTCACGCCAAGCGCTGTTTGTGTTTTCATGCTAATATTGTATAAAATGTTGATGTATCTTTGTATTATGTTCACTCATAAACATAGTTCTCAAGGCGTTATGGAGGCATAATGACAGCGTGGGGGCATCAGAGAGAAACAAGACACGCCAAAGCAATAAACACCCATTTCAAACCAATCTGTGTCTGTGCTGTCGTGAAGAGAGCTACATGGAGCAAAACGCTTCAGATCTGTCTTCAAAGTTCAGCCTCACTTGCTTTTCTGTGACAAGTAGCTAAACACAGGCTGTTTTGCCTTAAAATGGGGTAAAACTGCTGTTGTGAGGTGTGTGTGTGTTGTGTGTGCACTAACTGCTTAAAATCATTTACAGAGAACAGCTTCTTGCTGTTTGTACATTTAGGCTTTACTGTTTTGACTCGTTTTGTTCATCTGCTATTCATAGTCACTAACTATGTCATTTTTGATGGAACCAGGACCAGAAAGCATTTTATCTTACCACCAGTACTCTGCACTAAAAGTGTCTAACTAAAGGTTTTCTCCTGAATCCTACTGACAAAGTTTCTGAGACCAACTTTTTTTTTCTCTCTAATCCAATGAACATAGGCAGGAGGGTTCTTCTCCCTCCAGTTCAGTAGTATCAGACAGCGGGCATGCAACGATGCATAGGCCATTGCATTTTTGTGGAGGCAGGACAACTCTAACTACACCGAAGATAGCTGTCAAAAGATCAGGCTGCAGTGTTTTGCCAGGTATCTCTGAGAGTGATTGGAAGATTGAAGACCAGAGACCATGCAAAGACGGACATGACCAAAACATATGTCCCAAAGAAACAGGAGAATATTGACATCTAGGACAGTTTGGTGCAACATTAGGGTATAATTTAGACCAGGGGTGCCCAATACGTCGATCGCGATCTACTGGTCGATCGCAAGAGGAGTGCAGGCAGATCGCACGGAACTCCCAATGAAGTTGAGGAAAAAATGTAGATTGCACGGCATTAAAAGAAGTAGATTCTACTTCGACCAGTAGATTGCGATCGACGTATTGGGCACCCCTGATTTAGACAGTCTATCATTAGAATAATGCAACCTGTGAAAAACCTTAAATTGAATCAAGCCATACCTGATACAGAGAGAAGATATAGCTTTTCCATCTTCTCATCCCATGCTGCCTTGGTTTTGTTCCATGCATGAGGACAGCTATTCAGAATTAATGCATATATTTTTGATATTGCTCCTTTATTAAGTGGATTTACATTAAGGACTGAATACAGTGAGTCTTTAGAGGGTGGAGATGGATACCCTGGGAAGTATTTAGAGGCAAAATTCTGAACCTGAAGATATCTGGAGTAATTAGACTTTGGTAAGTTATGACCTTCACAGAGAAATTTAAATGATGCAAAGCTATCATCGGTAAAGAGATCTTGAAAGTAGACCATCCCACTTCTATGCCAAAGTGCAAATGCCTGATCTATTTGAGACGGTGCAAAAAGATGATTAAACATTATTGGAGAGAAGCCACATATATTTGATTAAAATGTTTTCTGAATTGGCCCCAGATCTTGTTTTGATTTGATTTGATTGAATTTTGGACCACCAAATTTGAGTTCAGTTCAGGTGCTTTGATATTTAGTGAGAGAGGGGCAGTTAAAATTGAAATTGGGGAAACTGGGAGTGTAGCTCTGTTCCATACCAGCCCAGACTGGATCTTCCCTATCTGAGAACATGGTGATCCAATATGTCAGCTTAACAATATTGGCTGCCCAATAGTAGAATAAAAACTTAGGTAAACCCAAACCAACCTTGGATTTAACTCTCTCCAGGCTTGCCTTCTTTATACATGCAGGTTTTTTTTCCATATGAACGAAGAGATAAAGTGATCCAGCTGGGCAAAATAAGATTTTGGGAGAGAAATGGGAATCATCTGAAATAAATAAAGAAACCTGGGCATTATAGTCTGTCCTGCCAGGGAGAATGGAAGTTTTGACCATCTATCCAAATCAGTTTTGGTACGGTGTAAAATGTAGTTGTATTGAAAAATAGCCTTAATTGAACCTGCTGTTTCTATTCCCAGATAAGTAAATTTGTCATTTTCAATTTAAAAGGCAAATGTTCATAAGTGATCTGTCTTGCCAGATTATTCAATGGAAATAATAAAGATTTTGATAAATTAATTTTATATGCTGATATATCGGATTTTTGCAGCAGGTGGAGAAGGTGGGCCATGTTCTCTATTGGGTCTGATATTTGCAAAAGCAGATCATCAGCGTAAAGCAAAGTTTTATGATTTGCTTCGCCCCTGGATATACTCTGAATTCTGCCATCTGATCTAACAGCAATTGCCAGTGGTTCAATTGCAATGTTGAACAAGAAGGGCGACAGACAGCAACCCTGCCTTGTACCTCTGTGGAGCAGAAAGTATTCGGAAATCAAGCCATTCGTCCTAACAGCAGCTATAGTCGAATAAAGAACTTTGATCCACCTACAGAAAATGGGCCCCAGTCAAAATTTTTCTAAAGCTGCGAAAAGATAGGTCCATTCAGTTCTATCAAACGCCTTTTTGGCATCAAGGCTTAGAATAACTTCAGGTTTTACTGTTGAATGGGGGGAAAATAACACATTAAATAACCTTCTCACATTAAAAAATGATTGCCATCCGGGAATAAAGCCTGTTTGGTCCTCATTAATAATGGCGGGAATAATAGGGTCTAATCGTTGTGTAAGGGTTTTAGTTAAAATTTTATAGTCACAGCACAGAAGACTTATTGGCCTGTATGAGCTACACTGTACAGGATCCTTTTTTTAGTAAAACTGAAATTGTGGCCTGGGTAAGCATTTGCGGTAATTTTCCATGAGCCAATTTTCATCATAGACTGATTTTAGGACAGGTGCGAGTTTTGAAGAGAATTCCTTATAAAATTCTATGGGGAAACCTGGCGCCCTTCCTGTTCGAGATTACTTGATGGCATTTGCTATTTCCTCAAGAGACAATGGTTGCTCTAGAAAAGACTGAGAATCCGGAGAAGGTCTTGGGATATCCAGAGAATTGAGAAATGAGTAGCTCTCCGATGAGCTATTATCTACCTCCGATTGATAAAGAGTAGAAAAGTATTAAATTGGTCATTAATGACTCGGGGGCTGTGTGATATCAAGTCAGCACCTGTAGCAATTCCTGAGATCATTTGTTCAGCTGACTGCTGTCTAAGATGAAGTGCAAGGAGCCTCCCTGCTTTATCTCCATGTTCATAATATACCTGTCTGGATTTTAAAATATTTTTTTCCGCTTTCCATGTCATAAGGGTATTGAATTTGGTTTGCAACAGCAATTTCTCCTTTAAAAGATCTGGCGTAGGCGAAAGAGCATAGTATCTGTCAATATCTGCAATTTTGCCAGCCAGCTCTTTAAGTTGTTTGGAACACTCCTTGTTCTTGTGTGCTACATAAGAGATAACTCCTCCCCCAATGTAGGCTTTCATAGACTCCCACAAAACTCCCCTTGACACATCCTGAGTGTCATTAATTAAGTCAATCTGATTGTTGAGAAATGTTCTAAAATGTTTACATAAAAGTAATTGGGGGTCCAGACGTCAAGTTCGCTGGGGTGCTACATTGGCTGGAAAAATTAGATGGGCTGTGATCTGATAGCACTATACTGTGATATTTATTGCTGGAAATTAAGGGAAGTAGCTGGTTATAAAATAATCAATCCTAGAGTAACTATAATCAACTGGGGAAAATAAAGAGAATTGCTTCCTAGTTGGATTTTTATCTGCCAGGGGTCTGATAGGCCATAAGAGCGAAGGAGGGAGTCAATAGTCACTGCAGCCGACAAGAGAGTGTTGTTTGACCTTAGCCTTGACCTGTCTGGCTGGGCATCAAGGACGCAGTTGAAGTCCCCACCTAGTATCAGTTTGTAGGAATTAAGGTCTGGGAGAGTTGAAAAAAATTAAGAAAGAATTGTGCATTGTCCCAATTTGGTCCATAAATGTTAGCCAATATTAATGGTGTATTAAATAGCTTGCCCACTACAACAATATATCTGCCATTAGCATCTGATACTACTTCAGAGTATTCAAATGGAATCCCCCTCCTAATTCCCTGTTCCCCTGGCTTTGTGGTTAAAATTTTGAATGATATATTTGTCCAATCCAATTACAACTTAGTCATTTTTGGGAATTAGTATTTAAATGTGTCTCCTGTAGCAATATTTCATCAGGTTTTAATGATTTCAGGTGACTAAATATTTTGCTCCGTTTAACCGAATTATTCAGCCCTTTGACATTCCAGCTAATGAACAAAATTGCTCCTTGTTGATTATTTACATTATCCGGAATCATAATGCAACAATTTGTAATGATCTGGTCTTGCATGTTGGCTATATCAGAGTACTTCTGTGCATGTTTGAGTCAAACAATAAACCACAAATAAACTCAAAAGAGAACTGACAAGAACAAACAGACAGACATAGATAAACCTTTTACCATGCTGGACATCATGGCCCTAAAAACTCTCCTCTCTCTCCTAGGCATATAACTACACTAACTTGAACTCTTACATGAAGTCTACAAAGGCAGAGCAAAATGTAACGGGGCTTTCCTCTCAATATTATCATTGCTGCATGTGTGCTGGTACTTATTTGGTCACAGGCTGATAAATCTCTGAACACTTACAGTTGAAAGATATCACCACAAGAAAAGAGTGAAATAAAATAAAATTAGTAATAATGATGGTGATAAGGGGACTAATTAAACAAAAACTTTAGCAAAAAAAAAAAAAGTACTATCAGGATTATAAAGTCACATGTTACATCACATGTCACACATGAGCGTTGGCGTATAGCCGAGGGCTAGCGCTTCCTTCAACAATTCAGCTATGACTCTCTCCAGTCGTATATTTCCAAATCCCTCTTCCATTCCAACTAGTCTGCAGTTATCTCACCGCTGTCAGGACTCCAAATCTTCGGTGTTATTTGCCAGCCAGGTTACTTGTGTGGACAGCATGTTAACTTTAGCTTCAAGTGCTATAACCCGGTTAGCATGGCCACTAGCTTCCTCCTCAAGATCATCAATGCAGGTTGCAAACTTGACGTTTTCCCTCTGCACTTCTTCAATTACCTTTGTAAACTCTGCATGCACACTCAGGACCTGCAGCCGCCATCGCAGACGAGTCTATCTTGGTTAAATCACACTGCTCTGTTTGCTTTATGGCAGCCATGATTGCGTCGAGATCCGACCATGACCCCGTTTCCGCAGCCGGATCCACATCAAGTGAGTCTGAGGCATCTGGACCTGACCTCGGCTTTTGAGATTTAGGCATTTTGAGCAGCTTTGAATTCAAAAGCACAATTAATTTGAGGGATTTGGCACTTTAGAGACATGTTCGCACCAGGGAGGACGAGAAGGAATGGAGGAATATTAAATAAATGTTCGTTCTAAGCAGAGTTCACAAAACCTCGTCTTCACATGTAGCTGCTCCTTATTTAGATCACTGAGACCAACTTTTACTTAGGAAAAGCAAAAACTCCTAAGCTAAGCTTGTGATACCCTTGCTATAGCTGATGTCATTTCCCATCGATGAACTTGCTTTTGAGAACCACAGTAATTGTTTCACTCAGTGGGAAAAATAAATAAACAGATAAAAACTCACTGAAACCTTATTAGCCACCTGTTGTACGTGTTGTAATGTTGCCATGGGCTGTGGGTTGAAGTAAGGTGTGATATCCATTGTCCCTCACCAAATGACATGACAAATCTGATGAATATGATGCCTTTCAAACAGCTACCTTAGGCCAGTCTCCATTAAGATCCATGAATTGTGTGTAGGTCATGGCCAGTATCAAATACAAATGTTGATGGTCAGATTTTTTTCTTTCCTGTTTAAAAATATATTCTCATCTTGCGATGGTGCAATAATTTTTAATATGTGTTAGATATATGGCACCGATCACACCGGGTAGACCCGCAATTGCCATGAAGCTGCTTTATTTCTCTGTATTTGGGTTAACATCTAAAGGGAATTGTATGAATCGCCCTATGATGTGGGGTCTACACAGCACATTTATTGTTTTGTGAATTGATCAGCTTACAGACGGCTGAAGTTGCATTTTCCCCATTGTCAAGTTGCACTTCACAGTATTGTTAGGTGACTGCAGCCCTTTTACGATTCTTTGTGATTTGGTCTTAATACGATAGGAGTCCTCTCGACTACTTCTAATTTCTCCCAGACTTAGGTGCTAAGTTGCTTTGTGAATTACTCTTAGTCAAAAAAAGTTAGTACTGACATGCCCATTATTTTTAGGAGTTTCTGGTAAATCGGCAGGTTAGGAGCTACTTTTAGCCTTAAAATACTTTGTGAATATGGGCCCAGATCAGTTTTTCATTACCACCCCCTAGTGGCTGTGCTATACAATCTCTCTTATTACCCTTGGCAACAGGAAGTGCTTTCACTTTCTCTTCGGACTTGTTAAACACAGCCACATTACTGCTGGCTACAATCAATGGCGTAACTACAGGGCCCAGTAGCTGTTCGGGGCCCATCACACTTACAGTTTTGAGACAGTCTTTCATATTTTTATTGTCCTTATTTTTCATATTTTATTTTTCATAAAATTTCATTTTCATAAATATTATTTCTACCACTTATTTAACTTGGTGAATTTCTTCTCTAAAGGCCCACTGGGAAATCCTAATCTGACCATTGATCTTAAAACATAAAGTTTTTACTCAGCATGTCTCAAGTTCATGGATTGCTAGCATTGTTGACGTCCAGCTGAGAGCTAACATTAGCAGGATTGGCTAAACTCTCAGTAGAGAACAGCAGAGCAGAAATCTGGACTTGAGCAGTGTTGTTAATGACTTTAACTAAGCGAGAGACTCAGCAGATTAACTGCTAATGGGTTAGTGCAGGTTTCTGTTTATGGAGCGGGATCAGGGACTTAAATCTATAGCAATGTAATTGTTACCTCTCATATGTTGAACAAATGTGCAGCTACGTAATCTGTGTAGTAACATAGGTAAATTATTAGTTGTTGTTTACTATGGTAGAATCAGATAGTATGTTATACTAATGTATAAGAAAATGGTCTTGCTTTGCATCCACAGGCTTCCTTTGTATTTAATATATAATATACCTTAATACTCCTCTATGTATGTGCAGTGGTGCAAGATGTTGCTCTTAAACAAATTTTGTCTAGTGGCGCAACAGTTGCATTTGTGTATTGCTGTTAGTTGTTTACTGTTTCATCCTACACATCTGCCTGTTCCTTGGAGCTTGATTAGAAGAGTATTTATCTGTCCGGAAAATTAGTGTACGTTCATGGGGACAATGCTTAGTGAGGACAGAACATAGTTCACTTTTGTTCAAAGCTAAGCGATGGCTTCTCTGTTCAAATGCACTTAAGTACATACATCAGTATGTGAATGCATCACTGTTAATTGGTGAGGTGATGCACTGATTCTGTATGTCTTCACTTAAGAAGGGAAGTGCTGGGATTCATAACTAGGATACCTTTAAAACAAAATTACAAAAGTTTTCTTGTATATTTGATAAAGAGATTTGTTCACAATAACTCAGAACAAGAACATAACAGTTAAAAGTATCTTTTTTGATTAGGAAACATTCTATTTTAACATTGATAACATTTATACGAGAAAACTGTGAGCGCATTTTCAATGTTGCGCTTTGTGTGTGCTGTCAGACCAGCAGGCTGAGCACTCCAGTATGTCACCAGGAGAGCAAAGCTCACCTGATGCATCAGCCGTGAGAGGAACATCTAGATCCGTAGTCTTTCATGAAAGTAGCCACCTCTTTTTCCTCAGTATGGATTTTCATTCATTTTTCATCCACCCAGAAAAAGTTGCTGTCAGTTTCCACCTCCGACAGATACGCTGCATCAGAATCATCCCTGTCCAAGTGCTGAAGCATCTCCAAGGCCATGGCAGGCCTTTTCCAAAGGCTCCTTATGAACTCTAATATAGGCAATGATTCAAAATCTGATCATTTCAAATGTTATTCTCATAATTTGGATTTTGTTATCAAATTAATATATCCGGCAGCTATATTGAGCTTGGAACCACTAGTGACATTTTTTGACAATGAGGCAACCAAGATAAACAATAGAATAGCACAAAAATTCCTTGGCGTCCATATGACCATGTAATTTCTACCAAATAGGTAGAAATTATGATATTTCCTTTTCCCCTAGTGTAATTTATATGGACATCATTTTAAATGAAATTCAGACACTCAGGAAATGTGAGAAACCAGTAGGGCTGTATTTTTTTATTCAACAAAGTTATTTCACATGGGAATTTCAAAACAGTCAAAATGTGCCCGTTCTTGTGTTAGATAGAAGGTTAAGTTTACTGTCTGCTCAAGCATCTATGTCTGTTCAACTTCAGTACAAAACAAGGTCTATACAGCACAGTTCAGGTGTGGTTAAAAGCTCAGCAGCCAGCTATTTCAAACAGTTAACACATATGCTGAGCCCTATTTTAATTGTGGAAGCGCCGACAAACACAAAGCAGAATGTCTAAGGTGCACAGACTGTGTGGGGGAGTCCCCAAGTGCTGGCTGAGGTGGAATATAGATGTGTAGGTGTGGTGACAGGTACACACAGCCAGCCAGTCACATCTCTGGTCTCATCGCTCTGCACCAGCTGAGCCATTCACCGTAATTTATGACGACAACAACTCAACTAAAGGGATGAATATGAACACACAGCACCAGATGGTGTGGGCTTTTAGTGGTTAATTAGTACAATGATGATAAATATGAATAATCATAAAAATAAAATGTCTGGTGAAGCAGTTCACATAATGACATCAATGTGACACTATTTTAGCCTTAATTCTACTGTGCTTCACATTATAAATGGTTACTTCAGACACCAAGTTCACAGTTAATGTTCACATCAAACTTCAGAATGAGGAAATATGTGATCTCAGTCACCTGGAACGTGGCAGCAGTAATAATGCAGTAGTATAATTACACAAAATCTGCTTTAATACAGTGCATCCGGAAAGTATTCACAGCGCTTCACTTTTTCCACATTTTGTTATGTTCCAGCCTTATTCCAAAATGGATTCAATTCATTTTTTACCTCAAAATTCTGCACACAATACCCCATCATGACAAAGTGAAAAAAGTTTGCTTGAAATTTTTGCTAATTTATTGAAAATAAAAAACAAATATATAACAAGTACATAAGTATTCACAGCCTTTGTTCAATACTTTGTTGAAGCACCTTTGGCAGCGATTACAGCCTCAAGTCTTTTTGAGTATGATGCTACAAGCTTGGCACACCTGTTTTTGGGCAGTTTCTCCCATTCTTCTTTGCAGAACCTCTCAAGCTCCATCAGGTTGGATGGGGAGCATCAGTGCACAGCCATTTTCAGATCTCTCCAGAGATGTTCAATCAGGTTCAAGTCTGGGCTCTGACTAGGCCACTCGAGGACATTCACAGAGTTGTCCCGAAGCCACTTCTTTGTCTTGGCTGTGTGCTTAGGGTCGTTGTCCTGTTGGAAGATGAACCTTCGCCACAGTCCGAGGTCCAGAGCGCTCTGGAGCAGGTTATCATCAAGGATGTCTCTGTACATTGCTGCACTCATCTTTCACTCGACCCTGACTAGTGTCCCAGTTCCTCCTGCCGAAAAACATCCCCACAGCATGATGCTGCCACCACCATGCTTCACTGTAGGGATGGTACTGGCCAGGTGATGAGCGGTGCCTGGTTTCCTCCAGACATGACGCTTGGCATTCAGGCCAAAGAGTTCAAGCTTTGTTTCATCAGACCAGAGAATTTTGTTTCTCATGGTCTGGGAGTCCTTCAGGTGCCTTTTGGTGAACTCCAGGCAGCTGTCATGTGCCTTTTACTGAGGAGGGGCTCCGTCTGGCCACTCTACCATACAGACCTGATTGGTGGAGTGCTGCAGAAATGGTTGTCCTTCTGGAAGGTTCTCCTCTCTCCACAGAGCAACGCTGGGGCACTGTCATAGTGACCATGGGGTTCTTGGTCACCTCCCTGACTAAGGCCCTTCTGCCCCGATCGCTCAGATTGACCCGGCGGCCAGCTCTAGGAAGAGTCCTGCTGGTTCCAAACTTCTTCTATTTACAGATGATGGGGGCCACTGTGCTCATTGGGACCTTCGATGCTGCAGAAAATTTTCTGTACCCTTCCCCAGATCTGTGCCTCGATACAATCCTGTCTCTGAGGTCTACAGACAGTTCCTTGGACTTCATGGCTTGGTTTGTGCTCTGACATGCACTGTCAACTATGGGACCTTATATAGACAGGTGTGTGCCTTTCCAAATCATGTCCAATCAACTGAATTTACCACAGGTGGACTCCAATCAAGTTTTAGAAACATCTGAAGGATGATCAGTGGAAACAGGATGCATCTGAGCTCAATTTTGAGTGTCATGGCAAACTTTTTTCACTTTGTCATTATGGGGTATTGTGTGTAGAATTTTGAGGTAAAAAATGAATTTAATCCATTTTCGAATAAGGCTGTAACATAACAAAATGTGGAAAAAGTGAAGTGCTGTGAATACTTTCCAGATGCACTGTAGTTACAGCCTCAGTTTCTGTATCCTTGTGTTCACCTCTGTGGGGTCCCTGCTATAAAGGGAGTCTCATTTACCTCTCCTCCTTACACAGCTGTTCCTGGTCCCCCCCTTTTTTATCTCCTCCTAAACCCAACCGGTCGAGGCAGACGGCCGCCCACCCTGAGCCCGGTTCTGTTGGAGGTTTCTTCCTGTTAAAAGGGAGTTTTTCCTCCCCCCTGTCGCCAAGCGCTTGCTCTTTGTGGGAACTGTTGGGTTTTTCTCTGTAACAAAGTAAGGTCTTGACCTTGCCCTGTAATGTGCCTTGAGATAATGTATATTATGATTTGGCGCTATACAAATAAAATTGAATTGAATTGAATTATGCTGCTGTACTGCATGGGAGGGTAAGAGACATGATCATCCATGTTTTAGCCTTTCTGTTAAATTCTTCATTAAATCTGTGTCATTTGCTTTGTGTGGGGGCTAAATTAGCTGATCACAGACGACCAGTGGTTTTTGCTTTTTATCTCAGTCAGTATAAACGGAGATCATCTCCAATGATAGCCTGGTCATGGCCTCTTCATCAAAACACAACACACACAACTCTAGACACTAACCGGTTACACATGATTGTTGGTGTCAGATGGGCTGTTTTGAGTATTTTTGAAACTGCAGATCTCCTGGGACGGACAGTGTCCAGAGTTTCTACTCAGAATGAAGCCAAAAATGTAAAACAGCCAGTGAGCACCAGCTCTGTGGAGGAAACACTTTGACTGGTTGGAGCTGACGGAACAACAACAGGGGTCTCCAATCTATTTTCCTCTGAGAGCAACTTTGATAAAATAAAAGGGGCTAAGAGCTCCTCATGTCTAATATTACTGGTTACATTTAGTCACATATCAAATCAAAACACTCAAATACTGATCTCCAAACCAAATCAGATGAATAAGTTCATTTAACAAGTCATCAAATATCAATATCCAAAACTCACATTTTGTACCAAAAACATCTGAAATTCACATCAGTGTCAATTTTTGTGTCAAAAATCTGATTCAGTCAAACCTGAACACACAGACATGATAACACACTGCAAATAAACATCTATAAATCTGCTTAGAAATCAGAGAAAAAAGAAGGTCCTCAGGCAGTGATCCAGTGATGGTTGGCAGTACGTCCAATGGTACAGAACAAACAAGAACTTTAAGTAGATACTTAATTTTCCAAAATATAAACAAACATGGCAAGTTGAAACCCACAGCTTAACTCACCCATGGCAACATCTGATCTGGGGTCCATTTCCCAAAAGCATAGTTGCTAACTACATTAGCAACTTACATGGTTGGAACCATGTGCTTGCAATGTAAGTTTTTCCCAAAACCATAGCTGGAACTATCGCAATAACTACATTGGTAATTTACATGGAACGAACCTTTGTTAAGTGAAACGGGGGGTTTCCTGAAACCATAGTTGCACTGAACGTTCACAAACAGTGTTGTAAAGTTGTATAGTTAAACCGCAGCCTTCCAGCTGTGGTTATAATCTTAGGTCCTGGCATCATCCATGATGCGTCACAGATGTCAAGTGCTTAGAAAATATACTTGTTATATACTTGTAATATACTAGGATGATGTGTACACACTTTTGACTGTGTCATTATAGCTTGATTAAGGTTTATGTGTAGAGAAAGAGGTAAATGGACTTTAATGGGAAAAAAAGCTGGGTTAGTGGAGGTAAAAAAAGGGAGTCAGGGGTCAGTGTTCCTTTTATGTACATATGTGGGTATTTCTAGGTCTATTAAGAAACTTTGCTAGTCTTCACTACAAATACATGGAAAAGAGAAAACAAACAACACAGAAATCTTTAAGAGCTTCCGTTGCAGTGATGAAAAGGATAAGTCATCAACCTGGATTTGAACCTAGGTCCATGTAATCATGATACTACACAAACAAGGTGGAATGAAATGAGCACCTACATATCTCACTGAGTTAACTACATACTATTGCCAAGTATTTCATAGGTGTCAATACTGTGAATAGTGTCAGAAAACAAACATTTATAAATTGAGTCTGTTTCGCTACATGCATTGCAACGGCCTTGCTAACAGTTCTTGGATTTTCTCCTCTACAAGAAGCATATCATATTATTCTGGTTATTATGATTACTGGTATTTTTTATTTATAACAACAATAATACTTATTGTTATAATAATGCATATTATTATTATTGTTGTATGATTACAATATGAATAGCCCAAATATTAATCGTTAATCGCCACAACTATAATATTTATGCATAATATTACAAATTTTGTGAGGCCAGAGGACAGAACACATCTAGAAACATTGTAGTTTGAGCCACATTGGTTCAAACCAATATGATTCAAACTACTGTGGTACCAACGAGGTACAACAGTTTTGGGAAACCATCATACTTCAGACGTTAGTTTAACGATGCGAGTTTGGTGCTAACGCTAACTGTTGTTTTATGGGAAATGGACCCCTGTTATCCAGAACAGTTGTTATCGCTGCATGTTGCCTACAGATGTAAACAAACCCATTTGACTGAAACCTGTTATGTAGTCGTGTAGCTTAAAGTTTGTACTATGCATTCATGGTTTGAACAGGCTATGTTCTCTGAACCTTTGGGTGAGCTACACTCAAACCAGGGCAGAGCTACTGGTAGCTTGCAAGCCATCTCTTGGAGACCCCTGGGATACGGTGACTAAGATAACTACTCTATAACTGTGGTGAGCAGAAAAGGCTCAGAATAAACAACAGATTCCATCAGGTTCAGGTTCCACTTCCTGTCAGCCAAGAGGCAGCAGTTGGTAGGGTCAGAGTTTGGCATCAACAGGCAGTGGTGTAACGATGAGTATGTCTTAATTTGTAACATAGTGGCATTCGCTTTGTAATGCATATAAAACTTAAACATGGGAACAGATTTCTTTCTTTTGTTTATTTTTTCATAAATTAAAAAGGAGGATGCACAGAATGAATGAGCTGCACTAACCAGATGTCTCCTGCAGAACACCAGAATGCAGAATTATACTGAACCAGTCTGCTGTATGTTGAGGTGTGTGTGGTTATGTGTCGTTTGCCTGTGATTTAATGAAGGTAAACGTGGTGGACAAGCGTACGTAACATCACTGCACTCTGGTGCCACACCTCTCACATCAGAGGCTATAGATTTATCAATGTATGTGTCCTGCTGCCTTCAGATGCTGCAGGGATTTAATGAACTGATGGAGAAACTTCTTAGTGTGAAGCATCTGTGGACAACAGATACTGTAATATAACCTTTTTTTAAATTATAGATAAATGCAAAGGGGTTCAACAGTGCTTAGGTTTTAACCACATGCAACTTTTCTATGCTAATTGAAACACATTTACTGGAACTAGAATGTTTTTGTTAGAACATTTTAAGCATCATAGTGTTTTTGCTTTTCTTTCTTTGTACCATAAACCACCATCATTCTGAGACTTCTATTCTCAGCAAAAAGTCTAAGACACATTTTCCACCAAAAATACTCACAGGTGTTTTTGAACTGCCTCATCTGAATAAACTTCCCACCTGTCTGCACCTCTTCTCCCACCTGTGCACTGTGCACTCTGTGCTTGGCACCAAAATGCCACACTGACGGGCAAAGCTGAACTCAAGGTCAGGAAAATATGAAATAACCGGATGTGCTGTTTACGCTGCCACAAAAATGACGCACTGTGTGTCAGAGATGAAATGACAGCAGTACTCACAGTCATCAGGGAAGAACTCCACTGGTAAAAGCCACTGATACTGTCCGTGTATATTTTTATACCTTCATGTTGGCAAGAGCTGCAGGCATTTTGTTTTCGGGTTGTCCAGCCGCCCCTCCCATTCTCATGAAAACGGTATCTCAGTAAAGCCTTGAGAGAATTTCTCCAGACTTGGCAAAAACATTCATTTAGACACAAAGATGACCTTATTCAGTTTTGGTGGTGAAAGGTCAAAGTTCAAGGTCACGGTGATCTCACATTCCTGTGAATGCAATATATCAGCAACACCCAGAGGGAATTTCATTACATCTGACACAAACATTCACTTGGAGTCAAAGATGAACTTTTGGAGAATTTGGAGGTCAAAGGTCACTGTGACCTCTCAAAGCATGTTTATGACCATAATTCATGAATTCCTACACTAATTATGATACAATTTAACTTTAATGTCTCTAAGGATAAAATGAAGTGATGACCAAAAGGTCAAAGGTCAACTTCACCGGGACATCATAATGTTCTGCAAAAACACCTCTGGCCATTATTCAACGCTGTAACTCGGGAAGGGGAGATTGTGACCATACTTCCTGCAGTCTAGCGTTTATTTTCATGTGTTGGGTGTGTAATTTAACTTTTTGTGAGCATGTTGGACATAAAGTGAACACAGAGAGACTGAATACACCGGTTATATTTTGCTTTGAGAATGAACAAGCAGAGAGGTTGGATTTAGAGCAGATTATGGACCATGCAGTGGACAATATTCAAAGTGAAGGTCAAACAGGTGAGTGCAACTTATGACTGATTGTTGTAACTCACTGCACAGCATAAACAACTACTGTGTTGCCGAGCAACATAGTGTTTTGTCTGTGTTTGTTGGCTGCAGCCACTGTCAAGCTTATGTTGTTTATACACCTCTGCCTTCTGCTTTATTCTGCTGTTAATTCTAGAAGAGGTGGCAGCTATTTGATGTATATAGCTTAACATTGCTACGTAAAGTCTATGGACACTGTGGTGTTGTGACTATCATTTGTATGCACAGGCAGAAAAGTTCCTGACCTGAATTTTTTTGGTCTTCTCGGTGCAGTTCTTACCTGAAGATGGTGTATGCGCCTGCATATACACCTGGAAACCTGAAGATGTTCTTTAATTTAACATCAATTATCATCATATAACATGTTTTACTCCTCCCCTTTCCCCCTTTTAAAATGTAATGCACATTTTTAACTGAATGACTTTGTTCTTGATCTTGATCTTTGATCTTTTATCTGTATAATTTTCCAGTTCTCTTTTCTTTTCTTTCCTTCAACCCCTACAGTATCAGAAGGGATGTTCAATTCATCAGGGAACTAGAAAAGAGAACAAAAATCCATTGACTTCTCTCTGCAAATTGCACACTTCTACGCTCTGTGCATACAAATATAAATCAAACAATGTAGGGCTTATTACCACAGAGATATATGGTCTATAGGCTATAGGCTCATTTTAACAATATAAGCCCAGCATAATGTTAACGTCATAACATATGTACATATGTAGATCAGGGAAGTCAAACTTTTTTAGGTAGCATGTTCCCAAAACCCCTACCAAGCTCAGTTCCTGGACCAGTTTTTGGACCTCGGTGTTTCTAAAACCTTGCATACAGTCCTGCAGACACCATCTGCATTGCTACAAAGCTAATGACCAAGAGCTTGGTTGATATAAGAGCTAAGGGTGGTGGTGCTGGGGTGTGTGTGGATGAGGGGCCCAATATGGTGCTGGTTGGCCTGGATGGATGCATAAAGAATGCAGCTGAAATACATCCTTGTAGACATGCTGTGAAGGTCCCTGATCTGATTAGGGAAAAAAAGGGGGTGGTGTGGGTATCAGATGATTTCTAATTTAACAGATGGTGCACTGGTTTGAATTATATTTGGTGAATCCATACTTTTTTAATCCGGGTTTTTGTGAAGAGGAGTTGAACTTTTAGATGACAAAGAAAAAACACTGCAATGGGCCTGTCAATCAGTTTGGGATCAATAAGAGGCTTTAAACTTGTTTTGAATGTTGATAGTGGGGTAGCCCTTGTGGTGACATTTGAATCACACTCAGTGAGTTTCAATGTAAACACACAGAAAAAAGGAGTGGGAGACAAAATGGATTCAATTCAACACCATTAGAAATAATTCTATTTTGAGGTATTCTGACATCATCAAGTTTCTACTGTATTGAAAGCTGCGGCTCTTACAGCCGCTACAGCTACACCATTTCTAACCTTTCAGCAATGACACACAAGTCAACAACAGAGGCCATCTGTTCAGAAACAGACTGAAACTTTAAAAGATGCCGACTTCTGCCTCCATGCTCCAAAATAGGAGGACTGCTAGACAGGTCACTCGCAGCAATCAAGACCACTTGATGGAGGTCAAGTGCTTCACTGGGATATTAGGTTAATGGTCCGTTGTGTGGGAGAGGGCCAACTGTTAGCAAAAGCAAAGCCTAGCAAAGCCTAAATCCCTGATAGAAATGCAAATCAACAGGGTAAAAGAGGTAAGAACCGAGCTTGAGAGGCTGCACAAGTGCAGTGATATGCAGAAACCTTGAGCACCACAAAGATTGCCACTCAGGTGAGGAATGATATTAAGAGGAAGCAGAAAAAACCCCTTCAGAAAGATTATGAGGAGCTGCAGGTGGCACTCATCATCAGCCAGGAGAAGTTTACAGCTAAGCTCCAGGTGGAAAGAAAGAAAAACAAGGCTCTCCAAGAAGAACTGGAGAGACTCCGAGTTTCATAATCAGAAGTCAGCCAAAGGTATGAAGCTGATGTCCTCATTCCCCCCCCCCCCCCCCCCCCCCCAGCTCTCACTCAACCTCGAGATCTCCATGGAGCTCAGGGCTGAGAATGAGAATGATCAGCCTCCAGAACTGAACATCACCAGCCGTCAGAGGTGTGAGGAGAAGCAGGAGGGTAAGCCTGAGCAAAAACCTGCAGATAAACACCAGAATGAAAACATACATCCCTAATGCTCTCCCTGGTCTGATACCCCTAGAGACTGACGTGTCTGAGGAGATCTCCTCTGAGGCAACAAAGAAGACCTCAATCTGGAAGACAACCTGCCACTTTCTGGGCTTGAGGAAACCACGGAAGTGGAAGTAGTCGCTGGATCCCACATCCCTCCCTCACCCATTGTAAGGCAATAGATCTGGACCTTTTTCACAGTTGACATGAAAACCCAACCAGTTGAAGCAGGTGGCCGCCAACCCAGACCACAGTTCTGCTTGGCTTCTTCCTATTAGAAGCCACTGTTGCCAAGTGCTTGCTCACAGGGGAATGTTGGGTATTAAATAGAGTGCTATATGTGAAAAGTGCTCTGAGATAACTCAGTCATAACTTGGCGCGATATGAATAACACCTTGTGTTCACCTGTGCTTTTCCTGCTCTGACAGCCAAAATGTCTGCTGGAAGATCTGTTTAATGACATGACAGATTAAAGAAATAGAGAAGGGAGAAAATACATTAGAATCATGTCAGATGGGCATCAGGGGTGAAATGGATGGATTTAAAATGTCAACAAGAAAAAAAACATTAAAAAGAAAGAAAAATCCTAAAAACACATTTTCTGCATATAATGCTTTATTTAGTAGTTTTCAATTGTACAGTTAAGTTTTTAATATAGGACTTTGTCTCTTTCAGTGAGTCAGGCTCACACTTTATCCATAATATCATTTAATCAATTTAAATGTGTATGATTTCCTGTGATGTCACAGCATCTTTATTAACGTGAAAGAATAACCAAAAACAATTCGGGTCTAAAGTGTCTTTCTCACAATCAGTAACATTTCTCATTATCATACACTCGCCTAGATCCAGCTGTCACCTGTTAAAGACCACATGAAATGACACTCACAGTTTATGATACCGGGAGAGGGGGGGAAGCGATGGCACTCAGTCAGTGTGTTGCCATAAATGTGAAACAGACTTTAAATTACATTTTAAATGTCGATTGCATCAGAGGTAATCTGTTCAGAAGGCAATTCTCCACTCTTCTGATGATAGAGTTAGAAATTGTGGGCTAAACCTTTGTGGTCCCGGGGTAAACATTGTAACAGATGGTATTATAGAAAGGCTGATGTGGCGTCCATGTCATATCTGACCCAATTTCAGTTTATTTGTCCCCACAAAAGTTATCTCTTAAAAGACTATCAGCTCTTTGTCCATGATACAATACAGGCAGACAGGAAGGAAAATAAACTATTCAACTGTTACTATACTTAACAATTTGCCTTTCTGTCGTCCAGATAATCCAGCCTTTGGTGAAATGAAGTCACACACTGGGAATATGCACAAACATTAATGGTTTGTAACAGGGCGCACAACAAAAGTAATCTACAACCAGATCACACTCCAGGATGTTCTGTTACTAAGGATTTAGTTTAGAGTGATGAAAAAAAAAAAACTTCCGACACCAATCTTGAGAGACAGCTGCAGTATAACTAGCAGCTATTGTAGCTACCTATGTTGGCCAATTGATCGGCCATCTTTTTCTTGCTCCAAATTTCATTATTATATCAGCTTTTAAAAAATTTCTAGCATCGGCATTCTGAGACAAAAGCCTGCTGCTGCCACAAGAGGGCAGATGAATGCAAACAGATCCTTTGTGGGACAGAACTCCTCTCTCAGATGTGAGGAGAGACATCATTATCATTCTTATTGATGTCTATTTTTAGCCTTAACTGGTCAAGCACAAGCAGTGCTTGTCCTCACAGCATGCCACTGCTTAAGGCGTTGACAGTGAAGAAACATCAGTACAAGATAGCATGACACAGTAACAGGGGCAACTACACCAGCAAAGGGTTTCAGAAAAGAAAAATCTAGAGCAAACAGGGAAAACAATAGAAAATCAGAAAAAGAGGAGACAGATGGAAGCAAAGTATCAGCTGACAGAAAGCAGTATGAGCTGCATCTGCAAGACATTAGAGAAAGAAAGTGGAGAAACAGCAGTGATATTTTCCACTTGTCAATGAGTTACCGTCCATTTGAACACATTTGAGTGGACAGAGTCTGAGTATGAAAGTCATGTCATGTAAAACGAAAACTTTTGGACATTTGGAGAACTGTAGAACTGTTCTTTATACTGAGAGGAGTGCATCAGTAGAGCCACACTTGAGGAAATCACTAGGAAAAGTCTCCTAACGTCATCAACATGGAAAATAATTAGACAGGAGGAACTGGGTCAAGACCAGAGAAGAATCTTTTCAGCTCATCCCAACCAGAACCATCTCAGCTTAAATCAAAGACAGAGATGTAAGGGAAAAGGCAAAGTAACTGGGATGTATACTTATGAGGTAGTATTAAAGTGCACACAATTTGGATTAAGTAGTCAAAAAAATATATAAGATGTTGTCTTTTGTTTTATTTTTACTTAGGATCACAGACAAAAAGTTTGTTCTAGAAGTTCCTGTTGGAAGTTATCTGGCCCACGTGACCTCACTGATCCTTGTATTCATTCCTATGAACTTAGAGAGAACATCCTTCTGATCCTGTCATCTGATTTCATAAATATCTTCAAATTTTAATTTGTCTCTGACAGTATACCCAGTAGGAGCCTGTGCTGTCAGCATGCTTCGAGTCAGTCACTGCTGCTGCTGTCAAACTAATTTGTCTCAGGACATGGCAGCAACCTAGCTAGCTAAAGTTAACAACAAAATTAAAAACAAAATTAAAACAAAATGTTGCTTTCTACCATAAAGATTAGAATGAATTGATATAATATAAGTACAGTGAGTAAAAGCTGGACATATATATTTGATATAATATGAAGCACCTTTGGGACAAATGTCATGAAGCTACAAAAAGCTGTGTAAATTTTAAAATGCAGTTTTTGTATGAAAATTATTTGCATCCACGTTAGTGTTTCAGGTGTTTTTTGTGGAGACCTCCGGTCACAGTCAAACACCTCAAAACAGCTCAATTCTTCTTTGTCCGGTTGCCAAACAGCAAAACTAAGCCACAGCACAGCTAGCGTCTGATTAAGACAGGGAAAGACGAAGCCAAGTGACCAAAGTCTACGTCCACATTTAAAATGCATGGTCGCACAGAGAAGATGATGAAGTTATCTTCCTAACTTAATTGCCACACAGCCCCCCTGCCTGTGATGAGGCTACACACAGATGGTAACACTGCTGGGTGTCACCGTTACACCTCCGCTCAGTCTCCTCTTCCTCTCTCTGATCAACTATACTATGTATTAATGCAGCTGTATTGATGATATATTCACTGGTGGAACATAACAAAATGCATTCAAGCAAGTGCTGCAGTTAAGTACAGTACAGTTTAGAAGTGCTGGTACTTAAGTGTTTCCATTTTACACTGCTTTACATTTCTACTCTACATTTGAGTGGAACCATTTTTACTTGTGACCCCCTTGCATTACAATGAAGCCCTACGACTATAGTACTTGTCTCTCCTTGATGTCTGAGTAGTTTCCCTTACATCCACCCCGAACCATGCATGTGGTTTACTTGCAAATTATCTAGATTTGAGGGTAGATTTAATGTTCTGTTCTGTTTTGCATTGGATGTTTCACATTTCACACGTTTCATTGTGTAATGTTGTATTTATGGTGCTTTTTACTAATCCATGCAAACGGTTTAAAAATCTGTGAGCACGTATTACACATGGCTTTTCTTTTTTTCTCAGCTGACCCTAGGGGGGGCCCAAAGTATTTTCTCAACCAATGAGTGAATATTTTTACATACATCACTTGGAGTCCATCCTCAGCTGCATCTCATGTTGTTTTGGACTGGGTGAGATTTCTTGTTGTGAGAGTGTGTGTTAACATAATAGCAGAGTTTTAATAAAATGGTTGAGCAGGAGTTTTACTTTATGCAGGAGTATTAATGAATTTGAGAGATGCAGAAATAGAAGGAGAGAATCAGCCCTCTACCACAGCCTGTAGAGCCTTCAAGATAATTACCAGCTCAGTTTCAAATTGGACCCTTTGAACTGGCAATTGCAGCTGAGTTTCCTCACTGCCTTCTCTTTTCCTTTCACACAGACACTTCATTCCTTCAGTTTTAGACTCAGATTATTGGCTGGCACTCTGAAATTGGCTGATCCTGCATGTGATACTGGCAAAGGTAAAATTTATCTGCACAGAACAGACACATAACACAGCTCCTGACACAAACATCAATCATCACAAACAAATATAACATAAATAGCTTTTTAGAGAGAGGCTGTGTTGAGAATGAGAATATGTGTTGCCTAGGCACCTTTCTTCTCTATCTGCCACGAGAGCCTATGGCAGCCCTTATGACCCTATGTAAAAGGTTTTGAAATTGGCTTACTGATTGGGGAAACTACAGACATGCGTTTCACCAAGTTTCATGTTTGTGTGTCAAGCACTCTTGCACCAAAAGGTGAGTGGAGGTGCATTCACGCATGTAACTTTTGAACCATGTGCCAGATTTTCAAAGATAAGAACCAGTGGATTCACCAGATCAAGCCGAGTTCATAAATTGTGACATCAGTTTCGGCCATATTGGATTTTATGTAAAAGTACTTTTTCCCTACTCCTTGGACAAACTTAGTTCAATCTTCACTAAATTTGGCACAGATGATCTGAAAAAGCCTCACAAAAGTTATTACATGGATTTTTGATTTTCCAAATCATCATTCACAGCCAATCAGAAAAGGCAGCCAAGCCATCAAACAGGAAGTGAGGTCATATCAGTATGATAACTAAACAAATTAATTTTCATTATTAAGAGTTGAACTGGGGACCCAGGGGAATGAAACACCACAAGACAGTTGCTAAAATCAATTTTGATTTAGATACTAGTCATGTTTTCGTAGATGGGATTACAACAGAAATGATAAAGCTGCAGCTTTTCTCTCTTGTTGCCCCAGGTGCTACTTTATACCACAGATACTAATAAACATTTAAAGAAGGACCTTTAAAGTAAAAATAAATTAAAAAAAACAATGAAACATCCGTATCTGTAAAAATCATAGGATTTAATGTTATTTAATGAAAAGATACCTTTGATACAGTCTTTAGGTTTTTGCTGACCGCAAGTTTAATGGAAAAACAGACGTGTAAGAATATACCATGCAGAGACATTAACAAACTGAAATAAAGACAAAAAAAAGATAATTTTGTCATCATCATAAAAAAAAAAAAAGATGAAAGAGAGGCCAAAGAAATTGCTAACACAGATTTGCTCTTCAGATGTGTTTCTCTGGAGAAGGGAAACAGTCGGGGGTCTAAGGAAAGTACACTGAGCAAAGAAACCATGCAGGAAGACAGCACTGTTTTCTGCCTTTCAAAGTCATATCAGGCAGTTCCAGCTTCCATGTGGGAGGGAAGCACTTTGTGCTTTTAGTCTTTTAGTATTTTTTCTCCTTTTAATGTCAGGTTTTAATGATATTCTGGCTGGTATGGGTGCCCACTTCAAGTCTGAAATGATTTATCAGTTAACTCCATACAAAGTGAAGATGACAGGAAAAACCTAAATCAAATCCGTCCTTGCTGTTACCCCCCCTCTGCCTTTAAAGCAGCCCAAGTTCTCCTTGTATACCTGCATACAGTTTTTCAGATGCTTGGCAGGTACGTTGTTTTAAAATCTTGGAGAACCTGCCACTCTTCATGTCAATGTAGAGGCTCTGTGGGGGCCAGGCCCACTGTTGCAAGCCCCATGTTCTTCTTGACTCTAGCTCTTCATGACTCTGGGTGTACGTCTGGGCTGGTTGTCCTGCTGCAGAATGACTCTAGGACTGATCACACTCCACACGCCTTCATGATAGCACTGATGATGGATAAGAATCTATAGATTTCAAGTGCCTAAAACCTTTGGAAAGAACTGTAAATTTTGAGAGACTGGGTACAATAGAGACTACATTTTCAAATTGATCTGTTAAAGAAAGAGTGTCTTTAGTTTTTCACAGCAACACCACATCTCTTTAAAATTGTTTTTGGTCTTGTCTTTGTCCTGGAAGAGTCTACAGTCATGATAGTACCTCTCTGAGGGTGTACATTAATATTATGAGCTAAATGCTCATGCCAGCATGCTAACATGCTAATGATAACAATGTGAACATGCTATGGTTTATCATGTATACTGTTAACCATGTTCACCATCTTACATGCTAACATTAGCTAATTGGCACCAAACACAAATTACAGCTGAATGATTGATCATGAACCAAATTTAAATTTTACCTGCTGATGCTGCTGTACATGAAAAGCCAGGAGATGACCAAAGTCAGTAGGATTCAGCCTCTAGTTACTGTGACTGTACAACAATTTCATGGCATTGTCAGTAGTTGCTTCAATATTTCAGTCTTGACACTTAGATCCTCTATATCTTTGTTTTTATCATACTGGAATAAGTTATCGTGTGATTGTTGAATGATTAATCTGATGTTGCACTGGGACATTCCAGGTAATTTGCAAAAATCCAATTGATACTCGTATTGCATATACAGAACCAAACAAGGACATGGTGTCAACCCACCTGTGTCATTAATGCTTTGTTTCAAATCACCTATACGATTTAATCTCCAGAGGTGTAATACAAGTGATTAAGCTTGTGTGATTTACTTTGACTCATACAGTTGTGACATTGGCACGCCTCTGAAAAACTCATCTCAAACATGAGGTTACTTTCTATGGTTTAATAATGACCATTTTCACAAAGAAAAAAACCCAAAAACTTATGAAATGTCTATATTACACATTAGGCTCATGTCTTAACTGCATTACACATTCTGCACAGGCTCAGCAGTAATCCCCATGATGTCTATGAGTGCAGCTTCCCTTTAATTTCTGTGCTGACAACTACAGACATTTACATATAAAAATGGTCAAGTCCTTTCAATGTATTGCTCATATTCGTATAATGTTTCAAAAAGCCATTTTAAAATACATTTGTGTATTATCTTTATAGATAATTAAGAACTTTTTTCAAGGTGTTGTCAATTCTTACTTGTCAAAATGACATCTACATTTGTCTAAAAACACAAAGGGTCTTATTTTCTGAACCTCAGACATCAGATTTCGTTAAATCAGTAGAAAGGAATAACCATGGAGTCAGTAAGTTGACAGTAAAGCACCTGAAGATCTGTGGATGAAAGCCTCACCAAACGAGTCTTGTTTGATGTTTGCTCCTGGGGGAAGAAACTGACCTGATTTCCCTTCAGCCATCACTACACCATCACAGACCAGGAGGTCATACTTGACCAGAATTGTAATACCACATTAAAAAGAAACCTACTGAGATATACTTTTCTGTTGTACAGGGAAAAATGGTCAAAAACACTCCCAACAACCCTCTCTGCTCTATGTGGTGAAAGCATTCCCTGACAACTGAAGATTGATGAGGGCTTTTGAAGAACCTGTCATTTAATTTTTCTGCTTTAGGCACAAGGCCACTTCACTAAGAGCATAGATACAGCTGGACCTTTTTCAAAATGATTTTGGTTTCTCGTGGGATTTACTGTAGGAGAGCAGGGTTTTGCCCATCCCTTTCCTCCATCCCTCTTAAGTTAGCAGCAGCACATTAGAGGTAAATGGTTTGTCCGACTGTGGAGGCCGTTTACAACTTGGCTTTCCTCACGGGGTTAAGAGTGATGAGATTTTGATCCCTTGTGTGGAACTATTAACTCCCCTCTACCCCCAGTGCACAGATGGTAGTGTGCACTCCACTCTCCATTTGGCCACAAAATGGAACGCTGGAGGAAAACCAGATGAAGAGGGGAAATTGTTGGCATGAGGGAAGGAGGCGTAGAGAGACTATACCTGCCGTTCTCAATCACCTTTGACATGGCAGATTCATCCACACTGATGAGAACACCCCATGGGAGGACGTTGATCAGCAGGCACAGGAGAAAATATAGGCTGTTGTTAAGAGTGGATCTATCGTGTCACGGTGATCTGAGCTTTCCTGGTAGACACTCCACCTGTACGGGATGTTCTGCCCAAAATGGCGAGGCCATTGCCAGGACTGTAATCAGAACCCAAAGCCTGTCTAATTCATGGGTTTCAAATGTGGTAATTAAGACCTCGTCCTAGCTACAAGGAGCTGCCTGATACCTGATCAACAATGAAAAATAAGATAGCTGCAGCTCTGCCTTTTGGTCTGTGACAAGATTTCAAGTGCTTGCTATTGCCGCTCTGCTCTGTGCCACTTTCTATACCTCCATCACTTCCCTCCTCCTCTCTGCTGCACCTGAGGATGGCTTCTCTTGGCATTGCATCATCAGCAACACCCTTAGCACACACTGGACTCAAACAGCACAGGCAGACATAGTGGTGAGGGAACTGCTGTGATTGAGCTGTGTCAGTACAGGGAATTTCAAGCGACAGCAACCCAAAGCGAATTCACTGAGTTTCAGTTTGCAGTAAGCAGGATCCGGTGTCACGTGACAGTGAGTCTGTGATTTACCAAAGCAAATCAAACGGCCACATTTCAGCTATTTCATCTGACCATCTGTCCCTTTTATGTCACTTTCCCTCAGAGTAACACTGAAATGTACAGTGCTGGTTGCTAAGAGAAAACTAAAGAATGTAATTATAGTAATTGTAAACATAATTGTAGTTCACTGATCTGTATTCACTTAAGCTCCTAATCTATCGTGAAATGAAATAACAAAGGCCTGAACATGAAGCCCTGTCAAAGTTTAAAAGTTGGGAGATGATGGCAGACTTGACAAAGAAAGTGTATTTGAAGGTTAAGCCAATTTCTCGGATCATTGCTTTGATATTCACCTGAGAATTTTCTTTTTATTTAAACCAGTCACTTCAAAGCATTCCACACATTTTCTTTTCTCAGCTGTGCCAGTGTTAATCCCTGAAAACAATATCCTCTTTTTCTCCGAGGTAAGGTAAGGTATCAAAAAGTGAATTTGTGCTAAATGAAGAATTCAGCGATAAATAGGTGTTTCAGCAGCATGTTTGTGGGACTTGAAAGGACAATGGGCAATAAGCTCATTTACTTGAGCATAATGCCGTGATTTGCGATTGTCAGAGGAAAATGCTGGTGGTTTTCTGCAGCATTTCATACATGTATTCAGGATGCTACAGTACATGTATTTGTACACAGCTTTTAAATGGGGATTCTACGTATCTTTTCAGATATTGTAGCCACATGGGTGAGTAAGATAAGGCTGTGTTGAAAATGAGAAGCTCCTCTGACTCAGTCTGACTGCACTGATTGAATAGCCAGGGGGTTAGTTCAGAAGCCTTTCTAATGAAGTCCTCACTCCTTTAACCTTGTAACTAATGATTCATATGTTTTTTTCATATGTCACACACATTTTAATAATGCACTTGGCACTTGACAGTAAATTAGGACTCAGACAGACATCCCAACTTGTATGAATCTCATCTTATTAAACATGGCCACAGCCCTGAGCGAGAAAATACATCTGCATTATTTTACATTCTGCCACAATTTCATTTTTTTGCCTCGGCATTACAGTATGTTGTCTGTCCATCCCAGTCTCTTGAACACGATATCTCTGTAAAACCTTGAGGTAAATTCTTCAGATTAGGCAAAAACATTCCCTTGGACTCAACAAACTGATTAGATTTTGGTGAACAAAGGTCAAAGTTCAAGGTCATGGTGACCTCATGTTCTTGTGAATGCAAAATAGGAATCAGGAAGGTCCAGATGGAATTTAATTACATCTTACACAAATGTTCACCTGGACTCAAGGATGAACTGATTAGAATTTGGTGGTCACTTAGAAACTTAGAAATTCATGTGCTAATTATGACCAAGCATTAACATCTGGGGCTGATGGAGACGGCTGAGTAACTCACTCTGAGCTTCAAAACTGCTCTTCAGAAACCTGTGGGTGACGTCATGGAAGCTACGACCAATCTTTGTTTACAGTCTATGTTTATGAGACTAATGAACTCAAATAATAATGAGATTTTAAAAAATGAAGTGATGACATTTTATATCCGAAAGGTGAAAGGTCAAGGTCAACTTGCAAAAAACACCTTGGCCGTTATTCAACGCTCTAAAGCAGGAAGGGGACAATGTGACCATATTTCCTGCAATGGCATACACCCATGAGGCAGTGATTATAATTTGTGTGAAATCAGTCTTATTGCTTCAGCTTCAATTCACCGACAGATGCTCAACTCATACTAAAAGTATGATGAACTGCAAGGCAAGACAGGAACACCAATCAACCAATCACATCTGGATTAACCTCCCACTCTGAGAGTTAGCAATTACAAGTTAATAAATACAAAAAGTATATATGGGCTTCAGTGGCTGCAAAACACAATTTTCTTTATTCAGTGCATGTCTGTGTTCAACTGTGCCCCTGCTTTGCCTAAAATAGCTGAGACAATTTAGAGAACAGGGCTGGAAGAAAAGTGTAAACCATATTTTGCTTTTAGATTGGCTTGGAATCATCACTTGCTTGTCACTGGAAGTTAAGTATAAAGGGCATTACCCTCCCAAGTTTTCTAATGGTGTTCAAGAAGAAAATTGTTATGGTAAAAAAAGGAAAAAATAAAACACATTAAAAAAGTAACACTCAATGACACTGTTACGCTATGACTACAACAATTGAATCACTGCCCCATGTAATTGACCTTGCCTGCTCAATAAAGTTTGGGAACAGCTTCTATGCTGAATGTGTGCAGAAAGAAATGCCTGTCTGGTGGAGAGCATTTGAGGGGATCCTTACATAATTGCATAAGGTTCTGTAACCAGTGAAAAGCTATACAAAATCCCAAACTAGTGGTTATTAATTTGGATACAGAACAAGAGGCAGATGGAGCGGGTAATTGTAAAGAGTCACTGAGCAGACAGCAATGTTTAATGGAATTAAAATTTGATTTTACCCTGTAGGCAATAAATCTTGTCTGGTTTCCACAATATTCTCTTCAGCTGTAATTGCAGTGATGCTGCATGTTCACGTGTTTACAACTGTGTGTTTGTCCTTTGCAAAGATTTATCTGTCAGACATAAGTTTTAACCTTCGTTCAAGACCGCAATTTAAACATAACCTTCGCTGGATCCTGCGTGCACCTGCACATAACATGTTAATCATGCTTTATATCCTATGAGCAGATACTGAATTTGCCTGCTCAGATACTCCAGAAAAAAGTCAACTTTTACAAGAACAGCAAGAACATTTTTCAACTTGAACAACATTAATAAACAATACTTTTTGCTCTACTGATAAAAAAACACAATTCAAGTAGCGTCACACTTCTTACAAAATGTTTTTTTCCATTTACAAACTATTGGGTGTTTTTAAAACTCAATTTTATTTAATGATTTTAAAACTAGACTGAAACTGTCTTTATTGCTGTGATATATCACCTTAGTAGAGCTCAGTGTTTCACATTTAACAAATTAAAGAAAACAATCTGCACTCTTAACCTGACCACTGTCTAATAATTAATGCCTTGAACCTATCCCACTCCGTTTTCTAATATCTAGCATTGTAGAGCCAAACCCCTCGGTGTAAAAATCATTTATATATTGACTTCTATAGCTTAAACAGTAAAATGATCTAATATCATAGTTATTTATTCTCCTATGATGATGAACGAGACAGTCCTCCTGTAAAAAAAGAGCTCATAGGTCGTCTGTGCAGCAGGTTATTATGACCCATAGTTACATTTTGTTGTTGGGCGACATCTAGTGGTTGTAGTGATGATGACAGGAGCAAAGGGAAAAGTGCGGTGACGTAGTTTATAGAGCGACAAAGTCCACGTCAGGAGGAGGTTTGGGTTGAAACACAGAAATATGACACAGAAGACCAGTGTTCCATTCCAGTCGCAGTTTGTGTTGTTTTTATTATCAATGACCATTTGACAAAGTTGATCACGTTGTTATAATTGTAACTATGACAACAGAGATGTCTAATGTTGAGGAAGTACTTATGTTAAGCCATATCACCATCTTTTCCTAAACATAACCAAGTCATGACTGCTACAGTAACCGTGCCACCATAAGGGCGGGATTTCAGGAGGCACAATGGGTTGTATCAGACAAGGGTTGAAAAAATTGACCTGTGTGGTTGTTCAGGTTGGAGGACTAGTTGTATTGAACTTATACAACAACAATGTGAATATGATGTATAAAGGTTATGAGAACGCCTGAGGCACATGCTTGTACTTTGGCTAGAAAACACACTGTAATTACTTATAGTATTTTTTTTTCCCCTCATAACCCAGAATTAGAAAAGTAGATATCCACCAAGGAGCTGAGACTGCAGGCCAAAAAAAAAAAAAAGACTGTAAATACACTGTCTAGTTTAATGTGAGACATCTGGGCAGTCACTGCCATACTGTGTACTTCGCTTGATATTTCCCAGTAGACACCCTGTCTTCACTGTCTCCAGGAGGACAGCGTCTCTTTGTGGAAACATGAAATGGGCATCAAGCAGCTCAGAACAGCAGAGATTCTTGAATTAATATTCAAGACCCAGTCACCTTAAACCTCTGTATGCTAAACGTTTTCCCGCATAGCTGCGAGGAGCCGTCAGTAGTCAGCACCTGGGGGAGGATCACACTGCAGAATTTATATGAAGTAAGACTCAAGAGTTATGACAATATTGTAAGATACTCGGCTGTTTTTGTTTGTTTTCTTACAATCAGCTTTTCTCCACCAACCCACTGAACCAGGGCAATATTTTCAAACCACTTAGTATAATAACACACATGTGCTACTCTTGCAGACTATAGACCCAATTAATCAAATATGATCATTTCTCCAAAGCCTAAAATTAGCAAATTAAGACTCCAGCTTGTGAGAGCAATCACCTGACATCCTATAACTGCTCTAAATGACTGAGCACTGCATGCATACTGAATTATGTAACTTGAAATAAATTTACATTTTATTTGAGGGTGGAACTCAGTAAAAAAAAAAAAAAAAAAAGCAATAGATTTTTAGTGGTAGTCTCTTAGGGTATTTAAGCTGACAGGCACAGGCTCAGCATGATGCACTGGTAACACATCCTGCATGAGTAGTTTTGGGACAGAAGTCAAGACTGAGAAAGCAGCAGCAAGGTGGAAGTGCACCATGAATGAACTCCACACCTCCCTTCACAGCACCTGGATATAAAAGCATAAAAATAAAAGAACTGAAAGACGTGTCAACCAACAGGTGCATCAAATGAAAGGTTATTTAAACTGAGTTATCAAAGTGCTCCACCTCGCTATCAGTGAGCAAAACCTGGGTGCAGGTCCAAATTAACACAACAGCACATTGACAAAACATGCTAATAGGATCTGTTTGCTTTGAAGAGGCAAAATAATGACCGTTCTGGCCCATCAGATAAATAAAAGCCTACAAACCCAATTAGAGCCAGCTTTTATGATGGATGAAAGGCATTCACTGTAATGGTTTGATAATAATACGTGCAACTGCCCCTTCGCACAACAATGATCTAATTGGGGGAGACTGTTGGGATGTGACCCATTTGCATAAAACATCTGCAGCTGCTCACCGTCAGTGTGATTCACTTGTGTTCGAGGCGCCTAGATAGTGACAGATGAGATAAAATAACGGTAGGTAGCAGAGCAGCCTAGTGACTGAGTGTTTGGCATTGTGGGTAGGCAGTCATGCGCGTGCTGTGGGCGGTACAAAGTGCCAGCATGGCAGGGGTACAATCAAGAGCATACAGAGAGCTTTGTGAGAAAATAACTGAACTTTCTTGTGGTATCTATCAGCTGCCTCTCAAAGCTAATGTCTAATTAGTTGACATATGGAATAACTGGCAATTATCATTCACTGTCTTATTGTGATGCATGGGCTTACAGAACAATATGGAAAGACAACAACAGTGCAGAGCTTCTTCTGAAACCTTATGAAAAGAGGGGGAAAAAACGTCACTGTTGTAAATAGGAAAGTGATTTCCTGATGATTTTCTTCAACGTGTTGTGCAGTCACGTTGCCTTCCCTTGCTGAGCTGTGAACAGGCGGGAGTATTTCAGGACACTGAGCAGACTGCACGGCTGTGTGCATCAGTGGGGCTGAGAGTCCCTCTGTTATTACTCAAGTGGGGTTTTTTCTCTCTTTGGGTTCATGTCAGTTTTAATATCTCAGTCCAGACATTTACTGTCAGACACACATCCAGTTTGTCCAGACATCCTCTTTGGTACAACACATCCACCATTTTGAACACGCAGGAACATGCTCGCCACAAGCTCCTACAGTAAATTCACATCTGCGAGACTGAAATGATGGAAGGATCATATGATGACAGGTGGTTCAAATTTAAGACATTTTGATCATGGTGCAAAATGATAATCCTCAGGGATGGAAGATGTTTGTTTGTTTTCTATTTTTGTGCAATGGTATATTTTCATTATTTTTAAAAATCTGCAATTTCAGTCAAGACATATAAAGGAAACGATAAATCATGTAAGGAAGGAACAAAGGAGTCAAATCAGCATCTGCAGCAGAGAAGAAGCTGATGGTGAGTCTAGTGCTGCGGGAGTTACAGCTCCATGTCCACAGAGGTCACACTCTCAGCAATAAGATTAAGGCTGGTTTCCATGTGTGGCAATCAGCATTACCTTGATTTGGGTACAAGAAAAAAAAGTTGCATCTACCTTAATTAATGATTTACTGAACATAAGTGTGTGCACTACAATGTGTGTGTCAACTACACTGTGGATAAGTAAGAGGATCACCAGCATCAGTAGGATTCATTATCTGGGTTCCATGAACGTCTGTACAAAATGTATCAATCCATCAGACTCTTGTTGACACATTTCAGTCAGGACCAAAGTGGTGGAGCAACCTAAAGACCAGCACTCCCTCCTTCTTCCTACAATTACTGTCTCGAAAAAGTGAATTGTCGTTCATTTTGCTCAGGAGTAATGTATAATATTGATATTTTCAATGACAGAACAACGTTATTTTACATATGATCATCAATAAAAGAAAATAAATTTGTCTTATGTAATGTTTGTAATTATGTATAATTAAACATATGCACTGTTACATTTTCTTCATGAATAATAAGCTGTTAAGTGCTTGAGCAGGCCAGGCAACGTCCACATCCCTGCAAACACGCACACACACGATGAAATGTAAAAGTTGGCTGTGGTACAGCTCTTACACTCCCCTGAGCATATGCCGCTGCCATGTTCACTGATCCTGGTCTTGAAACATCTGCTGGTTTTAACTGCATAGGCAGAACACAAGGACATCTGACTTTGTATCTCACAGTGGTTGACGTGCAGGTAATGAGACTTTTACTTTGAAACACTCTCCTGCACAAGGGTACGTGAGTCACTTTTGTTGCTCTAAACTACTCTGAAATGTTTGGTAGCTCTCTGGTGGTTCTTCAGGTTTCACCACAATGTCCTTCATATTAAATAGTAAGCAGAAGAGAGAAGGTGGGCCGAGCTTGAGCAACTATTCCTGGCTGATCACAGGGAATGTGAATGCTATAATTAGCTTTTTTTTTTTTTTTACTCTTCTGCTGTTAGTTGAACTGAAAAACAATGTCAGGTGCGAACAAGTTTATAAATTGCTATGAATTATATAACAAAGCCGCAGCTCTCTTGTAATATCTGTCACATTACATCATCATCCTACAGCTGTGGTACTATTCATAGTCAGCAGAGTGGTGAATGACATAAAAGGACACAGGAGGACAAGCATATCTCCAAGGGTTCTGCCATTCGGCATGCGGGTGACAGTGTTATCTACTCTGTGTGCACACACTCTATTTATGCTCATATTTCTGTGAGGAACTGAGTGCTGATTTATAGACACTTTATAGACCATGTTTATTATTAAGCAATTAATTAAAAGAAAAGAAAAATCATCATCCTTGTGAGTGGGTGGTTTAGACTTGAATTTTTCCTCAAGCTCAATCTGCAGTTCTGTATGTGGAAAAAAAAGAACACAAATTAAACACCTCAAAAATGTATGAAATGTATATGTCTGACACTTTAGTCCAGACTCAAATTTCATAACGCAACTATTGGATGAAATCTTTTACAGACACACATGGTCCCCAGAGTATGAATCCTAATGGTGATATCTTGCCCTTTCCTTCCAGATATCCAATCTCTGATCATAGTCCAGGACAGATGTGGACAGCAGCTGCAGACTTGCTTGCATGTGCTTCTATACAGTCTACAGTCGGGATACATTTATCATGTGCACGGTGGAAAATCTCCAGACAGCAAATAGAGCACTGTCATTTGTTGCATGTGACTGAAAAACATGACAAAGTCAATAAGAAGTAAATAATGTGCAACTACTTGAACAAGAATAGAAAAAAGAATCTGGGACACACTACATACTGTACATATGGTTCATGATGAGCATCCAAATTACTTTTCTGCCAGTGTTTCCTCTAGTGCCACCATGAGGTTGACATTTGTGTCTTTCATTGAAATATCTTGACTGTCACAGTGGATTAAGTGACATTCAGTACAGTGATTCATGGTCCCAGAGGATGAATAAAAAAATAAAAAGAACACACAAAAAAAAAAACTTTGATCCTGCACAACTCTCAGGTCTAAATTTTACTTTGTAAAATCCTTTGGCTTATGATCAAATACCTGCAAAACTGATGACATTCCCATCAGCCTCAGCTATAATTTCTTCTTATTAGCAGCTATACAGCCTGTTTACACATATAGTCTACAGAGACAGCTTGCATTTTTGACAGACATGCTTTTCTACCTCTGCCATATCTGTATTGCTCTCCTATCCAGGAATCTGGAATTCAAGATGCAGCATTGCTATTTGAAAATAATCTGCTCTGGTCCACTCTGCTATCTCCTCTGCCATGCTAATGAGAAAGGGGGGTAAAGAGACTAAGCTGAGGTTGGATACATGAATAAATGAAAACCTTAGTGGTTCCAGAGATGAAAAGATGAAAATGTTTTGGTTTTTTTTGTTTTTTGTTTTTGTTCTCTGACCTTTGCCTTCTTGAGACGAAATCCTGCTGAGTGACACCTTACTTGATATTCAATTTACAATACAGAGAGTAACAGCTCATGTTCAGGCCTCTCAATAGGTTGTGTTTGCTTTCAGTAGGTGTGTAGTTTATATACATATATAGTTGAATCTATGCATTTTCTTTCAGGGGTCAAAGAGTAGGTTTACCTACATGCCATGACCCTGTGCATTATGGGGAATAGCTCCTGATCACCAGTGTTTGTCTCTTCTCTCCAGCATATGTCAGGCACAGAAACAGGCTTTAAACAGCAGAATGGTGAGAATCTGTTTCCATATGACCAGAGACTCAGTGAGAAAAGAAGATCAAACTTGAGTGGAAAGGCAAATGTTTACAGACACACACACACACACACACACACACACACACACACACACAGACACACGCATACACAGAGCAGGGAAGCCAATCATTTAAATCTAATAAAGAAGTTGAACGATCTAATTACATATGCTGATATGAATCATGTGTTTTGCAGATTTAATAAGCTTGATAATGACTTTGGAGCAACAAATCACATTTTCTATCTCTGAGCTAATAAATCATACAAAGCACATGGTATGGGAGGTTGCCACTCTGGGCCACTTAAAAAGAAATAAAAATGTAAGCTCATCACATTTTTTGTGTAATACCATCATGTTTTCTCTGTAAATATGACTTTGTTAGGAGGTGGCTCTGGTCCTAGAGAGAGATTAGTGACACAAGCTAAAATGCTGTAGCACTGACATAAATATAGCTACAATAAAACATCTAAATATCAGAATTTCTTTAAGATTAGAAACATTAGAAGAATTTTACAGTTAAGTGTTGAATTTAATAGATTAGTATGAAATTATTCAGGCCATTCTTTTATCTGGTCTTCTCTAAAAGATCTGCAAAAGTGTGACGAAGCGTAGCGTAAACGCAATCAGGAATCTTTATTCCACTACCATTCACTATTCTCTCAATTTCTCCCTCTCTCGCCCCTCTCTTTGTAATCAGCAACTTCAGGTGTTTGGCAACCAATCAGATCTTGCCATGATTTGAACCAGCCAGTCAACTTGTCCCTTTTAAATCTGTTCTCTCCTCTCCTGCAGTCAGCTGTCATTTCAGTGTGTTTATTTGCGACCCTCCTGCACACGGTCCTCCTCCAGTCTTATATATAGTCTGATATATATTTGTATATATATATATATTTCCAGTGCAGGACTAGCTCATCATCACTCTTCTAGACCCTGTAGGGTTTCCTATACTTTGCACAGCTTCACCCCCATTTCACATATGATGACTTCACAATGGGTTCTAATTGCCAAAGACTCTCACATTGCTCACTTTTCCTCTCTTGTTTTTCATATGGCAATAAAAGTTTATTCATTAACGCTAATTAAGTCTCTCCTGAGTGAACCATACATAGTCTTTAAGTCTGTGTTTGCAGTGGATATACAGCACTCTTTCAGTGTGCTCCATAAATCAATGTACCTGTTGCTGTAAAGCAGTTCAGAAGCTTTCACAATGCAGTTCTGGTCTGTCCAGTAACCAAAGTTAGAACTGCAAAAGACACAAGCATATAGACTACTACAGTGAATCAGCCAGGATGATGTACGGGTCAGTATTATACTTAAACACAGAGTCTCCAATACATAGTTTGTCCAGCAGACAGCACTGACAAGTGCAGGCATTTGTTTTAAGTTCTCCAAGCTTGGAACAACCTTCCTGCCAAGTCTCTTGAAACATTGCACAAATGTACCAAGAAGGATCCATGCTTCCATGCTGTTTTAAAGGTCGTCACACCACATATTGATTAAATAGTCAGAACTCCCAGATATTGATGTTATTATTGGCCAAAAGTATCCAGTATCAGTCAGGCTATAGCAGAACCTGCTACAAAAATTATTTAATTTTTAATGTTTCAAAATAGTTTGTATTGATGGAGAAACTTTTTCAAAGTCTATTCCCAGAAGATTATGAAACACACTCTTCAACTGCTGCACAGACACTGTTTCTAAGAAAGCTTTCAAAGAGTCTGAGAAGGCACCAATTAGAGAGACAAAAGAAGATGCAAGTGCTATTTGTTTAGGCAGGATGTCTCTGCAAATCAAAGTACACTTTCTGTGTACAACAGCAGAAATTCTGACAAATGACAAATCAGCATGGCTAATAGATTTTTCACTCAGCAGTTCAAGGCAACCTCCCGCTGAGCCTAACGTACCGTGGTCAACAGTTTCCGCAGTCTGTCCACTGCACTGCTTCCTGAGATTGGCAAACTGCCTTACGCTGCATTACACAGGAGTTTTTTCAGAGGGAAAGAGTCTCCTATTTCCTGTTCTCTGTAACTCAGGGTTTGAGGCAAACATAAGTACACAGTAATACCTCAAAACAGACAAACAGGTCTGAACCAAACGATTCACTGGCTTCTAGGTTGCAGGCAGCCAGGAGACTGGAGAATTAACAAGTAGATGTGTTGTATCCTCCTGCTGAGAGGTAATAATATGATTGTAATAATCATCAGTACCAGTGACGTGCGGTCAGGGGAGGCAGGAGAGGCCGTGCCTCACCTGTCATCATGGAAAGAAAAAAAATGTAAAATGAAAAAAATAATTAAATGGTTATATTTATCCAGTGATTTGCACTATAAAGTTATTTTTTATCTAACTTCACCAGTTTTAGATTTATTTATTTTTTTGTAATTCAAAATCGCTGAATTTTCACATTTACTGTTCAAATACTGAGAAGAGAAGTGCGGTGAGGCAGCAGCCGGATGAGCCTCACCATGGATTGCGCAATGACTCGACTAACTGTGCTGGCATGCTATGCAGTGAGACCGTCTTGCTGTCTCTCTGTATGTCGCCATTAAAATGTTCAAACACTTTTGCTATATGAACTAAATTTCCATAGTTTAGCTGATGTATTTCATGTACAGTGTTTTTTTTTGTCAACAACTGCATGTGTGTTTCTTGTGCTGAGCAATCATAAAACGGCTGCAAAGAGGCGCTAAGTGAGGCCCGCAGTTCTCCTGCCTCATGGTGGGGGCCCTCATGATCCCAGTGATTCTTCTTGCGACTCCAATCTACAGTTAGCAAGTCAAGTGCAGCCATCCGTCTATTTTTTCCTCTTGTCTGGCCTTACTTTCAAAATGGAGGATTACATATCTAAACTCAAACAGTTTTCTAAACTGGACTTTCAATCGAAAAAGGAGGTAATAATTAAAGGAAGACCAACGCCGGAGCTAAAGGGTTTGCTTCAGACTGCGGGACAGAAGACCCGGTCTTTTCAAACGGAGTGGTACACACGAAAAGGCTGGCTGTGTGGGTGTCCAGCAAGAAACCGCCTTTTCTGCTTTCCCTGCCTTCTTTTCTCAACTTGTGACAATGTCTGGACTCAGATGGGATATTGTGACCTGAAGAATTTGCAAAGAAGCCTCATCAAACATGAGCGATCAACCACTCACATTCGAAGGCAGAAACGTCCAGGATGTCCAGGATAGACTTGGCTTTGGACCAACAGCGACGACTCAGCATCAGCATCCACAATGCTGAGGTAAAAGAGAACCGAGAGGTTTTAAGAGATCTCATCAATGTCACCTGCTTCCTCGCCAAACAGCAGCTGGCATTTAGTGGACATGATGAAAGTACAGGCTCTGCCAATTGTGGCAACTATGTTGAACTCTTACATGCTTTTGCTGAGAAAGATGACAGGCTAGCTGGACATTTAGAGACATCCACTGTGTTTTCTGGCTTGTCGAATAGAATACAGAATGATTTCATCGAAGCAGTCGCTAATGTCATTAGACATGACATTAAAAAGGAGATCAGTGCAACCCCATTTGTTGCTGTAGAAGTAGACGAGACCACAGATCACAAACCAAGCTCAGATTTCTGTCATATTGCGGTGTGTGGCTAACACTGAAGCAGACTGTGAGGTGAAGGAGGCGTTTTTGGGTTTTGATGACATGAGTGAGGACAGACACGCTCCCGCCATTGGTGAGTATGTCCTGGGAGTGTTGGAGAAGTATGACAGTGTTGACAAGCTTGTAGCTCAGACCTATGATGGGGCGGCTACAATGGCATCAGAGCTTAATGGCGTGCAAGCTAAAATAAAAGAAAAAGTGCCCGAAGCCACGTTTACCCACTGTTACGCACACAGGCTGAACTTGGTGCTATTGCATTCAGCAAAGTGCTTGCCCAAGTGTCGCGCGTTTTTTAAAACAGCTGAGGGCCTAGCGTCATTTTTCAGCAGCTCCTACAAGATGGAGCTCTAACTCTACGCTGCTGCAGACAATAAGCACCAAAATGATCTGCGCGCATTATTTCAGATCATTATAGAAAATCCCGACAGCTGGGATAATGACACGCTGATGATGGCAGCAGGATACGATCGGTGGCTGTCAAAAGCATCAACATGCTTTCTCCTTATGACACACATATGAGGACATTTTCAGTGAAACTAACACACTTTTCAGAGTGCTGCAAAACAAAGTGATGGACATTGAATATTGTCTTGCAGCTCTGGAGCACATGAGACGCGAGTTCGACAGTTTCTATGACCGATTTGAGAGGAAATGCAGCGCACTTAGCCTGACAGAGAGTGCAGGCAGACAGTCGATTGGATATGAACAAAAATGACTGTTATGTAACATTCTGGATAACACAAGCCATCAAATGACAGCTAGGTTTGATCATTTTGGTGAGCTGGCTTTCCTTGGTTTGGTGGATTGCGCAAAATTCAGTGAAATGTCACAACATTTTGATGACGCGCAGAGCCTGTCAAAATATGAACAAATTCTTTGACTTTGTGAGACTAAAGGCGGATCCCGTTGGACTGTATAGCTCACAAATGGTGAGGGATGAATGTAAGTCTCCTGGACAGCTTCTCAGCTTTTTGGCCCAGATGGATCTCATTCAAACTGTTCCTGAGGCGACAAAGTTGCTCCAGCTAGTGCTCACTGTTCCAGCTACTACAGCATCGGTGGAGCGGTCATTCTCAGCGCTGAAAAGACTCAAAACATACAGTAGGAAAAGGACGGATTAAGGGCGGCTTTCTTCCCTGGCAGTGATCTCCATTGAGACAGAGAGACTTTTAAAACTGAAGAAAGACAAGGAAAACTTCTACAAACAAGTTATCGATGCTTTTGTTCAGAAGGAGACTTCATTTATAAGTAAAGGTAAGACCATAATAACGTTTTTTTTTAATTAAATGTACTTTTTTGTGTAAAGAAAGCTGATATGAAGTTTTAAACATAACCTGTTAACTGCTGCCAGTCAAATGGTGAATAAGCTACTCTGTAAGGTTCATATGTTTGTAAATCTGATTGTGATGAAGTCAGTGCCTCACCAGCCATGAACATCGCTGCACGTCACTGATCAGTACCATCATTTTTCATATTCAGATAGCAAAAAGATTCAAGCTTTAACAAATTAATGAAGGCCTGTGATTCTGCTGATCTAAATGTTCAAGCCGGAGTAAATACAGCAATCTCTTCCCACTTTTAACTGAGTGGTTTTGTGACTAAACCTAACTAAACCTTAATGGAGTTATTTGTAATTAATATTGTTACATAGCCAACATTAGCCTTAACAGCTATACCAGTCTAGAGGAAATGTTGTGAGTTCAGCATCAAACTTCATTCCTTTACTCAGGTAGCGCTGTCTCCAGAGGTGGGAAGCAACGCCAGTGTCAACTCATGTCTTTTCTTCTACTGAAGTTTGTATGCTAACCACCTAACCCACTTTCTGATAGCAACTTACTGCAGCCTGTTGCCCTGAATATGTAGCACTGCTCAGAGTGTATTAAAACTCCTTCTTGTAAACTCAATGAATGTCAAGTGACAATCACAACCCCCCTCCCGGTCAAAAAAAGATGCCCAGCAGCGAAGAAAATGCACACATTCATATGCACAGGCCCCTCAGTCAACATCAACTTCATTAAAGCCTCTGTCATCTCGCCGTCAGTTGCTGTGGATTTACAAAGACCACACAAAGGCAAACACAGTCAATTAGCTTTCTAGAGAATTAATATGTGCAATCATCCCAGCTTACTCTGTGTTTACCTAACGTGATATGCCATTTAGCACAATATTTACAAGAAAAAAAAACTGATTATAAAGCCTTGTACTGTGTCTCATACATGGACCGGGATTTTCAGTGTGAGGGATGAGGACAGCAGTCTCTTTGTCTCTCTAATGGTTGGGTAAGCAGTCATCGTGGATGCATATTAAAATGTTTCAAAAGAGGATCGGCCTGGAAATGACAATGCCAAGTGCTCTGATATGTTCCCCTCATATCCACATTAGAAATGCTCTCTTTACAAACAAATGCTTATAGACTATTGATTGAGATTAATCCACGGGTTTATGGGAATGAGCTCTAAAACAATAACCCATTACACTGCATAATTGATCATTTGAAAAAATCCATAGTGGTCCTCTCCCCAGGCAAGAATTAATATCTCTGTGGCCCACAATTCATTAACTGCTTGGCAAACTAGTTGGCATTTTTTCAAGACTGAGAAGTTAAAACTAAAAAATAAATAAATAAAAAATAAAAACCCTGTTGCTGGACTGCACCTGCTGTTTCTCAATGCCATCCTGCAGCTTTTCTAGTCTCATCTAATGGATGATGATGTCAGGGTAAAACACCACTAAATTGTGCACTTTGTCTAGTGTAGTCAGAGTGTGATAAAGTGTAGTGATGAAGTGGAGGATTCAAATTACAAGAACATTTTAATGATAACCATATATTAACCTTATTCTTCTTGATTAAACTCTGCTGGAAACACATTCCAGATACTGTGAACTTTATTCAAGGAGTAGTGCTCTCTATAACTAAAGTATAATGATGGCATGCACAGTTTCAATCAGTGTGAGACTGAGAGAAACCTACAATCATTTCAGGTCAGTGGCTGTGTTCAAATCATTTTGCTGTGGACTTGGATGACCTGTATAGTGTCTGGCATTTCAGGCAAACTTAACTCACCCATATTTTGTGTTTTGAATGCAGTGATCAAAGTTCAAATGTGGGGCACATTCTTTGGGGGGCTGGAAAAATGCTGCTGACCCCGCCAGCAATATTACACTGCCGTAAAAAACTCATTAATTCGAAATCATTTCCAGACTTTGTGTGTTGATGGTGGATCAAGCTCAAAAGTTCATAGACTGCAGTGTAAGTTCTATTGCTCCTGCTATATTAACTCCAAACCAACAGAACAGCAGAGTCAAGGATAGCCAGGCTGCATGTAGATAGAAAGCGTTAAGTGACCTCATCTGGCAGGAGGCATTTCACAGTTCTGCAGGCAGCAACATAAATATATCCAGGATGGCAACACACCCTGCAGTTACAAAGGTTTTCTACCATATGAAATCTAGTACCAGTAGATTGCCAACCATCAGTGTTTGACTACTCCATCCTGTCTCCTGGGGAAAAAGGATGGCTGGCCAACAGAAGTATGTCTTTGAGGTTTGAGTCCTGCAAGTGGTTTTATTGGCCCATTCCCCATCTTCACAGTCATCAGCCTAGTGGCCATCTGTCTCCATCTACCATAATCTGTGAGGATCCATCCCATCGTTCATATGTCCTGGATCAAGCCGGTCCAGGAGAGTGCACTCCAACCCTCCACCAGACCTTTGCCACACATCGATGGTTCGCCAGCGTACATGGTCAGATGTCTGCTCAAAGCTAACCAGCACTTGGTTGATTGCAAGGGTTAAAGCCCCAAGGAAAACCCAGGGTGTGTTTGAAAGCCGTGTATAAGAGCCGCTGTGGGCTAAGCCAGCATGTCTCGCAGCAGAGAAGCACCAGCTGAAAGAGGCAAAGAAAGCCAAATTTCAAGAGTTCCACGGTTCAACCAGGTACTCCCCCAGTCCTTGACTCCAGATCTTCCTTAACTCCAGCCAAGATTGAACGTGCAGGGGTAAATAATGTTCTTGATGAGGAATTTCATCAATCATGATCATCTAATGCTCACCCATGTGCATGATGAGGATCTTCATCCATGTAAAGGGTGTTGTGGTCATGCAGTCAAGAAACAGTGGGTCAGAGCTGAGTTGGGGTCCGATTGGGTGCTGGTGGTGGGTGATGCCTGCAAAATGGTCAGCAGCATTCAGGATGAGAAGCCCCAAATAAATTGTGAAGGACGAGGCATAGGCTACAAGCCTCTTGAGGGGTGTAAGCATTACTTTCCCTAAATCTGTCACAACCAGGCTAGGACTCAGGACACAGATGCAGGATAGTTTCAATAAAAGTCTTTATTACCGAATCTGACTGGAATCCTCTGAGACCGAGTATCAGAAGCAGGCACAAGAAGTAACAAAAGAAATCGAACAAACAAAAAACTCTCCTGAAAACTGGAGGCACTAGACTATGAGATTTATAACAGAAAATCACTCAACAAGGAGGAACCTGAACAAAACCCAAATGGTACTGGGAACAGGCTTGCGACGAGACTGTGGTAAGCTAGGGTGATCGCATGCAGACATCGACAAAGACGACACACTGGCATAAGACAAAGGGAGACGCAGACTCTTATACACATGGTAAAAGGACAGGTGGAAACACTCAATCAGACCAAGACACGCGAGGGAGGGCAAGTGACCTGAAATGAGAGGAGAGTTACTTTTCAAAATAAAACAGGAAATGACAAGACAAGACATGGAGACAGGACAAAAACCCAACTTGACAAAATCTAGTTTGTACATTTGGGGATTGATGTCGGTGACATCCTCTGCTGCATGGAGCAATATAGTAAGCCAGAGCCAGTCCAGGCAGTCTAAGAGCTAGAAACACCAGCAGTTTGATAGCACTGATCTGTTGTCTGCAGGCCAGACAGATTGTCATACCAGATACTCATACTCCTGTTGTTGTATATCAGCATCCTCCTCTTATTTTCCATCACAGCCAACCAGCTCTCTTTTAGACTCTATTCTGAAACTTAATCCAAGTTCTAAAGGGCACATTAGGATGTTTTACTCCTTAAATTCACATCATTTGGAACCCCTGAATTTGCTAAGGAATAATCAGTGGGACAAACACTTGGAGACACAGTTTTCTGATTAATATTGTGAGAAAGCTTCAGACAGGATACATTCCTCTTCAATCTGCTTACGGCATAGAATTATCCAACTCATGCCTAGTGTCGATTCTGTGTGTGACTGATGCAGGCAAACATCTGCCACCCTTTTACACATGTTTTGGCTCTGTCCAAAACTAAACAATTTCTGGCAGTCAATTTTTAAAACCTGCTCTGTTGTTTTGGATGTTCCCATTGAACCCTCTTCTATTGCTGCAATATTTGGAGTGACTCTACAAGATATGCACACCAGGCAAAAAATATGAAAGCTTTTGGATCTCTTTTCGCTACTTAAATGGAAGGACAAGTCTCCTCCAGCTTTTGGACTATGGATTAAAGACCCTATACACCATTTGACATTAGAAAAAAATCTCTATACTACAAGAGGGTGTGCTCAGAAATGCTATGCTATATGGCAATCTTTTTAAACTTTTGTAGGAAAAATTGGATTTCATTTCAGCTTTGTAAAACTGACACCATGCTATATATCATTACTTATTTTCTGTTTGCAGCTTTTACATTTATTTTTTATTAATTTGGGGGTTTTATTTTTATATATCAACTATTTAGTTGTTTTTTTTAACGGTTGTTTATTTACTATCTATTTATGTTTTCCTTTTGTCTCACCTACATTTGTTGTCATATTGAATCTATCTGGATGTATAGGTATTTGTTTAATGAATCGACTCTGATCACAAACATGCTACAGTAATACTATGATAGGGTTGGGACTCTGTTTGAGCAGGACATAGGGGGAGGGGGTACATTGTCTTTGTTCATATGTATCAATGATTCATTACATTTTGTAAAATACAAGACCTTGAACAAAAACTGTATTTATTACTGATAGCTGTGTCCCATTTCACTCTTTTGTAGCCAACATAGATCGCAAAGGCAGAACTGAAATGAGACAGTCTGGCCTACAGAGGATATTCACTTTGCGTCACTAGCTATGCCTACCCTTACCATTGTATTGCAAAGCGGCCCTTAGTTTTAACACTTTTAGTGATAGCTTTTCAGCTGAGCTAAAACACAACACTTACATAAAAAAATGTAAGGCTTGGGCTGTGCCCTGGTGTTGTTTGCTGCCATATTATTTCCATTATAAGTATACAATGAATCTTGGGATCGGTTGGGTCACAAAGAATCCAACTGTTAAAGGCTTTGTTGCCTAATTGTGCGGCTGTGACGCAATCAGTCTTAAAATGCAGCCTCCGAAGGATCTGGCCCCTGAATTGAGACACAGCTTGTATAAACATTTTAGACCATTAACTGCAAAGAGTTCTCAATGACCTTCCAGGCAGCCATCGTTTTCAGTGGAATAAAATGAGGAGTGGAAATCAACTTGAGATGTTCATTGTCCATACATGTGGATGTTTGGTCACTTTAATTCGTTCATTTATTTGTTTGGTTCTTTAATGAAGTTTGTTACCATCATGTATTGATGCAGCTAAGAGCTGAAAACCTTTTGAAAACTCTTTGTACATTCAAGGATGTTTCAGCATCCACACAGCTCAGCTGCTAGACAGCACCATTCTTAGTTCAGTCTCTTTGACAACATCAGTGTGTTCTTAGAGCTTGTCTTGTGGGATTTAAATTGTCATAGTGAAATCACTGCACAGAGTTATTTATGATTACTGTGATTCTTTACCATGTCAACAGAGTTTCAGGTCTCTACAAATACAAAGTTTTATTGACATGATGTCCATGAAACATGGACTTTTTCTTGTCTCAGAGTCATCACCATTTTGTGAGCCCTCTAAATTTGGCATCATAGCTCTTCAGAGTCTTTTCCTCTGCTGACTACAGCCCCGACCTCCTCCATGCTGCGACACTGATCCAGACGGCCGACCACGCAGTCCTTATACTGGGCTCCACAGACAACATTAGTCATTCTTCAAACACCACGAGGAACGGAATGTGCATCTATGAGTGAAACATTTGTGATGTGCTACAGCAGATGTGGTTGGATGCTGGGGTTACTAATGAAGTACTGGATTTGGGGAGTAACAGGTAATTCTGTGAGAGAAAATGAATTTGTCATGGTCACTCTTGCATTTGCACTTATGTTACTTTGAAAAATTTTACACAATCATGTGATTTCTCTCATGTGTGCTGACAGATGCACCCTTCCTTGTATTAAACGTAATTCGGGTTTGATTTGAATTATTAGGTGTTTGATGTAACATCCACTGTAATTCTTAGAGCGTTACAACGGCCAATTCTCATCAATGGTCATTTCAGTTTGATGTAGATACTGGTGTTTCTTTTACTCCTCTTTCGTTTGTCCTCTCTGGCCAAAATGTGTACATTGTTGTCCACAAAATGAAGGTCCCTTGTCCTTAAGATGTAGGTGGACTGCTGAGCACTTCATTTAATGGAGACACTAGTCTTATTTACTTTCGTGTACTGTTTGAGACACATTTCTATAATTTCCATTGACAGGTTTTAGAATGATTGTTATCCAATTTTTAAGGCTGAGATGAGAAACATCATTTTGTGGCTTTTTCTGCAACATCTTAGCAAAGGTAAGAATGCATTTAGATGGAAATTAAAATTAGTGCAACCACACTGAAACTACACAAGAAGACCACATCTGACAAGGTAAGACTTAAGTTTTGGTCTTAAGTTAAACACAGCTTGGTTTTTTTGTTTGCTTCATTCCTCTTAGAAGAGGCATCCACGCCTTCCTTTCTCTCCTTCCTTTCCTTTTTTAACCGATCAGAAAACACAGGAATCCTTGCATTTCAAAGTTTGAAACTTTGTGAATTGCAAAGTGATGAAACGTCTTCAGGACCAAACAAGTTTTGTTGTCATTGATTTAAAAACTATTGTATTTCATTTGTGTTTTATTTTTATGTTGGTACTGCCGTGTTGTTGTTGTTTTTTTTGTCACTTCTAAAACAAGAGGATGAGAAGAATACATGAGCTGTTCATGTGAAGGACAAGTCAACAGCACACAACAGCCTGAATGACCAGTAGTTCCTCGTGGCTGTAGTGTGAGGCCATCACTGGTCTGTGTCATGGGGATCACTTTGTGAGGAATCATCATGTCTGATCAGTCCAGGGAAACTAATGATTAAGTCGCCATGGCTTCATACAAATCAGAGTCAAAAAAGAATGAGTGTGATGCGATTAAAATGCAGGATAGACATTTTAATCATCAAGGGGGGAAGATAAACAAGGTTGCCAAAGGTCAAATAAGGGAATGTAATGAATATAATTATAATGAACCCAAATTCTAATTGGGCATCTTGCTGGTTTGATGAATATCTTGATGTCCTGATTGAGGGACCTGTTGGATTTAGAAGAAATTGTTGTGAGAGATAGAGAGAGAGAGAGAGAGAGAGAATGTGTGGGCATGGAGGCTCTGTCAGTCTCCCTCTGGGGCGCAGAGACAGCTGAAAGTGACATGGACGATGGAGCAAAGTGAGCAGCAGAGAAAAACTAGTCTTGCCAAAAGTGCTTGACAACAGCACCACCAGACTGCAGTGCACTGTGAAAACCATGGGCTGGTACTTTATGTAGAGCCTGAGCGAGTGACATCTAAACCGATTTGCTGGCCGGGTCTGAGGTGCTGAATTGCAAATCAGTTGAACTCAACCTCAAGTCCTTTTACAAGAGAACATTTAGGCCAAAATGACCAGAAGAGATGAGGGAGCAGGAGAGACATCTAACTTTCAAAATAAAACATATTCAGCTGTCACAGTTTTTCATGTGTCATAAGTATATCTCCAGCTAATGGTAAGTCTGTTCTCCAGCACCTAGCTTTGTGTCTACAGCACACAAATTGCCAGTATTGCGTGGTATAGCACTTCCTGTCAAGTATTAAAACAATAGTTTCACATTTTGGGAATAATTATTATTACACAATTATTTGGCTTCTTGCTGAAAGTTAGATGGAAAAATTAATACCAAACTTATATCTTTGCATTAACTATAGAGCTTCGGTGAGGAGGCAATTAGCTTAACTTAGCATATAGACTGGAAGCAAGGCAACATGTCTGGTTCTGTCCAAAATACAAAAATACATTTAACACACTTTTAAATGTCAATAATTTTGTTATTTTTCAGTAAATAAAAAAAGTGTTTAGCTTATTCTAACTCTATTGTCAGACAGATGTTAAATTTGTTAGTCAATATTTTGTCCACACTAGTTTAATAGTCTAATTTTCATAATAAAAGTAAATATATTTCCCAAAATGTTCAATAATTACTTTAATGCCAACTTAATCTGGACCAGAGTATTCATAGCTTCATGATGAGTTCATAGTGTTTCAAACTCAGTTTCACTCAATACTGGACATTTGTACTCCCACACTGATGTATCTACTCTTTACGAAAAAGCAAGAAAAAAAATCAACACAGATCATGGGCAGAGGAGTTATAATATTCAAAGTCAACAGCAGCAAAGGATGACCCAGATGTGGACGTGTATCTCCGGAAGCAGAAGCTCTATTTGACTCAGTGCCACATGGTGTCACTTTGAGGTTTAGGTCGAGAAAAGACACCAAACCTGTTTTCAACAGAGCGCGTCTTTTGCTGTTCAGAGTCACTTGATAAATAGCCGGATTGACTAGAGGCCAAAGGCATGTTATCAACAGAACAGAATGTGCTGAGGAACATGACAGAGGCAATAATCATCACCTGCAATGCCAGCGTACATACAAGTATGCTTAATTCCACAAACCTAACAGCTGCCTGATATGGAAGACACGCCACACAATGAATACACACAGTGCAAACACTTTAAGGGTTGCCGGTGTTCTGCTTTTCATGTTGGCAGGAACTGACTGCTTCCCTCAGGCCCTGAATAAAGTCACATAATCAGTAAAAGTCTGAGAACAGGTGCACATACTGGATGTGGTTCTAAGTTATTTGGAGAGGTAGTGTTAGGGAAGGAAACTGTAGTTTCACCTTGAGCACCTGAAAACTTTTGTCTGTGATACATGTTTGAGGTCAGTGATAGTTAAAGGTCCCATATTTTACACTTTTCCAGTGTTTTATTTGAAGTGTTGATCCATAAGAAACCATAGTTGTGGTTTTAAGAACTAAAAACCATCTCAATGTAGTTTTACATCTCCTCTCTGGAGCTCCAGTTGCAAAGGGTCAGTCAGCCAATCAGAAGAGAGGCTCTGAGCTCTCTTCTTAGTGATCGAATGAAAATATTGCAGATTTCAGAGAGAAACCAAATCGTGCAAGGTTGGATAATGGGTCTGGATAGGCCAGGCTTGGGGCATGGCTGAGGGCGGTGACCGCTTTATTGTGACATCACAAAGTTCTGACAGCTAATTTTAAGGCTCAGTCTCTGAATACAGGCTGTGTGCATTTCTCTGTGGACTGAGGCTTTGATACTTTCACAGTATTAATATAGAACCTAGACCTGTATCTCAATACAATATGTGACCTTTAATAGGGGGTTAGACTGAGTTACAAAACCAACTACACCATTGCCTTCATCTTTTAAATCATACTGTACAACCCAAAGTGCTCTTGATAATCTGTCACAGACTCAGCATGCAGCATCAATGATGCCTTTAATGGCCATTTATCCCATTGATGTACTAAGAAATGTGCTTTGAATATAAGGATATTAATCAAAGTGCATGCATATGTACTTCAAAGCAGCTATCTGTCTACCACTTTCAAACATACACATAAACATGCCTATTTGAGCGCATTTGCACAAGCACACACACCTCTCTGGGGTGTGATGCTTCAGGACTGTTGACAGATGAAATAGATGCAGATGGGCCAACACTTGGCACATTATTATCAGTCTTCCCGTCTCCCATTTCTCTCTCTCTTAAGCAAGCCAACAGTCAACACGGAGCTTTCACTCAGCTGTGTCAGGTAGACAGCCATGATATTTATTGTGTGGAGGCAATGCACACACCAGCACTACATCGGCCCACCCGTCAGTACAGGAAGCACTCCTGCAGCCCACTTCATTTAAACCACAACAGCAGGTTTGCCAATAAATCCACACCATGTCACCTGCTCCCACTGGAGAAGACAAACAGATCTGAGAGCTTTTTTGTGTAAGCCTTCCTCATGGTGCATGAGAAAAAATAAACTACAAGACATGACAATCAAAACTGGGAAATGCCTTATCTTTTTTCTTCAAATGCTTTTTTCTGGAAACACTGATGCCAGGAGTTGACAAACTGGGAATCAGGAAACAGCAGCACTTGCAGACTATAAGTCTGCTGGAACAGACTGGATTTCACACCCAAACAGGAAATTCACTATTGAATTTGACAGCTGTATAGGCTTTAAGCAAAGTGTTGTGTGCTAGTGTGACTGCACCTTAAGTCTGGGGATTGGTGGTGATGATACCTGTGTTGCATTCAGTAGTGGTTCTTAAAACCACAAATATATCTCAATGTAGTTTTCTTCTCTCTCAGGCTTCTCTCTGGAGCTCCAGTAACAACAGGTCATTGACTGTTTTCTCACCGACCAAATGAAAATGTTGCAGATGTCAGAAAGAAACCAAATTTGGCAAGGTTGGATGGTGGATCCAGATAGGCCAGGCTAGGAGCATGGCTGAGAGTGGTGACTGCTTTGTTGTGACATCACAAAGTTAAGTCCTGATGGCTCATTTGAAGGCTCAGTTTCTGAATACAGGCTGTGTGCATTTCTCTGTGGACTGAGCGCTTTGATACTTTCACAGTCTTAATATAGAACTTAGGTTTGCTTTAAAAAGACATGGAGATCTCACTTTATACAATATGAGACCTTTAACGAGCCCTTACTCATTTTGCCTTAAAGTAATCGCAGTCACCATGTTATGTGACACTCCAGTACCATGAAAACTCAAGTGGACTTCTGCGGCATCGACCCTCAGACTGCTGAGGGGGCAAGTGAACAATGATATTGGTTCAAGCTGCTAGCCAGCATGCATTGTGTGGCTGTGAGAACCAGCTTTAGCTTTAACTTTATTTTACATTGTGTTTTTGTTTTTGTGTTAAAAACCACTCTAACTTTGCTGAGAAAAGTCTGAAAATAAATACATATTATTTCAATCAGTGTTCAAGACACTGATGATCATGAATTGCAATCTGTCACTGAAAACTTTGCCTCCTCGTTGACACTAATTAGTACCTAAGACAATTAAGGTATCTGCAATTTGCAGACCGAAAGGTTAATGGCTGTTTCACAATTCATCAGTGAATGTTCTGTGGAGGCTGCAGATAAAATCAACACTTAATTTTTGCTTAAGTTACAGTTGTGTGACGTGGTGCTGTGTAACATCATGGTCTAAGGAGAAGTGAAGGAGAGCATGGGAAATGATTAAAGAAATTCACCACCATAAGCCAGAATGCCTCACGGCCTGGTCATGGTTGGAAAGTAGTTCCTACAACATGTAGCCCAATGGCATCAGAGGGCTAAAGTGTTTACCTGTTCCACATGTCCACACTTGAAGGCACAGTGAAATCACAGTCATCATAGAGATGTAATAGTAATTTAAATATGGGGATAATGCTGCACTCCCAGAAGACATTCCTCCATTTGTACACCCAAAAATAAGCAGAATTATTAGTGTAAAGAACAATAGAATAGCGCTGACAGACAAGTCTTACACCCTGGCTCCTTTCTCACCATCATACAGCTGAACAGTCATTGTGTGAAGTGAAGGTAATTTCCAAACTCAAACCTCCAATTGCAGCATTAGGCAGAGTTGGGGGTGGGGGGGATTTACAAAGTGGTTCAACCATGCAACAAGCACTTCCTGTCAAAACAAAGTGTAGTTTAGCCCTTTCTGATTCACTCAGCTGACCTGCGGCTGTAGCCTAATACAGTGAGCCCTGTAGGTGCGCTTGTGCGTACAAATATGGTAGCTAAGCGGTTGGAAAAAATGTAAGTGCTTTTTTGAGGGGAGGATAAAGCGCTGAAAATATTCTAAATGAAGCACATATTTAAACCGATATTGGATCGTTTCGGTGGGTGTCTTTAAAAGTGTCAAAACACATTTTTTCTGCTGACCCCGTGCACAGCAGCACATCACTCTGCTTCTGTGGCAGTTCTTCCGGCTGCTCCTCTAAACCTGCAGTGCACTGATCTGAATCTACTGCAAGTAACACGTTGACTATGCATGACTACCTCACACAACCCCACATCAAATAACCAGGACTATCCCTTTAATTGGTTTTGCTCTCTCCTGCTGAAACCAATGGACACCATAACTAATCAAATTTGCAGCTACAAGGCAGAGGTCAAACTGCTTCCAACTGACCCACTCATGCAAATGAGAGTGTGGGCCTTCGAAAATCATCCGTCACCAAACTGAGGAGGACTGACACATTCTCCAGCTTGTGCCGAGCTGCATAAGGGTGGAGCTGATTCAGCACTTCCACCACTGACAAACAAAAACTTCACAAGGCTGATCTAAAAATTTACTGTGCTCTGTTTCCTGTTGTGTTTCTTCATATATGTTTGTATCATATATGTGGAATTTGGCACACATACTCACACACATATTTGTCCTTAAACTACAAATATAACTCTTCTTGCATCAACCTACACCAAGCTGGAAATTTAGGATGTTTTTTTAACAACTTTCCCTGAAGACATTTTATGGTGTTTTTTTTTTTTTTTTTTTTTTTATCTTTCCACACCAAACTTTGTGAACAGCCTTAGGAGAGACTGCACACTCCATATTATCATTTATAGATGCACTGACAAGGGTAGTTATAGTGGAGGCGGTAAGGGTGGATGTTTACTGCTTAATTGCAAGTACTTCACACTGACTCAGGGGACAAAGCAGTGTGTGTGGTGCAAGAAAAAAAAAAGTTGTGAATTACTAATACAAAGAAATTATATTTCTGTTGCCAATGGTTAGTCTGTTGGCAGAAAATGTCAAGAATACATTTCCAGTGAAATCTGTTGGACAGATTGAGCTGATTGATCAGATGTTGGTCGTCATCTGGACATGACGTTTCCACTGTTTAGAGAATTACCATTTTCTAGCCATAATTATGAAAATTACAGAAGTCAGCTTGAGTCCAAATCTGAAGAATATGTTTTCAGATTTCAAAAATGAGCTCAAGTTAAAAGATAAGTGATGGGAATGAAGAGTATGCAGCTAGTTGGGAAGTTGTTCAGTGTTGGCAGAGGTTGGAAATTGTCTGTGCTTCTTAAGGTAACGTCCACATGTATAAGATTTAAAACACATCTCTTTTGCTACGTTTATACCTGCCATCTAAACTACTCCAGAGTTTTCAAGCCCCTGAAACTGAGACTTTCAGAAACGCTTTTAGTTTGAAAACTCCAGGGTTGCGTTGTAGTGTGGATGGCAGAAACACCAACATTTGGAAACATCGGTGTACACAGCCATGGTCTCTCCCTGATCTTATCAGCCTCGACTACCAGTGGTGAAAGCAACATGGAAAATGACCTTGTTGTCTTTGCTAGCAGCTGTTGTTCAGTTAAATTCTGCTTATTAACACCACAACTCTGTTTGCTGTTCATTGCTCATTGTATTTTCTGCAACTTATCAACTGGAGGGTAGACAATCTGCTTCCTTTTTAGACTGGTTCGCACATGCCTAGCGTACGCGACTAGTCATGTACTGCTTGTATGTATTTTCAGGTGTGTTAGTATGGACGGAGATTGTTTCTGATATGGAGTTTTAAAATGAAAGTAGTAGTAGTAGTGTGGATGTAGCCTTTGTTGAAACTGCATTTTGTACAGATATCATGATGAAAATACAAATTTAAATATAAAAAGCAGCAGCAGAAGCATGTAGAGAGCAAATTACATAAGTATTGGAGTTGCTTTTGTCCGTGTCTGCATTGTGCATCTCGGCACTCGCAGTTGAGATGTAATATCAGTTCTTTTCTCAAACAACCAGCCTATTATTTTGGAACATGTGGTGTAAATGACTCAATGAATAAATAAGCTGAAATGATATACCAGCCCTGCAGAGGTGGAGGGCGGAGATAGGAGATTTCCACCTTTCAGGACATTATAAGTGTCAGGAAATGACAGCACTGACTGAAATACAATGTCAGCCCCACAGCCCCCAGACACCTCCCTCTCTGTGTCATCCCACATCCATACCTGCTGACAGCTGTACTTGACATTGACACCTGAGGTGAGAGGCTTGTCAGCACTACGAGTCAGGGTGGATTGGAGTCGCACTGGAGGTCAGACTTGCCCCGGTGTTCTGTAAATACAGTTTGAATTACACAAAAGGTTTGGAAGGGGGTGTGTTTTGGGGGGGTTGGCGTGGTGACAGAAGCTTATAGTAAATGTGTGTTAAGTCTAAAGTCTAAGGCCAAATAATAATACTAGTAAAATAATAATAAAAATAATAATAAGAGGCTTTGATTTCTTGTCTTCAGCCCTGAGTCGCATCTGCAGGTCTTGTCTTCAGTCTCCATTCAGGCCCAGAAACTTCTAGCATTAAGTCAGGGTAGGCTGTATATTTGCCTGTGAGGCAAAACCCACAGTTATCATACAACTCACTGACTGCTTTGAGCACACAGGTAGTAAGAGAAGGTGACTCAGATGAGCGAGGGCGGCATATCCAGTGATAACTGTGCCATTGTGCCAAATTTCTGTGAAGTGTGTGACTGGTTGGATTCAGGACCAAAGGTGTCCTTGAAGAGTCCAGAGGGGGTATGATCCTCTGAGACAGACCTGCTGTTTTTTTAGGAATGAATCCCTGATACCTCATTACAGAAGTACATGCACAGGTAATTCACGCTGCAGTATAGCCAGTTCATGAAAGCAGGTGTTAGGTAGGTGTGTTAGTCAACAGCTGTTCATTTCTTGCAGCAGTGACAGTGTTTTGTTTGAAGAGGAAGGGCTAAATGCTTAGCATTGGCAACTTACATGGCTAAATAAAGAAAAGAAGTCCACTCAATTCAAGCTTGATGACTGAAAACCACAGGAAAAAGACAGATTAGTCACTCAGAGGAAGGGAGGCAAACCTGTGAGTCAATTGTAGAGTGAGCATTTACTCTGCACTCTGAAGATAAAGAGCTCTCCATGCTGAGAGGGGTCAATGAGGACTGCTACATAGTTTTTCTTTTTGGGCAAGTTTCTTTAATTAGCCACAGTCTACAGTGAGCCATTGTACTACTGAGGTTACTGTTGTAAAAAGCACCAAAGCAATGACTGCTTAAATTGTTAAACGTCCGATATGTAACATTAAGCAAACCCTTGTTATTAATGACATCAGAAGTGAACTGCAGAAAGCATCCTGTTGCTTGTACTTGCACTTGTAGACACAAGCAAACATCCCAGGCATTGGTCAAAACAGTGATGTGATGCTCAGAATGCCGTGTAAGGTGCTTGGATAATGCCAGTTTAAGGATCACCAGGAGAAGAAGGAGAAGTCTGCCCTTGCATCACTGCCAAACCATGTAGAGTTTTGATTGTGATTAATTGGGACCATAGTGATGGAACTATGAGTAGGTGGAAGGGTCAGGGTTAGGTAAGCCCTGGACTTACCTGGTGCTGCTCTCCTGCACACCCTGAATGACAGGCACGCAGAGCGGGCCAGTAAAAAGATCAGAGATCAGAACAGGAACAGTAGACACTTTTTGGGTGTTTTGACGTTCCACTGGCTCACAGATAATGCCAATGTCCAGTTTGACTACACAAGACCAGGGGTGAAAGTAAGCCGGTACAATCTGGTATTGCGTACCACTAAAAGATTCAGTGGCGGTACGCAGTACCAGGATGAGGGGAGAGCGGCTGCCTGCTAAAGCCCAAATTCAGAACCAGTCACGGCCGAACTTTAGGCCAGAAAATAGATCTTCTAGCAATATGCAGTCTTGAACATCACTTTGTCTGTTTATAAATTGCTTTTAACTCATTCCGAATTGCTTTTGAACCGTTCGTGCTGTGTTTTGGTCCATATTGGACGGAGCCTTGTCCTGACATCTCCCTCTCTTCCTCAGGGATCTTGCCCTGCTTCTCTCCCCCTGACCTGGGAGAGAGTCCGGTGGTCTCCTATGAGCCCAGCCTTCCAGACATGCAACACTACGTTTAATGTCATTCCATTCATTGCAAAATGTCCCAAATAAAATCAATAGCAGAATAAGCAGATGTGTTTCATGTTATTCCGTTAAATTTCAACAACACGGAGAACAGCTGGAACAAGCTGTGTGTGAGCTAATGATCGGGGACTTCACTCTCAGCAGTATGTGACTGCGCATGCGCGTCTACTTCCGAAACACAGCGGTTGCTGAGGGGATCGGTGCGTTTGATTTATTGTCCTGGGGTGTTTGATTTTTCCACAAAGTAACAGCTAGAATTTAAAACTACTTTCACCCGTGCACAAGACTGAACGTGATTGACCAACATTATGTTGGTAGATAAAGTAACCAAAGATAAATGTTTGACTATAAACTATATTTTAGACTATATTTGACTCTCCAGTGTTACAGTGCAACTAACATTATGTGTTTTTAAAATAGCTTTTATAAAGTACAATACCAACCAATATCAACGTCACATTCCCATCTGGCCAAATGGGCTTTAAACTTGTTTGGTTTTTGTGCTTTTGAGAAGTTTGTGTTTGAGTCTGTGTTGTACTGGGAGCAGGTTTTTTGTTGACGTTAGCGGACTTAATTTCTAAGATAATGTTAGCGAGTGTTGCACACTGTTGGAGCTGTTGGGGAGCAGAAGAGAGGCATTGAGGCAAGGCACTCAGGAGCAAGCATAACGGTCACATCCTTTGAATTTTCCCTGAAAAATCTGGACTGAGGACTTCACATAGAAATGAGTTCACATGCTGTTTTTAAATTGGCAATAAAAAAAGCCTTTAATATGATTTAATTTGCTTCACATTCAAGAACAGTACAGTACATATAGTACCTTTAAAGATGTGGCCAAGATCTGTCAGTAATAGAATTTAGTGGGATTCTTTTCGTTATTTTGTTTTTGTTTAGTTTTTTTAATGTCGGAAATATTTGAGTTGGGTTGATTTTTTTAAAATCATTATAAGAAATATATCTTACAGCTGCTGTTGAATTGTTATATGTCCCATTAATATCACATCCTTCCTTGACAGGCAGTTCTGGCTAATCAAGGCTTCTCTTATCATTGTGGCAATGGCACAAAACTGCCTGAGTTTGTGTTTTCTGCTCAGTGTCTATCACTTTTAATTTAAGGTACATGGCTGTCTGAGCAAGTAGGTGAGCTACAATGGATCGATTGTGTCATGAACTGAAGGTCACCTCGACTGTGCTTAAAGGTTTTCCATCAGCTCCTGTTTTGCATGCTGTCACCATGTGAATCTCGCTGTAAATTCCTCATGAAATGGATCTGCAGGCAACTGACCTCGACTCCTTTAAAGCCAGCCGCCCTGGCTGGCTTTAAAGGAGTCGAGGAGTCTTAGGAGTCGGAATTTCATGGCGGCCATAACGGCCATGCTGTCATTGCCCCTCCTTCTGGCCATTATGTCCTGAAAAAAATTGTACACCCTACGGCCACCATGGCCTTTGTGCCCATGCTGCTGTCAAAATGTTGAGGTTGCATTAAAAGCATCACTGCAGCAGCCCTCGCAGCTTGGATTGCTTGTGTGCATGTACTAACTGCTAACTTCTCACTAGCTAACTCTCTACACTGGTTGCCAGCATCACCTCTCTCTCTCTCTCTCTCTCTCTCTCTCCTGCTATGCACACAATCTACATACTGCTCTATTCCTGAAAGGTTCTGCTCCACTTCAGTAACAATATTCTTAAACTCTTAAACTCCTCAAACTTACAGCAGATCTTGCACAGAGATGATAAAGTAGTGTAATTAGCTTGTTTACTTTATTTTCCACACACGTCTGCACATATGTCTGCGTATATGTATAATGCTCACAGATCACAGAAATCCTGCTTCCCTCTCTGCTTGTCAAGCTACAGCCTTTGTTAATGGGGCATGGTCACATCCACGAACAATGACAGAAACCGTAGCTACAAAGGCTGGAATTCAAGCTAGCATCCAGAGATAGTACCCTGCTGGCTCCACAAGAGGGCGGTAAATGACATGATGGATGCAAAGAGGCAACAGACCCTTAATGGGACAGAAAGCTGTTCTGAGATCAGATGTAAGGAGAGATATTGCCTCCATATCAGCATCTTTCTCACTGATGTCTGTTTCTAGCTGGAACTGGTCAAACACTGCTTGCCTTGCTTCTGAGTAGAATATTTAAACTTTACTGCGCAAAATGATTCTTTGTGAGTTTGACACTCTTCTTAAAGTCAGCTGCTGAAAGGGATAAGTTTCTCTGAAATTAAATATATTTGCATATTTATAGGCTGGTAATTGTTATATGATAACATGATGCATTTGTCTTTTTTATTTGAATGAAAATATCAATAATTTATGATTTTCAAGTCAATTGTGTTATTTTTTTCAGAAAGTCAAATTATTTATCTGTAGGCACCAAATCACTCAATGGCCTTTGTGCCTGACATGGCCTCGCCCCTAAAATGACAAAATTCCTGGCCTGCAGCCAGCAATCCAAATGGCAAAACAGTGTGTATTTGTAAAACCACAGCATGGAAAAGGCTAGCTGTATTTCAGGTAGGAAAAAAATCATCTTTGTCCTCATATATCAGTCCTAATTAGATGGTAGTGTGATCAGTTTTAAAGCAATCCAATTCCCAAATCCCCTCCTCTCACACCAGCCTCCAGCACGCTGTCACACACAGTGGAAACAAACAGGATGAGTGCAAAATAATTTGATGTTTCTGTCTGTTCCCATCAGTAGATTTCTCATGCAGAGTTGAGTGAAAAGGTTGTGGCTCAAAGAGTTGTCTGGCTGTATAACAGTACAAACTCAATAACCTGCTTGCTGCTGTGCTGCGAACTGCATAAACCTTGTGATGATACCGCCTTAGTATTGTTTGGATGTAACAGAGTCATCACCATTATCCAGGCAGGAAGGAATGACAGCGTGGAGCAGGCTAAGGATGCCCTTGATCTCTCATTTCACTCAATCAAATTCTCCTTAAAGCAGAAGCCCAACGTTTTGGGAAACAGAGTGCAAACAGTGGTAGATGGTGTCCAGCCTGCTGACACAGCCGAACTCAGCTAAGATTGCCAGCACTTTCTTGACTCCAAAAAGGCAGAGCTCCAATCACAGCAACAGCAGCCTCACCATAAAATTGGCTGCGGCACAGAAGCTTTTACAGACTCTGGCAGAAGAGTCTGGACCTGGTGAATGCCTGATAAGGCTGATTTGAATGAGTCTGCATTCTCTTTTGTTTTGATTACAGGAATTATAAATATCAACACTGACCCCACTTGTGATGCAGCCCTGAATTAATATATTGCTATCAAAACAATACGGGCAGTCTAGTTTGAGGATGACTCAATGATGCCCTCAAGTGGCCTGAGCCAGCCAGCTGCAGCCCAGACAACAGCACCATCACACACAGCAGATTGCCTTTGTGTTAAACTCTGAAGTTTAAGTTTGCTCCCATTCAGGAATATTCATTATCATCGTCTGTCTTCCTCCTCGCTCTGTGGCGGATGGATGAATGAGGTGGGATTTTACAAGCATGACTCTTGATGACAATAAAAATCACCAGATATTCTTTAAAGTTCAACAGCAACACAAAAAGCCTAATGTTACTTTGGTGTAGAGACTTGACTATAAAGTGGTCCATGGCCTGTGACTTCCTGTTTCGATAATAAAACACAGTTCATCAACTTTCTTTTTTTTTTGCAGTGACTTGAGATTGTACAAAACACACACACAAACACACACATCATTTGTAACTGGACGTCCAAAGGGTTCATTATAAGTCTCAGATCTACATCCTGTTGTACACCAATGGCTCTATTACCCACCAGAAAACTAGCCTGCCTTTGACTAAAATAAAATAATCGCAATCACACTGCACCACAGTGATTCTTGACCCATTCAGTACAATAGTCACACATGTTGACATGAGTGGAACAAATTGTGTGTATATAGGCCCACTCCTCATGAGCAAACTGCTCCAGCTGTCTCAGGTTTGAAGGGTGCCTTCTCCAGACTGCATGTTTCAGCTCCTTCCACAGATGTTCAATAGGATTTAGATCAGGGTTCATAGAAGGCCACTTCAGAATAGTCCAATGTTTTGTTCTTAGCCATTCTTGGGTGTTTTTAGCTGTGTGTTTTGGGTCATTATCCTGTTGGAGGACCCATGACCTGCGACTGAGACCAAGCTTTCTGACACCGGGCAGCACATTTTGCTCCAGAATACCTTGATAGTCTTGAGATTCCATTGTACCCTGCACAGATTCAAGACACCCTGTGCCAGAAGCAGCAAAGCAGCCCCAGAGCATAACTGAGCCTCCTCCATTTTTTTTTACAGTAGGTACAGTGTTCTTTTCTTTGTATGCTTCATTTCTGCGTCTGTGAACATAGAGCTGATGTGACTTGCCAAAAAGCTCAATTTTTGTCTCATCTTTCCAAAGGACATTCTCCCAGAAGCTTTGTGGCTTGTCAACATGCATTTTGGCAAATTCCAGTCTCGCTTTTTTATGATTTGCTTTCAACAGTGGTGTCCTCGGTCATCTTCCATGAAGTCCACTATGGCTCAAACAGCGACGGATGGTGCGATCTGACACTGATGTACCTTGACCTTGGAGTTCACCTCTAATCTCTTTGGAAGTTGTTCTGGGCTCTTTGGTTACCATTCGCATTATCCGTCTCTTCAATTTGTCATCAATTTTCCTCTTGCGGCCACATCCAGGGAGGTTGGCTACAGTCTCGTGGACCTTAAACTTCTGAATAATATGTGCAACTGTAGTCACAGGGACATCAAGCTGCTTGGAGATGGTCTTATAGCCTTTACCTTTAACATGCTTGTCTATAATTTCCTTTCTAATTGCCCGAGACAACTCTCTCCTTGGCTTTCTGTGGTCCATGTTCAGTGTGGTACACACCATGATACCAAACAGCACAGTGACTACTTTTCACCCTTTAAATAGGCAGACTGACTGATTACAAGGTTGAAGACACCTGTGATGCCAATGACAGGACACACCTTAGTTTAACATGTCCCTATGGTCAAATTATTTTCAAACTTTTCTAGGAGTACCATCATTTTTGTCCAGGCCAGTTGCATTAGTTTGTTTTTTAAAATGATTCTGTTGAACCACAATTCAAAAGCAATGTCAGATTTTCATTAGTTAATTTTCAGTAAATTTTTATGTATTATTCCTTTTGTCAGTTTCAAGTTATATCAGTGACCATTGTGGGTTTTTCTTTCTTTAATGGAAAGGTACCAACAACCTTGTCCATGTGTGTAATGGCAGGTGCCACATGCTCATTGGTCAGTTACTGTATCATCTGTTTAATTAACAGTTAAATGTCAATTGCAAGCACTTTGACAACAACACACAGTCATCGCAGAGCTGTGTCAAAATACTGTTATTTTCACATCTGCTTTTTTCCACACTGTGTGCATGCCTCATTCTGTTGAATGTGATCATACAGACATTTCATGCCTGTAAACAAAACTGTGATGCCAACGTTATGACAATCATGAAAACCCTGCACAGTAATCTACCAAATCAAGCCTTTTAAAGTCATTAGCTATGACCTTAATGAGAGTATTTTATGAATCTGTATCTACCTTTTGTAGACAAGTATCTGACATTTCTGCACAGAAACAGTGCTTAGCCCACTCAGCTCTGTAATTATATGTACTAAAAATAAAAGCACTGAAAAGACATGTGGCTCTCTGCTGTCCTTAAAAGAACAGATGAAAAAATTAATCTCGCTATATACGAATTATACATCTACAGAAACTGAGATTTAATGATGAGGTAATCAGCTGTAATTACTTCATTTATTTCGCATTACATAGAAAAACGTCTCAGAATTCACACAGACAAATTTCATCTTATTTGCTAAATAAGTAAATAACAACACAAGGAAGCAAAAACGAAAGTGAGTACATAAATTATAATATGATAATATGTTACCTCTTATTAAGTTCATAAAATATAGATCACAGAAAGTTACTGACACTGGAATCCATAGAACTCCTATTTCTCATAAATACACAAAGTCATGATGACATATAGTTTTTGGTATACATGATTACAACAGCCACTTTCACTTACATGCTTCCTACCTCTGGTGTCTTAAAAATAAATGGAACCAGACTAGAGACAGATGGAAAGTCTGTGGCAGCTACAGATGCATGGCTACTGAAAATTGACAAATTCAAATCCATTGACATTTCCAGCCAGAACAATTTGCCCTGTAATTCTAAAAGAGGCTTTTTTTTTTGTCTTCAGACTGCAGAAACCCATGATTGGTGTCGACAGTCTTTGTGGGTACAGTACTACTATCTACTGTAGAAAGTGTCCCAACCCCCCCACTCTGATTCAGTCCATAGGAGGCCTAGTAATGACTAAATGGTGCTGTCTCCTTCAACTCATGGTACCCCTGGTGGTTTGGCTCTGTGAAGAGACAGAGAGGGCAGTTAGGGCTTGGAAGTACCACAAATCTATCTCTTCTACATTAGCCAGTGATTTGAAAAGACTCTTTTAGAAATATAGGTAATTCAGTTTGATTTCAAAAAGAAGAAACAAAAGCAACACAGTTCAGAACTATACAGAGAAACAATTTTACTAAACAGTTTTATTTGGATTCACTGCCTTCGGTCTCTCAAACTGCTTCCTCAGGTCCACTTGTATATGAAATTATTCTGTATTCAGTTAGATTCAAAGGTCCCATATTGTATGAAGTGAGATTTCCATGTTTTTTTGTTTTTTTTTTTGTTTAGTTTTATTTTTGTTTGTTTTTTTAGTTTCTAGGTTCTATGTTAATACTGTGAAAGCCCACAGACAAATGCATACAGCCTGCATTCAGAAGCTAAGCCTTAAAATGAACACGACTTCTGTAACTTTGTGATGTCACGACAAAGCAGTCACTGCTCTCAGCCATGCACCCACCATCCAAGTTTGCACGATTTTGTTGAGTGTTTACCTGAAATCTGTAGTATTTTATTTCCACTCAGAAAACAGTCAGCCAATCAGAAGAGAGGCTATGAGCCTCTCTTCTGATTGGCTGACCAACCTGTTGTTACTAGAGCTCCAGAGAGAAGCCTGAGACAGGAGATGTAAAACTATGTTGCGATGGTTTTTGGTTTTTAAAACTACAAATATGTCATATTATGGATGTCAAAGCTTCAAATAAAACACTGAGAAAGTGTAAAATATGGGACCTTTAAAAGCACTTGCTATTCATTTTCCAAGTCCGTATCTGTAGTCTGGAGGTCACTTGATAATTTTCTGTACATCCCAAATGATGTAAACAAATATAACCACTAGCAGAATGCGTTTGAGTGTGTAGATAAATGTTACGGTACCCAGACTCATATTCTGCTCCACCAGAGGCCTCTTCTCACTGCAGTTCACCACTCTTCCCTGTGCTGCTCCCAGAATGGTCATGATATCCACCAAGTTGAGCTTCCCTTCCTCCTTAGCCTCTGCCACCTCTTCCGCCAGCTCCATCGCAGCCTCTTCACGCTCCTCTATCTCCTCTTGTGTCAGCATTGCATTTAAGCCTTGCCCAGCAGTGGTGTTGCCTACCTGTGGCGGCGCCAGCGAGCACAATGCCCTCACGTTTCCGTAGGACTTCAAGTGTACTACGTTGGCACGCAAGAACAGCAGAAGGACATTGAGGTCATTCAGCGGGCAGCCTAGCCTGCGGCGGTTGAGGAGGTCCAGAGCTGGGAGGACGTCGTAGACGGAGATGAAGGTGGTGTCCCAAACAAAGAGCCGAATTAAGCTGAAGAGAACAATGGGGGCCAACAGGACATAGATTGCACCATTGGCTACACTTATCACCTGAAAGACCAACTGGCCGATCATTTTACACTGAACCAGCTCGGGAACCCAGTTCTGATCACGCAGCATGCCTGTGCGAACAAAGCAGCTGAACTCGTCCTGCATGAAGGCCGAGAGGTGGAAGTAGGCCAGGTAGAGACAGGCAGCGGTCATGAAGGTCAGGAGGAGGAAGCCACGCAAGAAAAGCATGCTAACAAGGAAGTAGGAGTTCTGTTTGCACTTCATGTATCGCTCCAGCAGAGGGTACTCAAAGTATCGCTTCTTCTTGGCCCTGCAATTGGACAAGGACAGGAAACTCAGCACAATGTTCTCCTTCATGTTTATACAGCTACACATATTTACAGCCAGGAGCCTCCTCACCCAACCACGGCTTTCTACTTTTAGCCACCAGGAGCTGCCCACCACAACACTCACAACAAATCCTCCTCTGAGACTCTTGGATCTTAAAACATTGCTCAGGGGTGTATCAATGGTAGCTGCTGAGGGAGAGGAAAACATTACTCTTCACTTTCCTAAACCGCACACTCCCAGTTTATCAAGAAATTCAAATTGACAGCTTAAGATCACTTCAGTAGCCTTTGGGCAATATTTCTTACTGGCAGATCATTTTTATTTGCTGCTGCAGTGACCCAATTTCTCTACAGGAATCATTAAAGTTTCATTTAACAAGGCATAGTCTTGTCTGGGGGCAAATCAGAATTCATAAGATTGGGTTATTCAAAACATAAACAAAAAAAACCAAAACAAAACAGGAAAATATGTAGCAGTATATCTTAAACAGAGAAGAGCAGTGAATATTCATGCCACATCAGTCACTGGCCTCTCACCTCTGCAGCTCGGCCTGAAACGTGAGGGGGTTCTTTGTGGTCTGGCGCATATCGAGAATGCTCTGGGCCATTCGGATCGAGCGGTTGTATGACTTATCTAGTTCATCGATTACGAAGAGCAGGTCTGAGCCTAGTGAGGGCATCACGAGCTGGCGCCAGATTAGAGCTGGCAGGTACATCAGCACCGCCATGGCCAGGAGAGAGTAAGGGAACATCTGGAGAGACAATGAGAGAAAAGGGTGACGGAGTGGGGAGGCAGATGGGGAGAGAGAAAAGGCAAAGAAGCAGAGAAGCAGATGAGTCACATAAACATGGCTCCACATACCAGTATTACAAATGAACAAGCACAAATCATGGTTTAGAACTACTTTCCTGTTCCTGACTGGACCCCAAACTTCATGGTTTTAGCAACAAATAAGGTAGTCTGCTTCTTATTTAAGGGGTACGCTGACATTTTCAACTGGTCTTAAATTACAAAAAGGATAAAATTGTTTCAGCAGTTTGTCTGTTTAGCCTGATCAGAATCTCTCAACTTACTTTGTGAACCCAGAGCGAGCGCTCCTCAAAGTTCCCGTCACTGTCAAATTCGTGATGCATGAGAGAGTCCCAGCAGTATGTGTCGACGTAGCTGGCCTGCTTAATGGTGAAATTGCTGGGAGGGAAACAGCTGATCTGAGGCCCTGCAGAATAAACAAATGTTGATCTGTAACATTATCTGTTCACATAGGGAATTGGTTCCTGCAGCCTCCTTTGATCCTGCTTTATCAATTTGCCTGTACGCAATCTCCAAGCTCTTGATATCTCTCTCACACACACACACAAACACACACGTACACACACACACACATACACACAGTGTTCAGTACCGGAGGTCCACAAACAGACACGTACATGTGAGCTTCTGCATGCCCTTTTCTTTTCAGTGCTACAGATTTTCACCGGGGAAATCATACATTTCCAAATGGCAGGCTGGCATTTAAAAACCCTGGGTGGCTCCCTTCCAAAACTGGCCTCCTCCACCTTATATTTAGTTCACCTTGATATTACCACATATAGTCTGACCACTTGAATCCATGCTCTGCACCCATCTGTCATTTCCCAAAGGTTCTCCACCCTTAAACATAGAGCTTGGGAGGAAACACACCAAAGGGTGTGCCCCACCTACTGCACAGCCTTACAAGAGAAACATGGAGCTTCTATTTTTTACAAGCACCCTCCACATCTGCCCAGCTGCCTGTAAGTAGAAACATGCTTCCACTAATTTACTGTAAGGACCAAATTTCTTGTCTAGTTTTTTCTCTCACAGTCCACGTCATTATAGGCAACTGGTATGAGGTCCAATTATCCTATAGCCATGTGTGTGTGTCTGTTTGTGTGTGTGTGTGTGTGTGTGTGTGTGTGTGTGTGTGTGTGTGTGTGTGTATGTGTATATATATATATATATACACACACACACACACACACACATATACATATACATACATATATATATATATATATATATGAAAAAAAAACTATTACTGTACTGTATATTGGACTTTAAAAAAGCACTTACATTTAAGTAAATGCATTTTGCCACTTCTATCACATATATTGAAACCCTGTCCTGAAATGAATGTAGACTCTATTATAGGCCAACATGGTGCGGGTAATGAGGACAGATGGCATACGGATGGAGAAAGCAGTGACAGTTCATCATCATCCATTACTGGCAGACACTTAATGAAATGCGTGTTACGGTATAAAATGTTTTGTAAAGCTGTCTATCACGTTCTCTGTCTTTAAAGCCGTCATGGCTTCACAAACCTCTGAAGGAATCATGTTGGAGTGATTCATATAATTTGCTTTCAATAGTGAAAACATATTAATATTAAACAGAAGACTGAAGACATAGATTTTTCCTGTCATTTGTGCCTATTTGTGGGTAACCAGCAGAGCCAAGCGAAAATAATAATAATAATTCTGCTTTTAAGGCTTCCCAGGAGTTTAATCTTACATTTTACTGTGTGCCATAACAACAAGAGCTACACCACTACTTGCAAAGGTTTATGTTATGGTGACTGCTGTAGTTATAATAATAACTGACACCACCCTATGTTCTCATGCAGCTTGCTATGGGAATCTATTTTTCCAGTTTGCTTGTGAGAGTGTGTGTGGGCACATGCGTTAACAAGTCATCCTAAATAAAAAACGACAGCACAGGCACCTCTCATGAAATCTTGTAAAATCATCTCCCCCTCAGCTCCCAACCTCTGCGAGCCATTTGGCAAAGCGAGGGGGCCTAAATTTCTCCGACTCCCACTCCCCAATTAACACTGGCAGATCATCCCCACATTTCTGCTTTGTACAAGAATTCTTGGCTGAGAGTCCAGGTGCAAGTAAACCAGACTCCAGACAGCAGCGCAATCAAGCACTGTTGTGAAACTGACAACCCAGCAGATAGGCAGCCAAGATCCCTCAGTTGAGCTGCTCAGCACCATGTCATGTTCGACACCCCCCCCCCCCGGTTAATCAACATATCCTCTCATTTGACTGAAATAGAGGGGAGCCTCCACAGAAGAACTTCGCCTTGTAATTACACCGTGCCAGCGTTAGTGAACGCTGCTCTCAATCATCCCCCATGGCAATTAGCATCAGGAGCACAAGGCTGATTGCAGACCAGCTCTGGAGAGACGATGTTTAGTTTAAAGTCAAGGAAGTCAGCCTCCTCAGGAGCAGGCTTGTGCTGAGGACTTGCCACGTATCCTTTGGTTGTCAGTTTTACTTCATGCATTCTTTGTGCAACCACGGAAAGACAGGCTGTGGGCTGGTCTCATGTTTTCATGTGAAAAAAACACCAAATCTCATTCAAAACATGTTGTTTTCTGTAAGTTCTAAATGAGTTCAGGCAGCAAAATAAACAGCAAGACAGTCAATAAACTACTGAATGGAGTTTGAAGCCCATTGTGATTTTGTGTTTTCAGTAATTTTGTGTTGTCATATGATTACTTCTATTCTGGGTTGTGCTGTGGTGAGGAGTTCTTAATGGAGCCAGCAGTCAATGTCTTTCTTCCTTTTATGATAGGTGCTGTTTAAGTGTTTTCTTCCTCTTGCTTCACAGCACCCTAAATTTGTCAAGGAAAGTGCCGTGTAATTACGGCTCTCATTGTTATTGCTCTTAATAATTAGTTTCCTCAAGTTGGAATTGTAAGGGATGAGATGTTTCTGAGTGCAAAGATAAAAACCTGCTGTGAAAGAGAAGAGATATGCACATTGTCAGGGCTTTTAACTGAGCTCTGAAATAAAACACACTAGGCTCAACAACTGAGCTTTACCTTTAGTAGCTTTACAGCAGCAGTTTTCCATCTTTGCTTCATGCAAACTTTGATTTTATTTTTGTCTATACCTTTGAGTTAACTTTGAATCAGCTCCCATGAACCTCAGGAATGATAAATATGTTTACATTAGTATGTATGATATTCCTCCTCATCACAAGTTGAACTAAATGCAGTTTAGCAAGTAAATAGTGAGCAAGTCACTGCACAACAGTGTCGTTGAAGCGCAGAGCGACCACAAAGCCAAAACACAAGCATGGAATAAAAAAACAAGCGTTCATGGATATAGGGTGTAATTAGGGGCAACAGAAAATGAAAAAAAACAAAGGTCCTAACATAGTTTTTAAGAAAAGGATAGAGACAGAGTCGCTCACCCAGAGAGATCTCGCGGGCAAATGCCATGCACACCAGCAGCAGTGGAAGGCCCACAGACACAAATTTGATGACCTTGTCCAGAGGAAGCTCCAGCTCCAGGTGGTTGATCCGGTTTATCCCGGAGCTGTCCTGCAGCAGGGCATCAGATAGCATGGCCTTGGCCGCCGCCTGGGCGATGGACATTTTGAACACCTACCCGGTGATAAGGAAAAGGTTTATTTTTTGACACAGTCAAGTAGAAATAGAAGATAGCATCTGCTTGCAGTGCTGTAAGTACAAAATCACACTCATGACCTTTGTCACATGTCACTGCTCACCTTCCTCTATCTTATCTTCCCTGTCAGTCTTTGCTACATGTGATATAATAAAGCAGAAATGCCTATAAATCTACAGTAATAAAAAAAAAAAACCACTAGAGTGGTGACTTGGTGTTCGAATTCAATCACATTATCCCAGGTAGATAGTTTCAACACATGATGAAAGCTACATGCACCTTACCTTAAGTCTTCCAGCTTTCTCTGGTGATACTATTATAGAATATGTTCCAGATCCAAAGAGTTCCTGTAAAGGCCTGCACAGTATTGGAAAGCTCCTTAAGTATTCAGGGAGGACCTGGTTAAATGAGAGGTTGGATCTGGGCTGGACCAGGCCAAGCTGGGTCTGGCTCTAATTACAGAGAAGGCATCTGGGATCATGTAGTCTCCCAGATGGTACTGGCTGCAGCAGACCTCCAGTACCCAACACTAGGCCATGCAGTTTTTGGGTGTGTATATACATGTGTGTGTTTCTCTGGTGTATCCATGCAGGATCCAGGCACAGTGGCTGTGGCCCACTTCAAACAAGTGAACCATCGCCAGTGGCTTTTTCAGCCTCTGTCATTCTGAACCTATTTTTACTTCACTCCAGTCCCTGCACTGCCACTAAATACTATACTGTACAGCATGTTTCTGACCCTCTTGTCTGAGAGAAAAACTGAAATAAAACCTCATTTGACTGACTCGATCTGCACATACAAGACTGAATGGGAAGAACTGCACTGTGGTGTCTCAGGTTTTGAAAACACTAGGTTTTGCTTTTAGCGTTTGGCTAGTGCATGGAATGCAATGTAATTATAATTAATGGTACAAATTAAGGAGAAGTTCAGTATGTCTACAGGTTTATCAGTGTTACTGATGGCTTCTTGGGTCTGATCACAGAAAAATGGCAGCATTTGTTTGTTCAAATGCTTTAAAAAAATCTACAGTTTACATTTCATGACCAACAAACTCTTATGCTACTGCGATAGATACAAATCTGAACCATATGGTTTTAGTTGCCTAACATTAACTACAACTGTTTTAATGTTGGTAGAGTAGCCTTTTTACAATATATATAGCACTGTGTTCTTCCTGAACAAATCAAAATCCAGAGATGTAGTTGCCCAAATATTTCAAACTCATATACTGTGTGACGAAATCTGGAATGGATATGATCCAGTTACAGCACTGTTCAAGATGCCATATCAAAAAATTCTCCAGATATGCTCCAGATTCTTGCAAGAACCTAATAAGTATATATCCAGATTCTTGGGGTTTTAGCACAGTGATCGTTTTCCGACATAAAAGGAGAAAAAAAATCAAAAACTGGTGCTTTAAGGTCAGCTATACTTACTTCCTCATTGAGAAATCTGTACCAGGTCTTTTGCACCCACCACTGCTGCTTGTGCTAGGTTGACAGATGACATATGTATCAATGTGATTAGTGGAGGAAACGTCAGAGAGACTCTGTCACATGTTTGAGCCTCAGTCAGACCCAGACTAAGGAGTTTTTGAACAGTTCATTGTGACCAAAATCGGCGACCAGAAGACGCATCACAATGGTAAGCATAGTTATTAATTTATGTTGTTTGTTAGCTTGTAACTGGCAGTGGCTGACACAGTGTTAGTGGTTGTGTTAATGCAAGCTCTAGCTCTTTTTACCGACAAGGTTTTATTTTGCCCTCCCCTCGTCTCAGAAAGTTGACAGGATTGGTTCCTTAGTTATGTTACGTATGAAACCCTAGGTGTCTGAATCCGTATTCATGAGACTGTCATTGGTTCACTGCAGTACAAGATGGAAATGTGCGGTCATGGCGTTGACTGCTTATTTTGCTCATGATTTGGCATGTATTATGTGAAACATATCATATGGACATGTTAACAGGGTTAAAAACTTGATTTTCAGAGACGGTCTTTAGTGTGAACAGCAAACAGCATAATGTTGAAGTTTTTTTATGGCTCTAACCCACACCCCCAGTCTGGTTTCATTGCTCGGACCCCAGTTAGCTTTTTTTAAATGTAATTGGCCAAACTTTTATTCATTGATACAGTATTTAGGGGGTACACTGGGGTGGGGGTTAATTTTTTTTCTTTTCTTTAAAGCTTTAAAGCCTAATATACTGTGAATGTTTGAAAGATGTCTTCAATAAATGACAAGAACAACACAATGATTTGTGTTCTAGCAATTAAATTAAGATTGTGTTTGTTATTCATTGTAACTTAGATGAAGATCTGACCATGTTCTAAGACAAATTTATACAGAAATGCAGACACTCACGTTTTCTTGCCATTGTGGGACTCTGTTTGTCTTTGTTAGTGGACGGTCAGCCCTGCTCTAAAAGAAAATGGAAGGGGCTGCTTGGGTGACGCCATGTTGTTTCAGGTACCAGTGACATGATGAGATATGACTCTTCAGGAAGTTGAATTGGTAGATCCTTGAGTTTGAAGGCTTATCTGACATCACACACGTCTATAACACTCTGCGAACACAACACAGCTGAATGATGTTACACTGTGCTGTGACAAAAGTTGAGCCAAAATCAACTTTTTTTTCCTGGATGAGTTTGAATGTGGTTTTTTTTTTGTTTTTTTTTTTTGGTGGTCTCAGCTTTGGCGTCAACACATAAATGAGGGGGAATTTCTTTCTCTCCCAGTGATGATGTCTTTGATTGACTGGTGACCTTTGAACCTGTGTGTAACCAATAAAAAAGGGTCACCATCATTTACCATATGTTACATTTTCACACATAGATGTGAAAAGAATTACTGTGGCTGACTATCCTTGCATTATAAAGTGTTGTATTCATTGAACCTTGAACCCGACTGGCCTGAAGTGAATCACAGTATATAGCAACACCCTGACTCTGTATAATGTATGTATAAAAAAATACAATGGTAAATGATTTATGGCCAGACTTCCTGCTGTAGCTAATGCCACCTCATGATTAAAATACCTACCTTTGCTACTGTATGGGATAGAATACATTTACATTTTATCCTATTCTCTCCAACTGCTGTTTTACTGTTCAGATGGGACCCATCTGATCTGCAGTACAGAAAGTCCTGTGTGGAATAATTATAGTAGAAATGTTGGGATGCCCATAGTATCAGACAAGTTTTTTATTAGACCACTTTTGTAAATACGGGTGATTTCCTTCCCAAGTATGAGAATTTCTGAGCTGTGCCTAAGTGCCTAATCACCTAAGCCTAATACACAACTATATTATTTTGAAGCCCTTCAGGGCCACTGCGATTCAAATTCCTCCAACCAGAAAAAAAGTGGCTGAAGCAGGAGAAAAGTAGCAGAAGTACATGTTAACATATATTTAATAAGTGTTTCTGCAGATAAAGGTTGACCTTTTTAAGAGAGGGAGAGGTGAGAAAACAATGCAAGGATGCAATTACATACAAGCGTACAAGCCGTGTGAAAACAGTACAATGAGGCTTGTGCAGCAAACACCCACAACAGTGATTAACATTTATTCTGAGGGAGCAGAATCCACATTTGAAAAGTTGAAACCCCATGGTCAAATGCTCTGTTGGGTTCTTTTGTGGTAGTTGGCTGAAAAAGGTGGGAGAGCTTTTGGGTGGGCGTCTTCCAGCAAGTTAAATCACAGGATAGAGCAAGAACCAGTGGGTGGGAGACTACCCATGTGACAGGAAAATGTGGGATGTTAAACCAATATTTAGACTGCTAACTCTGTAATCTGGAAACATGTTACAATAAAGCAGGGCCCTGAGAGGGATCACAACTGTCACACTCACACACACACACACACACACACACACACACTGTAGTGTTGCTCTGTTGAGACACTGGCTTAGTATGTGTTGCGGAGAAAACCACTTGTGTTAATTTTCTTGTGTTTGGTGACTTTTTCGCTAAATGTTCTCATGAATCAAACTGCCTGCTGGCTGTTTGTGGATTAATGGGCTTAGATCAGTGGTTCCCAGGGGCCCACTGGTGGGCTGTGAAGGTATTGCAAGTGGGCCATCAAAACCATACAATTATAGTGAAAAGATGTAGCGTAATGTGAAAGAAAATGTTTCAAAATGAAAGTTTTAAAAATGTTTTAAATTATGGTTTGATAAGATTTGCAGGGACATTATAGAGCTATCTACGGCACATTCAAGATACCAATAGTTCATATGATTACATACTTTGAATGACTCATGAAAGCTACAAAGCCAATGTTTTCTTTCAGTAGGCTTTTGTCAGTAGATTTGATTATATATTGTGATGTCTCACTTGTGTTTGTGTGTGTGTGTGTGTGTGTGTGTGTGTGTATATATATATACACACACACACACACACACACACACGCATATATGTGTGTATATATATATATATATATATATATATATATATATATACATACATATATGTGTGTGTGTTTGTGCAATGTAACATGATAGGGTATACACAAATCCCTGTCAATGATTGAAAGACCCACGAGAGGTTAACTGTCACACACCTGGGCCCACAAGATGGGTGACGCATTATCTATTTAAGATCATGGTTGTATGACAATCATGACAAAGGTCTGAAGACACCAAACATGAGGATGATCTTTAAATTGTGATGCTGGGCAAAGCAAGAGCAGTGAGCAGGATATTCAAGCGACAGATTGTGAATCGACAAGTGATCTCCCCACGTCGAACAAAAAAGGACAAATTGATCCTCCCCTGCTTTCAGTTCAATCCTGAATGTTTGATGGTAAAATTAATTAAAAGAAGGCATTATTTGGCTTCTGTATTGTTATGGGTTTGGATGTGGGCCGCCAACATTTCTGAGATTCTTAAGTGGGCGGTGAGTTGGAAAAGGTTTGGAACCACTGGTCTAGATGTTTGTTCAACCTAAACATATGCAGAACGTTCAGATCACCAAGTCAAAATCAGTACCTTTATATGTTTAATTATTAAAATTGGTCTATTGAAACACAATAGATTATGACAACAAAGTGTACAAATGAAATAGAAATATTTCCTATTGTCTGACACTTGCTCTGGAAGATCCATTTAAAAAAAAAAAAAGCAATTGAGAAAAGAATATTAATGAGCAACATACTTCACAATGAACAATCAGCACATTCAATATAACATGTTTTTCTTTTCCTAGACGTCTTCACATTAGAAACGAGTGACTTCATTTGTGTGTTTTAGTACAAAACAGCTGAAACTGTTTCACAGTTTCTTCAAAATCCTTCACATAAAATTGAAAGAGATGTTACTACTGAGTTTTTTTTTTCCTTTTCATCTCTCTTTCTCATTTTCCTCAAAATTGTCTTCTTCCTTGAAAACGTTTGTCAGTAAATGACACCGGCTCTGTCGGTCAGGGGTTCCAAAGTCGCTGGCCATCTTTGTGTGTGATCTCTCCTGATGCTGAGATGTGGGCGAGACAGTCTGTTGCAACTGGTGAGGCTTGTCATGCTTTTATTTTGTGACAGAGGGGTCGCAAAAATACACAAGCAATGCTAAGAGTTGATGGTTGAAGTCAAGTATGTGCACGGCCCACCGGCTACTTCAACAGCCAAAACCTACAAAGGTACGCAGAAGCAGCGTCACGTTGTTCCTGTAGCTCCCCTCTGAGGCCACACACAAAAAAAAAAAAAAACAGAATAAATATGCAAACCTTCAACACCAGAATGCAAACATATGAAAAATCCAATATACATACTATATGTGCAGTCAGTATACACTGGTTTACTACAGGTTTCTTTTTTTCTTTTTTTCTTTTGCTCGTGGTAGAAGAAAAAAAAATAAAGATTGTTTCAAAAGTCATGCTCAAAAGAGACTGGCTGCAGCAGTGAGGTGTTTCCCTCATGAGGAAGAAACACATCGTATGAGTGTTGCTCAACCTGAGAACATATGAGTCAGTTAGACGGCGTGAATGATGTCCCAGCAGTGGATGCTGATATTATATTTGCACAGCATTACACTTTTTTTTCTTTTTAATTTCTTTTTGTGTCTCACATTTATTTTAGGAGGTGAAATGACACATGAACTGCAAAGTTAAATTGTGGGCTGTTGAAAATATACTTTCACTTGTATTAAAATGAACAGTTTAAAAATGCTGCAGCCCTTTTTTGTGACTCATTTTATGGCGCCAATTCTGGTCAGACATTCTGGTCAGATAACATTCAGTTGAGTGTTGTTTACACATTCAGTCAGCAATTATTACTGTGCAATGATTTTTTTTTTTTGTGTGTGTGTGCAGCTATTTCAGACTCCTCATTTTCCTATCCAGCATTTTCAGTTCACTGTATCATGAATTAAAAACAGACTGAAAATGTCATTGCTCTCTTTTTTAAGCTGTGACAGTAAAATGTCTTCAATTTAAAACTGACAGTAATCTATTCAACCTATTAGTTTCTGTGCCATTTCTCTCCAGAAATAACTATGGTGGCCCTGAGAGCTCCACACACTGCAACTTAGGAAACACATGGAAATAGACAAGACACAAGCAAATTCAGAAAACATCAATTTGACAACACGTGTGCTGCAAATATTCACCAACACAATGGAAGTGTTGTTAGGGGACACAAAAAAGTAGAACCTGGGTGGGACAAACTTGCATGGATGTATTATAATGCAAATATTATAAACATCCATGCACTTGTTGTTCAATGCTTTTAACTTCAAACTCACAAATCATTGAACAACACATGCGTCCCAGCTCATCTATTTTTTGTTTTGCTTGGCAACACTGTCATTGAGTATGTTATGAGTATTTGCAACACATGTGTTGTCAAATTGATGAAGATGTCTGAATTTGTTTGTGTTTTGCCTGTTTACATGTGTTTTCTTAAGTTGGGCCACTGAGCTATAACATAAAAAAAAAAAAGTGCTACTATCCAAATATTTTGGGAGCTCACTGCATGAGAACATACTGTCGTAAAATGGAACAACACATATTCATCATTAAACTAATAGTCATTCTCTATAATCATGATCGTGATGGTCATTGAGTCTGATTAGGCTCTGCAGGAGAGTCTCTGATGAATGAGGAGAAAACCTAATATGCCCTTAAATGCTCCAAAGAGTCACTTAACATCAGAGCCATCTAGTTTGAGTTTGAATGAGGCCGTTATCTAAGTGGACAAGTGTGGTCAAAGTTCGTTCAGTCTTTTCCCCTGTTCCACTACTCCAGTTCCTCCCTGTGCTCCATGCTCAGATCTCTCCTTCCCCCTCCTGTGCTGGACATTTGCCTCCCCCTGTCGTTTTCCTCCTCCCCGTCCTCCTCCTCCTCCATCCCTTCCTCCTCTTCCTCCTCTTCCTCTTCCTCTTCCTCCTCCTCGTCCTCCTCGGTGCCGTCCATGGAGTCGTCGGCTCCCAGCATGGCTTGCTGCATGGCCAGGGTGGCTGAGTCTGAGGAAAGTGACTGGAGGCTGTCCATGCTCAGCGGGTCTGAGGGAAGGCAGGAAAACAGAGGAGGTGGCAAACAGTTATAAACTCAACTCAAGCAATCATGATCACAGGACAGTAGAAATACTGTGCACATGGAAGTGTACCCAAATGTGTCTAAATAAAAATGGGATGACTCAAATCACTTCAGTTGGAAAATGTATTATTGTAAATGTGTGTAATTGCACTAAAAGTTTCTTTGGAGGTCCACAATTATTGATATTATATCATATAAAGATATGTAAATTTGTGCATTAAACAACTATGAATGACGCAGTTTATTATTACCTCAAAGCAGAGCTTTAATTTAGAGTTTAACACAAATATGTTCGTGAAGTGGTTCAGTTAAACTTATGAGAGTGAAGCTGTTTGTCGCTTTGATTCTCCACATTGCTCTGTCTTCACCTGCAACAGCTGCAGTACAGAGATGGTAGACAATACATTACACCCAGCAACTAAAATCTATAATCTACTCTGAGCCTTGACATGAAAAACTAGACAGTTGCCATGGGTGACGGTATTTATCAGCATTTCTTTTTCTAACTCGAGAGAGCTGGAGTCCACACAGTTTTAAATACATGCTCATTTTCAACTTATGATTCCTGTGTGACAATTGCTGCTTTTTTTTTTCTTTCAGTAATTTGATGCTCTTTGTTCTTGACTTTGCCTTCACATCTTCTCACATAAAAAACAACGATGTGTCAACAGTGTCACCTAGTGGTTAAGATTTAAACACACAAAATAAAAAAATAAAAAACAACAAAAAATAGGGAAGTTTTCATGTTGTCATACTGTCTGAGTTGTTTCCTGTTTGAGATCTGTGCGTCTGCAGAACTCCAGCCACAATGGAGTCAGGCCAGAAACGCTGCGTGGGACGGTGCTGGGACTTCATCTTCTTTGCTTTAGGAGCTGGGTCTGGGTTGCTGGCGTCCAGCATCGGCTGGAGGATGCGCCGACGAGCATTGATGAACCTAGATTATAGATTATTATAGATGATCATCATCATTAAAAGGCTTTGTGGGTGAGAAAATGTTAGAATAGGACACAACCCTAGAGGAGGAGTGAATGCAAAAGACTTCCTGTCTTTAAGAATGCACACACAGCGTTGTTACGACCATTGTGAGCATTAATAAAAGGTCATCCATTAAGGACCATTGAACAGTCATGTGAATTATAGATCACCACAGATATAACGCAAAATTTACCATCCACATTATCATCACATTATTACCATCAAAGTTTTCATTACAAAGTAACAAATTCTGCTCTTTCAACCTAAATCCAAAAGAATACTCAATTATTTCATTTCTAAAAAATAAAAAACAAAACAACCTGTAGGCAGTTTGGTCTCTGATGTACTAGAGATATTTGACCAGCAGATGGTGCCACAGTGTCAACAATGAGCTGAGGGGTGCCAGTGTATTCAAGTCCACTCATATTTCTATCACAATAATAAGAAGTGATGTCTTTCTGTCTACAAGTGCATATGAGGATTTAATGGTCATGATGAGACTGACATTCAGCATCTTACCAGTTGTTCACTTGCAAAAGAGTTAGACTTGTTTGTGCAGCAATCTGCCTTTTCTCATCTTCTGTTGGGTACGGGTGCTGAAAGAAGCAAGAGACCACACCTCAGTTTTCAATCAGTTTTCTGTAATTAATAGCATTTGTGTGCCGCTCCCTTTCTGATTCTGACTGCTCATGCTGAACACTGACTTTTCCTACTCTCCCAACAAACAGTGAACCTCCTTGTTCAACCACTTAACCCCCTCATATGTGTCTCATCTGTTATTGTTTTCTTCATAACTACCACCTCATAACACTTCCACGTACACACACACGCTTCTAGAGTTATCTTTCTGGGGACCTGCCAATGACTTAATGCATTCCCAAGCCTCTAACCCTTCTGTTAACCATCATAACTAAATGCCTAAGCTCAAACCTTACCCCAACCCTAACCCAAATCTAATTCTAACCCGAACACAAAAACCAAATCTTCCACCCTAAACACCACTTTAAATTTATGGGGTCCAGCATTTTGGTCCCCACAATGCACCACAGTCCCCACAAGCATAGAGAGCTCCCAGTTTTCAGACCCAGCTAGTAAAACAAGCTCACACACACACACACACACACACACACACACACACACACACACACACTGAGCTTCACCATGAGATGCTGAAAGAGCCAGGACCGCATGATGTTGGTGGCGTGTTTGGGCAGGACCCCCCTCTTATTCTTGGACTTCTTGTCTTCACTGTCCAACAGGGACGACAGGTCCACGTTTACCTTTACAACAGAGACCAGGAAGAGAAGAGGAAGAAAATACAAACCAAAAAGGAGCGGATGGTTGAGCTTAGTTATTGTTGCCACGGAAACAAAGGGAGACTACCAATTACCTATCTTTTCTTTTTTTTTTCTTTCCTGTGGCAAGGCCAGAAACACCTCCTCAAGTGTCACCATGGTAACTGAGTTTGAGTAACAATACTTAAAATATAAAAAAGCACCCTTGACTATGCGGAAACACAAGAGGGTCAGCCGTGTGTTTGGTGCTTCAGCGAGTTTTAAGACTGGAGGGTCAGGCGAGCCTTTGGTCAGAAGTTTGGACTCCACAGTTTGCTGCTGAATTACAGAGGAGTTGGTACAAAGTGTGGCTGTGTTTAACTCAGCTTTTCATTCGAATTGACCTAAGCCTGCCTGTGTGTTGAGTGAGAAATCATTATTCAGATGTTATTGTTTGGAGTGCGGGTTCTGAAGGACAAGATGATCTCAGGGTATTGACAGTCTTTGACAGCCTGCGGTGTACATATGGATATGTGTGTGTGTGTGTGTGTGTGTGTGTGTGTGTGTGTGGCTACTTGTGAGGACTGACTTTTCCCGAAACTTTACTGAGGTCCAAAAACTTGGATGTTCTGGGATATTTGTCAGGTAAAGGTAAAGCAAGGCTGCACAGGTTTAGTAAAGGATAAGTCCGGTGATGTTCTATATTTTTCTAACTGTCAACAAATCCCATATATAGACCTAAACTAACTACAATTACAAATAACAAGTATCGTGTATTAATCCAAGACTGCTCCACTGTTTGTCTTAAAACTATTAAAAATACATCAGCAGCCACACTGTTGCACTGGGTGACATGTTTCCTTCATTACCATGAACACACACTCTGTTGTGACTGAGCCCCACATACACCATCCTGCTGCCAGATATACTCACTAGGTCATCAAATGTGGTTTAATCCAACACTGAAAATAATCTCCAGCACATGAACTATTTGCTCCTGTTTGAGGAAACAGTGGTTTAGCTGTTTTTTTTTTTTAACAGGATTTGTTGAAAACTAGAAAGATATAGAATATATAGAATTTCACCAGCCTCATGCCAGTTTCTGTGATCTTCTTAAAGATCCCCTCCAGACATGTTTTAAGACATAAAAATAGTCATCATTTGTGTCTGATATGTGAAAACAGCCTTACAGTGTCAAACTCTGCACATACATCATTCTACACAGTGAAGCTCAAACATCCAAGCAACAAGAAGCAGAACACAGCTTTGAGCAGTACAGCCCATGTATCTTGTGCATGTGCTAAACTCCTTTTCATTTAATTTTAGGATAAGTCTTAGGTTAGACTTAGGTTAACCTTAGGGCAAGGGCTGAGGTTAAGCCTGTGTTAGTTAGGGTTAAAGGTTAAGTCCCCAGAGAAAGCATATAAGACAAGACAGACGATGTTCTCTTAAGTGAAAAATAAAAGACCTGAGACCTGTGTGTGTGTCTGTGTGTACAATATGTGTGTGTTCATTTCATTGTAGAGATAAAAGTGTATGTGGGCTCTGAGGCAGATAATACGAAACACAATGGACCCTAAATAGCAGCCATTAGCAAACCCTGTTTGACACTATCTGCAAAGAGCTATACTTCATACATAAAAAATGCACACTATATAAAAATGTGCATACACACATCTGCACAGTGTCTTTTAATGCCTGCATATTCATAAATATGTAATCTATAATATAAACGTATAATATGAAGCAATCATTGAAATCTGTCTTTGTCATTGCACCAGGCAGTACCACCACCTGTGCCCATTTGTCAAAGATAAAATGTTTATGAAAATTTCATGTATATAATCACGCAGGACAAAATGCTGCAATAAAAAAAGATGCAATAAATAAAGGACAACCCCCCCTCACCCCCCCACCCCACCTCCCCCCACCCCCACCACCACCAGTACTCTCCACACAAAACAAGACTCATTACAGTTGCAGCTGGGTGTCACGTGGTTAACCCTCCTCTTATCCCCCCTCAGCCCCGGGAGCATGTGTATTCTGGGGGAAAGCAGGGTTGGATTAATTGGTGGCACCGGGCTCGAGAGTGTGATTACTCCGGGCTTGTAGGCAAAGTAGTGGCGGGGCTGTGTTCAGTTCCCAGCCCACATGTAACACTGGGTCACCGCAATTCACCGAGGTCCCCTCTAACTGTCAAGCACAGAATTACCTGCCTGAAACTGAGCCGCTCTCCAGGCCAGGACTGCTGCACATGGAGCTCTGCTCCTACTTTTTATTCATATCTATAGGCATGTGCCAAGGCCAGACTAATACTGGCCTCACCAGTGATACGTTACATCTCCCTAGCCTGGAGTTTGTCTCAGACATGGATGTTTGAAATGGTTTTTTTTTAAATCAGTGACTGTAAAATTGAATCCTAAAAATTAAATTTAAATTTCAAGTAAATGTAATTCTGAATTCCAGTTCTGTTTCTTTTGTGGTTCAAACACTAGTTATCAGTTAATTTTCTGCCAAATATCAGCAGACTCCCACTCTGAAGAGCAGAATTCAATTTAAAGGGAAAATCAATTTCAACAAATTCATTATCTTCTGTTGCATATATTAATAGTGCATTGCCAATCTAACTAAAGAGCGTTTGATCCAAGTAAATCAGACTGTTGCACATTATGCACACTTTACTGGCCCTCTGTGTTTACAGTCAACAAAACAAAAATAGCTGATCACATTTATCTCTGAACGTTTCCATCAGTGAGTTATACAGTAGTAACTACTGTATAATAAACACATGGCCACTGCTACTGCTTATGCCAGACACTGTTTTATGTTCAATACACTTTCACACAGTATATTTTGTCTGCTCCATATTTGTTGGTCTGTTATTTTGCTTTCAGTGTGGAGTCTCAGTCCTGTGTTGTGACTACCTCATAATGAGTCAGCACCAATTATCCAGGTCGGATCCCTTGTGCTTCCGTACGAAGCAAAACAAAGACATTGTGACTCTGGAAAGATCTTGCGTCCTGTGAACAGACCTAACAAGGGCTCAAGTGCCTGATGCTCTCTACTTTTAGAGGAGGCTCTCATACTCTCAGTACTCTTTCCCAACAGGAAAGGGTCTGTGTGCAACAAAAGGAAAGTCATAAAGGTTCTGGATGCCAGCAGTCCTCTCCTATCTAGATTAACCTTTAAGAAAAACAGAAGTAGCTTTCTGATGGATGAGCACTTCCCTTGGAAAGCATTAAGGCAGCAAACAGGACAGGTAGTAAGTTACAAAATGAACAATTAATTTGAATGAAAGTATATGTTACGAATAAATAAATATGTTATGATTATATTCCTCATTCAGCTGTGGTGATGCCTGGTTTAAATTCACTGTGTGATATGTTTAAGATGGAGCTGGACTAAAGAAAACAAGCATCAGACCAGCTTGTCGTAGAAAGATAAACCACAGTGAATGAGTTTGTAAAAAAGCATTGAAAATGTACTGTACAACTCTATAAAATAGGGCCCTGAATCTGACTTAAGGCTTAAGTATTATTAGCTATCAATAGATAGATAGATAGATAGATAGATAGATAGATAGATGGGTAATAATAATGGGTATGAGGTTTATTCATCTTCACAACGACCTCACACTTTAACAGAAAAGATACTGTGAGTCTGAAAGTTGAACTAGAATGAAAGGTAATATTAAAACCACAAATGTGTCCTCCATCATAAAAAATCCAATTCCAGGCATTAATGTGAGGTTGGCTGTTCTAAACCTTCTCGTTAAAAGGAGATAAAACATTTGTAGTCATAATATTTCAAGTCTAAAATCATTCCACAATACTTTACTCTCTTTCTTTTCACATCTAGAAGTGTGTGGCATGTTACAAAGACCAACTCTGTTGGTTGTTGAAAAATAAGCTACAATATGTTGGATGGAGAATGTTCTGTCGAAACTTTGATTTTTATTTCTTCCATCTGTGTAAATTGCATCATCAAAAATATTTGATGAATGAAGTTAGCGTTAAGTGACAAAGTAAATGACTGTCATCTGCCGTCGTACCTGACAGGATCATATAAGTGCCCTAAACATCATGGGAATAAACAATTTCCATTTTGTGTCTCAGCGGGGGGCTTGTGTTCAGACGGAGAAAAAGAAAAAGGCGCCCGGGGGGGTTCTGTGAGATGTAAAGAGGCCCGTTTAATAACAGCAAATTGAGACAGTGGGTGGTGAGTGCACAGGGAGGGAGCGAATGTGCTGGCCAAAGCATCACCAGCCCAGCGGCTTTACCTGTGAGTTCTGGATCTGGATGGTTCCTGGCGGCAGCGCCTGCGTTAACACTTGCCCTTGTGATGTCACCATGGCAACCGGCTGGTACAGGGTCCCACCTGAGGGGATAATTTGCCGACATGAGTATCAAGTGGCTTCAGCAGCTACTGACAGCCACATCCCGCACTACCACCAGAGCCTTATTAACTTCTTGTCAGCCCCGCAAACAAAAACAAGGCAAACAAGAGACCAGAATGATTAAATTCAAGGTGCATTAGTATTCTTTAACCCAGAAAAAAGAGAAGCAAGAGTGTTTTTGATGCTCGCTTAATTAGCCTTGATCAAGACACTCTTATCACAGTCTGTTTGAGCTCTTCAGTGTGTAGTGATCAAAGGCAGAGACATTGATTTATTTTGGGTTAAAAGGGATTTCCAGAGGGCAGGATTAACATTTCACTGTGGAGGCTTGACATTATAAGAACCTATCAGCCAAGCACTGTGTGAAGGATACATACCATGGCTCTCTGATACACATGTACACAAAAATCAGCCACTATAGCTGTGACAAAGATTCAAATTCAATTGAATATAATAGCAGGTAAATGGTTCATTTCAGAAAGCTGTGTATTGCATGTGCTTGGGCTGAGTGATATGGTTGTAAACAACAAGCTAACACCATTCTGGATAATGTGCAGCGTATACAGTACTTTATCATACAATATGGATCATCAGTGAAAAATCCTGATAAATAATATCTGATGCTACTTAGTATCAAACTACAACATTTCTTTAAATGGTTCTTGCCTCATGTGCAAGTTTTTTGTGACTGGGATGATCTGTATAGTACTTTGGTGTCAAATGTAATTTAACTGCCACGCAAGTCCTCTGAAGAATATTATCACTAATTACAATAATAGTTTATTTACATAACACAGTGGCAAAGTGCAACTGCAAAAATCAGAAAACCAAAACATGACTTTAATTTCAGCTAGAAGTGAGAAGATCTGGGTTACTTTAACATCACCAAGTCTTTTTTTTTTAAATTTTTAAATTTTTATTTTGGGGGGGCTTTTTATGCCTTTATTATAGCTTAGTGGAGACTGACAGGAAAGGGGGTAGAGAGAGGGGAATGACATGCAGGAAAGAGTCGGACCGGTCAAGAGTCGAACTGGTGACTGCCTGCTAAGAGCGTCTTGCGCTCAACATGGTACGTGCCCTAACCACTCGACTACTGGGCCGCCCAACATCACCAAGTCTAACAGGGACGTTGAGCTATGTGTCAAAGCAATAGAGGGGGAATTTAAAGTCAAATCTCGTTAAAATATGATCCAATATATGATATGATATAAAATATGATATGATATGTATAAAAAACAAAAGTGGCCACAAAACAGATCCTTGGGGAACACCACAGACCAGGGACTAGGTAGAGAGGGGGCCCTTTATTGATGACATACAAACTTCTATAGGTGAGGTACGAACAAAACCACTTTAGAGCCAGAGGGAGAACATCATGTTGAACTGTCAGTTAAGGGAAACGTAAGAAGAGTAGACAGTCTGTACATTACTAACTGGTAGTTACCATTTATCCTCTGGTGTATGTAATTCCTACATTCTTATTTTGTGTTTTTCAGCATCAATCTCTACTATTTCCCGTCATACTATTAGCCTGCTACCTTACATTCAGACAAGCAAAATTCTGTTTTTTGAAGTACAATATTTTAGGGCTGGAAATGCAATTACTAAATCTTAAAAACTAAGGGTTCAGAGGTTTTAGACACAATATATTCCCACATACCTGTAATACAGGAGAGTTACAAAATAGGAGCACTGTGAAAGAAAATGTGACCATGAAAACTTGAAAAACCATAATATGCCTTTTAATGTGGAAGCTCCATGGTCTGTTGTGTGCTTGTCTGGCCAGAACAGCCTGAACTAATCCAAGTATCTTGGATGTCAAACTTTTAGTTTATTTTTTTATATTTTATATTTTTATATTACATTGCACTATAAAACCAGTACAAGACAGTGTATGTGTATGTTTCATTGTGTGTGTTTTCATGTGTGTCTCATGCTCATGTCTCATGCTCACCCGAAACCACTTGAGAGTTGATGGTAGTCATGGCGACATTGCCCTGTTGCAGACCCCCGGCGGGCACCACAATCCCTGAAGGGTTAACAGAGCTGGAGACAGAGGTCATGGATGGAGAGGAGGTCTGAATTAGTTCCTGGGGGATCACAGAGAGACACACTAGTGAGCAAATGTAAGAAGGTATCACTACTGTTTATGAGGGAAAAACTCCCAACAGCAAAATCTACCTTGTGATAAACTCTAAACTGTAAAATCCACGTAGTCCGTGACTGACCTGCTGCATGCTGAGACTGGTGTGTGACGGAGAATAGGGTCCTCCCAGATCATTACGGAGGAGGTTGTCGCTGTGCATCTTGGTCTTCAGGCAGGTGATGTAACGGTTGCAGAAATCCTTACAGAGCTCATTGACCTTCTCTAATTCCAACAGGTGAATCCTCAACACCTGAATAGCCTTTACCATCTGAAGCAAACACAGACAAACCATAGAACCGATTCAGACATTCACTACATGCTTCATTAATTTTTTAAATAACAAAATAAAATAATAAAGGTGTTTTAATGGGGTTCTAAGGGTATTCTGAATTAATACAATTTAAGGGCTTTCAATAGATTTGGGGGAAAATCACTTAAAATTTACATAGCCTTAATTTTTTTTAATTTTTCCATCAATATACATGGACATTGGTAATGATACCTGGTTAATTTTAAAGGCTTTTAAAAGGACAAAACACATAGAAAACATGTAAAAACATGAAATACTGTATGTTTTAAAACATTATTTTTATCAATCACTATTGTTTAAGAAAGTAATATTTTAATTTGGGTGAAAATCCAGGGATAGCTGAAATGGTCTTTGGTAAAGCTTAAGGGGTTTTGCAGGAAACTCATTAAAAAGAACATTCAATACAGACAAACACATGGGCACTGAGTTCCTGGACAGTTTGTTCTAAATAAACAGATGCATCGATGATCACCCACATCAGCTCTGGACATACGCAAACACACACAGGCCACATTAAGCAAAACAAAATCCACAACCAGACTGTCAGGTCTGGCTGTGGAAAAGTGAGCAAGCTGAGGTGTTTACTGTCAGTTTTATAGGGTGAGAAGTGACATGCAGCAATTTCTTTTATTGATGAGCAGGGAGTGACATTCAATTTTCGTGTTTATTCCAAAGATGCATATAGATTGCAAGTATACAGGGGGGCTGTAATCCTTTCATCCTTCGCTCTCAACACACCAAGCCTCTAATATACAGTGCTGGGAGGTCAGACTTGAAGCTTCTCCACTGTCTGTCTGGTGGAGTGGCTTTGTTGGCTTCAAACAAATGATATATGATATTTTCAAAATGTTATGTCTAGTTTAAGTTTTTGACTCTTCAATTCATTTCTTTTAATGCATAACCCTCGACATTTTCCCCTTTCTTTCAATGCTAGCATGGCATCTGTTTTGCTGGGTTCTCCAAAAATCTCATTGCTCACAGTAACAAATTAATCTAAGGTTAAAGGTACACTCACTACTTTTGGCAGCTTTCAGACAGACATCTTTCAAGATGCAGTTTTGTTTTGTTTCACAGTCGATGAACTTTCATGCTAATATATGTATAGTCAGTCACAATATCTGTCATTTCTAAGCCACAGTATTGATGTAAAATTATACATTAGGCAGTACTTGCACAGCAGGAAACTAGACTTTCCATTTTGAATTCAGCAAAGCTACTTTTTTAATAGTGAGTCACTCATTGCACTTAACCTTAGAGGTAAAGTGAAAGAGGAAAAAGTACATGAAAGGCAATCATGGTACACCTCCTGCTGTTGTAGCTTTAAGGTTATTGTCAAAGACCACGCTTTCAGTGCCTATACATGCAAAAGACTTACAGGCAGGAGTAATAAAAATAACATTCTGTGATAATAAGTAATTTTAATTTGACTGTTGTCATGCCAAATAATTCCCTCTATTTGCCGGGATTCGGTATTTTCCTCAAAACGGTGCAAGCAAAGACTGTCAGACAGCGTTTAGGTCATGAAGAGGCATCAGGACGCTACAGTGAAACATGGCCTAAAGGGATTGTTGTAGATATAGACATAGACGTTCTCCAGATGGACACCCCTGAAGCTGTTGAGGAAAATCCTGCCCTGTCACAGTGGAATCATTGCTCTGCTCAGACATTTTCAATTGATTTGAATGAATGCAGAGAGGAACTCCTGTAATATAGGAGGTAGATGAGACTGCCGTCAAATGACCAGTGTTTAACAGACCATTTCATTGGAGTTGTGTTGCTAGGAAACAGCGTGGAACCAGATTTATTTCTTTACATCTATCAATAATATTAATGATGAATGATGAGGGAAAAAATAACTGTGACTTCATAGAAATTCATATGTCGAGTCAAAATTAGCAGTTAGCAAGCAGTCTAGCCCAGTTGAGGGAAAGTGTTGGTAAGTGATATGTTTTTAATAACAGGAATCGTTCACACACAGTATGCTTCTGTATCATCTGACCATCAATAGCCTGACTTTTCTCCACCCTGTGAGGCTCACTGTGGCGCACTCCCTCCAAGTCACCACTCAAGGTCAACAGAATGGACAGGAAAGTGCTTGGCCAAGGAGGAGATAAATCAGCTAATTAAACTGCGCTCGCTTAATCAAGGGACCAGTAACTCTTGCACCCATCGCAGCCAGTCAAGCCCAGTGTAACATTACTGCTCTGTGGAAGAGTTAGTGCCCTCTGGGAGGGATGCCTGCACCCAGTGCCTCATAAAACACACAGATGCAGGGTTAATTGACTGTTGAGCACTTGTCGGCCTGCCATCCCAAGTACTGTAATAGCTAAAGTGCACTTTTTTTTTCTTGTCTCTGTCTCTGTCTGGCTTCGGCTCCTCCCCCTCTTTTCTCTGGGAACATGATCAGCATCCTCCTTCTCTTAATTTGTAATTACTGCTAGGTGTTGTACAAGGGAAAGTGTAGGGGTAGAATGGGGAAGATTACATGAAAGAGGAGGGAATGATTAGGAGTAGTAATGATGGGATCTGCTGCAAACAGACAAGAAGGCATTTCTAAAGCTACAGTATATAATTTTCTTCTCTTATTTTACACTTTAGATGAGTGTGATCCCTAAACAAACTGAAATCCATGTGATCTTGGTCACAGACACAGGCTCACCAAGTTGTCCAGCTCTGGATCTTCACTGAAGAAGGGCTTGTGTTCTCGCTCCTGCTGGTGCACAAAGTTCTCTATGTCCACATCAAAGCTGGCTGACGTGATGCATTCAGATCCCTGTGTGGCCTGCTCACATTTCTCAAACAACAATGCCAGCAGGGGGAACAAAGGATGTCTGAGGAGAGAGAGAGAGGCACAGCAGCAGTTTTTATTGTCGCTGATATTAATTAGTATATTCTTGATTGTGTAATTATGGTAAACATAAGCATGCATCAAGCCAAAACAGGAGCATCAAATGAAATTCCTACATTTCCCAGACTGCTTTTCCACAACCCTAAAGAAGAGTTGTAAAGTAAACTACATTTCACATGGAGAAACAAACATTTGTGCCTTGATTTCAAAGGGCGAACGTCAAAAATCTGCTGCTAAGCTGAAATGGTTTGTTATGGAAGCCAAAAAAAAAAGAAAAAGGGATCAGTATCATTATCAGTTATTGACAAGATATTTTCAGGTTAATACAACATACAAACAAGAAATTATTAAGAATATTTTTGTAGTATCCATTTTTTCAGTGTTGCACTTTGTAGACAGTCCCTGTGCCTCAGCTCACAGCTGGCTGCACATAAAGACATGTTATTCTCCAGCTCGGAGGACAGCTCGTTTTGATGGAAACTAGATGGTAGCTCATTGTCTACCTTACAACAGCAGGAGAGAGGCATCATTTGTGTCATAAGTCTCAGTAACAGCAGATTCCCACCATGTCTCAATCCAAACGTGAAGTAGATGAGCCAATTATGTAAATGAGCCAATTTATTCCTTTCCTCATTCAAACATGAGTCTGAAGTCATCACATTTTGACATGAAAGGTTTCACGTTATATCAATGTAAGTCATTATGTTATATGATAAAATCTTTCATTTTAAAACAATATAAATAGCGTGTTGTTATAACAAGAAGGTTCTTGTTATAACATGACAAATTTGTATGTCATGAAAGTATCTTGTTACGACATGAAAAACATCTTCTTATAACAATAAACTTTTCACTTTATAACATGATACTGATCACCTTTTATTTCTGGCATGGCAGCGGTACACCTCCGTTTCTGCTATGAAGCTCTTGGATTATCTTGCCATGATGAGGCATTGTTTTTGTTTGGTCTGTTACCTTTGAGAATACAACAAATAGCCCCAGGAATGTGAGATACACAGGTTTTATGATGGATTTTCCTTGAAAGCTGCATAATACACTTACAAACTGATTTACATTGTCCTGTTTCCATCAGTGCATTAAGCAAAGACTAAGCATAAATCACAGATTTCACCATTTTCAATACTGGGGTGTTGAATAGATTATCATGACCATGGGCCCTGACACAAATTCACACACAGTGACATAGTTAATACCAGTGCCAGAATACCAGTGTACCAGTGCCGGTGTTATTTATTTTAAAGAGCTAAAACAGAAACTACATGTCAAACATCACCTGTTACCTATATGACCATGAAAGACAATATACATGAGAATCAAATGCAGGCAGAGCCATAACGACACAGTTAAACACAGCACAAACAGCAGTGACAAATGTTCTACCCAGACCATCTGCTTTCCTCCGGCCTGAGGAGAAGAGGAGTCATGGATCAAGTTGTCAAAGACCAAGAGGACAAGTTCATATTCAGTGACCATGGCTGACAGCATGTTGACACAGCTCTCATGTTATTTCTTTTTAATCCTCAACATGTGAGGAAAAAGTAACACGCTCTCTGGCACTGAGTTGAGGACGCAGTTAGGAAATACGAACTGTAATCCACAGAGCAGAAGCTCTGAGGTGTGTTTTATCTGTCTGGTCTGATCAAAGATCTGAAATGTATCAGCTCATCAGAGACACATTTGTCCAAGTCAGAGGGAGTTGGTCACATCACTGTCTGTCTGTAGCTCGTGTGTTTTTCCATGTTGAGGTTGCAGCTGTCATCTCTCACCGAGCCATGGCTGTATGTTACAAATCATCTATACAGGCATATAATTGTATTTCAGTTCTAGCAGTGTGACTGTAGGAATGTAAATGTTGGTCAGTCTACATCTGAGACGGTGAACATGATACTGTGATACTGTATCCATGATACCTGCCTGATGTCAGCATGTAAGCATTGTAACTGTAAGCATGTGAGCTTGTGAAGTGAGTAACAGTAAACACAGCTCTATATCACAGCTCTACATATGAAAACTTGAGACTGTCCTCCTGGAAAAACATGACCCCAGAGGTCGTCTGTGCAGCAGGTTACTATGACCTGTAGTTAGGTTTTGTTGCTAGGTGACATCTAGTGGTTGTAGTAAATATGACAGGAGAAAAAAGAAAAGTGCAGTGACGTGGTTTATAGAGAGACAAAGTCCACGTCAGGTGGAGGTTGGGGGTGTTTCTATTATCCATGACCATTTAACAAAGTTAACCACGTTGTTATTATTTTTGGAACCATGATGACAAAGATCATCTAATGTTTAGGAAGTACTTATTTTAACCCAAATCACCATCTTTTCCTAAATCTAACCAAATCAAGATCGTTATTATAGTAACCATGATGACAAAGTACAGTCTGTGAGTTTATTATTGCAACCATGACAACCAACGTCCGGTGGACCTCCCACTGTAGGAGTGATATTTCAGGAGACTATGGGTCGTATCAGGGAGCTGAAAAAAGTGACCTGTGTGGTTGTTCAGGTTGGAGGACTGGTTGGAAAACTCGGGTACATGTTTAAAATGTTTAAGTTTCTTTCAAGACTGGACTTAAATTACAGGGAGGACCGACAAATTTAGCCAAAAGAAAATGGGTGATAATAATTATCTGACTAGTACAAGTGATATTGAAGTCACACCATCTTTCCTGTATTGAACCTGTGTGAGTGTCGGCTGTAGTCACATTATTTACATGAGCCTCTCATGTGCTCTCATACGAACAGAACTTTTACACATTTTTCTATGCACTTCAAAAAATAAGTGCTAATCTGTCTATTGTTGTCTTACCATACATCTGCAAAGACACATTAATGGACTATCAATAGAGGGAAGAATTCAAGATATAATATGAGCTCCACTCCTCCCTCTCTGTGCTTTTAATAGTGTGGCAGCTCCATGACATTCCCTAAAGGACACGCTGAGCACACGCACAAGGTTCAAAAAAAGGATCTTTAAGTGGATAGGATATGGTCCAGTGATGGCGCTAGGCTTCACAGTGTCACCTACATTGTTAACATCTGCCTTTTATTGGGAATGTCATTCACAGCAGATCCCCCAGATACATCGTGCAATGGTCCATATTGCCAGAATTATTGAGCATTTCCTCTTGGAGGAAAGCTGCAGCCCTAATGGCCACCATGACAGAAAACTACAAGGCAATAAAGTCTGAGAAGAAGTTGGACAGATGACCGACTGAGGATGAAAGGTTTCGGTGGATCTGAATATTTGTGCCCCATAGAGCTGTTTTTCACAGTGGGGATCACTGTTCTCCCCATTCCCTGTTCCATCAAGTCTATTTTTCTAACTGTGCCCATTTCATCCTCTCACACACGGTCCTTCTTGTTATCTTTCACTTAGAAGAGACTCAGGGGAACATCTAAAAACACAGTAAGTCCCTATCAAATGCATTATGATAAGGACTCTTGGCAATAAGTTATATAAACCCTATAAGCTGGTTACTAGTGGCATTATTTCAAGATCAATTTTTTTTTAGCTGTATACAGCAAGGTTTTTTCAAAGAATTAAGCCAAATGTATGTCTTTTCTTTTGAGTCTAATTCTGGGTTATGTTAAAGCCCCTATGATTGTGTAATCTTCCAACTTTGACGAGTTTATGTTTCTTGAAAATGAATACAAGCACAGTGACAAAAGGTGTAATGACTGTGCAGCTTGTAGCCCATTTATGTCAGTGACCCCAGGCTGGATCAGTGGGGAAGAAGGTGTGTTCTGCTCTCTGACTCTTGGGGGTGCTGGGGTCAGCTATTTTTTAGTTCCACTAATGGTACTATTTTAGTAAAGTTTGATGGATATAGACTTTTTTCACCAGTTAGAGGTTATTAATTTCAAGTTTCCCAGGCAGGTCTTGGCAGCCTTAGGTGACTTTCACACCTGTGACTGGCAATGAGTCATGCAGCATTTAACTGTCTATATTTGTGTTCTTTGGTGTCACAACCAGCTCATGAGGAAATAGGAGTGTCACTGTCATAGTGTCAACTAAATGTCCCATATTGTATAAAGTGAGATGTCTATGCCTTTTAAATATACCGCAGGTCTAGGTTCTATATTAATACTGTGAAAGTATCAAAGCCTCAGTCCACAGAGAAATGCACATTTCAGAAGCTGTGTCTGAAAATGAGCCATCAGGACTTCTGCAACTTTGTGATGTCACAACAAGGCAGTCACCATCCCCAGCCATGACCCAAGCCCAGCCCATGTGGACCCACCATCCAACCTTGCAGGATTTGGTGAGTGTTTACCTGAAATATGCTACATCTTAACTTGATCACTCAGAAAACATTCAGCCAATTAGATCAGGCTCAAAGCCTCTCTTCTGATTGGCTGTTACTAGAGCTGCAGAGCAAAGCCTGAGAGAGGAGATGTAAAACTACAATGTGATGGTTTTTGGTAAATACTCACAACACAACCAAAACACAAACATGCTGCAAATACTCCCAACACAACTGAACGGGACGCAAAAAGGTGACGACCCTGGCTGGGACGCACCATCACATGTATTATAATACATGCATGATACTAATCTAATAATAATCCATGTGCACTTGTTGCTCAATGCTTTTAACTTCAACAACTGTGTCCCAGCTGGGTTCATCACTTCTAAGTGTCCTCTGGAAACACTTACGTTGTTGTCCGTGCTACTTGCAGTTTGTTTGTGTATTTGGTTGTGTTGGTTGTGTTGTGGGTATTTGCTGAGGATGTGTTGTCAAATTGATGAAGATGTTTTCTGAATTTGTTTTGTAAGTTGCCGTGTGATGAGCTTTCAAGGCCACTGTAGGTGATTGTTACCACAGCTGGCTTATGTCCTGAAGTCCATCAGTTTGATCCCCATACTGGCAGGACTTTTCCTTCCTCTCCTCACTGTTCAGGTGCTGTTGAGCTAGGCACTTAGCTCCCCAACTGGAGCTGCTTGGTGGCCGACAGCCCGCCAGTCTGTCAGTCTGGTTGTATATTCACTCCCAGCCAATCAGGAGTGGATAAATGAAGGTTAAAAAAATCACGTTACTAACCCAAGTTAGATGAGTGTAGTATTTTTCTGAAAGTCTAATTCAACACATTAAAATCTTAATAAATATATTTTTGTGCTTCCTGGTACTTGTGGTTGTTTGGTTAAAGATGAACGTTAACTGGAGGTGACATTTTTCTTGCACTTTCATTTCACACGGCGTCATTGTTGTGGCCATGTAATTGTGTGTATGTGTGTGGCTAGTGTATATTGCGCTGGCATGAAGCGAGGCTGGGCCCCCGCTCAGGCTCTAACCCATGGCTCTCATTTGCAGCCTTTAATAGTCGTCTATATTATACTCTAATCTGCCTGATCCCAATTTAATGCCGCTCCCTCAGCCAGACGTGACAGGAATACTAAACAGGGGGGTCACGTGCAGAGTGGAGAGCTTCTGCCTTGTCTGCTTAATGTCTGCTTGTGGTGGGGCGGAGGAGAATCTGGGTGGGGGTGAAGAAAAGGGGGGGTATAACTGAGAGCAAACAGGAACACTCTCAGCACTGCAGATGGTGTCTTAACAAGTTATTTACTTTCACATTTAGTCTCTGTGTTATTTTTATTACAGAAAGTGATTAATTCTGCCGATGAGGTGAGATCATGTAAGCAAGTGTTAACATCTTTAAACAAGGAAGAATATAACATGATGGCCTACTGGAGTCAGCAGAGTGACACTTTAGGTCATGTTGATTTCCTGCATAATCACACAGACAGAGAAATAAACACATGCACTAACTAACACATGTCTTCATAGTCATCTGCTCTCAGGGAGATGTAGCACTATAGGGCCTGAGGACACAGGGTCATTGTGGGTAGAGCTACAGACTGCACAACACCTTTACGACTGGTAAATACATAATGTTCGTGCTGTGCACTACAAAACAAACACTGATATATATACAAAACAAATATTGCAATTAAAGGTGACAAAAACTGTCATGAAGATGTTGAGTCAGTTTACATAAAGCTGTTGCTTCAAAAAACACTTAAAAGATGATCAGACTTTGTCACAGATTCATTATACACACCCGTCATGTTTATATGATTGCATGACAGATTTCAAAATAAAATATTACAAGCTAAGACAATGTATTGCTGACAGAATCACAAAAAAAACTATTTCTCAATTTAACATTCCACAAGAAATGTCATTTTTTGTCATGTTATAAAAAGCTAAATTTCATTATTTCATCATTAATTTTTATAATGATTTTCTCATTACTATTACATACCAAATTATTACAACTCTTTCCCCTTCAATCACAATATAATTTTATCTTTTTAAATCAAGAGATCTTTCTTGTTATAACATGATAGATTATACTGTTATACTAACAAAACTTCCATCTGTCATTAAAACAAGAAGTTCTAGTCGATGCTTAAAGAGAAGACACTGTAGTCTACAATGGCCAGAAACCTGGCTCATATAGTTTGATTGAGTTAGATTGCATGGTTGGACTGAGACACGATGAATGAATGGTGTGGCTGTAAAAAAGCAGAGGAGATGTCAGTTCATGTGCATGGACCTCTACTGTGTCTCAGCCCCTTCACTGACAACTGCAAATCTAGTCTGACACCAAATACACACACATTAATTATGTATAGGCACACTAAACAATATAAAAGCTGCTCATGACAATGATACATAAAAGCGCCACATGTGTGGATCATCATATTATTGGACTGATCAGAAGGCTGCTTTAGGCAATGACTGGATTTTTTTTTTTTTTTTACCAACATATGAATTAATATTTCTTATTATAAAACAATTCAAATGATTATAATAAGCGTTCATGAGATATGTTGATTTTGCGTAATAATGGAAGTTATATGTTTTGTGATGTAATCAGATATAATGATATGTTGTTGAAATTAAATAATTTCCAAAATCAATCAGAGAAATATGACAATAAAAACCAACATTATATAGCATGGAAAGCATCTTGTCATAATATGAAAATAACTGTGTTAAAACATAAAAAAATCTTGTAACAGGAAATATTCTTTTAATCATGGTGACAGCAATACACTGTTGTTATCTGTTTATCTGTTCTTCATGTCTTTGCCACCTGTAACTGAAAGTGAATCAGAGTGAAGGTGCTAAAACTCTGTTCAGTAGGTCTCCAGCCTGTAGAGGAAAGTTCTTTGTTTTTAACTCAGGATAATGTGTTCTGATGTTTATTGTTATTTACTGTCATTTCATGTGACATTTACTTGATCTGAGACAAAATCAAATTAAACTTGAATCTGTGTTTTACAGATTGGTAAAGTTCACGTTATACATCTTTAATTCTCAACCAGTCCTCCAGCCTGAACGAGATACAGGTCGTTTTTTTTCAACCCTCTGATACAACCCATGGTCATGGTTACTATAGTTACATCATGCCAAATGTCATGGCTTAGTTAGGTTTAGGAAAAGATGGTGATTTGGGTTCATATAAGTACTTCCTCAACATTAGACAATCTTTGTTGTCATGGTTACAGTAACAACAATGTGGTTAACTTTGTCAAACCGTTATGGATAATAGAAACAACTACTTTCACACGGGAATTGAACACTACTCTCCTCCGTCATATTCCTGTGTTTCCACCACAACCTCCTCCTGACGTGGACTTTGTCTCTATAAACTACGTCATCGCACTTTTCCCTTTGCTCCTGTCATCATTACTATGGCCACTAGATGTCGCCTAACAACAAATGTAGGCTCATTTTTTTACAGCTTCTGCATCTAATACAGCTCCTCTTTTATCAGCTGTGTTCTTTCTGATTATACTGTTCTTAAACCAAAAAATAAAGCACATCCTGCTTAATAAAGCAAAGTCTAATTAGCATTCAGAAACAGTAAAATACATTAAACTGAAATTGCATTTGTTAAGCAGACTCCGCTGAGCAGAAATGTTACTGAACTCTGTAAACAACATGTTCGAGTACATGGTCAGAATTTTATCAAGACAACAGCAGCTTTGTAAAAGCTTGATGTAGATGCATTTGCATGTAGTGTATTATATTTGCATTTAATTTTATTCCTTGCTGCTGCAATTAATGTTTTCTCTTTGCTTATCGATGGACATGTCAAAACACATTTCATTGTGCATTATTCATCAGGTTATGTGGAGCCATTAAAACAAAGGTGCTGTAGAAATGTTTTCAACCTGCCTTATTGCTGTTTAACAGGAAAAAAAAAGGCGTGTTTAGCCTCAATGCAGCTTTGAAGACAGAAAGCTAGGAGCAAACATCTCATGTTGTGTTCTCTCTTTAATTGAGAGTAAGTGCTCAGTGCGCATGTGTAACATTATGGGTTGTATGTGACATTATGGGATTGTTGATGATGGTGTCTGTGTTCTATGGGAACTGTAGGCATTGCCTTGCACCAGTGCTCTGTGGCTAGTAGCCAGGTATGGAGTGTGATGTAAAGGGCTAATGCTATCAAGGCAATCAGGGTTTGCATGAGCAAACGTCTATCCTTGACAACATACCATTGCACACAGTTGGACCTCGCCAACTTGGAGCAAGGTAAAAAACACTAGCCTTGGGCGCTTTCTATGACCTTTACACAGGAAGTTAGGATTAAGGTAGATGGGGTGTGAAAAGGCATGCATTTTTATGAACGGGAACATAGCCGGATGTGTCTGCCTTGTGTGTGTGTATGTGTGTGTGTGTGTGTGTGTGTGTGTGTGTGTGAATTCATGGTCACACAATGTGTGTTTTCCAGTCTCCCACTACCTCCTCCAACCATCCTGAGCCCCCCCATGTTGGCTGCCAGAAGCGGAGGGTTCTATCTGCAGTGCGACGGAGTGGAGATTGCCAGCTGGGGGATCATTACAAGGGCCATAAAAGAGCGATTTACAGGACGGCCAGTGAGTGGAGTCAGCACGGTCCCCCCACCCTCCAGCATGCACCATGCTGGGTCACCAACGAAAAGCCCAAAACGGAGAATCAGAGGCCGGTGGGGAAGTTGATGACTTAAACATGAAGGTGAGGGACGTGGCAGCTCTAGTGGCATCTGCTGTATGGTCAGTGAGTCAGAGGCCATGAAGGGATAAGGTGCTGCTTGATTTTGATTACAGGGCAGTCACTTCAAAAAGGTAAAACAGGACAGAGGTTGGAAACTATTTTAACACCTAAAAACATTTGGTCACATCATAGTTGTTAAAATTCAGCAGCAGTTCTGGAGCTGAAATTAGTCTGTGGTGAGATTACTACTGTTTTCAAGGTCTAAAAAGTTCCAGTCTCAAAACAAGCCAACATGGCAAGAAGCTCCCTGTCGGTCCCACAACACTGCTGTTCCACCCATTATTTGTGAGGCTTGCACATGAACTGAGTGGTCTACAGGCCTGTTCAGAACCAGCATTAACATGCATCTTGTGTGATCCAATCACAATCAAGTGGACAGCTCTAAGTATGTCCGTCCACACCTGGTATTAGAATGAGCCTCCACATACACCTCGAAAAACCACCTGTGATCAGCTCTCACTTGGAGGCTAGAGAGAGAGGGAGAGCCGGGCATGGAGGGGTTGAGCGAATCATTGCACTGTAATAAAATATTTTCTAACATTAACTAATCCAGCTGTGGCAGATGATGTCTGTTGAGTTGGCATTTGCGTTCACATTGCTAAAACAATGTGGCCACATGTGACCCAGACAACCTTTGAATGTGGTCTAAGGGATCAAATACATTCTCAGTGTTTCTTGCCTGTTCACACTATAGACCAGTAAGACTGTAAGTAAGATGGACGTAGCCTCACTGATGTCACCTACAGGTTTCTGAAGGGCAGTTTAGAAGCTTATAGTGGGCTGCTCTGCTGTTGCCATCTTGGCAGTGCCTGACTCCACCTTACTCCTGCTATCCAAAAATAGGCAAAGAGGAGGGGCGTGGGGAGACAAGATTTCGGTGAATGCTGGAGTGTGGCAAACATGCACCCATCCACCTCTCACTCAAAGCAGCCACACCCTCAATTAAGGAAAACTTTATGCCTTAATAAAATTTGAACAGGTAAGTTATATAAAAATTCACAGTTGTCATGAAGGGGGAAATTAGTTATTATTACAGTCTGGTACAGTTTTTTGCACCAGGCTGTAAACATGTTTATTTCTGCTGTAAAGTTGGACATTTTCACCTGAGAGTCTTTGGGGACTGACTCACTGTTGGAGCCAGACTCTAGTGGCCATTAGAGGAACTGCAGTTTTTGGCACTTCCATGTTTTTCAGCTGTAGCTGCTTGGTTGACACCTGTACTTAGAGCTGTCCAATTGTGATGGGATGAGAGTGAAACTGTTCACATTCCAAGTTTTGACTCTTTTGAGTCCTTAACAGTTACTGACTTGGTGATTAAAAGCTCTTTAAAGGTGTGATGATTTTTTGGCCACTCTTGTGACATACCATTCACTTTTAAGTTGTTATGTAACTTGTTAGCAAACAGTTGCTCATTTACACACTCACTTATAGATCTACATTATCATTCATCTGGAGTGGTCCAATATTCCCTCTCTTTAATCTGTTTTCAGGTTCTCACAACACTTGAAGGAGATATTTAGCTTGTAGGTGCTAAATGCTCCACTGCGTTCACCAGCTAGCTGCTAACTTTGTCTGCTGCTGTCAGTTTGATCAAGAACTTCAAACATTTTTTCAAGGTGAACCTGTAAACACATAAATTTGATGATGAAATGAAAGCAGGACAAAAACCCAGTGCTCAGAGTCAGGACTGAACACAACAATGTACAATCTCATCACATGTGCAACTCCATTTGCTGAGGGAGAGTGTTACATGATCAAAAACACCAGAACAGCGACTGAATGGACCTTGTGGTGAGATTTTTTGTGAATTACTGTTTCTCAGATGAAGAATGGACTATCAGTCTCAGTTGGATTCATCCCTTTACGTTTGAGTTTTATCACTAAAATTTAGCTTTCTCCCAAGAGCAACAGAACGTTAAAGCTGCAGATGCAGAGGTGTGCATGAAAACAAGCTCAAATCAAAGCAGCACAGTCATCTAAGGAACAAGTCCTGTTTGCCTGTTTTCGCAATAATCTGGCAGGCCACCAAGGGGGTACAGAAAGAGGTGGGGGTGGGGTTTGAAGGTATGTGTTTATGTGAATGTGTGTGCGAGTTGGAGAGAGAGAGATGGAGTTCCCTCCCTCTCTTTTTGCTGCTCCCCACTGTTTGCCAGCTAATCAGGCCTGCTGTATCCGCGTATATTAGAAGCCGGTTCGTGGTGGAGTCCTGCTGCTTTTGCTCCCAACAAGGCCCCTGTTTCCCCGGGCTACATGTCTGAAGCACACCCTATGTGCAGGGTTGGGTACACACACACATACACACACACTCACATTCTGTACACATGTGCACACACGCACACACACACACACAAAAAAACCTCCAGCACAATCTGAATAAACCCTGTCTCCTTTTCTCTACCTTTCAAACTCCCCTTTTCATTCTCATGTCTTGTCCTGAACTTTGAGCTTTTGTTTCTCTGAAGATGAGGCCTCCTGAAGCATAAACCTCCATCCAGTCCTCCATATGCACATATGTATATATATATATATATATGTATGTATGTATAGTTAGATCACCAGGTAACCCTTTTACAGGTCTGGACCAGCTCTCCTTCTTTAGGGTCCGAGTCTTTATCTATGCAGGTTCATAATCCTATCAATAGATTCTGAGACTATTTAAGCTGGAGGCGAGGAGACTCACTTCTACCTGCCTTCCTCTGCACGCTTACCCCACTGCCTCTGATACTGCACCTCGCCGAGTAGCCCCATTGTACCAGATACAGATATCAGCCACGCCCTGTTAACAGCAGCTCTCCTCTAAATGATCTGTGCACTTGTTATGGTGCTAGGAAATTATTTAGTGACTTTGTAAGCCCCAAGGATCTGTTGAATTTGATTGGTTGAAGCAACCTTTCAGAACCACTTAATCCAAAAGCTGTATTTGCATCTTTACTACAAAGAGTCCTGTGCTTCATTTCTAGCATCTAGCAGCTTTCGAAGAATAAATACAGAATAAATATAATAAAATTTAATATTGAATTTAATACTAGTGTCTGTAGGCTAGTCATACAGCATCACAAACACATCACTAGTTGGAATGGATGACTGTCACCTCAGCTGCTCCCCTCTATGTTCTCTGTAGGCCACTTTTGTGCCAAGAACAGACAACAGGGATTACTAAGTTACCCTAATAAAAATAATAATAATGAAAAATAACAATAAAAAAAGAAAATTGTGGGCTTCCTTTCTCATCCAAAGTCAAGCGGTGAGGGAACTAATAAAAATGGGTATCTGAGAGAAACAGCCAATAAAACCACTTGAGCTTGGACACAGTTTCCTGCACTCAGCAGCAATGTAGCACCAACACACGCTGACCTGCTAAATGGCGGAGGCACGGCCTGTTCTAAGCCCGTCAGACAGTGAGAGTGTTCACGCCGCTGGAAGAGCAGCACAGTGGTAGAGGATGCATTGATGCATTGTGTCAGTGAGGATAAACAGACTTTATGGTGCATTACAGAGGCAGACAAACACACAGGGAAAGCACAGACGTGGCCAATGCTGTCCTTGGATGTGTCAAATTAAAAGCCCTCCCTCCCGTTGTGTGCTACATGAGTGGTCTTCAAATTTTCACTTCTTTCATGCCATTAACAACAAGCACATATGTGAGCATAAATACGGGCTGAATAAATTCTTGTATCTCTTGTAGTTTGGCGACTGTTAGCATGACAGCGTGTTAACCTTCCCACAAATACACACAAACCCTTAAATCCAGTCTCAATGCAAAACACCCAGGCTGACCAGCATGAGAGAGGCTTTCAGCAAAGACCCACTATGGAGAGGAGTGAATGATAATATGCACCATACAGGGCTCTGCACTGCAACACTGGAGTCTTTGTGAGAGGATCCCAACACTGTTAAAACACAGAATAAATCCAATTTTATTGCTGATTTCTGCCACTTTCTGATGCAAACAAAATGGGTTGCATATCATGAACAACTGTCTCTTACGTTCTTGTAATAAATAAATCTAAAGAGCAGATTGTGTCTTTTATTCCAGACTATAGGATAGAAGAGTGCATAAATCCATTGAAACTTAGTGAACATAGCTCTTACTGCATACAGCAGATGTGTGTAATAGGCCTACCTCCTGTGATGACTTCTAAAAAACAAACCAGTCTTAGCGTTCGTAACCGTTTCCTTGAGTTCTCTACATGTAAAGCAAGCAAGCAGTTCACTCAAGCAAACTCATGAAAGTGTGACCTTAAAACAGCATGTTCTGGTAAACAAAGCTCTTCTACTGAAGTTGTCTCTAAGCATCACAAGGACATTTGTGTTAAAACAAAAAAACAACAAAAAAAAGGACTTATTACGGTGTCTCTTTCAATTAAGTGCATGTTTCCATCTCTGAGCCGAATCAGCCTCCATCAGCTGTGAGCACTACATCCACAACCTGAAAAACAAAACCCTCACCGGCTTTTTAATAAGATGCAGAGAATCCAGAAGGATCTTTATAGTAAATGCCACAACTCATTAGGCTAATTACCCTATCACACATTTACTCCGCTGCTAATAACAAAGTAGGCAGAGAGACAGGGAGAGGGATAGAGGAAACCACGCATCTCCTCATGAAGTTGGCATTCTAGCAATTAGTGAAAAGAAACATTAAAGCCCACACACACACACTTCCTGAGCAGAATAATTAAAGAAAAATGGCAGAGATACTGATTCTCCGTGCTTTTCTCTTTTCAAAGTCTACAGCCCCCATATGAGCGCTGTGTTACAGGCAGGAACACTGGCAGATCAGACTTCTATTAAAATACGAGTGCTATTTGTGTCTTTTTGCATAATTCGACTCACTGTGGGAGACAGTGACTTGTGAAGTCAATTTTAATTGCGTATATAACAAGGTAACAAGGTGTGTTTAGTTATTAGCTCCTTGCACGGACAAAAAATAATTCCCAAATTCAACTCTGCTCTGCCTCCTCTCAACACGCAGCACCACGGATTTCACTTAAGAGCCGCAAATAATCACATTTAACAGCACACGCTAGTGAACCCTCAGCTCGTGTTGCTCCCCCAGCTCAACGCTGCCTCTCACACTGTTGATCACAACATTTTAATTGGCCATCACGCACATTTACAGACTCAGCTGGCTCTATATTCTCCACAGCACCATTTAACTGGGAAGTAACTCAACATCCCATCTTATTACTCTACCATCGTGCCCCTGTTGCGTCACATAAAGACACTGATAATATACAGCTGAGTTTGCCTTAAAACAAAATGATACTTTATAAAGGGTTGCTTAGTAGATGGATATTTATTCCTCCACTTAATGACAGAAAATTGGTAGTTAAAGCGCGACGCCACCTATTTTACAACCACCCTCTGATATGACCACAAGTGTCTCCCCCTATGGAGGCAGGCGTACCGGACTATGGTTGTATGGTTACAACAATAAACATGCGGACTGTACCTTGGTGGCCATGGTTAATGGTCTTGACTTAATGTGGTTAACACTGTCACCCAGTCATGGATAATAGAAACAACATAAACTGCTACTTTCACATGGGAATCGAACACGGCTCTCCTGTGTCATATTCATCCATCCACCCCAACCTCCTCCTGACGTGGACTTTGTCGCTCTATAAACTACGTCACTGCACTTTTCCCTTTGCTCCTGTCATCATTACTACGACCACTAGATGTCACCTAGCAACAGAACCTAACTATGTGTCATAATAACTTGAACTATGGGATCGTTTTTTACAGGAGAACAGTCTCTTTATTTAAGGTTGAGTTAGAGTGCTGCTGTTGTAATTGTTGCCTTTGGAAAAACACTGTTATCATCACAACGTTTCTGTTAGACTACAACTATCTGGATTTGTGAGATGGAAATCTGGTGTTGTCAAAAAGGCAAAGTCATGGAATTAAAACTCTGTTTGAATTCAATGTTTTTTTTAATGAAACTGATTATGTCCCAGTGTATCTGTGTTAATTATCTTGTAGATGTACTAGACTTCATTCTGCCACTATGCACCAAATGACTCAATCAGACAAAGTCCTCCTTGCTTGTCCCTACCCTCAGATACAAATCAGCGGTACCAGTGGCAGGTGTGGCAGACCGTTGTCGTCATGGTAACAATAATGAATATATATATATATATATATATATATATATATATATATATATATATATATATATATATATATATATAATATTTGTAAACAGATGAGACACACTTTAATTCCTCAGCTTTAGAGGTGCTGGGCGGTGTTTTCCTTCCCCCTTTGGACAGAGCTGTCTCCCTGTTCTACATTAATTAACACACTGAAGAATGGAAAGACAGACCTCAGCTCTTATAGAGGCACTCCAACCCAGCAACTAATAAAGTACATTAGCATTATTAACATTAATGTATTCTATAGAAGACAACAAGAGAGCTGAAAGCACATTAAAATACACTTCTAAATAATGAGATCTATATGTATTTGCCACAGTCATTCTTATTGTGTTTTGTTGCTGCTGAGAGCTTCTTCTGTACTCTCCTCTATATGTGGTTTAGGGGGGAAGAGGAGAAAAGTGGAGGTGGAAAAAACCCCATGTGCAAGTGGAAGAGGGGCTGATTTACTGATTTGGACCGCTCCTCTGCCCCGCCCCCAACCACCAAACCAAGCTGCTTCAAACATGGCTGTTCACATCAAAGGCAGCCTTGTATCTCAGAGGAGCTGCTAAGGACTTTACAGAAGCTTGCCTCAGGCCCAAGCGCGGGGGGCTCACGCTACCTCAGACAGCAGTGGCGGATACCCGCGGGTGGGACCTGAGGAGCCGGGACAGGCGGCCCAGCACAGTCTGCAGTGTCATCGATACTTTACGGGCTGCACCAGACAGCACGGGGCACCTAGTGCCTCATTTGGCTCAACAAATCTAGTTAGTTGTTGGTATGCTGCCGACACCAGGAGATCACCCAGTGCGATTAAAAATGTCTGTATTTTGAATAATTTACCTCATAAATAGATAATACAAGCTCATTATAAGGGTGCATCAATATTCTAGTGATAAGCTGAGAGAGGAGTGAGGTGTTTTGTTTTTTTTAATCATATTTTTACTGGTGTTTTGCGTTTCACCCAGCAGTGTTTTTTTTTCTCTTCTCATTTTCTACACCTAACAGGGTGGTGCCTTTGAGGGCTTCTACATGGTAAATAAAAGCACAACATTTTGAAACAAATATCAGTAAGGTGATCTGTAAACATCCTAAAATAAAGGAAATAAAAAGGAAAAAAAGGCAGAAAACTTCTCTACAGTAAGAGTTGAGATTGACAGACAACAATTCTCAAAGAGAGTGCAGTAATATACACTATTGGTTTTAGGAATGACAAATAAATATTTCCAAATTTCCACAGTGCCATTGATAGATGGTTGTGACGTGTTCATCTTGACACATAAAGAAGTTTCTTTTCACAAAATGTGGTGTCTCCCCCATTTCTCTATTGAGTAACTTTACCTAAACCAGTTGATGAGGTCTCTATGACTTGAAGAGTGATGCTTACCTTTGAAAATGACTGTTGGCGTGAAAGAGAAATAAATTATGTTTTAAGTCTGGAGTCATGCTAAAACCTCACACAAAACAACTCTGTTTGCCCAGTGAAATTTCAGATATAATTTTGTGTTTTAAGTATGTTTTCAGGTTTTTTTTTTTTTTTTTATGGATGGCTATAATCCATTGCAATATTAGAAAGCACTTGAAAGTCATTCATTTGTTCATTGTCTCAGCCTAATAATGACAGACACAAGAGCCTAGAGTCAGCGCACACTGTGCAGAAGTCTGAGAAACAGCCAGACTGTTGCTGCTGTATCAAACATTTATTTTAAAGTCAATTTATTAAATTCAAAGAGGAAATCAAGGGTGCTTGTGCTCGCCTTTGATGAATGAAAGCATTTACTGAAGGTGCTCTTTGGTTTAAGAATGATCCTAAGTGAAAACTGAAGGATGCACCCTTCAAGTACAATTTTCAAAAGCTTGTATGTCATGGCTAGTTATAGAGAACACATTAAAAACATCAGTACTGCTTGCAGTGGCCTTCAATGCAGCAGTATAGTGCAGATTGCTGAATTTAGACTGACAAATATTTTCGGCCAAATACTGACATTTATTTACCAAGAGGTGAAGTGATTAACAGCTGCATAAACAAATCTTGTTTCACTGCTGGTTGACATGGTTAGTGCTCTTTGTTAACTGGGACGTGCATTGTTCAAGACACATGGATAGACCCTATAATAACACATAAACGTCTCAAGGGAGATTGAACCAACCTGTAAACAGCCCTTTTGTCAGACTCAAGCTGGGCCTGAGGGTCAAGGGTCACGCTGACAGAGGTATTTCCTGTTGCGGTGGCTGCTGGGATATGGACCTGTGGGGTCTTGGTGTTCTGCTGAGTGGTGCCCGTCATCTGGGGACACAAAGGATGTTTGGTTAAGCTGTAGTGGTGGTGTTCGTTGAAACAGGCGAGAGGGAAGAATTTGGGTTCCCAGCTAGAAATAAGCAAGACTGAAGTCTGCAGCCTTGCTAGAGGCTCTTTCATGCTGCACTTGTCCATAGACACTTACCTATTATGAGTATCTGCACCAAATTTAATAGCAACACATCTCAGTAGTTGTTGAGACATGGTGGACCGACCCACATTGTTTTCTCTAAATCAACAACTCCTCTGACCTGACCAATCACGCAGGGCGTTTTTCTTTCAACCCTCTGATATGACCCACAGGAGTGTCTCCTGAAATAGAATCCCTATGGCGACAGGCGTACTGGACCTTGGTTGTCATGGTTACAATAATAAATACACAGTCTGTACTGACAGCAGCATACCTACCTTTATCACCACGGTTACCATAATACGGTCAATCATGGTTTGGTAAGTTTTAGGAAAAGATGATGTTTGGGTTAAAATAAGTACTTCCTCAACAATAGATGATCTTTGTTGTCATGGTTACAATAATAACAACATGGTTAACTTTGTCGAATGGTCGTTTTGTTGACACATCCATCCACCCCAACCTCCTTCTGATGTGGACTTGAGCGTCACATGATCACATGTGATCTCCTGAGTGTGAGCGTGCGGCTGCTTGTCAGGTAATTTTTTAATCACTTTTCAAAAGCAGTAAGGTGCAGCTCAGACTGCAAATGAGGACAAAGCTGGAATGAATAATTGTTGCTAAACAGGTCAGTAGCCTTGTAATGAAGCTGTTACACAAAATGAATCAGACAGGACGGATTAAGGCACTGAACGAGGCAGACTGAGGTCATAGATAGATGATAGCCTAAATATTCATTTTATATTTAGCAACAGAACAGTGACACTTCACAGCTGGTCAGCCTGTGCTTACATTACTGCTACAGCAGACATCCTGTATTCTTCCCCTCTGCACCACAAGACCACTGGGAGGGTGGGGGTTCAACTTGGACTCATTAGAGAATCTGTTAACCTCCTCTCGTGTTATTTGTGCTGTAGGTCGGGCAGAAGAGTGACATGCTCTACAACCACCACCCATTGTCTTCCTTATCCTTTACCCCACTTTCCTCTCTCTCTCTCTCTCTCCCTCATTCGTTCTCTCTGAGGAGATGAGTCTAACAACCCCCATTTCCCCATTGCTTTTTTTTTTTTTTGAGTTAGGGTGGGGTGGGAGGAAGCTTCAAGTCTTAATCCAAGCACCAAATGGAAAATAAATTAGCTTCTTCACACTTAACTAGCTCTCATTTGCATTTGCCGAGTGCGCAGACTGCAGCTCGGGAGCTCTCCCCTGGCACTAATCCTCTGGGCGAAAGCAGACAGAGGTGGTGTGGACAAGGAGCAGGGTGAGACGGTCAGATGAACCTGCTCTGCCTCACCTCCATGGGATGGCCTGTGGTGTTACACAAAGCTTGTGTCCAGCCACAGTTAATTACACTGACCTGTTGGTGGCATCACGTGCTGTGCTGAGCACTGCAGGCTGGGGCGTGTACTTTTATTCTACACTTTGACATCAGTATGTGTCACTCATGTCTTAATTATAACATAACAATGTAACATCTATTTAATATTCCTATAGACACTTACATTATGTTTGTGGTGCTGAGTAGTTACAGTATTTATAATTGTATTACTACGTATCTTTTATGGCATCACTACAACATTCTTTAATACAGTTGTAATGATAATATTGCTATAATATTCTTGCAGAAACTTTTATTTCTCCATAGTGACATTATTGTAATTTTATTGTATTAATGTTCTGATTTTCTCTAAAATCTTAATTTTATCGTCTTGATGTTTTGTGACTTTTCTCTAATCTTATAAAAAAAGTACTTTTTTTTCTGGATACACACGGACGTATATATGGGTCGTATCAGAGGGCTGATCTGTATGGTGGTTCAGGTTGGAGGAGTTGTTGCTCAAATCTCCAATCTAAGTTTTGTAACATTTTCTGAATAAGAGGTCAAACAGGCAGTGTGACCTGTCTTAGGGTCTAGTTGACCCAAAACATAAAAAAACAAAACAAATCAGTATTTAATGAACACTTAATGGTAATTTCTGTATTTTGTTGCCTTCATCAAATGTACAAAGGGAAGAGTTACCTCGACATTTTTTAAAATACTGAGTTCAGGAGAAAAGCAAAACAGTGTTTAAAAGGAAACAATTATTATCAATATTATGACACTGAAGAATCCACTGTAATATTCACTGTAATGTTACTTTCATGCTACTGTGGGGGCTGACAGTTTACATGTCATTAATTATTTCCATAAAAACATCCATAGACTTTACAGTTAGTTGAGTGAGTAGTCAGTTGAGTGAATTTAATTCACCTGAAAACCAGCACAATAATTATGACTAAACAAGCAACAATCAAATTTGAAATCTGGGGAAAAAGATATTATTCATTATCTATTTTCAAGATTTTACCACTCAGTGCTAATCTGCTTCAACTAATTAACCATCATCACATTCTGATCTTCTCATTTGATCTAACGTCAGATTAGTGCAAAGAATTGAGCCTCACAAAGAAAAAAATCAACTGAAATAACCCAAACAGTAACTTTGGAAGAAAATAGTGTGGCTGTGTAAGAGGCTGAGACCCATGTGGTTCGTACATATAGTACTGCTATAGGAGGAGTGGAGCACTGAGGTAAACCTCTGACCTGTTGGCTCTCCTGGTACGATGGTGGAGGAACACTCTGGGTGGCCATCATTGTCACTGCAGGTGCTGGGGACACATGTTGCATCATGGGATAGCTTCACATTGAGACTGTGAAAGAAACACAGAAAAAAAAACAGAAGAAGAGAGAAAACATGAATCCAGTGCAAGTAGTGATTGTAAATTCTATTATAGCTGCAGCCACCAGGTGCTGCTATAATTAAATAATAGAAGATGGAATTCTCACGCGCATCTCACTCTCTCTCCCCTCTCCCACTTCTTCTCCTTGTCTCCGTTTACTAATTTATTTTCTTTTGCTCTGTCTCCTCTCAGTCTTCCCTCTGCATGTGTTGAATAGAGCTGACAGAGGAGCCGGGATGATGTATTAATAGTGAGTGATCTACAAGCAGCTACCGAGCAGAAAGAAAACAAAGCAACACAAACTCAATCAGGGAGCCCTTTACAGACATTTCTTACATACCAGCAGGTTCATAATGACACCGCAAACAAACCCGACTACTTGTTCACCAATTACAGACAGCTATGCTTGTTTACTAATTACAGCTGGCTTTAACGCATCGTGGTGGAGTCACCTTGGTTTGTCTCTATGTGTTGGCTGCTGGTGTTGTTGTTGCGCCGTTACCAAGCCAATCAAGAGGGCTAATTAGGGCTCTTGTTGGTGGGCTAATAGCTATTGGCTGGAACCCCACAGGGCTGAGGGCTGTACCCTGTGGAATGCTGCTGTAACCATCGCCCCCACCCCCACTGAAGGAGCTAATTGTGTTACACACACACACACACACACATGTAGACCCCTACCATTGCCCCAACTTACTATAGGCAGGCACAGCAGGTGCTCCATCCTGAAGCTACTTATAACCTATGTGTATACACTGCATGAAAATGTCTTGTGAATTTGACCTGGGGGGGGGGGGGGTATGTACTAGATTTTACTGTTTTTTTAAATAAATAAAAAACTAAAACAAATCTGATCTCACAAACTGACTGAGTCAGACACTGCAAAGATCAGTTTGGTGTTTTAAACACTGACGCGGATCATCAAATGAATATTTCTTCAAATTCCAAAACTTCACTGGATACCTTGAGCTACTGCACTCATTGGAAAAATGCCTCATAATGCTACATAAATCCTTGTGTGCTCATGAAAGACAGGCAGCAATTACAATGGACTGGTGCACTTGGACTGAACGGTATTGACCTGGAGGAAAACACTTGATTATAAGCTAGTGAAATGGAACTGGAACATCTGAGCAAAATCTCTGCGCCAGTTGCAGCATCCATTCAGAGCTGCCGCCTGAGGAAATAAAAAATGTGCTGTAAATCCGCCGGACCACTAAAGCCGAGGATTTGCAGTATGTGATTCTGAGTTGTGAGGTTCGGGCCTGATGAAAAGAAACTACAACAATCATATAATATGTTTTAGATGCAAGGATTTAAAAACATATTACCTGAAAATCACAGGGGATATTATACAAAATGAAAATATACCATAATGCACAATGAACTTACTGTAAATGTAAAGAATATTACAGCAATATAAATGTGATTGTGTGGTTGATTCTGCTAAGAATGAACACCACAGCAGTGTTACGCAGCGTTTCTGCTGTCACTGCTGTCAGACCCCGGTTGTATGCTCCTGCCGTAGTCTCACACATCTGTGAGTTGAGCCCATGCAAGCCTCGAATAAAAAGGATCTCTTCAGGTAGTTTTTAGGTCCCTCTTGCCAGACAGGAAGTGAGGCAAACATCTCGTCCCCTTCTTCAGAATCAGGACAATACATGAAAGGCGTTTGCGGACAGTGAGCTCATCCCTCACTGAGACCCAGAAACCTTGGCAGTGTCTCTGCCTGGGAAAGTCAGAGACGAGACAATCGGCTGAGACCTGACTCGGAGTGAGTGGCATCTGAACCTGCCACTGCTGCCAACGCTGCCAACGCTCTGATGTTAAATGCTGGTTTAGTTTCATTGATGAGTTCTAATTTGGGGTTTTAGCTGCAAATCTGCATGTTTTATCATGTCGCACTGTGTCTGTGTGTGCTGTGCATGCATGTGTGTGTATGCATTAAGTGTGGCAGCATATGAGCATGAGCACGTTTGCACTGTGTGTGTTCACGTTTGTTTGTGTGCCATGTACATGTCTGCGCAAGTCATTTTGTGTACTGATTGCGTCTCCTGGTTTCTCGTCTCATTCCAACTGGTATCAGCTGAAAGGCATCTTCTCCGTTATCAGTCCTCATTTTAATTGCAAATGCAGCGAGCGTGTTAGTGATTAAATGGAAAATTGCACATTAATTGATGAGACTGAAGATAAAGCAATTCCAATTACTGCACAGTATTTTAGGCGGCCTCTCAAGTTTCGCCGTCCCTCGAAGGAATGAGCCACCAAACGCCAAATTCGAGCAGGCAATCGTGCATCCATAAATAAACTCACAAAGACACATAACTCGCACTAGAAGCGTGACTGTACGTACAAGAACAGACAAGAAGTCTGCAAGAACACCAACAAACATGACATTTAATTTCAACAGTGAAACTAGAAAAAAAACTAAAAGTACAAATCTCTTTCAAAGACATCTTTAAATAGGAGACAATAACCATCCCACAACCACTCTCTCTGAACTCACCAAAGGTGTACAGTTACACAATAAGTCATAAAATTCATATTCAGGACAAATGACATGTTTGTTCCTCAACAAAGGCCTTTGAATTATTACAGTGTTCATAATGCATATCAATTGAAAAATGCCTGTAGTCGCAATCAAAATTCAAAAGCAAGCATAAAATGGAAAATGAGAAGTAGGCATAAAATTATTCCAACAAACATCAAAGGGTTTTATGAATTTGGATTGGAGGCACTCGCGCTCTTTCATCGGATTCTGTGCAGTAAGAAACGCTTCTATTCAGCATTCAATTTTCCAGCAATTCTCAGGCACAGAGTGGGCCTTTGCTGCACTCATGTCAGGTTAGTCAGTAGCATAGCTGCAGCCTCACTCCGTTTACCACCGGCAACTGAAATGAAAATCCATATCTGGTTATATATGATGTGATCACTGCCTGCCCTCTGGCCACCACATTTCAACCTTGTCTGCCTTTGGTTTGGAGGTGAATTCACTGCACAGTGTTGAACTTCTATTGAATGTGAAATCGGAATGTTTCCCGGTGCAAGCCAGGAAGATTAAAAAAAAAAAAGGAAAGCGGATCCTCCTTGTGATTTAAACGCAGCATCATGGAGCACATGCCTCGCAATCCAGATCGTGACCTGGCAGGGGTTTGGCACCGGATCATTAAAAGCAGACTTGCAGTAGGTAAAAGATGTGATCCTCTCTCATGTGGAATTATCAACACTTCACTGGCTGCAAAAATCACAGTAGTGAAGTAGTGAACAAAGGTGTCAGGGCTGACATCGTCAGGCACATTTTAGGAGCACAGGCAAGAGATTTATTCCCTACAAAAAATTAAAAAAAAAACCTGAAAATAAAGATGTTGTTGGCTTGGATGTTTGACACTGAGACTGTGATATCCTGATTTTTATAACTCTCAAACACAACTTCAACTCACTCTCCTACCAAACCAAAGACAGGTGACAATTGGAGTAGAGGGAATGTGGTATGATTATCAGGTGTTATTAGTATAGCACACCCAAATCTCCAACTAGAAAGCAACTCGACAATGTTAACATGTCCATATGATGTTTTTTATATAACACAAGACATATCATGAGCAAGATAATCACTCAACACCATGACTGAGTATTTCAATTTCTTGAATAGCAGTGAACAGATGACAGATTCAGGCAGCCAGGGATCCATATGTCATATAACCTAAGCCAATCCTGTCAACTTGTGGGAAGGGGGCGGGGCTAAATAAATCTGAAACCTTGTCAGTACAGAGAGCAAGAGTTTGCATTAGCACAACCACTAAGACTGTGTCAGTCACTGCCAGTTACAAGCTAACAAAAAACATAAACAAATAAAAGATGCTAACTACACAAACCATTCTGATACATCTGCTAATTTTGGTCTCAACAGACTCCTCATCTGAGTCTGGGTCTGACTGAGGCTCAAACATGTTGCTGAGTCTCTCTGATGGTTCCTCCTCTAACCACCTTTTTCACCTGTCAACCTAGCGCAAGCGGCAGTGGTGGGCGGGGCATAAGGCCTGATCCAGAATTTCGTAATCAGGAAGTAAGAGTAGAGAAGTTTCCAGCCCCAGTTTTCCTTTTTTATGTGGTAAAACCATGTTAAACAAAATATCAATATATCATAGTTAAGTACACTTTTATGGTTATCACCAAAGTGATTACAATTCATCCTGACCAGACCCTGAATGCCTGAACCAACTTTCATTGGAATCCATCCAGTAGTTATTGAGATATACTCAAAACTACAAATGTCAGCATTGTGGTGGTGGGATTACCAGAGTCATTATTCATTCTCTGGGCACCGTATTAACCAAATTTCATGGCAATTTATCCAATAGTTGTTGAATTTGGTGGCTCAATGGACCAATTGACTGACCAAACCAACATGAAAGCATTGATCCAACAGCCAGACCTTAAAATAAACTGCTATTTATGTATATACTTATTTACTTCACTTAGTATTGATTACCAACAAAAGCTCTTCTTAGGGCAATTCAAAATTTGTCATGCTGTTTTCAACAAACTCGTAAAAGCCTCTCAAAATCACACGCAAGGCACTCCATTTGCTTTCATTACCCACAGAATAGCTTAAAAAAGAAAATGAAATAATTTTACGAGGGGCAGTCTGCAATTCTGAGACAAATTAGCCCAATCCCCATGATGCCATTTCTTAAAAACCACAACAACAACAGTGCAAGCACAGATCTGGCTTAACTAGTGATCGATCGGATCTGCTTCTCAGAATCCTGAAGTGTTCCATAAATAATACTTCATCTTGAGCATATTCATGAAAAGAGACGGTGCATCGCAGTTTTACACTCACAGCCACATTCAGATCCACTCTCCAAATGTTGGAGCCATGACAGATACCTGACACCTGATCTGACATCACATGTGCATGCCGTCATTTGCACATTCCCCCCATCAAAACCTCATTTAATCTGTCCTGTTTGAGTTTGCTGGTCTGAGAGGTTGACCTGCAGATGCAATGAATAACATTTGGAAGTGGGTATGTCACCTTGGTCAGAAATTATGCATATTGACGCCCTGCAAGAGAGGAAGATGAATAAATAAATCAGGTGTTTTTGAATATGAGTAGGATCTAATCATCGCCTTATTGTCAGGCCTGATTTACAATGCAAACACCAGGAGGCGAGGCCTTGATGGCGTTGAGTAAACTGGTGGAGGGAAGTGTGGAATGGTAATGAGACTGGGGCACGGGGGGGGGGGGCTGTTTACACATTTGTGGTCGGACTCAACACAGAAATCGGAAAACACACAGATCAGAGCGCAAACACCCCACACACACTCGGGAATGGGCATACATGCAAACACAGGCATGTACTGTATATTAATGCAGAAATGCCAACACTATAAACAGAGATAGCAAAGCTTCAACCAGTGTCATCCTGAGGGCAATATCACACACATACTGTGTCTTGCCCTTACACACAAGCACATGTGTCTGTACACACACACACACACACTCAGAGGCGTGAGTGCATTCACAGCCAGAGGCAAAGATAGTCTCACCAGTGGTCTTAGGGCTACAAATAACCCCGAGGCTAAAGAGAGCTCCGCACATACTCAGGACCCAGTCCACACTCCCAGACCACCTCATTAACCTGAGCCAGCAGCCCTCCCTCCGCCCGGCCTCGCACCACCCTGCCCCTCACCAACCCACACTTACAATTCATACTAGTATCATTTATTCATCTGCTCTTGTTGATTGGACTCATCCTCGCCCACAAGATAGATAAGGCATGGATCTGAAGCCTGGTGAAGGACGTTTCAACATTGTTGTGAACATTGTTAACTTCAGCAGGATCACAGGGAAGGTGGCCAGGCATGGTGGATTAATGTAGGCTGTTGTCTGAAGGATTTCCTCTCGAGGGTTGAGGGAAGAAGAAGTTTGTATGATTTCATGTCTCTCCAGTCTCTCTGGAAGTTTCTCGGTGTAACCTTATTGTAAATATTGTAGCTGGGTAGGAATAGCATGTTGTGTTGCTAGAAATAAGACTCAAAAAGAAAAAACTAGTGCTCCTGTGGTCACCACTCAGCTGAGAAAAAGAAACACACCCACATTCAATTTGAACAGAATCAACCCAATGTTGTGTTACCCACTGCTTACAAATATCGACTACTGATTTAGCCACTGAACAAGGACTTATTAATTAAATGATCACATGCTAGAGTCAGCCATAAACTAATTGCAATGCTCAGAATTTACGGCCTTACAAGGTTAAATCTTCACAAGACAACTTCAGCGTTCAGCAGCTCAGCAGGCGGAACATTTCATCTGTTCCTCACTGACTGGGCTGACTTCACTCGTCCTTATCAATTTCCAATGACATTTTGTGCTTGAATTTAAATTTATAACCTTTCCAGTTTATTCTTTCATACTGAACTTCTTAATGAATGTCCTTCACATATTCAAATATGCCCCACAGCCATAATGAAGACACGAGGATTTCCCTTGGGCGTAACAGTTTGCAAGATTCATCTCTTTCTTTCTAACTGCTGACAATGGCGTTAGTGCTCCGGTCTGACTGCAATTCCTGTTTTCTTTGTGTTTATGCAAATGTTTGTTTGGATATTACAGATTCCGGTTTGATTGTCTCCCTTCCTGCTTTTAAAAATTAGATTAAAGTCTCAAGTAAAATGGATTGTGGTAAAATTGCAGTACAGTAGAACATTTTTGTAATTCCCAGAGGACAGGAGCAAATAACCTTATTAGCATAGCTAAAAGCCATTATTATAATGAGGTGAGCTTTTTATTTTGTTTTTTCATTTTTTTGTTTTAAGAGGCTAAACATATAAGGCCAAGATGAAAAGAATATTCAGACTGCAGGTAAAATCTTTAATCATCTGTATCAAGGGGTGCCTGGTTTTTAGCCTTTTTTTCCCTTTTACTTTCATAAAAAATAAATAAATAAATAAAAGTTAGACGTAACACAAATAGGTGGAATTTATGTTTATATCTGTATTCTGTTGATGCTTATTCAGGTAAGTCATGTGAGGGTTCAACTAGCAATATGGGCTTTAACCAACTATTTGTTTTTACTTTGTTTTCATTTTCTTCACAAGATTGTTCTCTTGTAAAAACACAAGGCCATAGGTCGTCTGTGCAGCATAGTTAGGTTTTGTTGCTAGGTGAAATTTAGTGGTTGTATTAATGATGACAGGAGCAAAGGGAAAAGTGCGGTGGCGTAGTTTATAGAGCTACAAAGTCCACGTCAGGAGAAGGTTGGGGTGGATGGATGGGTCAACAAAACACAGGAATATGACACAGGAGAGCGGTGTTCAATTCCCAATTATTTCTATTATCCATGATTGTTAACTACGTTGTAATTATTGTAACCATGACAACAAAGATCGTCTAATGTTTAGGAAGTACTTATTTTAATCCAAATCACCATATTCCCCTAAACTGAACCAAGTCATGACTGTTATAATAGTAACCATGGTGACGAAGGTAGGTACACTGCGCTAGGTACAGTCTGTGTGTTTATTATAGAAACCATGACAACCAAGGCCCAGGCCGTTAGGGATGTTATTTCAAGAGACACTCCTATGGGTCGTATCACAGGGTTGGAACAAACGCCTTACATGGTAAGGTACAACTTTCTACAGATTTTCAGCTCATACATGGTCATGTAGTGCTGTATATGTGCTGTATATATCAAGGATGCTGGTTTGGATGGATGCCAATTTCAAGCCAAAACTCAAGTCAGTGCATATTTATGAACGTGTTGCTGTGCTCTCAATTGCAATGAAGGTTTCTGATTTATTAGTGTCACATGATTATTGCAATCATCAAAAATCGACTGAAAGTAAAAAGCCAAAACATCAGTGAGCACTCATTAATTTCAAACCAGCTTCTCATTGGCTACGGCTCAAATATGTCAGCATGGAGGTTTGTTTGCTCCCAGCAGGCTGCAGCACGCTCCTCAATCCTCCAACATAGAAAATAAGAAGAAAAACATTGACATGATCAGCTACATAGGTACACGGCACACACACAGCAAACGTGGCGCACAGCGACCAAATGGTTGTCGGACCTGCTTCAGTGAACTTATTTTTGTTTCAGCTCTGTCATGGATAAATTTACACAAAATGGCGCTGCATCATTTCCTAAAACAAACATACACACACACACACACACACAGACAGACACACTCATACAGGCACATGAACACACACTCCAGGGAAGAAGGTGGGTGGGGTGGGTGGAGAGTGCCAACAGTGCACTCCCCTTCACCAACAAAAATAGCACTGCAACAGCGTCTGTATGGTGCAAAAGGCTCAGAAATCCATGGATGAGATGATGATCAGCAGAACGTGGATCCCAAGCCCTATTCATTAAACGTCGTGTCTGGAGATACTCTGTCTCTGTCTTGACAAAAAAACCAATGAAAAAACCAAAGTCAGCCAACGATTAAGAATCCAGTATCTTCCTCTGAGCTATAGAGCGTCATTGATTCACCAAACACTATTAAAAACATATCAGTGAGTCACACTATTGCATTGGGTGACATGTTCAGTTATTACACTGAACTGTTTGTTTTGACTCAGTCCCACATACACCTTCCTGCTGCCCTAAATACTCAGTAGTGCTCCAGGCCTGTGGCTAAAAATGCACCATTTACTCCTGGTCAAATAACATTTGCAAAAACTACAGTTCCCAGCTGACGGCTGAAAATTACTGAATAGACTATGAGTTTACAACTATGGTAGGCTGTACTTATGAAGTGCTTCGATTTACCAGCATGCTCACAATGCTAATGCTAATGCTAATGTTTATCCAACAAGTCCTCTAAACTAAATGACCATAGGGGTTGCCTGTCCCTGCTCTCGGATAAGATCCTTAGAAGCATTCCAGCAACAGGTGTCCTGGACCTTTGTCGTCATGGTAACAGTGATACAACCCATAGAAGCATACCAGCGTCAGGTGTACTGGATCTTTGTTGTCATGGTGACAATAATAAACATGTGGTTAAGGTAGTGGAACTCTTTAGTTAGGTATAGGTACAAAAACTACTTGTTATAGGTTTAGAAAAGGCTCATGGTTTGTTAGAGAGGGCCTACATCGTCATGGTTACAATAATAAACGTACAGTTATGGTGGAACAGTCATGGACCAAATAAATAACACCAACTAAAGGTTTCACACAGGAAATAGTCTCTTGTGTTTTGTTGACCATGCATCAACTTCAAGCTCCTCCTCACTCCTCCTTAGTCCATAAACGACGGCACCTGACTTCCTCCTTTGCTCCTGTCATCACTATGGTCACCTAACAATAAAACCTGACTATGGGTCATAAAAAGCTGCTGCGCAGATGACCTATTGCTTGTTCTTAAAGGACGGTCTCTGTTTAGCAGGTGTAATGTTTACCATGTTCACCACCTCAGTTTAGCATTTGTTAATTACCACAAAAAAACAGTTGAGGCTGATGGTAATATCATTAGTTTTAGAGGTATTTGGTCAGATAACCAAAGAGTCTAAATCAAATTTCACAGCAATTCATCCAATAGTTGTGGTGACATTTCTCTCAAAACCAAAAGTGTCAGGAGATCACCACAACAACTGCCTGATGTTTTGTGTCTATCTAAGAAAGTCGGGACCAAAGTCGTGCCCAACAGAGCTACAGCTGAAACCATATATTTGTGACCAGTTTTTCAGGGCAAGCCAATGGGCATGGGGCTGAGTGTCAGGGATGGAAAAGGTAAGAAATATTTGAGCTATGGACCAAAGCATTATTGGTTTTCATGAGATTTATTGACAAAAAGAAAAATATAAAATATTTCCAGCCTTGTCCCTTCAGGTTGGGATGTACAGCTTCATTATATGTACAGCTACACAATTGTGTCTTGATTACCAGTGTTATATGTCCCGAGGTTGGGAACACAGAAGAGAAGTGAACTGATGTTTTTTTTCAAGTCATCCTGTTTTGCCACCAGAGATTCATTGAGGTTTTACTGTGACATATGTACATACACACATGTTCTCTTACATGTTTCTTGTGATCTATTCAGCTGCGTTCTGCCGTCTCCGAGAACAGCAGCTAAGGCATTTCATTGCTGAAAGGTGGTGCAGGGCCGAGTGTCTGCTAAGCTGATAACCATCAGAACGCTGGAGGTAGAAAAATTCAGGCGAAATTGGAAATGCAATCAACCCCCCTCCCTCCACCCCACCCCCACTTCACACCGCCACTTCAGTCGTCCTCTTCCTCCGCTGTCATGTTTGCCAGCACATACACTGTGCCCCTTATCTGCCGTTGCATCTGCAAGGTTTCTTTTTTTAAACGACACCTTATCACAGCGAGTGTGTGCCATCCATGTCACTCCAGAACAACTTCAGCTACTGGTGGAGCGACGTGACTGACAAGTGAATGACACTGAGTGCTGGGTGGCTTATTCACTTTAAACACAGTACAGAATAAAAGAGTAGGTGGCAACTCAAACTCCAGCATTTGACTTGACTAAGTGACACAGCTAACAGTAATTCACTGTTTCAGCTTCCTGAGCTGAGCTGATAAGGTGGCTCAGTGTGTATGGTCATGTGGTGGAACGGGTACCACAGTTTCTGAATGTATTCCTCATTCATCTAAATTTTGCAGGATTCTGACAATGGCCCCAAGGTTTAAAACAAGCAAAGAGCACAATGTAAACACATCAGCAGCTGGTGCTTCTCAAGCTAGCTGCAGTAGTCTCTGTATATTTCCTAAAGTAACCAGCCTTGACAGCATTGTGGTTTCTAATCACAGCAAAGCAAATAGAATTGACTAAGACATAAACTTAAATGCTAGCTGATGAAACTGAAACATTTAGACCTATGTACCTATGCAGTGTGTCAGTGACATATTAATACTCTATGAAGCTGTAGTATGTCATCATGTTGTACTGGATTGTAGTGCATGCACACTGAACAGTGTCTTGCTTCCTCAGACACATAGGCTATCCGGTAAATTTGTCCAAACATTGTTATATACATGCTGCCGCCAATCCTTAACCTGCTCATTCCTCCATCTTCACTATCTTTTGGGTAAAGTTTGTCCTGAGGGTGGCGCCACAGGGTTTATTCTCTGACATCAGCTCATGAGGCTCAGCTCTTCCCATTTATTTGCCCAATATGTTTTACAGAGAATAATAATCACTACCTGGACTATGTTTTGTTTTTGTTCCACATGCAAATTAGTGATCAGGGTGGGTGGTGGGTGTACAAGGCACAAGACTCTGAGATCACAGAGGTCTACATCCTGTCTACAGCTTGATAAAGGTCAGGGAAAGACTGTGGGTTACACTTTTGATTTATTCAGCATTTAACAAAACCAGCTTTTCAAACTCTAACCAAGTACTGTGAGTGCCTGAAGGTAAACTCACCAATCCTATTTTAATGCAGTGAAATGTATTGTCAGTGAATCTTTTGCTGATTTGTTCAGTACCAACATTGTGTTACTTACTTGATGTGCTCACTAAAACATCTTCCCATTATTTTGGTAAAAACTAAAAACTAGCTAATTTCTCTCAAAATGTATTTGCTGTTACAAATAATTACTATAAATGTAATTTCTAAGGGACAGGGTTCCCACCTGCTCAACTTTAACTAATTTGTACTAATTTGTCGCAGCTACATATGTTTACATCTCTAACATGACCAAGGAGATGCTGTTATTTAGTATGTTAAGTGTAGCATGTTTGCTTGTAAGCATGCTAACAATAGCATGTTTGATAACCCAGAAAATCACCCATGTAACTTGCTGATGTGGTCTTTATATCCAAATCATTAATAGGCCTGGATTGACAGTATTAACAGGCTGTTACTATGGAAACGCAGCTAATGCACACCCTGAAAAACAGTAAGTGGGTACAGGTGTTCAGGGAAATAAGCTCCAGATAATATTAAGAGATTCCACATTTAGGTTTTTATAGTCTACATAGCATGACCTCAGCATGACCTTACTGTAAATGAATAGAAAATCAGATTGGGTTGAAATTAATGTGAAATTAATACACTACTCAAAATGAACTGGTTATTTACCTTCAGTCTACAGATGTTTTGGAACATGTTGAACCTTGAAGTCAGTGTTTCAGTTGAAATCTGAGGGACTTTTCTGGCTGCAATCTTAATTTTGGAAATCTGAGTCTCCAACACAGTTACAAACAACAGAAAATGACCCCCTAGTTCATCATGTTTCTGTTTGTCTTGGATCCGCCTTTTACTCAGATAGTTGAACATGTTTGCTATTATCTGTAGTCCAGTAAACGCTGGTGAGAAAATCCTGAGCAGTGTTACAGCACATCCCCCAGGGCTGCTCAGCTGATGTTTGTGGTTGAATTCTCCTGACCTCTCCTGAGTCACAGACTAGGTCAAAACCTAAGTCACTAAGGATATGTCTGAAATCACTCAGTCATCAACTACTCCCTCACTATCTAGGGGGTTCTCTGTGGAGGACTAGAGTTCATTGGAAAAACACTTTCAGACACTACTCAGGTCACTGATTCTGGGCCGTTTTTCATTTTTTTCAGCACAAGGGCAATGCATGATGGTATATAAATGTATAGGTATGTATACTACACATTTGGACAGCGCTACAAAATTGTGTAGTAGTGAATGATTTCGGACACAGCATAAATGTTAGGTGGCATAATTTACTAATTAGCATATTCATGATATCATTGCATTAAATTTGAATTCATCCTGGTATCAGCTGGTTTCAACCCTTTATCTGTTTGTTTCTCTCCTCTCTGTGCTCAGATATACAGAATTTTAATACAGCTGGATTCACAATGAAGCTATTCTCACTGACATGTTTTTCTGTTTCTGTTGTCAGAAAATGGAAAAAGTTTGAAACAGTGACTGAAGCGTGGCCCATTTAGACTTCATGTTAACCAGCAGTCATTTCCAAGCAGCTGCTCTGCATTGTGAAGAGCTTGACTTCAAGCTTGCAATACTGGTGACTCTTTTCTACCCAAGTGGCTAAGGTTTGTCCAAAAGGTCACTTGATTTGTCACTTCACAAGGTGCTTTTTGAAAAAAAAAGGGGTTTGAAAAGTTAAATGGTAGGTAAAGGTAAATCTAGCAACAGAGGTGCTGAGTTGGCAGCACTGCTTGAAAACACTCACTGATGATGTAATAGAAACTGTTCATGCCAAATCATTTTGAAAGAGCAATAGCCAATGTGGAAACTCCAGCCATCAGTCGCCGACCAATGGTGTAACTTCATCGCTGTCAGTCAGTCGTGGACATTTGGGGATGTAGCGCTAGACCATGGCTGGTCAAACCAAAAATTAGAAACATTCTACCAAACTCACACACACACACATACACACACACACACACACACACACACACACACACACACACACACACACACACACACACACACACAGTGTGATCAGCAGAAGGGAATATTTGAGGAGAGTGGTGGGGGATTAATGAGATGGGGATTAGCAGGTGGGCGGCTCGCTCTGTGTGTGTGTGTGTGTGTGTAGTGTTAGCCACTTAAGTGTTAGCAGAGCTCTGGCTGGAGAGGGGGTTTTGGTGAGTTTGTCTTGGCGGGACAAGGCAGACAGGCAGAAAGGAGTCTGTTTAAAAAGAGCTGCTGCCAGCCAGACAGAACCAGAGGATGACTGAGCAGACTGGCATGTACAACAAGTGTAAGGAGCCCAGCCAGGGTGATGACACGTCAGACTGAGCATGCAAAGCAGGGGGCTAAGAGGAGATATTCAGCATATAGCTTTGATCTAAGTGTGGCTATGTCACTTGCAGCAAAGCTGTCTGATCGTTTGAAAAAAAAAAAACAACAAAAAAACAACTAAGCTATATGTGCGCATTATAAAAACAAACATCCTGCTGTTTACATGCCCCTAAAGGTGTGCAATGTTGTTAAGATGTCACACAAGCACTCAATGCATTTTAACTAAGATATATCGAATAGGGTGTTTTTATGACACAAAGCTGTCTCTATCTGTATGCACTTATGTGACAAAAATGTCTGTCTTTGGATTTATACAGGACAGGATGGAGAATACCCACACTTGAAGTTTTTAGAAATCATCTAGACGGCCTCACATCATTTTCTTTGTCAAATTATGTTATCTGTCACCGGCCACAGTTCGTCTGTCTCTTTATGTGAACCCCTTCTGACTCAATGGTGATGATATCAGGGTTCTGTGGGGACCAGACCAGACTCCTTCCCCTCTCTCTGAAGGTAGTTTTTTATGAAGCTGGCTGTAAGTTTGGTCTCATTGTCTTGCTGCCTCCCTGGCGGATACTCATCAGCATTAAGGAGACCACTATTTCTGACCAAATCCCTAGCTCCACATTGAGAAATATAGCCCCAAAGCTGCAAGGAACCTCCACTGTGCTTCAGAGTTGCCTGCAGATGCTCATCCCCTCAAAGAACAAGCTGACTTCTGTTGGAGCCAAATATTTTGAACTTGATCTCATCAGCACAGAGCACCTGCTGCTATTTTTCTGAACCCCAGCTCTTGTATTTCCATGTATAAGTGAGTCACTTGGCTTTGTTTCCACATGGGAGGAATGGTTGTTTGGCTGCGCCTCTCCCATAAAGACGACTTCTGATCAGACCTCTGTGGACTGCAGGGTGTACCACAGCCCCACTAGTTTCTGCCAGTTCTGAGCTGATGCCGCCACTGGATATTTTCCAACTTCAAAGACAAGTCTTCATTTCATTTATCTTTCATCTGCTGCACCATTTCCTGGACCGGCCACTGTGTTTCCGCTCCTCAAACTTTCCCATCTCTTTGTGCTTCTGCAGAAGCGCTTGGACAGCACATCTGGAAACACCTGTCTGCTGTGAGAGACCTTTCTGATGCAGGATGATCACCCTGTGTGTTGATACTATGCTCACTCTTGCCGTGTTGGTCAGTAACCTCACCTTTTCAGTATGGTTGTTCCTCACCTACACACGTGGACAAAATTGTTGCTACCCTTCCGTTAAAGAAAGGAAAACCCACAATGGTCACTGAAATAACTTGAAATTGACAAAAGGAATAATACATTAAAATTTACTGAAAATTAACTAATGAAAATCAGACATTGCTTTTGAATTGTGGTTCAAGAGAATCATTTAAAAAACAAACTAATGAAACTGGCCTGGACAAAAATGATGGTACCCTTAACTTAATATTTTGTTGCACAACCTTTTGAGGCAATCACTGCAATCAAGCATTTCCTGTAACTCTCAATGAGACTTCTGCACCTGTCGACAGGTATTTAGGCCCACTCCTCATGAGCAAACTGCTCCAGCTGTCTCAGGTTTGAAGGGTGCCTTCTCCAGACTGCATGTTTCAGCTCCTTCCACAGATGTTCAATAGGATTTAGATCAGGGCTCATAGAAGGCCACTTCAGAATAGTCCAATGTTTTGTTCTTAGCCATTCTTGGGTGTTTTTAGCTGTGTGTTTTGGGTCATTATCCTGTTGGAGGACCCATGACCTGCGACTGAGACCAAGCTTTCTGACACCGGGCAGCACATTTTGCTCCAGAATACCTTGATAGTCTTGAGATTCCATTGTACCCTGCACAGATTCAAGACACCCTGTGCCAGAAGCAGCAAAGCAGCCCCAGAGCATAACTGAGCCTCCTCCATTTTTTTTACAGTAGGTACAGTGTTCTTTTCTTTGTATGCTTCATTTCTGCGTCTGTGAACATAGAGCTGATGTGACTTGCCAAAAAGCTCAATTTTTGTCTCATCTTTCCAAAGGACATTCTCCCAGAAGCTTTGTGGCTTGTCAACATGCATTTTGGCAAATTCCAGTCTTGCTTTTTTATGATTTGCTTTCAGCAGTGGTGTCCTCGGTCGTCTTCCATGAAGTCCACTATGGCTCAAACAGCGACGGATGGTGCGATCTGACACTGATGTACCTTGACCTTGGAGTTCACCTCTAATCTCTTTGGAAGTTGTTCTGGGCTCTTTGGTTACCATTCGCATTATCCGTCTCTTCAATTTGTCATCAATTTTCCTCTTGCGGCCACATCCAGGGAGGTTGGCTACAGTCTCGTGGACCTTAAACTTCTGAATAATATGTGCAACTGTAGTCACAGGGACATCAAGCTGCTTGGAGATGGTCTTATAGCCTTTACCTTTAACATGCTTGTCTATAATTTCCTTTCTAATTGCCCGAGACAACTCTCTCCTTGGCTTTCTGTGGTCCATGTTCAGTGTGGTACACACCATGATACCAAACAGCACAGTGACTACTTTTCACCCTTTAAATAGGCAGACTGACTGATTACAAGGTTGAAGACACCTGTGATGCCAATGACAGGACACACCTTAGTTTAACATGTCCCTATGGTCAAATTATTTTCAATCTTTCCTAGGGGTACCATCATTTTTGTCCAGGCCAGTTTCATTAGTTTGTTTTTTAGAAGCAATGTCTGATTTTCATTAGTTAATTTTCAGTAAATTTTAATGTATTATTCTTTTTATCAGTTTCAAGTTATTTCAGTGACCATTGTGGGTTTTTCTTTCTTTAACGGAAGGGTACCAATAATTTTGTCCACGTGTGTAATTTTCACAACTAATAATTGTAATACAGCCTACATATTATGCCCAACCAAACACAGGAATATGACACAGAACAGCGGTGTTCAATTCTACTGTGAAAGTAGCAGTTTGTGTTGTTTCTATTATCCATGACCGATCAACAAAGTTAACCATATTTCTGTTACTGTAACCATGATAACAAACATCATCCAATGTTGAGGAAGTTCTTATTTTAACCCAAATCACCATATTTTCCTAAACCTAACCAAGCCATGACTGTTATTATGGTAACCATGGCAACAAAGGGAGGTACAGAGCTCTTAGTACAGTCCAACCAAGGTCCGGGACACCTGCTGCCATAGGGACGCTATTTCAGGAGACACTTCTATGGGTTGTACCAGAGGGTTGAAGAAAACTACCTGTATGCTTGATCAGGTTGGAGGACTGGTTGTAAAATTTAGATGCTGTTTGTACATGTTCAGAACTCATTTATATATACACATGATGTATTCATATTTATTTACATCCCAAGCAAGTGACGTAAAAGCTCTCAAATGCTTATTAAATGTAACTGAACACACTTTAGGTACAATCTATAAACTGACTGAAAGCTTTTACAGATACCAGCTTTCCCATCTCACATGCAGGTGCAGTGGATCCAGAACTGAAGCTATCTGGAAAAGAAGTCAGGCAGAAGGGAACAAACAAAAAAATGAAGTGGAGCTGGAGTCGTCTGAAATGTGAAGACCAAATAGTGAGGCCAACATCAGTGGTGTTTGCTGCTCTTGGCTGGACGGCCTCTGTTTGTCTTAGTGTCGGGGGGCAAAGACAGCCGGCAGCTGAATGGAATTCTTGGAAACACCAAACAAACCCATATTAAATTTCCTCTGAAATGCCATGGACATGGAGCATGCGTGGCAGGGGAGGACGGACAGAGAGGTGGACAGCAGAGGTAAAGACACAGGAGAGAGCTCAAAATAAAAGAGAAAGTGGGAGAGGAAAGGGAGGCAAATGGAGAATGCATGGTCATGCTGGAAGTAAAAAAGGGCAGCAGTAGACAGATCTGTCAGACTAACATGAAAGTGATGCCAGACTCAAATCTAAAAAAATGCAGCAGACATGTGAGCTGTAGCTTCCAGTGTGAGGCTTACTGTCGGACTCTCTGTGTCTCTGCTGGAAAGACAAAAGGCTGGTGGAGCTCTGACTGTCACCTGAACCATGTTTTTGGCCCTTTGAGAGAGTAATTGTGCTGCTACCTGTGTTGTAGCTCAGCTCGCAACGAGAGGCTCTGCCTGTGTTTGTGGGGAAGAGCCAATACATAGTTGTAGCCCTGCTGTTACAGTGATTAACGTTACTGTGTGTCAGGTCCAAATATCTCTTGAGGCTGAACACAGCACAGTTATTCACAGGGCTATACATAATATATATTTTACCTCTCAAAACTTCAAAAATGATGATTGGTCAACACATTTACTCAAACCTGAAGTGTCTAGCTCAAACTCCCATCCCTGTCAGTGAGACATTTGAAGTTGAGCAAAATATACAGAAATGCTGTGTTTCAACTCTTATTTTGTCTGTTAACTTCCTGCCTTGTTGTAACATCAAAAGTGGGAATGTGTCACATTGTGTATATTGTTATTTGAATAAATATCTGAACAGTTTTATGATATGTGTTCTGTTAGAAACATGAAGCTAATGCACTACTGCAATACACAGTAAGCTAGCTGAGCTAAGCAGGTAGCCCCTCGTGTTCCCAGCTTTGAGAATTATACATTAGGTTGTGTGATCAAGACTTCTGGTGTGAGTCTATTATAGCTGGCAGTGGAACAAAAGAATAAAAATCATCAGGCAGCAGACAGTCAATACTGAGGATGTAATTACTTTATTCTTATGTTCCTCTCCGATAAAATCTCAGTCATTCGTGTGCTTCTACTCGTTTCATCCTTTAGGTGGAGCATTGAGCCTGATTGTCCTGAAATCAATGAATCAACCAACACATACATGTATGTGACCATACATGTATGTGTTGCATCTTGTCATGTCTGTTCCAGAGGCCCAGCTGAAAACTAAAGGGGACAGAGCATTTGCAGTCATGGCCTCAAAGATATCAGGTCGGCTGAATCTGTAACCTCCTTTAGGAGCCTTCTTAAAACTTATTTTTATCTTACAGCTTTTCCTAGTTTTACTTTCCATGAATTGTTTTATTTTTAAATTTGTATAAAATTTGCTTTATATTGGTTTTTATACACCTAATTGTTTTATCTGCTTGTCTTCTCTTTGAAAACTATTGATTTTACTGATTCTATTTTTCCTGCCTTTGCCAAGCACTTTGTAACATGGCTTTTGAAAAGTGTTTTATAAATAAAGGTTATAATTATTTTTATTATGCATTGTTTTATTCTATGCAATACAAGTAATGAAGACAAGTTCACTGCTCAAAAAACAGCATTCCTCCCCTCTGGCAAGAGGAGGAAGACAGAGGCAACAAAGACAAAGCCACTCCAGACTGCAGGAAGTAGCCTACACAAAGACAGCATGTGGGTCAAAGACAAATGCTATTTGTCACGTTTTAAATGAGGAGATACGTCTCTTCAGTTATCAAAAAAAAACACTAAACTGCAGGTGCATCAACAACAATCCCCCTGAGGAGAAGATCGACAAACCAGAGCCAGAGTCGGTGAGCCAGAATGAGGTCTGCTTTAAGGTGCTCCGGCCTCACAAGCCCCCTCTCTGTCCCCCCCTCCGCCTCCTCTCTCTCTCAGCTGAAGGGACATCTGGAGCGCATTAAAGCACTAAGGACATTGGATCTCCCCAGAGCGCCTGACTGGATGGGTGGCCCGCTGTAGCCCCCTTTCAGCAGCAGGGCCCAGCCCTACCTGATTGATAGAGGGAGCCCCACATGCACACTTAACACTCGCACACATTGACAAATCCCACACGGTTGACATACAGCGCCAACCACTGAAACACGGGTGGGGCTGCTAACACGGATTAGTATGGACACGTGTACCTCCACCTTTCTCTGTGTGTAGTTTGGCCCATCAGTCATGTATTGACTACTTGATACACTTTATGGGCTGTACATTTCCACTATGCTACCCCATATATTACAACCCAATGGGTTGGAGTGCATCATAATACAAGTTTATTATCAATAACCATGAACTGACTTGGATTTAATGGCACATGGTGGTAACATGGGAACATGAATACAACTCTGAACTTGACAACATGCATTTTCTCCAATGCTCAGATATTTAAACCTTTCCCTGGCAACTCATTGATAGAAATAAAGACAAGAATCAAAGCCCATCCTGTTTCCCCTTGTACTTTTCCACGACTGCAAGGAATAGACATTTCTATAAAGATTATTTTCGGCAGATGCTCCCCATGTGATGGGAAAACACAAACTTTTTTTCAAATGAGGAAAGTTCAAAGAACCTCTTCATTTCCAGCAAATTGCTTTGCCTGATTTGCCATTTCAAATAAATTGCAGTGTTGGCCAAAATTTGCAATTCACAGGAAGTCGTCCCCTCAGCCACACAGAAGAGGTTAATCCATATTTCACGTTTGAATATGAGATGGAAGAGGAGAAAAAGGGAAGGAAAGGGAAGATAGGTAACTCTTTGCCAGGAGATGAGGAGCGAGGGGGGGGTGGGGGGTGGGGGTGGGGGTCTGGCGGGAGAAGCTGTGGGAGTGGAGAAAAGGCGAGAGAATGGGAAGAAACAGGCATCATTTAGAGTAAATGGCATCCAAAAACCTTCTCCAATTATCTTTGCCTACCATGCCAGTGAGACTGACTTAATTAAAATGACTTGAGAGACGAGGGGAGAGAGAAAGGAGCTGCCAGTGATTGAGGGGGCAAGCAGGCGACGTATCTGCACTGAAACACAAAGCTCAGGCATCGCGCTGGCTGTCGACCACTCTCCCTTTTCAATTCCCGACTTCAAAAGAGAATAAAGAAATAATAATAAAAAAGAGTGGGGGCTCTCACCATTTGCAGCCATGTAATTGTGCTATTTAAATCCTACATTTTTTTATCATTGTGAGAATATTCATTGGGGGGAAAGAGGAATGTATAAAAATGGATAATAAAACTGCTTTTCTTTTTTTTGTTTTGTTTGTTCTTGTCTGCCCACCCCACCCACCCCCCCACCCATAATCCTTCTGCCTTTTTCTGAGAAAAACCTCTGACAGTGACCTTTTCACATGAGGTCTGTTACTATGGAAACACCGTCCAGCCCCTCTGTGTTTGGTGTTTTCCTGTCATCGGGTGGCCGAAACTGGCCCACTTGTAACTGAGAGGAAGAATGAATCACATTTAAAGATTTGTCCGTGTGTCTGTCATGTTTCCACTTGTGTGCATTTACGGGCCTGGGAAGAAGCAGCAAGCATCTACTTCTGTCCAGATATGAAGATGATGAAGCTGAATAAATGTCTTATGTTTCTGACCCTCAAAGCATTAAGAAGTGACCTAAGACAATCGCTATAATGTTTTATAAGTAGGGTATTGATATCCAGGTCAAATATCATGATATATGATATTATCGCGATATACTAATATAAAATAATAGCTAAATATACACACATACATACACATATACATATATATATATATATAATTAGCTAATATAATTATATTTATATATATATAATTATATTATTGTATCTAATGTTTCAGGTGTTTTTTTTATTATATATAATTATATTATTGTATTTAATGGTACAGCTATGAGTTTATTTGTCAATACAAGGCTTACAGTCTGTAAAGATGACATCTATGACGTCACCCACAGGTTGTGATGTGCGTATGTGAAGTTAAGAGGTTAACACTTGTATATATTTTTATATACTTTTTATATTCTGAAAAATATTCCATACAGCGGGAAATATTGCAATATTTGATATTATCAATATTATTGAATAGCAGCCGAAGTCTCACATACTGTATTCCAAAACATAACATATTGATTTTAGAGGAAAGAAAGTATCACTAAAAATTGATCTAGCAGTATTGCCATATCATCATGGATTAATCAGATAACTATTTTCCTGTAGACAAAATCTATATCTATATCTTCAGAATATCAGAATATCAAATAGTCAAAAATGTAGATCATAATTTCTCACAGATGTAGTCGACATATTTAAAATTCTCCAACCATGACTCCAAAACTCAGATCTACAGGTCCCTAGTACAGACGACACGGAAAAGCAGCAAACATTCACATTTGACAGCAAAGAACCAGAAGAAATTTGACAATTTTGCCTGAAAAGTTACTCAAATACTTCATCAGTTATCAGTTGTTGCTTATTGTTTCTTGAATTGATGTGAAATCTGCTTCCTTCCAGATTGTTTTATAACTCACTGCTGTATAAAAAAAAAACATGGCAGGGAATTTAAATTCAGTTTGCACCAAACTCTATGCAGCTAATGTCAATAAAAACACTCACACACACACACACACACACACACACACATTCACTCCTCCCTCACATCTTGTTCAGCCAATACACACTGACTGCTCAAGTGTCATAGCTAACACCTGTTACCGTGCCTTTGTCTTGCGAGTTTATTGTGATACACTGTACAGCACTTCTCACTAAGCACAACACAAACTCAGGCTGCTTCATCAAATGTGTGTGCACAGAAGGCTGGTGGGCGCCATATAATTTGAAGTTTAAGTGTGAGAATATAGTGCACTGTATAAGATAATTGCCAGGATTGAGAAACCACTGTATCCATATTTATTGGCTGGAAAGTGCAGGCAAAGGCTGCATGGACATAAATCAAAGTAAAAAAAAAAAAAGATTAAAACTTTGAAATGACCATGTGTGTAAAAGATAACACATGTTGAAATCACTGCAAAACATTTTAGTATCTTAAAAACCAACTGTTTTTAATGTTAGAGTAACCAGTGTTGTGTTTGATTAGACGCCGTCTGAGAGGTTTGGGGTCTGAGAGAGAGAGTTTCAGTGTGTGTGGGAGAGACAGAGAGAAGAAGCAGGGTTGAGTTAGCATGACAACCGTTATTTTGATGGGGCCAAAGCCAAGTATCTCCACATATCCACTTTCCCTCTCCTATTCATCCCCTGTCCTCCCTGCGTTTCCATCTCCAGAGGCCTCCCTGTCCTCTCTTCTCCATCCCCCCGTCTTCTTTCTCATTCTCGTCGTTGCTCACTCTTCTTTCTTCCTAAACTCACGTTCTCCTCTTTTCACGGACCCCCCCCCCCCCTTTCTGAACGTCTCAGGGAGCTTCACATTCACTTGCATTGAGCTTAGAGGGTAGTTAGAGGAAAAGAGGGAGAGACAGAATATTAATCATGTCAGTGTGTGTTTGAATGTGGTTGTTTGTTGGTTTTACAAAAAAAAAGACACTTTGTGCACTACTTTGGCCATAACCCATATGATCTGTGGGAAACAGTTAAAGCCAATAGTGTCTGGTTTGAAGGAAATAGAGAGGATCGACTCAGTGCCCTTACACCTCAGTACTCTGCTTCTCACTGGCCAGATTGTTCTCCCCACTGCTGCACACACACACACACACACACACACACACACACACACACACACACACACACACATACTGTACACACACACACACACACACACACCACCAGAGTCTCAGCTCCAGTTGCCAGGGAGACCGCCATACCAGGGCTCTGACCCAGGAGGTTTGGGACTGTTTTTCAACCCCCCCCCCTTCCCACCCTCACCCCCAAAAAGCAGGAGAGATGGCAGCTGTAGGACAGCTGTTCCTACCAGGCCTGAGCCTCAGACCACAGCCATCATCCCACCATCAGAGCAGCCCAAACAGCATTTCAGGGGACAAAAACACCCCGCAGCCCAAATGATTAGACACATCTGCCTTACTTAGCCGATTCTTCAGGAAAAAGTCTGTGGAAAAAAGAAGAGGAGGCGGATTCTGCACAGTGACAGAGCTTGTTGGATATTTCAGTATGAGTTCAGCTCCATTAGCAAGAATATACTTACGTCAATGTCACTTTTTCCTTTTTAATAAATTTGCAAAAATTCCTATTTAGCTTTGACATTATGGTGCATGAGTGTGGATTGAATGCTCTGTATAATTTTACTTGTCAGGTTATGTAATGTTTTATGAGGCTTTCTGATGTAGCTCAGCTATTCATAACATCAGATAACAGCATCATCACTCCATCAAATGACAACAGTTTTACCTCTGCTCACTGCCCACAACAAAAATAGCCTGTGGATAATTGGCCTAATTTCCACTGTGTGTCCAGACAGTGCTTCCTGGTTGTTTATATCACTGAATTTCCCTCAATACCGACTCTGTGAGTCTCATTTGCATGTTGTCCCCGAAAGAGATAATTATCTCCCATTTGGCCTCGCTGTGAAGGAGTAGCCATGCAGACCTCTAAACGTTTGTACAGACTAATCAAAAGAGAAGTCTGCCATTTTCTTGTTGCATTTCAGACGGAGTTTTGGATTCTGTTTGAGATTTGGAGACTGTTGAACTTACAGCAGGTTCTGTGATATCAACCCTGTCCCCTAGAAATTACATTCATATACTAATAACTGCTTTCCCAATTATGTTGCTTGGATTTTATTTTAAAAAATGAACGAATGAACAAACTGCAGACTTATTAACAGCACCTCCAGGACGTGGTTTGGGTGGATGGCAAGCATACAAAGCACAACACTGTCACCCTAGAGAATGGGGTTCACATCCTGTGGTCTGTGGTTAGGTTTAGGCAACAAAAGCACTCTGGTTAAGTTTAGGGAAAGATGGTCTGTGAAGTCACTGTGATTTTTTTCTATATTAAACTAGACAGGGATCTTTCTCTAACCTGAACCAAGAAAACTGTTGTATAATCCTGGAGTCGCTACAGGTGGATATTACACTGATATGTTCAGTATCAACGTGTCTGTGACTTGACAAATACATATGTTAACAACATAACATGTTAATTATATTAACAGAAAATGTAATCCAGTTCCTGCAAAACACCATAGCTCTTGAAAACATCATTTCCGAGGTTTGGGGATATACACAAACATCAGCCTCGTGTACAGACTCTTCCTCAGTGGTGCAAACAGTCAAGAAATGTGATATTATAGCTTGATAACCAATAGCTGACTGACATTAAACTGTAACAGACTGATTGTCTTCCACACTTCTATAAACCAACCAGCAGATACTTAACAGCCAGAGCATGAACTCGAGTCATGGTTGTGGTGGTAGTACCCCCACTTTACAGTATCCTTTACCCTACTGACTCTATAATGCCTCCTGCTTATAGGTGAACACGTCAGTTTATTCAGCGTGTAATGGAATTTGGCAGACCCCCTCATCTACAGGAGCCAAAGAGGCAACTGAGCTGAGACCAACGGCAGACAAACTGTGTCGGCTTTAAGATGGCGCGGCAAATTAAAGTATGGGGCAACTGATCTCGCAACTGCAGAGCACACAGTGTAACTATACTCCATTGGGGGAACAGAGCGATTACGCCAAGATGGATGACCGCCTTTCAATGCATTTCAAGGGCAGACAGATCAGTATGGGATCATTACGTCTGTGAAGGGTTGGTTTAGGGGTCTGAATGGAGAAGTTTGTTAATGTGAGTGTGCTGAGCATTTTGTGGCAGGAGCAAAAGTGAGAATGCATGGACATGAGGATCTTCAGCAATGCTAATGCTAAAGAGAAACAAGCAAATATTGAGTTAAAAAAAAGACATTTTTCTTGCAGCTCTTTCCTCCAGTTGTAGACACTCACATTCTTTCTGTTCATGTTTGACTGGAACTACATCATATACTGTATGTGCCTTTATTTACACTATAAAAGGACGCACATTCAGGAGGACCACATTGCAGGAGCTCTCTTTTACATGTGTGCACATTATAATGTGTATAAGAACAGATATTTCCATAATAATTAAAACAGCATTGTCAACAGGCGATGAGAGAAACAGCTCTGAATTATTTCTTGTGGGTATCTGGTGGCCTGGTTTGTTGGGTTTTGACCCAGATGCAGATTTACAGTTTGTACAATCACCTTGGTCTCATTGTGTTCGAGCCGTGTATTCACATCCATCCATCTATGTTTGTCTAAGTCTCTCCCTGTCTAAACGAAGTGTGAAAACTGTGGGAGGACTTGGACCGGACCGTCCACTCACTTCTGAAATATATAATTTATACACATCCATTTCTGTTACTTTGCCAAATAATGAAATTGCTGCTCTGAGATGACTTCCAAGAGCCGGCGACACATAAAAATAACTGCTTTTCATGTTCAACTGGACAGCCAGAGGGAATTATGCAAACCTATCCATTTATCACTGTGTATATTCCCACACTATCGCTGCAGAGTCTTTCAGTCATATTGTCTTTATAATTAGGTGGTAGTCTTCTAGAGGAAGAGTAGCCTGTTCTTTTTTCATCAGAGTGCCAGGAAAAGGAGCAGGCTAAGTTAGAATAGTGGTGATTCGGCTCTCCCCCTCCATCTGTTTTGTTTTCCTTCCATCTCCCTCTTTTTGATGAGCTGGGTCTTCAGTCCCCCTTATAAAATCCCATTAGCTCTTAATGAAGTCGGGCTCCTAGCCTCTCGGCCTCACCTCATTTAGCACGATTGTCTGGCGACCATTAGCATGGAGGCAATTACAGCCGCACGACAAGAGTAATTGGAAATGCCGACAGGGACCCTGAGAAATGGGAATAAATAAATATAAAAAAAATATTCCAACTAATAAGCTTCCATTCAGATGGCGGGGAGGGGGCCGCATGTGTCTAAGTTAAATCAACATAATTACAATTAGGATTGGTGGGCTAAAGAGCCTGGGTGAGGGAGAAATGGATATGGATGGATTGGAGGATGATGGTTAAGCATAGAGGTAGCGAGGGTGATGGAGGGAAACGCGGGATCACACGGCGAAGCTAATAACGAAGAGCATAAGTGTGACCCCAGATTCCTGTCAGAGAGAGGTCAGAGAGACTGTGTCGGCGCATGCCAGTTTGCCTTCTAACCTTCTTTGATTAAAGGTAGATTTCCCATTCTGTTGCCAAAATAGACCCTGGGATCATTTCATTACCTTGGATAATCCACCTAACCCAAGGCCAGATTGCAGGCTGTAGAATCTGACAAACTCTTTGCTAAAGATCATGTGATATTTATCCAGGCAGGAGAGGCTAAAGGAGCTCCTTTGTGGAATTAGAAATGGCAGCCTACAAGACTGGCTAAGCTAAAGTAAGCACGCTATAGCTACAGCAGATAATATGCATATCAGTATGCATATTAGCAACAAATACATCTAGCACAATTCCTCAGTACTTTATAAAGTATTTATGACAAATATGCACTTCCAGACAAACTAAAATCTCATAGAATGAGCACATCAGTCTGACAGGGCTATCACACAACTATAGAGAACCTGCTGCTCTCACTCAGGAAGACAGAGAAATGAGTTTCTCTCCATGAGCGAGGCTAAACGAGGCCCTGGACACTTCACTGCAGCTTTGCACCAGCATCTGATTTGTAATAACAGGCTGCGTTAGTGAGATGAATTCCTGTAATGAATTACAGCAGGTTATATTCTTTTGTTACCACCGTCGAGGAGGTTAATAACCTAACAACTAATAATGTGTTTTTCGTCCAGTGTGTTGTTTAGCAGGGTATCTTAAAGGTTACTCTATGGATTTTAGTAGGAAGTTGGGTATTTGGGGGCTTTCGTGAGTTTGTTAGGATAAACGCTCAAATGCCATTTTCCTATAAGTGGCTGTTAATGTGGACATTAATTATTTGACATACACCGCTGTGATGCGACATTTAATGGCAGGTGACACCACAGCAACATTAGAATAAAATGGTGAAAGTCAGAGGTCATTAGCACGACTCATTTTAAAAGCCCAAATTTTCAGAACCAGAAATCATATTGTCCATCATTATTCTGATGTTGATCCATAACCAGATACATTATAGTAACCATGGAGACGAAGGTAGGTATGCTGCTCAGTATAGCTAGTATAGTAATCATTGTAACCATTACAACCAAGGTCCAGTAGGCCTGCTGCCATAGGGGCGCTATTTCAGGAGACACTGCTATGGGTCGTGTTGTTCTGGTCAGAGGACTGGTGGGTCTTGGTAAATGTATGAGTCCTCTCTGTGTTTTCTAGTGTGGATATAGATAATAAACTAAGAACAATATACACAGATTGTAAAAAGGTGTCTGAGGACAGCTTTCATTTGCAGTAAATGCAAAGAAAAAATGCAACAGACAACAATCACAAATCTTGGCTGGTCTCTACATGTATTAAATTCTTTTAAGTCAGAGAATTTTAAGACAGAAAATTATTTTTTCAGAGAAAACAAGAGACAGGATTTGACCTGTGAACCCACAGAGTGCTGTGAAACACCCTGAATGTTTGGTCTTCTATTGAATGACATTTCATATAAAATATGTGATTTCAATGTGCAGTAAATTTAGGAAAAAAACGTGCGTAATTATATTATTGTATTATTTGATTAAATGAGGAACTCACCATTGCATGAACTAAGTGGACTACTTGAGAGGTCTGGGAGGCTATACTGAAATAACAGCAGGCTGCAGGCTCAGTGCCAGATTGCCATGGCATCTCTTCTGTCCACCCCCACCCAACCCCCCAATTCACCCTACCCCCTCACTCCCACCACTCACAACCACTCTTGCCCCCTTTCCTGCCTCCTAAGCTGAATGACAGGTGGCAGAAACCCGATCAGCACGAGCCTTCAACGAGGAAGCACTCCCCTCTGAAATGGGCACACTGCCCACTCACCCACCCGAGGGCCACAGTGCAGGGGCTTCTGAGGCCGGATGGGGTGGGTCCCATAAATGAGGCAGGGATGGGGGAGCTGAAGAGTAAAGCAGTGAAGTTGGCAGCGGGTGTCCAGGGCTCAAATGGGAAACGGGAGGCTGGCTCCCACAATAGTCAGCGCAAGAGTCCCAGAGGGTCGTCCACAATAGCAGGGCAAGCGGCTACTGTCAACAATGACCTCCAAGGCCTCGCTGCTTGAAATGAGCGGGTCCCACCCTTCATCACTTCCCTTTTGGTGCTGCCATGCAGCTATTGCAGGGATTATTATTAGCGACGTATATCAGGAACTTGTGTGCGTTTTGTCAGTGAAGGCCTGTCACATGGATTTTCATTTGAGCTTTGGCTACTGTGCTACAGTATACGACTGATTCACAGCAGTGATACTACAGAGGGAAGCGGCTTTTTATGGGAAAGATTCAGAACAGAATATTATCATCTTGAAGAAAATCTGTGATGAAAACTTTACCACTATCAATTAAAGTTAAAACACAAACACACAAAGCCAAGTACATCTTGATGCGCAGACATCAAGATGTACTTGACAGCTACTTCCTGCCCTTGCACACCTAATCAGATTTGAAAACCTATTGGCGATCACAAGTGCAGCGGAGCATCTTGGCGCGAAATTGGAAACCCGCAAAGTAACACAGGCCTGTTCTTGTGCAAGCCTCAGTCCTTGATCTTCAAGAAAAAAAAAGTTTATTTGTCCAAAATAGCTTGACAAGCAATCATTCCATGGGCTAGAGTCATTGTTAGTGGAAAGGGGAGTGGGCCAATGTAATGCTGGGGGGGGGGGGTCTCCAACCAGGAGGAGATTTAATTAGTGAAATCTCATTAAGTCTAACAAAATTAAGCGTAAAACAATCCTTGGTGGGGAATCGTGGTGGAGGTTTTTTTTGGGGGGGGGGGGGGGACTTAGGGGCTGAGGGGACATGGAGACTGGCTGTGCGATTAGTCTGGCCCGTGTGTAGGACGAGACAAATGTCTTAGTACAACCAGACCTCCTCTGGCCATTAAACAAGACGCTGCCATGTGCGTACAGACCCCCCATTGTCCCGGCTCTTATTTTGTCTGTGGCTCCCTCCATGTACACGAGCATTTACAGAACCTGACTACAAAGACTAAATTCAATTTAGACGCATATTTTCAACTCCAGAACAAAAACACTTTACATAAAGGGTTGATGGACTTACAAGAGTAGGTGAATGACAGAAGAAAAATTCCTGCACAAAAAATATTGTTGTTGTTGTGTCTCTAAACAAGATTTTCAATAGACTACATTACATCCGGAACAAACTCACTTTTTACAACACCTGCACATGGCAGCTATGGCTAAGATAAGTGAAAGACTGTTGTTATGGCAGATACATTCTGGTTAAGGTTAGGCAGCTAAAACATGTAATGAGGATCATGGTTACGCTTAATAAACACCAGTAATTATTTTCTTTTCTTAATGGTTTTGTCCTTACACTACCTACATAGATTTTGTGGTTGCAACTTTGTGCTTTGTGCAGCACATTGTGCTTCCACCTGGAATTAAATGTGCTAAATAAATGAAGCTTTACTTGCTTGCTTGCAATGTTAACTGCAGGTCTGTGACAAAATGCCAGCTTTGCTCTCCTGCAAGTCTTACATTTCGCCTCACTACATAAAGAACACACTACTCACTACACTGGCACTGAACATTTGTGTTGGATGTAAATGATAAAGCGCAGAATCAACCAATTGGGATCCTATATCCCCCGTGATATTGAGAATAGTGAAAGCTGAAAGTGCACAGGTAACATCCATCCCTCGAAAATGTGACAGTAAAAAAATATTTAATGATCCTGTGTTAGCTAACTAGCACTGTTGTTAAGGTGGGCAGCTGCCAAATGCTGATGAATGTACTGTATGACTGAACTGTGTGGTAAAAGTTTTCAATGGTTTCAAAGTTTTGGATCCCATGATGGAACAGAAAACCCAAGAATAAATTATTTTTAACAAACGGACCCGGTCCAAAACTGATCTGAGCCAGGTCAGACTTGACCCAATAATTGTCTAAAATAAGGCCAACCCAAACAGAGCACACTGACAGCAGCATGATGCTCCTACACAGAACACAATTTTTTTCACAACTACTCTAATGTGTCTACATATCCAACGTGTTGAAACACAGACCCAGGACCCACTGCAATACAATGGGACCCTACCTGGACCTGATTGGACTGAATAGAGATTGGATGTAGCCTGACTCAGGTTCCAGGCTTAGGCTTATTAAGATCAAGTGGACGTCTAGTGTGCTCCAAAAATGTCACTGTGTCTTACCAAGAGAACAACGATTCAAGCTCAAATACATAAAAGAAGAAAGAAACAGAGAAAGAGAATATCATTAGGCCTCAGGATTAAAAAAAAACAAACAAAAAAAAACCCCATCTGAATCATTTTCAGTTCAGCAGGAACAACTACAACTCTTTTCACTTCTTCAAATCAATTTTCAATTAGTTGCAAACATGGGGGAGCAGAGGACATAGAAGTCCTTTAGCTCATTTCAGTCTGAACCATAGGGACAGGCAGTAATATTCAAATGCTCCAAGACAGCAATTTCCACCTGATTTGTAATACGACTGTCTCTGGAACAGCTCAGATAGAAGTGGATAAGGCCAACAACAACATACAACAAGACAATGCTAGCAAACAACAAACAACAATTCCTTATTACTGTATTCAAATCACAACAGTAGTGATAGTAATAATAAGCAGTTGTGATCCTTAGAGTCACTTCAATAAGTTCTGTGTCTTGTAGTCATAATTTTTTTTTGTGCTTTTGTAAACTGCTTCTAAATAGAGGATGAGCTGTTGTAACATTGTTAGCTGCTGCGTTAGCTGAAGCTTGTCACAGCACACCACGCATTGGTAGTTATATGTCACATCTACATAAACACTGAATTATCTATCCTGACAGATACTATTAGGGCTCAGAGATCTCTTCTACTGCAGAAATTAGCTTCTTGAAGTGTTCACATTTCATGCAACGACCATGTTGTCTGACACATCAAGCTAATTTACACTACTTTATGAAAATGAATTGTTTTGCTCAACTTCCTGTTGTTGTATGTACACACAACCTCAATACAACACTTCCATTTGTAAATCCAGACATAACCACTGTATATCAGCACCGATGGGTTCCTGTAATTCACAGAAGAGTGGAGCACTACGTGGTTATCTCGCCGCCTCAGTGACTCAGCAGCGGACTCCACCTCACCCAGTGTTTTGTGGGAAAACTCAAGTTCCTGTCACAAAAAACCATTTGGGAACATTAATGGTTCCGCCATGGCAATACATCACAGAACCACTATTCACTCCAAAGCAACAGTGAATAGACAGACAACGCCTATTAGAAACCAGTGTACTCCTCCACTCTCAGGCTACGTCCACACTACTACTCTTTAGTTTTGAAACCCTTCATTTCTGCTACGTTTGCTCCCGCTGTCCACACGACTGTGGAGACAAGAGCCCATAATGGGGACTTTAGGAAACACTGCTGGCCCTGTTTTAGTTTGAAAACTTTGGGGTTGCATCGTAGTCTGGACAGCAAAAATGGAGACCTTTGGAAACAATGAATTAAACACCCATGATCGCTCACTGATTGGGTGTCATCAGTCTTCACGACCAGTGGTGAAAGCAACATCAGTAATGAAATCCAACTGTTACTGACCTTGTTGCCCTTAGCAAAAGCTGTTGTGCAGTTAAATTCTACATTTATAAAGTTACAACTTTCTTTGTTGTTCCTAGTTTTTATGAGTAGACAATCTGCTTCCTGTTTACACTGGCTCCCACACGTGTGTGAATGATCATGTATATACGCATTTTCAAGTGTGACTGTATGGATGGAGATTGTCTCTGATACAGAGCTAAATGGAGATTGTTTTTGCATTGAAATACCATTTTAAAATAAAAACGTGTTAGCATGGATGTAGCCTTAGTCTCTAGAAGCACCAGGTGTCATTAGATGCTGTACAAATGATTGTCATCTTTCATTGAAGCCTTGTGTTGTGTTGTGTAGTGTTGTTTAGGACGAGAACATCTGAGGAAAACATAACAATATTCAACCAAATCAGCTGAACTCTAAACCCTATAGAGTGTAAGTGCTGTAAACTGTAGAGAAAAGGAAATAAAATCAATGTAGCCTTATAGACGACAGCAACCACATCCTCAGTCCCCATCAGGTCACATTCATTTTCATCCTGGTCCAAGATGCAAACAGTGTTGAGACCAAATCAACAAATCATAAAAAAAAAAAAACACAGCTATAGATTGAAGTTCCAGCAAGAAGTGAGCACAGAAATTCAAATTCTCATTCCGGGGTTGAAGAGACGTAGAGAGAAATACGCTCAAGTGATTGAAATGATTGTTTGGTCTCAACCAGTTTGAGTGAACTGCAGTGAGGTGATCATTAACTGTGCGCTTTAGCATGCCAACGTGTTTATAGCATGAATTACATTTGATTGTGTGCTCTTAAATTAAGTCACAGACTGGTGCTGGCTGGTGAAGGAACAGATAAGCTCCAGCAGATATGTTGTTACTGAAAGTCTATCAGGACAAAATGAGCGTTCTGTTCATCTAACACATACTGAAAACTGCACACAACTGCGGTAATGACACGAATAAACAAACACTTATACAACCAGGGCTAAAAATCATATGGTTTATAGGAAGACAACTGACAACTTACAGTTAGCTTGCCCACAGCAACGCAGCAGCTTTCAGTGTTGTCGTCTGCTCCGTTGCCCAGTATCCAACTCTCCACACAAAGCCTGTCGACACATGACAAGTTCTAAATTTATGCAGTTTAATAAAGTCATCATTATTATGAAAAGGAAATTAAAATGATGCCATAACAAAATGTCACAGGGTTGTAGGAGATGGTTAATTCCCCTTTTTTTTACTGGAGGGACAGATATTGCAGAATGACCACTGCTACACACGTCAGGTTCTGGTCAAGGTGCTGGAAATATCAACAAGTCCAAACGATGGAAAAGATTTCTGCACACTCAGATCTATGCAGTGTCTTCACTTAATTTTCTGAGCTTTTGGTTAAGTTAAGACAGCCAGATCTTAGTGTGCAGAAATATTTTCTATCATTACTTGAAGGACAGAAAACTGACACCTTTCAAGCACAAGAGCACCATTGACCTGACGCCTTGGTGTCGATAAATATAATATGATAATGAAATATAATAAAACTTTGCTTTCAAGTCTAATTGAATAGATCTGAGGACATAGCAAAAGCCGAATCTTAAGCACAGAAGACTTATGTCTCCAATATAAATCAATAAATCACATTTTTGTGTTTGACAGTAAAAGCTGAGGACATGACACAAAACCTAACTTTCATCCTAAATTACAAGTAATTAATATTAATTTAAGATGAAACAATCATTAATATAAGTGAATATTATATTTTTTAAATATTTTTTAAAATAAAATATTATAAAGTATTTTTTTACAAATAAATTCCTAACATTCCTTTTTCTTTTTTGTTAGTGTAAAAGTATCAAAGAAGTTGGATATGAAAATAGGAATAAATACGTACATTCATGCTTTACTTTTTATATATAAGTTTGTTTCTGCCTTATAATGACCTTTTCATTTAATTTACAGTTAATCCTCCATTTTTATGACACTCTACATCCCTACAAACAAAATGCTTTAGGTTATAATTTTCGGTGCCATAGGTGAAGACAGGAGGGTAGAGAGCTGCTGGGACTGAAATTCCTGTGAACAGTTGACTGGCCGGCCGTGTCTGAGCCACACAGAGCAGAGCACTGCAGAGAGTTATGGCGCACATGCAAAAGATTTAAGTTCAATCAAGCATTCAGGGCCGGACACCTGATCTTTCACTTAAAGCTCCTCCAGAACAGTGGGAGTGTGGTTGGGCCTCACAGCAGGCTGCCTACCTCCAGCAATCTGCTAACACAGAGCCTCTGAAGGGATGGTATTTACCCAGGCCTGCACAGCTCAGTGGGGACTACTGTGTGTGTGTGGTAGGTAGTTACTACCAGAGGCCCCGGGTGGAAGGGGGTAGGAATGAAAGCTGTGGAGATTTAGTGAAGAGAGCCCAAACTTTTCCCCCATTTTTTTATCAGTTTCTTTAAATACAAGGCAAAAAGCAATACAAAGTTAATATTCTGTCCTATTATACTGCAAATTTTGAGAAAACTTTATTCATTCATTGATTGTCTATTGACTATAGAATGGATAATTATCAAAACATCTGTGAGTAAATCATAAAGCCATTTTTGAAGATTGTTTTCAAAAATTAGTTGTCATTGGTCTTTGGTGCCATTTTTCATGCTTTCAGTTGAAAACAAAAAGGATGATGATGATGTTCTTATGCCATAATCTTGATCATTTTCATACACTTATTCATTAGAGTGACAGCAGAAAAGAAATATATCTGATGTGATTGCGTCTTGGAGACAAACTTTGGTTGAAGATGTGATTCACTGAGCGAATTATCCAATGCTAAGTATCTTCATCAACAAAAAGCCTTTCCACTCCCAGACTGTCCTCTCAGTTCCTCCCATTATAATTCAAATAAATATTCTCTATTTGGGGGAAATCCAGCTATAGCGTTGGTGGAACCTGGGTTTAATCTTTCAACGATAAAAGATCTGGAGCTCAAGACGGTGAAAGAAAGTAGGGCATGTTAATGATGGCAAAGGCGAGCTCAAAGCCCAGGAAAACGAAAACATCTTTAGGATGTAGTTTGAGTTTCTCTGCCAAACAGCCCCCTCAGACCAGGGGAGATTTGGTTGAGAGCATTTCTTAGGTTTCTTTCAGCCACAAAGAAAACATTTTAGCCTCTCAGTAATCCTTCCCGAAGCCCTCCCTAAGCTCCAAGGGCCCTTCCTCCCTCGGTCATCCCTGCAGCCCCGTCTGGGATCCTAGAGCATCGTCTCTGTATACTGAAGCCCAACACACACACACACACACACACACACACACACACACACACACACACACACACACACACACACATACACACACACACCATTCACCATCTCTCCATGACCCCTCTGGGACCCAGCTGACCTTCCTGTTGACGTCAAAGTAAATCAGAGCAGGAGCCGGTGCAGTGAGGGGCTCCACCCAGGGGGCTGGAGGTCTAATCACTGTGTTCCTCACAAAAGCCACAGAGGAAACATTAGCATTCCTGAATCTGCCCGCCATCACTCACACTGCCGCCTCTGCGTGTGTACACAGGTACACACATATACACAGTCAGCGCAGCAAAGTAACTCAGCTACTTCACTTGCATTATACTTTATCTTCATCCTCTGCTCCTTTATACCAACTATACTTATATCAACTCATTTCTGAGGCAAATACTGTGTCTCTGGAGTCCACCGCATGTATCTGACATCTACAGTTACAGGTTTCTTAGCAGATGAAGATTTCTACATGCAATGAGCAGCTTTTAAAATGCAAAACATACAGAGCAGTTAGATCAGCTCTTTCAGATTCAGACATTTTATCATCCCAAGTGAGAAATTTGATTTGCAGTCAGGGGTAGAGATAAGAACAGATAGGAACAACACAAGTGCAACAATATATACAATACAATAAAACACACAACACTGTAAAATACCAAACACTATCAAAACACCAGCCACAGAAAAAAAACAGAACACTTGAAAATGACAATTTACATGTGCAGCAGCTTTGTGCACACGATAGAGACATTTTTAGTCATACTGCACCTGAACCAGGAAACTCTGAATCTGAGGGAGGGGCTTTTAGTCTCAGAATGAAGGGGGTGGTTTGTGCAGTCCAATATGGACCTGGCCTTGCAGGGGAACCTGCTGATTAAACATGGGGGGGGGGGATTTGCACACAGTGCAAACCTTAGCAGGCACATTTACAAACCTTTGCAGTACAAATGTTGCTGCCCCTTCTCAAAGACCATCTCAGTATCTGCATCAAATTTCAGTCAGTGACTGTTCCCAGATATTCATCCTGATCATCAAATTCGATTGCGGTTCCATTCATGAGGGTCTGAGATGGTGAGTGAGTGGTATTGTGTCACTAATTTGTGAGGATTCGCCCCTTTTCTCTGTTTACTCTCATTGTGAATTTAATTAAGGGAAATAGTGACTGACATTTGCCCATAATTTTTGACATTTTAAATAAATGAGGGAATAATCAGTGGATTCTGCATCACAGCAAACAGTGGGAGGATGAGCCCTTGCTCTTGGGTTACATTCCAGCTTATATGGCTGAAGGAATTGGACTCAGAGAGTCTGCTGCTGCTCCCCGGACAAGTTGTGCTTCTTGTGAAATGATTGTTTTATTGTTGCGGCGTGTACAACATTTGCTCATATCAATGATGGGATATGCTCCAGTGCATCAGGCAGCCCCTCGGAGAGAACCTAGGCTCATTTGACTCATTTGATTTCACCGCTCGCGTTTGTGGCAAAGCAGGTTTGGAGGATACACAGACGTGATTGAATATTCACAACTTCCTGCCTAAACTTTCTCTCTGATCATATGCTCCGTACAGTAGAGACGTAACTCCAGATGGACGCCTTTAAGATTCCCAAATCCTCCTCGTTTCGCTAGCAGGAGTTTTGGGGTCAAGGTGTGAAGGGAGGACCAAAAGACCCGTTTCCCACAATCCCTCCACAGCTATAGCCCCCCAGCTGTTCAAGGGCTTCCATAACAACAGCTGCGCAGAGGTTTAGTGGTTCACGTTGCTATGACAACAGCAGGATCAATTGGCATGCACAGACTCTCAGTGCTAATAGCGAAAGTGACATTATGCCATAATTTCATTTCAATAAAACACAGGCAGGTTTTTTACTGCGCTAAGATTCAGGAGGACATAAAAAGGAGGCAAATAATTAATTTTGCATGATAATGTGAGTGGCTCATGCGCCCAAAACTAGCAGGAATCTCCCACGCATATTGACAACCAACCCAGCAACCTCACACTTCAAATTCATTCTCTGGCACTGAAGATTAAGTCAGTACAGAGTGTGATTGTTTCCAGTCTCATACAATAGAGGCTAAATAAGTCTCTGTGCCCGGCAGCTGGATGTGCCACAGATCACTGACCGGCAGGATGTGCAACAATCAGAAATATTTCTGTTCTCCTGACAAACAGGATACCGGGTCACTTGGCCACCTTAACAGTGAGGAATCAGACGCCACGGGGGGGGGGGTTTACACTATTGTACAAGAAGCAACCTCAGCTGTACTTTATGTTTACACATGTGGGACAATAGAATCTCAGGTGGCGAATCGCAAGCAGAGCCCTCAGACGTGGCTAAAAGTGAACTCTCCACGGCTGAAAACTTGCATTACGGTGCAACTCACTATTCCTTCTTGTGCGTTTAACAGTTATCAAAAGCTTAGCTCCTGCAGCTGTAATCCAGCCGGCCAAAACTTCAACCATTTGAGGCTAATTCCTGCGAATTATAAGGGGCTCGCGGTGACAATGGCAGGTATTCCCACAGGAGTAACCGGAGCAGGCGTGGAGTCACCGTGGGTTTAAGACCAATGTTTAACGAGCATGCAGCTGACAGGGACAGCTGTGCGAGACAAAACACAGCGCAAACACACACATTTAGCCTGCACACATCAACACGAGCACTCTGTCCAGCTGCCACATCAAACTTCTCGCATGACACAAGGTTCTCTAACTTTGTGCCCGTGCCATTCATCGACTCTTGCTTGATATTTGACATTGATTATTCCTCCCTGTCTCACAGAATATGATAGCCCCCCCCCCCTTGTGAACAGTGGTGGGGGGGGGCAAACAGGAATCCATTGCTAAAAATACCCATGTCGTGATGAGTCAGGATGGATTGCGCAAACAAAAAAGAGACCAGTCTAATTTCCTCCAGACTTTTTGGGAAGAAGTTCCAATCCTCAGTGCCACCAGTGGATTCCTCTGTTTAATGAATCAAGCTGCATCAAGAAGAGAGAAAAAAGAAAGTGCAGACTAGTGGGATAAAAGGAGATTATCCAAATGGAGGTTAATGATGTGAAAAAGAATCACAGACTTAAAGAGAATAAAGGTGCAGGAACATAAAAGTGTTTTGTGCTGAGATGTTTGGGGGGTGTTCACTGACACTGACTTGCTCAATACTGACTAAAACTTTACAGGGATATACATGTAGCATAATCCTTCTCACAGAGTTCATCATCTGTTGCTTTCAGCCTCCATGTGTCAACCCTTCAACGGTACTGAGGTTCAGCATGATTCTCTATATTACATTTTTCTCACCATACAGTACAGGTATTATATTTCAACCCTACTTCCCGAATGCAATAAACATACGGTAAGTAGCTACTGCACATGGAGTCTATATCGTCTGAACTCTGCTCCTCAAACCCCTTCAGCCTCTGGTGAGGTTCTTGCACTCATGTGCTCTGCTGCAGATCCTGCACAGAGGACTCTTCTCCTTGATGAACAGGAAAGACATTAAGATGGTAACTACGAAGCAGAACAGAATTAAAAGGCTTGGGTATTATGTTACATGGGTAACTGTAAATGTAAATTGAATAAATATGTCATTATGGGAGATATTAAAAGCTGCTCCATACCACACCCTAACTCATCATCGTCATCGCTGAGATGAGAAATCAGTGTAATTTGCTTGTTTACTTGCTACTGCTGACTCTTAAGTTTCCACATCTGTGTGTGTAATGCTGCAATATCATACCTGATCTCAGAACAGTGGAAGCTGAGTCAAGGGCCGCTTGAGCAGCAGACATGTCTGTAGCTAGCTATAGCTAGTCACCCATCAAAGATCCCAGGATTCTCTGCTTGACCAGCCCCAGCCTTTGTCAACGGGACATGGTCATGAAAATGCTTCCAGCTAGCTGCTGCCGTATGTAAATGACATGATGGAAGCAAACAGGAATTATCAGTTCTGAGATGTAAAGAGGCGTAAAGATATCACTTCAGTATTGTTGTAATTGACGTCTGTTTTTAGCTTGAACTTGTCCTGACAGTATGCCACAGCCTTGAAGTGAGTCGAATCACTCAGTCAGTTTTTGCATAATGGAAAAATGAAACAGGTTCAGTTATATCACCCTGTTGGCAAATGTTTTACTTGTATTGAGAAAACACAATAGTTAATACATGACTAAATGACTAATGACAGATATTTTTGCAGAGCAGCAAAATCCATTATCTGCAGAGCGAGTATATCAGAACAGAGGAAGAGTAAACAGTGACTCTGGTTGACTTTTCTATATTTTCGTTTCAAAATCAACATTTTGTTAGCAGGCATGAACTGTTTCAATTAATTCAATGTTTTCTTGATATTAACACAGTTCTGTCATATGTCCCCTCCATTCTATGAAAAAAGACATTTAGTTTCCTGAAATGTAGTGATGTTATTTTGCAAGCGAGAGAAATTAATCAACCTTTTTGCCATATTCACAGCCTCCATGATGAAACAGTCAAATTATAGGGCATGGTGACAGGAACAATGAAAAACTAAGCCTGCTAATTTTGTTCTTTTGTCTGTTTAAGACTGATTGGGATCAATATCGTACCGATCAACTTACAGAGAGCGACTAAAATTAGAGGTCGAGACAAGGTGACATTTGAACCATTTTATCCAGTACTGCATTAATTGAGATGTTAGATAGATAGATAGATAGATAGATAGATAGATAGATAGATAGATAGATAGATAGATGGATAGATAGATAGATACTTTACTCTCATTGCACTATTTAAACAATACAACAAAACCTAGTTCAGCAGCACTCCATATAGCAGCATCCTAAAATAATAATATAATATCCTAATAAGTAATATATCATAAAATATTGTATAATCATCAAAACAAACAAACAAAGACAAAAAAATTATTCAAAAATAAAAAACTATCACTAAGCCTCTATGTTTCTCTTTCTCTGGATCGTGTGCAGACAGATCAGATATAAAACACGCTGAACTACTTTATGCTGGAGAAGGAGATCGCCAGAGAAGACAAGAGGCAGTTCTTCAAATGAAGAAAATCACCCCCCTAGTTACTATGTACTGTACTACACTCCCCACTACCATTTTATTTAAGTATCCAAACTCTGCGAGTGTGAGACCACAGCCTCAAAAAAAATCTCACACTGGAACAAAAAAGTCTGTGGAGCATGTTCACTACTTTCTGCTAACAATTCAACAATGTGCTGTATTTTATACAAGGGGAAGAAAAAATATTCTGTGACTCCACAGCTCAGTAACTACACCAAATAACCATGATTCATAGATGATTGGTGGTGGTGGTGATTTACTGCTCACTATAGAGTAAACGACTTGGTGTCTGTTATATGATGGGAGCAAATCAGCGAACAAAGGGCTGATTTTGAACACAGCTGATGCTTCATTTGAGGCAGCCTGATCCTCTTTGTGACGTGAATGGAAACAGTCACAGTCTTCCGATCATTACCATTATGGTATTTGTAAATAGGTATCAATTATGAAATGTTAAGAAAGCTATGGATTTAAACGCTCTTTCATTGTCTGGGCATGAAACAGACAGGGCAGGCCGGGAAGATGGAAACACAATAGACTTGGCAGCGACAGCCGAGGCAGAACAGACAGTGAGGAATTCCCCATCAGTGTCTGAAGTGAGCTAACTTTGCTTTTTTTCCCTTTCCCTCCTGGTGAGAGTCCAAATGAAGAAACTTAACTCTTTCACTGACATGCTGGATGTCTGCTTTCGCTGTTTGCTCTGTGTACAGTCCCTCATAATAATGCATCACATCCCTGTGGACTGAGCCTGCAGAATTTACTGATGGCCAGGTATTCTCTGTCGTCTCGGCTATGCATTTCCACACATTAGAAATGCACCACTTATTTCACAGGGCCCCTCAGCTCCATATCCAGGTAGTTAAATACCAAGCACTTTCTGTCCATTTCCCAGGACAGAAAATAGTGTCTTTAAATTTAAGGTGCTCTGCCATCTGTATTAAATGTCTGTGGTGGTTTATATATACTACTGACCGTGGGGGAGAGAGGGACAGCAGCACGCCAGAGAGACAGAGATTCACACAAACACACAGGCTTCTGGAAAAAAAAACTCAGACTATACATTCTCAATCAATTTCTCCATCCTCTCTCTCTCTGTCCTCACATCTCGCACACAGTCTTACACACACACACACACACACACACACACACACACATATATATATATATATAGTTGGCCTGTTCTGAAGCAGGCCTCAAGGTGCAAGTCAGCCCTCTTCTCTCACCTTCACAGTCATACTGAGAGCGCTCTCCACATCACGGCTCTCAGAGAGGCACCTCCACGCCTCCGTGTGAACCGTTAAATATGTTTTTGGGAAATTGTTTCCCTGATGGATCTCTCATGTTAAATCCTTCATCTAACCCAAGTGACATGATAGAAACCAACTGACATCAGCTCTAATTAAGGAGGAAGAAGAGGCAAAAGGGTGTTTTTGAACCGTTTTAATATTCATCACTTGCCAGTCTCATGGAGCAGATACACTTTGATTTCATCAAATCATAACAATCCAAAAGACACACATCACTACAGACACCTCACGCTTTTTACGACTTTTTTTCTTTCTCTAACACACAAAGTGAAGCCAGCTGTTCAAATCACACACATCTGTTTATATGTTACAAACTTATTAACAGCGTGTGATTGATAAAGCCTTTCTGAAAGCAGCTCTCTGCTTTCTGCTTCTTTCACTACGGGCATGTTTCTTTTATGTTTTGGGCATTTTGCCTTCATTACAGTGACAGTGAGAGAGAGACAGGCAAGGTGGGGGGAGAGGGGATGACATGCAGAGGGCCAGGTGAGCCACCAGAGTGTCCCCACACTATAGGCATATTTCTAATTGCCTGTAGTAAAGTTTTCTTCTTGTAAACGGCTCATTGAGACGATTTGAAAAGTTTTTGTCCAGTAAATTTGTGATGTTCCTCAGCTGGGTGAAAAAAAGTGCTGCCTCTGAGGACAGAGGTGGCTGAAGTGACCAGATTGGATGCTTCAGCAGCACTGAATTATTATTTTTTTGTTTATTTTATTTTCATTTTCTTTTTTTTTTTTAGGAAATAGGTGTCCATTTTACTTCACTAGTTGTCTGTCAATTTGTTGCAGGGCTGCAGGGTTTGTGTGTGTGTGTGTGTGTGTGTGTGTGTGTGTGTGTGTGTGTGTGTGTGTGTGTGTGTGTGTGTGTGTATGTGTGTGTGTGTGTGGGTGTGTGTGCATGCAACATTTGCAGTGCAACTGATGTGACAGATCCTACTCATAGGCCCTTTAAACTGGAACCAAATCTGACATATCTGTAATGACCATCACTATGTGAACAATAACTGTGTGCAGCCTCATTGAAAATATGCAGAGTCAGTATATTTCTTTTCATTAATTCATTTTTTATTTAAAAGTATGATTCTTTTGTTGCTTTCAGGTCACATGTGTAGTCCAACTGTAGAGAATGCTAAACTGTTAGCACAGACCCTGCTGCCACCTGACATACAGTAATCCGTAAGTGGCAGTGAGGAGCACTTGAGAAATCTACTTAGGACATGGACATGGTTTCACTTAGGAGACAGGTTGACCCTCCAACAACTTTTTCTTTAAAGCTAAACAAACAAATCTGACCCGCAATCAGCACTATCACATTTCAAACTCCCATTTGCACCACACTGACACTGCAGCAATGCCTGAGGAGTGCCAGCAGGGAGACGGGCACAGACATACCACAGGGGTACGGAGACCTTGACCAGAGGAAAGCGGCCGAGAGGAGGGGCCGGTTGGAAAGCTTTGCTCTCCTCTCCCAGCGAGAGCACTGCCAAATAGCAGCAGACGTGACACTGCGCCGCCTCCAAGCTGCCGCATTTATCCACACGCCGGCTCGGCAGCTGTTTATAACTCACTTTTAGCACAGACCCATCCTCACTCTTTGGAGATGAACCTTGATGAAGTTACACAGGGAGTGGGAGGTGTGTGTGGGTGCATGACTGTGTGTCATTTTTATTTTATTCTTTTACACACTATGTGATAATTAAAGTCTCTAAACTTTGTTATGAATTCACTGGAGATGCTTTGGCTGCAAACTTCTGTATTTGACGGAATCTAAATGGGGTTTTGATCATTTTCAGGTTGAGAAATGGTTTTGATTATATGAATAACTAATGTATCTATGGCGACTCAGTGGGAATAATGTGCTCTTACGTTGGCATGCTGTGTCTGCTCAGGCTCAGAGATGCAAAGGAAATATTTGCAGTGAGAAATTTTGCTTAAAACTACACCTTTCTGCACACACACAAAAAAACCATCTCTGTCTCACTCTGTGGTAATTGCAGGATTGACATTGAATCTAACTGTCTAAACTCTGACATCTCTGTCTAAATGGTGGCTGTCATCAGATTGTGAATATGAGTTTTAATTTCTTTTTTTTTCCCTTATCTGAATAAAAAAAAACATCTCAATGCTGAAAATAGCTCATTATGTTTGTGTTTTACAGGCTCTTGGCACAGGTTAGTGAAAGGTGTCACTGCCAAAAATGCTGCAGGACCAAAAAAAAAAAACTGCAACTGAAACATTTGGCGTCAAAGAAGTAGTTGTTGTTATTTAGTGGAGGAGAATAAGCAAGAATCCGAGATGCTACTGGCTGCTTTTAACTCTGTCTCTGGTGAACAATAATTCTGCAGTCTGACCAAACTATTTAAGTTTAAATCTATGTGGGTGATTTAAGAACAAATTTCCTCGAGTTATTTGTAAAACTTTTTAAAGCCTTTAAAATCAAACTGTGGACACACGCACACACACACACTGCTGATTCTCACCACGTTTTACCACTGTTCACATTTCCTCTATTTATATACATCACTTTTCACGGGTGTTTAATAAAGACTCTGTGACAATTAGATTTTAATTGGGTTGTAAAATTAGTTGTAAAAAAGTTATTGCATTTTTAAAAAAAATCCCTATGTCTTTATAGGCCATCCAGACTAACTCCAGGCGAGGCATCACAACTGGACTTGGTCCTGATTGGCTCCTCTCATTAAATGGAAACTGAAACGTTTCCAAGCAGGGCAGCACAAAACTGGCAACGCATCCAGCAGCAGGTTTACCTAATCAGAATTGGAAGAGCTGTCGGCCCGTAGTAGGGCCATATTAGGACTGGTCTGCTTATCAACCTCTGACTGAACTTTGTTTACTGTGTTTGTGAATAATGTAATGAAATGTTTCTCACCGTTAGTCACAGCACTTCACATTTGACATGTGAAAATATTAAATAATATAAAGATTGTGGAGCCTCTGAGGGTAACCTGTAAATACTTAAAGTACCTACAGTGCAAAAGTAACGTGTCAAAAAGCTCCACAGAAATTCAAGACCACATTTAGTCAATTAAATCAACAGCCGACCACCAAAACCTTCTTACTTGTTAAATCTCAACTGAACTGATGCACATCTGTCATCTGGATTGAACGAGATCTATGCAGCAGACAGCTGCCAAAGTCAAGTAGCATACTGGTCTGTCTTTCACAATAGCTTCCATTATGCTCTTATGTCTTCTGCATATAAACTACTGTCTGCTCCATACCCCAAATCAAAAGTAGAATACATTACAAGGTACATTTCTTGACAAAAACAGACTGGTGAAGTGAACATGCATGAGCACAAATTTAAAGGGGAATATTTGTTGAGACACTGCAGTGATGTTAAATCCTGCATTTTCTCACTTTTCAGGAATGTCTTGAACAATGCAGTCTTTGAGAGAGCAAACCTCTTATCGTGGCACATATCCTAACATGCTAATTACCCCACACACAGTTTGAGTTCATTTATTATGCATGAAATAATCTAATATGATGACTGTGATAATTATGCGCACATAGATAAGATAAAAGAGTAGTAACCAATTATGGCGCGGGAGTTGGGAAAAGTAATTATTCTTTGTAGTGGAAAGAAGTCTTGGTTTGGAAAAGGGGGTTCAGTCTGCTTTTTTTTTTTTTTTTTTCTACCACTCAGTTCACAGTGCTGCAATTAACATGTGGAATCATGTCTGCACTCCCTGATAATGTTTAAGGAATATTTTCTTGATTAAGCAAGCAGCAACACAGACACTGTGCCCTGTCGTTCTGAGCGTTTAAGGACGTGGAAGCATTTCACTGGAAAATAAACCAATAACAGCATAAGACCTGCTCAGTTTATAAAACAGCTGCTGAAATCAACCGCTCTCTGCACAGATTCATTTACAGCAACGTGTCTGTTATGATAATTGTGCACGCTCGCTCCCTTAGCCTCTTCACACACTCCAGAAATCTGACATGTTTGCATTACAACTCGAAAGACAACATGACATTGATGCCTCGGGTCTCGTCAGCAGCGGCGAATCAGACAGGACACTAAAAACCAAGTGGTGCTTAAAGAGGAGCGTTCACAAATCAGACTCAGTGTGTCGCGGAGTCATTAAATATTACCACTTCTAAAATCAGAGCTGGCGTGCGGTTAGCCCGCACCACTGTACAAACACACTTAACACAGCACAGCTTTCTTTGACAAATTATGTGCCTGCCACTGCAAATCACAGGAAACAGACTCACACAGTAATTTGATTTTTCTGTGACTGTTTTGGCTTGAGTGTTGTTGTAAATCAAACTTTTATGTGATGGAATGTGGCAGAGTTTAACAGGGCCGAATATGTCCACATGCATTTTGCTCACAGGGAAGGAGAAAACGGTTTCATGGCCGAACACTTTGGATAAGATGAATGAGTCACTGCTGCAGCAAACAGTAAAAGTACGGAGGAAAGAAAATGTAATATAATTAATACACAGAGCAAATGAAGGTTATATAAGCACATAGAAAATTGTCATGCTGAATTTGTACAATATAAACAGACATTAACTGAAGGAGAATTGTCTTACTGATCTCTAACCAGAACCACATTTAAGTGACTCAGGAGTACACACGTCATCTTCACACTCATCCGGAAACCTCTGTCACCCATTACCCAGTCCAAGTCTCCCCTGGACTGCTGGGGTTGACTCATGATTACTTGCAGACACTAAGCTTCGGGCCAAACATGATACTGTGAGACCAGAGTTCTCCAGAAAGACAGCTCTCGCAAACAAGACCAAATCATTTTTCACAGGCGCACCACATTTTCACATTCACACCAAACATCAGCACTGAATGGGGCACGGTGATCCAGCAAAACAGGAAAGAGAAAACGCTGAATGTGAAAGCGAAGAAAGAAACCCTGGGCTCTTCATGTGCTCTGCAGCTTTAAACCCGAGGTTAATGTCAGTGGCACTCATGTTTCCTTACACTCTCAGCAAAGTCATAATGTTCTGAATGTAATGAAGTGAGGAGAGGAGAAAGCAAGGACGATGAACACAGCCAAGACAGCAATCGCTGCATTCCATGTGGTTTGTTCGGACAGCTGATGTTCGCAATAATCAAGCTACTGTGTGATTCTGCCAAAATGACTTTTTCACAGACGTGTTCGGATATTAAGCGACGTCCCTCACATCACTGACAAAAGCACAAAAGAAACACATTTACCAAGCTAATGAATTCCTCCTGTAGAACTGTGTGCAAACTGTAGTACACTGCAGTACATTTTGGATTAACTACATCCGCAACACATTCCCTGGCTTTACAAAATGTGACTTTGAAAGACATCAAAGTTTTAACCTCAGATCTGCTTTTAAGTCAGACAACAGACAGATGAACTGACTTTGGAAATTCATGGATCATTAAAACATTAAAGTAAATGTAGCTGAAATGCAGTGGGTGTGTCTGGTGCGCCAAACAACTTAATGGTGTATCTATCAAGCTAGTTATAAACCAGTGCTTTGCTTAAGAGATGTGTGTATCTGTAATAATAAGTAATTCGATGTGTGATGCATCAAAAATGAGTCCAAAGTGTAAAACTAGCTCACAAGCAGTACATTTATACATGACAGTGAATGAACTCTACATAGAAAACACTCAGGGGTATGATATGGTGTGTAACGTGTCTCCAGCTCTATGTCCGATACAAATTCGTGTTTAAACGTACACTTTTTGTTTGGCCAGTCACATTTGGGAAATGTGTCTGCCAGCATCAGGCTTGGGCGAGATCCAAAATTTCATATCTCGATACAGTCCAGCCCAAACATCGTGATACATGCAAAGATACATGTGTTTAGTACACAAAGCAGTGAAATGAAGGTTTGACTCAGCAGCAGGGCAGACTGTTCAAATCTGCTGAAAAAAAAAGAAAAGAAAAAAAAGAAAAAATCTTGATATTGTGATAAAATATCACATATGGCAGGAAATATCATGATATTCGTTGTTATCGAATATTGGCCAAGCCAAGTTCTTTTTTTTTCCTCCAAGGAACTACGTCCTTGTATACAAGCCAGTCATAAGTTATTGTGAGGAATGGTGTGTTGGACTTTAACAACAGGGACTGGTGGGGTTTGCATCCAGTGTGTGGTTATTTGAGCAACAAAAGCACTTAATTAGGGAGAATTCATGGTTTTGGTTTAAATTCAAGTTACTGTTGACTAATTCAGTGTTTAACCAAGGCCACCACCTTTTTCGCTACTATAAATAAATTAAATACTCACATTTGATACATATTCAACATGAGCATTTTGCAACTTACCAGATATAGTCATTAAAAACTTCTCCTTGTTATGTGGATAAGGTGGCATTACACTTGTCTCAATATGTATTTGCTCTCACAAATTTGTAGTATAATGTATGAACATAATATCTAGTAGACAGTTTTGTTGTGTCAGGTCACTTAACACTTCCCATCCCAAAATATGTCCTTTGTTATTTTACATTGCACCATATTATGCAGTATGAGCAGCATTTTAAGTTAGAAGCCACTTCTCAAACAGTTCATCTCCACGGTAACATTGGACTTTGTATTACTGTAGCAGAGGCATGTAGATGCTTTGGGCGCTGATATGAACTGATATGAATCCGGCATTGAGACATCCAGAACGCCAAAATCCTTAATGAAACATTATACAGGAATAAAACAGTGTAGATCTCCTTTAATATTTTAAGAGCGACAAGCCTTGTGAAACACCATAAAAGATGTAGCCTTCCCCGGGAAAATGAAATGCACTTTGACTGAAGCCGCTGCTGTCATAAAATCATGGCACTTTTATAGCAGGGGACAGGACTACATAAAGGAAGTCATTTGCAGCTAATAAGAGCGATCACTGAAATGCATTAGGGCAAATTATTCTGTCCTTGCCACTGTGCAATGCTTTTACTAAAATCTGTTGATAAGCTGCTGTTTCACCTAAGAGCTTATACACTAAAGTGTTTCCTCATCCATCTGCAAAGACCACTTGGAGATTAGCAACAAGGTATACAAATGGATTTGAAGAGAAAGCCACTTTTGTTAAAGTCTAATGTCAAAATAAAGGAGCAGCTATAGACTGAGTGAAAATATTGTCCTTCAGATCAATGGTGTCCTGGAGTGCACTAGGCTGAAACATTCAGATGAGATGTGAGTGGCAGAACACACAACAGAGCCACACACTCGAATAATATCTTTGGAAAGGATTCTGAAAAATGGAACTGCGCTCCAGTAAATAGCCTTTGGAGGTCACAACTTTTGCGCTGTTGCATTTCCACTCAAAGTCGACTTCAATAGGCTGCTCTGCCAATAATCAAAGCGAGCTGATTTCAAAAGGCTATCAACTGCTATTTTAAAGAGGCTAATTTTTTATTTTATTTTTTTTATCTCTATTGCACACTTTTCACATGGTGCCTTGTGTCTTGGGCACTCAACCTGTCTCCTGCTGCCGCTCCTCTGTGCATGAATACAGCTGCAAATGTACCAAGGAGTTAAAAAAACAACAAACATCAGGAGGTAATCAGGGATGCAAAAGCACTTCACAGTGCTGATATAAGTTAGCTCAGTGTTCACAAAAATAGTTTCTGTTGATGTTTACTTGGCTGTAAAGCTCTAACTTTGTAATAAGACTTACTCTGACTCACACAGGAGGAACAACAGCTTCCCTGCTGGCAACAGCACTGCAGTGCTGCAACACAGCTGGCACTGTACCTGCAGCACGGGAAGACAAACATACTAATATCACAATGGTAATTTTACTAAAGGTGTCAATCTGTAAGCTGCAAAGACACATTTGTGTTTGGAAAGAGAGAGCCGCTGTCACTTTCATGGTCAGCCTATTAATGCGTGGTGTAAAGTCGGTGCTATTAGCAGCACTGATGACATTTCCTTCTTAACTAAGTTTTAAAGAGTATTTCACTGTGGGAGATTTTCAATAGCAGTGACACCAGTTTGGCCTGTACATTTATTCATTTTCAAAGGAAGCACAAATATGCAGCCGCATAGTGCTTGGTGGGATTTTCTCTGCTATGATCTGCTGTTGAATTCAAATCAAATATTTTGAACCTCACCCAGCTCAGCTGTTAGCAGGACTCTCAAATATAATAAATTCAGGATTTACTGGCAGGCCTCATATTTCTCTGTGTGAAGCTCTACTCATTTATTAGGATTATCTACATTCCACCAGAGATAAGAACCAAAGGCACAATGAGGTTTAGAGTCTTGTTAAAGGTCTGTAAATGCAGAATATATAATAAGCTGCTGCTAATTTGATTTTGTGCTTGATCCTTGAATAATAACCACCAGTGTCTAAAAATAATGTTTTAATTGTTTTTAGTGCAAAAATAATGGCATCAAAAGCAATTTATACCAACAATCTGAATATTGGAGACATGAGAGAATAGAAATAACCTACTTCTTACACACGTTTGAAATGCATTTCACCCACAGCAAACACTGTATCTGTGTGTGCATCCTGCTGGTGCAAAGCCGTATTTGATTCCTTTATTCTGTGCCATGACTTCAACTTAGTTTATGGAATGTGTCCCTGCTGGGTTTTCATTTCCTCTGTCTGGAAAAAAAAGGAAGGCAATCAGAGTACTGATGCTAAAATCATTACCTAATGACTAAAGCCTTCGTATGACTTCCTCCATGCTGCGACATTCATTGTTCAACCACACATCTCATATAACTGTGTGGAGAAGAGTGTTTCTGGAAGTTTGTTTGAGGACTGTCTGCAGGGCAGGGCAGGTCTCCAGAAGTCCAATCAATCACTAAGTCACATTCAGAGGGATAATATGGATTTTTCTAACATGGAGGTATTTTCTTTTGTCAGCAGAGGATGCTGAGATGACATGCTATCAGCAAAGCCCTGCTGCTGTAATCACATGTTGTGTAGTACAAAAGCACAAGATCTCTGGGCAGTGGCAATGCAACACTGCATTTTTTGAGAATTTGAGAACGCATTACTTTCAGATTTTTTTTAAACTGATCAAAAGCAAATTGTAGTTTTGTATATATTTTAAACAAAGGAAATGTATTTGAAAGTCTCCTCTTGATGCTCCAGCAATAACGCTGACACTTGTGCATTACTGTCTGACTACACTTTTCAAACTTGTTAACCAGACCACAGTATTATGCAGGACGTATTTTCATGACATCTCTATGTCCTTCCAGAAACAGAAGCTTCGTGATGTTGACAGTATGGAGGATCATTAAATTTGCCTGCTGCTCCTCTTGGAGCATAAATCAAGCCAATCCATCTCCCTCTGACCCAGCTCCCTGGTGGCTTACTTAGAGCCATGCCAATGCAGCGCTGGCTGTGGAATGAGCATGGGTAAGCATGCAAGGGCTGTCCTTAAGCTGAGCTGTCTGACGGTATAAACAGGCCTCTGCCTCATCTTGAGAGCAATAGGGATCAAGTGGGCTTAGTGGGCATGACCTGTGAGGACCCAGACAGGGCCGAAACATGCAACACAACACAATTGTCTTAAGGATTGCTGCACTATTGAACAGGAGAAAACTAGCAAATATCACATTGCTCGCAGGCCCGGAACAGGACCTAGATGCACTCCGCTAAGGATTCCCAGCAGATTAAAGCCTTATGAATAATTCTGGTCCTCCTTTCTCCTTTTCCAGCCTGATTTAAGAAAATCAGGCCCTCAAAAACAATTAGACATAAAAAAAAATATCTGATCACTAAGAAGTGAAATCCTGCAGAGTAAGGCCTATTAGTCTTATGGGACCCTCACGAAAACCTTAGATCTTCTAAAAAAGGATATATTGGTGTCTGCGGCACCATGCAGGGTGGAATTAGAGGCAAAGGCGAAGGAAATGACAAGACATTTGCGCATGGTTTAATTTCCTCAATTGCTTTATGGTCATACATAAATGCTTAAATTGGTTTGTAACATATGCTCTCCTCGCTCTGTTTACTTCCTTCATTTAGTGTGACTGAATCACTTTATTAGTGATTATCCCCCCAAAAGCTGCTGGAATGCACAGCATCACACCTCATCGTGTAATTTACCCATATAGTAGGAATGGGAATATGCAAATAGTGTCAGAGTATTCTGCGGCACCAAATATGCCCCTAGGCTGCTTGTCCAATGACACAAATCATCAATTAAGATCTCAGCAGGGTTTGGGGATAAACTAAATTGGCATTATCCCTATCTGACAATATGTAGAGCCATGTGGGGTACATCACAACAAAGAACAAACATCACTGAGGGTGATTTGGTGGTGATGCGTTTCAACTCGTGTGTGTGTGTGTGTGTGTGTGTGTGTGTGTGTGTGCACATGTGTGTGTGTGTGTGTGTGTGTGTGTGTGTGTGTGCGCATCACCACCAAATCACCCTCAGTGATGTTTGTTCTTTGTTGTGATGTACCCCACATGGCACTCATGCGTGTGTGTGTGTGTGTGTGTGTGTGTGTGTGTGTGTGTGTGTGTGTGTGCGTGTGTGTACGTGTGTGTGTGTGTTTGCACTGTCAAAACTAATTCCCAGCTGAATCATCCACTTTGAGACAATGGCAAAGGAACGCCATCATTTGAATAGTGTAAAAGGTAACAGAACTTCTTTTGGTCTTTCAACAGCGACAGCAACAACAACAACAGTGTCTTTCAAAGCATTTACTTTCACAGGGGGTGTGAGTTTGGCTCCTCATGGGATTTTTATGCTCGGCACTCTGCACCTGCCGAATGTGTTTGATGGAGGGAGCTAAAGTGGTCTAAATCGCCATTGTGATTTCTCAGGGAAGCAGATGATTAGTAAACAAATGGTTCAGGCATATTTAATTAAGCTAATGTACTCCCAGTGCTCAGAGTATAGTCCATGCTGTGAGGGGCCTTGACTTTGCAAGTTGTAACATTTTACCACTGACATGTGACAGCAAACAGAAAAGTAACAGTGATTTTATATTTCCTGAACTTTTCTTTTTTCGAATGTAGATATGGTTGCCAGATCTGGGCATGGACTGGTCCAGCTGTGTGATGTCTGACGGGACTGAACAGATGAGTGGAGTTGGTGCGGCTCACAGGACGAGCAAAACGCAGCAGACGACCTGCAAATCTGCGCATTTTTAATTCGAGATCATTAAAGTAAAATCAAACAGGTCCCCCAGTGTTCAAGACAAGCTGCTACCTGACAGACACAGGCTCCGTCAAATCACACTGACAGCATTTCATGCCAGTCAAAAGTCTCCTATGAGTGAAATAGTCATTTGGGCAATTGTGGTACAAACCAGTCAGCTGAAAAAAGAAAGTGGTGAGTGGCACACAAAGAAGGCCAGTGTTCAGTCTAGAGGGGTTTTGCAGGGCAGGGTAGGCTGTGTGCAAACATTAGACCTCACTAAGATGCAGCTAGTTTTAGCAAGACACACTTCAATTAAAGATGGAGGAGAATTCATAAAGAAATACCGACAGGGATTAAACTCCCTGTTTGACCTTTTAAAACACCGACAGAGGAAAATGTCTCTTTTGCTTTACATGACTGTGGAGTAAATGCATTTTTGTTTTTAATTAATTGTTTTACTTAAAACTGCTGTTCATGAAGTGCAAACTGAAAATGTAAAACATGTCAATTCACAGCAAAATTATTTTAGTTTAAATTCAAATGATCAATAAAAAACTAAATTTCTTTTCCTTTTTAGTTTGACATTACTATGCTGTGATTATTTCTTCAAACACACACGCACACACACAGACACTACAATCTATGATAAAATTTATTATGAACAAAGAAAATGTATGCATTAACTCGGGTCAACAATGAGTGAAAGTTATTTTAAACTGAAAATCCACAACTTAACCAGTCAAAATAAAAGCCTTTTTCTTTTACTCCAGTGGGTTAAAACACAACACGCAACTTCAACATGAAGAAAATCGCAGTAGCAGCGAAAAGACAACACAACACGGTGTTTGCACGGAAGATTCACACCATCAGATATTCATTGTTAATTTATAAATCATCTAAACGGGATGTGGCATTCCGCGGCTGACTGACAAAAGCCGCAGAAATAAAACGCCAGCTCCCTGCAGCTCTGCGCTCATTCTGTCCAGTCTACTCACTATTCCTGTTACTAGTCTCTAAATTAGCCTACAACCTTTGGCACAAAGCATCCTCCGCCAAATACAACACATCCTAGATACCTGCATCACAAACCGACATTTTTTAATCCAGACGCTGCATCAAGCAAAATGAAAAAAAAAATCCACTGGTCTTTCAGTCCAGCACAAAAATGCATCTCCTCTCCTTTCCCTCTCTCTTTTTTCTCCCCCTCCTCTACTTCCCCTTCCCTCCCTCTCTCTCTCTCACTCTCTCTCTCTCTCCCTCCCTCACTCTCTCTCTCTTTCCCTCCCTCTCTCCCTCTGCCTCTCTCTCCCTCACTCTGGCCCGGCTGGCTGTCTGACTGTATGAATAATGTCCTGCTTTTTGTAATGAAGGGGGGGGGAAGGGGAAAAAAGGACGCTGAAGTGGAAAAGCCCTGCTCCCATGCACTGACATTGAAAATGAATGACAGCTTACCTGCATGCCAATCTTCATCAGACTGACACTGGGCTGACAGCACAGCCTATACTCCTCCACACAGCCGCTGACGTCATCCATGCCAGGCCCCTCCCACCTCCATCTCCATCTCCGCTCCCCGTTTTCCCAACACCGGCCCGCTGATGCCTTCCAGTGTCCATGGGAAATACGGCAATCACATGTGGACCTCCATGAGACAGGTAACCGCATCAGCCTGGGAAAACACAGAATTTACAATTGGTGTTCAGGTTGTATGGCAGTAGGTACTTGCTGGTTCAAAGCAATGACTTGGAGGTAAAGAAAAACACCAGCTTTAAACAATGTGGTGGGTCCTGATCAGTTTGAATAACAGTAAATTGAAAGATCTTTAAGAATCAAGAGCCAAAAAAACTTAACATAAACCACAAATGCACAAGTAATGTCTATCATTTCCCATTTTGACTTGAACACAGATAAACCAAGGATATGGTAACAAAATGCAAAAATAAATAAAATAAAGCCAAAATACGAAAAGGGCATCACATCATGTTATTCAATTATTACATTTTCATCCAAAATTTTGGTGAGAATGAGGCAACAGCATCTCTGATGGGAAAACAGTAAACTGTGGCATAGACTGCGAGGGAAAAGGGTGTACAACATTCAGTTACTTTAGCCCACAAGAGAGATGACAAGTTTCAGGTTTTGTCCTATTTGTCACAAAATCCCTGATTAATCACATGTCAACTATGCTAATTAACTCCTGCAGGCGCCTTCTGGACCATATTTTAGATCACTGAAAATACTGCATGAAAACAGTGTATGGGTATAGAATCTATTTTAACTGTTGTTTATTTATTCAGTCATTTAGCTAATATTTGAGCTTCAAGTTATTTGCTCATACCCTCTCAGGTTTTGGTGAGGTCAGGTCAGGTCCAGAGACCGTGGACAGGTTGCCAGCCAGGGACCATAAGACTCAAAGAAAAATGCTTGTATTGCTTGATCTAACCATCACTGTAACTCTCATTAATCTGATGGACCTTTTCTTTGAGATCGTAAAGGAAACCATCTCCTTAGCCAAACACAGTAAGAACACCAAACTCCACACCGTTTACTGTGACTCTGTGATGTTACTCTTGTCATTCATTGCTCTAAACGCCCCGTCCTCGACCATCTGACTTCTTAACTGTTTTTATAGTCTCCAAACCATTGATAAGCGCTGGAAGCAGGGATCTTACGAGGGTCACCTAAAGGCATCATGTCCCCTTCCAGTAAGCGCGCAGAGGCGCCTCCACTTCCAGTAGGACTGGCGGGCGAGCACACACGGGTCTGGCCAGCCCCCTGTCGGTCCGCATGAATAATTACATGCTTCAGAAAGACTGGTGGGGTGATGCTGCGAGTCAGACCGTTAGACACGACAGAGGTTACTGTTGAGACGACAAAGTCCTGTCCTGATATCAAGAGAAAAGAACTCCTGCTCATATCACAGGTAGCCTAGAAATAGGGAGAGGTGGGCAGGGTGAGTTTCAGCTCCAGTGGTGGAACAAGTTGGCGATTTAGATGTTTTACTTGCATAGTAGAGGTAGAAACACCACAATGCAAAATAAATACTGTATTATGAGTAGAAGTCTTGCAATTAAAATGTTAAAGTAAAAGTACAGAAGTGTCATCAGCAAGAAAGTAATAAAAGTAAAATTCCTCAATAGAAGAATCCCCCCTGTAAATTGTTGTGTTAGCCTATTCCATGCTGCATTATTAGACTGTGTGAATCAGTGTGTAGGCAGCATTTTATTGTTGCAGCTGAACGAGATGCTGTTTTTAAACAGTCCAGTGGTCCAACCATCAGATAAAGAAGATGAAAAGGAAACAAATCTGATACATTATTTTCTCTTTTGGGGATTTTCTATTTTTGTGAAATATTAAATAATTTGACCACTTTTGACCTCAAATGGTTATTTAAATGAAAGCATTTTAGAAGTTCAGAGGGGAAATCGCGCTTTGGTGGAACTGCTAACAACTACATGGAAAGTAGTAACGTTCAGGTGCTGTTTTTAATGTTGGGCCAAAACGGTTGGCAACCTCTGTGTCATTGCATGCACTGTGTTTTATAAGGTCATCAGGTTTTATTTAGCCTAATGGAAAATGTCACTGTCACTCAAAATGCACTTCAGCACAACAGGTCAACCTGAGTCGCGCTACTTGCCTCCCAGCACTGTTTGACAGTAACCGAAGGCTGTGTCTCTTCCTGCAGTGTGTCACGTCATCAGACATCAGCCTCTCACTGGTCTCATTCACTGGGACGCGCCTCACTTTGCAGCACCAGCTGTGAACCGGTCCCGGGACCAGGTGTTTATCTGGTGCTGAGAAAGACAAGGGGGCAGAGTGTAGGGCCGTGGATGTGTTTAGAAATAGTTATGAGCTGGTATGAATGAGAAACACAGCACGGTGGGTTTAAGTGCACGGTGAGGGGCGGGTGAGGAGGACTGCCCAGGCGCGCTTCGCTTTTTCAGTAACGACGCGTTTGATTGGCTCGTCTTGAGTTCCTTTATCCAATTACACTCTAGTTTGCTGTTACCAGGAACCAGAAGACGCGATGGAAACATCTCAACCTATCCTTTAAACTGATTGCTTTTCCGATGAATGGCGGTCATAGACAGTAATATGTGTTTTTATGTTTTTAACTTAGCATATAACTGTCGGTGTCAGGATAGCAGCTCTAGCAGGGACAGCTAACTTACCCACACAGCGGAGGTAGTTACCGCTAGCCACATAGCTACAGCTTTACTATAGTCTTACTTAGTAATGGCTCAGGCATCGGCCGTATATTTTACCCACTTCAGCGACTAACCACCACGTGTGTCGGTAAAGTACCCTAAAACTGAAGTCGTTGAACAAAAATGGCAAGCACAGTGCTGGACGTCGGTGCTGGCGTCGTCGTCGTTGCGGCCGTGTGGACTTCGGCACTTGTACTTGGGATGATGCTGCTGAGAGCATCTGGAGCCGCAAAGTGAGTGAGAGCAGAGATAGAAGCACTGCACACACAGCCCGTGTGAACATGTTCACTGCACGACAAAGATTTTACAGAAGTCAGTGAAGAACAGGCCAGATCGAGGCAATTCATCTCATATGTGAACCCACATTCCTTTGAAGTTTCCTGCACTTGAATGTTGGTTAGCTTATTAGCTGAAGTACACATCTTCTGTGACGTGATAAATCAACTGTGGCAGTAGTAGAGCTGTCCAGTAAATTCGGCCTGATGGTGATTAATCAAATAGCCCTTTATTTCAGCTTAATACCAAAAAAATAATGGGACACACATTACCATTGACCACAGTGGTGTGTTCCCCTGGTAGGGAATTTGTAGGTATATCTAGAAACTATGAGATGGAACATGACTGAATAAGTCTCAGACTGGGAAGTGGACCCAGATTCAGAACACATCATAAGGTGTGTTCTAGCTGGTACATGAATCGATTGCAGATAAACAAATAAATAGATATATTACATAAATATACACCAGTTTCTCACAGAGAGGCTGCAACTCCTTAACGTTTTGTCTACCCTGAGACACCAACAAAAATAATTACTTTTACTGACTCTTAAATTATCGTTATTGTTATTAGTATTAATAATAGCAGTAGTATTTTGTTTGCAGTCCCTGCTGATTAATATTTTTGCACTTGCCTTACATGCATGCCATACTACTAAAGTCAGCAAATGTTTATTTTTGTGTAGAATACAAAGTGACAGCAAACACTGTAACAGGACAGGAAAGTTTAAAAACACGTGAAACATTGTGCTATTTACTTGATTGGTAAAAAATTAAAGAATGCAATTGTTCTAATTGGTATTTCACAATGACATTGTTCCCAGATAGACTTACTTTGAGAACATCAGATCAGTGGTGGGAGTCCTTGCGTTATCCTCTTTGTTCTGACTGTGTACCTTTGTGTGTGTGTTTGGTCTCGCCAGGTTGGGAGTTATCCCTGTTTTTCTCCTGGCTCTCACCATCACTCTGGCACTGGTGTTTTTCCCTCGCAGCCCAGAGACAACTCCCCCTTTCAAAGAGATAGAGGTGAACGCTTCTCACTGATGTCACACACCTTTACACAAGGTTACAAATCCTCAAATATAGGCTATGGGTTGACATTGTCAGCACAGTAAATTTAAATGCATGTCTCTTTTCCTGCCTAGAGTATGAATGAGTATGTTGTACTATATCAAAATGCAAATACCTCATATAAGTGTTTTTAATTTGAGAATTTTAGAAAAGCAAACAGCTCGGTTTGAAAGGTGTTAACACGATTAATTGACATTTCACCACATGAAGAGGCAATTCAAATTTCTACTGCTGCCAAAGCCATGATAATAAAATATTCCATCATGATTACATCAGACTATTTGCCGCATTAAAAAAATACAGACTTGTGATGTTTTCATCAGTGATTGTGGCTGATGCACAATTACAGCATAATGCACTTCAGTTGAAAATAAAAGCAGGCTGGTGATTTTTTCAGTTTTGTTGTGAGGCCATTTGACTTTGATTACCCTCAATTGTTTTGGGTACAGAGACCACTCAGTGAAAAATGAGGATTTAGAGCCCACAAATAAACAAGTAAAAGTAGCTAAGTGGCTATCTCATGCTCCCAAAAATTATAGTGTAACACATTTCATGCTTATCAAAGTCTACAATTGAACAAACGTATCTTCATCACAGATATACGGTCAAAATATTAATACATATTTTGTGACCATGTGCCGTTGCAGCTAGCAGCAGATTTATTTTCCTTTATCTGTACTGACTGAGGATATCGGCTCTATTTAAGTTGTAGTTAGGTGAATATAAACAATGTTTACTTTATAAAACCTTAACTCTGATATAAGCCATGGTTCACCGTACTGTATGCCTGTACCTAGCATGTGTCATTGTGTGTGCACGTCAGTGTATGTGCTTGTCGTAAAGGCCTGTTCTGCTTTATCTTAGTCCAACAGCAACACAGAACAAACACTCCCCCATGTTGCCTCTGGGTCGTGCCAATAAGCCGGCCAGATCTGCCAAGCAAGCTGCCACCCCATAGAAATAGCAGAGCAGAGCCCCGTCCTGGCCAGCTCACATTTTATAGCCTTTGTGCAAAGGCAGATACCAGACCAGCAGCAGAGAGAGGCAGCTAAATGCGTCTTCTTGGATTTCTGTGCAAGGCTTACAAGTAAAATTAACCCTTGCCTGTGTTAGAAATTGATTCCAGTATTTAAAAGAGGTTACATATAAAACCTGTTGAAATAATGACACCTTATAAAAAGGGGATCATCACCCAGGAGGGTAAACTATAAAACAATTCATTCATTTACAGAAGAGCTGACATGTTTTTGAGGAATATAATAATTACAAAAATCCTTCTCACAGTAGTTTATTATGTTTGCATGAATTGAATCTATTCATCTTTTGATCTTATTTTAACAGGTATCTGTTGTATAGAACAGAATGCAATTTTTATTGTGTGCAATGGTGGAAAAAGGTCTTTGGCCAATCCAGTAATTCAATAAAACATCAAACACACACACACACACACACACACACACACACACACCACATAACAACAACGCTGACATCAACACTATGAATCCTCCAAGTATTAAAACGACGGAGCCAGAGGTAACATGTAGCACCAGAGTTTAGCATCTGGAATCTGGGAGAGAGAAGATGTGAGGCCTCTTCTGTGATGCATTTTTGATGTTTTACACTGAAATAAATCAGTGTCAGTTGACAGCTTCTATACAGGACAGGTATTAAAATCCTCATTAACAGTATAGAAATAAAGGTAACCATCCATGTGAAGGCGTGAAACAGCTTCACAGAGGTCCATGACATTTTGTATTCACGTCATGTTTGGGCGTTGACTAATTTGTAGCAAGCACACAGATAAAACCTGAAAACTTCTGTGAAATGTGTGTGTGTGTGTGTGTGTGTGTGTGTGTGTGTGTGTGCGCGCGTGCGCGTGCGCGCGCGCCGACTGTGAAGAAATGTCTAACCCCTTGCTGTTAAACAAAAGTAAAATAACATAGTGCCAATTAAGCCAGTCCCAGCCTAGGAGTGGGGGTGGTTTATACCAGACCCCTCTCTCCAACTCCTCCTCCTCCCCCCGCTAACCCGCCCGCCTGCTCCCACCCGTGCGCTCAATGGCACATTAATAAAACATGGCCCACACTTTGGGTTCCAGCTTACTGCGTAATTGGCAAATTAAAAAGTGAGACGTGTTAAATGCATCCATAAGAGACAGCATACATCATCCCCACCTCTCCTAGACACCATCATATTCACACACACACACACACACAAACACATACATACACCTACTCTCATTCCACAACAGTTCCTGTGAAATCTCTCTTTAGTCAGCAGTAGGGGTGCTGCTCTTCTGGTATTATCTGGCTTAAGGGCGTTTTCTCAGTTTGTATTCGCGTATTCATGGGTGGCTCATGATCTAAATATTAACACAGACCTCAGTGAAGTGTTGCTTAAACCTATCGATGGTATAAACTTGACATTTCTCCTGACTGAAGAAGCAGCCGTGCCAATGTAGAGGATCTGTTGTTTGTCTGTGTCCTGCTCCTCGTTTCCCTCAGATCTGTTAATTGATGTAATACTCAGGCGAGCTGCAGTGCGGCTTGTGTCCCCACTGATTAGGCATCTAGATAAAGAACAGCAGGATCCGAAAATAAAGGGAACCAGCATTTAGTTTCAGGATCTGTGAGAGAACAGTGAAAGAACAAACATACGGTCTCTTCAAACACATTACTGCCTGAATGCACAGGTCATATTCCTGCCTGAATCAATTAGCACCTCTTGGCCTAACAGGCTACAGGCTCTCTCCTTATGCTTCTGATAATCAAACTAAAGTATTGATTAATATTACCAAGCAGTGATCCAATACCAGTGCTCTTTTTCTCTTTCTAGGGATTGGCAGGGATCATTTTTCTATAAGTAAGATAACAAGGATGTGCACATCACATCTTAACTTTAAATGGGGATGTTTGTACAATGACTTTCTTATTAGGCTTTTCTAGGCAACAGACTAAGAAACAGTGTTGTAAAGGGATCAGACACAACTGGCTGAAAGACAGTCAGTTAAATATGTCTGTACTGGCACAGGATCCTCATCTAGTACACTGAATTAATGCATCACAACTTAGTAGTATTTTATAAAGTCATCACACATAATACAGTTAATATAAACAATATAGACAGTAAAAACAGTCAGCGGTGTATGGATTAAGTAATGACTGAACAGGCTCAGGGATACATGCTGCCTACATTCTAAGCAATTTAAGCCACACAAGAAAAAAATAAAAGAAATTCATTCAGACTTGTAACCCTCAAAATTAGTTCTGTAAACCATTCTTTTGAAAACAAAAAGCGAATGACACATTTTTAAATTCACAATTCACAACGCCAAGAATAGAATTACATCTCCTTTTACTTAGGTTCACTGGTTGTAGTAGTAAATTTGTATCAGTGGTCAGTCCCAAACTTAGGGCTGGGTATCAGTACCGATACCTTGACTTCAGTACCAATTCTTATTAATACTCTTTCCAATACCATTTTTACCCAATTTATTTGAACAAAAAGAAAATAACAACACACATTATGGTAAAAATTTTAGTTTTACTTTCATTTTATTTAAAAGTTTTATTTCTCTATTTATTTGAAGTCTCTCGACACACTCAAACCTGTTTGTGTAAAAAAACAGCCAATCAGAAGCATCATAAGATCTTGATCCAAGCTTGCTGCATGCTGGTGATATTTACTCATTTACTCTTTAGGTATCAAAATGTTTTATCGATTTATTCGATTTGATCGAAGCGTTTTTCAGTCCTTGATAGTATCAAACCAAGTCTGTTGGTTCATAAAAGTATCAAAGTTCGATACACAGTCCTGTGTAAACTGATGCTGCTGTGTGTCCCAGCACTGCTGCAGGAAGGCGTCAGTCAGTTTACTGCATCACAGGGCGACTGCTCACTATCTAAGGCACTGAGAGTCTACTCTGCTGTCCATTCAGCTTCTGGTGAGGAACAGTCAACTGGGATGGGAATTTAGAAAAATAGATGATATCAGTTTATTTTGTTATCATTTTACCATAAAGATCCTCTTCAGACATGTGTTATGGCTGAAAACTTGTATGTTTTTCCACAAAAAAAATTAAATTCAGTACTTACAAAGTTTTGGAAGTAGGTTCTCCCTAATTGAAAAATCCATATTCTATGAATATATCGATATTCCTCATTTCAAAAGTTGCCCCCTATTAAACTAAAAAGTCTGTCATCAGTGTATGTGACCTTTTTCAAGTTCACAGATGACACAACCACAGCTGGCTTTAAAAAGGAGTTGTGTTATCCCCAAATCCTGTTGCTAAAACTCACACTGAAGGTGAGCACAGACAAAACCTTCCCTTTCAGCCCGATGACCGAGAAAACAGTCTTTATTCTCTTCACTATGAACAGTGAGGCTCAAGCATCTAATTGAAGTAGCAGTAATAAAAAAAACAATTAAAGGAGATTAACTTTTCAAGACAACAAGTAATTGTAGAGTTTTTCCTTGTGTGTGTATCTGTCTCTTTGTAGAGTTCCCATTCAAGGCCTCACTGCTTTTACAAAAAGCTTTGTGAAAGCTCTCTCATGACATCTAGTGGCTAACAGAGGAAATACTGAATTTATTCAGAGTCCTGTGTTTCCAGTGCACTCTGTGCTATTGGCCAGAAACACATGTTTTAGTGTGTAATTATGAGGAACCTGTAACACTGAGCTGCTCTTTCTTTGCTCTGCAGATAGTGGACACTTTGTTCATCGGCCGCTACGTTCTGCTGGCAGTGGTGAGCGTGGTCTTTCTGGTGGCTTTCTTCATGCTGCTCCCTTTTCATTTCCTGGAACCAGTCAATGCCAAGGCCTTAAGAACTCACTAGAACTGCCAGGGTCAGAATTGGCACCAGGATCACATCACTGAAGTATACAACTTAAGACAAACAGGTCCCCCCCACCCCCCACCCCCACCCTCCCCCACCCTGCTTCATTCCAAACAGAAACAGCAGGAGAGCCAGTTTTCTACATGTTTGCTGTTTGTTGACTGTATATGCACAATCAACAGAAATGAGATAATATCCAGCAGTAACTGTGTTTGTGTTTGTATCATTTAATACATGAGATGAATAAATACTTTTTATTTGATGTGTGTAAACTAAATTCCTAGTCGACAAACACTGAAATACTCCATCCTCCATCTTTACAAAGAAATCAAATATTTATGTTGTCACGGTGATTTGTCTTTCTTTTACTACTCGGCTTCCTCATAATGTTGCTTCCTGAAGTACTGTAAAGGTGAGGTACCAAGTTGTGGTGTTAGTGGAAGTGAATCGGACACATTTAACATGGAGAGAAAGTCATTCATTTTACATTTACACCTGATGAAGCATGGAGTAGTATCTGAACAGTGTTAATGTGAGGACTTTTTTTTCTGTAGCTAATCTGAATGATGCCAATAAATGCACAACTTCACCTCAGTGAAAGGTGTTCAGGTTATGAACACCTTTCATTTTTCAGGTGTTTCAGCATCATCACTCAAAGAAAAACATGATATAATAAAGTATGACACCAAAGCAGCTGACATACAGTGTTTCTATCACAATTATTAACAATTACTATACTAACAATTAGTCAGTGTTTATTAATATGCATAGATGCCTTAATGCTTTTAATATGTGATACTGGTTATGAATGGCAAGAGTTGCTTCTCATTGTAGTTGACAAATAGATTTTTATGGTCCTCCAGATTCTTCTTAAAGGTTATAAATGGACTCATGAAAGCAAATTTGCACTTTGCACTGAGTGTCAACAAATAGTTCAGAGGCACTTCAAATTATTATTATTATTATTTTTTTTATTTGTTTAGTTAATCTGCCTTGTTTATCTGTGTCATCTATCTTTTAGTCTTATATATTATGACATTCATGTTGCAGAAATGTTGAATGAGTTAAAGTCATTAAATATCACTTGGACAAATACAAGTAGATGCCAATAAAAAAAAACTAAAGTAGTGATTGAACTCTTCTGGGAAAGAGGAGGAATATATTTTATAGTATTCCGTGATGACCCGTTAATTTAAATCTAAGAGCTGGAGCTTTGTAGTTAGTTTACATGACCAGCTCATTACACGTATTTTAGCATTTTTGATTGGCCCTTTTATCCTGATGAATAATTCGATTTCTTTATCACATAAATGTGTATGTGCTACCATCGACATTAGTTGATTATTGAGTTTTTATTGGTGTGATTATTGGTGAGTTTTTCCCCACTCGTCATTTTGTTGCCTCTGAAAAAAGGTGACAGTGGTGTCTGATAGAGCTATTATCTGAGAACACTGATGGAGGAAACCACTTCTCATGTCGGGACATTTCTCTGTAACACCTGCATCTATAGATTTTGCTGCTTGCTTAATAGGCATCACTGTGTTCTTTTGTGAGTTTTATCAAATAACTTTTTAAAGAAATAGTTTGACAGGCAGGTAAAATGCTCTCTTTGATGAGAAGATTGGTACCACTCCTATGTCTGAACACTGCGAATCAGGCTACCACTAGCAGCCAGCTAACTTATCTTAGCATGAAGCCTGGAAACAAGGGAAAACATGGTGTAACTGTCCAAACATTACAAAATCCAGCCAGCAGTATCTCTAAAGCTCAATATAACTGACAAGCTTTATCATGTTTGTTTAGTCCATGTACAAAAACAGGTAGTAAAACAGGTTGTGTTTCACAGGTTGTTATGTGAGTGTTTGAGTTGCTAGTGGGTGGATTTTGTTACCTTTAGACACAGCCAGGCTAGCTGTTTCCCCCTGCTTCCAGTCTTTATGCTAAGCTAAGTTAGCCAACTGTTTCGTTGATGTGTGTTATCGGAGGTTTCAGGACACTTCGTAGAACTGATGTTCTATATGTGACCAACAGTTGCAGCTTTCTCAGCGACGAGGTGCTGAGAAGCCACATGCATCTTTGTGTTTTGCTATTGTGCACTGCTATTCTATATTTTGGTTCCACATTTTGCCAAGCATTAAATCATATCCTGCAGTGTGTTGTCATTATTTTTGACAAACACAGTGCTGCATTCACATGTGCTGATGCTGATTCCATGGGGTATAACTAAGCAGATGATTCCACAGAGACTAATGAGCTTTTGCAGTCTAGAGGCCCAATTATAAACACTTGCCACCCTCCCACCTCCATTTTAAAAGTGTGAAGCCCGAGGAGACGTGGAGTGGAATTCCAACCAGGATGATGAAAGAGAATCTAATGAATCAAAACCAATCCTATTAGTTCCGGCCCACATTTCCATACTGCGGCCCTTTTCTGCACAACAATCCACCGCATGATTTCACACAAGCTGGGGAACTGGAGGATTTCAACAGAGTGGGCAAGAGGATCTAAAACCTTTCAACCTGAAGGGACTTGTTGCCTGTAATTGACCGCATGATTACCGCAAAACATGATCTTAGCCCCCGCAGAAAGTGGCACCAAGAAACAAGTGGCTTTAAGGGCAACTGAAGGTTTACCTGGCAAAGATATTCCCCTCAACTCAAACAGAAACCTTTTGGGTTTCTTTTGACTTGTCAAGAAAAAAAAACTTTTTGGGAACATTCTGCTACAGTTTGTATTTCAGTTTCACCGTGCAAAAGATGTTTGCACCATCTCGCTCTCTTGAAGTCTGCAAACTCAAGGTCTTCACAGTCCCTGAAGTCTGGGTAGTAGAAGATCTGACAGTATTCCTTGGCTTACTCTCCCGTTCTCACACACTCTCTCACACTACCTCACCTTTGTAATCGTTCGCTCTCCCCCATCTTTCTCTCTCCCTCTATCCTTCCCTCATTTTATTTTTTGCTACTAAACTCCATCTCTGGGGAGTGGGAAAATGAGCAGAACAAAGCATGTGGGGGTTTGAGGATCATTTGGAACCGGGAGCTGGAGTCTTTGTAGCGCAGCCAGCTGGACATATAAAGAGATGGGGGCGGGTGAGATAGAGAAAGAGAGAGCAATGCAAGGGCAAAGAGGTGTGAGCAGAAAGCTCAGGGTGCTGGGATTTGAAACTGCGGAGGGGACGGGGTGCGCTCCTCTCTGGTAGATCCTGTATTCAGATGCACTCAAGCAGAACTTCTGGCCCTCCATTCACATCCTCAGCCACCTCACCCTCTGTTTGTGATATGGATACCGTCGCCGCCCCACACAGCTCCCACAACACTGCAAATCCATTAAAGATTTTGGGCAAAGTTGGTGCACTTATCCCAAAAGAATGTGACTCAGTTCATGTTAAATCAAGCAGATGGCAATGTTTGCTGTCCTTTCAAGAAGTTTGGTAAATAAAACCTGACGAGTGCTCTGTGGGGTAAAACTGAAATGAACAAGGTAATTTTAGATCCTTACACAAGGTTGAATTAGATAAGGATTTATTAGCCAACAAGTAGATGTAACCTATGAAAGAGATGGTGGTAGAATGTGGAAATGAACTGGGGCACTATGCAGTTTTGGGGCCAAAAGGAGTTTTTTTTCTCAGCACCGCCTGGCTGTGCTGTATTATGTACTTTTGTGTGTAGACGAGGGATGCTATCATGGCAACACACACTAGGGGGGCGAAATCCTCAAACTAAGACGCTGGTGTTGCCTTGGCCTTTTACCTCTCTCTCAGGAAGGAATTACCCTAAAGCTGTGGCTCTCGGGGGGACGATGAAGGCCCAGATTAGAGGTCAGGCTGCTCACCAATAGCCCTCTGCTGCTCGGACATGACACCCCATCGTGGGCTGAAGCTCGGCCCTATGGGGGGTTCCATTTTGACAGTGTTGAAGACATGATTGAGTATTGGGCAGGCTTAGAAAGGCAATGGCTACACTGATCAAAGACCATGCTCACAATAGTTGAACATGGGTGGCCACAGTGGTCCGCAGACCATGCCCAGTTGTTGCACAGGCTTTGACTTGCTTGTGTATTAATACCCCAACCATTTGGGCTGACCTAACTTAGGCTACAGTTTGGCACAGGAGGAGCAGTGGTAACAATACTGAAGTGATTTTAGCCAATTACTTGAGGCTTATAAAAAAATATGCTAGAATTGCTAGATAGCTAAACCTATTTCAGTGTTCATATGGTCACCTGACCACTGCTGAATATTTTGGATGTATTCTTTAATGTTGGTACTGATGACGGTGATGATGATGATAATGATGATGATGATGAAGAACTGTCATATCTCCCTAATCATACTCAGTATTATTAGATCCCTTCCTAACATGCTTTCAGTATGGTGTGGAACAACATCCAAAAACTTCATGTAAAAATGTTTTCCAAAGTTTATCTGAAGTTAATATGAGGCTTCAGTGGTACTTTCTTAGTGTAAACTTCCCTCTTTGTGTTTCCCCAGACAGGTGTTTCCTTGCTAAGCTGTGATGAAGGAAAATACTAAAAAGAAGGTAACTTTGGGAGGTCATGACTTGATTGTGACACAGTATTCAATAATGAGATTTTAAAATCAGGAAAGAGTAAAAATAAAAGACAGTAAAATAAAATAGGAGCCTGATCAAAGTAGACTGTCCTGATTTAGCATGAACGACTTGTTGTACACATTTTTGCTGAGATCAAGGATTGTAGGATTTTGTCCCAATTCATTTATAATGTAGAAGAAGATTTATTTGTGGCCAGTGTGGCCAGGAGGGGCAATTACCCTCATCAACACACTTCCTGTGTACAGACGGGCATTTTTGTGTTGTATTAAGATATAAAAACACTATATTATACTGTGTCAAATACTTTTGTCCATTCTTCGAAAGTTATTTATATATTTTGCCCATTCTTTGATACTGACTAAGACTGTGAGTACAACACTTTTTAGCACTTCATAAAAACAGTAGCTTTGAGGTTTTTCGTACATGAAACAGGCGCTTCATTCTGAGTGTGTTGGTGTAGATCAATCTTTGTGTCAGTAGGCTGACAACTCATATCATATTACATTTCACATATGTTAGAGTTTAGAATTCATAGTATCTCCATCAAGGAATTTGAGTCAATTGGTCAATAATAATAATCTGACTCGTCACCGAAGGAAAAACACAAGTGTTAATATTACAATCAATGATGTCTGAATTCTATTGAGCTCCTTCACTTTCATGGTACTGTTCATGCTGGGTCAATGTCACACTGTCATGGCCGACTGGGACAGTAGAACAGAACAGAGCCTTAATTAATGTGATTAGTACCACCTGACCTAATCAACACCTTGTGTCCAAAATCACCCCTCATTCAATCATTCACTACTCCTTATGTAATCAACACTTAGGAGTGTCCTCAATAGTGAGCAATTAATTGAGATTTCATGCACTCACTAATTATTGCCATTTTGCATTGTCACTAAGAGGAGTAGTATCAGTTTTCACATCTGTAGCCTGCATTGCATTGTGGGATAGGCAGAAAGTAGTGTCAATGCCATGGACCCTTTTTGTTCCATTGGGAGAATTTTTGAAGGCACAAGAGCATAAATTTCACACTCAGAATTAGGACATTTAAATAAAGCAGTAAATATGGTGAGCTACAGTATATAATGAAGAGGGAGTGCATACACAGCCCAGTGACATGTCCTACTATTGCTTTTAGTTACACCTGCTATGAAAGGTCTGCGTGAAAGGTCTGTTGCAGAAAGAACAATGGCAAAGCTGCACTTCACAGCTTCAGCAGCATCAGAGGCATTTCCTCACTGAATGATGCTCCTTCTACATCTGAACTGAAGCTGGAGTCTATCTTGAAAACTTGCATTTGTTCTAAAGCAAAAGGTTGTACATTTGTAATTTGATTTGATGCTAATGGTGGTTGTCTGTCTCTTTATGTCAGCCCTACGATAGACTGGCGACCTGTCCAGGGTGAACCCCGCCCTTGCCCAGTGTCAGCTGGGATTGGCTCCAGCCCCCTCCCCGCCATGACCCGGTTTTGGACAAGCGCTATGGAAAATGAATGAATGAATGAATGAATAATGTAATGGTCAGCTGGGTCTATTTTTCACACCAGCCCGCTTCAACATCGCAGCGTATTGATCACGGTGGTACTCAGTATGTAGGATACATGCTGTTGCAGTCAGTGGGCTCTGATAATGAGCTCAGAAATTAATTTGGTCAGCCCTGTGGTTAAAATTCTTTCTTTTCAGATTTGCTTTTCATTAAAACACTATAAATGTTCGGTAAATAGGATGTTGAAGACATTATTATGATCTTGTTGTTTAAAAATGATTAGAAAAGCACAACCAAATGTCACCCTCTGCTTTTTGCTCACAGGCAGCTAAAACATGGAGCAGATCAGAGGTGTGATCTGTGTGCACTGCAGGAGTCCACTCACACCAGACCAGCTGACTGTGTATGAAATTAAAGCAGATCATTCTGACAAGGTTGACTCGGTACTTTTGCTTGTTTCTCAAGGGTGAGCCAAGATGATGTATGAGACTCATACTGTGCAGACAGGCAGCTACAAATTTGCTTGGCTAGTTGACTGGTGGGAGGTTGGGTAGTGGCAGTGAGTTGGGTGGGGTGGGGGGGTGGGGGGGGGTGCTTGAGTTGTCACATTAAAGGAACGAAGAGAAAGAAAGTGAAGCTTTTGTTCTGGTTTTGTCTTTTTTTTTTTGAAGCTGTTGTATGTCAAAAGAAAAAAGAATTCCCCTGGTCCGATGATTTACATCTGAGCTTTACGCAAAAAGAAAACTGAAGTTTGTACTTGCTTTGCCGACATTTGACAAATGTTGATTTTTCCATAGACATAATTTGAGACATCATTTAGGTGGAACACTTAGAAACTGCTCCGCTCTTCTGATGGGTCACATGGTAGACGTTTGATTAATGAAACTGATCTGACTTGGGGAAACAGGCCCCTCTGTGTTGCCTCCCCCTTATTTCAACCTCCTTTCGCCTCCCCCGTCCCTGAGACTGAGCCTTGTTTTCTGCCCCCCCCCAAACCCCACTCCATCCCATGCTGAATGAATGGCACAGATGTTGTTGGACAAGACAGTACCCCTTGGTCCCCTTCCCCTCACTATTCGCTCAGCATGAGGTCTGAAACTAGTTTTTTGATCATTGTTTCCCCCCCAGTGTCTCCCTCCTCTGGAGGAAAAAAAGAACCCAAAGAGGAGGGAGATGGGGAGACCAGGAGCAGCCAAATTAAAGAGGGAGGGAAGAGGAGCTCACAGCCATGTCTGAGGAATATGAAGAAAACATACCGTTAAACTATCTCCAAATAACAAGTGGTGGATGGGGGCAGGTCACATGTTGAACGTTGGTGGAGCGCCACAGTAGGGAACTTGCTGAGGGTATGGATGGTACGGTGGAGCTGGTGTGGTAAGGGTTCTGGTCTCGCACCCAGGAAGTGTTGACTTGTGGACTGAAGATGCGGGTCAGTGCGTGGCTTCTCTGTCTGTCCTGGTTCTACACTTGGGCAGAGTATTCACAGAGGTGCAAGTGCCAAGACATCTGTCTAACAACAGAGCCAGGATTGGACAAGAGGTCAAAGACCCGGGTCAAGGAGCATGTTCGTCACAGTGTCGGACACCAGCACACGCCTCACAGGAGCAGGCCGCACCGCAGAAAAGGTGAGCTCTCAACCCACACGACTTCTCAGGCTGGAGACTCATGTTGTTCTACTGTTATGCAATACAGCCCTGTGCATGTCGGTGTAAAGGGAAAACCTGTGACAGACAATAGGTAGACCTTGAATGCATCTCACCATAAGATAAGATGCTGAATTGAGTCACTTGATAATTTGTTATTTTGTTAACCCTGCTTTACTTCCTTATTGTTTGGAGCCCACACACCCCACTGTTGCATGTGTAAAAAAAATTATAATAGTAATTGTAAATTTTTAACTAACTTATCAGCTTTTGAAACACTTGAAATATTTACTTTTCTTCTTCTCTGGATTTATTAAAATCAAAGTAGTAACTCTTCCCTTTGCCAGAAACTGTTTGTACACTGGATGAAAGTGAAAAGAAACAGTAATAATAACTTTATTATTATTTAGTATTATTACACCAAATAGGGAAATATTTTTCTTGTTTTATCCATTAGTTGGGCTACATATAAACAACTACAGACAAATAAATGTACAGTATGTTTTAATGTGTGGGCAGTGAAAATCCAAAGAGGTTAAACTCAAACTTTAAAAAATTGTAACTTGTTAATCTGATGTGCTGTTTAGGAGGGATGGTGCTGTCATTACTGCTCACAGATATTGTATTTAACAGTTTTGCAGCTGGTGTCTTTAAGACTCCAAATAGAGCTAATGTGTCATTTTCTATGGCAGATTTCTGAAACACATCATCAGTCCAGAATCATACGAAGGTGTCATATAATTAGGGAAAATTATTTGTTACATCCTATTTTTGAGCTGTTAAAAAGGCCAGACACTACACTGGGGTTAAACTGTCGCTGATGAAAGTCAGTATTTCAAGTCAAATGAAAAATGTGCTGTATAAAAGATTTAACAGCTGCAGAACTTTTTTAAATGTTGTTTTGATGCTGTAGAGAAACCATCTGCTTCATAATCATGTTATAGCTGAGTAAACAAAAAAAAGCATTAATAGAACTTAACACTGGCATGCTCACGTCTAAATTTTGAGTTGTAATGACAGCAAATTTACAGACACATTTTGCAGTCATTTTCAAATACATATATATATGATAAACACAGAATACACACAATGCATTTTTGTTTAAACTAACTCAAAGCATTCATTCATGTCCACAGGGATTGTTGAGTCCTTTACCAAACACACTTAAACTACACTCTGAATTTACTCCGAAGTCACTTTTTATCAAATTCCTGGCTGACACATTCTTTCTTTTTCTTATTCCACCCCGCCCTCCCTGCCCGCTCCTACACTTCTCCTGACCTTTGGTCCACAGCCTGAAAGAGGTTCCTTTCCTCACCACATCTCAGCCCAGCACCATTCCCATGAGTTGTGTTTAGCTGGGATTCATCCTTCATCCTCTCTAAAGCTTTTGTTGCAGACTGAAAGCTGGCCGATGCCGGGGCCATCAAGCCTGGGTTGTTGGATCAATATAAACATCCATCACCTAGCCCGGGTCTTTCTGAGCCCCACAATGAGCAGTTCACTAAACAATACTTTATTTATGTGAGCCATTGGAAGGAATGAACTCGTGGTAGTTATTTAGCACTTATTTCTCGGCTGCTCTTCCTTTGCTGTGATGGAACTTGGCAGTAACTTTTTACATTTAAGCTAAATTGCATTAATTTTTATACCTTATACCATCACATCAAAGTAAGTACAGTGGAACTTATTCCCAAGGCCGTGCATTACCCATTAAATTGCTTTTGCAGTTGGCAAACAAGAGATCAACAAATGTTGACATTTTACATTAATAGGAAACTATACAATAAGTCACACATCAGAGGAAGTTCCACTTTAAGAAGGCACTAATTAAACATCAGGGAGAGAAAGTAAAAGTTTTTTAGAAGAGTTTGTACCTTGTCCTGCAAGAAATGAATCATTTTGTGCAGTTTTAAGTAGCAGCTCCATTTCCTGTCATCACCACAATTCTTTTTTCTTTTTTTTTGTATGAATACTAACTTTTTTTTGACTATGCTGACTTTTCCACCATGTTCTAATGCTTACTTTAAATGAGTATGTTGTATGGAATTGGGGCACAAATCCACTATTTTTACCTACAGAGTTTAAGTAAATTTATTTGCAATTCAGTGAACTCAGGTGATTGTGACAAACCAACTCAAGGAAAAATGTCTCATGAATCTATAAGATTACTAAACTGTTAGACAGAGGCCCAACCCCAACACAAGCTCACTAACGGTTGAAATACTTTGTGAAGTCAATGCATGAGTGAGAGATGCATAATTTCCTTCTATTGTTTGGAAACAAGAGAGACTCTGAACTTCCTGTTTCATGGCAGTGTTGACAGAGCTGCTGCCACAAATTGTCACATCAAAAAAAAAAAAAAAAAAGCCAAGATGGGAGAGCTGATGTGTTTGCCATGGTCATTAGAAAATATATATTAGTCAATATTTTTTAAATGAACTTTTATAGTCTTTTGGAGTGATAGTTACATGTTCCTTCCCCAGCAGTTGTCTAAATGGCTGTCGTAGACCCTCCTCATTAAGCTTGACTACTGAACTTCAGTTAGTCAGTTGTCCCACAGTGACGTATGACAAAACCCCAGAAAACGTGGAAACTAGTCCAGGGAAGCGGCGAAATTGAACATGTTTGAAATAAATTCAGCTTCTTCTCAACATAAATGTAAAGAAAACAATGGGTAGTTTTAGGCAGCTATTGATGGCAGACAGACAGATGGATGGATCAAAATTTGAATGTAGTGAGACTCATTAAGCTCATGAATACAACTCATCATATCGCGTTTTGCCACTGCGTCTGTCAAGTCTCGAAGAATGACGGAAGCTAGCGGAATTTCAAAATTTTAAATTGTGACACGTTTTCGCAGATTAAAGAGTAAAAACAAAAATACTGTTAGGATTGCCGTGTGACAAAACCATATAGAATACTAGGTTAAAATCAAATGACAGAGTTTTTTTTAATTGTAATAACTACGTGCAGACTGTGGGATGTACTTTTTTCAGGATGAGTCTTATTTTGAAAACTCATCCTACAGGAAGCTAAATGTCACTACGCTAACTTGACGTTAGTGTGTCCGCAGGACAGGGCGAATGAAGCTGGCGACGAGTTACATTATGGGACAGGAGTTTTTCACTTGAAGTTGCCCTTTAATTAAAAAATAAAACTGTTTAAGGTTAAAGTAAATTTTAGACAGAGACGGTTAGATTACCAATACTTCTTTAGCTACGTAGTTAGCCTAATAAAAGTTATTTATCAGCTAACTTGGAGTCTCTCGATGACAGTTGACTTCGCTATTCAGGATGAACAGAGGTGTTTTCATGTTGTTATCCGTGTGTGGAGTTGTTCTTCTGTCACGTAAGTTAGAGTTTCTGAATCATTTCATGTGTTGACTCGTCTAACTTGTAAACAAACTGTGATAGTTACAGTGTTGTCTGAGCTTTGAAAGCCCATTATCTAGGTTATATCAATACTGTAGGTATCATAACTAGCTACACATTCGGCTGCTGCTGCCGAGGGCTCACTGTCTTCAGCGCCACAACATCATCTGCGCTGGTGTTTAACCTGAAAGGTCCTGATGGGATCCATTAGGGGATAATAGTGACCCGTCAGGTAGAACATATTCTACACTCTATACATTATCTAAGAAAAGCAAAAACAGAGGCATTAAAGCTTGATTTGTCAAAACACTGAAGTAATCCTTCCCAACTATGAGGCAGTGCCTGAAGGTCGCAGTGTTGGCTGTAGATAGCGTCAAGTATTTGAACACGAAAGTTACAGTCTACAGTATGTCTCCTGAATGTCCAGCTACAATAATGTAACAATAAATAATTAATTGTGCCTTACTGGGTAAAATCTGATTTTTTCTGCCGATTCTTTTCTAATAGGTTGGTTTATAAAATGTAAGAAAATACTGAAAAATAACAATTTCAGGTTGACGTGTTCAGATTGCTTGTTTTCTGTCCATACCCCAGAGATATTCACATTTGAGAATCTCAGTGAATTTTTTGCATTTAAAAAAATGACTTCGACAGTTAACTGTCAGATCCGTTGCTAATTAATTTTCTGTTGATCACTTACTCAACCACTCCTTTCAAGCAGGAGGCTTGAGCCTGAGGCGTGTGTTTTGTTGCTGCCCCACCTTGCTTTGCCACACATGTTTGAATACTTTCAGTATCAAAATAATTTGAGACACTGACATTTCATTAAGGTCTGGGGGGTGAGATGCATCCTCAGCCTCCCTCCTGAGAAAAAGCTTGTAGGAATGCACTATCAAATATTTGAATAGGGATATACACTGATGTTCCGTCTACATCTTCATTTTACTAAGAATGTGATGAGACAAAGTGACAATGAGGTTAAACAGGCTATTGTTGGCTGTAATTTGAAGGCATTTCCGGCCATAGTGAATGAATGACCAGCTCAAGTAGTACAAGCCTTTTTTGACAGTATCTTCCCATTCAAGGCCGTCAAAAATATTTTTAGGTTTAGGATTATATTTAACATTTCTAATATCATGAACATCTCCCGGGCTCCTGATATTTTGGCAATACTTTTTTTTCCTATTTTCTTTTTTCCACCTCTCATTTTTGGCACCATATTTTATTTTGTAAGGATTTAGCTGTGTCCGGTTCTGAATTACCCAGGCACCAGGCAGCACATAGTTTACAACTTTATATACGGCTTGAATGAGACAAGAAGAGGGGTCTGAGAATTGAACTACTTCTCCCAAATCTTGTTAAACTTAGTGGTCTTTTTCACATAGAGTGATTATAACCATTTCTAAAATTGTCTTCACTTAAGAAAATATTTACTTTGCAAAAGATTTTAAAAAGTCAGGACTGAAATTCCTCTTGAAGAGCGTCTTTTGTTCTGCTGCGGATATGCGGTGATGGGGGAGTTCCAGTCTGCTTTTGTTGTGGTTGATGTTCCTGAGACTCTCTAGCCTCCTCTGCTATCAGGAAGCTGATCACAGTTTCCCCGTTTCCTTTAGTGTGGTCATCCAACTCCATGGGAAGTTCAAACAATGGCATTCCACTGCTGCTGGCTGCAAATAGGCATTGTTTGTTGGTAGCAAGGCTTAAACTTGTTTGTTGTGTTGGTTCTGTAGCCACTTAAATGAACTCCAAGGTGGTGTGTGTGTATATTGTGTGCATTAAAACCTGAATATCAAACATAAATAATTGAGAATATGCAATGCAGAACTTTTGGGATAAATACATCCATGATATTGTTATGATCATTAAATAATCATCCTCTTAGGGGAAAGTGTGAGGATCATATAGAACCAAAGGCAACTTTCTGAATTGCTGTAGCTTTTTCAGCTTTTCTAAATCCCATTAAATACAACCACAGAAAACAGTATGTCACTCGCTCTTTTTCCTCCTCAGGTTCCAGAGCACATGCAGAGGACACACCGCCCCGTATCATCCACCACCCCTCTGACGTGGTGGTGAAAGTGGGGAATCCTGCCACACTCTCCTGCCGGGCGGATGGCAGCCCGAAGCCGACCATCGAGTGGCTGCGCAACAACCAGCCCCTGGAGAAAGCAAACGGAGACGGGCAGTGGCAGCCTGTGGTTTTGTCAGAGGGCAGCCTCTTCTTCTTGAGCGTAGGAGGGGGCAGGCGTGGTCAGTCACATGAGGGCGTCTACACCTGTGTGGCCAGGAACACTGCAGGGAAGGCCACCAGTCGTAATGCATCGCTGCATATCGCAGGTAAGACTGGGGCGTGTGTGGATATAGTGCTGGAGTGTGTTCCACCTCCGACAACAAAGACGAACTACTGCAGACTTCATCTTAGTCTGAAGGCATCTCTGATTAAAACTGCTTTCTCTCACATGATGATCAATGATCAGATTGCTTTGTTGTGAGGTGTGTTACAGTTTACATGATCACAGAACCACCTGATGCCAGAAGTATCATCTGAAACAAGAGACACACATAAATCTTCTGCAGCTGTCTGTAATGTATGGAATCACAGATTCCTAAATAGATTGCCTTTTCTCAGCACTGATCCCAGTGAGTTAGCCACAACACTAATACCCTCAGGTGCTCATCCAAAAAAATTAATTAATATCAATATTGGTCAGTAAATGACAACCAAACAAAATGCATGATTTGTTGTGTATTTGTGTTTAACTCTGATCTATCAGATACTTGTAATGCTCAGCTACTAGAAATGCATGATTTGCATAAAGCAGTGTACTGCTTTCAAATCAAATCATTACTTTAAACTCCAGGTTACAGGATTTCATTTGAAGAGCTAAATGATCAATGTGCTGTATAACTCAATATTTATTTAACTATAATTAAGAGATTTAATGGCAGTGTAAAACTTTTCTTCTAAATATGAAGTTAACCATCTAGATTGAAGAAGGCCCTAAGCCCCAAAGGCCTCTGAAAATCTGTGTCTATAGATTTATTTTCTTTTCCTCTGTAATAACAGTGTATGGTCACTGCATGCTCTACCTTTTCTAGAACCTTTCTTACCATAACGTGTTTATGTTTTTGCAGAGCGGATGACCTGTAGCTATTTCAACACTTACACTTAATGAAAAGTTTATTCCTCCTTTAGAGGAGTGGGCTGAGAGATGACACACACACACACACACACACACACACACACACACACACACACATGCAGAGGGCTGATGAAAATGTGTGTGGTGACAGTGACAGAGGAGGTACAATGTCAATGTTTGCTGGACAGGACGGAGTCAAACTGTGGTGCTAATTGACCTCAGACCCTCATCATTTACTCGTCTGTGTCCAATGAGGCAGTCGACATGCAGCAGCTGCTGCCTGCCTCTGAGTCCTTACAGGACACAGAGCTGGAAGCTGCAGTGAAGAGGCCATGTTGGAAAGTTAAAATGAAGTCTTCCTGCTTTCAGTCGATTATTTCAAAAGAAATCAGTAGATCATTGGATAATAAAAATAATCATCAGTTGCAGCTCTAGTTGAATGTAGTGTTTACTGTCATCTTTGTCATTTAAATGATGTCAGGGCTGCTTTACTGCCTGCCTTTGTGGCTGCTAATGAATAGAGACCATTCAGTCACAGGGATGCTTGGTGAGGGCTGTGACACTTGGAGCTGCTGCAGGCATGTCTACTGATGTATGTATAAAAAATGTGAACGCCGCTGTGCAAGCTGGGACATTTACTCTAGTCTTTTTGGAAAAAGATGTAAAGGTGCACACAACAGTGGACAGATTTTTGATGGAAACATATGTTGGATAAATAGACGCAGAATGATCAATGAATATGTGTTCATGTGACATTTAATGTATTTCATGTCTCCTCAGAACTGTTTTCCCAGACAGCTCAGTGTGTCCGTGGCTCTTGAGTTGACTCTGAGTTGTTGCAGTGTTGCAGGAGGAGTTCAGTGTGCAGCCCACTGATGTGGAGGTGGCGGAGGGGGAGGTGGCTGTCTTAAACTGTGGCCCCCCAGTGGGACACCCTGAACCTAACTTGATCTGGAAGAAGGACGGCCTGCCCATCAACAGCAGTGACCACCGCTACACTGTAAGGCCCTGTCAGACATGCAATGTCATGATTTTTTATCTATTAATAAAACAAAAATAATAAAATATAAAAATGAATTAATGATTTTGAGTAATCAAGTGTCAGGGTGTCAGTCTGTTTATGTCTGACATGTAACATTTTCTCCTACCGTCAGATCAGTCCATAAAATATTTTTTTTCCTCGCTGTGAAGGGCAGATGATGGAAGAAAACGCATCATACAAACACGATAGTAGTCAGAGCAGCACTCCTCTGTATTTTCCAATCATGAATATCCACCAAAATGTTTTACATACAGATTGTGAGGAAATAAAGGTTAAATGAGAGTCTCTTATAAAAAGGCAGCAGGGTTCTCTCATAATTAATGAGCTTGTTAGGAAGCTTTATTAGTGGATTCCCTGTGTGAAGCAGAGGTCAGTGATGGTCACTATCCATCAGTGATGCATAGAAAACACAAAACACCCTTTTCCTTCATATTATTACTTTTTAACCAACTGCACCAAAGTCTTGTCACGTCTGAATAAAGCATTTATGTAACTTACACCTGTGAAGGACAAAAAGACGTCACCTCACTTTGCAGATAAATTAATCCAGCAATGTTACATCTTCCATGTCAGAAAAGAGCTGTAGAGTGTTTTGTTAGAGTTTGGTGACCACATGATGAATTCAAAAGTGGGTAATCCACAACGGCCAGTTGAAAATTAGCAGAAAGCAAACACAGACATTCATGTCACTCTAACGACATGGAGAACCTCAAAACAGGCAGATTGGATTTAGCCTCACTCAGACTGGATTAACATTACAATGAAATCTTTAATGTGCCCCTCAGTTATTAACTGGTCGAGGCAGATGGCTGCCCACCCTGAGCCTGGTCCTGCCCGAGGTTTCTGCCTCTTAAAGGAAGTTTTTCCTTGCTACTGTTGCCAAGTGCTTGCTCTTGGTGGGAATTGTTGGGTTTCTGTAAAAAATACGATAAAGAGAAGGTCCAGACCTCCTCTATTTGGAAAGTGCCTTGAGATAACTTATGTTGTGATTTGGTGCTATATGATAAAATTGACTTGACTTGATTGTTCCAGAATTTTAACCCTGATGAGATGACAGGGTGTAGTCTGTGATAGAACCTGTCTGTCAGAGACATGGACACTCGGCAGGACAAAGCTGAAAGTTTCCACTGGGGAAGGCAAAGATACTGTGTAAGGAGGAGTTCATGCAGAACAGAGCAGCTGAAGATCATTTGCAGCACATCTTATCTTGTGCTCAAAGACACACACATCACATGTGAAGTTGTTGCATTGTAACTGTGAACTGTGTGTCCTGTGTGTTTCCTCCTCCTCTCTCCTGCACTCTGCTGCTGCAGGAGCTGAGTGGAAAGCTTATCATCGCTCCTGCAGAGAGGAACCACTCCGGTGCTTATGTGTGTGTGGCCAGTAACACTGTGGGGGTGAGAGAGAGCAGAGCGGCTCGGCTCTCTGTGCTGGGTGAGACAACATTCCCATATCTAATTAGAACTGCTTTCACAGCACCAGCTTTGCATGTAGCCATATTCCCATATTCTTAAAGAAGTTTTGCAGGTTTTTGTTTTTTTTACTCAGCAAGAAAAGATCACAACCTCTACAAACAAATCTACACTGAGGAGCCATACAGTAAAGCTCATTACTGAGTTCCTCTTCTTTTCCATTGCAGCCAAACCTGTTCTGGTGCTGAAGCCAGAAAACGTGTCAGTGAGAGTGGGGGAGTCTGCCCACTTCTACTGCCAAGCTAAAGGTGATCCTCCACCTTCTGTGGTCTGGAGCAGAGAGCAGGGGCCACTGCCCAACGGCAGGTACTTCAGTATGACAAAACACAGAGAGTCGGAGGCCACTCATCAGTGCTGATTTATGGAACAGGACGTATTTATTTCACAGTGTCGTCTCCTGAATTCTTAGTTTCCCTCAAAGAAACTGGAATTGAAAATTAAGATACAACATCAAATGTTTCTGGTTTGTCTGCACCAATTTAAGCAGCTGTTCTTATTAACTGCTGAAACATCAGGCTGAACGTGCACTTCAAAATGTCCTTAACGATTTCCTGTTTCACATTGCCATACACACATTTAAGATATTTTACTTGTCTCTAAGCCGGCAGGAAGTTTCCTCCGGGTTTATTTCTGTCCTGACATTCTGGGTTGAAAATGAAACCAAATGAAACGGCTGCCAAATCTAAATGTCACTTATTTTCTGACAGATCACTGGGACACTAAATCTGAGACAAACTGCTTTATGTGTACATACAGGTATCTGGTAAACCCAGACCAGACTCTCCAGATCCACTATGTGACAGGCCAGGATGCTGGGAAGTACACCTGCACTGCTGTCAATGATGTGGGTGTGGTCACAGCCAGTGCACAGCTACAGGTTGAAGGTAAGATCAAGACTGAGAAAGCAGAGATTCCCAAACATTTTTTTGCACCACAGATGATTTTGGCCAACTGAGACTGTGAGTGCTAAGCTTAATTATTCTCTACACACCATTAGTACAAACAAACAAGTTAATCTGTTTGTAGGTTCAATTGCCTCCTTGCAAATCAGTTAATTCAAGTTTTGGGTGATTGTGCTGTTTATCCTCCCAACACACAAACGAGCCTGAACATGAGAGGGAGAGAGAGAACATAAACAAACAGAAACTGAGCTGTGAGTTTATTCTGTCTGTGTTTCATTGTGAATGAAAATAAGGAGCCAGACCTCTCAGCAGCACTCAGGCAGTGTCCTCACACAGGGATCAGGTACTGATGACAAAGGCTGAATGGTGGCAATGACAGACTGGGTACTTTACTTGACAGAATTGTTTTTATTTTATTTATTTATTTACATTTGTGTGTGTAGAGAGCTGGGCAGGGGCCCAGCCAGATGTGAAGTGTCACCGTTTATGGGCACAACTTCCAGTAATTTAACTTTAGATCAGTACAATGTGGTTTAGGGCATTGGAAGGAAAAATGAGGAAAGAGACAACATAGACTGTGCTAAGTTCAAGATATTTACAGCAGAAATAAACTATAGTTGCCTATAAAGCTATGTATTAATAATTATTCAGCTATTTTTTTTAGAACCATAATGTTTCCTTGCAGTCCGGTTGCAAATGTTCAGAGGTCCATTAGTGCTTCACGATTCTATCTCTCACAAATAGTGAGAGATAGAATATCAAAAAGAAAATCCAGGAAATCACTTTAAATAAAAGACAAACAGACTTGCATTTTATCGAATGAAATAAGTATTTGATCCCCTGGCAAAACATGGCTTAGTACTTGGTGGCAAAACACAGAGGTCAGATGTTTCTTGTAGTTAATTACCAGGTTTGTGCACATATCAGGAGGAATCATCAAATCATCTCCAAATCCTTAAGGTTTCGAAGCTGTCGCTTCTCAACTCGAAGCTTCAGCTCCCTCCACAGATTTTGTATGGGATTAAGGTCTGGAGACTGGCTAGGCCACTCCATTACCTTAATATGCTTCTTTTTGAGCCACTCCTTTGTTGCCTTGGCCGTATGTTTTTGGTCATTGTCGTGCTGGAAGACCCATCCACGACCCACTTTCAGTGCCCTGGCGGAGGGAAGAAGGTTGTCACTCAGGATTTTAGGGTACATGGCCCTGTCCATCTTTCCATCAATGCGGTGAAGTTGTCCTGTCCCCTTAGCAGAGAAACACCCCCAAAGCATAATGTTTCCACCTCCATGCTTGACAGTGGGGGCGGTGTTCTTGGGGTCATAGTCAGTATTTTTCTTCCTCCAAACACGGCGAGTCGAGTTGATGCCAAAGAGCTCGATTTTGGTTTCATCTGACCACAGCACTTTCTCCCAAGACTTCTCTGAATCATTCAGGTGATCATTGGCAAACTTCAGACGGGCCTGTACATGTGCCTTCCTGAGCAGTGGGGCCTTGCGGGCACTGCAGGATTTTAATCCATTGTGGCGTAGTGTGTTACCAATGGTTTTCTTGGTGACTGTGGTCCCAGCTGCCTTGAGATCATTAGCAAGCTCCTCCCGTGTAGTTCTTGGCTGATTTCTCACCTTCCTCATGATGAGTGATACACCACGAGGTGAGATCTTGTGTGGAGCCCCAGAACGAGGTCGATTGATGGTCATTTTGTGTTTCTTCCATTTTCGAATAATTGCACCAACAGTTGTCTCTTTCTCACCCAGCTTCTTGCCTATGGTCTTGTAGCCCAATCCAGCCTTGTGCAGGTCTACAATCTTGTCCCTGATGTCCTTAGACAGCTCTTTGGTCTTGCCCATGGTGGAGAGGTTGGAGTCTGATTGATTGCATGGACAGGTGTCTTTTATACAGGTGACTGATTGACACAGGTGTCTTTGCTGCAGGTAACAAGTTTTTTTCGGTGTATCTAAGGAGTAGGAGTATTTAACCAGTCTGTGGGAGCCCGAATTGTTAATGGTTGGCAGGAGATCAAATACTTATTTCACTCAATGAAATGCAAATCAATTTATATCTTTTATATAATGTGGTTTTCTGAATTTTCTTTTTGATATTCTGTCTCATTGTAAAAAGGAACCTACTTTTAAAATTATAGACTGTTCGCATCTATGTCAGTGGGCAAACTTAGTAAATTAGTGAGGGATCAAATAATTATTTCCTCCACTGTATAACTACATTAAGTGAATAAAAGTGAAAAAATCCTGCACACCATCTCACTTACTGCTGCTACAGGAATTTGCCATGTCTTAACAACCTTCATCAGGTGTCACAACAGGTACATCGTATACATAGATGCTGGGTACATTATCTAATTAGAGAAGCACAAAAATTGAGACTATACAGACAGGACTTAAAGCTTTTATTGGCAAAAAAGCTATAACGTTCAAAATGATATTTTGGTAATATATAAGGATATATTGGTCTTTTGTTTGTTTCAAACAAAGCTTGTCCCATGCGTCCACTTGTTAAACTAAATGCAAAAAATGAGTCGAAATAAAACTCTTGTCTCTTCAGAGGCTGTCAGCACGATCCAGAGAGACCTTCACAAAGAGCTGTCAGCCCTGCGAGTGGCTCTGGAAAATGTCACCATCGTGTCCCCAGGGTCCAACATATCCCACGTACAATGGAGGGTATGTGAAAGCTGTTTGTTTCAGGGCGTTTGAGAGAAAGTGTGAATATTTCAGGTGTGTGATCCATGTTGTTTTTCTCTCTCTGAGCAGCTCCAGTTCCTCCCAGCTCAGCCACATTACCTTGACGGCTTTGAGGTTCTCTATCGCTCTTTGCTGCCCGCCAGCTCGGACTGGGTTGCAAAGAAGGTGACACTGCCCAGCTTCCAGACTCAGGTGGGGCCTTTAAAGAGAGGCTACAAGTACGAGTTCAAAGTCCGTCCCTATGGGAGCAACTTGTACGGAAGGGAGAGCAACACCCGGTATCTCAGAGTCCCAGAGACAGGTGAGAAATGACTTAATCTGACAGTATCTGTGTCTTCTCCTTTGGTATCAACAACAACATGAGAACACATTACAACCATGTTCGGGAGAGAATCGTAAACTCTAACTTTCTTATACAGCTCCCAGTGCCTCTCCACTGGCTGTGTCCATAACAGTGAGCCATGAGCTTAATAACACCATCCACATGAGCTGGGAGCCTCCACCTCATGAGACCCACAACGGTATCATCCAGGGTTACCAGGTAATAACCCAAGAACAGCACTACTTTACAGGTCCTGACGTTCAGATGGAGTGTCACTTCCTTACAACTGCAAAACATCATCTCCTGTTATATGTCATCAATATGCTGTGACAGACATCTGCAGAACTTTAACCATGAGATAAAAACATTGATGAGCTGTTTCTCCTCTCAGGTGTGGTGTGTGGAGTCTGAGGAGCAGCAGTACCAGAACTGGACGGTGGATAGCAGCCAACACAGCCTCGACATCTCTGCTCTCAAACCAGGGAAACGATATTGGCTCACCATAGCAGCTGTCAACGGGGCTGGAGTAGGAATGCTGAGTGACCCTCATGGATTTGTCATCAGTGAGCAAACAGGCACTTAAAGACAATATATCTGTTAATCTCTACATCAGGATACTGAACGGATAAAATTGGACCTGTGTCCTCGGCATGATATCAACCACACTGAAGAGGAGAGGTTATTGTGACCCCATAACTGATGTCATCTGCTTCCTGTTTGTTTCTCAGACCCACAGGTAGGCGGTCCCCCTGAGTCAGACGGCCAGAGACGAGATCTGTCTCAGGTCTTGGCCCTGCTTCAGGACCCGGTGTTGATCGGCAGCGTTGGCGCCCTCCTGTGGTGTGTTCTGATGGTTGCAGCTGTCTGCCTCTTCAGACGCCACAGCAGGACAGGCCACCTGATGCCAGGACATGGCAAGAAGAAAGGTGTGTATTATATTATGTCAAAAAAATATTCATTATAAAAACATTAAACTTAAAACCCACTACACCTGAAGGACAACAAGTGATTAAGTCATGTTAGAAGAACAAAAGAGCTGTTCTATATATTTAGCTGTTGTTTTTTTCCCCATAGGTTTGCGAAGACTGGCCAATGAAGATCTCATTATTAAGCACAGGTAAAATAGACAAAACTAGCAGAGCTTGGTGATTATAAATGTAAATAATGTAAATGTAAATGAGACTGAAGTCATAGGAATAAATCTAAACTGCTAAAGCCAAATCTGGTTTTATGATAGTTGTTATTTAGTAAGTAAAATCTGATAGCTCCAGTTTAAAATCAAGTTGTTTTGGTCTCATATCAACCTTAGATTCAATTGATTTAGAAATCATTGTCTTTGTAGTTTCAGATTGAATTAGGGTTGGGCAATATGATGGCATACACCATCAGTAACAATCGTGTCCACTGGTAGAGATTTGACATCACTGTTTCTACTGCAGTACCTTTCCCTTTGTGCTGCAGTCAATAAAAGACGGAACATGCTCCAGGTCCAGACCCAGACACTGTCCCATCTGCACCCAGGCCTATAACTCATAAATTATTGAGAATTATTACTTTCTATTTCAACCGGCACAGCCTTTCTCACCTTCACAGTACTGGTCACATGATGCTTCTCAGCCAATCATTGCAACTCAAATAGAGAAGAAAGAGGAAAGGAGGTGTTGAATTAAAATGTGTTGAGATTGTTTAATGTAAAAAAGGTTGAGACTGTTAAGATATGAAATGGAGTTGACAAAAAAGAGAAGAAAAAAGAGACAACCTACACTTTTTTATTTCATTTTTCTAAAATTAAGCTTTTATGTTAAGGTGTTAACATCCAGTTCACTACTTGTTGCTAAAAGGAGTGTGACTTGTGATGTGGTTATTTTCAAACTTTTCTTAACTGAATTTGCAGAACAGTTAATTATATTATATTATACAGTATATGGTTACCTTTAGATAGACTGACATACATCATGTCCTCCACCCATAGACTAAATGACACAGGGATAATAAAGTGTTTTCACTTTAGACAGTATTAAAGCCTTGTAAAACTTCTTCAGTACTTCAATTTTGTTAACGCGCTTTACCTCCTTGTGGCCTGACATGTGTCATCTCCTCTATAGGATGGCAGCTCCAGACTCCCCATGGATCTCTGGAGGCTGGAGACCTGCTTTCAGCCAGAAGTATCAGGACTTATGGGCCCAAGGTCAGAAACATCCCGGGATCAGGAGCACCAGTGAGTATTGGTGGCACATTGGCACAGATGAACAATGTAAACGTGACGAATTGATGGTCTAACGCCTCACATACATGGCAAACTTAATATAAATGCTAATCTATCCAGCTGTTGGTTACACATTGGTTTTATCAGCTAATCTGTCTGGTGCAGATGAACTCTGGTGCGTTTGGCTGTTTCATTCAGTTTGTTTAGGATGGTGTGAAAGCTGTCAATCAAACTCTGGTGGAGTTGGACCAAAAAACTGGTCCGAGTATGAAGGACAAAAAACATTTGGTATCCTTGGTGACATGTTTTACCAGGTCCTCAATAAAAAGATAGTGAACAGTAACAGTCTCCATGACACACAGAAATGCGCTGCATGAGTTTCTGGCAATCTCCAGAATTTGTTTTCCCCAGGTGGGTCCATTGTGGAGCTGTTAAAGCAGGATGATGTCACCAAAACTGTCCAATCAACAGCAACAGTGACCTGTTTAAGTTTACAGCTGTTGGTCTTGGATGGTTTTTAATGAGTCACAAAGAGAATCAGGAGGAAAAGGCCACAGTGGATAACTTTTTTCTTTGTACTGGAATAAATGAACTGAACACTTGTGAAAAACAACACAGTCTGCCTATGTCATCACTTCTGACACTCACCTGTGACTTACTACTTGTGAATAAGGACAGTAAATCTCATTAGCTTGAATGTGCACCTGGACTGTAGAGCGTCTGTACTTACTCCTCTGTGTTTCATTAGGCCTCCCAGTCTCATCCAAGAAAGACCCCAGCTGCCTGGACTCAGCTGTCCCCATTGTGACCGACAGCTGCGGTGTTTATGGCACCTTTTATGTGGACCTGATGGGCAATGGCCTCAAGACCTTTAACAGTCCTGGGCGTCGCCCTAAAATGCCACATGGTCCGCCACATCAGCAAGGAGCTGAGACCATCCAGATATTCACTCAGCCTGTCGCAAAGAGCTCGCCCCTAGGGAGCCGTGAGGTGCTGCCATGGAAACAGGCCATACGCCCCCAGCCCAAGATGGGTGTGCTGAGGGAATCATGGGAAAAAAACCACAGCAAACAAGGTAAATAGTGGAGGATAGTTGAGATTGTGATTACTTTGTTCATATCTGCCACCATGTTACTGTACCTCAACTTCTGATGCATTTAGTATAATCATGTGAACGCGGACAGCTTTGGTTGTAAAGTATCAAAATAGATTATTGGGAAATACACTGAACCTCCCACCCCTCATTCCTTCCCTCCCAGAGTTGCATGCAGTGAACAGTGTCCCCTTAGTGGTGACCAGAAACCAGGCTTGTCCGTCCAATGTCTACAAACAGAGACTCAGTCACATACCATCAGGCCGACATGGTATGACCAAATCTCTTCATTTATATTACTGACACAAGCTCCTGTCTCACCAGTGGTGTTTATAGTTGAGCTGGAACATGTTTGAAATAATAATGCAATAGCTTGTTAACCATAATTAGTAACTATTATTTATTCTATTACAACTTGTCCGTCCAGGTGGACATCCAGACTGTGGTAATGTTGCTGGATGTCCTCGCTTGCTGCATTACTCTGCATCATTACACCTCGTGGACATGCTGCCCCCACCTCCACCGATGCCCATAGACAACACCACGGACAGACGCAGCCTGACCTCAGACGAAGGGTAAGACAAACACACAGCTCAGACTGCAGAGTGGAGAGTGGAGAAGAGACATTGCAGCTGCACCACTCATTTCTGTGCAGCATCATGCAGGTCAGATGAAGAGGCAGTGTAATGGAAGACTGCAGCAAACAGCAGCAGGACAAATCAGATTTATCAGTGCTGAGTTGATGAGGCTCTTGCCTATTCACTTTTATGAAGAGTTGGACCTGGAGATGAGGACCTCCAATAAACCTGCAAGGTGCATTACGTCCCCTACAATCCTTTCATATATAGAATACCAGTTCACTCCAGTGCAGCTGAGTGTAGTGAGATGAAGATGATTGAAGCAGAGCTTTCCATAAGCACTGACTATCCAGCTGGCTTCTTTATTATATTGATTTTTCATTTTTATAAAACAGTTTAGATTAAGCTGTGATTCGCTATGTGTGCATATTTTACAACCACAAGTCTCCACTTCAAAACAAATGATGATGCAGAAATGTGTCTGTCTGTCTCTATTAGTCCCACATCACATGCTCTGTATGACTCTGTCTGTGTGTCTGTGACTGTGTGCGTGTGTGTCTGTGTGCGTGTCTGTGTGCATGTGTGTGTGTCTGTGTGCGTGCGTGCGTGTGTGTGTGTGCGTATGCGTGCGTGTGTGTCTGTGTGCGTGTGTGTGTGTGCATGTCTGTGTGTGTGTGTGTCTGTGTGCGTTTGCGTGTCTGTATGCGTGTGTCTTTCTGTGTGCGTGTCTGTATGCATCTGTGTGTGTGTCTGTGTGTGTTTGCGTGTGTGTGTCTGTATGCATGTGTGTGTGTGTCTGTATGCGTGTGTGTGTGTCTGTGTGCATGTGTGTCTGTGTGCGTGTGCCTGTGTGCGTGTGTGTGTGCGTGTGTCTGTGTGTGTGTCTGTGTGTGTGTGTGTGTGTGTGTGTGTGTCTGTGCGTGTCTGTGTGTGTGTGTGTGTGTCTGTGTGTGTCTGTGTGTGTCTGTGTGTGTGTGCGTGCACTCAGCTGAGACGCTGTGTCCTGTCAGTAGTTAGCAGTGAGTTGTGTTCAGTGTTTGACAAAATAATTGATGACAGAACACATTAAGACCTGCACTGATTGCGCAGACAGGCGACGTCCTCATTAGCGACTTCATGATTGAACAGTCAGCTTTAAAAGGTCCAATGACAGCGATGCATCTTCCATATACACCACACAGACGTTGACAGGCTTCATGAATGAATTATCTTTATTTACACTGAGCTTTTTACAGCACAGCCACTGCAAACAGACGGTGTTGTCAAAATAACAGGCCTGTGTCATATGAGGAAAATGTAGCTGTGCCTCAGCATCACACTAAAGAGTTCTCCAATGAGTTTGGATTTTTTGCCATTGACCAGTTATGCAAATTAATGGCAGAATCAGATGCAACAAATCATTTTATAAATAAAATAGAATATGATGTAATGGAACTTGCTGCAGTAATATTCACCACGGTTTATGTTTTTGATATCACATCATTGAGTCATTTTCTCCTGCTCTGTGTGTAAGTGAACATTCATTTTTAAATCAGACCTGCTCACTGCCCATAGGTGTGGAGTGCATCAACAGAGAAGTACAGTGAGAGGAAAGATGGAAGCTAGAGTAGTAGTGTAGTTGATCAAGTATAGTAATAATTAAGTTTGAAATAGTTAATTTTTGTGAAGAATATTTCAATTTAAAACTGATGCCATATTGAATCAAATGTGTAACCTTATCAGTTATTTTACTAATGCAGGGTGTGATTTAGTTTTAGATCCTTGATAATTTACCTGAATTACACAAACGTACTTTGATTTATCGAGTGGGCAGAGAATCCAGACAGGGACACATGAATGAATGTTCTGCTCAGTCAGGAATAGGTGAGGTTTTAAATATTAATAGCTATTTACAGATTGTGTCAGCTAAAACACTCAAGACAAAGTATATATAAACAGTACAGTGTAAATAATTAATAGTAGCCCCACTGGCTGCCTACTTCATATCCTTGTAGAAAGCCCTGATAGAAGCAGAAGGAGAACATTCCCCAGTACCCCAGTGCCAATGACTTATCAAACAAGGCTTCCTGCGTTACACCCTCTCATATAATCACGGCAGTGCATCATCGGGCAGAGATGACCTAAACTTCCTTCCTTTGAGTATGTTTTTGTCCTGCTGAAAGGCCCAAGAAATGGCTACACCTGAATGGAAACACTCAGAAACACAGGACACAGAGAAACCACAAAGCAAAGTGTATCAGGAAGTCCATGTGCGCAAAGAAAGAAAAGTGTTGGTTTACTATATTGTTGTCAGTCATTGTCAGCTGCGACAGTGTGTTACTGGTATTGTTTTTACTTTGTGAGTCTGTGTGTGTCATCATGGCAAAATGTGGTCATCAAAACAACTACTGTGGCAGCAATTTCAGCATTGCTAACCAAAGGGTATCAGGTTATTAAGGTAGAACATGTCACAGTAACTTTCCACCACAAGTTAGATGAGAAGATACATTTTCACGTATATATGTGCATCATAAGGTATGGAGCTAGAGCCATCAGGAAATTAGCTTTGCATAAAGACTGGAAGCAGGGGGAAACAGTGACCCTGGCTCTGTCCTAAGCTAATAAAAACTGCTGGTTACCTGGCAACCTCTGCAACAACAAAACACCAGGACGTCACTATGTCCAGCTGCTGTTTGCCAAGAAATGTTGTTGTTGTCCAGCACGTAACTCACAGCACACTTATGTTTGCATTTGTGTTTGTGTATGGATTAAACATGATATAGTCATAGTCAGTAAACATACAGTACCAAAATACTGTCAGAGAGACAGGAGCACTTTGCTGTGCAGAACAGACTTTAGTCCGTAAACTGAATTCAGCACGTTTCAGCACTAGGTGACTTCTTCAGAGCTTAAAAAGCAAAATGAGCACACTGCTTCTTGATGATCGTCATAATTTAAGAACACATAAAAAAGATAAAATTTTATTAAAAAAAAACACATTCCTACATGTAGCTCTTGTATTTTCCTCAGCTCCAGTCGGTCCACAAAGCTCACAGTGGACATGGGCTCTCTCCAGTCGGTGTCTGCTGCGTCAGGACACCATCTGCAACCAGGACTCACCAACAACAACAACAGCTGCCACTCCTACAGCCACCTGTCTACTGCATCATACTCCATGTCACTGGATGAGGAGCATGATGGCACTCTGACATCACAGGAAGCCACACAGTACCTGGAGCTCAGCCCTAAACCAGAGAGATGCAGGTACATTATGGTGCAGACAGGTGTTGAATGCAGCTGGTTTTTACTCTGTTTTCTGGCCAAGAGCGTTGCACAACTGTGCAGAAAAGATCTTGTGTTTTAGAAGAAACGGTCAATGTTAACAGCTGTAATGCTGTGTTGATGTTAACATTAATTCAACCGTTTGTTCTTTCTCTGTCAGTTTAGTTCAGAGTTTAGTTAATTAGCTGACCATGCCCTCACTCTGTGTCTGCAGTGCCCTGCCTGAGCAGCGCCCCTCCCTGTCCCTCCCCTTCTCCCCCAACCTGGGCTACCTCTGTGGGCCAGTTCGCTCCACACATCTGGAGGATGACCCCGTCACTGAGGAGCCAGAAGCTCTGCCAATCGGCTTGCGACGCGCCCGCCTGCAGAGCACACCTTCCTCCTGCTACAGCGACTGGGACAGCTCGCTGTGGAACACCTGGAGCTCAGTCACAGACGGCAACATGGCCAGCGCCCGCACCAGCCTCATTAGCTCTGTGGACAGCTGTTACACCAACGACAGTGCCAACTTTGCCCGCTTGCTGACTATGGCAGCAGAGAGTATGAGTGGAGCCTCTTTGTCAGGTGAGCAGAGGAGGAATCCCTTTTGGTCACTGACTGATGCCCATCGCAAATCAGAAAAATCATATGTGATGATCATTTTCACATCTTAGTAAGTAAGTAGAGGACCTCAGTCTTGTCCTTAGCACATCCTGACAGTCTGGATAAATACTGAAACGACTCCTGCAACATAATCCCACTTCTCTGTTCTTCATGTGTACTCTCAATATCTATGTAGTGGTTAAACGGCTAATCGTGCGAGCTGTAAACAGGAGCGGGTCACGCTGTGATTTGGAAAGTGTGTTTGAGTGAGAAGAGCAGAAAGTGTTTGATGTGATATATAACACAAACATACTATAGTGTTCTTTCTTATATTGTTTTTACATATAGCCAAAAATCACAGATCAGAGTTAGCATCAGAAGGATTGATAGTCAACATATGACACATTTTGTTCTGTGAAAAATCATGAAAAAAGAGCAGAAACCTTCACCAGCCCATTATTTCTGAGTGAAGATGTGAACCTTTCACGATGGTTCATAAATGTACAGTTTCTTTCAGTACTTTTGTAAAACACCTGTCCAAACAAACATCAGTACACCATCCTGCAGCCCATATTTATGTCTGCAGGATGGTGAAGTGACTAAAGCTAAAGTACAGTGATCATAGGCAGGGTAATGAAGGAGCAAGTAGTAACACTGTCACTGATGTTTGTAATAGTTAGAGAATGGACCTCTGTGGTACAGAGGAATAAGATACATCAGGCCTGTGATACACACACACACACACACACACACACACACACACACACACGCACAACTGTTCATTTATTCGTTGTTGGTTTTGTCTAAGAAAACTATAGAACAGTATCAAACTTCTCCTTTAAAGCAGTGGCTCACAACATTTGTGCCCTGTGAAACCTTAAAACAAAGCCCTTTGCTACCATTTACATTTCTCCACCAATTATTATTTTGTTTTTTATATTTTTTTAACAATACTTTTTTATAGGTAAGATTATTTATGAAATCACAGAGAGAAAAGTGAAAAAAACAAACATATTTTGGTGTATCGAGGCATGTTTTCTTTCTGCTTCCATCAGGACTTTTCACAAAGATGTGCAGTAGCCAGATAGGGAGGTCCGGAGGGATGTAAATAGCCATTAATATTTAAAACCACAGCTATTCATGCACCTCCTTGTAGAGGATCTAACCCACAACCTGGGAACCGCTGTGTTAAGGTTTTGAAAAAAAGCTTGATTAATGACAACTGACAGAGTGAGGCTCCTCACAGAGAGGATGCTGTCCTCTTGCGTGTATTGCATTCCTCCACTAGATGGCGCCCTCGGTCTAAGAGCTGATCTCAGCTGGTAACACACGGACTGATGGGAAAGAGGAAACAGAACCATGAAACACACAACACAAGTTAGGTGTGTGTGTGTTCTTGTCATGTTCACATGTTCATGATTCTGAAGAAAAAAGAGGTTAGTACCAGTCTGGAGGTTACGTACTCCTCTCTAACACGTGTGTGTGTGTGTGTGTGTGTGTGTGTGTGTGTGTGTGTGTGTGTGTGTGTGTGTGTGTGTGTGTGTGTGTTCACCTAAGAGTGTGTGCACATACATGTCTGAGTAGGTTTTGTTCATCTGTGGTCGTGCATGTATCTGTTGCTTCAGGAGACAGAGACATTTAGTCAATCTGAGGAGTAGGCTTATAGTTACTTACTGGCTGTCAGTAAATTGAACTGATGAGTCATCCTTCCCCTTTATCACGTCATCAGTCAGTCTGCTCTCCCCAGCAGGCACCATTCAGCTATTCCATTTGCCAAACTCTCACTTTTGGCTGTTGTCTACCTCAGCTATTTTTCACCCATACAGCAATACACCGTGCAACCCCCCCCCTGAGTGTTTTCTCTGCTGCTCATCATTCAGTCCCACGGTGACTGATATTAAAGTTTGATCAGTCCAAAACCTGGGATCAATGGCAACCTGCTGATCAGGACCTGTGACCAGCTTCCATCTTTAAAATTCGGAGAATCGTGTGCAACATTTGTTCATGTTACTGCAAGAGGGGCCTTTACATGAGTGGACAAAATGAAAAATTGATTATTTTTATCCAGATTGGTACAAAATACTGTCCCTTGGTATGTTTTTTGACACGTCGTGTTGTCAGCAGTTAAGATATTCAGCTTCACATTTACCAAAACAAAAGGTGTTTAAGCAGAGACCAGGTTTGAAGGGTTAGAGTTAGGCTTGTTTCAGTGAGTTCCACACTTTAACATTCTCACATGAATTGGCAGAGGGGCGGCTGTGGCTCTGGAGGTAGAGCATGTCGTCCACTCATCAGAAGGTCTGCAGTTTGATCCCTGACTCCTCCACATGTCCATGGGTGGAAGGGTCCTTGTAAAAGATGCTGAACCCCAGTTTGCCTCTGATGGCTGTTCCATCAGTGAGTGAAAGAGTGAATGTGGCACATTTTGTAAAGAGCTTTGAGTGGCCTCTAAGACTCAAACAACGCTATACAGGTGCAGTCCATTTGCCTTCAGCTTAGAATGAACTATTATTAATCCTGGACAGCTACGTCTTCTGAAGTCTTTGAAATGTGCCGGTAACTTCAGAATCCAGAGTGGCTGATGTAAGATGGCTCTTTTTGTTTCGGTGCCTCAAATATATGAGAACAGTTTTATTTTCAGTGACAGACTGCTGCTTCAAAGAAGCTACTAAATTAGCTTTTCCTCAGAGAATCAGTGTGAACGGTGCCCCTCAGAGGTCTTGAAATGTTTACTTACTCTGTTACCTCCTCCAAAAGGAAAAAAAGTGTTTCTGTTTTAATATAATTCCCCTGCTCGAGACTGAAATGCATGTCTCCTGTGTTCAGACTTCTCTCCACCGGCCTCCCCCCTCAGCGCCTTGTATCCATCATTTCGTGCAGAAGGCGATGCGTTCGGGGAGCTGGAGCCTGTTCCTGCGTGGGACTGGAGCATGGCCTGGGTGGAGGAAATGGAGGCTCAGTACAGAGCCCACTATCCTGGCAGAAACACCAAACCCTTTAACGGTTAAGGAGCTCTGTGAGGACAGCGACAGAAACAACCCTCAGAAGCACCTCACAGCGGTGCGAGACAAGAACAGGGCCAGACATGATGCTGCAACATCTATGCATCATGAAAGTGCTTGTAACTATTTTGAGGTCTGAGTAGTTCAGACGTGAAGTGACCTCCCAGACGTGAGCAGATAAATACCTGGATTTGAAATATAATTGGAGCTCACTCTTCAATGTGTGGACACCTCTGCTACATCTTTGCACGTCTGCTGTCTGAAAAACTCTCCCCACTTTACCTCAGGGCAGTCCATCTACTATTTTGCATCCTTCAAATAACTTCCACTGAGTTCCTACAGTTTATTTCCCCCCCTCTCATTAGAGAAGTGGATAATGAGATAGTTCCCTCAGGATGCTCTCACCCAGTGTGATTTGAAAAGGCCAGACAGACACAAAGACAGGAAGCAGTGAGACAGTGAGAACGCAGTCATTAGGCGGAGGAAACAGTGCAGGAGTTTTCCTCTTAGCACGTGTTTGCTTCTTCTTCTCATATATTTGTTGCAGGATTTTATTAGTCCTACCAAACACACTGTAGCATAGTGATTTTGTACAGACTGATTTACTGCTCACATGTAAATATGCAGCATATTCAACAGATGTTATTTAAAGAGTTTTAAACACAGTCCAGATCAGACTCCATCTTCCTCTTTCCTTTGGTGATTGAATTTACATCCTGGGAATTCTTTTATATTATAAGATTATTTTTGCCTGTCCACTTTTTAATGTTACACAATGTTTGCAGCAAAACATGCAGTAGTTCACGATAGCAGAGGTAGAAAACATTATTTTTTAAGTCATTTTATTCACATTTATTTGAACTAACTTAGCGCTTTACCTTCACTTGAATTTAGTGAGAATAAAATGTATAAAAGTGCTGTATGCGTAGCTTAGTCTTTGGATGCTTGCTGATTTTATGTAAATATAAATTCACTAATGGTAGAAGAATCAAAGTTTTACATTTTGTAAGAATTTGCATTTTTTTGATGTGTTTTATAGTTTTGAATAAAATCTTTGTATTGGTTGAAGTAAATTTCACATGTGGAACGTGACCTCGCTGAGCTGTGAAATAAACACCTTGTGGCATTTCTAGTATGCTGTCTGCCATGTTACTGTAAAAACACCTTCTCACACCCTTCAGATGCTGTAAGCAAACATCCACTCTGCAGGATGTAGCTGCAGTTTCTCGCTGGGGGTTTGTCATTGTGCTGCGAGAGGAAGTGAAGTGGAGGAAGCGAAGTATCTTTAGATCACACACGCTGCCCCTCTGTGTCCTGTGGGCTGGTTTTTAATTGACCCCTGCTGTTCTTAATGGCTATGTAGAGCATGAAGGTGATGTTTAGACCTCATCTGTTTAGCTTGACTAACCAAGGTAAACAATGCTGCAGTACCTGATAATGGCTTCTAATTACAAACCCATTGGAGAGAATAATTAAACCTTAATCTATGTTTTGTTTTTACAGAGAGGGGGACGAGTGCAATTTTTTAACTGTGGGTAACTAATATTTCTCTCCAAAAGATTTCACGTGGTTTCTCCATGTTTAAAACATTTGCACACACTTGGCTTCACATTATAATCAAACCTCGGCTGAGTCACATTAAGAAGGAAAAGCTGTGCAGCCCAGCAGATACTCTTACAGTAAATCTAATATGATTTCCACAATGGCTTTGTGTTGAGGATGAGTGCATGTCGTGCAGCTGCAAAGCACAGCACGCTTCTTTTCAGAGTAATCCATGTCTTGTATCTGGGTTACTCGGGTCAAATGAGACTGGGAATGTTGAGCTAAGAAGTGCTTTGCTGTCTGTTTCATTTATAAGCTGCACAGGAACGGCCAGGCCAGAGTCACAATTTATGTGTGGAGCAATCAAAACCCCAAACCAGTCCATAATTACCAGAGCTGAGAAAAACATGAGGGAATGTGAAATACAGGGGTCTTTTATTTTTCCTTTTCAAAAGGGGAGCGGGGTTTTGGTTCAGTTCAGAAATGTGAAAGAACAAGGTTGGAGCTGTTGCCATGTTTTTTCTCTTTTTCATTTTGTTTCATTTAAAAGATAGATAGACAGATAGATTGATAGATTGATAGATTGATTGATTGATTGATTGATTTAACCTTTTAATACATTGTGTTGCCTTTACAATCTATATGCAGGATTATACTGGATTAATTGTCTGTGTGTGTGTGTGTGTGTGTGTGTGTGTGTGGTGTGTGTGTGGTGTGTGTGTGTGGACTGGACTGCCAAAGGGATTATCCTTCATCTGTCTCTTTCACTAAAGGCCATATGTTTCTACATGAAGCCCCCAGCCCCACTGAGCAGCACACACTCACTGACAGACCAGACCACACACTGTAGAGGCTCACTCAGTAATGAATCAAGCACTACTGTATGTCTGCTCATCTTATTAGTTCATATGCACACACACATACACACACACACACGCGCAAACTGCCCTTGGGATTTGTGCATCACAGATTTTGGTCTATGCCAAAATACCAGCTTTATATAGCATGTCAGCAAACCAATGACCCATATTAGACATGGCCTGTAACCATACACACACACACGGACACACACTCGCATAGATTTACAGCATGTCGTTCCTGTAGTCTGTTATTTCAGTAAATGGATAATAACCATTCTAAGACCAGACATATAAACATGGGCCTAGCTGTGTGAGGATTATTAGCTGGCCAGCCTGTAAAAGATAATGTGACACGACCCTGCTCATGAAACTAGACCCCTTTAAGCACTTTATATAACATTTATGTGTAACCTATCTGTGTGAAATCATTTAGCAGTTTGTTGGATTACATTTAAATTCTCAGGTTGTCATAGTTAAAACCCTCAGTCAGTCATTTAAATCCAATAACTTTATTGGCTCCACTATTAATACGATAGGATGGGACTTTATTGATCTGTGGGGAAATGAGGTTAGTAGGATTCTACAGGGAGTCAAATACAATATAACACAGGGAATATAACATCAGGATACAATAGATACAACAACAGATGATATTTCCAAGCCAGTGCAAAAGAGTGTGCACAGTGCATTCACAGCATATTGATTTGAAACCTTGTTCAGAATAGTACATGCTAATAGAAAGCAGAGCCACTCCAGTTAGTGTGATTACAGGAGCTGTCTCCGTGTCTTGTCGGAGGCTCCTCCTGTCACACAGGCAGCAGTTCAGGTGGCAGTGACACGTTCACATTGATTGAGAGCGCTGGTTAACTGTGGTGTTGCATACTAAAGTGGTAATCATTCAATTAACTGGAAATCAATGGCGCCCATATGGGTGATCTGTTTCATTATTGCCCTGTCAGTCACATAGGACCAGTTGATTGCAAAACACACACACACACACACACACACACACACACACACATGTTTTGCACATTAACACATTTATTGGAGGACTGGACTGTGGGGTACCAGATTTGTCCACATTCATTTTGCATTTAATTTTTAGCCTGGTGTTGCTGTTCTGTGAAAACCATGTATCTCCAAAACAGCCCTCTATCAGCTTATTGCTCAGTTATAATGGGTTTGAAATGCTTTGTTACTTTCTTATTAATGTATTTTGTAATCTTGAGAAGTTTATTTTGGTCTAGTTTTACATTTTATTTAATTATGGTATAGTTTTACATTTTAGTTCATCTGAAAATTTCGTTGAAGGTTTTCATAGCAATGCTTTGTTGAATAATAAGAGACTAATAGTATAGGGTGACAAAGGGACCCTGCAGTTTAAATCAGCAAAGCTTTATAGAAAATATTTGTAAAACTATGCAATTGAACTAGTTGGGACTACTTTTCTGTCCACAGGCAGTGGAGGTGGAGGGCGATGTGACACTTAGAAGACTTTAATAGCTGTTTATCTAACATGGTACCATAAATAAACAGTTACATTAGAGCAGTAGAGCAGTGGTTCACACAAATTAGACCACGGACCCCATCTGATAAGATTTTTGCTCTTGGATGTTTCATTACAGAAAGTGTTCGAAACCCATGACCGAAGTAGTCACACATTCTATTGTTGTGTTTCTTATGGATGGAAAATATAGCGAAAATAAATAATCACTTTATGGTGGACACTGTCAGGTAGTTCTTTAAATATATATGTTGGTAGAAATAAAAGGCTGAAATATTGATCATTGTATGACATCACTTAAATGTTGGATGTGTTGTTGCCCTGCAAGCCTCTAAATCACCCACCGACCTTGCTGCCTATATAATGGCTTCATTTTAGTTTCTCTATGTATGCATCACATCAACCAAAAAAGTCACAAACATCCATCTCTGCTGTCACAGGGCAAATTAACATGGAAATTGGTGTGTTGCATTTTGGAATGAGGGAACAGGGCTTTAAATGATGCCCTCCCCTCCCTTTCATCTTTCCTTTTCTGTCTCTGTCTCTTTGCTCTCACTCTCAGGCCTCCAGCCCTCTTCCTTCAGCGCCGGTGGGCGTTTCAGCCCTGACACTGGCCTAATGAATGAGAGGGGTGATTTATAGCTCGGGGAGCGAGAGGAGAAGGGAGGGATGGCGGGATAGAGGGAAGTTGAGGGGGGCATGGAAAGGGTAAGAGGTGTTTGGTCACGCAGTAGAAGGTCACTAACGTAAATCTTATCGTCTTATCTATTGTCCTTTGCTCTTGTTTGTTTTTTAATTCCATAGACCCATTGGTGGAACTCATGAAAGCTAACAACCTGCTAACATCATATGCATTCCAATCACTGTAAGGATGGATGGGACTTCTTTGCCAAAACAGGAACAGGGATAAAAAGGAGTTAAAAAAAACTTTGAGAGCCTTGAAGTCACGTAAACAGCGTTGGAATAGAATACTGAAAGTCCTCCTGAACAAACCTCTTAGGATTGTTGCAGCAGTCGTCCCAAAAACATTCAGAGGGAAAGCATCTCAGAAACAATCCAATTTCTCTCTGTTAGCCTAAAATCTATCATACAGTATCTCACCTAAGACATTCTATAGAATTAGACTAATAATTTGCCAGTTTATGGGGATTATTATAATATATAAACATATATTAGTATAAATTATTCTGGATTTCTGGATTTTGTCCAATGGTCAGTGCTTATGTTAAAGGATTTAAACTGTAATAATACACAGTATTAAAGGTCCCATATTGTGTAAAGGTAGATGTCCATCTGTTTTTCTATTACACAGCAGCTCTAGGTTCTATATTAATACTGTGAAAGTTTCAAAGCCTCAGTCCACAGAGAAATGCACACAGCCTGTATTCAGAGACTGAGCCTTAAACCAGCCGTCAGGACTTCTGGAACTTTGTGCCAACCTCAGTTATGCCCCAAGCCCCGCCCACCTGGACCCCGTGTCCAACCTCGCAGGATTTGGTTTCTCTGAGTGTTTACCTGAAATCTGCTATATTTTTGTTCGTTCACTCAAAAGAAGAGGCTCAGAGTCTCTCTTCTGATTGGCTGACCAATGAGAGCTCCAGAGAGAAGCCTGAGAGGAGATGTAAAAAAAAACTACACTCAGATGGTTTTTGATTCGAAGATATATTAGAAGATATATCTTCTAATGTATATCAACACTTCAAACTTTAAAACACCAGAGTGTAAAATATGGGACCTTTAACATCTTATTCATTAATCTTCTATACCCACGTATCCTGAGCTGGGCGCTGGAGTCTGGATTCTATCCAACATCACACTGCGCAACAAGCAGGGGCTTTAATGATTCAAGAGAAATGGTGAAAAAATGATTAAATTGAAGACTAAACTTTGAAAACTTATTTCACTTTATCAGACTCAGAGAATGTGGCAGAACATGCTTTTACCTCTGCAGACAGAGACAGAAATTCACTTTACAAGTTGTCTCAGTGGATTCAAATGTACTCCATCTGTTGTGTTCTTCAGTACTGTTGCAGTCACAATCAGCTGATGTTTCCTGATTTTACTGACATCATTTAAAAAGAAAACTGTAAGCACTCTCTGTGCCTAGTTGAACTGAATCCGAGAGAACATCATGAGATGGGTCTCATCTCAACAACCTCTGAGAAATGGAAAAATATATAAATAAAGATTCCCCCAAGGCTGTGTGAGATACTGGACCCGTGGATAGGTGTGTAAATTATTATTTGTGCTGGTAACACTGTAAACTGGTAAAGGGAAAGTCAATAAAACATCAATGCATTCAACAGGGTTCTCTCTGACAGCTTGTTGTTTTGTCTTTTTTCTAATTTTTAAAAAATATATTTTTTAAATGTCTTCTCTCTGTTGCCACCTCCACCGTCTCTCTCTGCAACAAAGCTATGCTGCAGCATTTCATCGTGCCCCTTTCAGTGGATCACAGAGTACTGAAAGAAGAAACACACCGGAGGCTGTTTGTGTGTGTGTGTGCCTGTGAGTTAGACAGTTTGTGTATGCCAGGACACGGCGAGCATCTGTAGAGCACCAGAGGGTAATGCATGCCTTGTCTCAGGTGGACAGCAGGAGGGACTGTGTGTTGCACTCCTGCAGTACAGAGCTTGGCAATTTCATGCTCCTTGGCGCGTACAGCACTCACCCAGGCGCAATGCACTGTGAAGTTGGAGGAAGAATGGAGCATTAGGAGAATGAGAAGCAAACAGAGCTGCAGCAGTAATATTTATTTATTTAGGTGCAACTGCAGCTGAAGGCTTTGAGGAGATTAGGTTTGCTTCAGGAGTTTTCAGAAGTTTGCACAAGTGTGCAGAGTTTTCTGCCTCCATCTTACTGGCCACTTATATGACTGAGGAATCCCAGACCTGAATCTACTGCACAGGTTTGGGCAGATCCCATCAGAACAGTGAGGAATATGACGATAGATGAAAAGCTTGGACATGATTTTAGTTGTTGTCCATTTCAAAAGTTCACAGCTGAAGTCACATGACTGATGACTTTCATGGAGCTACCATGTGACCTTTACGACCCTGGAGGTGGACAAAGCACACAACTTCATTTCATAAGTACAGATACTCCTGGTCAAATATTACTCCAATGCAAGTGAAAGTTGTCCAATCAAATTTTGACTTAAGTTACAGTACTTGTTTTTAAATATACTTACAGTAAGTATTCAAAAGTACATATTTTTTATGTCAACCCCATTTACAGAATCCAATGACTGAAAAAAGGAACCTACTGAATGAACTGACTTGAAGAATAAAAAGTGTAGGCTATACTTCAAAAAAAGTACCAACACATTTGAATCAACAAAAGGAGCTATTGTTGTTTTCTGATTTCTTTTTTTTAGGCAGTGATAAAGTTTGGTCGTGGTAAACACAACAAACATTCAAAAGTAAATGAATCATTCTTTATTTCTAAAATGTCAAACATGGACTGAAGGTAAGACCATGGTCTCTGGTGAAGAATCTTCTGCCTCATCTTTATCTAACGTAGCATCATTAGGCCACTGACAGGTTCAAACATGACTGACAGTGGAGGAGTTGGCTGTGACTGGTTTTTCTCCTGTGATGAACACAGCATATGGTCTGTCATCCATCCATCTATTCATTATCTATACCGCTTATCTGAACACGATCGCAGGGGGGCTGAAGCCAATCCCAGCTGGCATTGGGCGAAGGCAGGTAGCACCCTGGACAGGACACCAGTCTATCACAGGGCTGACACATGGAGACAAACAACCAGACACGCTCACATTCACACCTACGGGCAATTAATGTAACGTGCATGTGTTTGCATGTGGGAGGTAGTCGGAGAACCTGGAGGGAACCCACGCCACACGGGGAGAACATACACACTCCACACAGAAAGACCCCAGGCCTATATGGTCTATCACATTTTTCAAAATAAAAGAAAATTCATTCCAATAGCTAAAAGCTCTGCTTCAAAGTAACGAGTACTTCATAGAGATGTAGTGGAGTCAAAAGGACAATATTCGTCTTTTAAGTGTAGTGGAGTAAAAGTCATAAGTTTCTAAAAAAAATAATACTAAAGTAAGTAAAGTACAGATACTACACAAATATACAGTACTCAAGTGAGGATACTTTGTTACTGTCCACCCCTGGACCTCAGTGACACACACATGTAACACAGGATGTGAATGACCCACAGTTTAAAATGACCGGGTCTACTCATCAGCCTGTAGAGCCTCTAGGACAGGGGTACTCAAATACAAATCTTCAAGGGCCACAAAGATGATTTTCAGTGACTCAAAGGTCCCTTTATTGAGGTCGGTCAGGCCAGTTTACCATTAAGTTTAACAAAAATAAATCAGCACCTCCATAGAGTTGTAACAGGTAACAAACAAACATATCAAGATCTAAGGAATCAAATAGAATGAAAAACTATTTTACATTCTAAGTGTGTCAGTGTGAAACACAGCTTAATGAGAGAAATGGCATCTTGTGTCTTTTGCCAGTCTTTGGAACTTTGGCTCAAATGGTGTGATGACCAGAACACACTGTTGCAAGTGTTCACTTGTGAGTGCACTGCGGTACTGGTTCGACAGTCTCCTGGCATATTAAGCACATGGATCTTGTGCTGGCTGGAGGGAGAATGAATGCAAATTTTTCAGTCCATTCTTCTTTGAATTGGCGATTTTCACTGTCCACCTTTCTTTTGGCAGATAATTTGGAACAGCAGCTCCTCCCTGCTCTCTGACAATGCGAACGGCTTCACAAGCGAAAGTGAAACTTGAAAACGCGCTCGACCCAGTAACAGGCTGTCTGTGTATCGTTGGCATGGAGTCAGGTCCCGATAGGTACACATGTTGACCCAACCAAAACACATACTGAAGAAATAACAGTTCGGGGGCCACAAAGAGGCGGCCCCCGGGCTGCATCTGGCCCGGGGCCCGCCTCTTGAGCACCGCTGCTCTAGGAAGAGTCGTTCAGCTTCAAACACGTGAAAATCATGTTTTAACTTGTGAAAGAATGTTTGTAATGTTAGATGTCCCCTCTCTAAACCACGTGTGCAAACGCCACAGTTCACCCCCAGTTTATCATGTGTGTATGATTCATATGTGGCTTTTTGCTTAAAGGAACGGTTTGACCTTTCCTCAGGAGCTCACACCCGTCGCTGCTGACTGAGCCGGGGGCCCACACCCACTCTTCTGACTCCGAGATGAGGCTAATATGAGGCTTCAGCAGTCTCTGACATGTCGAATGGCTCCAGTCTTTCTAACGACCTCACTGGAACACTGGAATACCCAGAGAGAACCCACGCAGACACGGGGAGAACATACAAACTCTTTCTCAACACAGAAGGGCCCCAGGCCCAGGGTTCACACCCAGAACCTTCTTGCTGTGAGGCGATGGCACTAACCACTGAATATCTGGTCACCCCCTCCCTCACTCTGTCCTCTAGCTGGATGTAAGGCTCATATTAGTAACATGTAGTACTCCTACCTCATGCCCTCTGTCTCGCCAGGTGAATAGCACATCACCTCTCTAATTCATCCCTCTCACTGAGAATGATGTGTCAAAACTCCTGACTGGTAGACATCCTGCTACATGTGCACTGGACCCCATTCCCCAGGACCCCAGTCTGTGATGGAAGCCCCTAAGGACAGCTGGAGCTGCAGCTTAATTCTTTTTTATTTACTTGTTTGGATTCCCATTAGCCACTACCAAGGTAGCAACTCCTGGGGTCCACTCAAGTGAAAATGACATCAAAATCCAAAACAATAATGTGATTGGAATCCAAGACAAAAGGCCAAAAAAATTATAACTAAAACAAACAATAAAACTACAAATAACAGTAATTATGACAATGAAAGTACCAGTGCTACATCTAAATAGTCAGCAAAACAGTAATCCCAAGGTAAAAACATCTTCAGTTTTTTATCTTAGCAAGGACAAATGTGTCCTTATCCCATCCTCTCCCCACAGATGCCCCAAAGATGAGTACTGGGGCCCCTTCTATTTGCAACATACACCACCTCCTTAGGTACAATGATCTATTTGCATGGCCTCTCATATCACTGCTACGCAGATGACACCAAATTCTACCCGTCGTTCTCGCCAGATGACCCCACAGTCCCCGTGCAGATCATGGCTTGTCTCCCAGACATAGCCACATGGTTGAAGGAATGCTACCTTCAACTAAAAATCTCTAAGACTGAACATTTAGTTATCCCAGTCTCTCTATCAGAATATCAACATCAAAATTGCCTCTTTGTCTCTCACCTCAGTCAAGATTGTGAGAAACCTGGGTGTCATATTCGATGAACAGTTATCCTTCTCTGACCATATTGCATTTATCTCCTAGTCGTGCTGCTTTACACTGTACAACATAAGAAAAATCAGGCCTTACCTGACTCAGTATGCCACCCAGCTCTTGGTCCAGGCCATGGTTAATTGTAGCTTTGACTACTGCAATGCCCTTCTGGAAGGCCTCTCTTCATGCACAGTGAAAGCCTTACAAATGGTCAAGAATGCAGCAGCCTGTCCAGTCTTTGATCAGCCCAAAATGGCACTCCACTGTGCTGTCTCCACGGGGACACAAATGCTGAGTTTCATCTGAACAGCACTGTGCTTGTGTTCTCACTCACTGCCCCCTCATCACCATCTGAGAGGACCATTTAGTCTACAAGATGAAAAAAAACAACTTTGGACACTTCGCTGGTCAGGTTTCACAATGCACTGTGGGATACTGAGTCCAATATATAGGGTATAATAATTCTAATTATAAATTCAGAAACACTACACAATGTAGTGGACTATATAGTGAGTAGAGCCACAGACTACGACTTTGTGTGAATGGCGTCCTTGTTCCTTCTTCCTGGGTGTGTATGGTTTCCTTCCTCCTCCCTGTGTGAATGATGTGCCTGGTTTTGCTCTTTGTTTGTTTGTTGCTCAGTGTAGAGGAGGTTGTGTGGCTCAGGTCCTGTCCGTGTGGCAGCACCTCAGAGTTGCACACATGGCTTATATCATACTGTCTGTCTGTCCGTGCTCTCAGAGCGACCCCTCCTCTGTCGCTCTGCCGGAGATTTCTTCCATTTTTCATCATTCTAGGCGGTTTTCAACTGAATGTTTCGGCATCAGTTTCACTCTTGTTGGTTTAGTTTCAGAGGTTCCCTGTGACTCCGGGTCAGTTTGTTGAAAAAGTCCAGATAATGGAAGTCGTGGGAGGAAGAGTGGAGCAGTCAGCCTGAAACCAGCGGCTGCTCCTCTACTGCACAGTGAAGGTGAAGGTGAGGATGAGGAGGATAGTCGCTGACACTTGTGAGGGAGTGGCAGAGGAAGCAAGTGTCTCAACTACAAACCAGAGAATCTCTGAGCTGCATCAGACTGGTGACTGTAGCTCAAAAGCACTGAGGGGGGGTTTGATTATTCCTCTTTACCCCCCCACCCGGGACCCCTTCACATCATTTGGAAACTGCACTTTTATACACACTCACACTCTCACATACAAGTCTTTCTCGTTTCATCAGTAACTCCTTTTTGGGACATTTGACTTTGACATGTTGGTGCTGATGAAATGTTTTTCCTTATTTTCATGGAAGGTGAATGAACTAAAGTGACTGGAAAGATTGAAAGAATATTTCTGTTAAGAGATTAGACTGTTTTCTATTAGTTGTTTAGAAATGCCCAAAAGCACATTTGACTGGTAATATTTTTCTTATGAGTGACAATTAGAATTTGTAATTTCCTTTACATCAGAAAAGAAAGAAAAGAAAAGTTGCACCCTGGCCTTAAATTGAGTCGAGTAACCTTGAATAAACTGAAATAACTTGCATGAAAAAGCAACACTGTTTAATACTCTGTGATTCACATCCTGAAAGCTGCTCCACAGAAACAGAATGAAGGCTCAGATCAGCAAATGTATTTTATTGTACATTTACAAAACATCAAGAGTACAAAAAAGTCAGCCCACAGACATTTTTTTGTTTGTTTTGGAGGGAGTATATGCAAATTTCATCTCACAACTGCAGCAGTCTCTCAGATGAACAAGGGGGCAGGGACCAGAGAGGAGCTGGGGGGTGGGGGGTTACAATCAAACTTTCATAAAGCCTGTCTGTCTGCTGGCACACCGGAGCCGTCTGCTGCAGAGAAACCGAAGGAAACATAGAAAAGTCTGACATTCTTAGCGGACTACGTAGGTGCAGGGGTCCCAGTGGGGAAGCGCTCAGGCCGAGTCGTCCTTCCAGGAGCGAGAACCCGCTCGTTTTGGCTTTTTCCAGCCGCCCCTCTCAACCAGCAAACACACTTTGTGCTTCATATTTTCTGTTGTTTTGCCATCACAACAAGAGAGTGCAACAGTAGTTAATGCTTTTCCAGAAAGTATACATTTTTGACGAAAAAAAGTTGGCACATTCAAGACATGAGCTTTTTTTTTTTTTTTTTTATAGTAACAGACTTTTTTGTTTTACATTTGTGTTTTTTTTTTTTATCCTCATAAATACAATATACATCTCTTTCCCTGTATCCAGAGCCCACAAAAGAACAGTACAGACACAGGTATTTACAAATCAAGGGAGAGGAATGAACTCGATGGCTCATAAATAATCATGGTAATACCAAAAAACAAGATGTAAAGTCCGTTGTTCTTTCTTTCACAGCAATGACAGAGTCTGGCATCCTGCTCCTGCTTCAGCTCACTGTGGAAAGATGGTGGATGATGGAGGCATCGACGGTACACCCACAGAGTCGCCGGTGTCTTTATCTCATTTCCTGGAGGAAAGAGAAAAATATTTCAATATCAATAAAATTTCAATGAAACATATAAATAGATGCTGAAGGACAGGAAGCATCATCACTCTCCCTTCTTAGCCTTTTCCAGCCCCCTCTGGGATTTAAACCACTACTTCTCTCAGCAATCAGTCCGCCTGATTAAGGTGGACTTCGACTTACATTAAGGTGTACCGAGGCAAAATGAAAACCGCTGAGAGACACTAAACCAGTAAACTGGAAGCGGACAGCCGTAGATGACTCTAATCTTGCTGTTGTTTGGCATCACAATGGGTCGATTTTATCAGTTTTATCACGACGGAGTCAGGAGTGAGGACTTCACAGTAATAATGACTGGTCTTGTAAATTTTTTTTGCGCTTCCTGAAGCAGCACTTCAGAGCAGGCGCGCGCTGTTCCACAGTGTCCCAGAGGCTGCTCAAACGTTTCCAACTTACATGTTGTACTTCTGTCATATTTTAAAGATGCATGAATCAACGCCACGAAGAAATGTCTTCTATCAGGAATCACTGGATAGAATAACAGAGCTTAATGAGCAGCAAACAGCTGTAGACGTCAGTTTAAGAAGAAGAACCTCTTACGCACGTATTAAACTCCAAATACAGCAGCCATGGCTCCTGTGACTCGTCTATTTTTAATTTCATCATCTACTGTACATACAGTGAGTGTGACGCAAACTACTGTACACACTAATCCAAATGTTCAATTATTTATTTGTGTGTGTGTGTGTGTCTCAGTGAGAAGGTTGAAAGCACTTGTTAATCGATCATTTCTGAGAAGTTACAATGCTTTACTTAAAACACCCTCTGGGCTGAACGCTCCCGTTTTCTGTAACTGAGTCAGAAATCTGCAATAACCCAGTGAAAGCAAACTGAAAAAAATATGTGTGGAGAGAAGAATGAGGAGGCCACATGAGGCTTCACACATACACCAAACACTTCTCTTGCATCCAAACTTGTTGTCAAGTCCATGCTCCGTATTTCGGTCCCTCAAAAATGATCTGATTGGTCAACAAGCACGTGCTGCTCAAAGCGTCACCTCTGCATGATCGGTGTTTTCTGAGCAGGACTACATGTTTGATGACCCTCATCTGTACAGATGTTGATTGTATGCACAGCCTCAGAGCAGATGTAAGAGGCTCAAGGGTTGCCCCCCCCACCCGTCCCAGACTGACTGCCAGGGTCAAAGGGCAAAGATAGCAGTCAGCAACACCACAGGAAGAAGCGGTAACCTAATCCAGGCTTCCTGTGGAAACACCCCCAACTTTACTGCGAAGGAGGTCGTGCTTTCATGTCCCCGACAAGGCGTGAAAAGGCCAGCGAGGGTCAGTGAAAGGCAGTTAGGGGGCTGAGGTGTTCCTTACTGCTCTCAGGGGGGGGTGACCTGAGAGGCACCAGATACAAGGGACCTCTGTGTGTGTGTGTTGAAAGCAAGAGAAAAGAGCAATTGTGTCTGCGTGTGTCACTTTTACAAGTTGCTTTGCTACGTTCCCATGTCAGATGTGTGCTGAGGTCAGCGAGGACTGACCCGTGACAGCGTCCTCCTCTCCCCGTCTCTGGACACAGGCGGCTTTATGACGCCTCAGGTCACAGCATTAAACTTAACAACTACAGCACTAAAAGGAAGCATGAAAGCTGCTGCTCAGTCATCTCTCATAAATCCAGCCTGTGGATGTCGTCTGACTTTCTCCAATGTTAGTTCCCCTCAAACTAAATTCTATTGCTTTACTTATAACCTGCGTTTTTTAGTTTTGAAGAAGTAAACTAAAATCAGTGATGGAAAGTAACTAAGTACATTTACTCAAGTAGTCAACTTAAGTACAATTTTACTTTTTACTAACTTCTGAGGATGTCCATTTTCTTACTTTATACTTCAGAGAGAAATCTTTTTTATTTAGCAGCTATAATTACTAGTTATTTTCAAATTCAGGTTCATATAACAGTGTTTTTTGTGTGGTACTGTTTTGTGCTGTTTTGTGTTGTGCTAATTTTAAAGAAGATGTTTATCATCATCATCATTAACATGACATCATCATCATCATCATTAACATGACAAAGTTAATGATGATGATGATAAACTATTATTTTGTTGTACTTCGTGGGATAATCATGTATAAATGTTAAAAGCAAATATTGAAATCATATTAGAAATATTGTGAAATAATTTGAAAATGGGAAAAAAATTGGAAACACTGAAATGACAAAGGAAAAGCTTAAAGCTCCTACATTTTACACTTTTCCAGCGTTAATAAGAAGATATATTTGAGGTTTTAAGAACCAAAAACCATCTAAGTGTACTTGGTTATTTGTCTAGGAAGACGTTTCACCTCTCATCCAAGAGGCTTCATCAGTTCTTTCTCGCACCTGACCAGTGGTGGACAGTAACGGAGTAAATTTACTTGAGTACTGTACTTAAGTACACATCCAGAGGATTTGTACTTTACTTGAGTATTAGATTTCTTTGGTACTTATTACTCTTACTTGAATACATTTCCAAGACAAATATTTTTACTTTTACTCGAGTAAATTTCTAGGAAGGCTGAGAAGTACTCGTTACTTTCAGGTCTGCTCTTTCTTTTTTTTTCTTTTTTTTTTAAATTCTAAAATACTACTGGACACAAGCTGTGATTGTCAAAGAATGAAACCTATCACAGTGCATGCTCTTCACTGGGATCTACATAAAAGTGGATAATAATATCGGGACATGGGGAGACAAGACAGACATGGGGAGACAGACATTGGGAGACAGGCACGGAGACAGACAAGACAGACATGGGGAGACAGTTTGTTGTGCTCCTATATTGTACTTGCACATGTCCTTCCTGGAAAGTGAAGTGACTTCAACATTGAGTTATTGAAAGCAGAGATGTAGTTTTTTGTAAAGCAGTGGTTCTCAACCAGTGGTCTGGGGACAACATTGGTCTTTGAGGGGGTTCCAGTTCCCAACTTAGCTAAATGATAGAGAGTTAGTTGGACGGTGCAGGTTCATTTGGTTACAGTTTTAATGATTGTTAATAAACACTGCATCTGCAACATCTGCTGTCCTCTTATGATCCCATTCATTTTATTTGTTTTTATAGGTGATTCTGCAGGCTTTATATGACGCTGCGGTTCTAAAAGCAAGCACATCAGTGCAGGTGGTTTCAAAGAGTTAATTCTCAGAAACAAGAGTTAAAAGGTCCTTAAATTCATTTAGAAAAAAATATAGTAATTCATTGATGTGAAAAATAAGAAGTTTACTCTTACTCTTACTTAAAGCAAATTTAAAAGCATGTACTTTTGGATACTTAAGTACCTTTAAAAGCAAGTACTTTTTTACTCTTACTCGAGTAACATTTAGACTGAGCTACTTTTACTTGTAACGGAGTAAATTTTGACCGGTAGTATTTGTACTCTTACTCAAGTGCTGGGGTCGAGTACTCTGTCCATCTCTGCACCTGACCAGGCTGGGACTGGTCCAACTATCTGGTGTGGAGACCCAGGTATTTAACCTCAGGGAGGGGCTTTCACAAGGCTGATGATGTCACTGGTTCCCTTTGTGCTCCATGTGCCAACGACAGTCGTTAGAGTGACTGTCTTGGTGGAGAGTTGGTTTCGACTTCGTTAGAGCCCTATTGTGTTATACCGACAGTCGCTGGAGTCACATGCCACTTGTGAAAAGTTGTTTTTCTTTGAGGTTAAATTGTTGAATCTCCTGGGAAGGGATGAAAGGGCAGCATTGTAAATTGGAGATAGGTGGTGTCTGAGGCCTCCTCCCCTGTCCACTTGCTTTCGATTTAAAACTCCTTTGAGATACTATGACCTGGACAAATGAGAATATTCACAGGCACTCTGGAGCTCCAGTAACAACAGGGTGATGAGCCAATCAGAGGCCGACTGTTTTGAGTGAACGAACAAAAATATAGCAGATTTCAGGTAGACACTCAGAGAAACCAAATCCTGCAAGGTTGGATGGTGGGTCCAGGTGGGCGGGGCTTGGGGCATGGCTGAGAGCAGTAACTGCTTTGTTGTGACATCACAATGTAACAGAAGTTCTGATGGCTCGTTTTAAGGCTCAGTTTCTTTATACTATATTACCTTTATATTATATGGAACCTTTAAATGAGAATGATCAGCTGAAGGTTAAATTTCAATGCCAGTCCCTTCTCCAGTTTTCTTTTATTTACATTTAATAATGGCCTGATCATTTTTAGGGGCAGAGTAAAATAATTACACATTTCTCCTATTTTTCAAACTTAACCTCCATAATAAAGTGTATAAAACAAGTGTTCTCCATCATAGTGAACCAGTTATTCAGCACACTGTTTACAGGCTTGACTTGGTTATGCTCCTGATTTTAACTCCAACTGTATACCTGCAGGAATGCTGAGGGACATGTCAAACACTCTCTCTAAGTGTTGCCTCACTGGCGCGACATCCCCACAGCGCTCTCCATTCAGTTGGCACAGCTTGTTCTGCCATAAAAGACAAAGTTCTCGTCGCAAGGGAGTCTGCAGGGGGTACATTTAAAGGAGCGCTCCCACAGCGAAGGGAGGCCTCAGAAGTGCACTCCAGAGAGCGCACGCTTAACACCGTTTCTCACTGTAAAGCCTATCCTCAGCAGATGGTAATGGTAGATCTGTGTGAGCTCGTTGGTGTGTGTGTGTGTGGGCAACAAGAGAATGTAGCAGTTCTTTTCATGAGCCCACACGTACTGTGTAAGATTATGTGTGTTTTATGAAGCGCAAGTAATGATATGTGGATAAAACTAAACCACATGAACCTCTCCATGGAAGAAACAGTCTTTGTTCCCATGCTCATGGATATCTAAAAGCATCAATTATTAAAACCATCTGAGGTGAAAATAGAACAGTTTTTCTTCCTTAAACTGGCAGTGAAATCATAAAATCATTCGCGCTGCTGTGTCCTACCTCGTTGTGTTTCCTGGCCGAGTTGAGCCCCCGGGAGCCTGTGGAGCCTCTGGACGAGGAGCTTCCTGTGGTCGAGCAGTTACTGGACATCTGGCTCCTGGAGAGGTAACCGGCCTTGCTACCATACAGCATCATCTCGTCATCTGAGGAGGCAAGGGCGAAGGGAAGGAGATGGGTTAACAGTGAGGCCTTTACTCTGCTGTTTAACAGGCAGCACCGTGTCTTACTGAGGGAAATGTTGGTTTAAATTAGACCGAATAACGAGTTTAAAGCTGCTTCTTCTGAAAACACAAACCTGTTGACTTTATGCTGCCTGCATCTTTTTACTTCGTAACAGTAGTGGTCCTGATTGGTTCAACATCAACCATGTCAGCATTTAGGATGAGGTCATGTGACCTGACAACACCTCACACACCCACAGATACCAGACCGGAAATGCTCAGCTTTAACCAGCTTACAACTTCCTTACTACTAGTTCAACTGGATCACTTTGTGTTGCAGCAGTGGCTCAGATGCTGAACTTATCAGCTCATGCTCTCGTTGTTGAAACACTGTAAGGTCAGTAAATTCAGATTTGCTCATGTTCAATGGTCATTATCATTATCTGTGAGTTCTGCTACATCGTGCTGCAGGATGGGCCTGTGCTGATATTCAGTAACACTGGATATTGTGATATTTCCTGCCATATGCAAAATTTTTCATAATATAAACTTTTTTTTTGTTTGTACTTTTGTAATTTTGCAATCTGCCCTGCTCTCAAGACTCATCACTTTTACCTAAAAGATACACAATAATAAATTACAATTATATAATTATATAAGTATCGAATATCACGATATATGGGCTGGATGGTATCGAGATATAAAATTTTGGATATCGCCAAAGCCTGTTGCAGGGTTTCTGGATAAACCACACCTTGTTTTCACGTTGCCCAGCAACCTGTGACGTGCTTTGCCAGTTACAATGTTAGTAGAAATTCATTCGTAAGAAATGATCTGGCACTCAGTCACCAGCCACTCCTACTTTATTCCACTGTGTAACACTGGAGGAGGAAATACTGCAGTGCAGCAGCGGGGCATGATACAGCAGAAATGTTGGTTACAATAATAAATCTAAGTACACCGTAACTACACCTTACTCTATTTCTCATCTCTACACTCTGCAGAGCTGTGTCTTACTCTCAGTGTGTCTTTGTCCCGAGCCTTTCCGTTGGTGGCTGCTGCTGCTGTATTCACTCCGTTCCAGGGAGGACAGAGCGCTATTCCCCACACCGTTGGCCTCCATGCAGCCCTGGGGACCACGCAACCTATCCTCCTCTGGGGGCGGCTCCGGAGGTGGGGGCAGGTCTAAACAGACAGAGATGTGGGGGGGGGGGGGGGGGGGGGGGAATCACACATGAAGAATTTCTGAGTTTGCTGCATGTTCAGCAGATGCTTTTAAACTGAATTTAGTGTCAGGTTTGTGTTGCAGAATAGATTAATCCTGCTTTACAAAAGAGGGAGAGCATTTTGTTTTTATCTGCATAATTGAGAGACCCCAGGAGACCAGTGACAGCGTTGTTCTCTTTTAGAAAACAGGGGTACATTTGAATTATAACACTGACGTGCTCATTGTTAAAACTCGAGTTGTGACCATGTAATTCACACGCAGCCATGTGCTGTTTAATTGGTTTCAAGGTTACTGGATTCAAAATGCAGAGCGACTTCCGATTATCATTGTTTCCACCGCAGTGCGCTGGTTATCTGGTGAACATATGGTGTGTGGAGGAAACCAGAGCCTGTAAACTAAGATTACAAGTCGGATTTATAAATATAATCAGGAACACTTGCCACACCGCTTCCTTTGAATCAGAGTTGTAAATATTCAGTCACAGATGGTGTTACAGAATATATCTGTGTCCATGTGCTGGATGACTATAATGCATTTTTATTCACTCACTGACAATGATCAATAAATAGTAACTGAGAATAACTGTGGACACGATTTTCTCTTTGGCAGCAGAGCAGCAGATTCAGCTACTGAGGACATTTGATACATGCGTGTCCTTCAACAGTGTCATTTTCACGGTCATGCAGAATAACACTCTCTCTAATAATGAGCTGTTTCCTGCCTGTTGGATAACACTCACTGAATTTGAGAAAAAGTCAGGAATGAAAAACAAAAATGTCCCTGCAGTGAATCCACACTCAAACCCACTCACCTCCTTGTATGTCTCTTCTGTACGCTGAACTCTTTGACACCTTTTTTTTCACGCGTGATTTTTGGTTGGGAGGTGTGCATGTATCTGCTGGGGAGGGGCGACTGTGCACTGTGCGAGAGAAAAGAACAGCACAACCATTACAAAGTGTTTTTTTTTCTCCATACTGAACACACGCGGTACATCTGATGAATATGGATTATTTAAACTACAAACAGCTCTGGGGTGAAAGCATCGCATATGTTCACATTACATGATGTGTCCTGTGTCTGTGTGTGTTTGTGTACGTGTGAGCTCATGGAGCTGCCAGTCACTTTACCGGGTGTAGTGGCGCTGCCGTTGTCTTCATTCAGAACTGGCCCCTGGCTGTGGACGCAGCGATGGGCGGGACTTTGGCACTGCAGCGTGCCAACCTCTGATGAGCTGTGATGCTGTTGGCTGGAGAGGTTGGGGTTGGACTGGGTGAGCGGCGGGCTTGGCGCCTGAGGAACTGGCACTGGACCGCAGGGTAACCTTCTGCTATGGGAAATAAGGGCAACATGTTACTGGAGAGAAGAAATCAGCTGAATCGGAAACTGAATCTTTGCCTCAGAGTGAGGTTTGTGTTATAAAGGATAGATAGTGTGTGTATTATTTTTATCCTCTGATTGGTGGTGTCATATTTTCTGCCTTCTCCTGTTATTATTTTAAATAATTATAATAAAAATAAAAATATAATAAAAACATGTGGCCACGGGGATTATCCATTTGTCTAACGATGGTACACTTGGATCACTGGATAAATAAAGCTGATACGATGATGTAGTTTTTCCTGAAGAAATTGTTGCGATGGGTGTGAAGTATTTGTAGCTACATTGTCAAAATGAATAACTAAAGTGAGATAATGTGAAGCTGTAGCAGCAAATCCCCTGAGTGCATTAAACTGAGCAATGGTGCATTGAATTGTGAACTGTGAAAACCACTTTTCATCAGTTGCATAGTAGTGCTTTAAAGTCAAACAGAGGAGAAGTTTGACTACATTTTATCAGATAATGCTACTGTCATGGAGGAATTTCTCATTCTTATTGATTTATTTCATCATAATGACCACTGTCCCTCTGCTAACTAGCAGTAAACAGTCAAATCGATTGTTGGTGTACATGTGCTGACATTAACAAACAGTGGATTCAAATACAAGCACGACCATCAGGTGCTGAGCCCATTCACATACCGTGACAGCTGCTGGCCGTCTTGCTGGTTGAGGCGGGAGAGGTCGTGGGGGGCCCGGGTTTCCTCGTGGGGCGACGGGGTGAGCGTGGCAGTAGACTGGTGACTGTAGGAGGTGGCCGGGGAGGAGGCGTTATTCCTCTGCGGGAGAGAGGGTCCATCCTCACAGCCCTCCATCAGGTAGGTCCTCTCAGGGAGGGGAGGACACCACTCCTCGTCAGAGCTACACAGATAAGGAAGAGGGACACAGCTTGATGACAGGGTAAGAGACGCAGCTGGATCCCATCCTTATGTGCTCTTAAAAGATATTGTTGAGGACAACGTGTTTGCTCACTGGTGCCTTCAGATGCAGCCTGCTATGAGGCTATTTAAAGATTAATGCTGTTCTTTCAGGCTCCACTCAACTTAGAGGGTCTGTTGCCGTTGGCAAAACTGCAGGAGGCTAAGCTTCCACTTGGGAGGGATTGATGCTCCAAGTGTGATTCTATAGGACAGTTTTGCCTGGAGGTTGCAGGGAGTGACTGGTAAAGAGGAACACAGCTAACTGTGTTTTAAGAGTTGGAAAAACAGCTAAATCACTAAAGCAATTGACCAAGGCTGAGATAATTGAGTTGTCTGAGCCAGAGGCAGAAGAACAGCGTTCGGTCTGATACTTAATGAGCCTGATAGAGGTGACAGTCCGTCTAAATCATGTCATTTATAGAGGAGCGGGAGTCTGACTCACCCTATGTCCATGTCCTCGTGCTCTGGCGGCTGGTCATCCTGCTCACACTGTTCCAGCTCTCCAATGGGGGGCGGCGGGGGCAACGCCTCCATCCAGGTCAGAGACGGGGTCTTCACAGCCTTACCCATCGCCTTCTGCTTGGGCTTACCTACAAAAAGAGAGAGAGGAACACAGTGATGAGAACAGTGCTGATTAACAATGAGCAGAATTGGACACATATCCCAGCAGGCCTGTGGCTGAATCACATTCTTTTCATTTGACCTTTTTAGAGACCTCCTTTTCCCTGTGTCCTGCTCTGATACTTTGTCATGTTGGTTTATTTATAGTTAATACAGAGCAACAAAATACTTTTTCAAATTCAACCCAATAATTCAATGAAAATGTTCTTTATTTATTTTTTCTTTCTTGTTTAATTGATTTATAATTTGGTTTAAAAAATGTCCAAAAATCTGTCACAGTTTCCTGAAGTCCATGGTCATGTCTTTAAATCACTTGTTTAATCAAACCAGCCAAGGACAAAGAAATGATTAACAAAGTATGAATGAATAAATTAATACGTAAAAATAAATGCAAAACAAAAGCAAAAAAAAAGCAAAAAAACATTTTGTTAATGAGAAATGCTCTTACGTATTTTTACATTTATATAAATGTAGAAATAAATGTAAAAAAAGTAAGTATTTCTTTCATTTATTCATGAATTTATTGATTTATTTATGTTTTTATGTTTGTATTTCATGTATTTATTTATTAATACATGTATTTATTGATGTATTTCTATTTCTACATTTATTTCTTTATTTATTTACATGTCAGTATGTTAATTAGGTAGGCCTCTAAAGCCAGATTGGTTATAGTGGTGTGATTGATAGGATGGATCTACACTCTGCCGTGGCTTGACTGGTACACAACCAGAACTACAACCGGGACAGGGGCCGAGGACATTGGGAATACTGGTGCCAGACAATGTACTGCAGCGAAACACATCCTCAGCTTGTTTTGTTGATACACTGAACAAGGAGGGGAAAGGTCAGGTCTGTGCCGCCTCCTCACCATTGCAGCGGTCCGGTTGCGCGTACTGGGCTCCAGAGGGCCCCGGCTGGGTGATCCAGTGTCCATCATCCTGCTGCTCACCGCTGAGGGCTGGCGCCTGCGTCTGGTTGGTGTAGGGCATGATGGAGGTGGAGGCATAAGGGGTGGTGGAGGTGTGCTGGGCATAGGTGAAGCTGTGCAGGTCCTCACTGGTGGCGTCTATGGTGCTGTAGATGGGGCCTTCGGTGGAGCCGCCCATGCTGTACTTCTCCGTCTGATTCAGGTAGTTGGAGATACCAGCTTCTGCACAGGAATGCAGGTTATATTTAGTTCAGTCTTCCTGATTTGTAAGAGGCCAGTAAGCTCTGTGTTGTCATAAGAAAATCTGCGACAACAGCTATTATGCTATAAGCACAACAACACAAAAACAGACATTCATATTTTCAATCTACCACTGACTACTCCCTCTAACAGCATCCTACCATTGTAGTATCTCTCAGCTGTGTCGTGGTTGGTGGTGCAGCAGTTGACGGCCTCTTTACCACTGTGGACCAGGTTGGTGGTGGGCCAAGAGTCTGCCAGCCACGGGTAGTTGCCCATGTTGCCTCCCAGCACGCCGGGTCTACAGAGACATTCTGGTGTTAATTTAAGACGTGGTGGGACGCAGCACAACACCAAAGACTGTCCAAACAGAAATAAAAGAAGCAGCAAAGCAAAAGCTGCATGTGGAGAGTGAGAAACATTTACAGTCTACTGATGACAGAACATTTTAAAAAGGGAAGACCGAATAAAAACACATACAGAATATAAATAGGATATAATTTAATTACCTTCCATTGAGTCCCGATCCTTCCCCATGAGGGAAACCGACTGCAGAGGACAAAGTGAGGATTACAGTGAGGATTACATTGTGACTATTTTTAATGTTCATTTCTCATTTATCATATTAAAAGAAGAAATCACGCAGGTTCTAAAAAATGATGCCTTTGCCACCAATCTGAATGTCTGTAATTCGTTCAACTTTTTTCATGACTTCTGTCCTAAGTGCGAAAACTGCAGACACAGTGAGCTTCAGGTCAGAAAACCTCTCTTCTTCCTGACCTGCTGGTGTGTAAGCGAAGGAGGCAGTGTAGTGGCTCAGCTCCTTCCTCTTCTTGCGCCTGCAGTAGATCCAGACACTGAAGCCCATAAGGATGACCCAGCAGGCTCCGCCGATGCCTGCGATGAACGCCGGCTGCTTGACCACATCAGTAATCTGCTCGGCCAGACTTACGCTGCTCTCCTCGCCGTCGTTGCTGGTGCCACCGCCGCTTCCGCTGCCTGGCACGGAGGGCTGTTCAGCTGGTGGCTCTGGGGGAAAGAAAACAGGAGCGGAGGAGGGAAAAACAAGATGAGAGGGAAGAACTGAGGGAGAACACAGAAACGCTTTGAGCTAAAGGCTAAAGTCACATGGTTATGATTATGAGGTACAATGTGCAGCATGGTCCACTGTATACCTTGTTTACCATTGTAGCATGTTAGCATGCCAACATTAGGCATGCTAATTAGCACTAAGCACAAAGCATAGTTGAGGCTGATAGGAAAATCAAAGAACTGGATGGATAAAAATTTTGACCTGATGATGGCTCTAGATGAAAAGTTAAGAGATCATCTAACGTACTGAGTGGGCTCATCGTCAGGTCTGAGTTTCACTGTAACCTGACCGGGTGCTTGCAAATGACTCATTACATCACCTCGCCCGTCATCTTTCAGGCTAGTAGCCACATTTAGTAAGCGTGTTGTCAGAGGTCAGGGCTCGGTTTCAGAGGGTGAAATGGCACGGTTAAACGGTGAAAACGTGCACCTGAGGATGAGCAGCCAGGACCAGTGTGCATAACCAATGAACTAACTGGTCACTGTGAAGAGTGGTAAAACATCAACACAGCATCAAATATATACATCAAACTGTCCTCAGAATAAGGTGGTAAAAGCCATAAAACTGGAGAAATCTGCAGTTTGTATAACTTGAATATGACTAAATTAATCCAACCTTTCTAGACTGATGACTCTGGAAAAAAAGTAGACCTCTATCACTTGTATCTGAGTGCCCTTGATCTGATGTCGTCAGGATTCCTCCTCTGGGGAACATGAATATCTGTGTCATTGCAATCTGTTCAATACTTAGTAATCAGGACATTTCACTCAAATGGTAACCTCTTGGTAAGGTCAGGGGAACGTCAAAGTCAGTAGGGGTCATCTTCTGGGTACCGTAAACGTGCACAAAATCTCAATCCATCTAATATTTGATATCAGTTTGCACCAAAGTGGTGGACCAAGCACGCTGTTATTGCTTTTCTCTTTGTGGACTCACTGAAGAGGACGGACACGGGCTGACTGCGAGTGCCGACACCAGCGCTGGTCACCGCTGCCACCTCCACCTGGTAGAGCACACCGGGCATCAGGCCCTTCAGCACAGTGGACAATGTGTTTCCATCCACCGTCCTGTTGATGTAGTAGCGCGTCTGGTTGTCTCCGCCGCTGCCCACGCACCAAACCTGATGGATACACAGAGTTGGAAGTGAGTTTGGTCTGCAGCTGCTCTCTGTCTCTGATGTGTTTCTTGTGAGACTTTTATTTACTTGTCTAGACTCGTCAGCTCAGAGTGTATTTGCATTTTTCTCACTGATGAAATCATTAACTACAGGCTACAATCTCTGATCTGTTCAAAGCAGAGTCACATGTTCCTTGAACACTATCCAGTGTGCTCTACTCTACACTTGAAGTTTAAGAAACACTCAGCCAGAGTCAGGAGAGGCCCCCAAGGGGAAAAGGGACCCCTGATGGCCCCTCATAGTTCCACATTTTGCAATGACAGCTATAAACTCCCTTAAACCTCCCATAAAGACACTATACAGTGCACTGCTGCTGCTCCTAACCCCGCTTCAGTGGGGCCCCTGATGATGCATGCTGTAGCTCGCATCTACCCATTGTCTGCACGTGAGGAATTCAGGGAACAAATTGTAGCTTCTACCAATATTCTGCAGGTGAGGGGTGGGGTGTTCTGTGCTTTGATGGGCTTCTTTGCCTAGGCCCCCCCCCCCCCCAGAAACTGGGATTGCTACTAGACACACTGCCAGGATTTTTATCTCTATGTATTTTTTTTACTCACTGTCCTCCACTAACCCTATGCTTCCTTTATTCTTCATCATTTTTTTCATGATTAGTGGAAATTTAACGAAGTAAATCTCATTAGTTGTTACATTTTATACATTAAGTTTACGTTGTGTTTTCTAGCAGCTTTGTGTAACTTCAGCTTGTTGCTCTTGGACTGTGTCAAACAAGTGACTCGACTCCGCTGAAGCGAGGTGTGTTTACCTTGTACTCCTGGATGATGCCGTTCTGCATCTCGCTGGGTGGAGGCTCCCAGGAGACGCTGATGCTGGAGCTGTTGCTTAGCTTCATTGTTGCCACTGTAACGGCCCTGGGTGGGGCACTGGGGACTGTGAGAGGTGGGAGACAGCAACAACATACTGATACACAGCACAATAACAAGCAGAAAAATTAACAAGTGAGTGAAAACTATTTAAACTGCAAAAACTGTGATCGCTCCAGGCAATAAAAGTGACGACATGTAAAACACAAGTCAGGAAACATAAAAGTGAGCTGTAGCAGGAGGGAAATTAAGTTTTATCGAGTGCTTTTAAAAGTTAATCATGTTTTTTTTCTTCTTTTTTTTTGCCAGATTAAGCTACACAGGCTGGTCAATACTGTCGGTAAACACTGATGGCAAAAAAACCCTGTTCACTTGTGTTTAATCTAGAGTTTGGATCAAACGATATAAACCTGCTGAGGACCTCAGGCTGGATTAGGCTGAATTGAATGAAAACATGGATCAATATGAATGAACCCAAATTGAGGAGGATAGAAAATTAACCCCTGAGATTCATGTGGTGCCGCGCAGACTATTGAACAGCCATTTTCAAGGTCCTGCAATGTCAATGAAAACCTTAACTAGTTTATGACAAGAAGTTTTCTCTGAATTATTCTTTACTCTTCAGATTTCTTACCTTCTTCTGGGGTTCGGACCAGCAGTGTTCGGCTGTCCTTGCCCTGGAACTCATCGAAATAGGGACGGATCTTTATCTCATACTCAGTTCCTCTGAGCAGGCTGGAGAGGACGGCGCTGCGCTCCGAGGGGGAGTTGATGTCCTGGAGGAGCCAGTTTCCTCCGCTGGGTCGGTAGAAGAGTCGGTAGCCCTGGACGTACTGAGACTGACGGTCAACCTTGATGGATTGAAGGTGGCAGCGATTGCAAATGAGAAAAAAAAAAGTGGAAGAGTAAATTTCCCCTTTTTCTAACCCTAACTGAAATGCTTCCTCTCTAGATACAACAAAGGTTTGAGCCACTCACAGTCCAGGAGACTCGGATGGAAGCGGTTGTTAGAGTGACAGGCTCCTGAAGCTGGACAGCCACCTCCCCCAGCTCCCTCTGCACCTGCCTGTGGTCCACTCCCTGACCTGTGGGGCTCACGTCTGAGGGAAACACACACATTCACTACTCCTCAGAGCGCTGCAGCCACTGCACCAGCACACACCGTGGTGATTTTCACGATTAGAGATCTGACTAATGTGTTGTTTGGCGTGTGAAGGATGTGGACTGACCTTGTGTCCTGACAGGCTCAGAGATGGGGCTGGGGTCGCTCAGGCCGTAGGCGTTGACAGCTCGGACGATGAACAGGTAGATGGTGTTGGGGAGAAGACCGGTGATTGTGTGTGTTTCCATCTTGACCATGTCGGCTACGGTCTGCCATGTGCTGCCTGCTGATTGGCTGCGAAGAGACAGACGAAAAAAAAATTTGATGTTCTGTTTCTGTTAAAATATGTAAAATATGTCACTGTGGAAAGATGAGTGGTGGTTTATACCTTCCTATACTCAGCCTTTACTCATGTAAAAGTAACACACAGTAGAAAATACTCCACTTCTAAAAGTCAGGTCGTGAAAATGTTATGTTAGCATGTTATGTCACGCTATGTTGGCATGTATAATATCACTTGGTTATTATCATTATTATCGTAGAATGTATACAAAGATGGACGCAGCCTCTGTGACGTCACCCACAGGTTTCTGAAGAGCAGTTCTGAAGCTCAGAGTGAGCTGCTCCACTGTCGCCATCCTGGCAGCGCCTGACTCTGCCTACCTCCCAGCTAATCCAAAATGGGCAAAGAGGTGGAGCATGTGTAGAGCTGAGACTGAGCAAATGCTCACCCACTTGTCACTCAAAAAGGCCATGTCCTCAATTATGTATAACTTTAAGCCTTAATAAAACATAAACAGGTGAGTTATATAAAAATTCACCCGTGTACAGTTGTCATGAAGGAGGAAATTATCTATAGAGACCAAAACAATTTTTGTACCAGGCCGTGTTTTATGTTTATTTCTGCTGTAAAGTTGGACATTTTCAGCTGCATGCTTAATAACTGTGCATTAATGTTTAAGCATTTCACTGATGCACTTGTATTATTGTATGAGGCTGCAACTCATGATTATTATACAGCTTAATTCATCGTTATGGATTAATCTGATGAGTAAAACTTCAGGAAATGAGAGATGTCCATGACAAATTATCCAGAGTGCATAGAAAATAATCCAAAATGATTAAAATATTTATGAGGAAAAAGAAGCAAATCCTCATGTGAGAAGCTGGAAACATTAAAATATTGCTCATTTTTGTATGAAAAATGCATTAAACCACTATCAAAATAGGATTAAAACCTCTACAGTCATTAGTTATTAGTCAGGTGACTAATTGTAACCAGTCCTAAACTCTAATTGTGTTTACTGCTGGATAGTCAGTTGGCAAAGCATCATGATTTATAAGCTCTTCAAATGTTTTGTGTATAAAATCTTAATTTGTACAGTCTCTCAGGTGGTAGAGCGGTTTGTCCACTAATCGCAGGGTTGGTATTTTGATCCCCAGCTCCTCCCATCCACATACAATGTCCCTGGGCAAGACACTGTAATGTAAGTGTGCAGTAACTAGTAGCTACAGCTAAATACTCAAGTAAAGTGCCTCAGATCTGTACATGAGCACCACATATACAAACGTGTGACAGCTGTGTGTCTGCACCAGTTTCATACTGCATTCAGCAGTGCTTTGCAATACTGATTTGATGTGCAGCTACACAATTAACCAGTGCATGGGAAGATCTCAGGGCAATAGCAGCATCTATTTTTGGCTTCCTCTAATATTTCCTCTCTGGTAAACAATAGCAGATGTGAGCAAAGTCACTCAGAGAAGTGAATATTTCCTTCAAACGATACAATTTGCTGTCCTGATGAATAATGTAATGAGGCTTGTAAGAAGGCCCAGCTGCCTGCAGGAAACAAGGGCATATTCTTGGCCTTGTGGTGCTCACCCAGATGCTTTATCCCACCACACCTCAAACCTGTTCCCTCCCCCTCCTGTCTCCCCTCTTTCTTGTCACCTTGGCAGAGCAGCAGTCACAAAGTCCTCCCCGACCATTTGTTTTCACACTTTTAGATTTTCCCTGAGGGTACTGTGGAGGATCGTGGTGAGCTAGCTTCAGTACTGCACTGCACAATTAGACCAAAGAGGAAAATGACTCATGAATAGTCATCAAGTGTTTGAGTGTGTGAGTGCGGACTGCCCTGCACCAGGCACTAGAATCAAGGTAACTTTGTGGAGGAAGATGCTTACAGGGAGTTCAAACACTCACACACAAGGCTGTGGCCCCAAAAGCGAGGAAATGAATGCAGTCTCACCAGGAGAATGGAAAGTCTGCCTTTGCACGTTAAATAAACACTATTACACATTTCTCCTACAAACAAACCTCAGCACCTCAGGCAGGGAAATGTTATTGCAAGCATCCCAGCGCTCGCCTCCAGCTGCTTTACAAAAAATCAGTTTGTGTTACTGGGAAACGCTCAGCCACCGGCCTGGGCCGCGGTGTACGTCTGGATCTGATTAGGCTCTGCCGGTGTTCCCCTCTTTATCAAATTGGAAGGACACATTTCCCCGTAACGCTGCCGATCTTCATCTGGAGGCCTACTCCCATCCGCAGAAACCTCCCATCCTGCTCTGCTAAATCGACCTCCCCCCTAATTAATCCAAGGTGAGCTTCCTCTCAAGTGACAGAGCCTGAGGGTTTCTGCTGAGGTGCGTTCAGGTTCATGAGCGTCATCTCTGCATGTGTGTGAGCACCAAGGAGTCTGGATAGTTGTGTCATCCATTCCTGACCAAACTGTAGTTTTTCTTTCTTTTATATTTCTTTTCTTTTTTTCTTTCTCAAGGTTGAATCATTGTAAGTAAATGTGGGAGCTTGGCTGGCTTTACAGGGCTGCAAATTGTGAACCAATCTCATTTCAAGTGGTTTTCTCTTCTGACAACAACAATAACACTATTGCAGTGAAATAATAAAAATTGATAAATAAAGATATTGTATCAATCCAGCCTTGACGGCTCAATGGAGAAGAGGAATATGCGGCAAAATTTCAAGAAAAAGCAAGCAGGTAGAGAGCAGTGAGTGTACCTGATTAAAAAATTGCTTGCAATGTAGTGAAACTCACCTGAAGGCCTCGATGATGTATGAGGTCACAGCAGCTCCTCCCTCGTGGGCGTTGGGTTGCCAGGTCAGAGAGACGCTGTTCTTGGACACATCTGTGACTATGGGTTTGTGCGGAGGACCTGGCAACTGGAAGGGCTCTGTGGCCTGAGCCACCGACGAGTCTGCACTCTCTGGATGGAGGAGTGGAGGAGCAAACAGAGAGGGAGGCAGGGAGGGGAGAGAATGAAGAGAGAGGAGGAGGGAGCACATTTGATTACAATGCAGCTTTTGCCTTTAGCATTACCGCTTCATAATGTCCTCTGTGTCGTCCCGCTAATGTTGACTGAACATTTGCATCACCCTCCCTGCAGGCCGAGCTCCTCACTTCTAACAGACTTCACAATTCAGACTTTACGACGCTTTTCACGACAACTATTAGATCTTAACTAACCATTACGGCCCTAATAGTCAAATAACAAACTTAGGTGTCATCAGAGCAGCTTGTTAAGTCGTTATTCCTTCATTTAATGCCACTAATGAAATGTCTACAGCTTGAAATATTTTATGTGCTAATGCCTGTGCAGGAAATAAGGAGGGCACAGCCTCGCTGTGATTCAGCTGAGCTGCTGCACCATATCTCACAGCTACATCCCTGATGTGAGGGCATTAGCATGTTTTAACCTTTATTTATTCACTGAAAAGTCTATTTCAACAACATTAGGCTTCACACCCACACACTTAATCGACATTATTATTTGCAGTCTCCTCTGTAAAAGCCTCAGGACCATCAAGGGTTAACTGCATTATTTAAACTCACTGTCAATTAAATGGTCCCAATCAAAACTACCTTGTAACTTGGACTTTTTAAAGTAAAAATCAAACATTAAGAATTACTTCTGTGCGCATAAACCAGCTTATCTGCAGTCACATTTCACTGCGTTACTGATAAGTTCAATGCTGTTCATTAAAGCAGTTAAATAAAGTGTTGCACTTTTGCAAAGTTTCTCAAATTAATAACCCAACAGAAACAGGAGGTAAAAACAGGAGCCATAATAAGGATTACTTTCTGTCTTCATACATTCCAGCTTTTCAGCTGCACGGAAGGTTTCTGTTAATTACATATGTCTGTGTTGTTATACGTTGCCACTTCGTAGAGCTGTCATTTGCATGTTTAAATCACGCAGAGACAATTTACCTTTGACTGTGAGCACTCCACTCCAGCTCGTCTCTCCACTGGAGCTGGATGCCAGGCACGTGTAAACCCCAGAGTCCGTTTCCTGGCAACAGTGAGATGTGTATCATTAGTTTAGTGTGTGTGCTCGTGAGAGAGAGTGTGATACTATGTTAATGCACCCATTAGCAGTGATTGAGACTAAATGTCATATCTCTCAAAGCAGAATGTTTGTACTCAGAATACTGAGCAGAGGGAAGGAGGTGTGGATGAAAAGCTGGCAGAACAGACGGCTGCAGCTCACACACGGCCGACCAGTTTTCATATCAAAGCCAGATTTGCTTTTTCTCTATCAGTTTGTAGCAGGCTGTGGCTCCCACTGGAGCCGGTGCGTTTAAAAAACGTTCGCATCCAAAATGCTGTCGAGAGCCACCACCCTCTATCTCTCTGGCTTCTTGGAGCATCACAGTGGGTTCATGGAGGAAAGTGTTCACCTGAGCAGGCATGAAAATCACAGATGACATCTTATAAGTTCCTAAGAAGGAAGCTAAGCACGTACCGCTGACAACAGGGGCAGAATTACTGATGCATAGACAGATATAATAACACAAAGGTGAAATATTTGGTCCTTAGACAGGTGAACTTTAAAGGCACACGGGGCCTCATGCTAATGCAGGTGGATTACATTTGCATGGTTTGGACGTGAAGTGCATGCAATGATTTTGATGTGTAATCTTCTTATACATCAGTAACTTGGAAATAATATTTAATTTTACTCCCAACTTTTCAGTAAATGCAACTTTCAGCCAAAACATTATTATAATTGGGCGTATTTACCTAAATAATAATAATATTCAAAACTGCTTCACTTAGAAATCAGTTATTGTTATCTCTCATACATTTTTTCCACATCTGCTTTAATGAACTGCTTCTACTTTGGGCCTTTTGTCACTTGTAGGTACCTCACTTTTTTTCATAAATGATAAATTCTCAGTGGACTTATTTGAAGTCAGAGCTTAAGTCAAGCTGGTGGCTTTTATGTTCCTCGTCTGATTCCTACACAGTGGAGGAGGAGAGTTAAAGGAAGGATCAAAAGACAGAATTTTAATCACCAGCTAGAGGTCCAGAAATTTCTGAGGCACCGGTCTTTATGCTCAACAGCTACTTAGCATTCTGGACAGGCTATGAGCAGATGTAATTAAGAGGTGTGTGATAAATGTGTGTGTGAGTGTGTGTGTTGCACGTACATGTGAATGCTGGCAATTAAATTTTTGGGGAGGCAAGCCAAAAGCTAGACGGGCTGTGAAATTGTTTACAACAGAGGGAGATGTTGGGGGTCTCTACACTAGGGGAATCTCTCAATGTGACACTGAGGTGGTAACGACTCGCAGGAGCAGCACCTCTGAGCATGTTTCTGTTTGTTCAGCTTCATCGCTCCTTATCATTCTTTCTTTATTTCTCTCTCTCTTTTTTGTTTCTTTCATTTTTCATCGCTTTATCCTCAATTTAAGATGTAGAAACAAAACAGCTGATCAATCTGTAACGATCGATGGGCCCACTGCTGGGATGTTGCCCAAGCACCAATGCCTCTACATTTCGGAGTTTGTACCATAGGCTGTAAATAAAGATGGACGTAGCCTCTGTGATGTCACTCATAGGTTTCTGAAGAGCAGGTTTGCAGTGGACCGCCCTGCTGTTGTCATCTTGCCGGTGCCTGACTCCACCTAACTCCTGGCTAATCCAAAAATGCACAAAGAGGTGGGACAAGCGTGGAGCCGAGACTTTGTGGCAAGCACACGCTCATTTATGTATACCTTATATATACCTACCTATATTCAAAAGGTATCAAAAGGTTCTATGAAAAAGTAAGTTGCCGGGAGTGGGAGGTGATGATTATTGCTTGACAAGAGCTTCAGCTATCGTTGCAATTACAAGACAAGAGGTTAAAATATGTCCTCTGAGCAGTGCTATGTCTTCAGGGCAACAGGCTACAGTGAGTTGATGTTGAAAAGTGACGAGATGGGCTGAGGCTAGCTGGTTAGCGTCCTAACTTCAGTAGGAAAAAGACGTAATAGAGACAAGAGTTTTCATTATTTGTTGAGACAGCTCTCAGTGGGTAAAGAAGTTGATGCTGAACTCACAACATTTCTTCCAGACTGGTGAGTTAATGCTAATGATAGCTGTGTCGCAATGGCAAAACGTACAAATAGCTCCTTTAGTGCCTTAAATTCACCATGCAGACATTTTGACCAGAAGTGGATTTATAGAGCAGCTTTATAATGGATGGGTTGCATCAGGTATTCTACCAGCACATACATGAGCATGAATGCGTGCCATGAGAATTCCTCCCAAAGGGCAACAGTGCACATCAACAACTGGTTGTTGCTTCAGTGCATCACAGAAGTTACTGTGCCCCAACAAAACTACCAGCAAAGATGAAAAAAAGAGCAGGAGATATGAACAGTGTGATCCTCAAAAACTCACAAATAAAGGCTTTGCAAATGTTTTGGGATATAAGGTCTTAAGGACATAAAATCTGTTATTGTGAGAAATGACTTTGAACAGAACCACTTTTGTTTATAATATAAACTCTACACGGTAGCTTTAAAACTAGACCCATTATTATGAGAGTCAGCTCGGTGTACAGTGCATGGTGAGGGCAATGGGACCAACTGTTTGTATAGTGATGTTCACTGCACCTGTGCAGGCTGCTGGCTCTGTAAACAGTTCTCCTGTTGCACACTGTGTATGTGGTTGTACAGATTTGTGTGTGTGTGTGGGAGTGTTTTTGTGAATTTTAATTAGTTTTTCAGAATGATTCAGTCTTTTGTTTCTGTGTAGTTCATCAATTTACATGCAAGAACCAATCCACCACAAACACAATTAGCTATCTCTTATTCCCTTATTCTGTGAACACAGCCCGTATTACTCCCATTAAAAACCTTATACATTATGCAGAGGATATGCACGGCAGAGCCTATCATGACTAATGCCTCGCTGAGCGCTGTTGACGCACTTGACCATTCTCCTCCCTTGCATCTGTGGGCCGGCTCATCAGTAACGCTGACAGAGGAATTACTCAAGCCTAAGTGGCTTGTCAGAGTGTCCTGCAGGACACGGGACAGGTGACTCTCCGGCCTATACAACATCCCTCACTGCTCCTCCTCTTTCTATAGGCCCTGACCTTCAGTTGACCTGTGGGCCGGCTGATGATGTGCCTGTCTGAGGGGTCCCCAGATGGTGGCTTTTGATCAGCGGATGGGGATTCAGCATGGAGGGAGGACGGGTGGGGTACACAGCCGGGACACCTGACTATTAATCAAGGCCAGCAGCTCTGGGCACTGTGCGAAACAGATTGCTGAAAAATGGATGAGGTGAGAGGAAGAGAGGAGAGGCAGGAGGGAGGGAGGAGAGAGGAGCTCCAAACTTAAAGAGGGAATGTGTGAGTATTTATTTATTCATAGTAGCTTCATTACATCTTTGACTTTTGGGACATATCTGCACCGCATATCCCAGAAATCATCTGCCAATCAAACAGAGTGAGTTTTCTTTTTCTTTCTCCACCACCTGCTGTTTAGCTATGGGCTCAAATTAGGGTCAAAAAGATTCCAAACAAAATGAATCTGCATGTGTTGAGATTGTGTGAATAAAATCTGTGAGAAAATGTTACGATATCAGTGATGAGGTTACACAAAGTGCTTTTGTGAACATCTGTGTACAGATGTGTAAAACTCAGCGCTCAAAGGTCCCACACTGCGCGAGACGCTCAAGTGACAAGGGCTCTCCTGTGACCCCCCCCCCCCCCCCCCCCCCCCCGCCCCCCCGGTTGGTTTAATCATATGCATGGGTATTAACATTCTGCACAATAGCACAAAGAAGGTTGATAATGATGTCAGATGCTTTTTTGAGCGGGTGCAGAAGGGAAATGTGATTACAGACGAGAACATGCGTACACTGGGATTTAAAGTCAACACATGAACTCGATTTCCTGCCTTAACCTGATTACTCCAGTAATCTGTTTTCTTTTGTGCCCATGTCGTCCTCCTCTCTCTCCTCAGGCTTTGTTTTGGTCCCTCTGTTTCCCAACTGTTCCTGTCCCTTCCTTTTTTATGTTGCCACAACCACGTGCGCCCGTGCGCCCCCCCCCACCCCACTGCCCTGACACTTACAACGCCCACATCAACCGTTTAGCAGAATGGCAGCACAAGCCTCTCTTTAACCACCACCACCACCAACACACACATACACACACATGCTTCCCGTCTGTCCAGGACGTCTTGGCATTCAGTGAGGGACAGAGGTAGTGTGTCTGGCAGAGATCCCAGGGTAATGGCATCTCCTCATTGCCAGGCTATGAGGAACAAACAGACCATCTGTCCCCCTCCAGGGGCCCAGATGAGATCAACTGATTTATACTGATTATTTCAGGGTTAAATGTGATTTATGAACCATGATTTCATTTTTTTTTTCCTCTCTGTCTGATTCTAGCAGAGTCCACATTAAGGGATGTTTGGAGGTTTTATAAAAAATCTCTTTACTTATGAGAATTTATATAAAAGTCTTAAATAACCAGACTGACTGATGTTGTTAGATCAGTATCTGAGAAATTACTATCTACTGTTTCAGGAATATCCACTGTTACTTGATACTGGAGGTGATATTATAGCTCGTTATATATCAAGTCTCCTAGTTTAAAGAGGAACTCCACATTAAATGCTGTACACATAATCACATAGATTCTTTCTAGTATATAAATGTAATACATATATTGTGCGCTGGTCAGAAGCAGCTTGTTTGTGTCTCCCTGGGACTTGAAAAATCAGTTGAGCTTCTGTGACCCCTCCTCAGCCAAGACCCAGTTTGTTGGACTCACAGAGGTTCAAACTGGTGAGACCCAGGACCTGAGTTATCTTTCAGCTCACTATCATCAGAGGCCGAGCGGCACAAGCGTCCTGTCAGTCATAGCTCATCCACACTACGAGTGGCTGATGCAATAGTGATGGTCAGTGTGTCAGTCTGTCTCTGTCTATCTAGCTGTGGCACCAAATTATTAATTGCTGAGATTTCAGATTGCTGTGAAATCACCTAAAAGACATCCGCTATTCTGATCACTGAGAGAAAGAATGGCCAAAACCAGGGGCTGAATTACAGGGGACGCTGGGGGGATCAGCCCCCCCCCCTCCTCGATTGAAGACTTGGACCCACCCAAAAGAGGTAAAAACAACAGTTCATAATAAACCAATCAGAGAGCAGATCTCCCTTTCCCTTTAAAAGCCAGGTGCATTTGCACCTTGGAGGACTGCTATTAAAATCATTATTATTATAACACAGATCCTATTTGTGGTCAGTTGATCACATATTGTGACTGACCAGTGAGTCCAGTCCTGACACAGGCACGCAGCAGCTCTGTGCGCAGCTCTACAACAAAGTAACAGCAGTGACTGACTTATCTGTCATATTATGAGACGTGAATTATTTTGCGGTTCATTATGAAACTGTGATAGACAAATGTAGTAGATGAATGGGAAACACTGTGGCACACGCTGTTGTGCATCTGCTTATGTAGGGTTTTTGTTGGTCACCCGCGCAGTTGCTTTCCAGTGTCTCAAGATAGCAATGTGCTGACAATGCATCTGACCACACCTCGTTTTAAGACCAACACACCCATGTTGTGTGACAGTGACAGGAAAATGACAACTGTGTCAGTCTGAAACTAGAAAAGACATTGCAATTTGCAACGCTTTGCGCCAGCTATAAGATACAGGGCTTTGACTGGACATGGAGTCATATTTCAAATACATCAAACATTTTCTACATGTGAGTTTGCGATCTCTTCTGTAAAATCCAAGCCCATAAAGATCTTCACCTCCGTCATGAGGCCACGTCTGTTCATGTCTGAGTGAATCTGATCAGACTGAACCAGAGTCTACACAGAGCCTCCAACACGGAGTTTGACTTCTTCACATGGGTTCCAGAGCGTGAGGACTTCCAAGTTAGTGCTCTCAGCTGTCAAGTCATTCCCTTTTATTCCCACAGGACATGAATGCAGCATAAGATGTACTTCAGGCTTCTGACTCTCCTTTCACTCAGCATTCTGCTCCTCCATCTCTCTCTTTCTCTCTCTCTCTTTCTCTCATTCTTCCTGTCCTCCCTCGCACTGATGTGTAGAGGATTTAATTACAAGTCTCAGCGATCGTTAATCATTGAGAACCCACAATCAATTAATGTGTGAGGCTCCTTGAGTCGCGCTGAGGCTGCGGTGACCTCAGGTGCTGCTTCTTACCCAGGAGGGAATTCTGGGCAGAATGGATTTCATTAGCATTGAGTGAGATGGCTCTAACGACTGCTAATGGCGCCGCGCGCTCGTTATCATGGCGATCACGCCTTACCGATGCCATTTTGCCACATTCCCCCTCCTCTGCTCTTCTCATAAAATCTCATCATTCGAGCTGGCCGTAAAAATGTCCTCTGTTTAAGTGCTTCACACTGACCCGTCAGTCCAAACTGTGCTGTTTTATCATGTGGGATGTGTTTGTCTTGTGTGAACTGCGTCCTGTTTGATGTGCAAATAGTGATGCATGCGTATCATGAATACATTTTAATGAGTTCACTACAAGGTGAAGGTGTGATGGAATTAAAAGCAGTAATAAATACACAATAAATTAGACTAAGTTGAAGGTTGTCGCAGAAAAGCAGTGCATTTAAAAGGCAAAATAAGACAGCTGTGAAAAGTTTTTTATAACTTCCTGTTTCATTACTCTGGGAGTTCATCAACGAGCAAACCATCTTTCGTTTAAATACCTGGAGGTTGGTGATTTGGAAGGTGCCGTTTTCCATCAAGCTGATTCGACCGTCATTTCCCAGGATCCTCTGGCCGTCTTTCTCCCACTGGATGCTGGGGATGGGGTTGCCCATGATGTGACAGTGCAGCTGAGCAGTGGCGCCTGGAGCTAAGGTGTGATTGGCTGGTCCCTGGCGGATGATGGGAGGAACACGGTCCGAAGGCGCTGCAGGGACGGAGGACAAAATCAGATCACGCTGAAGTTCCAGATAAAAGCTGGTGTCACCAGAGGAGTCTGATAAGTTGCTGACATAAACACATGCTTGACAAACTTCACTGTGGAGCTGCAGAATGAAGAGCCTTTATCACACAGTGTGATGGGAGGGGCTGCTCTATTTTCAAAACTCAGAAGCACCAAAAACATCTCTGTGATGATAATTCATCAGCCTGATGGTGGTATTTAACAGGGTTTAGGAGTCTCTACAAAATAAATAAATAAAAACCCATCTTTAACAACAGAACTGTTAATTCAGAGTGCTGCTCTGACACTGTGGCTTACACAAAATCCACAACATCCTGTCCAGTATTTTCCAATCTCATTATCCATTACAACAAAAGAAAGCTACAGGGCTTCAAACGGCTCAGCAGAACAGAAACCATTTATCCTTACAATAACAAAATAAATGGAAATATCCCATCACATCCTGCTTCTGTTAACACGCTGTTGTATTTTCTCACCACTGTCCTGGAAGACAGACTTAGAGAGAGAGAGAGAGAGAGAGAGAGAGAGAGAGAGAGAGAGAGAGCGAGAGAGAGAGAGAGCGAGAGAGAGAGAGCGAGAGAGAGAGAGAGAGAGAGAGAGAGAGAGACCCAGTGAAGTCCGCTGTTCAGTCTCTGGGCTGCAACGTGTGGATATGTCTGCATGTAAAGCCACAGCCTGTCCTGCCATGTTAGATGTAAAATGTCACTGGAAGAGAACATCCACTCCCAGAGGCCCTCAGGTCGGCCTCTCTCTGGTCCTGCCCCAGTTCAACATGCAAATTGATGACACAGATTTTCAGGCAGCAACATATTGATGCAGTTACCTCCTGTCAGACTGATGGACCACTTCAAGTAGAATCTCAGTGAATATTTATTGGACTTGAAAATGTCTTTTTAATAAACACTATACATCTGGGCAGCCATGAATAATATGGAATATGGTCCTGCTGGATATTTGATTATTCATGGGTTTCCATGCAAAAGTTTCAGGTACTAGAGACATTTAGAGACATCTGATTGGTCCCAGATTCATCCTGCAGCAGGACAAGTCCAGACACACAGCCAGAGTCATGCAGAACTATCTGCAGGGACAAGAGGAACAAAGAGTCCTGCACTAGATGGTCTGGTCCCCACGGAGCCCAGATCTCAACATCACAGGTTCAGACTGAAGAGACAGGCAGGTTCTCCAACCTATCTGCTGAGCACCTGAAGAACAGTGTGCAGCTGCATGAGGAGAACTGGGGCTGCTTTAAAGGCAAAAAATATGTGAATATTGATCGGATTTTTTCTTTGGATAAAGTAAACTGATGTAAAACTTTTCAGGCATTCTGTTTTAAAGCTCATTCAATTTACTTTAGTGCCTAAAACTTTTGCACAGTATTGTTTGGCAGGATATAAAACCCCACGATGTTATAGAATAATGACCAGAGACCATGTGTAGTCAACAGTGAGCAGTCAGTTCAATACCTGATCACTTGATTATGAACTATTCAAATTTAAAGATCTCTACAGGTGGTCTCTGTTACATGTGAAATGGGGCTGCAGTGAGTGTGTGGGCCAGAATACAACAGCACACACATTTTATCTGACCAGTACACGCTGACAGATCGTTGCTGAAACATTGGGCGACTTTGGTTGAACACTGCGTGGTAGTTTCATGAAATCTTTCATCAACTTGTGAAATGTAAAAATAGATGAGCTGAGTCTGCTTTGATTCCATCAGCTGCACCATCACTGGGCTTCACATCAGAGCAATAATTAGACACAATTAACACTATTTACACACACACACACACGTGTGCACATCCCTGTTAGAAGTGAAACTTGCAAATTTGGGCATATTTAATAAATAAATGTTCTAAAGAGCTAGCGTGCTGTCACTGGACCCTCGTGTGGACACAGCCGTCCTGACTTCTTGCTGCAGCCACAGAGACATCACAGAGAAACTCATGAACTTATATGGCCGCGCTCCACGTCTGGACGTCTGTAAGCTCAACCTTAAACATAAACACCACGGTGTGAGTGTACAGCGCACAGAGTTATGCTCAGTTTGTACAAGTCAAATAAATTCCTGCACATTCATAAACGGTTGTGGAAAGAGCTGAAGACTGTTCAGGACATAAAGTCACTGCTTTTCTCCTCTCGCTGCTCCCAAAGCCCTCGACGCACAATGACTGAACAAAACGCCAACATTTTCACTCCCCCTGCAGTGCAGCATTCTCCTGCAGACATGGAGCTCGCCCTCACTGCTGTAGAGAGCTGTGATATCATCAGATAACTCAGGCTAACTGGAAATGTGAAAAGTCAACACAGGGGTTAAGCGTAGACAGAGCTGAACAAAATCCCTGTTTACTCCCTGAGTGTGGGGGGGGTGGGGGGGCTGCAGGGAGGGGGAGCATATGTTGTGGCAGGGCTATTTGCATAGAACTATCACCAGTTGTCCCCTTTGATTACATCAGATAAGGACTCCTGCTGTTTGCTCATTTGAGGGAAGGATATTTTAATTTGAGACAGGTTTGCAGGGGTTTTGAATTTATATGGGTGCACAGGTGGGGGGGTTACATCAGCAGATTGTGAGAAATAATTAATCAAATATGAGGCTGAGGATGTTCGGTTGAAAGACTGGCGAGGAAATCAAGGTGTTGCATTAAGATAGGAAATATTTTTACTTAAAACACACACATGGTGTAAATGTCATGACTTTTTGTCTCATCAGTTTGCAGGGGAAAGTTTCACATTATCAAACATTATTAAACTCGTGGGTAAAACTAGCTGCAATCCAACAAATGCTAATGATCAACAATCATTTCATATTTCTACTGATTAAAGTTTCAGTTTGTTTTCACAGAAATGCCAAAAATGTGTCCTTTACTTTTGTAGAGGGTAGAAGAGTGAAGAGGCAGATGTAATGTAAATATAATATATAAAAATATACAATCATATAATCTAAATATATTATGTAACAGTGCAGGTCAACAATGAGACAAGAAAAGAGGAAAATTCATGATCTTATTTGAACCAAACTGAATTTAGATCTTGAGAAAAGATGTCAAGTAGATTCAAGCTCTTTCAGTCACTCTTCATTCTGTGTAATCAGGTTACGGACCCACCGCCTGCCTGTGTGTGTGTGTGTTGACACTCACCACTTTCCACCTCCAGCAGGGCTTTAGTCAGGATGCTGCCAGCCACGCTGATGGCCTGGCAGATGTAGTAGCCAGAGTCTTTGACTTGGACGTCGGCGATGGTCAGCTCGCCGCTCAGCGACACAGAGAAACGACCCGACTGTGACGGCTCCTGGATGGGGAACAGCAAGATCTGGAGAAGAAAGACATCACGAAGATGAATCTTTTCACTTCCTCATATTATGCATTTTGATGTGCACGTGACTTGTGGACGTTATTTCATAAGAGACCATCTTCCTGTATTGTTGGATGGGTCAACAAAACACAGGAATTTGACACAGGAGAACGGTGTTCGATTCCCATGTGAAAGCAGCAGTTTATGTTGTTTGTATTATCCACTGCTTGTTGTTATTTTTGTAACCACGGCAACAAAGATCGTCAAATGTTGAGGAAGTATTTATTTTAAACCATCAAATCACCATATTTTCCTAAACCTAACCAAGCCATTACTGTAATTATAGTAACCATGGCGACAAAGGTAGGTACGCTGCTCTCAGCACAGTCCGTGTGTTTATTATTGTGACCATGACAACCAAGATCCAGTACGCCTGACACTGTATGGGTGCTATTTCAGGAGACACTGCTATGTGTGGTATCAGAGGGTTGTTGGTTGTTCAGGTTGGAGGACTGATTATTTCGTAACTAGCTTTACTCACAGATGTTGCAATACTGGAAGAAAGAGTCTTGAAAACCTCAAGTGAAAGTTTTCTCATTGCCTGACAAAAGCTGCTCCACTTGCAGCTGTATAAAGAGTATGAATTGTGCAGCCATACACAATATTAATGTATAAATGTGGCTCTCAAATGTTCAAGGACAAGAGCTTTTGGGAACTTGTGCTGACAATTTCATTTAGACTGAACAGATACTTCAAAATAAAGATGCAGAGGACATGGAGGATAAAAAAAGAGGAGGAGCGATGATTGACCATGTGGAAGATGTAGTAAATGATGGAGCTCAGGTCATCTTAGTACTTGTAAAAGAATAGAAACATTTTCTCTTTGCGCAAATAGACAAACCCACAACAATAAACACACAAAATACAGTAATAGAAAAAAAAAAAAAAAGATCAGGTACACGTGACAGAGACGAGATATCGAGGGCGGAGCAGCAGCAGACAGTGGTTTCCAGTTTAAAGACAGTGGCTGGTTTCCTGCAAAAAACACTTCAACAAATGACTGTAGCCAGAAACTAATTTTCACTGCTGGTCCTCTGTGTGCTCTCAGTATTAAAAAATAACAACTGGTGCTCTGCGCCTGTAACTAATCTCTTTCATTACACCTACATCACACAGACCCTCAGCTGTTAGTTTTATACAGCGGGTAAGAAGATGAAGTTTTAGGGCCTTACTCAAAAGCACTTCAACAGTGTACAGTGATGTTACTGTTAAACCCAAAACCTTCTGACAACCTTCTCTAACCATAGCCACCTGCTGACACCAACCTGTTAGCAGCAGTAGCAGCAGTTTATAACCTTTTACACACACACACACACACACACACACACACACACACACATACACACACACACACTTGTACTTCTATCTTTGTGAGAACACTCATTGACATAATGCATTCCCTAGCCCCTTACCCTAACCTTAACCATCACAACTGAGTGCCTAACCCTGACCCTGACCCTAACCTTAACCTAAACCTAATTCTAACCATAACTCTAAAACCAAGTCTTAACCCTCAACATGTGATTTGAAGGTGTCTCAAAAAGTGAGGACCGGCCAAAATGTCCTCACTTTCCCAAAATGTCCTCACTCTGTTAGTAAAATACTTTTTGGTCCTTACTATGTAGTAAGTACAAGTACACACACACACACACACACACACACACACACACACACAGCGATTCACAGCCAGCCTTGTAAAAATCTTCTGCTGGCTTTCACCTTATCTTCCAGCCCTGATCTTCTCTCCTTTTTCATTTATCAGTATGAAATAACTGTATGTTTCCTGGGTGTCTCACTGAAAGGCAGCCACTCTTCCCAACATGCTACCCACATACTTCCTCTCCTCCTCTTCCTCTATGCTTCTTTTTATCTCTCTCCTCCACACACACATTCTCCAGGCCTCCTCCAATCTCCCTCTCCCCCCTCTAATCTGTACCTGGGAGCCATGCTTCAGGCACCCACGCACTCTCATCATGCCTTTCAATGCATTCCAACAGGCTGCAATGCTTATCATATACTCGCCTTTCACACACACACACACACACACACACACACACATACACACCTCATTTTCCCATCATCCACACAGGGTATTATTCACCAAAGCGTGAGTCTGTACAGGCCTGCGTGCCTTCACAAGTGTGTGTGTGTGTGTGTGTGTGTGTGTGTGTGTGTGTGTGTGTGTGTGTGTGTGTGAGTGAGTCACCCTGGCATGAAACTACAGCACATAGTGATAAAAGCAATGGATGACAGTGAAGAACTCCACAGTAAGAAGAGGTGCAGGCTCTCTTTAGAGCACATGTAACTAGCTTAAACTAGCACATTAACATTATAACAATTAGCCTGTAGAGCTCCTTTTTTCCTTACTTTGATCAACAAGGGAATTTATCAGTGTTTATTTACATGTTTCAACAATGGATGAAACTGGCTAAAATAGTTGCAGTGTTTTATCTGAAGTGTTGATATATGTAAGAAGATATATTTGTGGTTTTAAGAACCAAAAACCATCTCAGTGTGGTTTTACATCTCCTCTGTCAGGCTTCAGAAATCAGACAAGAGGCTCAGAGCCTCTCTTCTGATTGGCTGACTGTTTTCTGATTGATCCAATAAAAATATAGCAGATTTCAGGTAAACACTCAGAGAAACCAAATCCTGCAAGTTTGGATGGTGGGTCCAGGTGGGCGGGGCTTGGGGAATGGGTGAGAGCGTTGTCCTGATGGCTGGTTTTAAGGCTCAGTTTCTGAATACAGGCTGTGTACATTTCTCTGTGGACTGAGGCTCTGATACTTTCACAGTATTAATATAGAACCTAGACCTGCTTTATAATCACAAACACATGGACATCTACCTTTAGACTGTATGGGACCTTTAATATTAGCAGCAGGTGTACCTGACCTTTGTTGTCATGGTAACAATAATAAACATTTGGTTAGGGTTGTGAAACGGTGACAGTTTGGTTAAGATTGTAGTTTGTGTAATAAACATGGTGAAGGCAGTGGAAGAGTCATGGACATATTTCACAAATTTTGCAAATTTCGCTGAGTGTCGGTTTCACACAGGAAACAAACAGCAGTTTTTTTCTCGAGCCAGAGGAGTTCGTGGTTTTCATGCAGTGTGACTGTGCACCTGAACAGTGCCTTCAGTTCTTTCAGTGTGAGCAGATCCGGGCTACACTTGTTTACTCCAAACTACAGCGAATAGGAAACACAACGCTGGCTGAATGGATAACCTTCAACTTTTAAGATCTGACCAAGTTCTGAATTGCATTTTTGTTGCATGGAATAATTTCATTCAAAAAGTAGTTTCATGAAGAATGTAAGCGCTTTATACAGTCAGCATCTCTCCTTTGTGCCTCCCAGGTCCTGTGTTATTGTACAGAGTTCATGAAGGCTGTAAAGTGTTGTAAGTGTTTTTTTCTTCAATGCCAGGTTTGTCTTGTAAAAGAGATGAGATGAATCTCAGCAGACCTCCAGGCTAAACTATTTTTGTTTTCATATATTTTGGTGAAAAGTTTGTTTCTCTAAATCCAAAAGCAATGTTAATAGGAGGAAAGCTTTGAAAAAAAAAAACGATTTTTTGTATTGTTAGACAGCTCCTGGAGACGTGTGTCGAAGTCGGTGACCTCACAGCAGTGTTCGCTAACAGATATTTTTTGCTCCACGTGGCTCTCCAAAACCAAGGATTTCCATTACAGTAAGGATTTCAAAGATCAATGACTTTTACAAGACTATTTATAATGAAGTTAAAGTCACTTCAGAGGTGAAAGAAAAAGTATGAAAAATACGGAAGGAAAAACAATGTCATATGCACAGCAGTCAGTGCGGTAAGGGCTGTGTGTAATGCTGGATGTAGGTGACACACTGATTAAGGCTTTAAGGTTGAAACATAAAACTAAAGTTGTTGTCAGCCAGAACCTGTGCAGCACTTTGGCTAAAGAGGTGAACAGCCTGCAGACTGAATAGATGAGGAGGGAAGCTGCACTGTGGAGAGAGAATGACAACCATGATACAAGTTGCACAATATATTTGGATATATACAGTATATACCTCTGATGTGGCCCATTTGTAAAATTACTAATCCCCCTGATTCACTATGACAACTCAACCGCCGACCACTCCTCCAACCACTGCCAACCACCCCTCCTGTCAGATACAAAGTGACTGTGAGCCCCTGACGGTGCCTCAGAGGGCAGATGTGGAGTCATTCTTTAGGAAACAGAAGGTGTTTCATGCAGAGCTGACTCCAAGACAGTACATGTCACAGAGAGTGTCTTACCTGGCTGCCTTCTTTCTGCCAGAAGACGGCCGGCGGAGGGTTTCCTTTGGTGCCACAGAGGAAGGTCACAGTGCGACCCGGCGCTGTGATCTGGTCCCGCGGCCGAACCACAATCTGAGGGGGCACTGCAACACAGAGAAAAGAGAGGAAGGTCACAACAGAAATGAAGTCTTTATGTGTCATTCTTTGTGTGTGTGTGTGTTGTGTGTGTGTGTTGTGCGTGTGTGGTCAGTGTGCACTCAATGAGCTTAATACAGTGAGACTGTGCCAGCAGTGACACTGAGTGCATTAAGCCGTGACAGCCCACCAGTGATGACAGCAGCTCATAACTGGTAACTCTCTCACTCAAGTTGTCGCTGTCTCTTTATCTCCCATGCACAAACACACTCACACACACACACTTGCACACAGACATAATTATACTCAGAGGTGCATTATCCCACAAAACAACAATCTCTGCTGCTTTTTCTCACTCGCAGACCTTCAGTATTCATCTGACTGCTGCATCAGTGAAAACACTGCAAAGGCCACAGACGGCTCAAGATTTAAAAAGTCTGAATACAGAGGGTTTTTTTGAGAGTAGGGGAGACAGAGCCAAGAGAGCAGCCTCGTGGGAGCTGAGACCTTATTCTTTTACCAGCTGCCATAGCACTTGCTTTCAACCCTCAGTTAACCATGTTTGAATACTCATTATGTCCAAATTTTCACTCGAGGTTGCAAAGAAATTACTCTTGATTAGAACATTTTTAACATAAGAGGATTTTATGTCAAAATAGTGAGTGGTGACACACTGTGTTGAGGCAAAAGGGGATAAAAAGCAAAAACAGACACTGATGTCATTATAGTGAAAGGGGCCAATAATGGTTTATATCCAAAAGACTGTTATTAAGTGATGCTTTGAGGTGGCACAGAGAGGAAAGAGAGGTCGAAAAAGTTTCAAAATGACGACAAATTATCACCACTGATTATAAAAAAATGTCAGTTCTTATTTCAAACATGGTTCAGAACAGATACAACAATGAATCAACGACAATAGAGAAAAAAAAAAGCTTCTCTTTTACAATAAAATCGGTTAGTGTATCCTTGACATTTTTTTTGCCTTTTTTTTTTTTTTTTGCTTTCAATTTGTGTTAGAAGGAAGCAGGACCTTTGTCTGCATTTTTAGTGCTAATAAACAGTATATTACAACAGCTGTCACTTCTGTGGCTGCGCAGAGCAGCCATCTTGGATTTTGAGGTCTAGGTTGGTGAGGTTGGTCAGAAATTCTGACTGCCCAGTTCAAATTAATTTAGTTCCTCCTGGATTGGTCCAGGTGGTAGAACTTTCCACTGATTCAGGAAGTATGGGGGCAGAGTTTACAGGGCTGAACATCACTGATTGGCCAAACACAAAACCCAGGAGCTGCTTTAGCTTGTGTTTCACTTCATTCACAAAACAAGGAAGTACTGGGGCATGAGTAGCCTCAACATTAGGACATGGGGCTGAAAGTTTCATGTAAATTAAAACTGATGTTGTCTGCTTACTGACTAGTTCAACACAAAAGTGGGAGACAGAGAGACACAGAGAGAGAGAGAGAGAGAGAGAGAGAGAGAGAGAGAGAGACAGAGAGAGAGAGAGAGAGAGAGAGAGAGAGTGCGAACTGGCTGAGAGCACAAGTGAACGAGGGGGAGGAAACAGCGATAAGCAAACAAAGCTTCATTTATTTCACTCAACAGGTCGTCTCCTGTAAAGACAAGTTATTAGTCTCCTCTTCCACCTCCTCATGTCTCTTTTCCATCCATTAATTACATTCATGAGTCACGTAAATACAAAGAACAACACAATGACTGTATGTTATTGTTTCCCTGTGTGTGAAAATTGTGTTTCTACCACCACAGTCATTTTTAATCTGTCATCAGACCAATTCTACAAATGTTCGTGTTTATTCAGACGCAGACAGGAACACACAGAGAGCAGCTTTAGCTCCTGGTTTAATTCCTGTGGCTCCTCAGAAGCTGGAGCCACTTGATGAAGAGCAGCAATGATGGGGCTAATAAATCCTAGATCCTCTGTGACCTTGGTTTCTTTGGCTGAGATTGATAAAGCCTGTTATTGATGCTTGTTGGGGAAGCTCTGGGTGTAGCAACCTATCAAAAAGTTCAGTCCAGAACCATCAGGAGGCTAAATTCAGGTTTGTAGGTTACCTTTCTGATCCCAGGCACCAGGCTAATGAAACACCTCTGAACATTGATGGAGGGCAGGAGGGGAAAAAGGGGGCCGTCTCACTTTCTCTCTGCTGTTACATGCCACTCCTTATCCCTGCGTGTGAGTGTGTGTCTCCACACACACACACACACACACACACACACACACACACACACACACACACACACACATCTTTGATTTCTATTGATTTTGTAGCAAGTGACGGGGCTTCCTCCAGAGGGGAGTGTGAATGCATAATGATGCCCTCCACCAGTCCTAATTGATTTCTCATCTTCCCACCTGATCTCCTGCTTCTCTTTTATTCTCAGTCTCAATTAGCTTTGGGAGAGACTGAGAGAACGAGGAGAAGAAGCAGCCTACACAACAGAGAGAGAAATAGATAAACACTTAACAGTCAGTGAAAGTCAAAGTGAGGAGAAAGAATAAGCAGACAAACCGTTTTTTTTAATGCAAAGTTTAAATTCATGCAGGAAAAATCCTGATTTAGGAAACCAAAGTCTCTGAAGAAAGAAAAGTTATATGTAACCCCCAACCCTTGAGACAGAAAAGCTCTGGTGCTTTCTTAAATATAGTGCATAACGTGACTTGCCAGAATTGGCCTTTTCTTTAGCAGAGTTTTTAAGAATTCAATTTTGCAAACTCAACGATGGAAAGATACATAGTAATAGAAAAAACGACATGTCATAAATAAAAAGGAAAGGAGAAAAAAAAATACCACAAACCTCGGCCACAACCGGGAGCATAACTGTGACCCACAAACACTACCTTTAGTTGTTCTGTTGCAGGGTTCAAATACATCATAACTTTGTTTCAACCCACAGTAATTACACTTTGAAAAATGCTTGCTGACTGTAGTTTCCTCAGAGGAGGCCAGTTTATTCTACATTTTGGAAATCAAGATAAACAGAGAAGAAGCTGGAGGAACAGAAAAACAGACCAGCACATTATGTGATTGAGCGCAGAGTCCTGAAATATTCTCTGACATGAAATGTTGGTGTGGCGAGGGACAGAGGATCCCTGCCTTCCCAATCTCTAGCACTGACTTGCCTGCTTCTTGTAATCGCTCACCTCAGATGCATGTGTGAGCTTCACTTCGTGCCCTGCATACGGATTTTATACCCCGCCTTGGGAATTACCCAGCCTTTTCCTATATCCTAAAGACTGCTTCCACCACAGCTCCCCCCTTTCCCCCCCCTCCCCGACACCTCCATGCAGCAGGAGAGGATCCATGTGTCAGCAGCTGGATAAATCACAGCTAAGGGGGCCTTGGCTGAGGTGGGCAGGGTCACCTCCTGGGATCATATATGCAGTGCTCCGTTAACCCTAAAGGTCAAAGCCCAAACAAAAGCACCCAGTGTTTGGATGTGAAGCACAGAGTGGAATATGAGGCGCCGAACACCTGCTTTTACTCCCCAGCTACCTCAGGGACAGGCTTCCTGTCAAGGCTGATGCAAGGCCTGAAATATTAAAGAAATGCAGTGTAATCCTCTCTTCTTATGTAATGCAACTCCAGGCCTGTGCACACACTCATGTGACGAACACACACAAGAAAACATGCTGTATCAGAGCATCCTGCTAAGCAGGCCATTCCACACAAAAAAAAACAAAAAAAAAACCAACTTGTCGACACCTGAGCGTTCCCCCACTCTGACACAGCGCCGTAACTTTGACCCAAATACAGTGACAGCTAGGAAGAGTCAGGCTATTAAAATGCCATTTTGGTGCGCTACAGAGCTCTGTCTGGAGAATAACAATGTTTGATTTGAGAAGGCAAGCCGGCACATTGCCTGAGGCTGTAATAAATAATTAGCAATAATGGGTGCACTCGGCGCGACACTGAGCTTTAGATTTAGGGCAGGGAGAAACATTAACATCTTCACATGGGATGGAAACAGGGAGATGAATTGTAACAGAACAACTGAAATATACATGACAAAAATCAGCAAACAATGCCTGCATGAAATTACACCACTTGCACAGCATGTCGCTTGTATAATAATTTTGTTTTCTGGGTGACTGGCTTTCGGATACAACTTCTTTTATTGTTTAAATTGCCCTTCAAAAAAAAAAGATAGAAGCTGCCTGCTTATCAAGCACCGTGGCACTTTCATTTTCCAGTTTTATGAAATGTATAACCAGGTCTGTGAAAACGATGGCACATAAACTGATAACTGCAGGAGGCAGCGTCAGGGAGGTAAATTGGGGAATGTCTAAATAAAGAATGAAACACTAGGGATAGGAATTCAAAAGGAGCCTCGAGACTTTCCTTTAAATGCTGGATATTGCCTGAGCTGGAGAGCACATAACAAGGCTAACATGCCAAGAGGGAGGCAAAAATAGACGAGCACTGCGAGTTAAATTGCCACTGCTTTTACGATAAGAACTGTCAAACTGAAGGGGGTAGTGTCTGAGTGTGAAGTGCTCCGTCTCTTTAAATATTTGTGTGTTTCTGTGTGATGAGGAGCAAATGCTCCCGTGAAGATGAGAAAAATCCATCAAAGTGAAGATATTTGGACAGTCCTGACCTTTTAAAGTGTCCATTTAAAGTTAAGACTCGGTGGGAAGTTCAGGATTAGGTTTGAGGTGGTGAGGGTTGAAGTTACTATGATGGGACAGAGTCACATCAGACTACACACTGATGAATATTAGCTTGAAGTCTGTTTAGACATGCATGATGAGCAGAAGTGATCAGGTAGGAACGGCTAAAGGTGTGCGGCCAACATCAGGAATCCCTGCATACACAGGATCATGTAGCACGTCATAGACATTGTCATGCTGGGTGAAAGAAGGCAAACTAATCTGACATTTTAGTCTTCCTGCTGGGGCCAAAATACGGCATCTACGTCCCAAAAGTCTATAGCTGTGTCCCAATTCAGGGGCTACATCCTTTGGAGGCTGCATTTGAACACTGATTGCTTCACAGTGGCATGACTAAGCTGTCCCATTTCAAAATTTCCTTTAAAGAGAAATGTGGACTTCTTTTCCTGGGACGCAGTATCCAACGCATCCTTCATGGCCCATCCCATCCCATGCCAGTAATGAAAGCAAACACCACCGACAGAGAGGCTGAGGATGACACTTTCAGTCATATAGGTGTTGGGTTTAAGCTCAACATTACAACTGTTAAAACCACAGGGCTTAAAAAGGTTTTGTGAAAAAAAGTTACGCGTTGTCGGGGTTGGTAGGTGACAAGAGATACGCATCACAACAGGAAGGCTGATTAGTTACAATGTTACAAAGGGCAATTTCAAGTAGCCCAGTGTTCTGAGAAGTAGTGAGTCCTTTATGTATCGAGGCAGAAGGTAAGGTGTGGAGGTCAGGGATGTGGATGGAGGGATGTGAAGCAGGTTCATGCAGATCTTTTTATTAAGTGTCAGCTGCTGCAGGATTGTCCAGCACTGACACTCTTGTCTGGTGACAGGGATGCTGATCCAGGTTTAAGAAGAACATCGTCCTCACAAACAGACTGAGGCAGACACATGTTTCTACCGCCTCAGCTGCTCACCACATACTGTGCTCCCGCTCACACAGTGTGCAATTTGCTCCGCTGCTGTCTTATGAAACCCAGCACGCTGCTCAATCACACAGCAAAAGCAGACAAAGTGCTTACAACCAAAGCATCTTACCTACCCCCCACCCCCCCATCCACACAGTTGACGTGTGATTTGCACCAACATACTGAAGCTATCAGACAGGGGAACGCGAATACACACACGCAGTCTCCCAGTAGGAGTTCCTCAGGGGCCTGGATGTGACAGGCAGCTGTCACAGTCCCACGCTGATGCAGACGGCATGTTTCACACACTTACGCTTGAGTAAACAGACTCTCTTCTACTGCTGCTGCTGCTGCTGCTGCAGAGCATCAGCTTTATCCTCTCCTATGACACCCTCTCTCTCACATACACATTTTTTCCTTTTTTTTTTTTTTCTCTCAAGGCTGTTTCCATTCTGAAATGATGATTGAGGAGGTGGTTATTTCCTAAGCATAATGTATTATAGCGGGGCCATAATTCATCTATGCTTTTATTTAATTTGGAGTTGGACCTTAGTGCCCAGAACTCCTGCCCACTTGTCCAAAATCAATACATGAATTGGAGGGTAGAGCTTCAAATAGACTGAGAGTAAGTTATAAAGACTGTGCTGTAATTCTTCATGTTTATAATGTCAAAGCACATTCCCTTCCCACAGGTTTTTTAGTTTCATAAAATTCAACAGGGTGGCCACCTTGCCTACTGTCTGTACATACAATATGAACAAAACTCACGATCAATTATTAAATGCGGTTGTAAAACTTGCTGGTTTCCGCCTGTGTACCTTCCCCATCCCTGCTTATTATTCCCCAAGGCTGGCTGCACATTTACAGACGGGACTGACTCGAGTTGTAAGAATACACACACAAAATGCACAGGACTTGCCTGTGCATTTTACTTTTAACTTAGAAAATGATCATAATGAAATATGGAGCAAATAAGCTATTTGCCTCTGTTTAGATATTCAATGATATCGTGATATTTCCTGGGTGATATTTTTGTGACAAATAAAACTTTGCTGCTTAGTGGAAATATGGCCTATACCTAAAAAATAAAGCACAATAATACAATTTTAAACAATCAAAAAAAAAGAGTAAATAGGGTAAAAGAGAGAGATAAAACCTCAATCATACGATCTCACTGACAAATACTGAATTGCTTATAATGTGCTTCCCTGTGTCCTAAAGTCCTCTTGCACTGAGGCTCCTGCTGCATCGATAAGGTGTGAATTACATTTGGAAATCGGGACATGGCTGCGGAAGAAAAATATTATGGGGGGGGGGGGGGGGGGGGGGGGGGGCATTTGGTTTTAATTTAAATGTAAGTTTATTTAGTTAAAGTGTAATGGCCCTCCTTGGCTTTGGCCCTCTTCCTGATCGTTATCAAGCAGCATGCTTGATGTGTTAGTCAGAGGTCTTGCAGTGGGAGCAATGGAATGAGCTAATTCGTTATTCCGACCAATGCCAAATGCAAATCACAACCGGTTTTGTGCTCCAGAAAAAAAAAACTGTCATATAAAAGGAAAATGTTACATTTCTCCTTTTGGCCATCATGTACATGTACTGCATGTCTATGATTTTTATTTTTTTTATTTTTGTCATATTCAATCAAACTTTTTCAACCCAAGAATTACCCATTCATGTCAGTGATTAAGTATTCCACACTGTCAAATCCCATTTATTCAAGATTTCCCTTTTAACTGTCTGGAAAAATATTCTGTTGCTAAAGTATGTTCATTTCACAGTGAGTGCACAGTCAAAACAACTTATTTTGTTTTCACTTCCTTGATTCCAACATGTATGAATAGACAGTGTCAACTACGTAAAAAACAGCACAGGAAAACATCTCTTTTTTCTAACTAGTTAAAATGGTTAATTCTGTGTCATGTGGACCAGTGATTGACTGCTCTATTCACACATTTTGCACATTTGTGCTCCACTCTGCTACAGAGAGCTGCTTCTCTAATGGACATAAATCTTTTGATGTCCTCCTACCAATGTGTGTCATAGCTTAAGAGGGTTATTTCATCCCTCTCTATCGGACGTGCCTACGCGTATGCGCAAGAGAGTGAGAGGCGAAAAAGATGAAATGTTAAAAATGATGTCAACTTTTAAAACATCAAGCCTCTTTACAGAAATACTGTCACAAAGACAACACTTTCTCCAAAACACACAGTCCAGTTAAGACTCCTTTTTGTTGTGTTACCTAACCTGCTCCCGAAACCCATCATTTACACTCAGTGTTGTGACAATGGAAACAAAGACTGTCTGGCGGGCCCATTCCTCAGACACCTTTTCTGAATGACATGTTTGTCTTCCAGGGATTACCAATGAAAAGCTCACGCACTGTGACACACAGCAGCAGAGAAACAATATTTTCACTTCAAAAGTAAAAGGTCTCTTTTTTAAGTGGCTCTAGTACTTTTGTATTTGACGACACACAAAAGAAGGACCCTCTGTTGCCTTTTCATTTGCAGCTTTTATTCATCAAATCACCAGAATTCCACCAGTACACGTGGAGGTGATATCATGCCCACGCAGCTTGGTGCTACATGATGAGTTTGTCAGCCTCCATACAACACTGCTCTGTTAGCTGAGGAGGTCTCTGCTCAGGAAACAAAAACTATCAAACCACTATTTTTCACAGTGTGGAAGCATTTTTTCCCAGAGAGAAAATGAAGTTGTCAGAGCTCGTGTGATTAATCAGTGTACGGCTGCAGCACCGCCACGCTCTTTTCATTTCTTTTACAGTGTGGGGGATATTAAGGGTTTAATACACTGTATTTCCTTTGCATTATGTATAATGTATTCGAGAGTGTTTGTGTCCTAAATGAAATGGTCCTTGGTGTTAGTGGAAGCTTTTTCTTTCTTGTAATGGAAGCGCCACCTAGAAGAGCTGAAACATGACTGGAGAGCTGTTGTAGAAAATAAAAGACCTACTCCCAGTGTTTCCAGAGGTACTTAAATACTAACTGACAATCCTCCAGACATGGGACATTCAGTAATATTGAATATCCCCATATCAGCACAGGCTGATGAGTCCAACCCTCATTTCACAGCTTTGCTTACTTGACTAAATTAAACTTTGAACTGCTGTTTAGTGCCCCCCCCCTCCTCCCTGTGATAATATTATATATCATGATATTTGGGCTCAACTATAATGAGCCTGCTATACTCTATTTAAATGTGGTGTATATAAACCTGCATCTCCCTCTCATGTATGTTAAGTGTCTCTCTCTCGCTCACACACACACACACACACACACACACACACACACACACACACACACACACACAAGCATGCAAAGATGGGATGAAATGGAATACTTACTGGATGGGCCGACTGCGATAGAGTGATGCAGAAAGAGGGGCGGAAAAGAAAAAAGGGAACAGAAAGATGAATGAGAATGAGATGATGAGCTCACGATGAACGGTGATATTGGATGAAATATTTGAACAAGGCAGAGTGAAACTCTCGAGCACCACAGCCGCCCAGATCTATTTAAAACGAATAATAACATGAATTAGCTAAATCTGAATGGACTGAAGTGAAATTGGCTGCGATTTGAATAAAGTGGTCCCACAAGAAAGGAGCAGAGAGGACGGGGGGGGGGGGATGATGAAGTGAATGTGGATTACAGGTGAGGTGAAGATAAGAGGTGGTGTTTTGATTGATCTGTGGTTTTTCTACAATGTGTGGTCATTTTCCTTTGTGTGTCTGAGAGTATATGTGTGTGTGTGTGTGTGTGTGTGTGTGTGTGTGTGTGTGTGTGCGTGTGTGCGCGTGTGGTATTCCTATTATCCCTAATACTGCAACTGCATGCACCAACCCACAATCAATTTCCATTTGCCTAACAGCTGCTGCTGGGAACGACTTCTATTAAAATTCTACAAAATTCTATTAGTAAAGTGAGTTTATGGCTGTGCAAGAGTGTGTGTATGTGTGTGTGCCGCCTCCTGCACCAACAAATGCCCCGTGTCTGTTTATCAGTGCATGTGTGTGTCTACAGAATGTGAGCATGCGTGTGCTGACAGATGTCAGAAGTGTCTGTGCAGACTGGAGGGCCCGCTCACATAATCAACTGTTGCAGAGCCCAACTCTAAATATTCCCTTTTATCATCACAAATGACAGATTTCTCATCCGAGTGCCTCTTTTCAAGGGACTGACTTTATTCTAATGCAATTGCAGTGTTTTTTGATCTTGGCTCTCTCTCCAGAGGGATGACAAGGCGAGGCTTGAAAGTCCATTTCTTTGACTTTTACTGTCTATTTGCTTATTTTTCTGACTTCTAATGGGCAACATCTTCTGCTCTAAACCTCTTGGGACATTTGATGATAACATTCGACATGTTCTCAAAGACCTGTATTTTCAGAGCCTGAGAAAATGAGGAAATGGACTCCATGGCAAATGATCTACAAAAGCAACCTAATGTAATTCATCAGAAGAAAGACAATTAAATGAGACAGCATGCTGGTAGGTGAGCTGTGGGCATTTCGTGATGCATCATTGCAAAACTGTCCATCTGTGCAAATAATTTGCTCATGTATTCAGTGTTAAAATCCATGTTTTTATCACAAGCAAAACACCCTGCCAGTGCAGAACTACCCCCATTGGAGTTTCACTTGTTTAAATGATATGTTTTGTAGTTGGCAGCAGGTTTCTACTTTTCTATTGTTAAAAAAATGACACTTTTTTGTTTTGTTTTTCAAATTATTCACACTTCTAAATCAAACGAGCTGCCAAGAAGAATAGTTTTTTGAGATTTATACATTTCATTCAGATTCATTCTCAAATGAGCTAAGCAGCACTGTCACTAACGTCAGCTGCAATTTCGGGGATAAAACTTTACTAAAATATTTCTCATGCATGCATGCGTGTGTGTGTGTGTGTGTGTGCAGTAGCCCATGTCTCACCATGCACTTGCAGGGTGCCCGATGCCTCGGCTTTGCCCACACTGTTCTCTGACACACAGGTGTAGGTGCCCTCGTCCTCAGCTCGCACCTGGGTCAGACGCAGACTGTTGTCGCTGCGGATCTCAAATCTGGAAAGACGTCGACACACAAGATTTAGCATAAAATTTCCCGGAAATGTGTGGGAAATGTGAAAATGAAACAGAAAATGCAGCATTATAAAGCTGAAAACTAGATGTTTTTCTTACTATCCGAAAGGTCATCCAAACACATGTCATAAAGAGGACAGTAAAGTATTTTAAAAGCCAAGGTGGCTGTGATATAAGCCACTTTTGTGTTTGCTGCGCATGGCCACTGGAGTGACAGAGTGTGTTGTCCTGTATAGCTTCAGGCATCGGTCTGACTGAGCAGATCTGAATCCTGCTGACAACAAGGGAACATTTTACCCTATTTCCCCTGAAGGATCATTAAAGTTTCATCCAATCAAAACCACAAAGTGTGTGAGAGCGCAAGTGAAATAGTGTGACTCTCACACTACCACAGTCACAGTGTTACCCTGCAAGAGTATCATGACTGCTATCACTCAGTACCAGAGTTCAGCAACACATGATACAGAGGACTCCTGTCTGGCAGCGCAGCCAGTCTTAAAGGCACGTAGCAAGTTCGACGGCTGTTTAACAAAGGTGTTGTTGTTATTTTGCTGAAACAAACTACTGTCCCATATGAGGCTGCAGTGCTCTGGATCTGAGAAATGATACTGTATGTATTGTAAGCAGCACTGGATTTACTTACTCTCCTTAATGCACAGTTTTAAAAGCGACCATTACACCTCCATGGGAGCAGTGTTCTGTTTCAGTTTGTTGTCCACTGCAGAGCCTAAAATCTGTTAAAGGTCCCATATTGTATAAAAGTATATCTCCATATCTTTTTTTATTATAAAGGAGGTCTAGGTTCTATACTAATACTGTGAAAGTATCAAAGTCTCAGTCCCCAAAGAAATGCACACAGCCTGTATTCAGAAACTGAGCCTTAAAATGAGCCGTCAGCTATACCCTAAGCCCACCTGGACCCACCATCCAACCTTGCAGGATTTGGTTTCTCTGAGTGTTAAACTGAAATCTGCTATATTTTCATTCAATCACAGAACATGTTCATAAAACATATAACAGTCAACCAGGGCTGACAACCTCTCTTCTGATTGGCTGACTGCCCTGTTGTTACTAGAGCTCCAGAGAGAAGTGTCCGAGAGGAGATGTAAAACTACACTGAGATGGTTTTTGGTTGTTAAAACCAGAAATATATCTTCTGATGGAGATCAACACTTCAAATAAAACAGTGGAAACATGTAAAATATGGGACCTTTAATTTTGTAATTTTGTTTGCTAAATTCAAAGCAGTTTTATTCTTGCTTAGCTTAGAGAACTATGATTACATGATACAGACAGGAAGACTGTTTTATTATTAGTGAAATAACAGCACTGCTTTCTACCGAAATGTAATATATTGCGGAGCACCATCCTGCCACCCAGCATGTATTTGTTAGTACGATGACACCAGGTTGGTGCTGAAGCATCATGTTGTACTTGTCGTTTCCACCTTACCTGCCACGGGGCAGCTCTCCCTCGTCTCTCCGCCAGCGGACAGTCGGAGTCGGGTCTCCATGCACCTCACAGAAGAAGTCCACCGTGTCGTCTGCCAGCACCACCTGGTTCACCGGCTGTCTGGTGAACAATGGCCTCTCTGGAATTAGACAGAGATGGGGAGGGAGGATTGAAACTGCTTGTGGTGCAACTTTCCAATCGCAGTTTGACTTTTCAGATTTGTCAGCAATTTATAACACCGCCTTTTACATGTAATAGTAGAGTGGACAAATTTGGGTCAGCTTGGCTAAATTCAGACATGACTATTGATGTAAAATCCTATTAAAATGAGTGAAGAAAAACAGAGAAGGGAGTAGTGGAGTAAAGGAGGAGCAGGAGGTGAAGGCTTTGGAGGCTTAGCATGGTTTAGTAAATTGTGTGGGAAAGCTGATGTCCAATGTATTGCATCAGAGCTCACTTTGAGTCTAAATATTTGCTCTGAGCTTCAGCTGAGCCTGAGAGATTTCTTACCAAAGCTTTTCCAGGACAACAACAACAACAAAGGCCCAGGATCAAAACCCAGACGCATGCAGGAACTGATGAAGAACCTCTATTGACTGACAATTATTTGCAGTATTTATCATAAATTTGATTAGACGCATCACAGACCATGATATAGATGAGAACTAGACAAATAGTGGCCTAAACTAAAGCCAAACCACCACAGCTAAACACATTTTGCATTGTTGATAAACGTTCAGAGACACAAGTATGCATTATAAGCTCTTATCACATTCATAATAATTTTAAAAAAATTGTGAAAGCCTAGAGAAATTAGGGCAGATGTGCAATGGCTGTTATCTTGTAGACCTCACAGATAGCAGCAATATTAAATATAAGGGGAGGTGTCAGGCCATGCATTTTCAGGAGCCATAAATTGATAAATTAAGTTCCTGCATGCTGTGTTTAGGTTTACTTTTGCATCACAATGTGCAGAAGGATATGTGGTGGTGGTGAGCATGAGGGGGCTGGTGGGACTAAAAAGAAAATATCAATTTTCTATCTGTTTCCTGGGATCAATACACACTCTGAGAACGCTTCTGCCGCTGCTGAGCTGAGAGCAAAGCGGAGAATCAGAGAAAAGAAGGAAAGAGGTCAAGAGAGCAAAGCAAAGGGCAGCCGGGAGAGAGACATTCATCTTCTCTCCCAACAATATCAGCTGGAGGAAGAAAAGAGCAACCCGAACCAAATATTTCCAGAAAAAGACTGGGAAGAGAGCATGTGTGTGTTTTTACAGGCTTCCTATAAGAGTCCATTACAGTCCATTAAATGACTCAAATGCAGACCATTTGCACTGTAATTTGATTTGTGAAGTGATGACAAATCAGAATACTGTACTTACAGTATATTTCACTTCCCATACACTGTATACAACCATGCTTTAATGAGACACAGTGATAATGACTCACCAAACACCACTAGTTCAGCGGGGTCACTGTCTTTCTCTCCAACCATGTTGGTACCAACACACACATACATTCCAGCATCGCTTTTCCTGGTGTTGGAAATCATCAGCTTGCCTCCTCGAATCTGAAAAAGAGGGCAGGGAGGGGTGGGGAAGAAAGGGGAGGAGGGAAAAAGGCACAGAAGACATGGATAAGGAGGAGGAGGAGGAGGAGAATTGGTGGTGGTGGAGGAGGGGGAAAGAAAGAAGACAAATCGAAGGAGGTTGGGAACAGGATATTGAGGCATATTAGTCAAGAGAGAAGCCACTCCATCATGTTCAGTGTGCGTCATGACAGATGGCTCCTCGACTACTTCTTACACTATTTCACAATGGGTCTACCTCCAGGCCAATCACCATAGAAACATCTTCCACTGCTCTGTGTGTGATAAGTAGCTCCAATGAGTGATGGTGGCATACCATGTGTATGTACACTTCTAAATGATGATTCTTAGCCAGTCATTTCCAGAAGGTGGGTTTGTTCTGAAGAACACCTTTAAATTAAACAACAATCAGTGCAGTTCAACAGCAGTGCTGCTTTTCAAACATGAGCTCTGGTGGAAGTGGATTTGTCCTTAATCAAGGTCTTCTCATCAATAATCAGAACTCAATACATTACATCAGTGGGAGTAGAAATGAATGACTGGTCAGTGGATGTCCAAAATTTTATTTGGATGTTTACCTGAGAAAGGGGAAGCAGCTAGTGTGACCCAAACACTGCTGACGTTGAGGTTTCCCTCTTCACTGACTGATACACTTGTTAAGGCGGATCATTTGCTTTGCAGTGCTCTGTGTGTCTTTATAGAAGCCACCAGCCAAACTTACAGTTATCCTCTCGTCTCGATCATTGACCTTGATGTTGTTTCTCTTCCAAGAGATGGTGGGCTCCGGATGGCCTCTGGGGGGGATGCACTCCATGACAGCCGGTTCACCGGCTGCCACCACCACATCACTGGGCGTCTGACGAAAGTCGTCTCTCAGAACTGGGGAAAAGAGCAAAAGTGCAGGTGATGGTTAGAATGAGTGTAAACCTCTTTGTTGATGACGTCTTTTATACGTATAATTCTGCTAACATCCTGCTGACATTTAAGCTGCTGATGATACTCTCTGTCATCTGACTGTGTATACGTGGAGTCACATTAAGGCTGTAATGACATTTGGCCTTCAAAAGGAGACAACATGAATGTCAAAAAAATTGGACTCACCCAGCATAACAACTAAGGATAATCCATCACTTTGAGCAGATAAACACAAAGCACGACAGCACATTGATACTGTATTACTGCGAGTTTAACATGGTGTGGACGTGTCCCTAAGGTCTTCATGGACTCCGTGTCATTTCTGCGACATCACAGCGCATCAATAATGAAGGCTCTGGTAGCTAACGCACACAAAGCAGATGAATTATTCAATCTGCTCCACACACACACACACACACACACACACACACACACACACACACACACACACACACACACACACACACACACACACACACACACACACACACACACACACACACCCTCCCTTGGCAAATGCAGATGCATTAGTATACTTGGATATGTGGTCAAGCAAACAAGTCCCCATTTAAACAAATACATCACACTCAGCTGCAGGATGCCACTCTGAATAAAGAAAATAAGTCCCTCTGTTTCACTTCCTTGGAATCTATTCATAAAACAGAGATCTGAAATCTGTCTTTGAGTCACCCCGCCTCCTCCACTTCCACATTAATTCCTCTGTAGTCAACGTCTTGTGGCTGTTACCTGAAGGCATCAGGCTTTTTTCTGTCTCATTTCAGTCTCTAGAGCTGTCAGATTACAGATGGTTGTGTAGTCTGTAGTGATGCGCTGACAACACCAGTCTACCAGGAAGAGGTCAAACCCATGCAGGCCTGCAGGCTAGAGGTCCGGTCTAAGCCACTGCAGGGATTTACAGAGGGGATAAACCAGTGAGAAGGTTTGCATGGCATTCCTACCTGGCCTGAATGTCCCCCCCAAAAAGCTGCTCTAGCTGATCTGAAAAGCAGATCTCAAAATCTTTCACATCATAGTCTCTCCCGGGCATTTATAAAAATAAAAAATAAAAACTTCCAAAGTCAAGCAACAACTCTTTCAAAATAGCACTTGGGGGTTATTAAATTTCTACCCCAAATATTCCACAAAGTTCTCTTTGAAGCTATGGGCAGATGTGAGATCTGGACATCAAGGAGTTGGTGGATGATTAATTGATGCAGGAGGATAGCATGGCTGATTTGCAAACATGATGGCGATCTGACCGATGATATCAATAAGCCGCACCAATATAATGACATTCAGCTCATGTCTTCACTTCAGTCTCTCCAGAGTGCGCAAAGATCTGCAGGATCTGCCACGACCGTCATCAAGAGGAGCAGAGAGATATCTGTTGCTTCACCTTAAAAGTGCAAGTCATGTCAGCAGGCAGCATCCTGATTTACACCAACGGCTTTTCAAAGACTTCAACACGGCTACTAAAAAAAAGCCTGTTGAGTATATCACCTGAAAACACAAGCCTCTGTAAAATGCCCGGAGCACATACACTAAGATTGTCATGTTTGGGGGGAAAAACAGATTTCAAAGTGCTGTTTTAATCTAAAATATCGTGTATGTCTGTAAAGCTTGATAGAACCGACTGGCACTGTGAGACAAACTACTACAATCCTTTATCACCACACTCATCTTCTGATTTAACCATCGTAGCATCATTCCTCATCTTTCAGGTTGAAATGAACTGTGTTAACAGCAGCAGCCCTGATACATTCAGCACCAGGGGTGTGGATTAGTTTATTATGCGAGTCCTCTTCCTACTGTGATGGAGCAGCTTCTCCCAGAACCTGTACTTTACTGAGTCAGTATCCTTCTTCTACTTCCAGTACGTACACAGCAGATGTCTCTATTGAACCACTGAGATAACAAGTACAAATTGGCACAAATGACAGAGCAGACTACAGTTAAGACGGTGATTCCATTAACATGTGATATGAAACTCAGTCTCCATCTGTGGGAAAAACCCTCCAGTGAGAATACGGTGGTCACTGCGTTCAGGAACATCACTGCATTGTTGGATGAACTGATGGATGGGGGTGCACTCATGTTAAGAATGTCATGGGTGGCATCCGACACGTTCAGTGACATGACCTGTAAGTTCATGTTCATCCAAATAGTCTGTACTTACACCAGAGATGATTTCATTTCTCCATGTATAATGTGTACTGCACAGTAGGAAGTGGAAGTTCTACTTGATGTAGATGAAAAACAACATCCCTGTACCACCACATAAAACCTGAGTTATTAGTCATGTATTTGATTTTATGTGTTTTCCTTTTGAAATGTGTCTTCAGATGCATAAACTAGTGTTTACATTTGCCTTGATATTTCACAGAGTCCAGGATAGTTTTCAGAGCTCTGTTAGAAATACTGCCATACTCCCTCACTTGATACATGAAGCCTTGAGGACTAAGTAAGCACACAGAGGAGAATATATGGTTTGTTATTGCAGTGGAATATGAAACTTGTGAATCGTCCACTGAAACAAATGTTTACCTCAGCCCGTCCACACGTTTTTATGACCATGCACACCAGCCACTTGCACGTGATATTGTTTGTCAATAAAACCCTCCTCCAGGCTTTTTGTCATCATCTATCTATCAATACTGATACATCATCATATGTACAGTACACGTGTGTGTGTATTTTACATATGCACAGGAGGGTGTGTGCACGTGTCTCCATGTTAGTGAGGAACAGCACCAATGTCGCTGTAATGTCACAGGCCAGCAGGGGAGGGTCACTGCCTCATCTGATTAATGACACATCTCCCCTAATAACAGCACCGACAGGCCAACAAAGCCCCGGGACATCACCATTATCACCACCATCCATACATCTATCTGTCCATCCATCCATCCATCCATATGAAGTCACTCCCACTCAGACTTCTGGGGACATTTCTTTATCTCTTATACCTGGGCTTGTGTGAGAAATTTATAGCATCTCGGTGTCAGGCTGTACGCTGGGACAATAGCGAAGGCTCATTTCTCTTCTTGTCAAGATAGCGTGGCGTCCTCTTTGAATGAGGGTAAATGTGGGTGTGTGTGAGGAGATAAATCTGCCTGTTTTGTTGGTAATCAAGGTCATGGGAGATGGGCACATCAGTGTTTAAGGAGAGGAGAGGATATTTTTCATTTCCTCATTAGCTAACGGGTCCTGTGCTTGCCTTTTTGCCCTGATACAGGTCTGCACAATTCATTGTTGGCTCCTGAAGCATTATGCTGCTGTCCGTTTTATCTGTGTCTCATACAGGGATGAAATTGCCGCTTATGGCTCTAGTCAGACCCATATCCTGATGGCCAATTACTTAGCCACAGAGCATTTAGAGCATTCCAAATCCCATTGGCCCCTCCAATCCTGAAATGATATGCCAAACCACACCCCTGACCTTATCTGTACCTGCTGCCGACATTTCCCCCAATCACTATTCACAGCAGATTACAAAACCCTGACCAAATTGTTCAGGAACCTGCCCCGTCACGCAACGCGAGGAAGGAAATGGGACAGTTCGCTGCACCCCGGGTCTGAATTACCATACAGCGGGGTTAAAGGACCGCTGTGATGACCTGTCACACTCCATTCTGAGATCATGGCTCCAGGGGCCCCTGATCTTTCCCACTCTACCCTCCACACTCACCAGATCTGAGCGAAAAGAGGGTCTCTAGAAGTTTATAAGGCACCAGCAATTACCCATGTGGCCCTTGGGGGCCCATATTAAGTGGGTGCACTTTGACCCTTTCTTTAAACCCCTTCAACAAAACCAGAGTAATCCCCACCACTGGGGCTGAACAGCAGGCTTTAATAAGAGCACCGAAACACAGTAACACACACAAGGTAAGAGATAAGGACCACAGCTGTATATATATATATAAAATAAATACATACATGTCTGATTGGAGGCAAAACCATGGAAACTGCAATATACACGCTACACCCAGTCTGATAGATACAACTAGAGTCTGATGATGAGACCATACCACATGACAATAAAGATCTGGCTCCCTGGACATTCTGTTCACTGTTTGTGTGACGTGTCTACACAACAAACCTGAGCACAACTCTGTGAAATGACACGAAACGTTCAATGATTCAAAACTGTTATTTTTCAGTTGAAGTGCAGAGTATTTGCCTCTATGTATAAATGAAAACAAAGCGTTTGGATAGACTGTACTGAACATGTGGGAGAGGGCGCAGGAGCATCAGCAGGTTTCTGAACATGAGCTCAAACTGTTGTAGCAGTGGAGGTAAAGGAAGAGACATACTCCCATTAACAGAAGGCACAGCAGCCGTCCACAGTCACTATTTACACAACCTCGTACTGAAAAACAGACGGGTAAGAGCTTCTGACTTGGCTCAAGGATTATCTGTGGAATCTGTGGAGTCCAAGAAGAAAACCAGTGCTCGCAAAACTACAAGACTAAACTTCGCCAAAGAACATGAAAACAAGCCTGACGGATGCTGGCAGCACATTCTTTGGTCAGATGAAACACACAAATTTGAACACATTTGTTTGGATCAGAGGGTCCAGCATGTTTGCTGTGGACCTGGCCAGGACTAACACTCACTGCACATCGCTGACCATGAAAAATGGAGGTGGGACTGTGCTAATCCGCGGCTGCATGAGAGAGGAGACGACATCTACAGATGGATCTACGAATGCAGGATGTGTGCCCACATACACAGAGTTTCTTTTTTTTCTTTTTATTAAAGAGGAAAAAGTGAAAACAATGGATGAATCTTGAGTATTTTCAAGCAGAAGGTGGAGAAAGATACCCCCTCCAGCAAAGAGCAGCTGGACAGAATCAGGCAGAACAGCTCTCCACAGATTTGTGTTCGACTGATATCATACACGTCCAGGACGACTGAATCAGTCATTAAAGATAAAGACTTGTGTAATTAAAGATAAAGACAGGACCACAAAACATTAACAAGAATGGAATCAAAATTAATGAAAACTGTACTGACTTTTGGTGCATTATAGTTAATTAGTTAAAATGAATTAGGCTAAAAACATAATAAACTGTATTAAATGGGGATGAATTAGCAGTTCCTTCACATTTTACTGTGCATCATACAGATTTAAAAGCTCTTGTATTATTGTTTAATATGAGATTTACAGGACTTCTGCATCAATTTCATGAAATAACTTTTGTTTGTCAGATGTTAAATTCACTGTGTTAGCCAAAAAAATGCATAAAATAAATGTACATCTATCACGAGAGAAGACGTTATCGCTCAGCCTTAAACAAAACCTCTGCTTTCTCTGACCACCGTCTGTGTCAGATTGCTGTCAGTGTGTTGCTTTACCCAGTGACAAACACATTAGTCACTCAAAAACAAATGACACCCATCTGTGGAGCAGTCATCAGCCGGTGCTGTCGCGCTGATGGATGTGCAAATTTGCAAATTGTACCAAAATCATTATGAAAATTAAAATTCACCACAGAAGCTTATCTAATTGATGCCAAACAAAGTGCGTGATTGTATGGAAGTAATATCTGTCTGCGGCCGCTCGACTCGTGTGATTTACCACATGTGCAGAGCATCGGGACCCTGCTGTATATCAGGGCATCATTTCAGCATTTAATTGCACATAAAAAACACCTTTGGGGGCGAGCTCAGTCTCACTTTTAATTAAATGGCTTTATCACTGTTGTTAATGTTCCAAGGACTGTGTGTGTTTGTCTGTGTGTGTGCGTTTGTGTGTGGGAGAGAGAGAGAGAGAAAGAGAGAGAGACAGCACCCCCTCAATAATAAATATTCAGATGGCAGAGAGAGAGTGACAGATAGTCCCTTGGCTGGGGGAGCAAAGGGAGGGATGGTGGGAGGGGAATCAAGAAAAAGCATCCGAGGGCTCAGGCTCTGTTGTGGGGGGATTGAGCTGGTCATCTGTCAATCCGTCAGCTTACATCTTGTCCCAACATGAAGCAATCTGCTTCGGTGTGAACACACACGCGAAAACACACTGATGTTTTTACTCTTTCACCCAAGTGCATACATCCTTCTTATCCCTTTATCAAGCCTGGTTAGACACACACACATACATGTCTTCTTCTCTGTTCTCTCGATAAGTGCAGCCTGTTCCCCAAGGCAATATCTGCCTAGGCCCTTGGGCCCAACAGGGGCCCTCATCAGAAGCCACCTTCCATCAGCCACTCTCATTATCTGGAGTGGACCCCCTCCGATCCCTATCAACCATTGCCCCATGATGAAACAGCCCGCACAGGATATTAGTGTGTGTGTGTGTGTGTGTGTGTGTGTGTGTGTGTGTGTGTGTGTGTGTGTGTGTTTTCAGTGGAGATGGGAGGGTCTGGAGAGGATGGGATGGGAGGCGGGGGTCTCACAGTTGGAGACAGATGTCCGTGCTGCCACTAAGCACCCATCGCCTCCCCACCCCGTCCAGTGCAAACACAGACACTCGCTGATACGGTGCACAGCAGCTGTAACAGCAAACACAGTCTGCATCCAATATGACCAGCCCAGTCCAATATACAGGCTGACAGGAGCCTGAAACCCCCTGCAGTATATCAACACACACACACACGCACACAGTGTCAAGAAGCCCTTGCCATTTCTTTATCAACCTTTTTTTTGTCAGCTGACCTGAAATGCCCCTGCTTTAAAAAACAACTTGCTCTAAAGAGTAATTCCATTTTTTTCTAGCTGCTGTCATTGGGCTCTTTGGCCTGAGAGTCTTTTATGGCCTTGAGTAAATGACATAACACGGTTTTGCTCTCTGGAAATGCTCATATGGCCAATAGGAAAAACCGAGCTGGCGCTGCAGCTAAATGAAATGGAATCACAGCGACAGGTCATTTCAATTACTCCCTCCCCGAGTCCAGAAGGGTCACCTTCTTGGCCCGAGCTTCTACGCTCCGAGCGCACAATCACACATGTAGAACCTGTTCATCAATGTCCGATGCATTTTTCCCTGCAAATTTGCTCCCTCCATTTTCTTTTGTCCCTCAGTGTGTCAGCTGGCGAAGCCATTTAGGCCTCTGTCGCTGCTCTTTAGTCCCATCAGCTGACTCCATTTAGCAGCCACAACAGCTGCCCCAACCCCACCCACTCGATCCCCACCGCCCTTACCCACACCCGTTAGCACCAAACCTGGGCTAATGGCTGAAAAGCAGCTGGTCCGACCAGCCAGGATGATAAGGCCATGAACAATGATTTCCGTGCAGAAAATCAGACCCTACAGGTTGAGATGTTCAGAAAAATCATTTTTTGTTCCATGTTATTAGTGAGGAGATCAGGCATTAAAATGATACCAATTCAAATAATCAGTGTGATGGAGCACTGGAGTGTTTGCCAAATTGATCCTGGCTACAGGTTGACAGAAAATCTCTGCAGTGCAAATTAAAATTACGTCAAAGCCCTGGTATTTCTCACAGCAAACCTCAGGAAAACCAATTATTGGCCACTGAGCTCAGATAAGACCAAAATGAAACCCACAAGTCACTGTGATGCATTACAAGCTGATTATAAAGCCTGTTATTAGCATAGATAAACCTCCTCAGCAAACATAATCATCAGGAAAACCCAGGGAAATTACACTGGCTTTAATATTCACGTCGTGCTCTGATACTGTTTACGATGCTTTAAAAAGTGTTATCAGCGTCACTACATGTAAAATCCTGCCCAAAATTGAATTAAGTGATAAAATATGAGAACCGCAAATGACGCCCCCAGCGCTGGTGCTGCAGGGAAAACAGATGAGGTTATCTGTCAGGGTGCAATGTTTCACAGCTTAAGCGCTCATAAATACCCAGGCCTGGGCCCACCATGGTGTCCTGTCACATCCAGACGTGTTGAGAGGGGGGTCGGGGTTAGGGTGGATGGGGTGCAGGTGGGGGGGTGGGGTGGGGTGATACTTGGCAGCGGTGCTGTCTGCAGCCAATATGACCATGGGCCCCACATGCAGCTGTGGGACAGCACAGGAGGCGCTCATTACCAGCCACACACAGACACAGGAGGGAAAAGAGGTGCTCACAGGGAGGGACTGCTCTGTGTGTGGGTGTGTGTGTGTGAGGGTGTGTGTGTGTGTGTGTGTGTGTGTGTGTGTGTGTGTGTGTGTGTGTGTTACACTAAAGCACATGGCTAATAAACATGCTGGAGTGCAGAGGTTGAGGATAATCAGGCCAACTTGCGGGCACCTTGTTAGCATGGAGCTGCAATCATGTGACAACAAGATTATATGTTTAAGCCCGTTCACGCTTTACATGAGAGTACAAGCCACACAGTGGTAACAAATTATGTAACTGGGAGCAAGAACGACTGGAAGAGAGGAAGGAATCAAAAAAAAAAAAAAAATTGGAATATCCCAATACCGTCCAGCCCAAATACTGCGATATATGATATTATTACAGGACAATTATATGATTGTAATTCATGTTTCAGGTGTAAGGACAGCAGGACAGAGTATATTTCACGATAGCATTCCAACATTGTTTGTCACTTCCACTGAGTATCACATTAAAGTTGAATTGAAAAGCTGCTCCTGCAGGATCCTACACAGCAACAAACACTATCACTAGATAAAGTGTTGATACCGGATGATTCTGCAAAACCTAGATAATGTTCAGAGACTATATTTTTGAATGTTGACATGCTGACAACCCTGACCTCCACACTCTAAACCCACACTGTGGATTCTGTGTAGCTATCACGTCCATCCTCAGAAACCTGCATTAGAGCAGCTACAGAAAACATAGCGACTGCTCTAACTGTGATTGGCCAGCTGGTGTTTTCTGTGTCCAATGCTGGTGGAGACTGCTGAGCGTGAACATGGAGCTCGTTGGAAGAAAGGCTGCGTTACCCCCTCCTTTTCACTATCTGGCAAAGTCATCTCCGCCGCAAACCCTCTGCTCGCCACGATCGTCACTATCACAGTGAATGACAGAACGTAAACACGGCAACGAGTCTGATATTCAGTGATGAAACCTCCCCACTGTCGCTTGTATTACAAAGTCAATGAAAGATTGTAAACACAGATAATGTAGGAATGAAATTCATACAATTCTTCCATCTAGTGTTGCAGAGGTGCCTGTTAACCCCTTGCACCAAACATAAATCCCACACATTACTGCCTGCACCAGCTGACTGTTGGATGTGTGTTTAGCATGTACAGTACGTCTAGGTGTATCGATGAAGCACTGAAGATTTGTCCAACAACTACAGGAAGCTGGGCTGCACGCTAGACTTCCTCAGGTTGGCAATATTTCAACTGACTTAGTTGTACAAGAAAATTCCCCCATTTCCCCTGCACTCATCCACAGTGTTGCACTTCATGTCAGTAAGTGATGTGTGTTGGTCAGTCTGGTTTTTACCAGGTGGCTCAGCTGAGACAAAGACTAAGGAATAGATAGTTAAAGGTGAAATATTTACAGTGAGGAGCATATGACCTCTCCTGCAATGAGCCTTAAACTGTACTTTGTGCATATATGTGTGTGTGTGTGTGTGTGTGTAATGGTGTATGTGTGTGTGTGTGTGTGTGTGTGTGTGTGTGTGTGTGTGTGTGTGTGTGTGTGTGTGTGTGTGTGTGTGCGTGTGTGTGTGTGTACACTTGTACTTGCTACATAGTAAGGACCAAAAAAAGTATTTTACTAACAGAGTGAGGACATTTTGGGAAAGTGAAGACATTTTGGTCGGTCCTCACTTTTTGAGACACTTTCAAATCACATTTTGAAGGTAAAGACTTGGTTTTAGAGTTATGGTTAGAATTAGGTTTAGGTTAAGGTTAGGATCAGGGTTAGGGTTAGGCACTCAGTTGTGATGGTTAAGGTTAGGGTAAGGAGCTAGGGAATGCATTATGTCAATGAGTGTCCTCATAAAGATAGAAGTAGTATGTATGTATGTGTGTGTATGTGTGTGTGCATGTGTGTCCAGAGAGTTATTAAAGGCCTTGGCTAACCCTCCATCCCTCCTGCTAGGTTCCCTATCACCCACCCCCCTCTCCACCCCTTCATTTCCCCATCACACTCCCACACACACACTTGCACACACTCAAACAGAGCAGAACAGGCCTGAGGCATGCCAGGGCCATTTCACTGAAATAGCCATATTTCAAGTCAAGAGGGGGGGACCATATTAAAATACTACTTGGCAGCCAAAATCTTCTCACGTCGAAGCTGCCTACCCCCTACCCAACCCAAGCCAACCCCCACCCCCTCCCATTAACCTGGTATTACAGAAGATGCCCTGAGTTTGTGCACAGGCACGCATGAAGGCAGTCTGCTGTAGACGCAAACATGCCTGTGCATCCGTACGCACACCCCATCACCCACACAGACAAACTTCTCCTCATTTGAGTGTAAATCCCTCCAATCTCCTGGCACAAGGAGCGCTCACCTATGTGTGGCTCGGCAGCAGGTTCCCATCCCAGTTCGGAGCGGGTGCTGCTGCTCCGGCTGTGCTCACCCACCCAGCAACCTTGAGGTTAATCCACCGCAAACCTCCCCTGGCATGCCATACTGGCCCTGTGTGTGTTTGTGTGTGTGTCCATGCGTTTTTCTGCCAATTTTCCATCTATGTGTTTAATCTCTGCAATTCCTGATGGGACACACACGCACTCCCTGAGCCCCTGACAACTTGCAGACCAAACTCAGCAGAGTATGGAGTCTGCAGTCCCCTGCGACTTAAAGTAACACTGTGGATTTGGATTCCACAGGGCAGACTGGCGGAAAGAGAGACATGCTTCACTCAGATAAACCCAAGATAGCACCAAAGGCATCCACCCTGCTGAAGTGTCCTTGGGCAAGACAGTGATTTGTTTCCTACTGCAGGGTGCTGTCATGTCGCTCACCCTGACTTCTGACCTCCTGCTGTGAGCAGCAAGAAAACAATTTGCTGTCGTGGATCAATAATATCACATTATCAAAAAGCTGTATTTAAGATTTATCTCTCCCTCTATTCAGTCTCTTAATGGGAATGGATGATAAACAGTGCAGGCTCATGACCTCGGAGGAGGGTAGACACATTAGATGGAGTACAGTCCAGCTAAATGCTTTAAGAATTGATCAACTTAATGAGGCTGAGCATTTGTTGGCTCATCTGGGAGGGTTTCAGTTCAAAAATGTGTGTGTTTGATTTGAGACGAAATCACCTTAAATCTTTGTCTTTCCACTGAAATCATAAACTCTGTGATGCACGTGTTGTGAACTCGCCCTGTATGAGTCTTCTCTGTAATTGAAAGCGGCATCTATCCTTCAGGGAGCGCGCCGAGATGCATCCCGAAGCCTTTGTTAGAAAAGCAAATGTATGCTTCCATCACGGACCCTGTGATGTAGATGACGGAGATGGAGACATGTTGTGTCTCTTCAAATTACCCGAGCTGTTCATGAAATATTCAGGCTGTATGACAATACTTACTTCAGCTTGAGTAGCTCCCCACTCCTCATAAAGCTGAATAAATTATCAGGTGAAGCTATTCACGCCTGATTGACAGGCTTGCAAAAGCAGCTTATGCCCTCGAGACAAAATATAGATCTGTCAGGGAAAACACACAAACATTCTGTAGTGGATTTTAAAGCAATTTTTTTATTTATTTATCTATTTTTTGCTTTCAGTTGGAAATGCACCATGCCTTTAGAAACTGAGGAAAAGAGGAGATGAAACAACATTTTGATGTGAGTTGTTTGGCAAAAACAAGCCAGTGGAGAGATCCAGAGAAAAAAAAAATCTGGACCGCATGCAACGACAGGAGGAGGAGGAGGGGGAGGAGGAGGGGGAGGAGGGGGATTTGCAAACATGCACATCCATGCACACACTTAATCTGACTGTAATTCAAGCAATATGTCCTCAAATATGTGATATGGAACACGGGGTGTGCGGAGGTGATGTTTTGCAGTTGTGAAGCAGGAACACCCCCCCACCCCCCGAACACGCACATGGAGAGCACAGACCAGTGTGACGGGTTAAACAAGGAGAAGTAATGCAGAAGTAATGTATGCAAGGCATTGCTAAGGAGAGCCAAAGCAACAACACTTCCACCCCTCTCAGCCCACCCCAGGACCCCGAGGGCCAACCACAACAATACCATTACAGAGGTGGTCGAAGCTCCTGTGTGTGGTCAGCTAATAAAGCAATTGTCTGGCCCTGAAAAGAGGATTACTTTAATCTAGTAATGGCTGATGTCGTGCGACCTATAGAAGCGGGGTAAGAGGGTCATAGGGAATTGCTGAGAAGCCCATTGTAAGGCAACTGAAGCCCCCCCCTCCCTCTTCTCCATCACCCCTGCCCCACACTGCCCTTAGCTGACCCACCGGCCCAACTGAGGCTACTGTAGTTCACCCATCTGGAAAACCAGAAACACTCTTTAACTCGACCTCGAGGGTTGGACGGAGCCGCCTATACACAATGGGTGCCCCCCCCCCCCCAAAACATACACACTCACACACAAACCATTAATTATTGACCACTGCAGTGCGACAGAGTCAAGAATTCCTCTCCAACAATGAGTCATTCAAGTGACTTTTTTTTTTCCGGCTGATGAAGGCCGCGTTCAGACCAACAATAGCACAGTGTCAAAAAGCCACAGCCTCCACAGTCCACTCAGGCCTCAGCGCCAGGTTAAAAAATACAGGGCTGTCAGGCAAACAGAGCTGAACCTGTTCCACTTTTACCACAAAGCTGAGTATTTGTCAGCGTAGAACAAAAGTCGTACGTCACTGTCATCGCGATGGAGGAGAAATGTTTCCGTAATTTTTTTAAATTCACCAATGCAACACTTACACTGGACTCATCTGTACTCGTCCAGTAGCAACAGACTCAGTAGCACAGAACTTTGTGCTTTTGGATTCTTTAAACACTGTGCTAGTTTATGGGGCTGGAATCACACGGTATGAAATTGAATTTTTACTCTATTCTTAAATTTGAGAAAAAAAATCTACCTGACACCTTTGCTGCCTGATGTAAAGCCCCTTACTTTAAATCCTGTGAATTTGATTATTGTTTGAACACAGACACACGATCAGCCCTGTCATTTCCTCCACGTGTGCCGATTCCGACGCTGTCCATTTTCCCGGGCTCGCCGGAGGTGAGGAAGGTGAATCGTCTCACTGGCATCAGAGTCGTCGTCCTGTTGTCATACCCCTGCACTGAAAGGGGAGGAGGTGGTGGTGGCGGTGTGACTGGGGGAGGGCAGAGCAACAGTTCCAATTTTCCACCCTGTCGACAAACTCCAAAAACAGATGGATCTTGAAGTAGAAATCCATTTAGCTCCACTTGAATGACTTAAGCCCCCGTTCGCTGACCTTTTCTAACTCCGAGGAGGGAGCACGTCTTAAAGAGAAATGAATCTTGTGCAAATACAAACCAGTAGAAATCAATAAGCATTCTTCACAGCTGTTCACCCTCGTATTTACCATTTGCAGACAGGTCAAATATGCCTAAATCCCCCCTGAAATACCTTTTTTTTTTTTTACAACAAAGAGCAGGCAGGCTGTATTACTTCAGCCATAGAAAATACTCAAAGGTGAATGTTTCTGTCAATAAACATTTCCAAAGGTTAATTTTTAGTGACAATCTGCTTTTGAAACAGTCTTTCTTCTGTTACCAGTCAGGGAGTTAGACAGATGAGACATAACAAACTGTGCAGAGATGTACATACTAAAAGCACATCCAACACAGTCCATCAAACAATCTGCACAGTTAATCACATTCTCCAGCAGGCACGCTTCATATTACAGCAGCAAACAGTCCTACAAGGGAACAACATAAACCCCTCATTCATATGCAGAGAGCAGACTGTGTCAATAAACATAATGCTAATTGGGGTTTGGAATCAACTGATATTTTCCTCCACTCTCATATTAATTTTCCACCAGTTGCTTACAAGTCGCAGCAAAATATTGTCCAAAATTCATCAAATTAAACAGCACACCTAAGAATCAGCTTGAGGGCGGCGGCAGCGAGAAGAATCCAATTACTGGACTGAGTTGTCCACTTCCTGGAAGTGAGTCGTCCTGCGAGGAGAATGAGTTGCCAAAAAACCAGAATGAGTTTCCAACTTAGATCGACTCACCCGGGAACTCTCCAATAATTAAAATGAGCTGGCAAAATACAGAGTGGGTTATCCAGCATTTTAGAATGAGTCCCCCCACCAATCGGAATTTGTTGTCTAAAAAGACTTCACAAAGTTTTCCAATTACAAGACTTATAGCTGGCACGTAATGTGTATGCTGGATTGTCCAGCAGCTCAATCAATTTGTCTGGTGATAAGAATGAAATGAATGAAATGTCCAGTCACCACAGTCAAGTGTCCTGCAGGTCCTGCAAACTGTCCTCTGAACAGGATGAGCTCATAAACAACAACAACCTGTTACCAAACAGGAGGATGTATCTAAACTCTCCACTGACCCAAAAACTGATGGTGTGACGTTCACTTGTTCACTGATTTTCCTGCTCAGCAGATACTTCAGCCTCTATTGCTTTAATGCCCTCCCGTTTTATCCACTCTGTGATGATGCTCTGATTGCGTTCGATTGATTTGTTTGAACCGCGTATTGATCGTGTTGGCCTCTTGTGTTTGCTGTCTGTCATGAATGATGCCTGAAACTCCCGATGTGATCTGCTTCTCGTGTTATTTGTGAGAAATTGATGGATTTGATTGGAGCTGTCTCCTCTGCGTGCACGGACTGTCTGCCTCTGGCATCGCTGTATCTGCTATTTGTACCATGTTTATGCTATTTCCCTGTTGCATCTCATTATAGTTGTCTTTCTTACTAAAGCCCATTTTACACCCACTAACACTTTTGTCGTCAGTGGAAAAGGTTACAATTGGCATTCACACTCAGGTCAAATTACTCTGCAGTAGACACAGGTATTTATCGGCTCCGGCTCTGATCAGCATTGCTGTAAACACCCGGGTGGCCTTTTCAGACCACAAATAGTAGTACCAAAAAAACACAGCCTCTTCATCAGTTTCAGTGAGGCCAATCCATCGGTGCAGCAGGGGTGCTGCTGCAGAGGGCTCTGCAATGCAGTCTGGGAAAAGGTTTATCCTAGTTCAGTGTTTGCACAGTGCAACATCTGGTAAGAAAACAGTGACGACCAATCAGCTTGCATGCAAGTGCAAAATCACAGGTGGAATACCTTGAAGCAATTTCACTGTTTACCTGACAAACACTGAGACAGAGGAGCGAATTATCACTGCCGTGATAACTTTCCACATCCAATTCTGCCTCCCAGGAGTGTAAACTGCGTTGCGGTGCTATTGTGTCTGATAAGGCTTCCTACTGGACTTCCTCGTTCGCATTTCTTTCTCTTAATCTGTGCCCTGAAGCAACACACCCACACCACACAGCCCCTTCTGTAGTTGTACCAGAGGGCTATTGTTGGCTTCAATGAGCCCAAAGAGGGGGTCATTTGCATCCTGTAAGACCATGACTAATGAATCTCAATTAATTACACTCTTAGTGGAGGCACGTCAAAGAAAACTGCTTCAAATATTCATGAAACACATTCAGGATTATTGAGCAGAGAAAAGAATATTCTTTTTTCTTTTTTCTACTCTTTTTTTGAGTTTTAACATCCTTAAATTATGAAAGAGGCAAAATTACACCTCAGGTCTCGTACTTTTGCAGCAGAAACTACATTTACTCACAGTGTTACAGGTGCATTCATGTATTTTAAACCCCCCTCCCCTATTAGTATGTAGGAGGCGCACCTGAAGATTAACACAATCCAATACATCTCAACAAGACTTTTCATGTGTCCACTGCCTGTATAATCATCCTTGTATGAGCATGTAAAATAGAAATATGTAATCACACAGGAAGAATCCTGGGAAATGATCGGCTCCTAAAGTCATGTGGCAGAGGGTCGGGTGTGTGTGGCGGTGCAGCGCCTGTGATCAGCAGCTAGCACAGATAATGGGCCGTGATTGGATGCAACGGTTGGAGCTAGGGGGCTTTATTGTTCTCCGCAGCCCCTGTGGCCACTGTGCTCTGTCATTAAAGAGGGGGGAGGAGGTTAAAGCTCTTCCTCACACCACCTGTTGTCACACCCTGACCCCCCCCCCCCCCCCACCTCCCCCGGTCTCATCCTTCTGCTTTTGTTCCACTGACCCTTTATGACACACTGCAACACACACACACACACACGCCGGTCACTGGTCATACTCGCCTTTAGTATGGTCTAATTAATTCATGGCTATCCTCTGGAGGAAGGTTTGGCTGGTGGGGCTGGCTCAATGACCGGCAGACGGTCGGATCATACAGAGGGGGTTTAGCCACAGGCCTGTGGCCTCACTCCGGCCATCTGATCCCCCTCTTTTAAGATCAGAATGGCCACCGGCTCTGTCCTCCACAAGGCCCTGGACCTGCAATCCCATTAGTGAGGCATGAATACACCTCAGAGCTCACACAGACAGACAGACACACAAACACTGAGAGGAGAGCTTGTTATCATCAAGCCACTGAGAATGTCACGGCTGAAGGGTTCAGCATGAGAGGTGGTGGTGTTACCGCTCTGCTCAGTGCGCTGAATACAAATCATGGCAATCTGATTCACAGTGAGCGTGTGGGTATGTTGAAGCATTATGATGCACGTGTCCTGGTGTCTGCATGATATCTCAACTGGCCAAAAGAGAGATTCGCGCAGGGCTGAGCAGGAGATAACTGCAGAATAAGACTTGACAGTAGCTGTCTTTGTAAATGGATGTGGATGGACAAAGTGCTACAGACAGCTGGTGAAAAAAAAAAAAACACTGTCATGCTCCTGTGGATGTGCAGGAGGGTGCAGGCAGGGCTGAATGTGAAACTCCTATCAGTGGGATGTGTACTCATACAGCACTCACAGATTCCTGTCCAGCCTGTCAGCAATGCCAGTCCTGATTATGTTGTTGTTCATGGATTATACTGTGTGAACAGAAGAATTGTAAATAGGTTCCCTCACCTACTACAACTAATGCAGGTAGCAAAATACAAATAAAGGCTGTTCACTGACGAGGAGAGGAAAACGCTTCTGAAGATTTCTTTTCCAGTAGACCTCGGGACGGGTCAACAGCCTCTCCTTCTTCCAACAGCTGACTGACAGGCTCTTAGAAGCATCTTATCCTTAATAGGTCAAAAGACAGGAAGATAAAATCAGCTGTCTCATGATAGTTTAACAGATTATATCAACTCATTCAAAGTAGGCTAACAGCTAAAAAAAAAAAGGCAGATTCAGAGCAGGCTAACTGCTGTTAACCATGAACAACAGCTCATTCAGAAGCCATAAGAAGCAGTTTTCTGGATTTAGCCTGGAGAGCCAAGGCTGTCAGCAGCTTCACTTCAACATGATCATAACTAGACAGGCAGTAAAGATGTTTTAAACCTTGGTGTTAAGGCAACTGTATTTAAAACAGGCTGTGGATTGAGACATATAAAACACAGGTTAAAGGGTGCTTAGCCATACCCTGTAGGTACTCGTACACGCGGTATGGATGTGCACATCAGTGTGAGTGCACTCCACTGAGTGTGACAGCGTGCACTACAGAGCTGCAATCACAACCCATATGGCTGCAGAGCACCAGGGTTAATAACAGGGACAGAGGGCAGCTAGAGGAGGGCATGGACAGCAGAAGGAGAGGGGGCAGAGAGGAGCCAGTGGGATTGAGGGGGTGGGGTCACTTTGTCTCCTTTATCGGAGCCCCCAGCCCAACCCACACTTCTCACCCATCAAAACTCTTTTCTAAGCCCCCAAATCTTTTCCCCATTTCCAAATCCATAAACCCTGAAATCCATTTTTCTGCACAGGGGTCGCAGTGTGTGTGTGTGTGTGTTTGTGTGTGTGTGTGAAAGAGAAAGAAAGAGAAAGGGGGCTCCAACTGGTGACAGTCCCGTTCAGCTGTTTCTCTCACACTGTGTCTAGGATTACTACAGGTGAGAAAGTCAGACCAGACCACTGCTACAAAGACTTGTGGATGTAAACACCCGCACACAGACACACACACACACACAAAGGCAGAGGAAGACAGGGGTTTCATCACACCTTCACCTGTTCATTCCCCAGATTCCAGCAGGCAGCTGCTATCTCCAACCTTGAAGGCTTGACCTCCAAACAACCTTTAAAAAACGGGTGGGGGGTTGGTTCTGGGGGTATAAAACCCTTTGAGTCAGTTTTATTTGCAATTCCTCTGACTCCGCCCCCAGCACCTTCGAAAAAGCACTTCTTCCCCTCCCCTGTCAGAGTGAATATTCATGAGCCATAAAGCCAGGCGCTGGAAACATAGCCGGCATAATAAAAACGTCAGAGGTGTAAAACACTCAAAGAAAAAGCCGCCAGGAGCTCGGGCAAGTCACTCTGAAAGCCAAAATCCCAACCCAGGGGTGTCGGCCCGTTAGGTCTATTGTGCTTGACTGACTTTTATGCCTCTGACATGAATTGGCCTCTGCTCCTGGCACGTAACTTTGCAGGCCACATTTTCAGGATCAAAGAATCTCTCTTAATGCATGAAATTGGATCGGATTGAGGGGAAAAAATACAAATTTTGGAAGGAAATATTTAGTAAAGTGGTGTGGGATCTGTTGTTAATGCAAGGTAAAGGAAGGTACAGACTGGCAAAAGGATTTTCAAGGCTTATTGCTGGATGACAAGAAATTTAAATATATCATGAAACTGTGTCGGTTCTGTGTTTCTCTTGGGATTTTCTATTGACACTACATTTAGGACATGATTTTTTTTTATAGCTCTCCAAGTTAATGCAATGTGATACTCTACCTGTTTGTCTTTAATATTTAGTACTATGCAAAGTAATCGGTGTCCTGTTTGTTTAAAAATGCAGGACTACTTTAACCTGCCTGCTATATCATATCTGAGGTTAAGATACACGCTGCTGAAGCCTGACTGAAGACTCACACAGTTCATGCATCAAACATCCATTCATCAAACATGTCATTAATAATAAGTGGAAACTGTTACTGAGGTAACTAAGCAGAAACTTCCCTAATGAGTTATTGAGTGCCTAATAGTCAGTGTATGAATGTGGAGAGGAAAAATGGCCTGGACACACTTGAGAAATAATGACGGAGAATGACTGAGCCCATCCAGACAAAAGCAGAAGAGTCAACACAACTGCTGATTATTAAAAAGTTTCATGACAACTTTGAATGTGGTTAGTAGTCTACAGCTGTTATTACCAAGGTTATACTTTCACCTGGGTCTGTTTGTTTATTTGTCAGCAGGACTGACTTAGAAGTACTGAACTGATTTGCACTGAACTTGACGAAGGAAAAGTTCACAGGTCAGGGACAAACCTGTGAAATGTTGGTGCAGCTCTTGATCACCTTACTATGAATTAGTTTTTTTTTCACTGAAGTCTGGTGTATGTTTGGATTTAGTGGAGGTCTGCGCTATCTGAGTGCCCTTCTAGTTTCAGTGTGTACCAATACACACTTCATTAACATTTAGGTAAATATGAGCATTGGGCAGGACTCAGAATTGGCAGATACCCAACATTAAAGGACTCAGGTGCTGCTTTTAGTTTTACTAGTGGCGAAAGTGCAGGGTTAATGATGTTGATCTGTCCAACATGTTGCTGTAGAGTGAAATATCTCAACAGCTACAAAACATATTGCCATGAATTTTGTTGCAGACATCCATGGTCCCCAAAGGATGAGGCCTAATATTCTGCCTTGAAATTTTATCCAGCATCACCAACAGGTCAAAATTTCCCAATGGCCAACACCTTATTTTATTACAAGGTACATCACCTGTCTCCATGCTGTACTATTGCGCTCTGATGTCAATAGTAATTCCTATGAGAAGAGTGAGAAATGTGATTATACTGCAGGAGTTGTGTGAAATACACAGATGTTCTCTGTCAGAGAGGAGTCTACAAACATTTTACAGCCACCTTTTTCAAGCCTGCACGGCTATGTTTGAACTTTAAAAGATAGATTTTGGGTGCGGGACCACTTCAAAGGTGAAATTATTATTAATTAAGTATTCAAACTACAGCTAAGATGATGGGAGTGTCTAGTGTCACAGTTATTTGACCTCGAAGGACGTTCATCGCCTGCTGCTGTAGTAATATCTCTACATTAAAATGATCTGTGCTGCTGGCTTCATCACACTGCCTCTGAGCCTGCAGTGGACAGACCGTTAGGGGTTAAACCTCCTGAACCCTCCACCCTTCCCACTGTGTTGGCTCCCACCCTGATACCAAATATACACACCAATAACACAATGCAGCTCCCTCTCAGTTTGTCCCCAGTGCTTCCAAGTCACAGGCTGGGGGGTGGGGATGACATGATGCCACAAAGCGCCATCTTGCGCCTTCTCTGATGCCACGCTGAGCCCCCTGGCAGCTCCAGGCGGGGCTTCTGTGCCTGTGGCCTTACCTCCGGCCCTGTTGGTGCCATGCAGAGGAGGCTGGCAGGAGCTGGCACTGACTTGCATTTGGCACAGGCCACTGTTTGTTCTCTATAACCCCTCTCTCTCTCTCTCTCTCTCTCTCTCTCTCTCTCTCTCCATCTCTCTTTCTCTTTTTAGAGGCAATACTCCAAAAGTGCTGTAGTGGATTTGTGTGCAGGCAGACACAAAAACAAGACGACACGAATAAGACACACACTTGCAGTTTTTCCTCTGCCACCGTGGATTAGGGATCCTTGTCTGGGAGAACAAATGCTGTATGCCAACTTGTGTCCTTGCGCATGTGTCTTTTTGCAGACAGCTGCGGAGAATGTCACCTCCCAGAGGACCAGGGCGTTATGAGGGAAAGCAACAGAAAGCCGGACATACAGAGACATAGATGGAGCGATCAGCTCAATGGCCCCACAGGCTGAATCACAAGAGCCCCAGAATACACACCAAAACCCTTTGTCTGCAAACATGACCCTGCACGGCCTCCAAGAGCCTTGTTTGAAATGATGTCGATGTTGCCCTTCAAGGGGATTAGACTGGCTTGTCACCTTCAGCAGCTGCCGGAAATATCACCGCAAAAATAATTAACATTAATCATGAGTCCTTAGTTTTGTTTAAGTACTATCCTAGTGTCATGAATGAAGAAAAGCAAAGACAGCTCCTTTGCGTAGCGCTAAAAAGCAGCATAGTGCAAGAAAAGTGTAGGCAGCAACATTAAGGATTATTCACGGGGGCTGAGAAATTTCTGGCATCTGTCGCTGCTCTATTCCTTCACAACCAGCTCTGTGAAAAGTGAGTCACAACACCTCCACCTATTCTGTCCTCCTGGTTTCCACATACAGCTTATATCACAAATACCCTGCAGCTTCTCATGCTGATACCAAAACAGAGCAAGAGCAAGGTGAGAAGTCATTCTTCATGCTGCTTGAGGAAGGCTTTTAGGTAAGATGACGGACACACTGCACAGATCCCAGCCGTTTACAGAGGAGAGCAAATGATTCATGGGCTGTTTTTTTTTTTCCTGTGGAGGCAGTCAGGGGAGCTTCAGCCTGATTATTAAGTTAGGGGGCTGGAGCCTTTCAAGAAAATATGATGCCCGACTGTAAGGTGTTTGACAGGAGTCTAGAGTTTCACAGATTTTTACTGGGAGTGGAGTTGGTTTTTACCACCTTCAGCTGGTTTGTGTTAATAAGAGATGAGAAATTCCTGAAATGGTTTCAGCTTTAAAATGTGAGCGATACTAGGAGAGGCCAGAGTGAAGGCAAACAAAGTTTAAACCTTCCAGCAGCATGATGTGAAGAACATACATTGTATTTACAAATGCGGGGTCTGAAAAGTTAAGCCAACGCTGAAGAGCCTTAAACCTGTATTCTACCTAATGACCATCAGGGGGCGACTCCGCTGGTTGTAAAAAGAAGTCAGATTGTATTGAAGTTTACGGGAAAATGTCTTTACTTCTCACTTGATTTATTACTTCAGTAAATGTTTTCCTAATGAGTTTATGGTCTCAGTCTCTGGTTTCAAGTCTTCTTCAGCACAGCATAATGTTTATTTTTTTTAAATTATGGTCCTTTTAGAGGAAAATGGACAATAAAGCAGGGTATGCATTAGGGCAGGGCTACCGTGTGATTGACAGACTGCACCACACACAATGACCTGCCTGCAGGTCAGATCCACCCTTCACTCCACCTCAGCTCCACCTTCACGACCAAATATGGTTTCTTATGGTTTCAAAAAACCAAGATGGCGATGGCCAAACTGCATTTTGAAAACACAAGTTAAATTATTTTCTTACAATGTGCCTTAACAAAAAGCCATCCTGTAGTAAATAAATATGGTCGAAGCCTCTGTGACGTCACCCATAGATTTCTGAGGAGCGGTTTGGAAGCTCAGAGTGAGCTGCTCTGCCTACCTCCCAGGTAATCCAAATATGGGCTTTGGCGAATGCCGCTTTGTGGCAAGCATACGCTCAGCCCACCTGTCACTCAAAGAGGCCACACCCTCCATTGTGCATAACTTTAAGCTTTAATACAACTTAAACAGGTGAGTTATATAAAATTCACCCTGGTACAGTTGTCATGAAGGAAAAGATTAGCCAAAACTGTTTTTCTACCGGGCTGTACACATGTTTGTTGGACATTTTAACATGAGATTCTATGGGGATTGACTCACTTTTGAAGCCAGTCTCAAGTGGCCATTAGAGGAACTGAAGTTTTTGGCCTCATTTTCAGCCCTGGAGGTTACGGCTTGTCCTGGATGCAGCAACAACTCAGTCCAAAACTGTGTCTATAGTCATATTAACAGCCTATATTTATAATCACCTGCTGCTGCTGCTGTCAAAACAAAGTTAAACTTTCTTCTAACACTAAAGGTAATGGCCGAATCTAGCAGCAAAGATTTAATTAGCCCTGACCGCATTTCATTAAAGTGCCACTGATCATAAGCAGCAAAAAAAAAAAAAATCAGGGGCTGTCTGCTGGAAACTCATCTGACAGGAGTTTGTTGTATTTTAAGGGACTAACATCTGCTAGTGAGAAGCTGCCAACTAAAAGTGGCCTTTCCTCCCCTCCCTGCAACAAAGTTTTTTTTTTTCAGTTTTCCTATCCAGTGGCGACAAGTGTTATCTTTTTCGCTGGTGCTAGCTGTCATCCATCTACATTAACAGGCCTGGTCACAGGGGCCTGGTCACAACACGACAGGGGCCGGGCTCTCTGGCGCGGGGAGAAGATAGGATGTGATGTCGGAGGCTAGGAAGCAGAATGAAGGGTGGGTAAGGGGTGGGGGGTTGTGGGGGGCCTCAGGGTGCAAGCTGCCAGGAGATCTGACACCAAGGTCAGGGGCGGTGTCTTGCGTTAACTCAGCCGAGTGATGGCGGTGATAAGAGACCACAGAGTCCTTTGAAGCTGCCTCCACCCTGCACTGCTTTCATAGTGCGGCTAACCTTATTACTCCTGAAATCCATCTGTGATTGAATCCACCTCTTATTACTGGAACTAAATAATACATAACAAGGTGTTTGACACCTGATATATGGACAAGCATCACCACACAGACTGTGCAGTGTGTTCCTTTTGTTTGTGATATTCACTCCAAGGTGTGAAATGCACTCATGTTATTGAATTTACGTCTACACAGTTCTTCTTATGGAGTAAATTCCCTCATCATCATGACAACAGCCGCTCCTGAGACTTTAATCCTTAATATCATCGTACTGTCACATCATCTGTCCCTCACTCTCTCCTTCACTTCCTATTCATCTGCCCCACATGAGCACAGAGCAGCTCAACCACACACACACACACACACACACACACACACCTGAGCAATCGAGCCGACACAGCAAAAAACCAAAGGCACTTACTTGCCACCTCCAGGGAGGCGTTGCGACTGACAGCCTCCCCCAGGTAGTTGCGCGCCACGCACACGTAGACACCCTCGTCGGGCTTGCTCCGCCTCCCGTGCACAATTCGCAGGAAGAAGAGGGAGCCGCTGGGTAGGAGCATCCGGTGGGACCGAGGGTCCTCTCGGTCCGTTTCCACACGCTCGCCGTCCTTGTACCACTCCACCACCGGGGCCGGCCGGCCCTCGGCCTTACAGTTGAGGGTGGCCGGCTCGCCCTTCGACACTATCAGGTCAGACGGGTGTTCTACGATTCGAGGAGGGGCGTCCTCTAACCGGGGTCTGGATCCTGGAGGCAGGGAAGAGAAAGGGTCGAGACTTTGTTCAGCCGTTTGTGGTGATTTTTTTTTTTTTTAAATAACGGTGCTGATTTTTGAATATGAGCTTTAATTGACACCAATAGGACTAAAACTTGAGGCACAATTACAGTAAACTAAACCAGAGCCATTTGTTCGTTTTAAAGCTTAGACAGCAGAAGACAGATTGAAGAGAAAAGCACAATAAGTGTCTGTGTTTCTGGGAGATGTTACAGATGTTGAAAAAGCACTGCAGCTGCTCAAATTATACTAAATGAGGCTAAATTTTAATTTCAAGCTATTTTTTTTTTCAATCAAAAACTGGATTTTCAGCATGATACATTTAGACTGACTCAGGATGTAAAGAGCGTGGTTGCACCAGTGTAGGAAGGGTAAGGACCATAATAAACACAGAACATAAAAATCCTCAGCCTTTTTTTTTTTTTAACATCCTGGCCTCTGCACACAAGAGGCAAGTAGGTGGCTCAACTTATAAAAACGCACACATCACAGTTGCCCTCTCTCCAAACCTCCTGAGCTTCAGCTGCAGAGAAACGCACAATTTTATCAGCGACAACATGGCTCTGTGAAATGAGCATGTAATGTAATTACTCCGCAGTTACATTCAAAGTATAAATCAAGAGGACGTGTGAAAATGACATGCTCTAAATCCAGCATCTATTAAACCAAAACCCGATTCTCCAGCAGTGGAGGGGAGAGGAGGGGAGGGGAGGGGAGGGGGGGAGGCAAGTAAATGTGGTAGAACTGTGCTAATCAGAATTCATGGGAAAGTAGGTTGACTGAACTTTACTGAAACAGTCAGATATCAAACATACCATGTACAAACAATTCAAATAGACACTTTTCCCACATGGTTTTCAAATGGACATATTTTGAGATTGTAAAGACATTTGAATTATTCAGTATCACTGTTTGCATCTCTTTAATATAACAGAATCAATGTAAACGTGTTGTGTCTCCGGTCAGTGTTTATGCCGTCTGCAGAGCTTCTGACTGACAGACATAAATGAAAAGACAGAGACAGAAGCAGACAAAGATGGAGTCTAGGTAATTCCCACAGGTTTTTTTTGCCAAGCTTTGAAATTGCTTTACCCCCCCCCCCCCCCCCCCCCCCCCCCCCCCCCCATCCCCCCCCATCCCGTCTTTCCTCTTCCCCCGTCAATTTGAATGACAGCACGTTGGTGGTACAATTATGTATGAGAGGCAATAACACAAACTCAAGCGCCACGAGGCACAAGTGAAGTATCCCCCTGGAGAGCGTATGAAAGAGTGACAACAGGAGGTGCGTCTCACCGCTGATTTCCACAATAACCAACTTTTTGTTCCAGTAATGACTGTTACAGCGTTCACAGCTTCGCGACTGCGTATTTCTGACTCGGCTTGCCTTCCCCCTCCACCAGTAAGATGTACCGTTTTTAAACTAAAACCCTGTCCCTGAAAGGCATCCTTCACATAACAGTGCTGTGTTACGCAACTTTGTGTTTTCAGAGCAGTCACAGCTGGAGGTTGGTGGTCGTGCTCATAACAGGGAGGCAGAAAAGATGAGCTGCTTGCTTCAACATTAAGGACTTGGGTCTTAGTGTAATATAATTATATTGTTGTATTTTATGTTTCAGGTAAAACTAATGCTTCCACAAAGCAGTTCAAAGTTTTTATTTGTCTTATACCAAGAAACAATATACAGTGAGCAAAGCGGTGACATGAGGGTGGGACTTGACAGCAGGGCAGACTGTGCAAAACTGCAAACTGACAAAAACAAATTATTATATATTATCGATATATCGCATATGGTGGGAAATATCACAATATTCTATTGTTTCAGTTTGGGTTAAATGGAGACAGCAGCTTGTTTCCAGTGTTGTTCCTCTGCTGTGGAAAGAAAGCTGACAGTGTGCCTCCAGCACCAGTATCTCCCACTATACCAGACAGTGTCATGTGCTGCGGGCCCTACATGAGAGAAAGGGGCCATAATGGTTTCTTCCCACAGGTGCATGAATGAGTAGGAGTTCAAAGGTTCCGACTGTCCTGATAACACCTGATAACAAAAGCAGTCAAAATTCCTCCCCTCAAAGTGACAAATCCTCCATAAGGTTTTGGGGGGATTAAGAACTCCACCTAAGTGCTTCTTGCTGATGGGAATGTAGAGTATCGTCTGATGGCCCTGCTCTAAATGCAATTACATTCAGCAAAATGGAGAAATAGGAAGCTGTGAATAGCAGGAAATGGTATTGAGGCTTTGAAGTGGCTCCTAGTTAGAGTCAAATAGCAGCTGGGCTTCTGTCTGATGTCTACGTCCTGAAGCACTGAAAGCAGAATGTGATCAGATGTATACCTTTTCAGGTTATATATGACTGCCATTAATGCCAAAAACACATAACTGCAATTTCCCCCTCTTCCTTCAACCTAAAAGAAATGGGTTTGATCACAAACTGTGTTTAAATGTGAACAATGAATTCACCAACCACTCTTTTATGTTCCAAATATTACCATTCACTGACTCTCACAGATGGAGGCGGAGGAAGCTGTGTCACCACTGCTGTGCTTTTTCACTTTACATACAAATGGGATTTCACATAACAAAGAATTGGAGGCAAATTAATGTTCAAAAATGAATCAGCTGTGTTCAACTGTGATCGATATAAAATTCCACCTGAGCAGTGAGTTAAACCACTGAGGAAATCACCTCCACAGCTGAGTTTCAGCCACTTTCTTTATATTGTTTTTATGACTACTTGTGATAAAATGAAAATAAAATAAACTGCACCGTCAAATTGGTGGCAGTTTATCAAGATGCTTTGCTTTTAAGTAGTTGTGGTTATGTGGCCATACTGATGATGGATAAGTACATTAACTGTTGGTCAGGAGACAGCTGGTGCCCTCCCAGAGTGCCACCATTGGCCCATGGGAGTCTAATCTTATGCAAACCCTAATCTCAGGACCACCAGATGAAACACTTGAGGCCACACATTTCTAAAAATGAATATATAAAAAGTAACAGTTAGTAATATATTTCTTCCTAGACTGATCTCCTGTGGAATAACAGAAAGCAGCCTCTCCTCCCTCCTGGTCTCTGAGCTGCAGATAGAGACCGCTCATCTAGCAGCTTTCAGGGAGCATATGTATCACGGCTGAGCTGAGTCTGGCTCGGGGGTTTGGGTTTGGGTGGGGGGGTGTCTGTGCTGAGAGCTCAGCAGGACAGAGCCTTTAAGAGCTGACTCATAAATTTTACAGTCCGAGCTGGTTGGAACAAGTCATGTGGAAATGTAAAGCGGAGGCTTTTTAAGGAGAAGAGACCACCGTGTGAGACTGAGCTAAACATCCACTGAACAGCAGCTCTTACACATGATATGCCCGCCATCCAATTTAGACTCGATGAGGCAATCTCTCGGTGGCCCAACAGAAACCCAGCGCCACCTCAGCCTGGGGTGTCACACGGATGTGCGGCTCAGAAATAAGATGATGAGACGCTGCACGAGCTCCTCTGCATACCTGCAGGCTGTACATCAGTATGACAGCACAATGGTACAGATCTGCGTGGCTGATAGGAGCCGACTGCGCTGCCATACAGCTTAAGGATGTCTGAATTTCTAAGCTGAGCGGTGTCCCCGTGCTCCGTGGCTCAAAGTGAGCGTAGATGTATTTAACAGATAACGGCGAGGCAGGAAAAGATGAACTCAAAGTGGGTTAAGTGGACAGCTGGAGAGTGCACCGTATGACTGCTTGTCTTGAAGAAAGTGTCTAATAGGAACGTCTGGACCCTCTAAGGACCTATTAGCTCCTGCCCGCGGTGTACGACTAGATGGCAGGAACTCTCAGAGCTACATGTGAGCTAATGAAACCACAGGGATGCTGCAGGAGTCCGGTCTGAGAGAGCCAGAATCTGTCTGACAAGAACGGCCTGAGCAGGAAAGATGAATTACTCTCTATGCTGCCACGCCAAAGGAGAGCTGTGGCAGATTTACTGCATGCGTGATTTACCTTGTAGAGCTGATAGCATCAGTGGTGGTAAAAACATTTTTAAAGGCCTGATATGACATTTTTCTCCATGTAAATTAGCAGAACGGTGGAAAATGAAAGGAAAACGCTGCATAAATGCATCTAGAAACAGCAGATTCCTCTATACAGGATATGAGGGCTCAGTGTCATGTGAAATTGATATGAATCATATGCTGTACCTTTTACAGCTATCACCTCTCACTCCAGATCAGCACCTGTGGGGGAGACTCATTCAAACATACTGAATGAGGTGCAAACCTGTGCTACCTGCCTGCATGTACCTACAAATTACTGCTACATCAAAGGATTGTTATGAACTTGGATCATTATTATTGGATGAACTCTCTGCAGTGTAGTAGCTTTATAGACCTTCTTTTCTTTAAACAGTCACTATCACAATCACTTCAACTATCTTTATAACTGATAACTGAAAGAAGAGAAGGTGATCCAAATATCTGCTCTGCTAGGTAAAGATTTAGATTTCCCCGAGCTAATTACATGCTCACTATGTCATTAGAAAAGCTGCATGTGGTCAGACTACAACTGTGGACTCACTGACACCAGTGGCAAATAATGAGTCCTCACTCGAGTTTAAAAGTACAGTACAGTTTATATCTTCATACAAAACTCTACTTGAATTCCTCCTGTTATAAGACTCATTAATCCAGCCAAGAAAAGCAGGACACTGTTTATTTGAATGAATTCCACTCGGTCAGCATCAAATTTCTCTGCCAACCTGGTTGAGTTCAAACTCACACACTCAAAATCAAAAGGACTCTGTGTTTAGATTATATTTCACTTCAAGACAAATGCATGTACACAGTGAATTACGGTCAAACTACTTCAAAGGTGCTTTAACTGGAGGAAAGAGAGAGAATAAAGCCTGAGAGTGTGACTGAGAAATATTGTGTAAGGCAAAAAAGTGAAGGAGAGAAATTGGACCAAAACAGCCACAGGGAGCTCAGACTCCTGCAGCCACCTCTCTGTGATGGAGGATGGCGAAGTGCTGAGCCACAACTTTTTCTCATCTAGTGCACAAACAACTGTCTGGGTGCTGCCCCGCCCTGATATAAAACAAGCACAGAGGACCACTGCCAAAGACCTACCCCCCCCAACTCCTCCCCAACTCCTCCCCTGGGCTTTCATCCCCGAGCAGATTTACATCCTCTGAACAGGCAGAAAAACACAACAGAACAACAGCCAGTAACTCACACATGTTACATCGCTCCAGTTCTCTTGACTCGCACTGAAGTGCTACAAGGACGGGGTCCACAGGTTATTTGCATGTGGGGGGTGGGGGTGGGGGGGGCTAACTGTTCACAGCAATCAGTTAAGACATGAAGCAAAGCGATATCAATACTTGTGAAGTCCACATTTTAATATCTACAAGCCCTGAAATAGGGAACTTTTAATGCCACCATTTTTGATTCCACACATTAAAAGCTACTTTGACTGACATGAAAATATCTCCGCTCCAATTAGCCAGAAATAATCCCCCACTGAGGAGTCACAGGTCAAGCAAGTGACTGTCAGCTCGTTTTGAGCACGTGATTAGAGATGTCCTCAGGATGCTGCTGCTGGTGATGAAAGGCGTCGACAGTTTGTCATTAAAAAAAAAAGAAACACTGAGGTCAAACCAAATCAGAAGCTCTGGATGTAAATGTGCACTCAGCCCTGCATCTTTCCCAGAGTGCACTTCACAGACTCATGCGCTATTTTTCCAAACACAGACGCACTGAGACAATAAATCCAGGAAGGCTCTCATAGTCATTTTGTCTGATATTTGTACAAGGCTCAGTCTCGAGGTCGACAGAAATCCTCACACCTACTTACCAAGTGTCCTACTGCTGAAGGTCCAGCATCCCCCCACCCGAGCCAACTGCACCCGCTCATAGAGGCTTTATGTGTCATCACACATGGGGTTAGAATGTTCAGTTCACTACAGCCCTGTAGGGAAGAGGACGTAAAACACGGATGGCGCTCCAGCCCCGTCAGACAGGGTGAGAAACACCTTTCATTTCAGCCTGAAGGACTTGAAAATAAATCAGAATACTACAATACATCAAGAGCCGGTGCTCCCATTCACTCTGTGGTGATTCGAGGTAAAAAAAAGCCATCGTCTGGCTTAAGCCACTAAAATTAAGGCTAAGCTGAGCTAACCATCACAACGCACTCGAGATAACCACCCTCCCTCCCCCAGTTCCACTTAAAAAGACACAGCTGTTAATGGCTAAGAAAAATCTTTTTTCGATCGAAGAAAATTCAACAACTTTCCTATTCCTCCCTCATCTGCAATTCCTTTCAGCGGGGCCGGCTTCCCCTCCTGGAGAATTTGTTGTTTTACAGCTTTGCCTCTGTCTCTCGATTTTCACCGAAGCCACAGGAATTGATTTGCAAATGTGCATTCAAAGTTAAATTGGCAGCAGTGGGGGGGGGGGGGGGGGGGGGTGTCAGGCTGGAGTGCTTTCTCTGTAGCCTTCCACTCTCTGACCCTGTGGGGACAACAACATTACACACTTGCATGAGAATACAAAGCGCCAGCCATTAAGAGACAACCTCCTTAATTGAGCTTGTGTTGATGCTAAGCATCTAAATGGGCAGGCTGAACTTTGTAAAAGGAAACTGGGAGTTTTTATCACGGCCCTCTTGGGGCGATGAACAGCTTCATGAGTAGGGGCTGGAGCTGCTTCTCTTTCTCTTTGCTTTGAGGAGAGGGGATTGTGGAAATTGGGAGCAAAAGGATCCAAACTCCCAGGGCAGCACAAAAAAAAGCCCTTTCCACTAACAACACTGTTTCCCGCTCCCTCTGAGTATGGCCTCTTGCACTGGCAAAACAGCTGAAATGAGTTCTGGCTGGATGTTCGGGCACGTTGACAAGGCAGAAGCAGCTTGCTGTAGATAGAGAGCAAACAGCAGTGTCTTTATCCGGTCCAACAGGAGCAGATAGTTGAGCCTAACAGACCATTTTTACACAAAAAGTTCCTCGTGGTATAACATGGCTGGGAGGCTTGGGAGTTGATTAAGCTTTGATTCTCCAAGCTCAGAAACAAGTCTGAGGGGGCAGCAAAACGTCCCTTTCCACTGAGACTTCAGCTGCTTACTTTGACTTTGATATGCTCTTTCCTCAAGTTCCTGCATCACAGTCCGGTACAAGTAACCAAGCAAAGGCTTCTGCAAAACAGTCCGTATCAACATTGATAGAACAGTCACAGAACTTTAAATTTTAGGGAGGCATCTGTAAATAGCAGTCCTGGGGACTAATGTACAACCAGCACAAACTCCTTCAAGTTAGCACCGATCCTGCCAAGAGCTGTCAGTATGAGTAAGAGTGACCCGCCAGTGAGAAGCATCGATTTTCTCCACTGACTCCACCATGGGGGGATTTGGAGAGGCTTTGAAAGAACAAGAGAGCAGCAACTGTATGTGGCAACTACTCACTCCTCATTCGATTTTGCTCCAAGTGTTCTACGTGATGAGAGCAAGAAGAGACAAGAAGAAATAGAGGAGAAAATACTGGAGGGAGGAAAGGAAGGAAGAGTCGAAACTGGGAGCCAGGATAAGACAGCCAACAGAGTTAGTCTTAAAGTAAGGCTGTATTATTAATGACTGGATTATTTCTTATAGGCAATCGTCAGTTAATTAGGGTTTGTCAGTGAAGGCACAGCAGTGTATTTGCTCATGTCAGGGAGTAAACCCTCGAGGGGCTCCAGGACGGCCACACCACTGGTTGTGGGTGGCCTAACACAGCTGTGGGGAAATGCCATTGGTTTCCTGTCCCACAGCAGCATAGTTCAAGATTAGTTCCTATTAGATCTGTGTCCGCTTACACACACACGCACACACACACACACACACACCGGCCGGCAGCTATCTGCTCCTATCTGTCTGACCACACAGATCACACGTGTCACTCGGGAGGGAGGGAAGGGTTGAGACAGGGAGGAGTCTAGGACTCCTAACGGAGGGGGGGACTGAGCCTGATTTGAAGCTTTAGCTCATTTTCCATTCAAATTACTCCACACAATGTAATTTTGGTTTTAGGGATCAGCGGTGGATGGTGATGAGATACAGTCCTCCTCTCTCAGCTGGATGGTTCAATTCACTCTGCTTGTGTCAAATATAAAGTTCCATTGATCATTTTTCATGATCCACTGCTGCCAATGTAAGAAGATAGAAGATTATGACACCAGAATATGACTGAGCTCCAGTCATATATGAAACACTCAGAATGTGCAGCTGCAGTAGGGACTGAGTCTGATAACCTTGAAGACAGGAAGAGGAGGAACTGATGTGAAACTCCCCATCTCTTCTCTAAATGCCACAGTTTTTGCTGAGAGTTGCTCTCACAGGTTGGGGCGGCACTCTGACTGCCTGTCACCCAAGTCACGTTTTTTAATAAGCATTTCCCTTTAGAACAACTCGCGAAGCCATCAATCAGCAAGCAGAGCTGCTACGGAAAACTAATAGCCAAAGAGGCACTCATCTAACTGCCTCCTATCCCCAAGTCACCCTTTGTGTATCAGCACTCCCATCACAAAATAACAGGCACCTAGCGACTGTCACTTTTCCAAAAGAGCTGTCCCTGTCACTTCTGAAGCCCGCCATTAAATCATTGACAGAGGCTGTCAAAATCCCTCCACCGCAGCATCACCTTGATACACTGGTGCTGAAAACGATCCATTATCAGTTGGCTCTTTCCCCACGCCGAGTTTCCAGTGCCAGGCTCTCGCAAATACATACAACGCGCCGACAAAGTAACGGCGGGGACAGCTGTAGCTTTTACCCGTGGGTATTGGCTTTCACTCTGTGGCACACTTTTGTTGTGCTTCACACCGCACTTGGTGAAAAGCTGGGTAAACAGGAAGATTTGACTGACTGACAGTTGATGGAAACCATCTGCTCACGTTGGACTCAGAGGCAGAAGAGACAAAAAGGACAGTGTGTTGTGGGGCTGTAAAAACGATATAATCCATCTAAGTGACTAATTTAATCACTCTCCAAATGAAGCAATAACAAACTGGATGGCTCTTATAAAAGAGAGACTGCAGGTAACACATCCATCCTACTGTACCTGCAGGAGCTGTGCAACCTGTGTACAGGGCTTTGTAAGACCGTGATGACTTATAGATTGTGTTTCTACTGTACAACAACAACACCTGTGTGGAAACCCATCTGGTTAAACATCTGGGCTAAGAGCATGGAGTTTTACTTTTTAATGAAGAGACTTTTGCAAACTTCTGTTGATGTACCGTAATAATGGGAGCAAGGAAAAGTCCTCCACTTGGAGAACACAGCAACACCTGTACCACCTGTATCGCCCAGGTACAGCCTGTATCATTGTGGGCCGATGCTGCCTTGCGCTCTGCGACTCAGACTTCATTATGGTCAGATGGCGGCGGCCTGTGATCCGCCTCCCTCCACGTCGGCTTCAGTGTTACGAGCAGCGATAGAGAGGTCAGCCCTCCAAAAACCCACTGGAACTAATGTTGGGGGGCCATCCATCTGTCTACAGCCTGAGGTGGGGAGCTCAGGCGGTATTGTGTCGGGCCCCTCAGGCGGTCGCACTTGAGACCTTTAAGGAGAGGGGATAGCTGACTTGTCCTGTCAGCGCCCGCTGCTAAGTAGAGATCCTGCTCACTTTTTGTCCCTTTTTTTTAAATGCCGGTTGGAGAGGTCTCTGGTGCCCCAGCGTGTGTTTACTTTGGCCCTCAGTGGCAGGAATGTGCAGGGATATTAAGCGGTGCCATGAAGAGAGGAAGTGCAACCCTTGGGTTTGCAGATGGAGCTGTACACTGTGAAAAGGCACTATGGTTACATTTGGAAAGGGAAAAAGATGGGGCATATTTCCTGTATTGTTTGTTTCCATTACTACATGCAAATGCTCAAATAACCTGTGTGATGTTTGCGTGATGAATATTTGATGAAAATTCTGTCTTCGACATAATGAGCAGCTGTTCAGTGACGAGCAAAATGCAGAATTTCAGCTCAACTCCCACATTTTTCAATTATTTCTTTCTTATTTCTAAATTTAGCAAACCAGCAGCTGTGTGGAAAAAAAAAAAAAACAGAAGACGCCGGAAACAGTCAACTAAGCTTCAAACAGCAGTTTCAGCTCGCGATTAGCGCTGCTGATTCTGCGATGACAGGAAGAGGATGTTTAGATCTTTGCCCGGCCTTTCCACTGTTAGTTTTCAATCAGTGTAAATTAGGATTTGCTTGTGTTATAATGATTTTCAGGAGATATAGCTCATTTCCATGTATCATACCAAAGCTTGCTGAGCTATTGACAGTCTAATTGATCTGTAAAGAACAGATGGGCAGGCAGGTGGGGGAGGAGGAAGGTGCACTCAGTGTGTGAGTGTGTGTTTGGTCTCAAAAAGGACTACAAAAGCTTTCTCTGTCTCCTTTTTCTCTCTGCAGAACGGAGACATGTTGTCAATAAGCCAACAGCAAAAACCTACGCTACTATACGTTGGCTCGTTATGAGTCATCCACAGTAACACTGTTGCAAGTCAGGCACATCAACAATGTGGTAGCAACTGTAAGACTGAGATAAATAACAAGGCAGAGCTTTACAGTGTGGATAATTAGTTCAAGTCGCAGCCACCAACTGTGCAATAAATATGTAATCAAACTAACTGGGTATTTATTCAATGTTTCATTCCCTCTAGTAGAATCTATCCATGCAAATCGTTTAATAAGTCCCATTTTTCAGAAATCTGTCTCAGATATTTCACCCACTCAATTCAAACCTAAAATGTTTGATAATCAACAAGTAACAATTTAAAACAAACCTGCCAAACATTCTGCTCCACTGTGCTGGGATGGAGGCAGATTTACTTTGTTTGCTTGTTTTTGTTTTTTTTCTGATTTTTAGGATAAAAACAGTCCGATGTGTACATCCCAAGTTTAAAGAGACTACACATTAACTGGGATGTCTCTCAGATTTAATCGCAGCAGCAGCTATAACTGTCCTTGACCAGTTCATTAAGGAAACCGCCTCCACTGCAGATGATGGCGAGTCTGAAATGCCTCATGTGAAAACACACCACCGCCAGAAACCACAGAAAAGACTTTGAACAATGACACGTCTTGGTAATTGAGCTATTCCAGCCACATCACCACCACCACCCCCCACCGCACCTCCCTCCCCCTGAAGGAAATGGAGTTGTGCGCTAAGACTGTAATTACAGTGTGGGTATCAAGGTTTGGCGCCGGCCATTTGATCTGGGCACTGGTCTGTTTGGGGGCGTTCATGAGACAACGAGGTGGCCCCGCCACCCGGCCACTTTAATAAAGAGCACTTGGCCCGCTGACGGGTCGTTGGAGAGACCACTGTGTTGACTGATGGTGACAGAGATGACAGTGCAGACTCCAGTGTCACCTTACTGGCCAAACAGTCTGAGGACCACAACTGTGAAACGTGACTCTGGCACCGTGTGGAGGGGCCCTTCAGATGCGAAAGGGAACATACATCTTATCATATACAGCTTATTTTACCATTCAGTGCTTGTTCTGATCTGAGGCTTTATTCTCCCTTTAATCTCCCTTTCAAAGCAGCTCAGGATAACAGTGTCAGAATGTGACACAAGCTCATATTTAGATGTAAATTTCAACTAATAAAAAAAAAGCGTCATGGCTAAAAACAGTACGGGCTTTTTATTAAACGTCACTGTGTGTTTTGCCGAAGTAAAAATAAGTTGCTTTAATCCAGCCTTTGTCGTCCCAGAGGAGCATGTGAAGTCAGTGGAGGAGCACTTTCACTGATGCTGGGTTCATATGCTCTGGGTTCATAGTTAGTGTTTACAGCCTTGTAAAAGGAAGCCTCAGCAGTAGGGCCAGGCCCAAAGACACCACGCTGTCACAAACTATAACATCCCACTTGCATCGAAACAATCGCTTTGTACATCATAGTCAGGGTGTTTCTGTGTAGAACACAAAGGCAAGGGTGTGTTGACAAAGAGCCCGTGGCCTCCTGGTAGCAGTTCACCAGTTACACCTCTGTGATTGATGGAGGATCTGTGGATCCGGCATCCAGGCTCATTTAGGCAGGTTTTCATCATCCCGGAGCTGACTCGGTCTACGAGTGAGAATCATGCTCTGGTGGATGATGTGCCTGTAATGGAAGCTTTTTCTCCCCATAGTTTGGTGTAGGAGGAACTAAAATGGCTAAAATAAAAGCACTGTATGCAATTATTTGACTACAGAGTCATTAAAAAAGCAGTTTAACTACAAAGGCCAATTTGCTGTGTTGGACATGTATGTCTGGGGATTTAGTGAAGGCTAACCCCAAGGAAAGGAAGCTTTGTACTACAGAACACATCTTCATCCACCATCAGTGTGTATGTTTTCAGTCTGCACAATACAACACAAGAAAACAATCATATGAAAATGGAGTAAGAGTATAACATTTAACATGTAGCATCTGGCGAGGACTTTAACAGACGCAGTACAGTGTAAGCACAAATCATACATTTTTCAGCATTGTTGTCCACTGGGGGGAAGGGGGGTGGGGGCAAACTCCCACCCCTGCCATGCTCACTTACAGTACCCTGCATCAGTGAATGGAAGGAAACTGAGTGTGGAGTGTGCTGTTTCTGTTTCACAGTTGCATTGTGCCGAGGTGTCTTCACCTAATGGGCCTCATAATAGAGATAAATGAGCAGGCCAGAATCACAGCAAAGTCAGATTTCTGTGGGGAGCAGATGCTGGTGTGAATCCACAGTCCCTTGGGCAAGACACACAGTAATGCTGCATATGGGCTACTCTGCTGTCTGCTGGTTTAAGTGGCCTTTTAAATGACATCATCCAGGAGGATTATACTGACTTCTGCACAAATACTGGCTTTTATGGGCAAGGGCTCCTGAATTTGTTGCATCTAAAGAATGCATTACATTTTATGAGGAAAAGGAGGATATGAAATGGTCAGTTTGTGTGAATAAAGCCTGTAAAATTCATATCTTATCCTTTCTTTTCTGTGGAACCCCCCTTTAGAGCCCAGGGGAGTCTGTGAGACCTCGGTTGGGCGCCACTGGTATGAAGCATATAGGCTCCATCTGTGCAAACATAACCCAAAACAACCAGATGCGTGCCAATTTAAACTTACCATATGCCAAACTTGTGAGTGCAAATAAAACCAGGAGGACAACCAAGGCCGGGCAGTACTCCATTATACACTGAGATCTCTCATAGGTCGGTCTTCAGATAAAGCACAGTTAGTGAGTCAAGCTGTCCAGCAGCGGCTCAGTCCTGTGTCCCACACAGGCGTGCGGATGACTTCCAGTCTACGGGCTGAAATCTCCACAAACAGCATCCAACTCCACAGGCAGCATCTCAGCCGCCGCAGAATTAAACTAGAAGTTCAAACATCCCACACTGAAACTTTTTCTCCCCGCCCCCGAAGTCCGCATGTAAATCCGTGCGGATGGTCCGTTAAGAGCAAGCCGCCGCTGATGAGGGGAGAGGCGGCTGTGAGTGGCAGGCAGCGGCCGGTCAGTGTGTCCCGTCCTCCCCTCCGTGTTCACATTAACGCCACAGAGGAGAAACGCTCACAGCGGCTTTTCCTGAGAGAGCTTTAGTCCCAAAGTCCGTGAAGTCATCGCGCTGAGAGGAGAACTGCACTTTAGCAAACACTCAGCGTCACTTCTTCTCTCTCAGCGCCTGCGGTCCTCTCCGCTGCTCCGCTACTACGAATGAATCACTACCGCCTCATCACAAAACAACACGGTCCCGGTGCCAAAACACACTGGGGTCAATGCTGCCATAATAGCATAAACAACTTCCGGTCCTAATTTCAAAATAAAGGTATGCGAAATAATGCGCTGTAATGCTTGTGACATTTTGTATCATCGTGAATTAATAAATCCAAAAACACACTCAGGGTAAACTCTGGTAAATGAAAAGAAAGCTGTGTCATTTCTCAAGCGGTCACTATAACAGCACAGTGTCTATTCATTTCCATAAGTGTGTGACAGGTTGTAAGTGGCCTGTAGACCAGATGAATGTTAAAAATGATTATTGCAAGACAGATGTCATCCCTACAGGATGTCATATATTTCACTGTCCTTGCGGATCGTTCTTCAGCCTTCAAATCACAGTCCCAGAAGATATCTTGTAAATGATGTTTATTATATCTTTCAGTCAGTCATTATTTGACATAGCCTATCCCTTAAAATACAAAATATATAAGCTACCAATAACACAGTTAACATGGTTATATAGTTAAATATTCTAGGACGTTTTCATTGTAGCACTAGATTGCCCTACATCTAGTGCTCAGAGTTTTTTGTTTTCACTGTGACAGACTGTAGCCTATAGTGTAACTGTATGTTGAAGGCAGAGTCACCAAGCCTCCGGTTTGGTCAGGGTTAAATCTGTCCGACTTCACCATCCCAGCAGCGCTCTCTTAAAGGGCCAGTGCGCTCAGTATTACACGTGAGGTGGGAGGCAGTGAAGGGCTTTTATGCTGAAAACTGGTCAAGGTAGAAAATGAACATGAAACAGTAACAACAGCATCGGGATGATTTAGTGCTTCAGTTCCAGACATTGATGCTTATCAATCCATGCTGTACATTTTAAAATTTTTATCCTCAGACTGGAGCACATATACATGTAAACACAAAAAATCAAACATGAATATTATCTTATGTTTTTCAACTTTAATTGTTTAAGTATAACCAAATGTATTTTATTGGTCATGCACTGTTCTAAGGGGAATTAGGGGTGGATGATCAACTGGGTCATCTTGTCCTGATGTCGTGAAGATTTCCAACTTCTAACAGGGATATGAATGACTAATTAAAATCATCACCTAATCAAAGGCTATGGCAGGTATTTGCTATTCTTGAATCACAACATATTACTATTTGCAGCTAAGGAAGGTTACCAGGAAGTGAGTGACATCTGAAAGCATCCATGACAATTTATAATCCTGCTGATTCTGAATCAATTTAGAAAGAACCTTTTTCATTGAAGTCACATTATTCGATGTGGAGCAAATGTCAACATGTATCTCAAAGTTGTTATCTAAGCACAGAGGCATAAATAACGTTGGCAGTCGTATGAATCCAAATGCAAATTTGTCTTACATGTGAAAGACCTTTGATCGTGCCAACCGTAGTGCTATGTATATAAATCAGGCAATGGAAATGACTCAGGCACTAAGAGATACAAACAAACCCCACACACCGCTGCAAAATGTCACTATTTATCTGAGCTCAGGCTTTGCCTGCACTTGATGGAAAGCGAAAAGCAATATTACATGTGCCAGGAGATATGGCAAACTGCAGCCAATGAGACCTGACATACCAAGAGCCACATTTCTGCATTGAAGCAATAAGGAATGATTGGGTAGAGTGCTGTTGAGCTGAATAAATATTAGGGGTCAGACAGACCCAGTAAACATACAGCTCTTGACATTTATAGAAATGCATTGGATGGTGGTATGCATCAAGCGCTGCATACTAAGATGAGACTGAACACATTCTGTCACACACTTTTTCAGTATAGGATGAAAAAGAAATGACTCCACATCACTACAGCCAGAGTCTGTTGTACAGTGCTGAGAACAGACTCTCTTTTTGGGTTGACAGGAGCACAGAGAACCACGCAGAGCTTAAACACCCCTGATATTTCTTTCATGTTTTATGCATGTACATGTTTAATTTAATTGCAGAAACTGATTAATTGAGCATCGCTCTGTGATTGAATAAAACATGATGAGGCCCTCCACTAAATGCATTTCCGTTCATCTGTGACTGATGCTGCTACTTTGGTGCCTTTGTCAAACATTTGGTGTAGCTGTCAGTGGAATCAAGCACTCCATGAATTTAGACTAATTATCCACATTAGGCACTGAATTACAACCGCAGCCCATGAGTATGGTTTGCTGCTGTGCAGCACTCTTGCAGCTGAGCCATAGATCATAGAATTATGCCCTCTCCACACACAAAGGCTTGGTATTATGAGATGATTTTTTCAATTGCTTTGAATATACTATAAAGGCCTACAGAGTCAGCTTTTGGGAAATGCCAGCAACATTTCCTGGCAGCACTGTGAGAAGACAACCTCTGTGATCTATAGAGTCTAATTGATTGGAAAGGTTTGGGTGGTCACTGAGTTCTCATTTCCTTGGCTCAGGACTCATCTTTTATACATTAATGTTTGACATAAAACGCTGGAATTTACAAATGTTAAATCCTGCTCGGCTATTCTGTGTCAGAGAAGTCAGATGATCAAATTTTTGTGGAAACAAGGACATCTGAAGCCTTCACCAGCCAATAAACTCACTGAATGCTTTAGCAATGTTTTGTATTAGCACTGTTACGAAGTGAGCAAAGATCAACACATGCGTCTCTCCTTTTTCAGCCAAAACTTGTGAGCTTTGTGTTATGCGTCTGCAGATTGGGTGTCAGTTCATAAATAAATTAATGACATGAAGGGAGTTGCAGCTATGATGTATGCCTGACCTCTGAATTGCTTATTTCTTTTGGCTGAGGCTGTGCCGCCACCACAAGCAATTTCATTATTCCACACTGTTTAGAGTTGATTGAATGCCTTCATAAAAAAAGAAAGAGCAACATCAAGTGTCCACTTTGAACTCTGAAATCAAACTCCAACTGCCAATGAGAGCAAATGAGCAGCTCAGAAGGCCATTTGGACTCATTACACACATCTCACTTTGAATGTCAGCTCCAGAAATAATTCATGAAACTGAGTGATCGCGAGTGTTATTAATTTAAGATGAGCCAGTCTTCAGATTGTAAAGCTGCTTAGATGTGCTCTTGTTTACCTACTTTGTGTAATGCTCCTCATGCAGAAGCCACACAGCAGTTGTACACATGTTTTTATGGAAATGATCAGCATAAAGGACATCCTTGAATGTTCTTTCAAAACATGACATTCTTACAACAGCTTCAGGCAGCGCTGGAAAAATATTCAATCTCGAAAAACTATTTCAATTTGCTTAATCCTTTTCCTTCTGGCAGCATGCACGAGTCAAACCTGTAGCTCCATGATTCATGGACTCTCGATCAGTAATACTTCCTATTCGAAGATATAGATGTGATTCTGCTCTTTACCTCTAAGGATGGAATAATATATGACCTTGGAGGTATTCATTAAAATAAAAGAAATCATAGTTAAGATGTTCATTCTTTATTGCTTAGTGGGTTTAAAAAAAGCCTTTAATTTGGTGAATAGATGATTAGTGATGGATCCTTTCTCTCCCAGAGGGCAAGCGCTGACCATTCAGCATGAGCACAAAAGGCTCCATTTATTGCTGTTCTATGTTTCAAACAGATTTTTAGCAACACATTTCATCTACTGTGCTCTAAAGCAGTGTCACTATATATTTTAGATGTCACCTGTGTAACCTCAGGCACACAAACCTTACTCTGGTGAGTATCATAAAGTAGTGCTGAATAGAAAAACCTCTACAATATTAGCAGAATTCACTGAAACAAGCAATGTTGTATTTAGCAAATGACAGAGTGCAGAGCTAAAGAACACTGAACATAAATCAGCAAAGTGCCCATAACTGTAAATCCATGGTGTAAAGAGGGACTGTGGACAGCTACATGGCCCAAACCTCACTACAAAGTAGATCTCAGAAAAACAATGGTTGTCTTGTTCAGTGGAGGAAGGCGAACAAGATCCCCTTGTCCTTTCAACACCATATAAAATTATATAGTGTTCTGCACATAAGGAAATGGACAACAACCTTTACCAGAAACACTTCCTTCCTGGGTATAAATCACTATTATTCTTGGTGAAAATGCGCATGAACAACAGCGATGGCAGCTCTGATATTGCTGGGAGTATTCAAGAGGTAATTTTGCATGCTGAGCAATTATAGCTGATAAAGTTGTGGGTGGGGTGACAGGCTGTTGATGTCAAAGATAAGCTTTCTGTGTATTTATTTGAAAAGTGCATGCTAAAAAAAATTTGCAAATGCTTATAATACTGCTTTTTAGTAACACCAACCTTGAGCTCTGCTCTACACCTCAAACACTGTTTGCTGAGCAACAAACGTTCATCTTTACAATCCCTGCATGACTGACCATGATGGAGTGTATATTATGTGGTTATAGCCACTGCAGCACTGTTGCCAAAGCTTGAAGCAGAATGTAACAGTGTATTAAAGATAGCATCAACAGCAGACTGTGCATGAAGCCCCCTGTACAGTCTGAGAGTCACATGCAGCCGTATGCATGGCGCTATATGTGATGACGCAGCATGGAGAGCATGGATAATAACTCATTAGGACTACTGCTTGTAATCTTGGTGGGCTGACCTATTCTTGCCATTAAATGCATATCACCTGTATCTATAGCCAGGCATTAGAACCTACTCCAGTTTTCTCCTCCATTACTAGTAATGAGACCCCCATACGTCTGCACCTTTCCTGACCCATAGCTGGTAATAGGGGGACAGGCCCTTTAAGAGGCTCCACTGAATGAATTCTATTATAGATTAATTGATTAAGAGGGTGGCGCTCTGAGGTGACAATATATCTCTTTATTGATCTGCCTTTCAATGAGATTGGCTGTTGCCCAACCTCCCTGAGGGATGGAGAGAGAAAAAGAGGAAAAAAACAAAAGCGGGGGGAGAGAAGGTAATGCAGGACTGCTATTAAGGGGGCAACTAATTTCCTGTTTCTGTTGCTGGCCTCTCTCAGCTTGGATTCAGTCCCACGGAGCAAGCAGAGGGCTCTCTCACACATTTATCATATCATTTCTCCCAGTTCTCCTCACACTCTCTCCTCTCATCTCATTATATAAAAATCCACCTCTCTAGCTCCCCTGTCTTCACCGAGACCTCTTTGTCTTTCCTTTTTCTCCATAATGAGGGGCCCCCTATTAATTTTGGGGCTGTGAAGCGAGACGTGCCCCCTCTCCCACCCACACTCCACCACGCTTTCTGCAATTGATATGGGTGTATGAAGACAGAGTGGGCCGGGGCGTCCCCGTCTGTTTGCCACCACGCATCATGATGAGAAGGGCAGATTGGAGTGTCAAAGGCGACATTAACCTCTTGTCTATCTACCGGGGTTTAAACATTCAACTGGTTTCATATACTGATTGTATTTTGTAATGAGTGGAGATTAGGTTTGGCATGCACACCATAAGCTCTCTGAAGACAGCCATTGAGTGGATTGCCAATAATGGAAATCTGTTATGAAAGAGGACTGGGTGATAAAATGGTTATTTTGGTTGTATAACCACTTTTTTATGACTTGGCTGTCTTTTGAGTTTGCTAGATGATGAGAACATGAAAGAATCCTGAATGTGTTTTCACTGGCACTGAACCAGAGGAGCTTCAGAGCACCTTGAATACATTACAGCAGTGGTGTCACTCTACAGTCTCCCTTAATTGTTCACTTGGGCTGGGTTTGGTTACAGTGACAGCCACAGTAAGAAAGATGGCATGTGCTTTATGTGGCAAGTAACCTCTCGACCAGGGATGCTCTGTGGAGTGACATGTTGCCTTTGCAGATGAACTAGCTCCCATCAGACGAGAAATCCTCCCACTGAAAATCTATAAACACATTTCTTTCTAAAATCTTGACTAGGGCACCCATACAGAAATGTAATATATATAATATATGTCCCTGTATCAAAAGTGATGATGCTTTATGTGTCACCTATGAGAGGATACATAATAACAATAACAATAATATCCTCTGGATATATGAGAATATGTTTATAACATATATGAAATACCCATAGTGAAAATTGTATATGTACATCAGAAATATCTATGATTAATTTTTATATGGTATAACATGTTGTGACCATATATGTTAACCATATATATTTAATTCATATCTGCAAGTTTACTAAAACAACATACATATAAAATTCTATCTGCTTATATATGTTTTTCTTTTTAATTTCTCATTCATTTTAAACATGTTTATCTTCCCATTCTGGGAAAGTGGTCTCAGACATTTGGACCCTAGTGTATATAATATCAACTTATACTGACAGACTTTGGGATGGATATATGTTTACATATGTCCACAACATAAGTATATGCTCATATACTGTACATATTTGTATTGACTAGACATATATGTCAATATATGGAATATAGTTAGTGTTTTACATATATCTTTTAATTTCATCTGTACATATATATAATATATGGTAATTCTGCATATGTACATATTACATATTTGCACATGGGAATAGAAATGCAGGCTATCAGGCTGTCGTCACTGCAGACGCAACAGCTTTGTTTTATATATTTGTGTCAGAGAGGGCATGAGGATGGTTGGGTGGGTCAACAAAAAGTTTGACATGGAAGGCAATGGATGTGCTTTTCTGTATGTGGCCTGACTGTCATCTGTCAGGGGCAAAGGCAACAGTAGCATGAAGATATTATCTATTGTATGGATGGTTGATAGTTGGGTGTATTACACTACACAGTCTACACTGATTTCTTCCAAAGTTGTTTTTGTACCAAAACTCAACCAAAACTTATCCATAATGGTAGCAGATAATGAACAAATCACTAATGGGCAGTTTTGGAAGGCAATAACAAACAACCAATTTCAGGTGTGAGAAATGGTTATTTACCATTTTTCACTCATAGCTAACTGATACTAACAGGGTAAGAGCTACAGTATAAGAACAGGAAACTGCAGTACAGGTTTGTACAATGACAGTATTCCAAATCCTTAAACCACAGGTTATAGTTGTCATTTCGTTGCTTCAAACTGTTGGACACCTTAACAGCATACTGTAAATGAAACAGAACTAAATTGTGACAAAATTGTCTCTGTCTCATCACTGCACAGTATCTTCACAAAGGTAATATTTATTGCATGGCTGTTGTATTGGAGTGTCATGACACTGTGTCCACCCCTGTAGTTTCTGGCACAAGATGTGCATCGTCTTGGAAATAGCCGTCTTCTCTGGCTGCAAGTAGTGTCAGGACAGAGGGTCAGAAAACACAACCGACTGCCACACCGTGCTGCTCTGTAATTTAGCCTCCTCTGCTTCCCCACCCCACAGAGCTCCCATCCGTTCGTTTCCTCCGAGATGAAATGACTCTTCCAATTCTCCCAGCCTGCACCGGGGCTCCGGGGAGGAGGGGTGGCGGCAGCAATTACGGCCCTCTCTCCAACACACGCTCTGACAAAGCTGCTGGAGAGCCTGAACAAAATTGTCTCTGCACCACAGACAAGCTCCTCCAGCTCCATTCCTGCTTTCACCCGGAGTTAACAGGCAGCCCTGGCCTTTCATACAGGCTATTATGGTGTGTGACAGGAACCATTCAAGCCTAGCAGTTAGTTGCCCTCCCCAAGATGCTTTATTTTCAGCGAGAATACATGGAAAGCCACTGGCAAGAGGGGAAAAAAAGGCACCGATCAGTTAACATGCATAGGTTTTCCAACTGGCGCAGGAATTGTAATTATTCCATTTGCATTTGCAACATGCAAAGAGTTTATTCGCCTAAAGCCTTGTCATCTGGGTCAGTTCATTTAAGAATGACATGCAAAACACATTTTCCCATCAAAGAGTCTGCAGCAATCTAGTGCTGACCAAAAATGAATAAACAAATATTTCCTACTCGTATTTTTGTGAGATACATATTGCATTTAAACCGGTACGCACTGCAGACATGAAATAGTCCGCACTGACAAAAGCTTTCACCTTCTGCCTACTCACCGCGCATATCTTACCAAGCTAACTGCTAGCCATAGAAATGAAAGCAAAGTTGAGCTTGAAACAGTGCAAGGGGTGACTGACTAAATTAAGTTTTCCCCTCGCGTCTTACGGCTGCTTCTCAGACCATATAGCACTACAAACCAGTCCAAACCAGTTCACTCAACTTGACTGGGCTGCTGCTGATCCCAGCTCTCGCACAGTCTCGCTAACCTCAATACTTCCTGCAGATGTGGAACTGCAGCCAGATTCATTAATGTACCAGAATCAGACAGTAGAGGCAGGGCTTGTCAGCATGTTAGCCTGTTATCCTGTGGATATTACTCCTGATTCCTTCTGCCTGTGGACTTTGGAGAGACTCAGTACTGCAGTTTAGTTAGGTTACACAACTTTTAGTGCCTGTTAGTTTTAATAATTGCTTTGAATTTTGTTTTAAATACTTCTACTGTCTGCAGGTTATTTTTTAGCTCCATCTATTTATGTAAAAATATATGGTTAGCATCAACACAATAATCTCAGTAAGTAAAAACACACATTGATTTGAGAATTGATTTGCTTTATGTAGCCCCCATCTTAAGATTTTATGGCCTGAAAGGTGCACGGCACTGAGGACTGGAAAACTGGAAATGTTCAATACATTTAGTGGTTCACATTCAGTATGCACAGAGGGGAAAACACTTACACATGCTAAACTTCCTTTCTCAGGATGTGATGAGATTGTATCTGTAAGGCTGGAACCAGAAATCAGACAGGAGATTGCAGCCTGATATAATCCACATTTTCATAGCCTTGTTTCATCGTATCTACTTCTAGGGAGCAATTACCACACACATGCACAGATCAGATGCTAGGCTTCACGTATTGACTGCAAACAGAAAATGCCAGAAGCTTTGTCTCCTGCATTGAATTTGACCCCCTCTCATCAGACTCCTGCTGAGAGGTAAGCTAATATTCTGTTATTACTGGAGCTGTGTTTGATACAAAATAACCCATTATGTTTCCAGGACAGAGCAGTTGTGTCTGGCAAATTGGAAAGGGAAAGTAATTAGGCCATGAATATAAACAGCCAGCTCATTTGAAAGTATTGAAAATGGATCTAATAAAGCAAAGTAACACTCACAGCAGACATGTTCCCATTTTAATAGGAGATGGCAATAAATAGTGAGATACTCACTATGCATACGGTATTGCAGTCGTCTGGAGACGTTTACATTGTACCAGTACCACACTCAGCAGGCAAAATGAATGAGGCTTTTAGCCACACCTTAAATGTGACAAGGGCCACTGTGGAATAAAAGGGAATGAAATTCATAAAAGCATATCTGTAATCTGGAGGAAATGTCAGTGCACCTCCATGGTCTCAGATTGCAGTGCCCACAGCTGCTTTTGTTCTTGGCTCTTGCTTTGACTAAATTTCCTCAAGCCAAAGGTTTTTCTTTAATGAACGAAGTACATGGTCTAAAGCACATGGAGCATTTAGGGTGTGTCCAAATCCACTATCGCTAATTTAATGGCAGAAAAAAAAAAATCTTGCCAGACGCATCGTTCAAAAGACTTGTACTTAGTCTCTTAGTTAATCATGGGTGTGTTTTGGGTGCAACATGCAATAAACCAGAGTGGCATCTCCCTCCCCCTGGTTTTCGCCTGGTTTTCAGGTGATTTATTGAAGTTAAACATTGTGTGTAATGGCACCAATGTTCCCTCTAATTTTCCATGTGTCTGGGCACACACAAGCTCCCTGAGCACACTGAGGACCATTGTGAGCAACATCAGAGGTGCACGCTGTGGCCACACACCAGTATCACACCTGATCAACACCTGGGATCATAGCAAGTTACATGGCTTATTAAAAGAATCAAATTACAGCAGCAATTTCCATTCGTTTACCTTTAATATAAGTGATTTGGCCCACTGAAAATGAAATGCACTGTTGTTAGCTAGCTAACTTGCACGGCACCATGGCGCGTATGGGAAGGGCACCTACGCAAGCAATGTCAATGCTATGATTGGCTGCGTAGCATAAGTGAACCGTATTGTATCATTGGCTGGACATCTGTCACTCACTGTGTTACACTGCAAAAAGTTACAGAAAAAAATGTTATTGCTCTAATTAATTCACAGTTTATGTTGAATTTTATTTCAATTATTATTATATTATTTTTTCTTGTGCGCTGAGAATGTGTGAGCAGTGCGCGATTGCGCAAGCGTGCAGCTTAGAGGGAACTCTCTACGGCACCTCAACCTGGAGCGACCACAACACAACACTACAATGATGTCAGAATGCACCTTTAAAATAACAGTGAAATACACCACCATTGTCTTCACACCGTGTTTTTGTTGGTCAATCTCACAATCACTTTCTGCTGCCGTAACATAGCAATACGCCAACAATGCACCTGCGCACACCTTGTTTTAAGACCAACTCGCCCATGGGTGCTCAGATGTGTATTTGCTTTTTAAACAACACGTGAGTGGGGGACACGGGGAAATGACAACTGTGTTGGACTGAAACTAAGAAAAACACTTAAATTACATAGTGGAAGACAGGGCTCAAAGACTCTCATTGTCATGCTGATGAAGTGTGTTTAATGTTAATTAAAGTTAACAACATCGTGGTTATTTAATTCTAATAATTCTAATTTGCATTTCTTCATTACCAATGAAAAAATGGGAATGCACGTCTGCCTCTGATTTCTGAATGTTGTAATTGTGCCATTATTAAAGGTCCTATGTAAAGAGCTTGATCTGTTTTTGTTCCTGGTCTGAGATCAGCCAACTTAATGTACAAGGCAGGTAGAGATTTCCTAAGAAAACGTGTGATCTTGTATTCTTGTCCTCTAGATATCTCATGACAGATGAGTATGAGTTGTGATCTGTGTTTTTGGAGAGCAAAATGCAATCAATCACTCTATCACTCACTCAGTCAATAAAAAAACAATTGCAGCTATTATCTGTGATCTGTTGCTAATGCGCAGGTACAAGCATGTGTACACTGTAGGTTTACTGTACTACAGCGCCTGACATGCTGTACAAGAATGCTACTGGTCTGTCAGACAGAAGGCACTTTGCTTGGAGAGCAGCTGAAAGCAGCAGAGCAGTGCAGACACACAGGTTTCACAGAGAAGCAGGAAGAAGAGCCACTTCCAGCCCGTTATCTTGCGCCTCCTGACATTTTTAAAGATAGCTCTCCGATGTGCCTGTTCTGTCCTCGAAATGAAGCGCCTCGCACTGGCTCTGGAAGACAGGGGGAGAAAAGCAGCATACACAAGGATGGTAAAATGGCATGCCATTTATAATAGCTGTTTCACACTGAAACACAGCGAGCGGTGTTGATGTAGAATATATCTCAGCAACTGAATCACTACAGTCAGTGGTTGTGTTGTATTGTATTTTTTTCTTGTATTTGTCACAGGAGAATTTCTCCTGAACAGGGCATAAAAGTTCAAAGCTATTAGACGTAATGGCTTTTACTTTGCAGGGGTGGAGTTTGACAGTCACTTCAAGTATTGTTTTGACTCCACAAAACCACAGCATTTACTGTAATGTCAAGGCTTAAATAAAGACAAGGTGATCTGTTGAAACCAGAGGTTGACTGAGCAGTTTTAAGTTTTGTTCATTTTGAGACAAAACTTACCCCCGACAATAGAATCTACACAAAAAACTATATGTTTCTGATGCTGTGGCTCAGAAACTGAGCACCAAAAAATGTCAAACAACCCTAAACAATCAATGAACAATTGATTATGAGTAGTTTGGATATTTTGTTCTGCTTCAGTTTGTGTATTTTCTCTGCTCATTGCATGACATTCACCCTCTGCTGTATGCAGCACAGCCTCACAGTGGAATACTGCACTTTAACAACAATTACAGACAATTGTGTTACCGATTCAGCTGAAATCAAACCTGTGAAACGCTGACCTTCATGCACAGAACCAATCCATGAAATGAACAAACACCAGTGCAGCCTGATTTCTCCCCAGTCCTACAGAAGCCCCTCTGTGGCTCCAGTGTGGAAAAATGTCCAGTGAAAAGTAGCACTGGCTTTCCTCCTCAACCCTCTTCACAGGCTGTCAGGGGTTAAGCCTCACAACCTCAAGGGGAAAATGTGAGATGATGGGTGAGAGCCAAGTCCAAACACTTGGAGGGGTCGGGGAGGTGGCGGGGGGGCATGAAACCACATTCCACAAGGCTTAGTTACCTCTGAGAGAGACAGAGATACCTGGGCCCAGAGGGACAGTGATCAGTGTCAGCCAGAGTTAGGTAGCAGTGAGTAAGGATACCTTGACAGCCTCGGTAAACGGAAGAGAGGGGAGAGAAGATGTGTCATTCAGGCCAGAATGATTTGGGGAAGTTTGATATGAAACCGTTAGTTCATGTTGATTTGTTTGAATCTCCCTTTTTCCACCTTCTTCTATTATAGTTGTGCTGTGTAACCATATGGTCGCAGCGAGTGTCCTTCAAAGGTTAAATGAATATAAAATAATAATCAAGGTGAGGATCGGTACATTTGTAGCATGCTTTCACTCATGTAACTATACCACTTGTTGTTGTTTGTAATAGTGATCGTGGTTGGTATGGCAATGGAAGCGCAGTGAGTCACAGAGGCACAAAGACACAAAGGTGTAACCATTCAGCCATCACGCACTCACACACACACTCACACTCACAAACACACTGTCTTATCCCTTTCATCACTGGCTCTCCTCCCTCTCCAGCAGCAATTCCTTCTCTCCACAATTGTCAGAGATGGCTTTATCCCTGTGAAAGCAAGGACATTGCTTGGCCATAGGCTAAGGCAGCGCCGCACTAGAAGAAAGCCCCTCGCAGATGATTTCGGCTTTCTCCTCCTTCCCCTGATGGGGTAGAAATCAAAATCCCTTGTTCGCTGAAAATTATTGCTGGATTACCTTTGTCCCTCAGTGGCAGCGCTGGCAGAGCTAAACCTAACCCAGCCTGGATTTACGACCTGCGCAAGTGTGCGAGTGACACAGAAAGCACGAAAGGGACTACACATGTATTCGTTTTTGGTGTTTTCATTGTATATGTCCACCTGAAAGTGTGACACCCCCCCCCAACCCCCACTACCACCACTTTCCCTCCCATGCGTTATCATCCTCTCCTCCTGCCTTTGTCTCCCACACTCCCTAATGATGACAGGAATGGCCGGGCTCCCTGAGAGCTAGGTTCCCACTTTAATGTCTCCTTGCCTTACTCCCTTGCTCTCGGCTCAGGTTTCTCCCTCTGATTTACAACGTCCCCAGTGGCTGACGGGGGGAGAAGGGCAGAGCTTTTGGTGGTGGGGGGGGGGGGGGGGGGGGGGGGGGGGGGGGATTCATTGTTCTCTTTCTCTCTCCACTGTCTCTCTTTATTTATGACATCTCCAGCATGACCGGGGACACGGTGTGACCCCAGGGACAGCGTGCAGCCTGCGGTACACTGGTGACAGTGACTCCCAAAGGCAGAGCTGGCTGAGTGTTTTGCTCCTCTGGCTGATCACAAGACAATAGCCCCCCTGCTCGTCACTCTGAGGGAGTCAGCTGGGAAGAAGTTTTGGGTGAATGAGGACCTGCATGCACGGTTGGACCATGAGGGGTGAATAATGGTTATATTTGGGAGGGAACTGGCGGAGTGGGAGGGGGTTTAATGCATTAAGTGTAACAATGAGTGTTGCAGCCGTCATCTGACATCGTCCCTCGGGGAGACGTCACATGTTTTGTATTGTTGTCTCATGTTGATGATGGAAAACAACAACGCTGATGCTGCTATAATCCAAACTGACGATTTGAGCAACAGTAGAGGCTTCGCTCTGACGTTTTCTTTACTTGTAGGAGATATTTTCCCTCTGTATTTCACATGTAACTGATTTAAAGGCCTGCAGCATCAGCATCAGGTTTCACTTGCCTCACAGTGCAAAACTCAGACCTGTTTGGTTCGGTGAAAACTCTTGTGCATTTAGTTCAGTATTTTTTTTAGATGTAAGAGAGTTGAACTAAACGAGTGAACTGAGATCTGTGCCACGCTTATATTCTGAAAACAGTAACCCCAACAGACGTTGATATAAGCTTTTTTTTCCCTGAACTTAAGTCAATAACATTTACAAAACTGTCCAGAGTATTCTGCATCATTTCATGTCATATTCTGTTTGTTTGGTTTTTAGATGTGGGTCCAAACTACAGTCACTGGGACAATTTGATCTGAAACTTCAGATTTTCGCCACAGGACGTCTTTAGCTGCCAAAGCCTGAAATCAGCTGCTGGTGGACATGTCTCAGTTTGACCGGGGACCATTGTTTTGGACTGATGACCACAGATTTTGCCACGTTGTCAGCTGACATCTCAGACAGCCCTTTAGCTGTTTCCTGTTTGGAAGGGGTTTATTTTGCTTTGGCTTTTGTCCCATCAATGTCTCATGTACAAGTTGACTGAGTTGACATTTTGACAGATGATTTCCTGTTCATTCTGTTAATATTACGAATACCATATAGAAAACAAACAACATTTAGATCATTAGAAGTCATTATTCACATCTATCTTTTGTTCATTATTTTATTATACAAGTGCATGGAGTAGAAAGACACTTGATGAAACAAGTGTCTAAATGAAAATGAAAATCAAAAGAAAAAAGAAAAGAAAAAAACCTCACACTTGTCATGAACAACTGTCCACCCTGCAGAGCAGCGCTGAGTCAGCACCACATGTCAAGACTTGAGTCTACAAAGAGCTAATGCAGGTAATGATCTATTTGCAGTTGTTAAACAGAGGGTGTGTGAGAGGTTGTTGGAGGAGTAAGTGCTCTGCACACCTGTTTGACCGAGCTTCAGAGCAGGTGGACAGGCCAAAGAGCAAAGGCTGGAGTCTGTCAGGAAGCAGTTCACAGAGGTGAACCGCTGTGCAGAGTGCAGGAAGTGGCTGAGCAGAGCGTCTTCAGTAAACGCAACAACTGATACGAATCAACCTTGCAGCTGTTCACGCAACTGTTGCAGCACATTATTTACTCTCCATTACCTCTTCCTGCGTCCTGTGGCTGTGGTCATGACAGTGGATACACATCCAGTCTGTGCTGCAGAGGGCAGACAGGGTTCATCAACTGCAGGAAACTGTAACAGTTTACATGTTTCCACAAAAGTCCACATTTAAAGCTTAACTGAAGGTTTTTCAAACTTACTTTGGCTGCATGTATCAGTCTAAACATGCTTTGCTTTAAACTCAGTCTCTGTTCTCTCAATAACCCAGCTTGAGGGCTGATGTTAACTTTTAAAGGGGAATGCACCGTCTATACATTTAGTTTCTTACTGAGTCTGGTTAACTTTAATAAAGCAGAACACATGCTGAGCCAGAAAATCTGCACGGTAGATCCCACAAATTGGACTTGAAAAAGGAGTTAAAATACACCAAGCAGATCATTTAGGAATTAATGCAGAGAGGGAGAGATGTACAGTCAGATAAGAATTTTGATGAGCACCTTCAATTAAATCTTCCCTCATTCTGATGCACAGCCTGCATAGGCTGCTGCTGCAGAGTGAGGACTTTTTCCATGGGAGCGATTACAAGATGAGCTCCAGATAAAAGTTTGTCATAACTTTGTTTAAGTAGATATGTGGCTGTCAAGCATCACACATTTAATCTTTACTATCAAAACCATGCATAAGCTTAAAGCAGCTTCTTGAATAAATGGATGAATTCAATATAAATTTGAAGAGACATGAGACAGGAATGTATAGAGCACTGGTATGCACTGTTTGTCAGACACTAATGGAAAGAAAATAAATCTGTACTACCAGTAAGTATGGCTACCCTCAACAACAGCATATATATCTGCAGACAAATGGAAGCACATAAAGACACGGTGCAGGAGATAAACATAGATGAGCATAAAGTCGATGTAAGAAGAGGTTGTGAATTCAAATTCACGCTGTAGCAGAATGGATAGAAATGGTAGGGTGAACTATGAAAGGGTCCTGAGAGCATTACTTGCACAGAGGCCAAGTTGTGTGGGTGTAAAGAAGTGCAAATGAGCCTTCAATGTCTGTTTCCATCACAGGACGAAGAGATCCATCCCGAGAACTGCTTTTCTGCTCCACCACTGAAGAGGAATGGAGCAGTGGGAATTAAAAAAAAAAACAGCTGGTCCGGGTGAAGCATGGATTGATAGGAAATTATTCCATGCATGTCACTGTGTGCGAAATCTCCACACTGTCTGCAGTACCTGTCTTCCTCCGATTTCATGCAGAGGATGTCAGACTTTTTGAGGACACACCCTGATGGACACTGTTAGTTGTTGTGCAGGTCTGCTAACTGGACAGAAGGTGTTTGAATTTAAAGCGTGTGAAGAAAAGGACTGCCTTGGGATTTGCAGCGTGGAAGACTCTTAACACTCAACTGGCAGACCTCTTTGACCTTACTTCGTTCATCTTGAGTCCACTTCAGTCAGAGTACTGCACAGCACCAGCTGCCCACCCCCATCACAGCCCATTTCATACTTTCACTAACGCTGCCTATTCACTGTGAAGACAAGTGTGAAACATTCCCAACATGGCGGCGACATAAACTGGTTTACGTGTTAACTCTTGAGCTAGAACAACTCTGAAGCTTGGACGGACATGTTCAGTGTGGCAACACCTCCAAACACGCACACAAGAAAACACAACCAGAGTTGAACTAGGGTAAACTGATATATATAACCAAATGTGGCAAACGCATCACAAACCAGCGCGAGTGTAAAAGCTCATGTCACATCTGAAGATAAAACAGTCGTGCGGTAACTCATTCATCCGTGTCAGAGCCGCCACTCATTTGAAACACTGTGAAAGTAACCATGAAGCCATTATCACTTTCTTCAAACACACACAGGAAGACATTTTCACAGTCCTCCCGGTAGTTTTCATGTGTGTTTTTTCATCTTAATCCTGTTCATCGATGAGTGTGAGTGCATCAAAGCCTCAGAGCTGCTCATATCCATCATGTGCATCATGACTTTCTTGAGAATTTGGAGAAACTGGTAAACAGAGGTCTCACTGTGAATATTATACATGTATTTCATAGTAAAGACAAACAGCCTCTCTGCTGACTCACCCAGCTCAGTCAGAGCTAACTGAGACAGTGCTAAAGCTCCCACTGCTAATGGCAGGCATCATTAGCTTTGTAGAGCATCATCAGTTTCTGCCTTTTTTTTTTTTTTTTTTTTACAGTGGAACTGATCCGTGATGTTGTTATGGTCAGCTCATTAATTCACAGTCTCATGCCAGAGAAAACATCCCGGCTATGAAGCTGGCCAATTATCTGCCAGTGTCTCCTTCCTGGACAGGTGAAGCAGGGCTGTCCTGCCAGCAACTCATTAGGAAACGACTGCGGCTGTGTCTCCTGAGCTGGGTGAGAAAACCAACAGAAACCACAGTGCTGAGTGTGACAGATCAGACTGCAATCAGCTGATAACTGATAACTGATAACATCACTGGAATTCAATGAACAATGAACCTGGGGGTCGCAACCCATCCAAAGGTTACAAGATAAATCTCAGGGGTCACAAAATGATTAACAAGAAAGCAAAAAAAAAACAAAAACCAAACTCAGCTACACAAAATTCTTCTTATTTTTCCCTCTGAAATCCTGAATAGTTACATCTCCACAGGACTCAAGCAGTGCTCACTCACACAGATAGCAGACCGTCTCCGGTCTCCTATAATTCTGCTGCTCTGTGGGTGTTCTGACCGGACAGTTGTTTTCAGACGGAGCTGCCACTCACAGTTGTTCCCTTCCTGCTGCAGTTTGAGAACAGAATAACTTTTTTCTTTTTTTTTTCTATAACAATGATGCCTGAGCTGGCAGGATCTGCTCTGTCACCATTAAAACAAACACCACTGGTTCCCATCCAGTTGTCACTCACGCTGCATCGCAGGACATTTGCATAGAGTTGAGCTTTTCTTAGCTGCCCCCTTTCAAATCCCTGCAGCTCAGCAGGCTTTAACACCAGGTCTCAAACCCAGTGAATAGCAGCCTGTTGCTGTGCCAGTTTTTCAGTCTGTAAGAGTGAATGGTCCATTCAGAGGAGAACAATCTGAGACAGAGAGCAGCTCACAGCTTAGTGTGAACACTGCTCTTCTTACAGCAGCAATAATCATTTTTTTATGTAAACAAGGGATCACATGACATGTGTGATTTGTGACAGGTGTCTCTCTCTGAGGCTACGACCACTCTACTGTTTTTACTTTTTGAAATATTGTTTTGAAATGAAAAGGATCTCCGTCCACATGAGTGTTTTAGAAACAATCTCCATCCATTAAATCACGCCTGAAAATGCAGATCACATGACCGTTCACATACACTGGGCATGCTCGAGCCGGCGTAAACAGGAAGCAGATTGTTTACTCCGCAGTTGAGTAGTTGCAGAAAATACTACGAACGAAGAACAGCAAAGAGAGTTGTAGTGTTAATAAGCTGCATTTAACTGAACAACAGCTGCTAGCAAAGACAACAAGGTCAGTAACATTTGTAATTCATTATCCATGTTGCATTCACTACAGGTAGTCAAGGCTGATAAGACCAATCAGGGAGGGGAAAACTATCCCGTGGATGTAGTTACAAAGAAACAATGAACTGAGTTATCACCAACTCTTCAGTGACCCCCACCTCACCCCAGCACCCTCCCACACAGGGCTTTGTCTCTCATTGTTTTGGTTTCTCAGTTCATTCCCTCACAGCAGGTACTGCATGTTTAAGTTACACAAATTCAAACAGGAAACAATACTTTTTTTTTTATTGCTGACGTCAGTACCATTGTCATATGGGATTTTCTTAAGAGGTCATTTAACATCAGGGAACAGATATCCAATGTCAAACTGTTCAAATCTGCTCTCTGGGTCTAACTCCAGATGCTTTTTCTGCAAGAGCTCCAACCCTAACCCCTGATCTCAGAGCCTGCAGAAGTCTGAAGATATATTAAATGAATCCCAATCGCTTCTCAAAGCTCATGTTGTGTTTTATAAAAAAAAACTGCAAATACAGGTGTTGGTGATGTACAGGTTTGGATAATTCAACTTCAGTTTCATATTTAGACAAGTGACTTGTTGTGAGTGCTTTTGTTGTGTGTTGTGGTGGTGCTGGCTGTAGCAGACTTGGTTTAACAGTATTACTGCAGCGTGACCACCTGTCTTACTGAAAATATCACCAGGCAGATAAAAAACCCCTGACAGTGGGGAGAGGCAGTGTGCAACAGCACAGGGTTCAGATCAACATGTTAACTGGATAATGCTGAAGATGTTTGTTCATACACTGGACAGTGGACAGTAGATTTGAATTTGATCATTTGAAATGTTTGACCTCTAGAAACATCTTCTCAGAAAAGCCTTCATGGATTTAATTAAGGCATTAAGGATCAATAAGTACCAGGATGATTTAGACAGAAATGATGTAGCGTCCTGGCAGCTCCTGTAGCCTAATGTTAATGACACATGGTGTTAGAGTGTTGAGCACAACCTCCATGGGACTCTTCACTTCCTGGTACAGTTTTCCTCTAATCAGTAAGAATAAGAAAGTGCAACTATGTTAAATAAAGGCCAAATAAATCTATAGTCCTCTGAGCTCTCAGTGTTTTGTGTCACTGTTATAAAGGCTATGTCTGATATAATACCGCGTTACATTTAGCAAATTACAGCCTGTGTTGTGAATGAAGCCATCACAGGCCTGTGTTGCTGGCATTACATGTGGTGTAATAATTTGGATCTAAAATAGCATTATATTTGATTTCTAACTGGACTAGGATCTTGTAAAGTGCGGTCTAATAGTGTATTATGATCTCCTGTTTGGTTTCTAATTAGTGTATAAGTGGGTGTAATAGTGTCTACATAGTTTATTTTGGATCTAATGTGGGATTATATGTGGTTTCTGATTACAGGTTAATTAAGGTGCGTGGTGTCTAATCAGGGTTTGACTCTCTGTTCACTCTAACACAGAACATTTTATTTCCAGTGTTTCCCGATTTGATACAAAGTACAGCTTGTTAGGTCTCAGTGTACTGTAAAATAAACCACAAGTGTAGAGTTATTTTAGTTACTTTAGATATTGCGTTCATGCTACTGATTCTAGAGGCTTCATCATTTTAATTTCCCCTGTGTTCCAGGACCACAGAAGAATATAGAGTAATACCAAGACTCTGATAAAATGTCTAAATGAACTGAGATGGTATTTATTCATTCATTGGAATTGATTCAGGGCACGTATGCAGCCAAGGTAAGGTCTCATGCGTGACCCTTTCTTTAATAGAGACATGCACACATGCAATCATCAAGCCAATGGAACGAATTAATGATTCACCATGCAATGCGCAAATAAAATGACCCGCAAAACTAAAAGACTAGGTTCATGTGAGACAGTCAGCAGGTCCCCGCGAAGTGTCACATCATGCGTCTTAATTCGCTTGCAACTGAAATAAATTCCATTAATTACAGCCTCACCTTGAGCACAGCCTCCAGCAGCGACAGAGCTGTGTGCTGGAGCCTCCGACTGAGCCTGGCTGCTCTCAGCCCAATTAAACCAAGCTCATAAATAACATAAACAATGGTGTATTCCCTTCAGGCATAGTAGTAATCAGCCTAAAGACGCCGGGGCAAAGATGCAACAGCACACACACACACACACACACACACACACACACACACATATAAGAACAGGTAGAGAACATTTTAAGTGGTAAATTGTGATAATCATTTGCAATTACCTGCACATGTAAACATTCAGGTGATGATTAGAATTACATGTGAAGGTGATACGACGATTAACTAACTAATCAATAAGTTACAAAAAAAAGTGGAGCAGCCTAAGACTGTGGCTGATATTCAACAGTCTAATTGTAAACTTTGGTGCTAAATAACTAAATATACAGTATATCCAGACATATTCACTAATTGAGCACTGGCTAAATATATTCTGCTCGGCTAATGAGTCATTTGGGAGCGGGGCTCTCTGGAGTCTGTGTACAGTGGCTAGTTTTTGTAGCTTTGTTTGACTCTGTCTCCCCGGCGCTGCGCACAGCTAAAGCTTACTCAGAGCCGAGCCCAAACACGCTGCATGCTGAAAGCTTGTACTTTCACAGGGTAAATTGGCTGAGGCTTATGCATACAGATTGCAGTTATTTTAATTGGCTGTTGTTTTCCAGCAAGATTATGAGAGATTTCTATGAGAGACACACATACAAACACAACACAACACACTCACACACACACACACACATTCTTTGACAGCAGCGAAGGGAATGTGCCCGTGGCCACAGTGCTTGGTGTAATTGTCAAATTCGGAGCCCCAGATGGCCCTGTGTGGCCCTGGGCCCTCTGCTCTCACATCAGTGGCGCGTAAACACGTTCACATCATTCACTCCTGACTCATTAGACGCAGACTCCCTCCCTTTTATGATTTTCCTTGGCTGCTTAATTCCCCGCACTGCTCACTTTAAATCTGTGTATGACTGCGATTAAATTTTAATATACTGCCTGTGCTGTGACCTTGAGGCGACGTCTGTCCCTCGTCAGCTTTAAAAAGGGAAATTAGCAGGAATGTATTTTTAATTATGGATATAGTGAGACTGGCAGGCTTTTGTTTGGGTGAGCTTATGGGAAACAAGAATTTATTTGAAGCTATTTGAAGAATTTGTATGTTTGCAGAAAAAAAACATGAATTCCTCTGAGCCAGCATAAAGTACAGCAGCAAGTTCACATGAGTGTACTGGGTAAACAGTGGATGGATTAAGGAGCCAAATGCGAATCATCACTTTCAGCTGCTTTGCTATCAGTGTGACGCAGTTGTTTCTCCTTTAATTGCTCCGTGAAGTTCAATAAGCATAATTCCTAATAAATGCAATCACAGGTAGATGACATTACATTAGAATTTGCTGCAATATCAGTACAAGTTTGCATAGCAAACACCAAACCAGTGTGGCAGAGGTTATTTACAATTCATAATAAACGGGTTGTATGTTCATGCAGACAACTTGAGCCATGATATGTATACTCAAACATAAAGTTGTGTCTGGAGTTAAAAGGGTATTTGTCCGGTGTGTGCATGCATATAGTTTACGTCTGACACCCTACTCTTCATGCATGTGCACACACACAAACACTGTTGCCTTTTGTGTTCCCATGAGGAGGAACTATTGATCAGAGAGGAATCTCCCTAATTAGGCCTGATCTGAGTGGGAAGGAGACAGAGGGAAGAGAGGGGAAAGGAAACACCGGGTAAGGGAGGAAGGAAAAGACAAGAAAACAAAGGAGACAAGAACGCGAAGAGGCAGCCTGACTTGTCACTCTGCGATGGATTGGGACATGATGGAACAAACGAGTAAACAACAAAGGGATGCACACACGTGGAGAAGCCAGAGGAGGGAGGAGAGAGGTTGACAGCAGGGAACACATGGGAGAAAAGAGGCGTGAACAAGCGTATGAAGTGAGGATAACGCAACATAGGGGCACAGAAAGAGGAAGGAAGCGTGGATCTGTAGATTATCATATCCCAGAATTCAATGCTCCAGTTTAAGGAAGAGGGCAGAGGAAAAGGCTGAGGGGTGATCTGATTCCAATTGGAGCATTTCAGTGCTCCAGGGATTTAATTAAAACATGCAATTATCTTTTTCACAACAGCGCTCATCTTCCTCTTTGTTTTCCCCCAACAACTGTACCTCCACCAGCGTTTCACACAGATGTGATGTGTGGTGTTATCCTGCTGCTAGTATTAGCATAATGTATGCTAAGGGGTGGATGCTTTTATCCAAAGCGGTGCACATTACCATGAGTGCCCTGTTCGTATGGACACTGCTTAAAGTAGGTTCACCTGCGCTTCCTAAAACACCCGACAGCCATCAGCAGCCTGCAGCACTGAGGCATCTCATCCTCTGTCCTCCTTTTGTTGAGGGTTCGATATGAAAACATTTGATTTAATCTGAATCCCTTCAAATGACACACTGAATCAGTTTGGTTTGATGTGTGGAGTTTATTGTAGATGTTGAGTGATATTAATTATTCAGATGATTGTACAAAATCTCTTTAATGCTCTTCCCACCAACGTTTTTTGATTTCAATCGGCCTCATGATCATTATCATAATCAACTCCCTCAGAATGCAAAATGAATAGCAGGGAACCTGTGGGCAGGTTTCATTCATAAACATGACAGTAAAGATTTTTAAAAATAAGAGGAATTTCACACTGCGAAGCGCCAAGTCCTGCTGCTGAAAATCAGCAGACACCAACACATAACATTTAGCACTGAGTCGTCACATTAGGAGACATGAAGCAATTAGAAAACATTAATACAGAGCAGCATTTAAAGTTCCTCTCCAGACATGTTTTAAAAGTACTCTGCTGGTTTTTCCACATTAAAAGGAAACTCAGGCTGAAGTTTAAACACTGGATTTTCATGGGAGAGGGTCTTTAAAAGAAATAAAGCTGTGTGGATGATACAGTAAGTCATCCTGCTACATCAGAGCAGTCTGTGACTTAGATTAGAGGTAGTGGAGGGGACACTCACAAAAATGAACCAGTGAACCTTATGCAGTAGGAGATGTCAGCGACCTTGAGGCTGAAAACTACTGAATCCTTAAAGCAAAAATATGCAATTAAAACCATGAAATAAATATGTTTGTGAATCATAAAAAGCTTTTAGTTCTAAGGTTTTTGGTTTTTTTTGTTTTTTTTCTGTTGATTTCAGAAACAAATTTACACTTAAAATTCACTCAGATCAAGGCCTTAGGTTTCATCAAACAAATGTTGGCAGATTTTCCCTTCATCACTTATAGAACACATCTGGACCACATCTGTACCTGAGCTACAATTAAGTGTGAAAAATATTATTAATGCAACAACATCTTTTAAATCACCACATACTGCTAAAGAATATATGTTTCTACAAATGGTTCCTGTTTGAGGTCCATTGTATTAGCATAGTTTGTTTCTCCAAATGTTCTAGTTCCTATTGATGTTAACCTCCTAGACAGAGATGAGGCTAAATTACTCTTTAAATAACATTATTATAGCTAAGAATAGTCTAATTATTCCTTATTCCTTAAAATCATTCCCTCTGTCTGAAGCAGAGGAACCTGCTGCAGAAAACAGAGCAGTTAGTTAGAGCCCACTGTATCTTTCAGCCTGATCAGCCAACATCTGCCTGCTGCCGTGATCTGGAGCAGGTCTTAACCAGCGCCTGCTCTGCAGTGAGCTCAGTCTTACAGCATCTGTTGTGTTGACTACATGGCAGTATATTTTTATACCACTTTTAATTTTTTTATCTTCATGTGTGTTCAGCAGATGTTGGGAGATTGATTGTGTCAATGAATATTTGTGAGGTCTCTGTTAACTAAAGCAGTTTAATTATTATTTACTGGTTTTTATTGCAATTTTTCCCATTTAAATTTGCTTGTCAACCACATGATTTCAATTTAAATAACATTAACATGAGTGGTCCCATCTGTCTCTGGGGCCACTTTCCTAAAAGTCCTAGCGGCTTCAGACTAAAATCTCTATCCTGGGTTGTTCATAATCAGTATCAAACCTCACAAGCAAAAGGATTTTTTTCTGCTTCCAGCTCAAAAGCCTTTTTCTGTGTCCACTGACTGTACACATGAATTCCTTTCTCTGAGGAAATTCAAATGTCTTTTGATCCCATCAGGCAACACCTCAGTCAGCTCACAGCACACTCGGCTCCTGCTGTCCAGCGAGGGATTGTGTCTCCTAACTTCACTTTCTGTCACTAAACAATTCCAGTTCTTTTCAGCCAGTGTTGTTCAGATGGAACAAGGAACAAAAGGCAGATAATTAACAAGATCCAACAAAATAAATGTCCGACAAAAAACTGTCCAGTGCAGCAGGGAGCTGATTACTGAGACAGGATTGAGGCGTTCAGAGACGAGGCGGATGTCATGCTTTTTTTGGGGGGGAGAAGGGGGGTGACATCAGTGTTGAGCTCATGCTCATCAGGCGGCCCATTTTCACACCGTCTGTACACTCCAACTAAACCTAATAAAGCTCTGCAAAACACTCCGCAGCGACATCAGAGAGCTGTCTCACAAAGCTCTTCCTCCCCTTGCCGCCTCCGCTTGCGTCGGTCTAAAATTGCACGGGCACGCTGCCTGAAGTGGTTTGGAATGCTGAAGGCTGGTGCAGTGAAAATGTGTTAATTACGTGGGAGTCGAAGTAAGCGTTTGAGTATCATTCATCTGGAAATGTGGAAAACTGAAGAGCTCAGCGGCATGAGAGGCCACCAGTGTGATTGTGAACTAAACCAGGAGCATAAAGCACGTACACTGGCGCCGTCCCTGTCTCCTCATCTGATGCTCAGAGCTTTGTTTCGCTCCCGTTTGTCTTCAGCAGACTCACTTTGCCTAAGTGAACTTCACTTCACTCATGCAGGAACAGGGATGTGGCTGCGAGACATCGTTGATTATTTTACCGAGTCAAACCATGATGCTTCTTCATCTGCCAAACGTAATAAAGCTGAAACAGTGCGATGTCTTTTCAAGACCAAGATCTGTCTTTCATCTTTTGATCTAAATCAATGTTGTGGGTGATAACGGCTCTCATAGTCTCATCTTGTGAATTATTAAAGCTGATGAGCAAAGGTGCTCCATCATATTTTGGATTGCCATTGTTCAAACAGACAGTGTGTCTGTGTTGTTTCTTTTTTCCAACCTTTGGTAGTGGATAAACACGGTGAGAGGAGTGTCTCCTCATTTGAGGGAGCAGACTGATGTTATGGCATGTTTTTTCTCATCCATGTTCATCTGCCTCCTCACATCACCTCCTATGGTTTACAGCTAATTCTCGTGTTGGTAGGTGTTGTTATTGTCTTGCACATGCAGTTCAGATAAGCACCTGAAAGCCAGTTTGGATGAATGAGTGAAACTAAATTTCTCAGAATATTAAAAAGAGAAGTTGCATCAGTGTGAACTGCACTGATGGAAGTGTTTGGTCGCTGGAGTCAGTCTGAATTTCTCAAGTGAAGAGGTTTTCAGTGTTTCAAGCATCAGGTGCTGTGTTATTTTATAACAACCAGCAGGTGAGCCTGGTGCTGTTGGAATAGAAGCAGTGAACATAAACGCATAGTTTTAATGGTCAGAGCCAAATCCTCAGTGTCCAGTGTCGTTACGTCTGATTATGCTTTCAGTTCCAATTGTCTATTTGTTAGTCAGCGTGACACCTCAAACATCTGCTGACAGATTTAAGTGAAATTAGGTGGAAAATTAGACCACAGGCCAAGAAATGAGTGATTAGTATTTGGTTTGGATCCAGATGCAGGTGTGGATTCAGGATTTCTTTTTTTTTTTTTTTTTTTTAATGAACTCATGTGATGAGTTCATTTAAATGAACAAATAGAGATCAGTACGGTGGCCCTGAGAGCTCATCACACTGCAGCTTAAGAAAATGTGTGAACAGACACAACACAACCAAACTGCAAATACACAAACAAGTGATGAACCCGGCAGGGACGCACTTGCATGGATGTATTATAATACATGTATTATAATATGTGCACCTATTGATCAGTGCTTTTAACTTGAAAAGTCAAAAAGCATTAAACAAAGTGTGTCCCAGCCAGGTTCATCACTTTTTAGTGTCCCCTGGAAACACTTCTATTGTCATCTGTGCTTTTTGCAGCACGTTTGTGTGTTTGGTTGTGTTGCTACAAACATGTGATGCGCAAAGGAAAAAAATGTGAAACTGTTTGTGCCAGAAGTGGAAGAAGTATTCAGATCCATTCCTTAAGTAAAGGTACCTATAGAACAATGTAAAAATACTCTGTTACCAGAAAAATAGCAGCACGAAAAGTCCTATTTATTTATTAGTATTAGCAGCAAAATGAAGTTAAAGTATTTAAATAAAAGTACCGGTGCGGACCCTCTGACTGATGTATGTGTCAGCAGCATGTTACTGTTGCAGCTGCTGGAGGTGGGGCTAGTTCGAACTACTTTATATACAGTTTTGTACACAGTGACACCAGATAAATCTGAGGGGTCGTTAGATGATAGATAGAGAAAAACAGAACTCTGGTTTTTGGTGAGATATTGGATCATTTGAACATTTAGTGAAACAAAACCATGTGAGAAGTTTTACACACTGCTTTTTGTAGGACATCAGAAGCCAAAAAGGATTTAACCAGTGGTTTAATCTTTAACAGTGTGTTGTATTTTTAAAGCCTGTTATATTATCCATTGTAAAATCTTCACCTTAAAAATAACTAGCGACTAAAGCTGTCAAATAAATGTGGAGTCGTGGAAAGTGCAGTATTTTCCTCTGAAGGTGGAGTAGAAGTACAAAGTATGGAATACATGGAAATACTCAAGTGAAGTACAAGTACCTCAAAATGATTGTCCTGGAGTATTTGAGTAGATGGACTTAGTTACTTTCCACCACTGGTTTCTGCTTCCACAGCAGAGAGGACGGAGGAGGAGAGAAGGAGCTGATGTCTGCAATGTTGCATTTATAATCATGGCAAATATTTAACAGAGTGGATTATTTTTCTAATAACAGAAAACACAGGGCTTAGTTTGGTTTAGTTTTTTTCCAGTTACAGCCACAATGTCAGTGACAATGTTATTGCGGCGATTCTGAGCTGCAGTGACAGAATAAGACTGTAAAAGCTGTGAGGAATTAAAATGCAGCTATGATCATCATTGTGTAGTTGCTCGGTGAATTATTAAACTCTCACTGTGTTGTCAGAAGCTCTGAATCAGCAAAATGATTCTACTGATCTATAAAAACATCTTCTGCTCCTCATCACGAACTCTTCTGTCCCTGTCAGCATCTGGCTCTGGTGTCACAGTCCCGTGCGCTGTCAGGCTCTGGCCTACCTCAGAGCAGGTTAGCCCTGCAGCACGGGTTACCATGGTGATCCAGCTCTGTGACACTGGAAAACCTGAGTTAAGCCCAAACATAGCTGGATAAGAAACTAAGCTCACGTCATGATGGATAGAAAACAAACAACATGATCAATACGTCCTGACTTCTGACTGAGCTCTTTGACTTTTGAATGACAATAAGTCACTTCATAAAGAATCTCTTGCTTTGTCTTTGTGAACACACTCAGAGGAGGGAATGAATCATCAGACTGTGTGGACCTGCATGTCAAGCAAGCTGATCCAGAAGGCTGTAGTTTGTTATTGGTCTTTTGCATGGCATCATTTTAATGTCATTTTCAGTAATAATGATGACTTTATTAAACTGCATAAATTTAGAACTTGTCATGTGTCGACAGGCTTTGTGTGGAGAGTTGGATACTGGGCAACGGAGCAGACGACAACACTGAAAGCTGCTGCGTTGCTGTGGGCAAGCTAACTCTAAGTTGTCAGTTGTCTTCCTATAAACCATATGATTTTTAGCCCTGGTTGTATAAGTGTTTGTTTATTCGTGTCATTACCGCAGTTGTGTGCAGTTTTCAGTATGTGTTAGATGAACAGAACGCTCATTTTGTCCTGATAGACTTTCAGTAACAACATATCTGCTGGAGCTTATCTGTTCCTTCACCAGCCAGCACCAGTCTGTGACTTAATTTAAGAGCACGCAATCAAATGTAATTCATGCTATAAACACGTTGGCATGCTAAAGCGCACAGTTAATGATCACCTCGCTGCAGTTCACTCAAACTGGTTGAGACCAAACAATCATTTCAATCACTTGAGCGTATTTCTCTCTACGTCTCTTCAACCCCGGAATGAGAATTTGAATTTCTGTGCTCACTTCTTGCTGGAACTTCAATCTATAGCTGTGTTTTTTTTTTTTAATGATTTGTTGATTTGGTCTCAACACTGTTTGCATCTTGGACCAGGATGAAAATGAATGTGACCTGATGGGGACTGAGGATGTGGTTGCTGTTGTCTATAAGGCTACATTGATTTTATTTCCTTTTCTCTACAGTTTACAGCACTTACACTCTATAGGGTTTAGAGTTCATCTGATTTGGTTGAATATTGTTATGTTTTCCTCAGATGTTCTCGTCATAAACAACACAATAGGCAATGGGGAACAAAAGCAAATGTAAAAAGGCTTCAGTCTAATCTGGAATTTCTGGTGTATATTTCACTTTCTCTGATCTTCTAGCAGAGCACAGGAAAATGAATTCCTCCTCCAGCTATTCAATATCCTCGGTCATTTTGTCATTGTCCCGTCCAGTTATGGTGATAAATTCAAGTTTTTTCATGTCTCACACGCATTTGTTTACACTGTTACCATGGTGAAAGTGTTTCCCATTTCCTGATTTCCTCTGTGTTTTGTTAAATTGTCGCTTGCTAAACACGATGCTGTCTTGCAGTGGACACGTACGTTACAATCCTTGTGTGCAGGAGAAGGAACATGCATGTGAACATGTCGGATGTGCAGCACAGAGTAGCACAATTCCTGCTTAAGACACAGCAAATAAATTTGTAATAGGGAAGTGGGAACATGTAGATGACAGCAGGAAACAGCATCTCTGCCTGTCTCTGATGTGAAGTGAGCTTTTTGAACATGTCCAACACGTTTCATGAATCTCTATAAATCCTTGTTCTTGCTCTAATTGAAGTACATTAATTCAGATTTGTCATCCATCCTGAAGCTTTGACAGCACATCACAGTGTAGTGGCAATCTCAATGTTGCCTGCTTGCCAGCTCATCCTGTAAACCTGTGTTCCCAGCCTGCTGCAGCCATGCTGCTGCACTGTGTGACCAGCAAAACAGTGAGCCACGTTCCCTCCGCTGGACGCAGCTGTTGGTTTTGGGTTATCGTTCAGTGCACACAGGTAGAAGATGAAAGGCATCATGGGAGAGAAATGATAGGAAATGGCTGCAGTTAGATATGAAGGCAAATGCAAGTATCCTCACAAAGACGGGCCGTTTGTGTGCACAGAAACCAGTGGCTGAGCTGCTTTGAACCCTGGGATACATTACTGTACTGAGTGTGTGTGTGTGTGTGTGTGTGTGTGTGTGTGTGTGTGTGTATGTGTGTGTAGTACAGCAGACAAAAATAGGGAGACCTCAGGAAGTGTCTTCCCTTCAGCCCTCATACATTGATTGCTTCTATTGATTGTGTCTGTCCTTCAACATGAGGGTGACATCTCATATAAAACACCCAAACACGCAGAATGCCTCCCTCTCATACACACACACACACACACACACACACACACACACAGACAAAGACACACACACACACACCTCATAACACAACGCCCATGTAGGACAGCCTTGTCGCAGGCACACAGAAGCAAATAAATGAAGGCTACGCTCTCGTCTGTCTCTCCCCTCTGTGTCCACTCCCTTCCCCTCCCTCCCTCGCTGCAGGTAACAATGTCTACCGAGGTCGCACAACAAAGAGTCATGGCTTGCTTGGTTTAATTTGTGTGAGGAAATCTCTTCAGTTTCAATGGCTCTAGCCGTCAGGCTGTTTCCCAACAATGAACACTGAGCAGATGACCTTGTAAGGCCAGCGACCAAGAGAGAAGGCATTAATATTTCATTCTTACAGGGCCACCTCCTCCTCCTCCTCCTCCTCCTCCTCCTCCTCTCCCGTCTTCGCTCTGTCTGTCTGTCTCTGCTGAAGGGGGATGAGGACCTGCTGAGGCCTGACCAAGGTACTGTGCATACACCTATGTGTATGGTATATGGTACAGTATATGTCAATATGTGCACAGACTATTACATCTGTTTTCCATTTTAAATATATTAAATGTACATTTGCAAATCCAACATGAATAGATCCATCATGATTTATGAGAACTGATAATACTTGTTGATTTTTGCAAACGATCATATGGAAATTTTTGTCTATATCTGTCTTTTCATAGCACACATGTTCATGCATGTCAGCAGATGCAACAAACTCATAACACACACAAAGCCACCATATGTGAGACCACGCTCTGATATACACAGAGCCGCCGTTTGTGTCATTCAATTACCAAAAACAGATTGTAATTGTATTTAATAGAAATTACTTCCCACAGAGATGTCCCCCAGGGGGGCCACTGGAGAAATGTATGGTAACAGGCTGGAGGCATGTCAAAAAATGACCTTTGGGAGAGAATTTGATTTAGCAGCAAACCAGTTAGAAATTAGCATATCCAGATGTAGCTGCTTTGATTTGATTTCATTGGCTTAATTGGATTTCATCTGCTGTGCTGCAATAGCCATAAAAAAAAAAATTGGAGGCCTGGACTTCACGGCGGCTGCGTGCAGATCGCCGTCACAGCTCTGGGATGTTATTAAACCAGTACGAGCTGGGAATGTTAATGAAGAGAACAGTTGACACGTGAGGCCCATCGGTACGGTTGCCAATTACAAAGCGCCGTGGAGAGTGCACTGAAGCTACTCTGGAATTGTAATTTCTTTATTTAGACACTCACTGGTGGCAGATGAAAAGGTAACTTGAATAGGTGATTTTTTTTTTTTCCAATTTCAGCCTATTTAGAATTTCCTGTCATCTGATTCACAGATCGCCTGTGGTGCCTTTGTATTACACGTTCGTTACGGTTGTAGCTGTGGTGAGGCAATCAGAATCAAAGTGTCAGGATGTATGTATGGGTCAAACAGTGAATGTTGGCAATTATGTTCTGCCATATGCTGTGTGCTGTTGTTGAGTGTGGAAATGACGGTTGAATGGCTGGATGATCTACAAGTGGACTGTTGAGACACTGCACATTCTGCATCTGTCTGAATGTACGAGGAGCTCTTTAGTGAAACTCCAGCAAAAAGAGAGAAGGTTCAATTCAATACAGTCTCACAGTTTTTAGCCTCATTGCTTTGTTTTTTTAATCAAGTCCGTAAGAAGCAAGCCTCGGGTGCATTTTCAAATTATCAGATAAATTCAATTGTTCAATTAATTTTATGATTTAATAAACCAATGCAATGCCTGTTAATTTGTGCACGGGCTTCATGTGAGTTTTGTATGGACCTCAAAATAGACCAGATTTTGTTTTCTATTAATGTAAAGTGGATTTGTTGATTATCAACATATGGCAAGTTGATACTGAACAGGTCAGTAAAATTTTCACAGACAACATGTTTGTTTTCCAACAAAATATCTGATCTTGCAGCACAATATCAAGTGACCCCAGCATTATTACATTTTTTCCACTTAGGTTTGTTATGGTTTGGGAAAGATTGTGGTCTGGTTTAATGCAGTGAAGTCCACAGTGACGAGAAATATATATACCTAATAACATTTAACCAAAATCACTATATTTCTCCAAACCTAACCAAAGTGCTTCTTTTGCCTAAACCACAGACAGGAGTCAAGATGTCATCCTGCATTTTAAAACAAAAGACAAGTGTTTTAGCTCTGTATCAGAAACAACCTCCGTCCAAACTAAAGCCTGAAAACACATACCACATGACCATTCACACACACTGGGCCTGCACAAGCCGTTGTAAACAGGATGCTGGAAGCAGGATTGTCTACTCTGCAGTTGATTAATTGCAGAAAATACTACAAACGAGGAACAGCAAAGACAGCTGTAGCATTGAAATGCAGAATTCAACTGCACAACAGCTGCTAGCAAAGACAACAAGATCAGTAACACTTCATTTCATGACCCGTGGTGCTTTCACCACTGGCAGTTGTGGCGCAATCAGGGAGTGACCATAGGTGTCTACGTCATCGTTTCTGTTTTCCAGACTACAAGGCAACCTTGGATTTTCAAACTAAAATGGGTTCAGCAACACAGGTGTAAACGCAGCAAAAGTGATGTGTTTTAAAACTAAAAACTAGCAGTGTGGATGTAGCCTCAGAACCATCTTAATGCAACTCTGCTGCAACTCACAAATGCAGTGCTTCATTCCAATAAAACGTTCAACATATTCCAGCCAGTGACATCTGTTACTACAGCATGATTGGGAAACAATTTTTACAATAATTTCTAATAATTTCTAGTGGACAGGGTTGAAAGATATGTCCTCTCTCTCTCTCTCTCTCTCTCTCTCTCAGGCATAGACTTTACAGCGGAGCCTCACGTACATGGTTCTTCACTTCAAGGCCCAGCAGGCATCTTTTCATTCACTTCCTCTTTGCTGTGACTAAAAACCAGTGGTCAGCTGCCTGTGGAGCCCCTCTCCAATCATTACCATGCTAATATCTACAAAATACTCTCTTGTAGCAGGGAGTGGGGAGCACCAGACAGCAGGACACTCAGGGATAGACCACAGCAAATTGGAAAAAAAAAAAATTGGATGGCAAAAATGGAGGAGGAAAAGTAAATGTGGAGAGGGAGCCGTGAGGATGACCCAGAGAGCACTGCTGTTCTTACTTCCAGATGATTTCCTCCAGTTTCACCCGAGTCAGGCCACAGATGCAGTGATGGAGAGTGCAACCCTGCTAGCCTCATTAGCCCCTTCCAGCTGCTTTGGTGACATTTTGCACCTTATCCAAAGCCTCTGTGTCCCCTCAAACTACCATCACTGCCAGAGCGCATCAAACACACAAAACATCAATTTAGTCCAGTATTAGCCCCGTCTGAAGCATAATTGAGGCTTCCTTACAACACAGACATCAATTAAATGTCTGTGTGTGCCTCTTTGTGTAGGGGTACATTTGTTTTCTTTACTTTATTTTTTTTCTACCTCCCACACACCTCCACCACCGTCACCTCCGCTGCTGCCAATATGGCCACTGTGAACAAAGAGATGGTCTTCCATTAGTGTAATTGGCCAATTTAGCTGCTGCTGCTGCTGAGGGTGGTGTTATACAAGTGGCTTTCTATGAATACCAAATAAGCTGTTACCTGGTGACTGTAGATCCAACAAGTGGGTCTGTACTGTGGAAAAAACGAGCACTTATCAACAATTTAATTTGAATCAAAATTTTCCATTTAACTCTTTCAATATGTGCATACCTGAGTAATTAGGTAGGTATGTGTATTATACATAAGTTTTGCAATTCAGATGTTAGGTTTAACACAAATGAAGGCTTTACATTAATTAAAATTTTGCCTTAGGTCTATTTTACTTCTGCATTATTGTTGATATTAGTGCATCAATGAGTGAATTAGTAAGATCCTTCATTACTTTACATCCACCTGTATTCAGTGATGTATAAAAGGTCTTCTGGAAACATGTTTTAAACTAGGTAAAAAAATATTTTAGCGGAGTTAGCAACGTTTATTTGTTTATGTTGTTTGTTAGTTTGTAACTGGCAGTGGCTGACACAGTGTTAGTGGTTGTGCTGATGCTAACTCTGGCTCTCTGTACTGACAGATTTGAAGATTTATTTAACCCTTCCCCCAACCCCGCAAGTTGACAGGATTGGTACCTTAGGTTATGTGACTCAGGCCAAACAAATATCAACAGTCAATAATAGAAAGGTGACAATGTTTGAACAAATTTTATTCTGCTTTTGTCTGCTGCTTGTGTACTTTTTATATGTGTGTGTGTGTGTGTGTGTGTGTGTATTGCTACAGGAGACAGCTGATGAGCTGCCACCAAAAAGAAATGACCTCCCCTCACCTCCCCCCTCTCCTCAGGCCATCATGTGTGAAAGGCATTAACTCTTCAGGCTCCTTCAAATGAGCCACAATCAAAGTCTGCAGGGAGCCCTGCATCTGTATTTATGGCTGTGGCACCGTTGTTCATTTCAATTCAATGCAGCTCCGATAAGCAACTTGTGATAGCCGGGGAACGGCCATTCTCCACCCCCTTTTCCTCCTGCGGACTATCAGGCGAGCAGATAACAGAAATAACAGAATGGAAACTCTAAATGTCTCGATTCACATAAAAGAATTACAAAAAAAAAACAAAACAAAACTGATGCAGTGTGTAATGATTGTGCTCTTAAAATGCGGACCTGAACAATGACTTTTTTCAGTGTGGTATTTTAAATTTAGTGTCTCCCTACTGACATTTTTCACCATTTAACTTGCTGCACATTATTTGTTACTTTTTCTGCCAACTGTACAGACATTGCATCAATTGTATTATTTCTTTAGCATTGTTTTCATTCTTTATATAGAAACAGATTCATCTTCTGCTGATCAAGTCTCTTTTTTTTTCTCTCAAGCTTTTTCCAGTGTCTTGCTACAACCGATCATTAGCATTTGTGGTATGTGAGCCCAAAGAGGCTGTCATCAGCTCCACCAATCAGACAGCAGCTGTAACCCCACGAGCTGGTAGAAAGTCTTCTCTGCCAGTCAGAAATAATGTATTATCATGAGAATCGATCCTGGCTCAGCTTGCTCAATTCATTATGGCAGAGAAAACAAGTCAATCATGAGACAGTGAAACAGACAGTCCAACATAAAACCCGGAACAGGATCAAACCTATATATGACTGTAATATCAAATCACCACGTCACTGCTGCTCCTGTTCTTTAATCTTTAAATAATGATTGTTTGTTTGTTCACATGTAGCTGTCTTGTCAATGCAGCACCCTGGTTTGCTAACAGTGATGAGGAAGGGAGGTAGTGGCCCAGTGTAGGACACAAGGAGGAGAAAAGTAGCCGCAGTCTTTCTCTGTATCCATCATGTCATTTACCTCATTTACACACTGACGGAAAACTGCTCAGCGAACAGGAGGGAGCTGGAAACAAGAGGAGGAGAATAAGAAGGACTTTTATTGATTGCCTCAAAGAGGAATCAGTCTCTGTGATCAACTAGTGGATAATCCATCAGTCCTTACACAAGCAGGCGAGTGCTACAGCGAAGGAGAATCCACCTGCTAACATCTGTCAGATTCAGGCAATTATATTTCAGATTCACTCATTTAAATGCAATTTGGTGTTGGTGCAGCAGACGTTTCTATATCTGGTTTAACAGCAGCTGAAGGCTCAGTGAATTCAAACAGATAAAAAAAAAGAGGGTGAAGTCACTGTTTTGTGACTCACAAACTTAAAACACAGTCTTTTAGGAGAAACAACCTGAAGCAGCTGGCTCATTATCAGTGACAGCAAACATGTATTTTATGATTTTGCATGAAAATATTGTGAGTAACTAATGGAAAGATCATGTGATCATGTGGTAACTGATGCTGTGTGTGTAGGTCTGGTTTCAGGAGTGGGGGAGTGAGGTCATGAGGTTCTTGAACCAAAAAAAGAAAATATGTGGATGAAGTTTTACTTTTCATTAGCATATTATTTATTATACACAACACTACTAATAACTCAGCAACAAACAAGTGAGACCCATCATTTCCAGCCCCTATAAACCCCTGTCAGTCACCATTGAAACCAATATTAATAGAGACATATACTTTATAATAGAAATACATTGTATCAGCATCAAAGACCACTGTTCTCTCCTGCTGTTTGACTGATGTTCACTTTAACACATTTTACAAGAACATTGATATATATATATATATGACCTCCACCACACATAGGGTCAGTAACCTGTATGTAAGACAACCCAGATGAGCATATCAATATTTTTACCACCTCTTGTCTGGCCTGAATTATGGTGATTGGACGATAATTTTTGTAAGTAAATTGACCTGAAGCTGTAAATCAGGGTCTATCAGATCTGAATATTCCAGCCAAAACATACAGCATCATATATCCTACCCAGCTTTGTAGGATTAAAGCTGGTGAGCAAAAGTTGATAGTATTTATGTGGATAGAATCTTCTTTCTGTATAATGTATTTGTAGGATTTTTTTTTTTTTTGTGTGTACGTATGATCATAGTTTAGTGTTCATGTGTTTAAATACACACACTTCTGAAGTGTTTGATTTAAGACCAGAGATTTGAGTCTACATCTCTGCATCAGACAAGGTCTTCAACACTGACATGAAATCATAACGAGGTCCTATCATTCAGCAGTGTGTGACTGACTGTGTATGTGTATTAACTAATTGCATTGATGATAAAGGGACAAAAACATGAAATCATGAAACACTCACCGAACACTCTGATGTCAGCATGTGACAGAGCGACCGTGTCACAGCCTCAACAAGAAGCCTTTGCAGTGCAGGTTATCTACAGTTCATCCAGTTTATTATCTGACAACTTTGTAATTGGACATCCAGCTAATAGAGTCACAGTATTAAAAGCCTATTTTTAAATTCATATCTTATTTGACCCCAGTGTTTTTTAACATACACACAGACCAGTGAGACCACCGAGTTTATGGACCACAAAGCAGCAGTTCAAACTCTGTGTTGGGATAAGATTCATGTACTGGAGCAATCTCAAATCTCAAATTTCATTAAAATGCATTAAATTGCATTAAATTAAATTAAATCCCCCATTTTTATTGTATATGTAATTGTATTGATATTGTAATGTCCACAGATTGACTGTGTAGATTGAAAAAATGTCAATTTTAGAAAGTTTATTTATTGTTACAATTTTACACCATTTAATATAGGTTTACTTTAATTAAGCCAAAATGGAGTAAGATCATTCCACTTGTGTCCAGTGTACATGATCGGTTCGTATGACTCTCATCCAATTGGCAGATTTTTCGAGCTGCTTGTAAAAAACAGACTCAGTGCGATGTGAATTGGCTTGTTGAGATAGATATGTGTTGCTTTGTTGCTTTGTGGCCCAGTGGAATTACAATTCATTTCCTGACATGAATGGAAATGAACGTGAAATGACCTCTTCCCAGTTATGACTGTGCAGACAGCAATGAAGAAAAGAGACGTCTGAAAAAAAGTGGTTCAGAGTGGGTGATGGAGGGTGAGCCCCGTATATAGGGCATGTCTTGCCTTGTCTTGCCTTGTCAGATGAGGCCTATGGGATCTGCTACATGGCTGTGGATCCCACCCAGATGGACCAACACATGGCCTGAACATTGTCATTCAAATGCAGCTTTTGCCACATCACTCTTAATAAAGGACAAGTGCATACATTCAAAAGCTTTTAAAGGGAAATGAGGAAATTTGTATCATCTGTTGCCAAGTGATTTGGGATTTGAACATGTGTTTGCTCAACTTTATACCATGTGTTGTGTATTTTTATCATCTCTTACAGTTTAGTCAAACTGATGAGGAAACACTGAACCATTTTCAACCTTGTCTCCATGAAATTACAATTGTATACTCATATGTATTGCCAGATACATTTTGTGAGAAACCTTAATGCTGCAAGGTTATGTTTAGTGGCAATGTTTTCACCAATCCTATATATTGTTAGTTTTTGGAATCAAACACACAGCAGTTATAGAGCAACATGATCCTTGATATGGAGTTGTGTTTGTGTCTCTTTTAGCTCTGCGTTTGGTCTCCACCAACTCCTCAGGGAACTATCTGCTTCTTTGGCTGCTAAATGTTTGTCTCTAACTCAGTTGGAGTCAGTTAGAGACTGTCTTCCTGTAAAATAATCCCATAGGTCGTCTGATGTTTTGTTGTTGCCGTAGTAATTAGTTGGGGAGGATGGAGGGGTCAACAAAACACAGGAATATGACACAGGAGAGCTGTGTTCGATTCCCATGTGAAAGAAGCAGCTTCTGTTGTTTCTATTGTCCATGACCGTTTGTTATTATTATTATTGTAACCATGACAAACAAGATTGTCTAATGTTGAGGAAGTACTTATTTTAACCCAAATCACTATCTTTTGCTATACCTAACCAAGCCATGACCATTATTATAGTAACCATGGCAACACAGGTAGGTACAGTCCGCGTGTTTATTATTGTAACCATTAGAACCAAGGTCACTGCCGCTGTATTTCAGGAGACACTCCTATGGGTCGTATCAGAGGGTTGAAGAAACAATCTGTATGGTTGAACAGGTTGGAGGACTGGTTGGTCTGACTGTTGTTTACCCTGAGCAGGTAGTGGACTGTGGCCTTTTAGAGCTTTTCTGTTGAAAAGAGCTGCCTGCTGCAGCCAAAAGCGACACTATGAGAGCACTGAGCGTTAGCCAAAACTGTTAAGTCTGGAACAATGAGCTGAAACTCACTGTAAATCCGAGGGGAGCTGCAGATTGAGCTGATAATTCTGTTAGTGAGTCTAAGTGCAGAGTCCCATAACCATAAAAACATAATAATGCTTTAGTTGCTACAAGGAGGAAAACACATTAAAAATGTAAGTGTATCTATCTGTAATCTTGAATTCCGTAAAGTCTTTCAAAATGTTTCTCTTGCTCGAGCACACCGCTGTGCAGCTCTGTAGCCATGTGTGTCGGCACAGATCTACTGCACTGTATTCTGAGCACGCACGCCCTCCTGTCCACTGAAGCTGTGTTTCTGTGGCAAACCACGAGAAGCCAGGTTGAAAGACCAGTGCTCGCTGCAGGCAGCAGGTAAACTGAGGGGGGAGCTGTGCTATTGTTGGCACACAATATTAAAAACCTCACCCTTGTTAAATATGGAACTGTGGCTTTGGGAAAACATGGGGGGGGGGGAACAATAGTTTGCTTCACTATTGATTCCACTGAATCTGAATTAAAATGCCCACTGGCACACACACACACACACTTTGCTGTAAGCAGCTGGACCAAGTGCTGGGACCTTTATGCCCATGATCTCCTGCTCAGCTTGATTCACAGCAAATATAAAAGCTGGCAAAGCAGACAGCGGTTGATCCAGACCGGGAACCACAATGACCATTTCACACAGGCGGGATTCAAAGTCACAGCCACACATTTGATGTGTGTCCATGACAAAGGAAAAACTACATACTGCTGGGCTAACATTCTGAATGACCGTTAAGTTTTCATCAAGCTGCTGGAGGTCAAAGGTGGCTCCAAACTTTCATTCTTTATCTGCAGACCTACATCTGCAGCAGTGTGTGGCTTATATTCACAGCCCAATAATTACAATTAATCATTTCAATCATAATTCTCAAACGACATAAACAGTTCAAGTGAGGTCTGTGGATGATCTTGGGTTGGTCTCCAGCAAATATAATATACAAGTCATGTTGCGTAACCTACTCTCATGAACAATGGAACTGACATTGTCACTATCAAAGAGGTGAAACATCTGAGTCTGACGTCTCAAACTTTCATCTTGGAGCATGCAGCTCTGATAACAGCAGTCTCTCATCTCTGAACTCTGAGCCCTGTGAGCAGTGCTTCAGTCTGTCAGGAAAAGATTTATTACCAGCCGCGACAGCGTGGCTGGCATTATTGTCACTTTGTGAGTCTATCTGTGCAGCAAAATGTGATCCTAGAGACACCGACTGTAGCAGGAACTACCACAGAGATGGTTGTGAGTACTTTGGAAGGTCTTTGTATGGCTGTCCGTGGACAGATTCTGTCACCGTGACGTCGCAACTTTGAAAGAGATGAACCTTTACAGGTGAATTTTTACCATCACCTGAAAGTCAAGATATATCTGTGCTTTTTGCAGATAGTTGAATGTCAGTCGTGTTGCTTGATCTCATTTACTATGTTTATCATGTGATGAATATCATGTGCAGAATCAGATTTCTTGCACTGGTTTCCCTGCAGGACATGTGCACTGCAAAGATCTCCATCCCAACAAAAGAACATGGAAGATTCTGATTCAAAATCAACCAGAAATCAACTTCTTCCAGATTTCTGTGCCTTTTTCTTGATATTTTATCATCTTTCAGTTTGCTTCATTTACAATATAAATACAATATATCAGTCTGTCGGTCACTATTGTTAGATTGTGGCTGTAAACAAAGACAAAGCAGAAATGACTGTTACTGGGCCGTTACAAAAATATCCAACCAATTGTCAAAAAGTATTTTATTATTACTGATGCAAATTCAACTGTTGGCTCTGCAGCATCTTGTGTGTTGTGGTGTCTGCATCTCTCTGCTTTTACACAATGCTGGTACAGTGTCTATGCCACTGTGTTGAGTTTCTTTGTGTGCTTCAAACACATAGCAGCTGAAACTGAGCAGATCATGTTGAAGTTTGAGCTAATAAATAATGAACAAGTTACTTTTACTGATATGACTGCAGTGCAGAGATGAGAGGAGATGGTGTGTACAGCAATTTACCCAATTAAGGAAGGGTGAGTTTTCTGAGCTCGTCTGGCCGCAACATACACTGTATATAAAAGGGGCCACAAGAAGGAGCAGCTGGAAATGTGGAATAGGAAATGTAATGCCACCAAGCAGACCACAGCACGTTGATACATTTTTAGGGAGGTGCACATCAGGCTACGGTGTCAGCATAAACTGGCCTTTACATTAGAGGAACACATTATCAACATTAACAACCTCACTTAAATAACTTTCTTCCACCCACATCACCCATTTTTAATACATCTACCCAAAAAGCAGAAATTCTCAATCATGGGTTCATCTCATTAGACCATAGATCAGAACAGGGTGTTCTCAGGTTTTCCATTATCTACCATTAAAAAACTCCAACTAGTCTGAAATGCTGCCATTACAATTAATGTTTTCTATAACCAAACATTTTGAGCTTATCACACAGACTCGGTCCTCGCTTCAACGTCTCTGTTTCATCTGGGTCAGACTATAAACTGCTGCTGATTACACACAGCACTCGTCTTAGATCAGCACCTCCTCACTTGGCAGCACTCCTCAGTGCTGTGTGCTTCGATCACAGGATGCAGGCTTTCTCATTATTCCTGAAAAATTAATACATATCTATTGGTGGCAGTATTTTCCCACTGTGACCCACTGCTGTGGAATATTCACAGTGAAACAACACCACTGAGACTGAAAATCTATTCTCCTGCAGTTAAAGCGTATTAACACCTACCAGCTCGTTCTGGGTCTCTTTTTTCCCTCATTTACAGCCAAAAAAAGAAAAAAAAAAGAAAAAAAGCTATTTCTCCTAACATGGATTTCCTTTTTTTCAGTTTTACACTGTTATTATCTTTTCTTCTTTCAGTTTTTGTGAAGTGTACTGAGTCACTGATTTTACACTCAAACTCACAAAATGTGAAGGTGATAGTGATGATGGACGAGGTACGATACTTGTTTATTAACAGCCGACAATATGGGTGTGCACTGGAACATGTTAAAAGGAGTATGTAAGGAAGAGCTGTAACAACGTGGAGATCTATAAATCATAGCAGGAAAACTAGGGTCCAGGTTCATGTGCAGACACACAAAGAGAAAATGCATTTCAGGAGTGTAGTCGCAAATCCTGTCGCGCTATAGTTCGAGCTTGGTCTGGGTGTAAATCCAGGGGATGAGCATTCTCCCTGACCTCAGCAACAACGCTACCCTACAATCTCTCTCCTGCGAATGAGGCCATCGCCATCCCATCATCTCATCCCTGGCTTGCTCTCGTTCTCCTTCACCCTCCATCTCTGCTCGCAATCTCAGTTTACAAGAGCAACTCCTACATTCAGGCCCCGTCAGAAGAGCTGCGTCGGCACTACCTGTGGCTGGGGATTTCCAAAGTCATTACCAGGGTGAGGGGCTGGGTGGGCTGTAGAGGGACAGAGATGGGAGCTGGGGACAAGAAGAGTGGAGAGAAGATAATATATCTGGGTGTAGAGAAGGGATTATAAACTGATGCAGTGCAGTAGCTGGTGACTTGCATTGAGCTCCTGTGCGACACTCCTGATCCAGTGTGGTGTGAGTGTTGCTTGCACAGGAAGTGGCAGCATAGAGGAGCTATTTGTACTTGTACTATAGCTACATAGCTAACGTTAGCATCAACAGCTGTTTACTTACCAGTCTAGAAGAAAGTTCAGCGTAAAACTTCATGCATTTACTCACAAAGAGCTGTCTCCAGTGGTTAACTCCTGTCTCTGTCACATCTTCTCTTCTACTGAAGTTAGCACGCTAACCAGCTAGCCCATCTCATCACTTAGGATGTAGCGCTGCTAGCCTCTTGTGTTATAAAGACAACAATGACCGAAACCTCCTGCCACCTCTACCCACCTCCAGGAAGAAACCACGTTCTGCGTCAGAGAAAACTTCAAACAGACAAACCAAAGAAACCAAAGTTAGTTAGTTAGTTAGTTACTACTAACCACGTTAGTAGTTCAAATAAAATGGAGGATAAATCTAGATATGGACAATTATGGCTTTGAATCTGAGCCTTCTTACGGTAAATAAATAATATTTATACTTGTTTTATTTCCCCAAAAGCGCTATGTGAAATAACTTGAATATCTCCAAACAAGATAAGAAGCACTTGAAAACTGTCTTCAGTGGAGCAAGAACCATACAAACTCCTCCAAATGATGTTTTATACTCTTACATTCTTTGTACAAGGATCATGGGCCTGTCACACAAATTTAGGTCTCAGATTTCATCCTAATTGGTTTTGAAAAATCCTTTCCATCCATTGATGTGTCTTGCAGACAAGCCGAGCAGCAGAGGCAAAAGCTGAAATGTGGCTGAAGAAGAAAGGGTGAGAACAAGACGCCTGTGGAGGGAAGAAATGGAAAGTCAGCAACTGAAGATGCAGAAAAAAGGGTTCTTGGTGTGGTGAGAAATTAGGTGGAAGAGATTCTAAAGGAAAGACATATAAACAAAAGAGTGCATGACGAAGTTTGTCTTCCCTCCAGCGCTGGAGGCAAAAGGAGAAAAATAACTTTAGCGGGTTCAGCTTGTTTTCAAAGTCTGCGTTCTCCTCTGTACAGTCACTGATCGATACCAATGGCTTCTCAATTTTGCCGTGCAATGAGTTCTCAATAAAACTGGTGAACGGGCATTACGCCCCCTCCCTCCCGTTACTGAATCCAATTCCACAGATAACTCCAGCCTTGCCCATAATGGATTCTCTATTTCATAGGCTTTGGCTTGTGTTCCTATGGCGCTTGGTTAATATTTCAGCCCACTGTCTGTCTTCCCCGCACAGCCCACTTTGTTGTATTGATTTATTTGTGCATCTCCCCACATACCACCTCTGTGGTAGGAAGACGATCTATTATGGAATTTAATACCTTTCAAAGAGCTCGTTTTATTCTTTTTTTTTTTGCCCTCTTTTTTCCTAGTAAATGATGGAGGGATACAGTATGTTCCCGAGCTGAATAGGAGTGGTCAGAAAAGGTGATGTCATTTATCCTGTGTTATCCTGCAACTAACAAACAGGAAGTGTCTCGTTAGGCTGTGTGTTCATGGTGAAGTGTCTTTTGAACCACATATAAAAACTACATAAGCATCAGTTAAATCAGCTGTATGGCTGAAACTGAGGATTTCCCTTTCCTGCTTGATGTTGTAGGAGAGGAAGTGCCGTCCATGGATACACAAGGATGCTGAAGGATGCACAGTGCACAGATGTGGAGGAGGAAGCCTAAAATATCTCCCTTAACCCAGGACGTACGGCTGCTATCCTTCCTGTATCCTGCATCCTAAGCACAACCCCTGGTCAGTTCATTGGAATTACCACTTCCCTCACAAGTCTTCCAGCAGTGTAAACACACTGGGGACTGAAGATGAGGGGATGGAAGTTTAAATGTAGAGTCCTGAAGAAACCGGTGGGAAAACCATCTGTTCATGAAGAGCAAGAGTCCATGAGTCCATAAAATCCTTCACAACAGCCGCTGAGGTTTGTGTCTGTGCTGTATATGATTTTACAACAAGCTGGTGAATTGTTGAAGGGGACCAGACAGGTGACACATTCAGGGAAAAATCTGTAATAGATGTGTTCACTGCGTGTATCCGAGTATGCTGAATCACTGTTGACACTGACTGAATCAGTAGCTCGTAGCAGTGGAGGCTGCTGGTGGCTGAGATTCACAGTATATTACCTGGTTAAAAGTCAATGAAAAAGCTCAAAGCTGCAAAAGCTCCAGGTACAGTCTTAATAATATTGTTAATAAAAAGCTGCAGAATTTACTTTATTACCCTAACTACAGGCTGAAGGCAGGCCTTTACATTTGGAGTTCTAGTTATACTTTTTATCACGTGAGGGGAAAAAAAAAAGTTAAATTTCTCCTCCTCTTCACTCTGGCCACAATCGATGCTGAATATTGGGCTGTATAAACGCTGATGCATTACTTACGTACAGATATAAAAGTGTCCTCAGTGACAAATGCAAACACTTCACTTAGCAAAACAGGAGTGAACTACATGGTCAAGTCAGTTTTTTCTATACAGCCCAATATCACAAATCACATGTTTGCCTCAGGGACTAATCAGGATTAACAAGTGGAGAGACACAATGAATGTGACTCTGAATCCAGACATGCTACAGGATCCCATCAGGTCGATGTAACGTCAGGAGGATGTTTTTGGTTCTAAATGAAAATCGTGTTGATGTTAAAACACAACATGATTAAATTGACAGTTTAATGTTCAGCACAGCTGTGGTGGTGTTATCCTGGAATAGTTTACAGTCCCTGCAAATCAATGCACTTTTTCTGAGCGATGAACTGAATCCTTTTGAAGGAACATTTCCATCCTAATGGGAGTGGTCTCTCAAACATGACAATGTCCCGCTCCACGGGGGGGTGGGTTTTATCTATCTGTATACATGCAGGTTGGATGAAATCAGACAAACACTAATTCAAATTAAAACAAGTAATATCTATTCTGATTATTGAGAGTTATACAATATGTCTGAAATGTAAAGTGTTTTTAAAGGACATATATATAGTATATATAAGAATAACAGGAGATAAGAGAGATTATTGTCGTATTTAATCCAGTCACAGTCAGATTTAGGAATTGACAGATTGATCTAATTAATCTAATTATCCAAAAGGAAATAAACAATTGGTCACCACTGTTGCAAGATGACTAATCGAATTACAGAGACAATGGGCTATCAGGAATCCCCGTCTGAAGACACAGTGATGTATAGATTTGCAATTCAACTGTAAAATTATAGACCTGATTCCCATAATGGTTGATGATGGTTGTGTGTGATAATTGTGTTCTGCAAATTGCAGTCTTTGCAAATTAGCTTACAATAGATTGTCTAACTCCATGTTGTATAGATTTTGGAGTCAAGCTGCAAGTTATCAGATGGAGGATTTCAGCTGACAGCAAACTCCAGCATGTAGCACTTAATCCGCTGCAAGTAAAATACTGAGTAACTCACAAACTGCAGTGCTACAGTAAATACAGCTTCGTTGATTCATTGTATATTCTAAAGCGCCTCACCCCATTAGAGCAACCTCCAGTCAATCATTGATTCAGTGCTTTTTTCACACCTGCAGACCTGACTGGGCAGGTCTGTTCCCCGGTGGAGAGTCATTCAGGCTCACAGGTCAGTGTGCATAATATACACATATCAATGAAGAGGACAGTAATTACTCACAACAGAGGACCCTCCATTTTAAAAGTTTAATAGACAAGGAGAAAATAAAAAAGTAGGATACAATAACTTGGTTGAACATGTGTGTTTGTGTACTCACTGTGTTCCTGCAGCTTTAGCAGCAGACATTTTTCAATGCATGATGTGCTGTGTTGTGATTTGTGCGTACTGTATTGATTTTTTTGACATTATAAATGCAATCCTGACAGTGTCAGAGCCAGCTTGAAATTAACAGCTGTCACACCCACCAATGACAACTTCATTGATATACTCTACATGGAAAAACAATAGGGTCTGCAACAGGTTTTTGCAGGATTATTTCTTCTCTTACATCCTGTAGCTGTCATGACGCCTGACATCAGGCAACAATGCCACCACTCTGTGACCAAACTAAAGACCAGCCTCATGTTACTATGAGAAAAGTGTTATTAACAGAGAACAATTAATGTTGGCGAACGTTTTCTTCTGCAGAGAATACGCCCAGACGCTGACGCTGCTGAGACACCAGGAGTTTTAGACGGTTGACGTTAAACCATCGCTGCAGTGTGTTATCATTACATATGAATCCCTTCCCTAACAGTCTAAATCTAAGTCCTAACTCTGAACTCGCAGCACCAGTAAAACAATCAGCATTTGGGATTGATTTCCCTAATCGGTCTGCTCCTGTGAGGGAATTTGGCACACAGCATGTCCACAGTACAGCAGACATAAATCCTGCTCCATTGGCAGCAGCATATATCAGAACTATATTGCCTGTGTATCGATCGCCTCTCAGACAAGATTGTGATGAGGACTGTGGAAAGAGGAAAAATGAATTTCAGCCTTAAGCTTCTCATCTCGATATCCCCAACTAGTCAAGCAGTGAGGGTGAAATTCTTCCCTTTCTCCGCCCATGTCTTCTTTAATCCATCACTGGTTGACTGCCTGCAAATACACAAGGACAGGCTCCTTTTTGCACCACAGGACAATAAAGCTGAAGTGTGAGTTCTGGCTGTAGTGGCTGTGGTATTAAAAGGTGCTCACATACTGTGTTATGGTGGATTAGATAGATTGTTATTGTGCAGACAGGTATGGTGGAAATGATGGTAATATATGTTCAAATTCATCAAAGATATGCATCATATTGTCTTTTTTAGTTCTCTATATGAACACTAGAGTGGAATAATTTAATATCCTGCTACAATGACTAAGGCAGAAATTCTGTCTGTGCTTTAAATGACAAATATTCTAATTAAAACAGGAGGAGATATGGGATTTGACTGTGAGATAAAAGGCATTTTGGCTCCAGCAGCTCTTTTCATGTGCTAAGCCAAAGGAGCCATTGTGTTTTGGGAGGCTCACATTTAAAATCCTCACACAGATTTAAAGCAGTGTCCTGCTAAAATAAGAAAATGAGACCGCAGCGGTCAGAGTCTAAACACTCTCTCAGGGTTTACACTCAAACATCGGAGCTCGAGAGCAGAACCACAGGGCCACGAGAACGGTCCAAAAAGCACAAAAATCAGTTTACTCAACCTGAACACACACACACACACACACTAATACACACACCCTCACTGGTATGCGTACTCTCATACACAAGTGCACACAATCACACACACAGGCAGTGCATTTCAGATCAATGCCAGAGGAGAATCAATGCATGGTGGGGGCTGGGAAGGAAAAATCGCTCAGAGCAAAGATATATTTAGAAAGGTAAAAGACCTGCAAGTGGGACAGCGGTGGAGGAGAGAGCAGGAGGAAAATGAAAGAAAAAGGAAAAGATTTGGTGGAGTTAATTGATTAAATGAAGATGGGGGGGGGGGACACCACTCAATTTCCCCGAGGTGCTCATTGATGCCAGATGCTGCTCACCTATAGCAATTATCTCCACATCTGATCTCCGTGTCCCACCTTACCAAACCGAACCATATGTAGGCTGGTTACAAGCCAGGGAGCTGCCACTCCTCTCCCATCTTCTACAGTACCTGTCACTGGGACGCCTCCATGAGAAAGTTCTCAAGAAAGGTGCATCAGAAGAACATCTGCACAGAGACAGTACATGTTTACAGGCTGAGATGATTCATTAAAACACACAGCTGTTAATTTCCCCCTATTTTTCTACACTATAGCATTATTCGAGAATATATATTTCATTCCCTGAAATCTCAGAGATTCATTTGAGTTTTCAGCGGCATCTCAGTTGATGTAAAGATATGGTGCGTTTATGCATTGCATCTGTTTGTTTTAAAGGTCCCATATTTACACTTGCCTGGTGTTTTATTTAAAGTGTTGATATCCACAAGAAGAAATATTTGTAGTTTTTAGTACCAAAAACCACCTCAGGGTAGTTTTACATCTCTTCTTTTGTGCTTCTCCCTTGGCTGACTGTTTTCTGAGTGGTCCAATAAAAATATAGCAGATTTCATGAAAACACTTGGAGAAACCAAATCCTGCAAGGTTGGACACTGGGTCCAGGTGAGCCATACTGGGGGCATGGCAGAGGGTGGTGACTGCTTTGCTGTGACATCACAGCAGATACAGTTTTTGTGTATTTTGTCTATGGATTGAACACTAACACACTCGTATTAATATAGAACCTAGACCTGCTTTATAATCAAAAAAGACATGCACAGCTCACTTTCTACAATATGGGACCTCTAAGTTTTACTTAAGCCTCAGGATGCAGCAGCAGCTCAAGAGTGAGAGAATCCCTCTGAGTCCAAGCATTAGCAGTTTTTGAAGCCCCCGTCTTTGCAGTTTTAATGATGAATACCTCCATGCAGCCCAGGGTGAAGAAGTTTTTTTTCCAGCATGTGATAAAAAGTATAACTAGAACTCCAAATGTAAAGGCCTGCTTTCCACATCACTATTTTAAACTGTCTTTTGGAAACTACCTTTTTCATTTTGTCCTCACTCTCTGAATGAATAAACATCTTTATAAATCAGTGAGAATGACAAAAACAAATTAACAATAAGCTGGGTCTTGTCCTTCATTTAATTCAGACTTTGCATAAAACATAAGAGGACCTTGTGTTGAGTGTGCATACATGTATTATATTATATTATATTATCAGATCTCTATAGAGAAAGGACAGTGGGAACGCCCACACAAACACACATATCCATAAGAGATGGAGCAGGGGCGTGTCAGCGTGCCAGAGAGAGTGATGGATGAAGGTATGTCTGGGGGTGGGACAGACCAACAGGGAGGGTGTTTCAGATCAGTGACGCCCCCTCACCTGTCACAGCCACCCAGCGACACCCACCGAGCCACATGCAAATTAATGAGGAAACCACTTGGTTTGCAGAAATAAGTGTAACTGTGATGCACACTGGGAAGCTGCAAACTCTATGAATGACTATAGAAGTATAAAACAGACTCAGTATCTCAGGAAGGAAAATCTGAGGTGAAATCCCCAACATGTTCTGTCAAAGACACTGAGGACAGTGGATAGTACACTGTTGTCTTCCATGGGGTTTGATGACTAACAAGTAAATGTTTCTTCCGCCCTCTGGTGGTCAAAAGTGAACACAACCCAACATGATCCTGATCTACAGCAAAGACCATTCATCTGCTGTCATTTTACACCAAATTCTAAACAATCACATATAAAATATATTTATGGGAAGCAGTTGTGTAATGTTTTTAAACCATGTCAGTAAGAGAAATGACCAGACTCACAGTAGGACTAAGACTGTGCTTAATGTTCCCTGTGTTTATATAAATCTATATTCTAACACATAAAATACGAGATTAATGATGACAGTTCCCACCCCTTCTCACATGCAGGGGGTTTATGATATGTACCTTTGCTAACAGTAAAATATAATTATGATTTAATCCGTTACATTTTTTATTCATTATTATTGTTATTAATTTTATTAACTCTATTATTAAAATTGAGTTAGTACTCATTGCCTGTGTTTATGAAGCACAGAAAATCTCTCATAGATTATGAACCATTCACTTTGATTTCTTGCTCATTTTGCTGGATTGAATAACATGTGATGTGTTGCTCACATCTGGTGTTTGAGACTGGCGTTGCAGGGACAGGCTGGTCTGGCTGGGTGATATATTCCCGAGGGAATTCTCCCAAGGGAAAGCGTTCCCTCTTTGTTTGCTCTGTTTTCATAAATGAGCGAAGCAGCTGTCAGAAATCTTTTTCTGGAACAACCTCCCTTTAAGCCTAAAACTGACCACATCAGAAAGCATATTCAATGTGGCCTTGAAAACAGATTTGTCTGTAATTGATAACCTGATATACTTCATGAAGTGAACTCATTAGCAGGTCATGCTGCTCCACCATTGAACGTATTGTTTATAATTAGTCCTATGTTGTTTTTGTCTTGCTGTTTGTTAAATATGGAGAACCCCAATGGAAATATGCTTTTAAGTTTTATGTTTGTGTTTTTGTCCTCGATGATTGTAACCTCCTTTAATCTATATGTTTAAATCATATATTCATTCATTTATCTCATCAGAGATTTACTCTTTACATTTTTTTTCTTACATTAAGACAAAAAAATTAAAAGTTGAGTTGAAGGTTACATTTCTGAGAAGCAGGGAAGAGGGCAGGAGTGAATGAGTCTGAGCGAAGGCCACTCTATCAGGCCACTAGAGGGAGCCATAGTTCTACATAAGGACTGGTGTAATAGCCAACATAGACGGCCATAAATGGCTTATATTAGCCTTGTCTTATGATGTTCGTCATGCAGGACACTACAAAGGAGGTTTTAGAGTAGAGCACACAGTCTGAGAGAACTGTGTCAGAATCAGAGAATGTTTCCTAAAGTTGTCACACTTAGTTTGTGTCTCATTTCTTTCACAAAGTCCATTCTGTGACTGCATTATGGACCATTATGGAAGTTTGGAGCGAGGTGACTGACAGGATGTCAGAGGCTCCTGTGATCCACTAGAGGTCGCCCTCGTCCTTTACGGTGCTCCAGCAGAGCTGGTGAGTAACAGGTTTTATTGTTCATTTGCTCCATGAGCTCAAGCCCTGACTGTCTGTTAACCTCAACAATCCTGTTTTACTCTCACCAAACACATTTTACTTCAGCTGATAATTGTTCTTGTGTCTCTATTCTACAAATTAAACATAAAGTATTGACTTTATGCAGCCTGCAGGATGTAAAAAAAAACAGTCAGAGTGGTCGTCTACCTTTGTTGAAGCTCTGTCAGAGGCGTCCTCTGCTCCTGACATTTGTTTTCATGCGTGGGGGCTTTTTTGACTGGCAGAGCTCTTTCAAGTGCAAAGCTCCACTGAGCTGAAAGAGTGGTGGATGAAGAGAGAGAGAGAAGGATGGAGAGACACACCCTGTCCCCTGCCACCTCCATCACACCGTCCTGCTCACCAGGTAGGGAGGTGGCTGCTAATTGCCGGGGTGAATGCTACGGCACACGTCCTCATCATGCTCTCCCTGGAGGAGGTGACATTATGACTCCCTGCTCCTCTCCTGTCCTCACACATAGTTCTAACCTTTACTGTTTTCTCATGATACCAACACTGGCTCCATAAGGCAAACAAACAAGCAGACCTGTCTCTCATGACAAGTTATTCTTAACACTTAACCATATTTTTTTATTCATTAATGATGTATTTATGTGTTACAAACAGGGAAAAAAATCACTTTTTTACCTTGGTAGTAGCATGGGATCTGCATTTTTAAGAAACATGGAGACTGTTTTGAAATGAATGGAATGAAATTAATGAAAAAATCAGTTATTTAAAAAAATGAATAAATGAATCATATTTCATTTATTCAAATGAAAGTTTGTGGTGAAACACATTTATTATTATTATCATTATGTTCAGGAGGAAAATGTAACATACAGAAAACTGACGCAGCATTCATGGATCAAAACGTTTGATTTCCGCTTTTGTGTTTTGCCTGTTTTGCAATTCGGTTTCATGTTTGTTTTGAATTCATTACCCGAACGCCTCGGCAATCACACAGGAAGATTACTTTGTACATAATACAATGCAGTTTTATCCCCTGGCCTCGTCTGGCTCGTAGCCTGCACTGTAGCAGGGATCCTGTTTATTTCTCCAGGTTCACTTCCAGCTGCTCCCTGTTGTCACAGGGCCTAACTGTTGTTTATTTTTTTTATTATTATCATTATTGGTTGAGGTGAATCCACCATAAAAATGGTACTGTTTGGCATGTGATGCAACAAATAACTGACCCCCAAAATTATTCATTTTTATGCCAAATGAGTCGAATCAGGGATCTCTGGATTTTTAAACTCTGTTTAGATTTGGAGAAAAATGTTTGGGAACCTGCTTTTGTTCTTTAAAAAATGGAGCAGGAGGCCAGACATCAGTTGTGTTTGTGTTAATTAGAGGTGACGTCACATTGCACTGACTCACGTCTCTTCACTCTGACCTACACTAGTCAGACAGCAGCTCGTCCTTTTGTGTCAAGGTGCGCACAGCTGCGGTACAAGGTCAGATGATGTGATATCAGGCTATGACATCACCCCTGTCAGGACGTCAGGGTGTAGATGTGTAAACTGGTGAGGTCAGCCTCACACAAACCAGCCTGTCTTATGCTGCTGTCCTCACCTGTGTTATCTGAGCACAAAGTCACAGTCAGTGTTTACACAGAACCTGCTCTCAACTGTCCCTGTTCAATGCTGATACACTCATGAGGTCGCAAATCTGCAGACATTTACTTCTTCGTCAAAATTTAAAGTAATATATAACCATCCATAAGTATGACCTCACACCAATGGGCGAGTAACTCTTAGTTAAGTCACTGTTTTAGTCACTGGTATTGATTTATAGTATGAACAGCCTCAGGTTGTTATTGCAGTAAAATTCCTTTCCTGATGTGTTTCGAGTATTTTCAATCTGCTTTTATCTGTAATGGTTGTTTAAAATACAATTGTTTTTGTTTAATGCTACGTGTGAGTGCAAAGTGTATTCAGCCAAGAGGAAAAAGAATTAGATGTTGTTAAAATGTGTAAGTGAATGTTTTGTAGGATAATAATGTGTCAAAATAATGTACACACTTGTGCTTTAGTACTAGTGACTTTTTACAAACGAACACACACTAATTTACAGACACACACATGCGGAGAGGCCAGCTGCTTCAGTAACACAAAGATCCAGTGGCATCGATCAGTATAAATAACTTATGAGCCTAACAAGACCACAGGGACAGAGAGATGTGAACACAATGACCTGCCCGTTAACTCTGGATGCGCCTCTGTGTGTGAAATAGGTCTGAAGCCTGGAATTACAAGTTCATAAATAATAATCCAGTTAATCATCAAAGAATATATATGTAGCCTACTATAAGAGAAGTTTAAACTGTAGATAATATATATTAATGTTCATCTATGTTCATACTCAGGCCTTTAGTATTTTTTGTTATACTCACAACAACATGTTAGTTATGACATCAAGGGACTGAACAAAAAGGTTGATGTGGTGTTGATTATATGAGAGTAAATAACAGAAGAAGAAGAAGATCTGAGGGAAATTAAAATCAGGCTTTTTAAAATGTATTAGGAGCCATTAACATCGAGCATTTCCTTAGGATTTGAATTTTAGAAATGTTAACTGTACGTACATATGCCAAGATAACTGCTCCTATTATCATTATTATCATTTTTATTTTTATTATTATTATTACTTTGTCTCTGCACCCACTTCCATGTCAGGTCCTTTATTATAACTTATATAACGTGAACTATCTCTTCTGATGAAATTGTTTCAACCTGTAGGAAACCAGCAGATCAAATACAAACCCTGTCAGTTCTCCCTGGGGCTGTCTGACCATAATAACTGCCTGAAAACCAATTTTTTACATCATCCATTTTTAACATTCACCCAAAGAAAAAAAAAGAAAAACTGTCCTGATATGGCTGTGTGTTGCTGAGCAGCTGGCTCTAGCTTTTTAATTATAATCTAATAATAATGCTTATGGACATTTTTTGTACAGCAATATCACTGTATTTGTAGGGATTATAGTTAAACCTGTGCATCAAGGATATGTGAGAGATAATGAGTGTGTAAAATCTCCTCTAATGAAGTGGTTGAACGGCCTGTGGTGTGAGGTGGATATAGGAGCCTGAGCTTGCACACTATGAACGGCTTTAATGTCCAGGTAAAAATCTAAAAACACTGTTCCTGTAAGCTGTTTCATAAATGAGAGAGTGAGTGAGTGAGTGAGTGAGTGAGTGAGTGAGTGAGTGAGTGAGTGAGTGAGTGAGTGAGTGAGTGAATGGATGAACTACATATTCATTGTGCTGAGAGGAATTTATCTTGCACAGCATGGTTATAAAGTAGCACTGCAGGATCTGATGAATAGCAGTTCTGATGCTTTTTGTCCCTCACACACTCCATAGGTTTGTGTCTGTGTTTGCTCAACAACAACCTATTTACACTTCCTGTTACTGTCTACAGCAAACCTAATAGGGTCTAATTGTTTCACTCCAAGGAATGGCAGGAGCCTGTCACTTATACACACACAGACACACACAGACACACACACACACACATACATACACTCGCCATTGTGTGAGCAAGTATTGGAGCAGTGTGGACAAGCCAGCACTCAAACAGGTGTCACTGTGGGCAGCAGCAAGACCCTGATTAGTGCTAATGAAGACCTGCAGGAGGTGTTGGTGCATGTGGGGGGGGGCACATGGATTAGAGCAGCGACTGTGCACATGTTAAGCTGCAGTAATGAGACTAATTGCATGAGAAATGTGCACATGAATAGTGAACTGGGGGGTCTGTGAGCTCTGCTACCCACCTGTAAGAGTCACTGCATATTTAACATTCATAAACCTGGAAGCCACCGTGAACTCGACTCTATAATGAAAACTCCCCACAGTGATTTTAAAGTCTGAACAGAGGAACTGACAGTCTGGTCTGTGACCCTTCACCCCGAGCTCTGTGCCGCTCCTCCACCTGTAAATAGATGTTCCCAATCACTCCACGCTACCCTCCCAGTCTGTTTCCATGGCGACCTGCCCTTAACCTTCTGCCAGCCTTCCCCCTTAGCGTCAACCCCCTCCGCTCCTTCCCTGGCTCTCTGTGGCTCTCAGCCTGGGAAATCAGCCTAATAAATAGCTTTATGGTAATCAGGCTGGTGAACGGCAAGTAGAGCTGCCAATCTTAATACATTTATTAAAGTGCCTGAAAATGTCAGTCTCCCTTGTTGCCCTGTGGCCCTCGCCACACTCTCTCTTCACTTCTCGCTCCCTGCACTGGTAGTCATACCCTCTTGCCCCCTTCTGTTCCCCTGTCACAGTCTTTCATTCTGCCATTGTCCACCTGCCTCCGGGTTCATGTGATGCCCCTTCAGCTTTGTCTGGGCGTACAGATGTAAGGCCAGAGGTTTCTGCTCGTCCTCGTGTCAGGGTTATAATTACAATAGTGAAATGAACAGGTTTCTCCTGGCTGTTCTGTCCCTGACTCACCAGCCCTTTAAGGTCCAGGCTCCTCAGCTTCCTGAACATCGCATACTGATGAAACATCAGTATTCGCTTCAAAAAACTCACTTTCACTCACTCACTCCAGGTTTTTTTGTTTTTTTTAATAGAAACTTTGTTTAGAAAAGATTTATATAAATAAAGTTGATTGCAATTAATATTCCAGATTTATTCTAATGTGGCATTTTGATGACATTCGACAAAAGTTAATGAACAAATTGTTGTTTTTTTTATACTAATGACAATTCCTATCATTAGCCTGAGATATATCTATATTTTTGCTCATGTTTTTAACATTTTAAAGTCTCAAAAGTATTCACAAATGCAATATTTAAGTCCAAAGTAATGTGAATCAAACAACAATATAACTTATTGTTGACACGACTGTGAACATAATAAACATGATGTACATGGTTATAATTACAAAAACAAACAACAAACTAACAAAAAAGACAAAAAATAAGTAAAAAGTAAAAAATAAAGATTGTGATACCTTTTTGTCACAAATCTAAAGCTACTGAGTAACAAAGTGAAATATTTCCAATGACAGCTTCATGTGTTATTGTCAGTTTTGTAAATGCTCCACATTTGAGCCTCTTAAACCCCCAGAATGACTCCTCAGGAACTACTGTGTTTGGCTTCTCTTTCAGAAATCCTCCGCTCTTGCCTCAGAGAAGTGTAATCTCAGTGTTTGAAATTGGAGTCACCACGGCCTCGGCTCCTCGAGAGAACTGGCTACGTGGTCTCAATCCTGACAGTGCAGCTGATCCCCCTCTGCTCCTGCACACTTATCTACTCTTATATGATCTGTTTCACAGGGTGTGTGTTGACTGACCCCTTCTGTGAAATACAGTCTGGCATCATTGTTCGAGAAAAGCCACTATCATCATCCTCAGTAAGTCTCCACTCCCACCTCTCCTTCTCTATCCTTCTGGCTTCTCACCCTCTGACACACTCTCACTCTCACAACCACTTTCCCTCACAGCTCTTTCTCCCTCGGCCATCCATCATTCAAAATAGTCTTTGACACTCTGGACCCATTTTTCAAGTTTTCTCATCACCTCTCCTTGTCTGTCCCTTAAGGCTTTCCTCCTCCCATTGGCACTGCAGAATGGGGTCCGTGAACCAGCGAGGCAGAAGTTTGCCACTGAATACCAGATTAGGTCCATGAATGAGTTGAATCTGCAGAGCTCAAAGAGTCGGCCAAGTTTTTTAGAGGTGGACTCAGGTAACTGACCTGTTACACAATCAAAACAAAATCACAAGAGTCAATGCCTTTCTAATAGATAATCAATCAGCTAACACTTCACTTTCTGAATCAATTAGTAGGTGACTAAGTTGGCCTTTTACAAGTAAAAAGTGATCATGACCTGTGGATATATAAATAGTTAAAATTATCATTAAAGGGTTAGGGTTAAAGGGTGGAAAAGTACATGTTTTTTTTTTTGTTAGTTTTTTTGTTTTTTACCTATTTGCATCTGGTCATGCAGATGTTTTTATTTAATTTGCTTAGGATTTACCTGCCAACATCCAAATACAATGGACATTCATAAAATGTTGTATCAAATAAAATATATTTCATATCAAATAAAATGTCTGCATGAAATATAATATCATCAATAATCCATCCATCCATTTTCTATACCACTTAACCAAACCGGGCTGCAGGGGGCTGGAGCCATTCCCTGTGACATGGTGCGTTACCCTGCTGGAGGCCGTCATTAGAAGGTGATAAACTGTGGTCATAAAGAGATGAACATGGTCAGCAACAAAACTCAGACTGTAGCATTCAAACCACGATTGATTGGTATTAAGGTGGTCAAAGTGAGTCAAGAAAACTTTCCTAACACCATTACACCACTAGGCTGGACTGTTGACATAAAGCAGACTATGTAGACTGACCCTACCATCTACTGAGTCAGCACAAATCCAGCTCCACCAGACCAGATTCCATTTTTCCAGTCTTCAACAGTCCAGTGTTGGTGAGTCTGTGTCCACTGCAGCCTAAGTTTTCTTCTCTAGGCTGACAGGAGTGAAACCTGACCTAAAGAGGGGTTATCTGACTTTCTCCAACCAGTCTGTCAACTCTCAGTCACTGCTGCTACATGATTGGCTGTTTGGATAATCTCATGAATGATCAGGTGTACAGGTGCTCCTACTAAAGTGCTCAGTGAGTGTATGTGACATGGTGGGGACACATGGATGATCTACCAGAGGCACAGAGAAAATGTTGAAATGTATGTTCTTATCATTTAACAGGAAAGTTATTCATTCATTCATTGTTTATCCGTACCACCTATCCTTATAGGTTAACAGGGGGGCTGGAGCCAATCCCAGCTGACAGTGGGCGAGGGCGGGGTACACCCTGAACAGGACGCCAGTCTATCACAGGCCTGACATATAGAGATAAACAACTATACACACTCACATTCATTCATTCATTCATTCACACCTATACAGGCAATTTAGACTCACCAGTTAATCTACAGTGCATGTCTTTGGATTGTGGAAGGCAGCCAGAGTACCCACAGGGAGGGGATAGTGCTAACCACTGCACCACCACCGCACGTCATCCTACAATTTTATTTCATTTTGAATACCACTTTAATAAGACTGTAAAAATCCATAGTTTTCATTTTCACTGACGCTGACTACTTGTGGAGGAACACAGTGGGGAGAGTGAGTGAGTGAGTGAAGACTTTGCCATCTGCTCCTCACTGGGCTCTCACTGGCCGACTGGTCATACTGGGATTCTCAGGTGTGAATGTGTTTATCTGTGCTCACATAACGAGGACAGGACTGAGCAAAAACGACCAAATTGTTCTTATATAAAGTATGAACCATTTTCCATCTCATCCCTCTGTGTGTGCCCTGCTCAGTTCCCCACTCAATACATTTTCAAAAAAGCTAATGATTCGTTTTTCACATTTTCAAAATTACACTCACTTATTTTTTTTTTGCAGTGATTGCTTACTTGTAACTGATTACTGTCCCTGTGTTTTTATCTCTTGTGAATCAATTATTCTGCCGGTCTTAAGATAGAAAACAAAGTGAAACAGCCTGAGATTCAGAACTGCATGCTGTTGTGTTGTTATGTGTTGCTTTGTACAATGATTATTTTTTCATAAAGGCAACAACTGTGTCATTTTTTTAATGTCAATTATCTGTTTGTTTACTTTCCTCTCATGCCGTTAAACTGAATAAAATCTAATCAAAGTGGCATTTACTTTACAGTCCACGGCCACTTTAATTAGCCCAAAGTCAGACTCTCACATTTGATTGACTGAATGTGGCTTTGGCTTACACGGGCAACATTATCTGAAATGTCAAAATTAGAATATTCTGCCGGCATAACTCTAAGTGCATAATTACATTTATATGACGGCAATTAAAAGTTAACTTCAGTCACTCTGAGTTAGTCTTTTGGAGACAGATGGAGGAGAGTTAACAGACAAAGGGGAGAAGTGACTATTCTCCCGAGTCAATTTTACATGTGGGCTTTTGTTTGCCTTTGTGTGTGTGTGTATGTGTGTGTGTGTGAATGGTCATGTGAATGGGTGAAGGGATGTCGAGGTAGGTCATAGACTGACTATATTGATTAATTAGTCTTTACTTAGTAATTGCCTAGTAATTGTTGCAGCTACAGCCCGTGGGTGTATTCTCTTGAGATGTACACACATACATACATACATACACACACACACATTTACAGTCTTGGCTAATGAATCAATATTGGCATGTGGCATGACAGATACACTGAAGCATAAATTGAAATCATGCATCAAATAATAATGAACAAATCATAGCATGGATGAGTTATAGCTCCGGCTTTCTGCATCTCATTTTTGTATTCATCCGGTATTTATCGATTCTTTTAACAGTGCAACGACTGGTGAAGAGCAGCCGCTCTCCTGCTTTTAATTCATTTAGACTTCATTTATTCAGGGTCGTCCCACTGAAATCAAGGGTCTCATTTCCAAGACAAGACTCTACAATTATATGCAAAAAAAGATAAACAGTAAGAGGAACAGAGGGAGATGGAAACAGTCCAAATACATGTCATTAATCAAAGCAGGAGACTCATAATGCAGGGTGTAATCAGTAATCTGTTTTGGCCTTAAAATTACAAACAAGAGTCTTATAATTCAGGAGCCTTGCTGAGGGCCACGCTTTTATGTTTCCTCCTGTCTCAGCTAAGCAGAAATGACCTCAGACCGGAGGAAGATTAAAATGTAAACCAGAACCAGAAAATAACAAAAGACAGAGTGGAAACCAAAGAAGGAGCTGGCGAAACAAATTCGTTGCACATTTTAATTGATGAACATCTGCGCACATCCACCCAAAACACTCTAAATGACAGGAGCAGAACATATTATGGTATATAATACAAAGCCACCATGATCTGTGCTCCTCACACTGTTTTTATATCTTAGTATTCATGGGCATGCGTGACCAATTGTGTTGACACTGCAGGGCTGTCATTGCATGTTTCTCTCCCACCGATGGATTCAGGAGGTAATTGTCAGCAGGGATTGAGATGTGAAATGGATTTTGGAGGCAGCTATATGTATTACAGTGTTTGAGTGTATGTGTGTGTGTGAGAGAGAGAGAGAGAGAAAAAAGGCTTTTATGATCTCACTTGTGTGCATGTGTGTATATTGACACTGACATCTTTAAGTATCACCGTGCACGCATGTTTAGTTTTGTGGTATCAGGCAGAATAAATAACTAAGCCCCTGCGCTCAAATGCTTCTGCCGCAACAACAGTCCAATAATTTTTACAACCAGCAATAGATGCTAAAGTCAATTTACATTTTCAGAATAAAAGTACTTCACACCTCCACTCCACGCTCTCTGTATTTCAAAGCATCCGGTCTGTTTTGGCTCCATTTGTTTAACATAAACAGGCAGAAATGAATCACTCGGAAAAAAAGTAATCCTTCACACACTTCACACACACTTCAGGCGAGCAGTGTTTGAGATAGGACACGTGCGTTTCATATCAGACCACAAACGTCTACATTAAAGCAGTGATGTGCTGCGGAGGGGACAGCGCTGACACCTACTCCTGACTAATCCCACTGATTGGAATAACAATGGTGCAGGGCAGATGTGATGCACAAAAGGACTGTGTCATCTCACTCAATATACCTCAGTGAAGATGTTGTGAGGGTTGAGGGATGGGTGGGTGGGTTTGCAGATGGGTTAAGGGTTACGACCTCTCTCGGTGACCCATTATTCATCAGCACACTTAACCCCTCATTTTCACTGACCCCTCCCTCCTTGTACACGAGCTCCCAGATGAGTGTCGCCCTCTTTAATACACTGGAGCAGGAGTTGTTGAGAGGAGAAAGTGTGGATAATTTATGGAGGCATCGATTGAGAGAGAGCTCTTTTTTTTTTTGTCTTGTGTGTTTGCTGAGTGCAAGCAGGCGCTGTGTGATTTAATTGACTGGATTGATTTAATCATCGCACATCTTAATGTCATTAAGACGTTTGTCTAATTGCTGCAAACAAAAAAAAAAAACATTTTTGTGCAGGCAACAGCAGGATGCATGAGAATCATCTTCATACTGAGAAACACGCTAAGCGCTTTGAAAGACAGAGGTTTCGTCAAGGACTGTTTTATTCACAGTATAATGACGTTTATAAATGCCGTATGTTTACAAGGCTCCAGGTGAAGTCGCCCTCCTTTGCTTTCAAATAACTCAATGTTTATGTCAAATTTATTCAAAATATTTTTATCAGTAAATCAGAAATCCTCAGCTGAAGCAGGCAGAGGCACCAGGGCAAAATAACAATAAGACATAACAAGCAAAGAGCAGACAGTGTTTTTTAAGCAGCGTTGGAACTGAAGAATAAGGAGAACACATTTAAACTGACTAATGCTGACATTTGCAGGTACGTTTTTAGCCACGCTTGCAGTGCAGCTGCAGGGATTGTAATGTCTGTCTGTCTGTCTGTCACAATTAATTGCTCAAATGCAAGAACTTTAGTACAGACATCTCTGCTCTTCAGAGACCAAAGCCACAGCTGACTTTTCCTCTTGTGCCACGATGAAGTTTGTGGTTCTAAGTGACATAACTTGAAAATTAACGGATGTTCCCATGTAAATCACGAGGCGAAGAATCATCCAGTGTGATTCTTTGTCAGTATATAAGACAGCTTTCCAGCCAGTGAGACACAAGCTGTCTCACTGAATGACACTGGCTGCTTCATGCAAATACATTTGAAATGAAATAAATTGATAGGTCATATGCCCATGTAGCCAGGGAAACTCAGGGGGCGGGGAGGGGGTGCTGTCATGAAACAGAAAAATATTAAATATATTCTTCTCACTGTCGGGCACGAATTTTTTTCACAGTAGAGAGCACAGGGCACATAATGTTGTACCAGGAAATAACACAGGTTCAAATAAAACAACATAAAAATGAAAGAAAACTGCTGATGAACAAGACATTTGAATTTTACTTGTGAATTGGTTATTAAGTGCACAGTGAGATAGCGACGTGGACGCCTAGTCAGCTTTTCTAATGTCGGCGACTGAGTGGTACCACGTCTGAAGTGAAACGGACATCATTTCTATTCATTCCAGTAACTCTACCGACTATGTGCCCACCCCAGGAACAAAACTACATTATCATACTCTGATCTCGGCGGCTTATCAGAGCTCTTCCTCCAACAAACAGTCTGGAAATTAAATGAGCTGAACTGACAATTATAATTCCAGGGAGTTATCACCCCCCCCCCCCCCCCCCCGATCCACACTTCGTTTTCTTCTTCTTTTTTTTTTTTTTTGCAAATACATGACACTAATCCCTGGCCACATATTGTACCTTATGAGGAAATCCAACCACCATCTTACACCTTCATCATCATCATCCAGTCTGCCTGTGCTCGCCACCTGGAGAAGTCCTTGCTGTGATGGAGGAAGTTGTCCACGCTGCTATTAGCATATGCAGAACTCGCTCCTGCTTACAAAGTAGTGTCTCCTGCCCTCTCTCTCTTTCTCTCTCTCTCTCTCTCTCCTCCTTCCACTTCAGTGTTCATCTTCACCACAGATGCTACCTAATTTCCATTCCCACTTGGTTATGTACATAATTCTGCATATTATCTCAGACACAGGGGGCTAAGCATGGAGCGTGCTGCAAAAAACGTCCATCTGAACAGGTCTGGAAGTGAGAGCTACATTTTAAATTCTGTGATAAATAAGTGGGTTTGGCTAAAAACAAAAATGTAGGTGCATATATAGCACCTGTTTGCAATAAGTCAAACAGTTGGTCCGGATTTACCCAACACAAATGAACATTTTCAGCCTCGCAGCTCTGAGGTGAAGCTAAAGTTTGGGTTGAAAAAGCTCAATTGGTACATTCAAGCCTGCAGACGGGGGGCAGCGTTTCCACAGACGGCCCCATGCTGCAGCTATAGATTGAGGCTTTAAAGCGAAATTGTAGATGAGAAGCTTATCAAGGGCGCAGTAGGCCAGTGTTTGATGGAGACCGCAATGAGGAGGCTCAAGCTGGTAGCGGCTGAAAATATGCTGAGATGATGTGCCCGTAATTGGGCACCTGGCTGGACTGCTGAGCCGTCGCTGAGCACCGCCTGATGTTATTCATCCTCCGCTGGAAGAAGGTTTCTTAAGGGGGAGGGAGGGACAGATGGATGGATAAGGTGAAGGAGCACAGAATGGATGGAGAGGAGGAGGAGTTGAAGATGTAGCTCACTCATACACAAATACTGACGCAGACACATATAAATTCAGTTTTCTTTAATGTGGCCATACTGTTTGTGCAACAGCCATGCCAATAAATGAAGGTGAATTGAAATAAAATTGAAGCGTGGAAGATAGTAGCAAATATGGAGTGAGACAGAGGTAAGAGAAAGGAAACCGGGGATGAGCTAAGGAGAAAAAAACAGATGAGGTGCAGCAGTGGTGATGAAGAGGAGAGGAGAGAGTGAGTAACTAAGAAAGAGACCGGTAAGAAAAGCATGACCTCATATTTGTTTCTCTGAAATTAGTCTGGGAGTATAGTTTATTTCACCTCTTAGTTTTTGAATGGTACTAGATGAAAAACTGCACATCCCTCCTTTTCTTTACCCAGAATACATCAGTGAATTCTACTAACACTAACCCACTGCTCCACCTCCTTCCAGCATCCCTTCGTTTATCCAGTTGTGAGGAGCGACAGGTCAGACTGCAAACTATCTGAGCTGTGTGTTTAGGTGACATCTGTAGCGACCTGGAGGGTGTAACACAAATCTACAATCTGTATCTGTTCATGCACAAAATCATCCTGCACATTCATACAGGGGGTGTGTGAGGCTGGATGTTGTTACAGGCTGTCTGGACCGATTCATTTTCGGTCTTAAATTATTTTCTACCACCTCTTCACAGATCATCTATGTATACATGTAGCTACTCACTCAGGTAGGAGGATACCAAGGCACTCCAGAAGACTAATGTGTGTGTGTTTTATGTGATCTTGGGGTTGTTGAGGATGAACTTCATTTTGTATTCCACTGCCCTCTTTATTCTGATTTAAGGAAATATTTGTTTGACATGATTGAATCCAAGAACCTGTTCGGGTTGTCTGATGCTGATATGTTGAGTTGGCTTTCTGATGTGGAGACTTTTGCTTTGGTAAGACTCATCAGAGAAGCCTGGCTGCTGAGACAGAGACACTGTATCCAACATAATCGATGGATTTGATTTTAATTTTGTGTATGTGATGATTTGTTATGTTGCCATCAAGTTTATGGTTAAGCCCATATAGGCTGGTCAACAGAAAGGAGCAGGAAACTCAAATAAACAACATTGATTGATCGAGTCATTCATTCATTCACACAATATACAATAACATAATATTTTAACCACCTACCTAAACTCGTCAAAGAAAGGAGATAAAGTGTGATGTTTATTTGATTGCTCCCTGAGAAAGGTAAAGCAAAGTCAAGTCAGTGCTGTGTAAAACAAAGCTGTGTGATACTGAATGATCCAGGTTGAAATAGAAAAGATTAGGTTAGATAGATTAAAAAAAAAAACTTTCTCTGATATGTCACTGATACATACCGTGCCATTTTATAAAAGGGGATCTCACGTGTAACAAGAGAAGATCCAGATGAAAACAAAGATGATGGCGTCAGTAACAGCTGCTTCAGTCGAGCTTTATCCTGCACTAAACAACAAATCTGATGAACAGGACGGGTCCTGTTGAATGTCTGAGTATGACCCTTTGTGCTCCTCCGTGTGTTTGTCTTCACACCATGCAGCCACAGGGATTACTCTGCTGCTTGATTATGATACTTGAAGTTATGAGCAGCAGCTTTTCTCTGCGACTGACAAACAGATCTGTGGATGTTTACCCTCTGTTTATCCTGATGTCACAGGAAAACAGTGAGCTCCTCTGACTGTGGCAGTGTGTGTATGAGCTGTATGTGTTATGAGTCTACTGTATAATTACCATCTGAAAGAAAACACTGAACTTTTATCATGTTTATCCAGCAGCTGTGCCAACGAGTCTGCATTTGAACCTTTTTTTGGAGCATGTTGCGCTGACAGTTTACACCACAGTTAGTTGTGATGTGAAGTTGTTTTCATTCATATCAGGCTTCACACAGAGGTGGTTAATTCATCTCCTCCTCAGTACACTGTCAGGGCTCCCACTGCTTCTTTGTTTTGGCCTCACATGTCAACACATGCTCTGAGAAACATTTCAGCTGAATAAATAGCATCAGAGTAGCAGTCATACAAGTGTCTACAGAATCATGCTTTATAAGGAAATTGATTACTATTCATGTTGTATCTAATAATTAACACTGAAGGCATTTCAACAAAATAAAGGTCCTCAGAGCATTGTGGAGGTTTGCACTGCCAGGCTTGTGTGTGAGAAGTCCTGACCCTCCCCTGCTAGAATAATGAGTTTGTGTTGGCTGGATGCCATCAGTGTGTGGGGTTCACATCCCTCCGCCTCCCGCTCTCCACCGCAGTTTGTCTGGCCAGCCACCGCTGAGCCCCTCTCCAGTCATCACACATTCTCTTTCTAGCCCACTACAAAGTCCCAGCCGCGGCCGCACCGCCAACATCAGCACCAGCTCACTGAGAAAAGGTCACGTTTAATGATCCAGACGTCATGCCGGAGCTGGAACCAGCTTTGACAGGAAGTGCGGGGTCCAGAGGTGAAACTGTATTTTGCGTCTGCCTTCCCGGTGACTTTGAATTAGTGTGCATCATGCACATTCATGTACCCACGTCTTTAAGTGCATGCGATGTGGGGTGACCGAGAGGAGCCGCAGCCGTGGTGCGATAATGGGTGGCTTTCGATGACGGCAGAGTCGAGCTGAGGTGAGAATGAGGGGAGACAACTGGTGGTTTACCCAGAGCTTGGCTCACACTATGAATAAAGATGTTTGGCTTCCCAAACGCTCCCTGGAAATCTATTAATAATGCAGCTCTACTAGCCAACCATTCCCAGAATAAATGAGCACCAACACAGCAACAGGGTTGTGGTGGATGTGGTGGGAAGCAAAGCAGGCTGTGACCAGGTACGCCTGGTACCACCTTACATTTTGTACTTTGGGTCCTGAGCCCTCTGCAGGTACCGGCTGGGCTCACACAGCTCCAAACCATTAGGCACCATTAGAACCAAACAGCCAGCACACAGTCACCTGGTAAAGGAAGTTTAACGCTGCTCTCAGGGCTCGTGGTGGGTTTCAGGGCACCATGCTGGCTGCCTTCCTTCTGTACTTTCAAGAGACTCTTTCTGAATTCGCCGTGTCTCCAGCAGTATGCAAATTGAACCAGCTTGATGGTATGAAATGCTGATTTGCACTAATAAAGATTCTGCAGACAGCTCTGCTTCGAATTCTGTACAAATAAAATCAGTTGTGGACGGTGTGGGGGAGTGTACTTTTATGGGATTTGCATATTAAAATATTTAGAGTAATTAGCAAGGAAATATGCACACACACACACACACAGACATGCATGCACGTGGCGTTAATGACTCCCTGGCAGATTTATGGTGAATAGAGCAAAGGGGAGCCTACTTGACCTCTATGAAGGGACAAATGGCTGCATTAGTGCCCATAAATTACAATAAATACACACACATACAATTACACAGTGCAGTGGCAGCAGACATCGCCTTCCCCAGCTGAATAAATGCACATGTGTATGTACGTACACACACACACACACACACACCACCTCGCAGTTTATGGCATCAACTCACACACCACAAACACAACTCTCTCACTTGGAGCTGTCCACTACAGTGTCCTCTCTCATTAACCTCCATGCAAAGACTGATAAAAAAGACCTGACCTGAGGTTTTACTGATCACACTGTGGCCTTTCCATCTTTAGAGCAGCATTAAAAAAACACAAACTGCTTCTGACCCTTTTATTCAAATTTTTCATTCTCAAGCTAAACATCTCCACAGCTGTTTGTGGAAAGTGCACCTGCTCCCTAAAGACACCACTGACCCGAGCAGAGACTCTTATGGATCATGAATGTATCTTCTGCATCCAGAGCACAAGAGAGAGCGAGGGATGAGGACGTGTGGGCGGGATGACCCTTAACTATATTCAAAATGCTTATACATCACATCCCACAAAAGATGTTCAACAGATTTGTAGTCCCATTCATGGGTTCCTTATCCTTAACCTTATCCTTCCATATCCTTATATTTTGTCTGGGAAGTGATGGACTCACAATCAGTGTCTGTAAATAGGGATGTTAAAGCTGTAAAGAAGCGCAGTGACTCCACAGACAAAATGACAAAACAGAAAGAATGAAATAGATGATGTGAAGTATTTTCATGTGATTCTACAGCCCAAACACTCAGCTGCCCAGTAATCGATCTTAATTTGTGACAAACTTGACTATCAGCTAAAATCAGGTAACAGTGAATCAGTGGTGGAAGCCGAAATCCCAAAAGAAACTATCAATATAGAAAACAGAAGAGGCGTGATGAAGGCATAGAGAGAGAGAGGGAGAGGACGAGTGAAAGAACTAATAGATAAACTTGCCAGGCCCCAGCAGTCCACTATAGTGCTGTGTTTGAGTGAATTGTCCATTATTTCCCAAATTGGTTATCGGGCTGCATTGATTTTCCCATTGAGCCTCCCTCTGAGCTCCAGGTCGACCCACACAAGCCGTCCGCCCACTGCTTTTCTATTGAGCTTCTCGCCTGGATACCCACGGTTTGACCACAGCCCACAGAACACACACCCCCCCACTGATGAATCAGCACATAATGGCGGGTGAAATACATCTCTATTATGGCAAAAAGAAATAAATAAAAATATGTGGGGTATCAATCTAAATCGGGGCAAAGACAACAAAGGACATCTTGTGAGAGTAAAATAGCTGAATACACTTTTTGTTGAGGAACAGTGATATGGATTTCTGAAGCAGGTGGAAATTTAGGTATCAGTGTTTGTCTTTTATTTTCTCACCGTGCTCAATCCATATCCTTCATACTAGTTCACAATGGAGAAACTTTATCTCACTGATCACTGATTAGTAGATCTATTACATCTACACCCCCCCACCCCCCTCCTCATTTAGTCTCCCTGAATGTATCGATGTCACTTAAAGGTTGTAGGGAGGAGACCCAGTATCTAGGGGAAAGATCCCACAGAATATGAAGCCAGATGCAGACGAGGCACGTCTGTCTATCAGCCCATCAGTCCATCAGCGCTGCTCTGCACCACATAGATTCCTCTCAATAGATTCATTGTTCCTCCTCACATCTCGTGCTTATTTTCTCATTGGGCTGCTATAGATCTGAGGAGTGAGCACCGCGCTCAATCTACACTCCATTAGAGCTTGTGGAAGAGACGGGGATGAAAAGAGAGACAGAAATAGAAGAGTGAGGGTAGTGAAAGAGAAGCTATAAACTCAGCATTATTGATACAAGCAGCACCACTGCTGCTCGAAGCAGGTTATTTGGATGGGGGGGGGGGGCTCACGCCCATGTCCACTCATCAAAAGGCAAACCTCACTCCCACTCTGACAAAATATACACAAATTACCTACACACACACACACACACACACACACACACACACACACACACACACAAGAGTACAAAGGGGACACACAGCAAGCCTCTCACTGGCTCTTAACCATCAGTTGATGGACACAAGCTGGGAAACAGCTGGAAAGAAAGAAAGAAAGAAAGAAAGAAAGAAAGAAAGAAATCTAATCTAATCAACACAACATACACTGTATGCTGAATATGTTCTATACACTTGACAATGGTGTGTGTGTGTTTGTGTCTTTCATTGCTATGCACTGACATGGAGACAAAGCTAGGGTGCTCATTATAACAGACATCAAGGTGATCTTTTGACTTAACTCTACCCTGTACAAATGCACAAACACACACACACACACACACACACACACACACTTACTTAAACGTACATATATGAACAGCTCTGCCATTACAGCAGCATCCAGCAGAGACGTCTCATTACACCATGTTAACAAACCCGTGCAGACGCACAATAAAACCAGAATTCCTCCCTCACCATGACAAAAAAAAAAAACAACACAAGACCTCTGTGTTTTCCACCTGGAGCAAAACACAGGCAAGTTTCATCACTGATGCAGAGGAGGAGGAGAGGAGCCCAGTGGCAAAAGTTAAGGAGATGTGACAGCTCCGCTCCATCATGCCTGACAGCAGACAGCTTCATTTAACAGAGGGAACAGGCTGTCCGCTCACGCCTCCACAAAACAGCCCGGGTTATTGGGTAAAACTGTCTCTCTGTCAAATTTCACTCCCAGCCCCACAGAACACTGTGACAAGTGTGTGATCCCAGTGTGCTGTGATCATCTGCTGACCCTTATTCTCTGACAGAAATCCTCAGACGGACTTAGACTGAGGAAGAAAAAAGATTAGTTCAGATCAGGATAAGGAAGTTTGTCTGTCCTGTCTGATTTAGTCATCCTCACTTTGGTTCATTTATATTTGAACATCTTCATTTTCATATCAGGAGCATCTTTCCTGCAGCTTCATCCCATAATCATCTTTTACTAGTCAGACTATAATATATTATAATCTCTTATAAGCATCTCGTCTGATTACAAACACTCATCTCACATGAGATTTACTCTCATGACACTTCCTTTCCACTTTCTCTTTCTCCCTCTCCGGCTCAGTTATTATCACATCACATTATCATCACAAAAGACCCCCCCCCCCAAGTGTTTCAGTCTTTTTTTAAGAAAAGCCAAGTGTTCTCTCACATCAAGAAAAAGAGGGCAAAGACAAACCAACAGAGGACAGGATGCTGTATTCCAGACTCTTACCGTTGAAGCCGGTGAAGTTTCCCCAGTCGAGCAGGGAGCTGTTGAAGGAGGGCAGAGAGACGTTGAAGAACACATCGGTGCCGTTGGACGGGTTTCTGATGGTGTCGCTGAACAGGTTCATCTGCAGCAGGGTCTTTAACAGATAGCGCAGCATCTTGCCGCACAGAGGGTCCTGCACTCTCCCCCCGTCCTTCTGCTGGGGGTTTCACTATCTCTCAATCTCTATCTGTTCTTTTAAAAAGTGTGTCTGTCCACTGGCGACTGAGTCTCCTTCGCCTCCTTGCTCAGTGTTGAGAGGAATTAAAGAGATGATCCCAAGTTGTATTCAATCAAAACAAAATGTTCTTCAAAAACTGGAAGAAAAAAAAAAGTAAAGTGGACTTAAAGAAATCAAGCTCAGATGATTAATTGGTTGTTGATGTCAGTCTAAGTTGGGGGGGGGGGGGGGGGCTTGCTGTGATTCCCTCCAGTTCCTTCCCAGCATCGGATTGTTTCTTCCTCTTTCTTTTGTTCTGGGATCACATAACTTCACACGCCGTCTGCCACCACACACAAAAACACACAGCCTCTTGCCGGTGTAAAAGAATCCAGCAATGTGATGATGACCCCTTCGGATTTGCTGCTCTCCTCTCTCCAACCCCTCCCTCTGGCTCCTCCTGTGTCCCTCCCTCCCTCCCTCCCTCTCTTGCTCTCTTGCTCTCCTCCTCTCTCTCTCTCTCTCTTTCTCTCTCTTTCTCTGTGATGGGGTCCCACGGGGTCCAGAGGAGAGAGAGAGCAGGTGCTGTTGGCAATAAATGTTTAATTATTAGATTAATAATCATCCCAGGAGGCTCTAAACCAGGGTGGCGGAGGAGAGGGGGAGAATAGACTTACTGTCACTGTCTTAACCATAAACCACACACGTGCACAGGGGTCATCTCATATGCATAAATGCACGCGTACAGTATGTTTAAGGCAAACAAACATGCAGACAAGCCAGACCCCTGCTGTGTCGTTTGTTTTCTCACTGTCACACTTTCTCTAAACACAATTCCTCGACAAAAACTGAAGTTTGGATCAAAAAAGAAAAAACTTAAAGTAAAGCACAAGTTGAGTCCAAAGTTTTGTGCCAGAAAACAGCCTGATCAGTGCTGCGATTCTCCTTTGAAATTCAGTGTTCACGGTAAAATTTATTGTCATTCGCTCCACATACTAATGCTCCAGTACTCTGCATACAGGGGGACAGAACACTGCATTCTTTCAATGCTACATAATAACAGATACAATAAAAAAAACAGAAAACAAAGATGGTGAAGTGCAAGCAGTAAAGTGCGCTGAATTAAAAGTAAGGATGTGTCTGGTTTCATTGAAAACAGCAAAATTCTCTAATGGATAGTGGAAGTTTCCACTTTTTGCTTTTACACAAAAAACAACTTTACGTTTTAATATAAGCAGCATCAAATAGATGTATTTTGAATTAATTTTGTTGTCCAAGAAAAAGCCTAAAACATCCTGGCTTGAGTTTAAAAAGCAGGAAAGCAGCAGAAACACAGTCAAGTAGTAACTTTAACGCAATATCTGCATTAGGTGTTAATTAGACGAAGCTAAGACTAAATCTGAAGATTACAGGCTGTATCAAACTGCCACGACTGCAGAACTGCTGTGTTATAAAGGACGCGTGTGCATGCCTGAGTGTGCATACGGATGAAAGAAATTTACCTACATACCTTCAATCATGCTCAAGCATGCTATAGCACTAATGCATAGTCTACATATCATCATTGACATGCACGTGCGGTTGGAGCAGTATGGTCGCATGTGGCTCGCGGACGCCCCGCTGACAGCCTCAGTGTGACTCCTATTAACGATGCCCGTCCCCCATCAGGACCCTGTCCCCCTGCTCCATCACTGTGACAATGGGAGCCATCCCTCCGACAAACTTGCCGTGACGACCCCTGTCCCGTGCCCTTTTCCTGGGGTTGTTTCCGGTACCCCCCTCATTTTGGAGGGTCTTCCATTCATGAGGCGTCCTTGCCAGCAGCACACACAGACACACACACACACACACACATGCAGCACTAATGGTTGCACAATATGGGCATGGTATGGAAGGAGGGCGAGTGAAATGATGAAATTGATAGCTGCTGACAGGCTGGATTGTGTGTGGGAGCCATGTTATCTCGTCCGTCTGCTCTCACTGTTTCACACAGATGAGCTTTAAAGTGTTTCAGTAACGGGAGGGGATATAAAGGCTACGCATGTCTCACACAAACGATTTCTGCCTCCACGTCTAAACCAGCGTGACCGCAGCTTCTTCAGTGACTCAGAAACTCTCACACACATATGTATGCTCACACAGTAATTCCTCAATCAATCTCCTTAAGAGCAGGCTTTCCACCTCCACAGCTAGGTCTCAAGCACGGTGATTAACAGTCTAAGAGAGAAACACCTTGCTCCGCTCTCCCCCATTTAGAGTCAGGTTACACTGTGTGGGAAAGGTTTATGTGTATTACAGGAAAGACTTAAGTAGATACGGAAAGACAACCTAATGTTTTCCCATTGTTTTCAGATACAGACCCAGACCTGAACCACAAAATTGGATTGAGTTTTGGGTTAAGCAAGCTGACAACCTCCCAACACATGGAAAAATGCTGCAGTATCTAACACATATGAAATATATTCACAAATGCATCACTGCCGACACCTGATAACAATGTGCTGGGAGGGAAAAAAAACAAAGACAGCAGATCATAATTTGCACATGGTGATAATGTTGTTGCAATTATCTTCAACATTAAATTGCCTTTTTTATATATCTGTAATAAAGTAGCTGTAATGAGGCAGCAGTGAGGTGCCACTGCAAAGATATGATTGTGTGCTCTGTAGTTTCTCTCCTCAGCCACGCATAACTCTCAGTAATGACTCTCTGTGGTCACGTAATCTGGATGGATTCATGACGGCCATGTTTTTGGGGGAACACACTGTCATTTCTCTTCATTGCTGCTGTGTAAACATGGAGCGTTTTGAAAAATTTCATTTAACACGTGTCTTTGAAAGTGTTCCATCATGTGTGTTTTCATCCATGTGCACAGGTCAGACATTACACGGTACATGTACCTGTGCACCTGCTGTGCACCCTCCAAATAACTTATAGCCATAGTATTTGAATTGCAGCCTTGAGCATAACAATAATAGTATTAGTTAACAATGGTATTAGTTTGAAAATATGAAACTTGTTTTATATTGTTTCATTTAATTGCTGTGACCAAAGTGCTGAGTAGCAGGTATCTGCGCGGTGACCTTTTGTTTTGTTCGAGCTGCTTTTGTCAGCAAAGTGAGGACCTCTGTCTGAAGCATGAAACCAAATTTCATGCAAATCCATCAAACAGAGGGATGAATGGTGCCACACCAAGTGTTTGGCCTTTCTTATTAATGCAGAGATGGACGCAGATGGGTCATTAATGTCAACATCCTGTTGGACAGACGTCTCTGTCTCGCTATGACACTCTTTACCAGCTCAAAGCCTTTTAACATTCCCACACAGGTGGAGAAAAAATGAAACCTGAAATCTCTCATACCTGTGTGAATCCTTGAGTCAATACTACTTCAGCTATTTTTTGACTCACATTCAAATCCAGATGGAAACAGCAGTAGCTCATGATCGGCCATGCTAGCAGCACTGTGAGGCTTTACTTCGCTAAATGCTAATGTCAGCATGTGACAATGCCACCATGCCGATGTATAGTATAGTATATCATTTTTACCATGTTCACCATCATAGTTTTTTAAGCAGCCCTGAAGCAGCTGAGGCTGATGGGAAAGTCATTAGTGTTGCCACGTTTTGACAAACTAAGATTTTGATCTGATTTTGGAAATAGAAGAAAAGTCATTACCAAAGCCGTCTGAACACATCACCGCCACATCCGTTGGAGGCTGCATTTGAAAACCGACCGCATAACGGCAGCTCGACTTGGCTGTCCCATTTTGAAGCCTCCCTCAAATGCAGTCAAGAAATGCTGCCTACTTTTCCTGCAGCAAATAACACCGACAGAGAGCCCAAGGATGACACTTTTAAATATAAGCATTGGGTTCAGCTCAGTTCAACAACTAACGGTACAACTGTTAAAACCAAAGGCCTTAAAACGTCAAGATTTTGTGAAAAAAAGTTACGTGTTGTCAAGATTGCTCGGTGACAGGAGCTGTGATCTGTGACGTAACGTAACGTAAAATCCTCCATAGGCCAGACTGTCTGGTTTCGGTTCAGCCTTCCTTGTCAACAATGGCTACGATGGCCACGTCTTTGTAGACCACATCCTCCAAAGGATGTAGCCCCTGAACTGGGATATAGCTTATGAATCTCTGCCCAGTCCATCGTCTAGGTGTTGAGATTTTTCATAAGAATGAAAATGTCGACCTCCTGTTGGTGACAGTGAATTGCCAAAAGTTGTTATGTGTCATCCTGTGGGGACGTGATTGTCCACAGCACTCAGAACATGAATTTCAACCTCATGACACCCAATCTGTTCTGAAAACAGCAATATATGACTTGCCTGTAGAGCACATGTAGTGACTCTATACTATATGTATGTAAATAAAGGGAGTGAAGACTGAGCCAAAGTTCTGTGGTTCAAAGGGTTGATATAAGAAAACACTGCAGAGGATAAGAGCTGTGTTTCTGTTTAAAAGAGAAAGTCAGACCACAGTTAAGTGATGAGTTGATGTGATGGTGAATTTAATCTATCCATTAATACAGTAAAGTATTCTGTGTCAATTTACTGGCTTTATCCCACAGACATTAGCATCGTTAGGATGATTTGCACATATATTCAGTACTTTCACTTGGCATTCAGGTGAGTGTATGAGTATGTACGGTTAACAGGGTGGGAACACCTTGACCCACCATGCTCCTCTGTGATTTGGATGCAGTAATAGAAGGAAAAACAGAAGATCACAAACAACAAAAATGCTCTGACCCTCCTTTGAGTCAGGACAACAGACCACATCACACAAAACCACAGTGGCAAGAGGGCTGACAGCCAACATCAGTACAGATACGCTCTCAACTCACAGAACCGCACGTTGAAAAGCTGCCAGACAACAAGTGGTTCTCACAGATAGATTTAGTCTGCAGCAACAAGAAAGAACATATCATGTATTCACCTAGAACCATTTCATAGCTCATCTGTATTAACATTAGTGATGCATTAAATGTGCTTAGTTCAACCATAATTTTCTAACAACTGGACATGTCCACAGTTTCAAGGTTATCTTCCTCACTCAGAGGCACCACCAACATAACTGCTAATAAAGACAAAGACAAACTTGATCAGGAACTTGTAAGTTAAGTTAAGTTCCTGATCACAGACAATAATATCCAGGGATGAAACTGTTAAAAGTTTTTGAAACTGCATCTTTAATGAAGGAGCAGTATCATATCATACTACAGCTATGACCATTTTAGATTCATTAAACTTGAATTAGAGCTGGCTCCCGGCCCATGCATGTTTCATGAATCCACTATATTTTTTCCACATTTCATAAAGAACATTTTCTTTCTAAAAACTGATGCATCTGGCAAATTTTTCCCCTCTCATTATCAGCGGTTACATGCAAATGATTTTTCATTCTGGCTGAAATCAGTCCTATTAAAGATTTCTGTTCAACTTTTCACATGGATGTGATTTAATAAGATCTGGGATTTATATGCACAACACATTTAATCAGAACAACTTGAGTGACATGCACAAGTAATGAGTACATCATCCATTCATTTTCCTTATCGTATGTCTCTGGCACAGAGTAAATGCACAGTAATAAAGGAATGATGTTTAATGTGTAAATAAACCATTTTAGCTAATGACTCTCCGGCCCGTGGAGGCATTTAAATCTGCATCAAAAGGTTAACAAGTTCAATGTTTAAAGCAGGAACGTTGGTTATTCATTCTGCATTCATCTATAAATTACAATGAGTCATTCTTGCAGTATCTGTTGTCCACAGCTGCTTTATATCGTATGAAAAAATTCTTCATCAGTGCAAATGCTGTTGTGTCACAGTGATGTGTGCATTTATGATTTTGTAAAAACGGGCCCTTGATTGAACCTAATCGCTGATCCATGGTATATGAAGGAAGAAATAGTTTCTGTTTATCCATGAAAATGCACTGAACTATAGAAAGGCCCACTCAGTAGATACTGTGTCCTGGTCACAGTTCTTTAATATTCAGATTTATGGGATGATAAAATGTTAGTTTATGTGTATGTTAAAAAAGCATTTAATTTAATTCTCAAGTATCAATATCAGTGTCAGCCACAGTCGGCCGTTGGTTGTATATACATACATAAATAGCATATACATAAGGGCGACTCCATGTTTACTATTATAACAGATTTTCAAGCCAGGATCACTTTACAAGTTGACTTTCATAACAACAATCTAGAGGCATGGTTTGTTTTATGAACATAATGTTTTTAATAGGCTTTGAGTGTTTTAATGTCTCCACTATACTTAAAAGTATGTTTTCTCACACAATCATTCCTGCTAGTTTGTTGCAATAAAAATAAAGGTAAAACTCAGGTCATGTGTTGCAGAGAAAAGTGGATACGTCAGCGCATTGTGTTTCACACTGGGTCAATTCCTTTGTCATATTCAGATTTACACATATTTATCTTATATCATAGATGGTCATCTTACTTTAGAAACAGGAATAAGAATCCTGTCACAGCATGTCATTCTGGACTGGGCTGCAGGGATCTGGGGTTGTAGACAAACAAAAAGTGATGAAGGGCAAAAAACAGCTATCTGATGCTTTTTGGGTTTTTATAAAATCATCACAAATCTGTGTGTGGTGTTGTAGGATGTGAGTCATGGGAAGTTCAGCAAAAGAACTTGCACAGTTACTCTCTAAAGTTGGTTAATAGTATATATTCAGAAATAAGTTGTCTTGTTTTATTAAATTATTAAATTAAACAAACCAAACTGACTGGATCACAATCTTCCCAGCTCTGTCATGTTCTGACATGTGGTGGCTGTGGATAAATCACAGAACATGCCCCGTCCCTCACAGAGACAGCCTCAGGCTCAGCTTCTCGTTGTTTCATATTGTAGGTTTCTCCAAGCGCCGTAAACTACAAATCACTCACAATATTTTGTTCTGTTGCTGCTTGCTTCTATATGCCACTCATGACGTGTTGTGTTGCTGCTGTGGCAAAGTCGTTTTTATCCAGGATCAATAAAGTAACTTATCCACCTTGTCTGTGAGCTCTGTCAGGTCTTAAGGTTACAGTCACCAGAGAGGTGGAGGTTCACGTATCCTAAAGAGGAGAAATGACCTGTGTGTGAACTCACATTAACATTAAGTGTTAGCCTGTACATATCTAGATAATGTCATATACCTGTATTGCAGTCCCAGACCAATGTTGTTGAATCATTGCAGCTAAATGTTAGCAGCCTGAATCAGCCCAGCCCCACACCCCCCACAACCCCACTCCTCCTGCCAACAAATGACTCAAATCATTCGCTCAGTGAGTCTATCCCTGCAGGTTCACTTGCAGCCGACTGAGAGCTCAAACCCACACGTTTATGTCAAGATGCAGAAAGTAACCAGGTGAAATTGTTTACACGGTGCAGTTTGTCTTTTGATTGGTTCAAATTTCTCCTCTGCAACAGACTCAGATTTCAGTCAGTTTGCACCTGTTTATTATGACTGAGGTGCTTATATGGAGCATTGCTATTCTGTTTGGGTCTTTAAACTGATTATAATCTGAGTATCAGGCTCCATGTAAATGTGCCTGTTGTGAAAATAGATGTGACAGCTTGTGCTGCTGCCGGGGAGCTTCACCTCTCTCTGAGGAGAAACATTACATGGTAGAGGGTACATGTAATGTCCAAAGAAACCTCTGTCCTCATCGCAGCAGCTCATTGTCAGCCCTGTCAGTGTGATGACAGAGTGTGAGTCCCGTTCCCCTGGATGAGCGTCAGCTGAGATGAAGTGTGGTTAATGTCTGACTTGTCCTGAGCAGCGAGACGTGATTGCTGCCAGCACCTGCACTCAGACAGGCGTCAGAGAGCCGGTGATTCACCTCTAGATGCCACACGGCAGCAGAGCGGAACATCTGTGCCCCAGGTCTGGTAGTGTGCACTTCTGGGGTCTGCTGCTGCAGTTTGGCCCCTTGGGAACCTCTGGGCTGGGGTAAAGACAGCCGGATGCAGCCCCAGCCCCTCTCTCCCAGCTGGATAGTGGAGGGCTAAAAGCGGCAAACAGCCAGATCCAGCATCCCTACCAGGCTGCAGGTGTATGATGTGACCCCCCCAGTCTTTGCCTCCTGCACTGATACATCCACAACCACTATCGGGAAAGGAGGTGGCAGTAATTGGGGGGTGTTTTTTTCTCGTTTTTGTTTTTTGGCAGTAAATATCATGTCATCTGACCCGCACTGGCGAGCAGTTGGCAGGATCCATCATTAGAGCTCAGCACTCCCTGCTGCCCATATGCCAAAGCGCCATAATTGGTGCCTCAGTCCTCTACATTTAGTGCGCCGGCCAGAAGGACAGGCCCCCTGAGCAAAATGGCCGCTGTCTCCCTCTGGGGCACTGTGTCCAATCACCTTTCTCACAAACTGGCTCTTCAGGAAACCCTGCGGCTGATTTCCTCATTTCCTCCAGTTGCCTCATCACTTCAAAGGCAGCTTCAAAGTCGGACTTTCCGCTATTGTGGCTGAGACCAAGACAAGTGTGCCCTTTTACGAGCAGGAGAAATCCTTGTTCGTCATCTACATATATATACATTTATATATTTATATATAGAGAGAGAGATGAGAGAGAGAGAGAGCGAGAGAGACAGACAGACAGACAGACAGACAGACAGACAGATAGATAGATAGATAGATAGATAGATAGATAGATAGATAGATAGATAGATAGATAGATAGATAGATAGATAGATAGATAGATTTCTTATATATCTTCTCATCCACATTCATATAGCAGGAAGCGTAACTGGAAGTGACAGAGCCAATATGCTTTAGTCAGGGGATTATCCATTCTCCAGAGGCCCAGGTTACACACGGGGCCACAAGGGGAGGAAGTTAAACAAAGCACGAGCAGCACCCCTCAGTCCAGCTATCTAAACCCTGAGCAAACTCTGGGTAATTGCTCAACAAAAGCACAATTAACCACGACTCCATGGACATTAACTAGGAAAAGATGGACCTGTCATTTATCCCATCAGACATTTGCATCTCATGAATTCCCCTCCACACACCTTTTCATATCAATTTCACTCTGTTCTTATTGTCGTACTATTTTATCGTCAGATGAATGCAGATAAATGCAAAGTACTCATTTAAATATGCATTAGTATTATGACCAGCTCCACCTCCCCAAACCAAGGTGGTAATTTTGCTAAGCCCCAGCCCATGTCTGCTCCCTCGGGTTAGACGCCTCCAGGTCCTGCAGCGGAGCGCTGCCATTTTCAAGTGCCTCTTTGAGACTGACCCTTTGCACGGCGCTGCGGCAAGACTTTGATGTGACTTGCCTGGAAAAAGACCTCGCGCCTTTCAATGAGATTGGTTCACATTCTCACAATCAGCACACGCGGACCTCCAAAACACTGGAGCTCATTCCAATCAGCACTGGAGAGAGAAAATATTGCGGCGCAGGAGTGAAGAGGTCTGTGTCATATTGATTGGCCCCAAAAAAGATGAGTTATTTGTCAGCCTCAGAATTTGAAGGAGGAGAAAACTTTTGAGCTTGATTGCTTTCCCACAGTGCAGTGCACAGCGGACAGCCAACTTCAAAGAGGCCACACATTCCAGGGGAAAATCAATGGCAGGTGCCAGTCCCAGCTTAATTCACTCACCTGGAGAGATTTAGTAATCTTTGCTGTCATTCTGCAGAACATGTTACCTGACGCATCTGAAAATCTCATGAAAATTTCATCTCATCCATTAAATGCCACAAAAGTTCAATACTACAATACTAAAGCAAGGAATAAAAATAAATTCTCAGATAAAAGATGGATGTCCCACATTCTGTTTCATCTCATATTCAGTTTTCTAGTGTCTTCTTTAATAATATTCATGTGCCCCAATGGGCTTTATAAATACAGAAGTTAAAAATCAATCACTTTGACTATCACCAGTGTTCCCCTGTCAAACTACCATTCATCCTGTCCATCAGACAAAATGAAGCTAAAATAGATTTGACAGCCGCAGAAGATGATGTTAGACGCATGGGGCTGGTTCGATGGTTTCAGCCTCTTCTTCCTGAGAGCTGGGATCAAGTGTATTTCACTGAGTTAAACAAACACATGGAGGGGCTCTACACAGCCTCTCTGCTTTTGCATGCATGCCTACTGAGGTGTACCGCGCCTAAAACACCCTCAAGGCTGCTAAAACAACTGCATCACACACCAGCGGCTACCACCCCACCTCCTCTCTAAGTGCCAGTGCAGGCCAGACAGCTGGGCCCCCCCCCACGACTACCCCGCCTGCTTCTCCCTCTCTGTGAGGCTGATGAGCCACGCGCTGTAACAGGTAGACTCCCCAGGTGCACGGACCTCCTCCCAGATCACTAAGCTATTGCACCCCAGCTCAACAAAGCTGAGCTTAATTAGCCAAGGGGGGTAGGCAACCACTGGCCAATAATGAGTCCTGGTGAGAGTAATGTCATAGTATGTACGGATGTGTGAGCGGGGGTTCCGCTTCTTTTTTTTTTTTTTTTTGGTGGTGAATTATGGATTTTAACCATCTGGCCATGCAGGAGGGGTGTGGAGGGGAAAATGATATGCCTGACGGCTGACTTTAACAAAGATGTGGCAAGAGAGGGGCGTGTCTGAGATCACAAGCTGAATTATAGCCAGCGTGACTGGACTATTGTGTGGCATGATGGGTTGGTTATTCACAGCTGGGGCAGCCCAAATTGTTCTTTTATATTCTTTTATTCTCCTTTATTGAAGCCAGAGGGGCCTGGGAAATGATTAACAGACAGCACAACAAGACGGAGCCACCGTCAGCCTTTCCCTCTCAATTTAGTCCCCGTCCATTTATTCTCGCCACTGTCTCTGTGATGCAAATGCACAGGCTTGGCTTGGTTAACCGTGTGGTCACAAGCAGAAAATTGGCTGGAATAACACAGCGGGTGCAGCATGAGATCAAAAATCCAGAGACTTATTTCAACTTCTACTTTTATAAAATACTTCATATTGTGTGACATCTCTGTCTGGAAGTTTTCAGGTAGTAATTTTAACTTTTCAAACCTCTCTCAGCAACCTCAGTTTTTCATCATAACAATGTAGCTCTTCACATCTGCAGTCATCTAAGATCACACTGTGGCATTTGCCCATACATTAAAGAACATCAAGATTTGCAGAGGAAGCCAAGTCGCCCATACTCAACCCCCGCCTCCTCCACCTCCACCTCCTCCTGCTGCTTCTCTGTTATGCTTCTTCCATCTGGTGTCCATTTTGTAGTCCACCTCCTCTGGCCCTTAGGGGAGGTCGGGAGCCAGAGGAACTGGGGTTTGCTTAACAAAACCTCTCAAAGGGCACCAGTCCCTCCTGCCACTCCATAAACCCAACTAGATGGAGTTTTCATGGCAATTAGGGTGGAGAGATGAGTGGCTCTTTTCCAGGCACCCATTGGCCTTCCTCTGCCACCGGTACCAACGCTCTCACATCTTTCACACTGAAGCCATTAGCACGGCTGGCCCGCTGGCAAGGACTAATTGTTGGCCTCTCAGGAAATGACAGTGGTTCTAATGGTGGTGCCGTCGTTTAGAGGCTCCTGAGATCAGAGACAGCTGCTTTACAATGACCAGAGGTGTTCAGGCCAGAAATGCTTTTTTTTTTTTTTAACTGGGAAACTTTCAGATGCTGTCATTGGATGTTTGTGTAAACTTACTAAACACTTTGGTCCTGGTTTAACTACTTTAAATGGCCCAGTTCTGCGGCTCTACTGTCATTGTACAATCTCAGTCAGTCTGCAATAGGTAGGGCTATGGTGAGCAATTGTTTTTGTGTTTGGATACATGTGTGTGTGTGTGTGTGTGTGTGTGTGTGTGTGGGGGGGTGGGGGGGGGGGGGGTGGGGGGGGGGATTGCAGGCTCTGTCATTTGGATAAGCAGTGTTTATCTGCTGCAATTTCTGGGAAAAGGAGTTATGCTTATGTCTTCAAATAAACATCTCTGAAATGAAATAACCAATCCAGCGTCCAGAATCAGAAAGAAATTGAGATTTTATGTCTTTGGAGAACTCCCACCCCCTCCACACACACATACACAACCCTCCCCTCCCCTCAGCTCCTCCACCCACAGACACATTTACACACAGGCCCAACTCTCTCCTGCACAATGCACAGCACATTGTCTAATTAAGTCACTGAGCATTTCATTGAGATCATTAGCAGAGTCTTGTTAAGATTTGATGCTCGATCAGCTCTCAGGCTGCAGCCGGCAGCGTAGACCTTCTCACATGCAGATACCATAGGCCAGTATATAGTGAGGAGCACTGGATAAAAGGATCTCTGCCCTTATCTTTGGACCACAGGTACATATGATGGGTCGCTTGGCACTTTTTGGTTAAATTCTTTTGAAGTATTTCAGCTGACCATCAATCTGAATTTGTAAAAAACAATAAGTATCACTGTGAATAATTACAAACATATTTCTGTTTTTCATGACAGTGTGCGATAATTCCTTTGGTTAGTTTCTTCACCAGGTCCTGACTGCACCACCTCTTTCCTTTTCCTTTTAATGTGCAGCACAAGGACAGCAACAATACAACAATCACTGCACGAGAAAAGTCTGTTCATCCAGTCAAAGCAGGTCCAAACAGGCAAAAATCACATCTGCATACAGACTCAGTTTTCCTGAGGAAATCAACAGTTTATTTGCATTGTTCCCTGTTGTTATTGTGGTTTGAGCTGCGCCGGAATTTGGACGAGATTGAAAGATTTAAAGGAAAAAGAACAAACAGACTAAACAGTGGGTGTCAGGATGATGAATCTCACACATCATATGTACAAAATGCTACACACATTGTTAGTCTCTTGATTCTTACAGATGAAGCTAAGGTTTAAACTGAGCAGGTAAACCTCTTAAATTGTTCATGTTCTTTTCAGCAGCAGAGACGACGACACTTACCACACAAAGAATGTTGATAAAAGTTAAAAGTTGAAGTCAGTTCTGAGGTTGCAAACTTTTATTATAATCAAAATCTAATAGGCTCAGTTACAAAATATGCTTCATTATTTCTAGACTTGAGTCTTTGCACAGTCCAGTCTACGGCTGTGACAATATCAGATTTTCACTACATGATTATCGTGACCAAAAGAATCCACGATAACAATATCATCACGATACCTGCAGAAAAATTTGAAAAATAAATACATGATAACGGTCAAATTTATCTTTAACTTTGTTTATTGTGTGTTTTGTCTCTTTTTTTAGTAAATGAATTAGACTCAAGTACAAGTGTAGGGAGGTGGAGAGCTTCTGTAACCATAGCTGTACCTAAAGAACAATTATACTTAATGGAAAGGCAAAAAGATGAACTGATAAACAAAAGACCCAGAAGGCCTAACATCTGCCATCACATATCATCATATTATTATTATTATTAACACAATATAATCAGTTTAATTTTTAAATATCATCAACATCCCCTCATCCAATCCTTACTGTCCAAGGTTAAAAATCTTCTCTTTATGTACATTGTCTTTGCGATTGGAATATGTTTAATATGTGAAATCTGTAAAACCTGGATTCACATTATCAGTGTTCTTCATCAGAAACACATGTAAGTGTCCTTCATTTGGTAATAAACTTTTTCATAGGAGAAGAAATCAGCTGTGGTGGAAGACAAGATGTCGTTAGCCTCATAGCAATGAGGATGTTTTCTCTTAAAACTCCCAACAATAGAAAACCAGCACCTCCTGTTTGTTTATCATCTGAAAGCTCATGTGTTAGTCTACCCAAAGCCGTGAGTGATTACCGTTCATTGGAAGGGGCAGCCCTTTAATTAGTCAGGGCTCTCTGGGGAGCCATTACCACGGGGGAATCTTGCCCCTCTTTATTAGCCCATTTTAAAATTGACTGAAAAAAAAAGAGACAGGGAGAGGCAATTTGGTTTCCTCAGACGGGACACCAGCTCCTGTGAATATGCATGCTGGGATGTGGGCTGTGGAGTGTAATAGGAGGGTGTGGGGACATGTGACAGGGGTGATGGACGACCCCGGTCGGGCATCATCTGGGGTCCCTCACGCTGTAACAATAGGGGCTTCAAGTTCCATAGGACTTAATAAAGAGACTGTGGCAATGTAGTACCAGAGGATGGGAGGGGAGAAACAATTCTGATGAAAAGGAAATAAAGGGAAAAGGATGTGTTCCTGTCCATCACATGTGTAAGAGAGAGATGCACTGAAAGGCCGGAGAGTGAGGCTCAAAGTGAGCTACAGAAGGACAGCTCAGGACTTCACAGGGATTCAAGGGTGTCCAAGGTTACTTTGGGTGGGTCTGGTGTTGAACCAGGACCCCCTTGTTCAAACACCGTTAAAAAAAATCTCTTAACTGTAGAATAATGAACAATGGCATTAGATTAAACTGTGGTTGTAACGATCATTTCAGTCCTTCCTGTCAAAGTCACCCTTTTCTCTTGTACCAAACTTGCAGAAGGGTGAATCTAACAAAGTGCAGACACTAATTCCTGCCAAGGACAGACTTGATCTCTTCCAATTTCATCCCTATATCTCTCTGAAAGCTTTTTATAATTCAGAATCACAGTGGAAAATGAACACATTTCACTCCACAGCGCCGTCTGTCTCATACCTTTCTTTTCTCCCTCTCTCTCCTTGAGTCAATTTTCACAGGTCTGCCATTGTTCCCCGACTCAGCTGCTCATTTCAAATGATGTCAAATCAAGAGGCACATCACAGGGGCTGGCTAATTACCAGCCCTGATGCATGTATTTTAGCCAGCTTGTTTGGGAATAGAGAGATTAAGGCATGGAGAGACATATGTTGTCAAGCACCGACCTTGGAGAGACCTGAGACTCATAGTTCCCTGCTGAAGTGGCTTCAGTGGTGTATCAAGCCTCTCAGAAAACTCCCGGATGCAATTACAGCAGGGGATTATGTCCCTTACTCCACGGTGGGGGACATACAAACTCAAATTGGCCACAGTGTGTGTTTAAGTGTACGTTTTTTATGCATATGGAAGAGGAAGGGGTTGTTGTTGTTGGCAGCTGATCCCCCCCCGGCATCCAGTTTCTGTTTGCGCAGTCTGGCAAACAGTGCACGGTTTATAAATAGATATAGTTTATAGATCATGGATATCTGTTATTGTCAAAAGACTTCCATATTGTGTTTTGAATGATGTCAGTTAAGTTGTAAAGCAGGAGTGGAAGTGCTGTGATACTCCTGTATGGCACAACAACACACGCTGTGGCCACTGGAGTGGTGTCAGTGCTGAAATGAAAGGAGGACATATTTTATCTGATTTGGATGATGATGGACATGGCAAGACTGCATTCTCAGAACATTTGAAATATTTCATTGTAATCTAGAGACAATCTGTTTATCACTACAATCCAGTAACATCGTCAGCTTTTTAAAAAAGGATCAGAATCTTTGCAGTAGAGCCAGAGAAACCATTTCATTCCACTCATTCTTCTCCCTTGTCAAAACCTGGCACTTATATTACCCACAATGCAACTCGACCATTGACAGTTCAGATGGAGATGTGGGTGTGTTATTCTACTAGTAACAGCTCATCAAGCCTCTTGATTCAAGCACAGATGAGGAGCAGCTACACAGGTCTGGTAAGTTCATTTCTGTCTAACTCCACACCCCACACACCCAACAGACTGACATCAGCTGAGGACATTAATCACACCCCACACAGCTCCCACTAGAGACACACAATCCTGTATAAAACTTTATCACATACGTAGTAAAGCTCTCCAACACTCCAACAGATTTTAATGGGTAAAATTGATCAGGCCTGGGTTGAGTTTCCATCAGGTCTGTCAGGTTCAAGTCTATAGCCCCTTTTACTTTTGTCGCCAATGTGAAAAGGTACAATCAGCTTTCACCCGTGGGTCAAATGACTCTGCAGCAGTCACAGGCAGTTATCGGCTCCAGCTCCGATTGGCAGTGATGTAACCACAACACCAGCGTGAACTCACTCATTTCTGCCCTTGTTCCATGCTGTGACGTCTTTCAGAGCACAAACACTGTAAACAGACCAGTCACCTGTCGAGCACCGTGCTGTTAAACCACAAGCACCAAGTGTCGGAGTAAAAGTAGTTTTTTAGCAGTTTTACCCAAGTTAAAAAAAACTGCTTATATGCTCCAATTTTGGTGTAAGAAGGCAATTTCTTTTATTTAAAGGGTCACTGACCAGATCAGTCACTGACCATACATCTGCTAATTTTAGTGAAACATTCAAAACAACCGTGTTCTTGCTTTGTTCAGCTGCTGCGGTTATGTAACTGACAGGTTGAGGCTGCCTGAATCAGTGTTTATCATTATAGTTTTTCCTACTGATTCACTGACTGGTTACTCATACGTGATTCCTCCACAGCAGTGTGACCAAATGAACCGCAGGGTCAGAAAAGTGTAAAGAAACAGCAGGTTATCAGTCAGAGTCAGCTCCTAGCAAAGTCCAGAGAGTCTGTCCGTAGTCTCCTGTCAGCGTCAGGTGTTCACTGCAGTATGAGTCTTTTTTTGATGGTCCTGTCCTATACACAAATATCTGATCTCTGACTGATTGACTGAGTGATGAAGTTACACCACTGGTCAGCCAACTGTTGGAGATTCAAATGATTTTGCTGATAGTTTTGTTGACTTTTCGGGCTCCTGTAGCACCTGGCGGCAAATCTAGTCACTTTTTGGACAAAGCTTTGCTACGTTCTAAAGAAGACTCACCAGTGCTCCCTCAAGACTGTAAGGTCTGGTTTCCCCTCCACAGGCTCACCTCTCTACGCCCCTCACTCAACTGACCACACAGCTGCTGACATAGATATGATTGAGCTTGTAACTTTCTGTCAGAGTGATTATTTTACAAGTAAATAAAGCTGAAATCACATCACAGTCTTTGTCTTTAACTTCTGTGTTTGGTGATTTTGTCAGACGATGTTGTGGTTATAAAATCAGGATTTTAGCAGCAGCTTGGAAGTGACTGCTGGTTAACATGTAGTCTTAATGAACCACGCCCCAGTCACTGTTTCATATTTGTTTCTGTTGTCTGACAACAGAAACAGAAAAACATGTAAATGAGATCAGCCTCATTGTGAATTCAGCTGTTTTAATATACTGTATATGTGAGCACAGAGAGGAGGAGAGAGGCAAACATAAAGAGCTGAAACCAGCTGACACCAGGCTAAATGCAAATATGACACATACCAGCTATATACCAGGTTTTGTAAGGGGCACACTGGATGTCAGTGACAGTGTTTTAAAAGTAGATCAGGAGTAATCACAGAATATTTCTCCATCCTCTTTGGGGCCCCTTCAGCTGTTGGTGCCAGAGGAGACCACCCAAGCGCCTGTGACCCTGATTCTAAAGAGAGAACATTCACAGCCACGTCAGAGACTAAATAAATCTTTTGACTAACCCAGTAAATTCTGCTTTCTGTAATTTCACTTCAACTTGACAGACATTTGAGAGAAACAGGACTTTTAGCTTTGCAGCTGGGGGGAAAGGTGCTCTCTGCTGTTCTGCTTACCTTTCCCTGGCTACAGAGGGGTCACATGTGCGGCTGCATTTGTGCGGCATTAGTGCTCCACGATAATCAAAGGCTGGGTACAGAGAGGGAGGGAAGCAGGGATATAAAGGGGCTCGGTTGGGTGCCAGAGCAGCCCCCTCTGCACCCAGTGCCTTTTAATTAGGCTCACAGCAGGGGCACCGCTCCGACACACACACCGCTCATCACTCACACACAGATGCATGCACATACTCATATAAACTGACAGTCAAATACACTTTTCTGCTTCATTATTCCAGTGTATGTGTCGTCTCTATTTTCTCTTGAATTGGGGGGTTTGGGTGTCTCCTGCCTCAGCAGTTGTCAGGGGAGGAGAGAGGGTGTGTTCTGATGATGTGTGACCCTTTTCTCTCAGGTAACCCTGCTATGTCAAGGTTTTTTGTCTAACAAGGGGATCTTAGGAGTCATATATGGTCAAGGACATTTATTTATAACCTCTAAGGTACTGAAGAGTTTCTGTATCTAGTCTTCTCCTCCAAAATGTGTGAACCTGCATGTTTTCATTGAATTTCAGAGAATTGGAGAAGTAATGTTTCACATGTTATTATTTCTTCAGGGTTATTTGTAAAATAATTACATGCTGCTGTTTGGTGTGATGATTTCTGAAAGTTTGTTGTCTGTGTGTCACAAGAATATCTCATTTTTCCAATCTCAAAAATCCATATCACTAAAGAAGAGTTTCTAAATCTGTAATACTACAGGGAAATAAGCCATAAATTCCCCTCTCCATTCATCAAACTATCACAGCTGCATAAACTTCAGTATCTGGGTCTCATTAGATTTATTGATTGGTCATTTTTTTGGAGCAGAGGCAGTGAAGTGCAGCTCGCCATCTGCCTGGACTCCTCTGCCTGCTGACATTTGGCCAGTGACCTTTGACCTTACATGGACATATCATGACACCAAGAGTCAACCTGATACAACAGACCCAAAAAAATAAACCCTTAACTGTTCAAAACAACCTTTGTGTAATAACCATGAACACAATGAGATTTTGAACTATGATGATCTTTCTACTCGACCTGCGGTAAGTCTGAGTGACGCTGTGACTTTACACAGGGTGTATATCAGTAGAGGAGAGGTGGCAGTGAATTATGCAGGAAATGGAGGGAAGAGGGTCTCTGGTACATGAAGGTCAGAAATGATACAGTCTTATCCGTTTCATTTTAGTCACATGAAAGAGGGATTTAATATGGACATTAAGGGGATCATCACAGCTCATTTTTTTACCTGGTGTCTGAAAATACAGCTTTGGGGGGCCTATGGGGAATATGGACTTTGAAAGAACACAACCACATTCGCTCATCTGTGTAATTATAGCAAGACATTAGCATCATTCAAAACCATTTCTCTTTCACAGTCATTGATCCTGTTTGGCAGAATTAGTCTCTGAGCTGTTAAGTTCTGACAATACAGAGATTTTTTATCTTGGCATTTATTTTCTTCCTCTGTACTCTGAAAAAAAAAAGTTCATTTAAATTATATAAAACATGACAAATACCTGTAGGCCAAAACAAAGGGAAGAAGTTTTCATTGACCTGCACCCATGATGTATGACGACCACTACATTGTTGATAAAACGATTCATCCCCAGAATTAGACTTAAATTAAACTTTTGTCAGCTGTGTAAGATGTCCCAGCACTTTACTCATCTTGTAAACACAAAGAAGAAAGATGCAGTGGCTTCATCTATGATTCATCTATAATCATCTATTATCAATTTTTGATCAGTCAAATTGTCAGTTATTGTATAGTCCTTGTTCTTGTGTTTAATTAATTCTACTGCAACTTTATAATCAGTCATTAATACGAATATGGTTTAGCTGGTTTGAATGGTCTCAATACCTGTGCTTCATATACCAAATTAGAGAAAACTACAAATACTTGTATTGCAACAATATCAGCAATAAAAAAAAATCTGTGATCTCCATGGCAAAAAAAAAAAAACTGGTCAGATTGTTATTTTTTATTTATATTTTACATTACCCAAAGTTTGGTCATCTTAAAAAAAAAAATCAACATTTTCACTTTGTTTTTGACAGGCTGTGATTCCTGGAAAGAACTGTGTAATTTTATCGTGCACAAATGAAAAACAGAAAGATCCTCAATGGAAAATCTATATAAAACACAAGTAAATATTCATTCAGTATCTTTGTTGAAGCTTTAAATTAGTCACCAACCCTCATACATTATCATATAAACTCAGCCTTTATATATCTTTCATAGTTTTTACATAATCACAGTTTAAGTATTTTGCTCTTTTTAGCCCTGATCAGATCTGTGTTGCACACTCTGAGCATTAACTGTTCACCTTCAAATGGTCTTCAGATAAATTTTAGTTTGGTGTTATTCACATAAATCTGATTGATTGTACCTTTGTGACAATTTTCCACATCCAGGACAAATTTGCCTCTGACCGTGTCTTTGACTTTATATCATGTCGCCTCTAAAATCAGCTTTGTGTCCTGCCTGAGGACACGATCACAGCAGAGCACCTTTACTGTTTAACTGCCACTTCAGCTGCTTTCACCTGGTACATGTCAGTTACAATTACTGTACACAAATCTCACATTTTTGCATTTTCAGTTGATCTGCTGTGCAAAAAGATGCAAAAGCAAATATTGCTGTATTCTTCCTATGATTATTTCTTTCCAGTAAACCTTATGGAAATTATCAGAAATTAGAAAATAAAAATACATTAATAATTTATACACTGCCTCATTGTCAAACTTTTTCCTCTAGCAGGCACCATTTATTGTCTCTTCAGACTGGACAGTAGACAGTGGCCACACTGGTCAGGTCAGCTGTAGAGGCTAATGGCGTATTGAGCTGTGGACAGGCCATGGGTCAAGAGGCCTGGGTGGTTCAGCTGCTCCACACCTGGGGTCTAGTGATGATAAGGTGGGGGAATGAAAGGGTGGGTGGGGGGCAGACCTCAGCGCTCCTCTCCACCATGAAGAGGTACATTCATCCTTCACTGAGTCTATCTCTCCACCCTCCATCACCTCATGAATTAGCCTCCCCTGAAACAAACCTCTCTTGGGGGGGCTGAGGATCAGGAGACAGCGGTGACCATTTGCAGTCCTTCATTCACTTATGTCAACTGTTTTCCTTTGTCTTTCCACTGATGCCTGACATTTGGGGGACTGCATACCAACCCAGTCCACCTCATATTGCTGATTGGAGGAGCACCTAATGGGGGTGTCTGATTTGAGTGTGCATAAAGCTCTTTGTAAAATCAGGTACATCTGTTTCCATGTTAACGCTGCATAAAATAACACAAACTGCTGTGTTGCAATAAAAATCAAACAACTAGAACACAAGCACCACATTTAGATTAAGATTTATGAATTTCTATTGTGATGACACTGCAAACTATATCATCACCAGCCAATTATTTGCTTCTTGATTTAACATTCATGAGATGATAATGAGTTGAGAAATGTCCCTAATTCAAAAAGCTGCCTGTGATATTTGGATTTAATTAGGTAATGGTACCCAGCTGCCGACCATTTTGGATGGAATAAAAACTTTCGGCTGCACTGGTTTGCTGGTCAGAACAACAAACACCCCACTTCCCCCCATCCCCGAGCCGTGTACAATAGCTCCAGAAACGAGGCAACATCTGCAGAAAAGACTGATTTTAGAAGAGGTGGTGGAGAATATTTTAACTTTTTATTAACACAAACTCAAGACACAGAAATCATGTGGTGACTCACAAACAAGGAGGAATCAACCATGAATAAACCCAATTCACATGAGACCTCAATAAAAAGTCTGGATGGATTAGCTTTAAAGCATCCACAACATAAAGAGTGCCTCTTCTCTCAAGTATCCCTTTATTCTCTTCTTCATAAGTGCTTGAACTTGGATTCCCTCAGTCCCCTCCCACCTCCCTCAGAAGCAGGGAGGCGTGACATGACTTTGGCCCTGACCCTGGGCCCTACCTGGATGTTTTGTTTGGAGCGAGCGGAGATCAGATGTTTTTGGTCATTACACCGCCTCTCATTAGGTCCCCCTTTTGGTCCAAATAAACCTAATGAGACAGTGTTTAATGTCCAGAGTCCCTCCCTGCCCCTGATATAAGGACGCTGTGTGTGTTAGGGCATGTCGAGCCAAATTACCCCGACGTCTCGTTCAGTGATGGCACCTGGGCCCCCTTGTCGCTCGGGGGAGGTTAGCTCAGGGTAGGGGAATCCACTGAGGGGGGATGAGCCCAGCTGGAGGAAGTTAAAGAGCTAAATGCTGATTGGGACGGCTTTGATGGGAGAGGTGTTTCAGCATCAGGAGAGTCAAAGGGGGGGCTCGGGGGGGTTCTTTTGTTTGAGGACATGTGGGAGAATCCAACATATCTGTCCTGTGGAAAATTCCAGAGTTGGGGTGAATGCATCACTTTGGTGTTTGTTGTGAATGTTTATGAACAGACTACAGAAGAGTGTAGATCTCTGAGCTAAATGTAACTAACAGTAACTAACAAAAACTTCCAATACTTCTGGTAATCGATTCAGTTCTATCTTTAGGTTGGCTTAGATTTAGGTGTGGTTTCAGGGGTAGCAGTGTTGATTGGGTTGGTTCACAACTTTGGTCTGAGCTGAAATATGTCACCAACTATTGAATGGATTGCAATGAAGTTTTGTACAGACATTCATGGGCCCCAGAGGATGATTCGTACCAACTTTGGTGATTTTCTGAGTTTCCCTTTAGAGACACCAGTAGGTCGACATTTGTGTTTTTAAGTGAAATATCTTGACAACTATTGGATGTGGTGAAATTTGGTTCAGATATCTGGTGATCATATTACTTTTCCTGTAGCACTGCCAGCAGATTAAAGTTTTCACCTATCTGAGGAATATCTCAATATCTAAGATGAACAGGCATTTTGTTCAGATAATAAATCCAATAACTACTTATTCCAGTGATCCCTTTACTTTTGCTCTGGTGCCACCACGATGCTGACATTTGTGGTTTTGAGTGTAATATCTCAACAAATCAGGACTGTCATGGAACTCTGCAAACCCTTAACTTTTCATATAAAAACATCATCAGGTCAAAACTTCAATTTGTCCAGTGCTTTGGTTTACGACAAAACCTGCAAAACTAATGAGGAGGCATATCATTCTTTTGTTGGAGTTGATGGGGAATGACACTCAACCTGGGACATTGTAATTCATTGCCAATGCTTCAAATCTAAACTCCTCTAAATACACAGTTTAATTTCTAAAGCAAATATTCACTGGTGCAACCTTCTAAACCACATATGTGCTGGTTTTAAAGTAAAAAATAATAATAATAAGGAGCTCAACTAGTGCAACTGCCATCTTCCTCTTTTGTTAGACCCCTCAGTCCTTTCTGAGGGTGATTTCCCTGTCTGCTAAGAAGGCACGGACATGATTTCCACTGTGACTGCTCTTTCAGCCTGGTGTGCTTAAGATGACATGTCTACTGCAATCAGTATCAGAGACACAGTCATCTCACACCTATCTGGTGACGATACAATCGGACCACGGAGATGACGGGAGAGAAATGACACTGAAAGTGATAGAGGATGTGAAAAGCCTTCTCTAAAACTGATGGCTCATTTTCAAAGACGACACCAAAAACAGGAGGGGGGGACAGTTTAAAAGACTGAATATGTGTTTCCATTATGTTATTTTACAGCATGAACACTTTTTTTCTCACTGCTTTTAGGACCATTTTGATGTTGGATGAATTTTTTGTGTGGTGATACAGGAGCAGATTGGACAGATGATGTTGGGATACGTTTTGCTGTGTGGATCAATCAATAAATCAAATCCACTTTACTAACAATGAAGTCATGTCTAATTCTAATTTCAAAAGCACCTTGGAAGAGGAACCATTGTGGAATCAGAGCACTTGAGCATGGACAGTTTCAAAGCAGTAAAAACAGTCAGCTGTAGCCTGCTTGTAGCTACTTGATAATGAGAACTTTTAATAATTTAGTCATAGTATTTCATGCTGCTTCAGTTCACTGCCAAGTGCAGTTTGGAGCCAGTGCTTATTACAGAGACACACTGAAATGCAAAAAGGCTGAGAAGAACATGTGAAAAGTGAATATGATGAGTGTAGGTGTTTAGCCATTTCTAATACATGAATATATTACACTGCTGTGGAAAGCTAATAGGGTCATGTTGGGCAGCTGCAGTCTAGAAATCACTCTGCATTAAGACTTTTCAGCACGTATGAGAGTAGGCCTCTGTATCAAATGCTACTTTAACGTGTCTGCACCACTAAATGGCTTGTACCACTTTGAAATAAATAAATAAATAAGATCATCTGATGGGGGAAAATATCATCAAATTTAAGCTGACAGGCTGCACTTTTACTGCATAATCATCGTGTCACTTCACACATGTAAAGTAATGAGTTTGGAGCCATAAGTAGGACCGCACTCAGATACGCTTAAATAAAAACACTTGAGGCCATTCCTGGCACTGCCATTAATGCCGAGGCTCATGGGTAACAGATGTGGCCCAATCAAAGATGAGCATGGAGAAAAAAATAAATCCATCACCCAACTGAAAGGGAACATTAATTTTCCTGCCTTTGGCAACACAAAGGTTGATTTTCATGCCTCCTTTCATGTAAACCTTGACTGTAACTCATAAAAAAGTAAATATTGGAATACATACTGCATATATTTTGACAATCAAAGCCATCCTCTCACAGGTCATTATGCTGAACTTTGTGCTCCATCTCTGCCAAGTCCAGTCTCATAGCAATCATTTACAGTTTGAAAAAGCAAACCCTCCCTCTGATGATAAGACCAGGATTATGATCACAACCATTCTCTAATTATATAAAAAAAGCTACTCTCAGACTTCAAATTCATGAGGCATCAGCAAAGCCGGTGGAACTGAAAGGTGAAGTCAGTGTCCTGAATGTGCAAATAAAGTCCCATCTCATTAACTTTAAGTTATGTCTGTACATGTCCCCAGAATATAACGACGCTCTCTTGATGCTACATAGATTAACATAGATCCTCACTATTTTGTTCAGATGTGCTTTCAGGAATAGTAAAACACAAATGAGGCCACAGAAGACTCGACCTTACTGCTTTTAGATGTGATGGTGAAAAATCCCAGTGAGACACACTTTTGTAACATCTTCCACATTTCTCATCGAGTTCTCAGTTAATATCAGCATTAAGTAATTGAAGACTGATAAGCGAGGTTAATTTTACACTGAGAATTTAATTTCTGCGTTGCTTATTTGGAAATTAAGAAAAAAAAAAAGATAAAATCATAACATTATTACAATAAAATCAATAAAATATAAATTGTTAAATAAGTTGTTAAATTGTTATATTGCATGTATGTATTATTGTTTATATTACTTAAAACTAATATGGATCTATGACATGTAATTTCACTGATAAGCAAAACTCTACATACAGTACATAGATAAACCACATATTAAGCTATATCACAGCATAATTGCTTCACCTAAAATCTATACATCCAGCTAAATACATTTGTCTGTATTTATTTATTTCCTCACATTTGTAAAAATTTTCCCCAGAGGATAATTCTGGTGAAAAAAAAAAAAAAAATACAACCTAAACCAACAATGTGTTAATCCTCTTCTCTACTTTCTGGCCTACTGAAGACTTAAATCCTTAAGGCTTGTCTCGCCATGCTTTGAGCTAAATGCTAACATCAGCTTGCCCTGCTCATAATGAGTATTCAAACATGCTGTTGTCTGGAATGTTTCAACATCTTAGCTTAGCATGTTAGCATGCTCAGATAATGACTAAAATATTTTACTCACACATACATTTACATAATATTTACACAAAAAAGGAAAAGTCATTGGAATTATTAAAGTTATTAGGAGTCATCCTCTGGGGATATGAATATCTGTGCCGAATTTGGGCCAATCTATGAAATAGATGTGAAGATATTTCACTGAGTAAGTGAAAACTATTACCAGCTGCTGGCATTGCAGTCCACCCAATCATTATCAAGTATTTCACAAAAAAACAAAAACAAAAATGCAGTGACGCAAGAGGAAAAGGGATTGCCTAAGCCAGCAGGACATTACTGTCATGGAAATGTACTTATTGTCATGTATGCTTCTTTTATGATGTGTTCACTCAAATGGAAAACTACTGTAAGGTGAAATTTCCTGTTAGTTTCTACTTTGTATCAGACAGCAGGGGCTAAATGTATCACAGAAGAAGATGTAATGCAGAGAATGACCTTGCATAGCTAAACTATGAGAAAACAATGACCACACTGTACGGTCTTATCACTAATGTGGGTGTGGATGTGCCCAGCCTGTAATCACCGGGGGGTTGTCTTCTGCTTCTAAAACTAATGTGACTGTTCTTCCTCCAGTCTTTCAGCTCAGACACTTGTTGAATGACTGACTCCTTTGCAAAGGTTTAAATAAAACTCACAAAAGACAAACTTGGTCTCAACCAGTTTTGTTGAATTTCCACCACAATTTCCACTCATAAAGTCCTGCTAGTGTTACTAAAAATGGGTAGATAATTTCTCATGTCAGCTGGATATTGTAGTTCTTAGCTAGCATCACTTAGACGGCAATAAGCAGTCCATTTGTTAGGCACTATTTTCAGACATGGATTAATACACATTTGTTGCTTTAGTGAGTATTTACAGCAGCAGGTCGGTGTGTGTGTGTGTGTTCATGGTGATGAAGGAACATGTCACCCAGTACAACAGTGTGGCTCATTAATGTGTTTGTAATTGACAGTGGTCTCTGGCACAGTGGAATAAGATCTATTAGACTTCAGATACACACACTTTACTTATGGAGGATACATTGTTGGTTTTTTTATTCTTTTTTGTTGACAGTAAGAAAAATATGGAATATCACTAAATCATTAAATTTATTCAGAGCGTGAGCCACACTTTCTTAACATCAAATCCAATCAGAAACGGTACATTTCATCTCCCCCTGACAGCAGAACTAATTGACAGCTGCAGTTTTGACATGTTAAGGTTCGACTGACCAGTGTTTCCTGTCTTTGACCTTTCTTGGACAGCCAGCGTGTAGACCTCATCCAAGAGGGGTCTTACTGTCCCTTTGGCCAGGTCACGACCCAGATGACCACAGACACACACACACCGCCAACCACCAGACAGATGGCAGAGCAGGCTGGAATGACTTGTAGACCCTGAGGGATGCCAATCAAACTCTGTGACAGAAAAGATGAAGTAAACAATGACACAACCCATCAATCAGGCCATCAAATGACCAATTATACCTTCAAAATCCAATAAAAGGTCTCATTCACTGACCAGCGACGACTGTGTCCTGTTGGACTTTTCACCTTTGTGCAGTAATGGAGAACAACAGAAGCAATTCATTGTGTGTATTGTGATAGTTTAACTAATGCCAAATTACCAATTGTAATTAGTTTTATTCATGTGAGAGGACAACATCTGAGGCAGGTATGAGACTGGGGCTGCTTTTTATTCTTAGTGTTGAGATGACACATCGGTTGGTTCCCGGATTCCTCTGAGTAACTCTGCAGAGATGCGCTGGTTTGTTTGTTTACTTGTTTACCTGAAATCCAACTCTTCCGGGATCCACCTTCGCACCCCTTCTTGGATCCACGCCGTATTTTTCTCCACGCTTTCGAGCGTAACGCCCAACGTCACACTCCCTCCCCTCCCCTTAGCAACAGAGGCAACATGGCGGCGTCCAGTAACGCGGAGCACTCTCCAGAGATATCGACGCCGTTAAAGATCCCGAAAACCGAGGTGCCGTCCCCCGAGTCGGAGGATTTGAGTGACAGTAATCAATACCACTCCAATCCCTCCACACCTAACCGCTTCTCGCCTTTGAACGTGGGCTCCGGGACGGCGGGCCGGACGGCGGCCTCGTCCTCCTCCAACAGCTTCACGGCTTGCCGGGGGATGTCATGGACCCCGTCGGAGACGAACGCCCTCATCGCGGTCTGGGGCAACGAGAGGCTGACGGAGGCGAGGATGCAGCAGCTGGAGGTGGCGGGCACCGTGTTCTCGGGTAAGGCCCCCGGTCCCGCCATGTACGAGCGGGTGTCCAGAGCCCTGTCGGAGCTGGGATACGAGAGGACCCCCTCCCAGTGCAGGGAGAGGATGAAGGTAAATAAGGTTATGAGGACACAACAATGGCTGGGAGGCTGCATGTTCATCCTCCATCACCAGGAGCTCTACCTGTGGCTCTGAGACCGGGGCGGAGCAGCTGTCATGTACCGCAGAGCAGCTCATAGACATATATGACTTATATGAGCAGGAGAGGTTCAGGAAAATCAATGCAGTCACATTTACTTATCCCCAGCTGCTGACCTGACACACAGCTAAAACACACAAGCCTCCTCCTCTAATGATCCACTTTATAACACCCTGACATGTGCTCTCAGTACCTGTAGTACTAACCAGTGGCTGGGTATTGTAATAAATACATTGGATACAATAGTTGTTTTTATTTGTTTCCAGATGTCAAATGATCACCAAATGAAGAAATGTGGTTGTGAATAAAAAGAATGTACATTTATTTTTATTCGCAACCACATTGTTTGCTCCAAGACCCAGAAATAGTTGATTAGCTTAGCTCAGTCGTTCATTCATTCAGCTATCAGTGTGTTACAGACAGATTAGGTACATGTATTTTTAGAAAGACTGCCATAGGTTGTGTTAACACTCCACATTCATCTGACATTTCCATTCATTTGAAACCAGTTCATTAGATTTAAACATTAAGCATCGTATTTTTGAAATGACAAAATTTGACATCCAACAGATTTCCAAAAATGAGAAATAACACCTAATCCCCATGTCCTGCAAATCCAGTTATATATTAAAATGTCACATAATATACACAGCCCTGCAGTGAAAACCAGGTTTAGTGATCTATCAGTCTGATGTCCCATCTCAGAAGTACGTTTTTTCTTCTTCTTCCATCACTTGGATGTTTGAGCTGCACTGTGCAGCATGATGTGCTGAGTGGGACACTAGTGGGCTGTTTTCATGTTCATTAGCTCATTGATACGGGATTCTTAAATAAGGGAGGAGGAGAGTAAAGTTACAAACTAATTTATTTAACCTGTCAAAGATATATCAGACACGTTAAAAAAAAGAAATAACTGAAGAGATGATCATAGACTTCAAGAAAGGTGAGGGTTGGAAACTACGTCTTCAAATCGAAGGAAACTGGTTGAAAATGTGAAAGAGTTCAGATTTCGGGACATTATAATCTCTTCAAGCCTCAAACAGGAAGAAACATTCACAACATTGTAACATCAGCTCATCAGAGATGATACTTTTTTGCAGAAACTCAGGAAGCTTTCAAGGAAAGCTGTGGTCCAGTTTTACCCAGCTGTTGTAGAAAGTGTGAAAACTGTCACTGTCACAGTTGAGGTTGTCCGTCTGACCACTATGGAAAGAAGCACTAAACAAAATGGTTCTGAAATGATCACCCTCTCTTTGATTTATTACGTTTCACCTAAACCTTGCAATGGTGGATAGAGACGAGTCTCACCCCGCTGCTCCTCTTTTTGAAGACCTGTCCTCTGGGGGACATTTCAGACTCTGAGTTCTTTCCCTCAGGCCAGTGACTCTTGAATGGTAAACTGGCACTTTGAGGTTTTTTAGGTCATTTTTGACTAATAAAATTAACTAATAATAAAATAAAATAATTTCTGCAGTATCCAGCAGATGTTTTAATATGTTTAGCTTATTTGACTTCTGAATTACAAACCACTGGAACCTTAAGGTACACTGTTTTTTTTTAGCTTATCTACAGTATATTTGTGGTGGTATGTTGTAATTTAATTCCTAGTGTTTGTTGTAATGAATAAAGACCTAACCCAGTTAACTGAGTAAATAATTATTAAGCAAGGTTTGTTTATGTCTTAAAACATGTTTGTATCTGTTTTCTATGCTACTCTCCTTTATTTAGCTTTGTTCCACATGTAATACATTGTGACTTCGTCTTTGCAATGTCGCAGCAACTTGCTAACAAAAAGTGCAAACTCTAGCTAACCGCGAATAGCACTCTCAGCATTTTCTTGAATTAAAATGTATTTATTGTGCAGCACATACAGGAAATGCTCAGTAACAGCAGCAGTGACTCTAACATCACAGCAGTGTTAAGTATTGAATGAGAATCTGCTTATTAACGTCTCAGGAACGGCTCAGATTGGTGCATCCTGACCACAGCCAGACAAATTCATTTCAACATGAAAACTCCTCAGACTTGCTGTAAGTAACCAGTTTACATAGCTTTGAAAACATGAGGTGATACCTCTCCTGTTTGGGACCCTTTCTGTGAGTCACCATGGTGTAGAACTGTCCCAACAAAGCCGAAGGTTTTTTGTTTGTTTTGTTCATCAAGGTCTCCTCCCCTCACATACAGACTCTCCGGCGCTGCTACAGCCGTGTGAAGGAGCACGGCATCGGCAAAAGGAAGAGCAGCTACACCATAGAGCAGCTGGAGAAGGTGTTTGGTCAGGGAGGCTGGGACTCCCAGAGCTGTGCCCCCGTGCTGATCAACAGCAGTGGACTGTATCAGGAGATGGAGTCTGATGGCAGCACCCTGGAAGACTTCTCCCAGGAGGACTGGTGCAACCAGGTGCTGGACTCAGCTTTCCAGGAGGGAGACATGGAGACTGGTGAGATAGTTTGCTACCAGCGTTCAGATCACAGTGAATGACACAAGGACGATGTGTTTGTGTCTAATGTTTGTACTTGTTTTTCCCTTCAGAAGAAATCCAGGTGCCTAAAAACAGAGCTCTACAGATTCAAGCAGAGCTGTCAGAACAAACCCAGTAAGTCACCAAGAGCAAAGGCTGAACATGTTTGCTATAAAGCTTTGTGTTGTAAGTGGACTCAGCCGAATCATGGCAGTGTAACAGTGTCATTTGTTTGATGTTACTCCGAATAAGATGTTGCAGTTTTCTTCCCCCTGTTGATTCTCACTTTGATAAACTGATCAGAGGTTAACATGGTCTTAGTCCATAACTGTACAGTGGAACAAAGGCCATCTCATCTTAGCCGTTCTGTCAGGAAAGGGGTTTGAGTTTGGTGATTTGAATCTGTGCAGTGCTCTCTGCCACAGCATCTTTCCTGATAAAGCCACTGGGAGTCGCCAGAGCCAGAATTTTTAAAATCCTACTCGGCAGGGCCTAGAGGAATCTCCACCTTACGTCTTCTTGTTCTTTTGTTTTAAAATTTTACTTTAGCCCCTGTAGACTGTGTCAAAACAAGAGCCACAGAATCATATACTGAGAGACCAACATTTTCTTTTTCATAAGCAGGTGTGAGTTTATCCTTTTTAGGTGCATGAATATTTATTGAAGCTTCTCTAAAACAGAGCTACTATAACCATCTGGTGGGCGGCCAGATAAAAATGAAAACCAGTAAATGGGTCAGAGTTAACAGAAATATTTCTCAAGTCCAGGCTAATAAGAAGCTGCTTATTTATTCTGGCAGGTCTCTGCTTGTACAACACTTTATAACATGGAGAACATGTCGTATTACTTTGTCCTTATTATGTTTGTTTGGTCCTCTGCAGAAAAAGGGACATGATGCAGACTGTGATGCGCATTCTTGAGTCAGTGGAGCTGAAGTGGGAGCACTTCCAAACGTGGACTGAGTTCTCACGGCTGCACCTCTCCAACAAACTGGCCATCTTTGGCGTGGGCTACAACACGCGCTGGCGTGAGGACGTGCGTTACCACTACGCAGAAATCAGCTCGCAGGTGCCGCTGGGCAAGAGGCTCCGCGAGTACTTCAATCCGGAGAAGCCCGAGGGCCGCATCATCATGACCAAAGTTCAAAAGATGAACTGGAAGAATGTCTACTACAAGTTCCTGGACATTACCATCAGTGAGGCGCGCTGCCTGGAGCTGCACATGGAGGTGGACTGGATCCCTGTATCCCAATCCAGGGCAGCAGGCGGCAGCAAGGGCACATCCCACTACCTCCTTCCTGGGGACATCCCCAAGGCGTATGGACTCTACGCCGTCGGCTATGAGGCCATGTCGTCCTCTAACGACAGCGCTCAGACCTCTCCCCAGGGTGACAGTGAAGACCATAGCTTACCTCAGTGCGAGTCAGAAAATGGGGCTGAGAGTCAGGCTGATGGAGAAGGAGCGGGGCAGAGTGACAGGACTGGGGCTAAAGTCACTTACTGCTACTTAGGCATAGCTGAGGATAGGACCATACAGCAGTGTCTCTTCCAGCACTTTCAGGGTTCTGGCAAACACTACGTCCACAGCGAACCCTCCGCTGTGACGCGTTTCCTGCAGGTGAACTGCCGCGGTGGTGTCACAGGTCAGGACGGCAAGGGAGGTGAAGACTCGTCTCAACGTTTTGCCATTTACATAAAGTTCATTGAGGTGGAGCTGGACTTCCTCTCAGCGGGGTCCCTGGTGGAGTGCCTCGAAACTGCTGTGGGTTATTCCTTGAAATACAACAACAGAGAAGCATCATAACCACACACTACAACAGTGTTACTCATTTGTATTCACTAAGTATCATTAACAAGTGTTACAGCCAGCAAAGCAACGTGAGAGGTGACCAGTTCTGTTACAAAGCATGGATGTGTGCAAGAGTCTGGCATATTTTTGCAGTCTTTTCAGCTCTTTTGAACACAACTTTTCTTTAGGTCCTTACATGAAAAAGAATGACAGTGCACAATATGTCAGATATATTGTGTAGAAACATGGGAACAGTAGCTTAACTATTGCAGAACTGCAACATCCAAGACGTATGTACTTATTATTTCTGCCTAATGTGCACTACAAAGGTTTCTGCTGCTTGTTTAGTGTAGATAAATATTGCCTCATCAGGGAATGTGGGGTTGGCAAGGTGACTATTGCAGTATGCATCTGTCTACCTCAGTAGGATGTAGCAAACAAGGCAGCGAGGGGACCATAATGTGTATTTATTCTTAAACTGCCTTTACTTTGACTGTTGAGGTCTGGACCTGAATTCACGAAGCGTCAAGAGTAACAGTGATTTATGTCTTGTGTTTTGGACATGTGGTACTGGGCTGCAGCTAGAGATGCCTCTATGCACACGAGAGACAAAAAGCAAATACCCGGTGAAGGCCAACGTGGATAGCTGTTTATCCAGCAGTGTGAGCACTGATGCACTCTGTAAACCCAGCCGGCACGGTAGCACTTTGTGCCGGCTGGGTGTGGTTGTCACTCCGTTACAGCTCAGCACATGAGCCAACACGCATCGCTTTAAGCCGAGCCATAACGGTGGCTCTCTGCAGCAGTAAACAAAACGCCACGTGCACCAGCAGCAGCGTACGCAACACAGACTAATGACAACATTTTTCACACAGCTTGTTATGGCTGAATCTAAATGTCTTTGCGATTGCGTTTAGCAGCTATAAATAGATGAGATTAAAGTCACAGCAGCTGATTCATCAGCTGGCCTCGTGCCGCCTGTACTCACATTTAAATATGCTTCCCATCCTTATGTTTAAAAAACGGCACGGTGGTGTGACCAAATGGAGCGTGTGTGTGCTTAACTCTCTTGCTCACCCTGCTGCATGATCTTTTATAGCTCTAATGCACCTTCAGATGCTTGGTAGGATTCAGAGTTCAAGCTAAATCCGTTGCACATAACACTGAAATCTGACTCTACTAAATACTCTGAAATATCACCAGAGCAGTAAGGACGTTATTAATCTACTTCTGATATGTTTCTGGTGTCACACTATCAGCCACTATGAGAATCACTGATAATACACTGGACAGTAAATCTACTACAAGCCAATGGTAATGTATTGGTGGCCAGTACTTTGGAGCATCTCTAGCTGCAGTTGTGGGGTTGTGTGCGTCAGTATAAACCGTAGCTGTGTTGACGAGTTACCAGCACCGTGCAGATGCTGGTATTTCAAACACGTCAGTCTTGCAGATAACACATAATCAGCAGGTGTTTGTGATAATCTGCTTGCATGCAGGTACAAACCAGACCTGAGAGCACTGATCTATGACTTCTAGTCAGGTTGAGACTATAAGCTGCAGAGGTTAACTCACCTTTGACCAATGAGCAAACTGAATTCTTTATGAATATGATTCCTGAGGTTATGTGCAATGTGCCAGGAAAGACTGTGTAGAGAAAAATCAAACAATGGAGAAGTCCGTATTGAATCTATGTATATGAAATCTACCTTATATATATATCTAAAATATATATTTAAGAATATCAATGTTCTTTAGCATTCCGGCTTTTGCAAACTTGCAATGTTCATTTGTTTGGGTATACAGTATATAAAGATAAATATGATATTTTCTATTTTATTGGTTGACACAATGTCTTGTATGTGATTGTTTTGAAGTCACTGTCTTGTATGTTTACATGTTTGAAAAACAATAAATGGGGCACTCACTGTCATTTGCCACACAGTGGAAATGGGCTTGTGAGTCTTGTTTGAGCAGAAGGTTCTGTAGCCTTGACGCCGTTATATGTCTCCTGTGCATTTAGAGAATCAGAAATACAGATAAGGGCTGCACGATATGCAAAAAATATCATACTGCGATTATCTTGGCAGAAATAACATTTGAGTTATGAGTGGGAATGGTAATTTTTGCATTTCATTTCCACTGGAAAAAAAAAAGAATGAAAATGATGATGATTTGTGTACCAAACAAGCATGTTCCCTTATGTCTGCAGAATATGATTTGTAGGCCAGAGTGTCTGCACCACAACAGTTATGGAGCTAACTATGCACAAAAATGTTGTGACACATTTTACTTATATATAAAAAAAAATTTTTTTAATTACAGCTCCTGCGATTTGTATATTGCACTTGGCCATACTGTGATTTTCAATTATATTTTGATAAATTGTGCAGCCCTACTACAGATGAATGATGTCAGGTCATGTCCTCCATTAGGTAATGTAATGAAGTACACACAGTGGGGTCCAAGAGACTGAGACCACTTTTCCATTCAAGTGAATCAGAAGTGCCGCTGCAATACCAACAAGGTTACCATCAGTGAAAGGGTGGGAATTATATCTGTGGAAATACTGTTTCCCCAAAACTGTTGGAGAAAAATGAGAAATTCTTGATTTTTATTTATCCAGTACTTTGCTTTATGAGCAAATACCTGCAAAACTAAAGATCTCCCCATCAGCCTCAGCTTTGTGTTTAGCGCTTAGTTATGTAAGTAGTGTTAGCATGCTAACACTCTGGATAATAATCACTGCAAACATTACACCTGCTAAATTTCAACTGCACTCCCTGAATGAGTTTGGATTAAGACCTGAATGGTGTCATTCACCCATGTGGCCAGGAGATGGCCACAAACAGCCACTGTGGAAAATCCCATCAAGGTAGTGTGGACATGACTGTAATTTGTCATCATTGAGAAATAAAGTCTGTCAAAGCCAGTTTACTAAGGTGTTAATATGTGATAAAATAAAAGTCCCTGAGGGAGGCGGAGCCACAGCTGACAGCGTCTGTGATGGGTATGAGGAGACAAAAAACTAAACCTCTGGCCACTTCTCACTCACTTCATCCAAAAACAAAAGCACAATAATTATAATGTGAATAATGTGACATTATTACAAGTAAACACAAACACCTACTTTTATATGTAACAGTTTATAAATATATGAAGCCATGTACTGTGTTAACTCCCTGTGCTGTATTCTGCCCTTTGTTAGTTAATAATTAATATCATATTTTTCATTCACTATTTTATTTACACTGTAGGTGCAAAGTATTTCTGACTTAGTGGTGGAGATTACTCATACATAATGGAAATAAATATTTCATCGTACCCTGCTGTTGTATATTTGATGTTTGCATTTGTTAACAATGAATGTGTAATAGGCTTTCATTCGTGCAGGACAACATTGCAGGAAACAACAGGAAGTTTATGCAAAGTGTAAATTTCATACATCTACATTAGTGTTTTGTCATCAAAGCAATAGATCAGATCTGCAGAAAGTGTTCACTTAGTGTTTCTTTTTTTCCTGTTGCATTGTGGAGGTGAACTCTGTAAACTGTGAACATATTCTGCTGTACATATGAAAACATGACCTGAAGCCAGATGAAATAAAACCAGAGCTGATTAAAGTGCCCTCTGCACTACAACATCTGTATGTGTAGCTCCAGTGAGTCCAGAAGACAGAGTAGGTGCTTGGACTTCAAACCACATATACAGTATCTAGGACAGTGATGAGAACCGCGATAAGCCAATGATTCTTTTACACAGGTTTACCCTACAGATTATAATCTGAGATAATCTGATCACAAAACACTGGATTCTCTCATTGTGGTACTCTCTTTTTTTTTAAATCTGCTTTAATCTTATATTTGCTGAAAGCAGTAACTCACTTCCTCGTTCTTGATTTCTATTGTTCGGGCAGACAACAGTCCGAGGATATGTTACTGTTCTGTTAGCGACACAGGTGACACACACACACACATAGCAAACATCTGGAGTGAAATAAGACTGCAGGCTAGTCCATCTGACCAAACATCTCCACATGACCACAGAGCGGTCCTGCCTCTCTACAGTCTTAATGCTCACAGCCTGATGCATGTTCATGGCTACATGCGTTGTACTTGAGAGCCTGGTGATATCTCCTCTCTGGACGTGCTATTTTTCCTCTGTGTAGGATATAATACAGTAAACAAGCTTCAAACATGACTGACTAGAAATACTAAACTACTATTACCAAGGTTTATACTGAATGTCCATGCTCACAATGTACACAATGCAAATGCTATGTTTGTATGGATGTGTATATTTGTGTGGAAATATTGTGTATTTATGTATTAACAATACACAGAGACAGAGCTGCTGTATTATATCTGGAGATATATCTTGGCAGGAGTAATGTACTGATATTTGCACTATATGAAAGAGTACAGTGCCAGTGATGGCAGCAGCTATAATAATTGTTGTTATATATTTATTTTTATTTCCTTATTATATTATTTATAATTATATTTATTTTTACATTTTGATGGGTGGGGTCATGGGTTTTATCAGGAGGATGGATGAGGGGATGAGGGAAACACCTACAGTGAATCATATATATTTTTAAAAACCTGGCTCTTTTCCATTACATTCTTTCTTTTCATTTGAGAGAAACTAAAACTAAAAAGACTGGAAAACATCAGATCCTCAGACGGATCGATGAGTGTTGTGAGCAATGTGCTTGGCCTCCAGGTGTCAGGTTTGCTCACCATTCCACCAGACTTCATTTTGTTTATTTGGATTATAGCAGTCTAGTCCAGAATCCAGTATTAGCCTCTCTGCCCAGCTCAAATTATTTGTGCACTCAAATAAAAACAGGCTTGTTTTGACAGCTTTTCCCTGAATGCTGTAGATTTCGTCAGGAGGCCCAGATCTAATTTACAACAACACAACAAAATCTCATCCCCAGAAGGATTGGACCCTGCTTCTTTGGATTTAATCACAGGCATAACCCTTGTTCACCTCTCATAATTGAGCAGTCCTCCTGCATTAGCCTCTCCCTTGTTGCTGAGGCAACAGGGCAGCCTTAGAAAAGGAAATAAAGGGGTCTGACCACATCAGAGAGCACAGGTCAGTCCATATTTTTACATCAGGGGGTGAGCTCACCTTGGGAATTCACGTCAAGCTGAGTCCAGCCTGTTTCTGCGCTCTCAGACCCCCACACCTTTTCACACATGATGGAGCAGGAGCTGGAGACTGGGGAAGGATGAAGCTTTGGTTGTGTGGGTTTGAGAATAGGCGTACTGTGAATCCTTTTTTTCTGCCCGGGTTGTATCAGGTCGCTGGTGAGACAATTCAGCCATCGGCACTTGAGGAAATTATTTTATGATTAATTATTTGATTTCCCGTTGCTGTATTTTTGAGAAAAATAATCTTGACTGAAACATTCACAATGCATTTTTATCATCTTTCCACTTGTTTTCATAAAGCAATGTGATCATTCTTTTATTAGTCCCAACGCTGTTGTGTTACATTTATTTTTTCCCCCGATTTTAATATTGAGGAGCATTAGGATCAGAATCTGCCATTTTCTTGTTTTTTGTGGTTTTGTTTTTATGTGTGAAACAGAGACACAAGACAAGGCACATTTCAGACAAGAGACTGACAATGAAGTGAAATCAAATCATAGATTTTTAAAAGTGGGCTAAATCCGACATTGTACATGAAAAGTAGTTTTTTGCACCTGCACATAATAAGCGAACAGGTGTACTTGCGTCATTTTCTAACTCACAGGTAGATAAATCCCGGATGTCAGTTAACATTTCTTTCAAAATAAAAGTGGGCCGTCATGCAGGGCATTCATCAAAACCGTGTTCATACATAGTAGGTTTTATTTTGAAGCTCATAACCGGAACCTGTCAATAATGTTGAGGTACAATTGACGCCAGCTCGCTCGCTGAGGCGACGCAGGTCTCTCTCTCTCTCTCTCTCTCTCTCTCTCTCTCTCTCTCTCTCTCTCTCCTCTGTCTCTCTCTAGGTCTCTCTCCCCTCTCTCTCCCTCTCAGGGAAGGACACAGTATGACAACTTGCGGGCTTGTGCTCGGTGCCGTGTCGATAAGGAGGGAACTGCGGATGCAACCGAGTGTAAAGAGCAGGAGAAGAAGAGTCGTGGAGGACCCTCGGTGTCGGAGGTTGTGATCCAGTTTACTCTCCACTTTATTTCCATCTCAACGCAAAGTCAGGAAAAGAGGATTCCGACGGTTTCACAGTTCCTCACCTGAAGTGTCCCTCACCTTCCCCACCAACGTCTCCGCTGCAGGACTGAAGGAAAACCACCTGACAGACCTGAAGAGGAACAGAGCTCTCATATAAAGCTGGGTTCCCCCACTGACACTGACACACTGACAAGTGGAAGCTGTGGCCGCGTCAACCATGGAGGTCTATACTACTTCGAGGAAACTTACTTTGCTGTCATTTACCTTCGTGTGGGGGATCTCAGGTCAGTGAAGAGCTCATTTTCACACATTTCCTAATTTATTTCTAACTGTTTATTCGTGTTTTCTGTGTTTTCGTGTAATACACTTCACATAGCTTTCCTTTATATTTCTGATATTTTAAAATAATACAAATGCTGGGCTAAAGATGTGACCCAAGGTGACATTCAGGCAACACTTGGACTCATTTTCATCCAGTATATCAGCAAATCAAATCAACAGTCTCTGTGCTTTTTTAGCATCATTTCAAAAATATCTCATATCACATTCCTCTTTTCAGTAGCTATGTGAAATGTGTACTTAGATGAAAGCATCCAGACATTAGTCATAATCATAACCTAATAACTAAGGAGCAGATGACAGAAAAGGTCTGTTTTCTGGGGGTTCTCTCCTGTATGTGTGCCAGGGGATGAGGGGATGGATTTAAAGCTGAAACACCTGTTTGTTTTTCACAGGATTTGAAACAAGTGTGTTACACATGATTATGTCTTCCAGGGAAGAATAATCCCTTTATAGCTGCTGCAACATTGGCTCAGCCATCACTCTCTAGCAATGTATTAAACTCCTACTTTCACTGATAGCTGTACAGTACACGCAGCCTACTTTCCCCTGCCATCTCTTTGATTTTGAAATTGGGGCACGGTGCAGCTGCACAAGGATTTAGCGAATGTTTTAAGAAATGAGAAGTTTTAAATGATTTATTCAGGTAAAAATTTGAACAGTTATCCCAAGGGGAGCATCATTTACATTTAACAGGAAAAACATTAAGATTTGTCAAGATTAGAAAAAAAAAAAAAGGGAGTCAGTTGTTTTCTTGAGACAAGTTTTGCATGGCTTCTTTCCAAGAGGCAGGAACCTCGAGTAGCATTTAGTCTCCATCAGGCTGCCTGACTGGAGGTCAAATAAAGGCACATACTTCAGAATTAACAGCTGTGTGTTCATATTCATCTGGTCATGAATTCTGAATCCTCTTGTCCCAGCTCGCCTCTCAGTTTCAACAGAAACCACATTTTTTGTTGATGGGAGTCTAAGATTCAGATTGAACTCGACTTCTCTCACAAACCCATGGCCCTCATACAGAAAAAAAACAACAAAAAAAAACAGGAAATATCCATTTAAGTTAGAGGAGTCCATCTGCTTCAGGTGAGTGCGTATTAGTTCCAGAAGACAGGCTGGTGGCATCTGGCCTGTGAGACATGAAAGCAACCAGGAGCCTCACATTTTGCCTGAATTTGCTCTGTGTACCTGCTTTTCAGTGTTGTTGCCAAAACAATCACTTGTGCTGACACAGGCAGTCTGAGGCTGGCTTGTTTCACCCTGAGGGAGGGGTATTACCTGGGAAATGCTACCATTTCTCCACCCAGGCTCGTCTGGTGATGTTTATATCGCTCAGACACCTTTAAGGCATTTGAAGCAGTGATTTAAGGTATTTGAAGGAGCTGGTAGTAATGTCTCCTGGTGACTAATCCAGAGTTTTAACAGCAGGCCGTGATTCACTGTCACACACCAACAGGACAATACAAGCACAGTAGCTGACCTTGACCTCAGCGTTTAACTCACAATCAGTCACCCTGCAGGTGTGTCCTGAAAACACTCAGCGGTCAAGATACAGGGAGGAAATGTTCATGAATAGCAGCCTGTGGCAACAGGAAAGCTGTGCGCTCCTTGAGTCCCTGATGTAGCTGAGCGCATTAGAGCAGGAAGTGAGCAAACAGCGTCCAACAAACAGGATAAAAAATCAGAGCTGTGGAGAATATTAGCAGACTGTCAACAAAAGAAAAAAATCGTCACGTGCGTGTTCTTCAAATTAAGAGCACCACTGTCACCTGTTCTGAAGTCATAAACACATGAGGGAAAAGAATTTATGTCAGAACTCCAATTTTTTTTCTCACTTGCCTTCAGGGCTTTCATACAAACATATAGTCATGGACTACTGTTGCGTTTCAGCCAAAAATCAAGACCCGAGCCTTAAACCATCCTAATAGTAATCACAGTATTATGAGTGCAAATTCAAGTTCACTGATTTGGCCATTTACTGAACTATTCCTTCTCCTCTGTTTGATTCATTGTCACTGTTGTGCTTTGAATTTGACACCAAATGTTTGTGTTTCCTCGCAGCACCTTTCTTCTTTTGTTTTAAGCTTTTTCTGCATAATAGTTCTCACAATCGCATGAACGCATTATGATTATTTCAGTGAAGTTGTGTTTGGATCAGCTAATTTGACTACATTAGCCTAAGTTGTGCGGTGCCTAATTATGTAGTGAATTCTAATTATTTGAATTAATTTGCCGTCCTGTAAACTGTGGTGAGGAAAGTAAACTCAAAAATCACATTCAGTGACGGTTTGCAAGACATTCCTGTTTTGTTCATGGAGATGTCAGGTACAGGCTCTTTGGCTGGTGTTTTCTGGACAGCCTGATCAGCAACATAAAAATACTCACTAACTAAATATATGATATGACAGCTTTTGCCGACTCAAACAATAAATTGTTCAGAAACTGGTACGTTTGCCAGGACAGTTGTAAACGGTTTGAGTGATTGCATTGACACTTGGTCCCATCAAGTGGAAACCCAACCCCAGTTGTAGTCTACTATTTTTAGATGCTCACTTCAATACAATGGGCAGTGTGCAATGGAAAGAGGTACTTTTTTTGTCCTGGTATTAGCATTGTGTTTTAGTGGTGCATGTGTGCATGTGAGATGTGAATACATTTACATGAGCAAATGTGGTAATCTTGAAGCTAGACGTCTCTTATCAGAGGTCAGTTGTTCATGGCAACAGTATAAAATCCATGACTTATCTCTTAACCAACCGCTGTACAAGTACTCCTCTATTCTGGACACACCATCTGGCAAAAGAACATCTTCATTTGTTTTCCAGGTGGGTCCCACAATGGACTTTACTTATTTAACAAGGTCAATCCATACAAGCTTCAAAGGCTCCAGGGGGAGAGGAGAGCCATCGCTGCCTCTCTGTCAGCTCTCAGTGATTTAGAGCAGTGAGTGAGAGGGTTAAAACAGTTATTTTAGCGACATGTATTATTTTCATACATGGCCATTTATGGCACTGACCCCTCCCCCATTATTACATAACACGTCTTAAAGCTTGGCATACTCATTTACTCCATATATGACAATATGACAACGTGAGGTTGTTTCCCTCCCCTGACAACAACTCATTGAAAATATATTATATGTCCCCTAAGACTGCCAAAGGGAACAGTTCGTCCAACGTACAACTGTGGCCTTATCTCTAATTGCCTATTTCTTTGAATAATACCAAATGGATGTGCGGCAAAGCCCCATTCCACTTCATGCCAGGATTACGGCATTTTGAAGCCCACAGTCCTCATGTATGTGTCCCCAGCAACTGGTGCGATTTTGATTTGAGGAAGGAGATTGAGGGATTTATCAGTATGTACGTAATGACAGAGAAATACAACAGCGCACTTTTCTCTTCCCAGAGCGGAAGTTTGCTGTCCAATCGTTAGTCTGTGCAAGTGTGCCAGTGCCTCTTGTAATCCCATGTATTTACACCCACTGGCACTCTGTACAAGGCCCAGGAGGACAAGAACCTGGAGGGAGATTAGTGCAGGTTCAGCCTCACAGTGATGGATAAAGACAGAGACATCACTGTGCAGGAGACGTCTGCACGGCATAGTTCAGGAGGGAGAGAAGGCGTCTAATAATCGGAAGGTTCCTGCTTCGATCCCAGAAAGCGTGAACGTGTCCTTGAGCAAGACACCGAACCCCTAACTCCCCCTGATGCTGCACCATCAGTATATGACTGTGTGTGTGAATAAGTGAATGAGACATACATTGTAAAATGCTTTGAGAGGTTGATAGACGAGCAAAGCACTATATAAATAAATAAAAAGAAAGAATCTTTTCCCTCATATCCTGTGAACCCTCCCCCTTTTGCCAGTATGTTATTGGCCTCAAACCTTAAATCATTTCAAGCCACTAATCCCCAAGTCTTTTCCATTAGCTATGCACATCTCTTTGTGGTTCAATTGTGTTTCTTTGCAGTTATTTTGCAACTCTTTGTTGTTGTTTTTTTCCTTTTTGTGGTTGTTTTGTGCTGTTTTGTATATATTCATAGTTGCTTTGTTTATTGTTCCATTCATTTTTTGTCTCTTTGTGGTCATTAGGCATGATTTGATTCAATTCCACAATAAGTGTTAAGAGTCACTTCAAGCTGGGGCTCTGGGATGTACATCGATAATTCAATCTCAGTTTGAGTCTAAAAATACTGCAATTAAGCCTGGGGGTCATGTAAACACCTTAATCTAATTATATTACCTTAATTAAAGTCACATTCGCAGGATTAATGCTGTGATTAAAGAATGTGGAGCACTGCGGTATTAGCTGCATTTTTTAAGGCTGCTGTGACCTCTGAAGACCATGCTCAGCCGAACCATCAGAGGTTTGACAAGTTGCCCCACATTCACTGACTTACTACTATTTTTAAATATATACAAACATTCATATTTTTAGTCTCAGTGTGGCATAAACTGTGGGAAAGAGACACAGGAGTAACATAAGTAGTCATGTATGAAGTGGAACATGTTGCGTGAGAAGTGTGGGTGTGCTGTTGTCACAAATTTGTGAACGTAAGAGCAGCATAAAGACAAGTTGTGTGCGGGTGAACGTAGACAATGAGACGCGGTGTCTCTGGCGTGACGTGATTTAGCGTAAGCTGGGATGTGTGGATGTGTTGGACGTCCCTTTCCTGGGTTTTCAGTGACGTCCCATCTCCACCCATGGACCTAGAAGGAGGAAGGCCTCTTCACAGGGGTCATGAGAAAGGCACTGGATGACTTTCCCAACATTCGGCCCTGGCCTAGGGACTCTTAAAGGCACAGACACATACTTTCTTACTTCGTCTTTCTCCTTCTCAGCTTTCTCACTGTCCCTCCTCTTCATCTTTTCATGAAAAGAAGGGAAAGCAGAACCAGCCTACACACACATGGGCAGAGTGATTGTATATGAGTGTTGATATTTTTCCCACATGAGTGATTGATGCCTGGAAAGATGCCTGCAAGTCCTGATAGAAATCTCTTGTGGACAGTAAAACATGGTTTTGTGTATTGTTTTGTGTAAGGGCTACATAAACAGAGTTATTCCCAGCTGATGTTTGCCTCTGGCAAATTCAAGGACAATAATAGTTTTCCTTCAACAAAGCATTATGTTTATAAATAAATACCAGACATATAGTATATTCATAGAGATGTTGTCATTATCTCTGTCGGCTCGGTCCCAAGTCATAATAGTGGCATGTGCTGCTGAATCATTCCATACGATGCAAGACTGCAGTGTCAGCCTCATAACAAACTCCTGTAATTTAGGGTTTTCTGTGGCCAGGCTTTGACAGCACACTGGCTAATGACTATTTACAGCCAAGAGAGCGACAGGAAACTTATCAGGTGGCTCTTTAGTCCAGTCTCGCTGCTTCGCTGGGTATTCTCCGTCCGCTCTCAGCCTCACATCAGACTGCTGATGTTAAACACCTCCTTTCATTACTGCCTCTAGACTGAGTGGAATAGTAGCAGTTAATAAAAACTAATAAAAGGGTACTGCATTGGGGCTCAACATAGATGCTGACTTAAAGCTTCACTGCAGAAAGATGCTAATTGTCGGTTAAATACATGTGAATACCTGGCACCTGCCCAGATGTTTAGAGTTTGCAGTGGCAAACACAAGTGGAATGACAAGACAGGTGTTTTTAGCATTCTTCATTATTATAAACAATATTACTAATTAAAACTTATTAAAACTATTACTTAGTAGACCTGAGGAAGTCAGAAATGACTTGAAACAGATCTCTTTCTGTGTGGGGCTACATTAAGTTAAACAAAATACATCATCACGTCCCCAAGGACTTAATTACAGCACTGCTACAAATGAATTAAATTAAGACTTTATTATAAAACTTTATTACGTAGAACATTAGGTACATGTGAGTTGTTTCAGTCACATGATAAACACAAGCTCAGAAAGCTGCTGATTTTTTTCTGAGCTTGTGGGAGGCAGGGAAAGTTAAAGGAGATAATGTGGCTCTGACTCTGTAGTGCAACAAGGACCACACTTTATGGGTAATTTTTTTTTCCCTTTCCACCAACGTGAACCTAGTGCTAGGTCTGGGCTGGTGCAAGAATATGTTTAAAGTTGGTTCAACTTGTTCAACTTGCTTCTCCACAGGCTAAAGAGCCACCGTATATGTCGGTGTACATACATGCTAGTGCCAAGCAAGCAACCAACAACAAGAGCGGACTAATCACCTCTTTACAAGTGTTTTGCTTCGATTTTAAGCCCAGCCCCCTTCCTAAGCGGTTCTTGGTTCTAGCCCAGTAAAGTGTCAATGCTATTCATAAACCAGTTCTCTGAGCTGATCTTTGACTGTCGATGAAGCATGAAGAACTGGTTTGAGATGAGGCACCAGCTCCCAACTCTCCCTCGAACTACCTTGTTGGAGAAGGTATTTCAGCACTTTATTGTAAAGCACCTCAGAGGGCGTCAGCATAACCTTCCTGTGACTTAACAGAAACACAGATTCATTAGATCTGTCATGCGTAAATGTCTTCTGTGCCTTCCCAGGGTAAAGTCCAGAATGGAAAGAGAGAAAAGAAAATAATATGCACACTAACATTTAAAAAGATAAATACAATCCTCATATAAAAAATACCCACACATAAGCCCACATACCAGCAGCTGTAGAGAAACCTAATATTTACAGGGTTTCTATTATAGAAGCAGAAACTGGCAGTTTGTATTTGTCAATTTCTTTGACAATTTCTGCAGCCTCAGGAGGACTTTGTGGTGTTTTTAGTTAAACACCCATTACAGTTATCTAACATGTGTCTCATGCAGCTCTCATACAGTTACAGTTGTCAGCCCACAGGGGACCACAGTCACCAAATCTGGAGTTATAGGAGCTCTGGTATTACAGGACTTGAGACTAAACGTTTACATTTGTTGCACAGGAGCACCTAACTTTTGGCACCACAATAATACATTTTGAGCTTTTTTTGGCAGTTTTATCGAGCGAGGAGGAGTACAGGGTGCCCTTCACACACATGCACATGCCTTTTTTTTCCCACTCACATTCTGCAAAGAAGAATATAAGGCTCAGAGGCCGAGTTGAGGTGGGCTTTCGCGGAATGTTTATGGGGGCAAAAAAATAATAATGTAGCTTGCTTTCAGTGCCGCTGGCAGATGTTGCGGGCAGAAGTCAACAACAACCGCAACCACACATCCTTCTGACCTGTCCTTCAAAAAAAAAAAAAAAAGTTAATAAAGCTCTGGACAGACGGGAATTGAGGGCATGGGCTTAGACAAGATAGGCTGTGTTAAATTATTCTTACTTGGAGGTACTTAGTTGGGGGTGGGGGTTGGAGCCTGATGCACTTATGACTTCAGGAACACTGACATAATCCTGGTCTTCTTCTGGAAGTGTTTGAGCAGCTCGTAATCACACACTGCCAATCAAATATCCATTTGTGAGCTGCCTGCTGTACAGAACAGATTCAGTAACAGGTGTATCACCATTACACAGTAGTGGAGCCAGATGGAGAAGCTGTCGTTGTGTTTGCTCTTATGGTTGATAGAGGTGCTTGTTTCTTTAACAATGAAAGAAAGTCTGAAGAAGAGATTTTGATTTGTTACATTGTTCTGCTCTGGCATGAAGTGGCATGAAGGTTTCCACCAGCACCACAACACATTTTACCTACTGTAAATAAAATACCATCAGTTCAGTAACCAAGGACCAGTTAAAAGTAGCATTAGCTGCTAATGCTAACGCGGCTGACTGCTCCTCTCACTGACTTTAGCTTTCTTAGCTAAATGAGTAGCGAGGCCTTTTGGTGCTGGACCAACATGTTTTAAGGCACAATCACACATTTTGAAGACTGCAGATGTAAAACAAAGATTTCAGTCCACATTGTAGTCCAACATTTGTTTCAGCGTGGGAACGCAGTGGGTGGCTTAAAGCAGTATGTGACTGGGCGAGTGTTGCTAGCTACCAGTAGCGGTGGTGCGAAGGCAGAGCTATTTATAAAGATCATTTTCTGTTTTCTCACAGCCAGATTAATTTTTTTCTTCTTTTTATTTCATGAAGAATTGGGTTTGGATGTGGAGGTGCTTGGTTGTCTATAGATCAGTTTCCAGTATACAGTGGTTAATGCTCACCTCCACGTTCCTCTTGACGTTGTGATCTGTTGCTGTGATGAATCACACTGCAGCGAACGTGATGTGATCAGTCAGTCACCTGCTGAGCTGAATCAGATGCTGACACAGATCATCTTGCTATTACTGTAGTTACTAAATGACAGTTTAAACACTTGTTCATTACGTGGTCTTTCTTGTGTGATGTAGTGTTTCTGCTCATTTTGGCAGAAGCTTAAAAGCCAATTATTATCCTCATATTGATATTACTATGTTTTTATTTCATAAAAAAACATAAGAATTTCCTTTGAAATGACTTTACTAACTTTACTTAAGCTGAGGTGAAGTACCTCTATCATAAAACACAGCAGGATATCCTCAGCTGATGTGATAATCCACTTCATGGCTCACTCAAGTTTAGTTCAGTTACAAGTCGCAACAGGTTGAGTCACTTGTATGTGGAGTCGTGTGTATCCACCACCTACATAGACCTCATTTACTGTGGTAGCAGCAAAGTAACGAATGTGAAGATAATGGTCACATTAGGAAAACAGCACTCTGTTCACGTTGTTTTGTGAGGTATCAATGTCTGCGCGTGCACACACACACACACACACACACACACACACACACACACAAGAAGTCATTTTTTTCATAGACAGAAACTGACACCTGTGCGCTTTGATATTAGCAAAATATAATTGGCCCAGTGAAAGCCAGATGGAGTAATTGTGTATGAGGTGACAGTGGCAGCAGGCAGCTATGTGGAAAAAGTCATTAAAGTCTATATAGAACACTATTAAGCCGAAGCCTTTAGGGCGTCAGAGCTGTATAAGTGTTCTTCAGTGAGGCAGAACGAGTGAAGAAGAACCATGAAAAGGCAGCAGGAGACAGGGTTGTGCCTCTTTAGACATTTGCTCTCTTAAACACCCTGACACCATTCATCTGCAGTGTGATGTACAGTGCTCTCCTGGAAGTACGCGCTTGAATGGAGAGTATACTGTAACCACAAGCTGCCAACCTGTATGCATCTTGACGCCTGTGGGTTGTAACTTGTGCATGTTCAGTAGTATAACAAGAAGAGGCAGCAGTGTGTAGCCTGCTGTAAAGCAAAAGAAGACGAAGAGTTCAACCAATCAAAGCGCTGGGTTCATTACCCTGAAATTTGAAGTGGCGTGGATTGGCAGTTACATCACTCCGTCTGGACCTGCTAACCTTAGCAACGTTAACCTAAAGTTATGGAATTTGCAAGCTAGCTTGCTTGTACACCAGGAATTTAAGGTGGCAAAGTAAAATTAAGTTAAACTGTCTGTGTGACACAGATGGTTAAATGTTATCACTCATAGTTCTGCATTCATAATTATTATTGAAGCCAAACCTGTAACTGTTATCAGAGGAGCTGATAATGACAATCTGGAAAAAAAGTGAGTGCAGGTGTCATAGAAATAACGTTACTTATAAAGTTAGTGTGAGGTGTGTTTGTGTATGCGGTGTGCAGCAGACCTAAAGCAAGTTGAAATCATGCCCTGCAGAAATTCCTCACAAAGTTTCAGGAGCGCCCCTCTGTTTGTTTGTTTTTTTGTTTTGTTAATGTTTTACATTAAAACATAAATTTGTTTAAGTGCTTGAAAATTAAACATATTATACAAAATAAATTATTTCCATTTTTGTTAAATAAATTAATTAACTTATGATTATCAGTTTGTATAAGCACACACATAAAAGTGAAGAGGTTTGAAAAAATGTGATTTGACTTATGGTACTCAAAATAATAAAGGTTGGCAGGTCTGCAGATATAGAGTAGATGTAGATATAGATATAGATATAGATATCACCCCACAGAATCTCTGAAGCTGAGCTCAGTCGGAGTGACCATCAGGTTCTTGGTCTGGTTCCAGCACCTCACTGTTTACTGTCTCAGACCTTGTTATGCGGCCTTGTTATGATATAATCAACATTATTCACTTCATCTGTGGGTGTTCACGCTGTGGTTAAGGTTTGCTTACCCAATGTCTACACATGCTGCGTAGCATGTACACACAATGTGCTCAACTACAGTATATGTTCATTTAATGCAGCTTAAAATGACCTTCACAATGTTTTGGCTCATCGGTGTAAATTACAGTCGATATGTTTCAGTGTTGAGGCATCAGAGAAAAGTCATCATTAAACATCTAAATTATATTGTAATTTATTTATTAAAAAAAAGATTTGGGGATAAATCCCTTAAGCCTCACTTGTGGCAGTTCTGCCCTCCTGCACATCTTTCTCCCAGAGAGGACGTCTTGTTTCAGAGATTCTCTTGGTTGGTCTTCAGATTTCCAGAGCACACTGGCATAAAGAGAAAGGAGAGCAGGTAATTTAATTGGGCATGCGTAAACCCCCACGGAAAATGTTTTCCTGCACATTTCTGACCATGAAATTATGAAAAAAAAAACCCTCAGCCTGAGCACCCGCTCTGTGTGTGGTGCACTATTAATTGAGGAAAATAGAGCTGCTTCCATTTGGTCATTGTGTCACACACACAAACAGAGGTGTCATTCACACTGATAAGAGAGTCACGATCTGCCAGCATGATAAATGATCACACTATTGATGTATCTGATTTAAAAGCATAATTTTGAGATGGGCAGTCCAAGGAGTAGTAGTTCCACTGAGTCTAAATTACATCCCACAAACTGTAGCATTGGTGCCCACACCTCCACAGCTCGGCTCACCTCTACGTGATCTGAGCTCTGAATGAAACTGGAACCTTTCATGAAGGACTAGGGTAAGCCTGGTTTTTCTGCAGCTTCAATCCTTAAAGTCCCGTGCCCACCAGCACGGAAAACCAGCCCCTCTGCCGATCACATCATTTCAAAAGCTCATGTCTTTGGTGCTCCACAGGGCAGGACCTCCTGTCATCTCAGCACTCACTGCATTAAATGTTTTCTCTGCTCCATCCTGCACTACGGGCCATTTCATTAATAACATGTCCTGTCATTGTTTATTGACAGAGGAAGACTGAATCATCTGTTGAGAATGTGTCTCCTTTTTGTTTCCACTCTTTTTCTGTACACAAACATCTCCCTGCATCTTTTATCAACATTATTACCACCCTACCTCCCCCTCCTCTTCCTCCGTGCCCTCTTCTCTTCCTCTTCATCTTATCGTGCAACCCTCCTCCTCCTCCTCCTCCTCCTCCCCCTCCTCCTCCTCTCCTTCATCCCATCTCTCCTGAGGTCTGCAGCTCCAGCATCTCATCAGCATCAGTGTCTCGGGTCAGCCGGGAGGGTTAGAGCGAGCCAGCGGATATGTGTGTGTGTTGTGTTGTTTCTGCACATATTATGTGTGTGTGGTCCCTCATCCAGCCCTTGGAGCTTGGATGAGGGATATATACATATATATAATGTAATATATATGTGTGTGTGTGTGTAATCGGTGTTTCCTCCTTACTTCTAAGCCCCACACTTTTCTACATTTACTCTTCATTCTTTCAAATCATCTCCCCCCCCCCCCCCCCCCCCCCGCCCCCCCCGCTCCCTCTCCCTGGGTGGTGAATGTAACTATAAGCTCTTATCTATTTTTCTGTCACACACAGCTACACACTGGAGAGAACTCACTTGATGTCATTATCTCCGATAATGACTCAGAGGTGCAGAACCCCCAGCCCACCTCACACCCCCAGTCCTCACCATGCTGCACCATATACAGTATAATTGCTATTTATTGAAAATATCTCCCACATCGCTTCCCTCCCCTTCCATCTCTCTCTCTTGGCTAATGCTCCCCCAGTCATGAGAGTGGATATGTTTTAATATGCTGCTAATATGCTTCTTTTGCAATGTGCGGGGGGTGGGATCTCTGCCAACGCTGTCATAATTGGATTTCTCTTTCTTCATTTTCGGTCCAAGTGACAACAGCCCTCAGAGAAAACATGTTTGCCATCATCAGATTAAGCGCCAAAGTGCTTTTAACAAACTATTACACAAACGGACAGTAATTTGTCTCCAAATGAAACAAGGAAATAAGTTCTTTGTCTACGCCTTCTAGAAAGAACACATTGTCTCTGTCCTCCTTAACTGTTAGAAATCACTGCTGAAACTTACATGGTTTTATGATGTGACCTCGCTGTGGTTAAGGTTTGCTTATCCAATGTTCTACACAGGCTGTGTAGCATGTTAGCAGAGCAGCGGCTGCAGTCCTCCATCACTGTACACACACTGCACTCAAGTACAGTACATGTTAATATAATGCAGCTTAAAATGACCCCATTAATGTTCGGGACCTTCGTCGCCATGGTTACAGTTAGGTACCAATTGTGCCTATGCCACAAAAATCAAAGTTGACTGTTCTAGGAGAAAAAAACAGCAGTCTCCTGCCTTAAAGTCCAGCTGACCTCCTCCCTTTACGGACTTGCTTGCTCTGTAACAGCATCACCTGACTTCCTGTTTTGCTCCCATCATAATCCCTGCAGCCCGAGAGGTTGTCACTCGAGTTTCACACTGGGAAAACACTGCCTGCGTTGTGTCTGCGTGGTGGCTGTGTCGCTGACATGCTGCGGCTCACACACGTGTGTGTTCACACCGGCTGTGTCTCTGCTGCATCGCTGCTACTGTCCACACAGAGTTTACAGGTTACTGGAATGTTGTTTCTTTTCGTTATGAAATAATTAGATTTACTTTTGACAGAAAATGTCCCTAAAATGCCACTGTCTCCACATGCAGCTGCTGCAATGGTTGAAGGATATATTTATAGTTTTTCATGTCTGTTCATATTCAGTCTATAGTAAAGGTGTCAAATTAAATGTTGATGTTGTGATGTGTGTCAATATTACATCAGTAGGTGTTTTCTCTGTCGCTGGGAGACATGCACGTCATGTGTGAAAAATAGCCGCGACACCGAGACACGTGTCACACAGGCACTGTGTCTGCTCTAACCCAATAACATGGACGCTGAAGTGAAAACCAAGACGTTCCGCAGCCGCCATGCACACGCCACGCAGCCAGCGTGTTCCCGGCCTAAGCCTATACCTTTTTTGTTCAGTTGCAGAAACAACTGATGCTGTCGCTCTTCTTGGGAGGACAGTCTCCTTTTCCAGGTGGGCTGTTGGAAATGGTGTTTTTTCTGTCCTCACAGGGACACCTCCCCTCACTCACAGTCAATCCCCTCACATGGAGTTGGTATGCACTCCTCTGGTCCAGCTGTCCTCACATGCAACCATTGTTAATTGTGAAAGTCACCAAGGATCTGTGGCCTACATCAGTTTCCTTGCAGCGCTCATCTGATGTCAGCTCTATTTTCTGACTCTTGAAACAATGGCATATTAACTGATATGTAAACACCAGACAGGAAAGTGCAAAGGAAATACTAACTTTACCAGAATGCTATGTGCTGTGTTGAATGCTAGCCTTCCTCCTAAATGTCACTGTTGCCTTTGCTGTGTCCCCTACTGCCAGAAAAAGCTCATTTACCCCTGCTTCATTCGTCTGTGCTCTCATGTATCTGCATGCAGCAGCACTACTGTACATGGGCTCTGAAGTACAGTACAGCAGAGGCACAGAAAGCCCCTATAATCTCCCCTGCACATGTGTTTGAAGAGGTGGAAGTCGCTCAACTGAATGCTAAACAGGATCTATCTGGATTAAGTCCTGGTTTGAAGCAGTTTAGCTTTTTGCTGACTCTGTTTCACAACTGGAAATTTGAATTTGCTCAAGAATTGAACTGTAAGGCGTCAGATTTCTCTCATGTTGCAGGCGGCGTCTCACTGAGACACTGTGGCAAACATGGGCCAGCACCGACAGACAGAAAGCCTTTCAGCTGAGTATCATCATTGATGTTTTGAGCGTTCATTAGTGACTGGTCATTACCTTCACTGATTTCCTGAGGCCAACCATCCGTGAGAGCCCATTAACCTCAGACATTAAGAGTAATTAGGCAAAGTGCTCACTTTTTGTGCAGAAATTTTCACTCGGCGGATTGTTTATGTGGATGTATGCATGACGTCCTGAAGGCAATTGGCAGTCCACATTAGAGAGGCAATTGACCTTTTGGTGCTCTATTTTTGAATTCCCAAGAAAGTTGAGTTCGTATAAGCTCTGATGCAGATTTGACTCCATGAAAGTATATGAAATAGGAAAAGGATGAAATCGCTGCAGTTGCAGTTGTGCTAGGAGGGATCCTGTCAGATAGTGTAGGCCACATTCACATGCTCATATATACTGTACATACAAACATGCACACAAAGGCCTTATTAAATATCTTCATTACACTGTCAAAAGAAATGAAAATCCTCATTTAGATGTATTTTGTCCCTCGGTTCAGTCTCCTTATCTCTTGCCGTACACCCCCACACCGTTGCCACAACACCCCTGCAAATTCCCACCTAAATCACAGTGGCACATGCATGTATCTCCACCCCCTCCATCCACGTGCTCACACACACACACACACACACACACACACATCACTCACTCACTCATCTCAACACACATCCTCTGGGAGGACGGAGGGCAAGCCTTGTCTGATCTGTAGTCGTTCTCCTGAGTCCCCCCACCCACCCCCCACCCTCTGCATACCTCCTCCGCTATCACGATCATCAGGAAAATAACTTTACAGAATCTGTTTAATAACAGCACGGGCACACACGCAGAGCCCACAGAGGAATGCTAGCTTCTGTCTCATCTCTCCTCCTGACACCACCTGTCAGTGAGCAAGACATCACACAGCGAGTCGCAGGAGAAACGATCAGAACTCCCCTTAACCGCCCAAAATTGTCGCTCATCTGTCTTTCACCTCCTCCCCGTGTTAAAAATAGAACCGAGCTGTCAAATGCCAACCACAATTTTTTTCTGTCTTCCTCTCCCTCGCTTTCCCTCTTTCACTCACTGTCCTCAGCTACTCGCGTGTTCGCTGGCTGCAGCAGTTCTGCTGGTCATCACACGCCACATGACGGGATCGTGCGTGGCTTGTCAATAGAAACTGTTTTCCCATTTCTCTCCGTGTGAATCTGTGCGCTGGTCGAGGCCGTGTGCAAAACAAATGAACACCTGCTTCAAATGTGAAGTAAGTTAGACACAAGTACTGCAGCTGGGACACATCTGTGTCAGTCAGGTGTCTCTTTGATATGTGATATATGAGAGTCGATCAGTGCTGTGCTCCTGTGGTGAACAGTGTGGCGCTGAGAGTGTGACGTCATTTGTGTTCTGCAAAAAGTTTTACAGCCACAGACTGAACCTGTCAGATATGAAAAGGTGATGCTGCTAATCTGTAATATTTATGTAAATGTGAGCACACAACTACAGTCTATTTGCATCAGAAGTGGATGCACGTGTCATTTTTTGTCCTATACACATACGTGTACATTAACACTGGGGGGCTGCAGGGGGCTGCGACACAGTTGAAATATCATTTAACTGTTTCACAGTTTTTGTTCAAGTGCTTGTGAATGGATTGTTATGTTGTGGGTCAAATATGAAAGATATGATAAATATGATGGATAAATGTAAAGGTCTATGTGGTTTTTAATCAGGAAAATCACTTTAAAGAGAGTCATTTCTTCAAATGCAGCTTCAGTTTACATGTGTTTAACAGTGAGGGGACTGACCCAAGAATGGCTCCAAGAATACAAAGCTGAGAGTCAAAGTGTGGGAGGAATGCCCGCTGCTTTCATCAGGGTGGATGATGATGAGACTGTTGTCCTTCATCTGTTTATGTTTCATCATCAAAGTTCAGAACAGGAGTTATGTAATCAATCGCTGGTACAAGCAACATTCAGAAAGTGTGATAAGACTGGAGACGTGTTCACAGACCTCTGTGGGCCACTAGTACACAGGTTCAAACTTGTAAACACACACACACACACACACACAGATCTTTGATTAATGGATGGCTCATTTATCTTCCCTTCAGTGTTTGATGAATGGTTTATGTAAATAGTCAGCGAGCATGTTTCTGCACGTCCTCGTAGAGATGGTTTGTTTGAAGATGGCCTCTGAAATTCACCCTTAGTCTCCTGAGTTTTATTTTAATCATCACATCTTCATCCAGTCAGGGCGTCACCATGCAGGAGGTTTTTGGAGTTCAGTTTTTTTTTGTTACATTTTTGTAGCGGCTTTTGAATGTTTTCCTATTTTTAAGAATGTGTGGATGGTTTTAACTGGTATTTAGAGGTTCAGTTATCTAGTGAGGTGATACTGAAAAGATGAAACCTGTGAACCAGCCTACTCTATGATGGCCTGTCTGTAGTTAGACCGGAGAAATCCTGCTCCTCCCAAAGGCCGTTTTTAGTGTCTCTCGTGGTGCTGGGACTGGGCTCATTGGTCAGTCACAATACGTAATCAACCCTCACTGACCCAGGCTGAATGTGCATCCTCTGTCCTTCCCTGTGCTGTAGATGGGCTGAACTTTGAGACTAGTATGAATAAGGAGCTGGCTAGTTGCTGAGGTCCATCTTCTCATTACCAGCTGACTAAATGAGAGTGGAGTGACAACTGAGTGCACTGAGGCTGATTTGTTCCAGCCATGTTTAACTTGTGCTCAGTGGGGTGATGTCAGCCCAAGGTTATGCACACTAAGATGGTGCGTGACACCACCCAGTGCTTTTCAATAAACCATGAGGCCACAGAGAAGTGGAAGGCTGGCGGTGTGGTGTAAGTAAAAAGCTTGGTGTGTATCTAACATTACAGCGACTGTGATTGAAGAGTGAGAGAATGACTGACATACAGTGAAAGAGACAAGTTTGTGTCTCTTGATGAATGAAGTAACAGGTGGAGGTGGCTCACCCCGTTGGGTGGTGTGGGTCACTTTAATGCTCAGTGCTGCACCTCAGAAACTATTTCATCTGCAGCTTCAGCTGCGATCGGTCATGCAAGTAACATGTTGGGAAACAAGGTTCTCCACAAACCTGACTCAAGTTTATGAAATAATGGTTATAAAATCATTTTCTACTTACCAGCTTTTTCTACAGCTTTTAAGTGAGTCTCACATAGGACTGCACAGCATTATAAGTTTATGTTATATCTAAGCAGCAACCTCTGGGGCTGAAAAATGAAGCCAACACTGAACTGCAGTTCCTCTAATGACCACTGGAGTCTGGCTCCAACAGTGAGTCAGTCCCCATAGACTCTCAGGTTAAAATGTCAAACTATACAGCAGAAAGAAACATGTTTACAGCCTGGTACAAAAACTGTTAGGTCTCTAAAGCTAATTTCCTTCTTCATGACAACTGTATGGGGGTGAATTTTTATACAGCTCACCTGTTTTTTATGCATAATTGAGGGCGTTGCCTCTTTGAGTGACAGGTGGAGTGTATATTTGCCACAAACCGTCATGCACCTAAGTTGCGACTCTACATACACCCCACATTTTTGTGCATTTTTGTATTAGCCGGTTTTTAGGTGGAGTCAGGCACTGCCAAGATGGCGATGCCGGAGCAGCTCACTCTGAGCTTCAAAACCATTCTTCAGGAACCTGTTGGTAACGTCATGGAGGCTGCGTCCATCTTTATTTATAGTTTATGGTTATATCATATGTTCATTTGTCGTTTTACTGGGTAGAACAGTCTCATTTCACAAGGAGAAGACGAGATAAACAGCACACCAGTATGAACCGGTCTGATCACACCATGCTGCTTTTAGCATTAGATAATTAGTCTCCTCCCAAACTGTGATGATGAAACTCATCGGCTCTTTCTCGACTCTGTGGCTAACAGTTTTTCTTTTTTGAGGAGACATGAGTCACTAAACTCATTGACATTCTAAGCTTCAAAACCTGTGCAGTGGGATCTTTCTTTAAGAAGATTTTTGAAAAAAAAACAAAAAACGAAGGATATGAAAATCTACGTCTCCCTATGTACTCCACAACAACACCACTGTATCACCAACTCAACTCAAATAAAGAGAGATTACTTTAAATGGAGAAAATGATGGAGGTTCTTTAAGAGTTGTGGGACTATTTTTCCGAAAGTATCTCAAACACCTCTGAAGGTGACCTCATGGTCGAGTAGTTTTTGTGGAGACGCGCTTCAGGTTTTATCCAGAAGCCAGAAGAGAGATGTGACAGAGGCGCATCTCAGGGACTTAGAGACAGACAAAAAAAAAAAAAAAGACGGTGGAGAGTCAGTTAGAGAGCGGCCGAAAGAGAAGACGACACAAAGAAGATAAGGGAGATTTTGTTTTTCAGAGTCAAGAGGTGGAAGGGAGGGCGTGGAAAGAGAGAGAAAGGAAGGGCAGGAAGAAAGTGGAGGAGGGCGAGTACGAGTGAAGAGTGCAGCAGATAGAGCCAGATACTGAGCTGGAGATTTGGCTGTTTAATCGAGTCTGTGAGGATTAGAGCCGGATTATGTAGGAATTGCGATATAGCAGCAAATTAGCCCGGTAGCTTTAATCTGAGAGGCGGACAAAGCCAAAGTACTTGACCAGACAGCAGTGTGTGTGTGTGTGTGTGTGTGTGTGTGTGTGTGTGTGTGTGTGTGTGCGCGCGCGCGTGTGTTTGTGTGTGTGTGTTAAGTAATGAGGTGACATAGTTTGTGGTGTCTGTTAAAACACACAGTGTCAGAGGGTGCACTGACACAGACACACACACATAATGTGATCCAGTTCTATTTTGCTGTTCTGGAAAAACCAGCACAGAAATCATAACACCACAGTTTACTATTGACAGATATAACAAAATGTGTTTGTGTCATTTTTCCTTCTGAGAATCTCGGACATGTTGAGACTCCAACAGTTTCTGGAAAGCAAATTAATTGACATTGATAATCTATGAATCATTTTAGAAAAGGAAATATGTCAAACTGTACTTTTGTGTGGACTAATAAGATATTTAACAGTGTTACTCTCTGCTCCAGGATATTGTGACGGACATTTTCTTTTACAGTTTTCCAATATTTTACAAAACAAGAAATTAATCAAGAAAATAATCAACAGATTTATTGATAATGAAAACAGTAGTTGTAGTTGCAGCCCTCTGGATTACAGTGCATAAGAGATTAAATCATAAGTGATGAAACTAAAGACGTTAAACACGTTTTTTTTGTTGCATTTTGTGGGAAATATCTCAAGTTGCACACACATACGCTCAGTTTTCTGAAAACATGAGCACATTCAACGAACACACTCTTTCAGCCTGTTCATGCACAACACTGCCAACCTCGCTGCAGCTCCAGTCCAAATCATACATGTAGCGTTTTCAAAGAAAACACTGACTCTGAATATAATCCAGCTAACGATTATGTTTGTTCCCAGAAAACTATTGACCTTAGTTTCACTTGTTTTAGGAGTAGACAGACATTATTTCTTGGAGTTGCCTTTTAAAGGTCATGGAAACCATTGCCCAGTGCAAATGTTGCTTAAGAATTTCTGCAGGAAATTCACTTCACTGCTTTTTGGAAGCTTTTTGGAAGTGCTGAGCTGTAAATGCACTGGGACAGCTGGAATTACCATCCAGTAACGACCTAAACTGAAGTGAATAATTCCAGTCCTGTGAGCAGTCCAGCCCAGATGAAACCTGATCAGAGCAGGTAGGTCAGGCACCCATGAAGGCAGAAACAGTCCGGTGAGTCCCGCATACACAGTATAATCAGCAATGACATGTCACACACCGTGCACAAAAGCTCACACGAACTCACACCTGAGTGTGTCGCGCACACACACACACACACACCCCTTGTAGACTGTAGCAGGAGAATCGCCTGCCGCTCACCTCAGCCTGACTCTGCACCTCGGTAAATGAGGATAGACGGGGTATAGAGGAGAGCAAAACATCTGACTTATGACTTATTAATGCTGCAAAGATGGGGGGGTTGGGGTGGTGGGGGTTGGTTGGATTATAGAGGAGAGGATGAAGTCGCTTACATAAGAGCTCATTTCCAGCCTACAGTGGCACCATGGATGTGTCTCCCTCCTGGTCGAGTCCCTCACCCCTGGAGTTGCGACCACCTTGTGTCCATTTGAATCACAGTCCGTTCACCAGGACCCAGCGTCTTCGCTTCCTGCCCCGGCGCTCAGCAGGCCTCGCTAACAGGCTGCAGACATCGTCTCACATTTGTACACGCCATGCCACACACGCTTCACCACAGGGCTCGTTGGTAGCCGACATGCCAGCACAACTTATTCACTGCTAGATGAATGCTTGTGTTTGTTTGCTGCTCTTCTAACCCATTTTTCATCTTCTGTGGTGAGCTGGGAACTGACAAAATAAATTGGGAAAGCTGCAAGAACAATCAGAGCTGCTCTTTGTTAGGTTCCCTCTGGGCTCTGAAACAGTCACAGTGTGTTAGGAGAAGACCGGAGGATGTCATCTGATGATGTGATGGAGGCTTTTCCCTGATCGCAAATGATAAATGTGGTTAAATGTAATTATTTTGTGTCCAGCAAGAGATTTTATTGTATGTATGTCGAGCCAAACAAATCCTTCCATCCCACGTGTCCATGTTTTGTATATTGCATGTTGCATGTTCAGCTTAGATACTGAACATTAACAGCCCCGGTCCATTTATTTCTGTCCTGATAGCAACATATCTAACAAACAAGCAAACTGGATTTGATTAAATTTTAGAGAGACAAAGCGGCTTTAAAGGATTGCTTCAGATTTTTTCAAGTCTATCTTATCACAGTACTCACACGCCATGTGTATGTTTCGAGACTGCTGTAATCATTCCTCCTGTTCAAACTGACTGTGAAGTGATCCCTTTGTGGCTTGATTACACTGTAAGAAATGGTAACACAAAAACCTTAAACTGTGCAAAGACAGTGAAGTTTAATCAAATGTATATTTAGTATGAATCTTTAGAGGTCAGTTTGCCAAGCAGGTTTGGGATTTTGTCCCTTATATTTTGTGGTTGCCTAATTAAGGAAGGACTGAAGGAATGAATACAGTGAGCAATAACTAATAACAAATAGAGTGATACAGCCGTCAGATCTTTTTATTCTGTGAAATGACATGTTTGCAAGTCAAACCAAATATGGGGTTGCGGAACTGAAATCCTTCAGTTGGCATGACTTAGTACTGTTGGCCTCCACCCAGACTTCCCTCACCTGGGAAGTCTTTTTGATAAAATGGTGGTGGACGAGGAGGAAGTAATGGAAATCTAGCACAGGCACATTTATTCGGAAATATATATAATATATATAAATATATATAATATTTTTGATTCAAATACACTCCTCTGACCCGTGATATCACTCTGCCAGCTGCTGCATACGGCCATCTGTGACCCACGAGCTAAAGGTCAAGAATGTTATGAATAGCAGGTTACAGTAGTTTGTTGCACTAAATCTCATTTGATTGGATACATGAATATACAGTACATAAACCACTGAGTTCATGGTGAGTCACTGTGGGCAGTTCTACCATATTTGGCTCCAATCAGTATTAGCTAATAGGGCCAGACACTGATAACACAACTTTCTATCATTACAACCTTGCGTATATTCTGTTAATTCCTTATGTAGAGAATATTAAAACACAAGACAGTTTGTATTGGTAGATAAGAAATACAGTTTATTTATCAGGATCTGGCCGATATTCAATAATATCAAATATTACGTATTTTCCACCCTATATGCAATATTTTTCACAATATCAAAAATCTTATATATAGTTATTTATTAATATGTGTTATTTAAAAAAGACTAAAACATAAAATACAACAATATAACACACGCACGCACGCACACACACACACACACACACACACACACACACACACACACACACACACACACACACACACACACATACTTGTACTTCCGTCTTTGTGAGGACACTCATTGACATAATGCATTCCCTAGCCCCTTACCCTAACCTTAACCATCACAACTGAGTGCCTAACCCTGACACTGACCCTAACCTAAACCTAATTCTAACCATAACTCTAAAACCAAGTCTTAACCCTCAAAATGTGATTTGAAAGTGTCTCAAAATGTGAGGACCGGCCAAAATGTCCTCACTTTCCCAAAATGTCCTCACTCTGTTAGTAAAATTCTTTGGTCCTTACTATGTAGCAAGTACAAGTACACACACACACACACAAAAGAAAAGAAATGTTTATAATTATGTATTATTATATATATTTAACACAGGTAACACTGATTGTTAATTCACCATCTTTAATGAATAGAACTACTGAACATAAAGTGCATTAAACCACAGGATCCTGTCTCCATGCTGTGATGGCCCACCGTCTACCTCTTGTCTTTCTTCATTGCTGATTTGTTTGTTTAACAGTTAAACAACATGACGGGGTAATTCCTGCCACCCTGGGGACTCGCTGGGCAGATCAAGTGAGAGCAACTCACTTCTGAGAGTAGAGCAGGATATCGCTATCACTGCTTGCCATCACATAATTATAGCCCCTCGTCCCAACGGATGCTCACTGTCGTTGGATGATCGTTGTCTATGAGATGAGATGTACAAATGGTAACAACAACCACCTCCCACCCCCACCCCCAGTGGTGAACGGCTTTTTAGGAGGGACAGCGACGTCCTGAAGAGTCCAGAGTGCTCAGTTCAGTAGAAGGAGAGTATGTTGCATTATGCATGGCAGTTGTTATTTTCATCACATGGTGCGGTCAGGCGTCATTGTCGTTCCTGCTCCGTCAGCACAAATTGCAGCGTGTTCACAGATTGCTGTTTTGGTGTCTACTCCAACCTGCTCCCCCTCTTACTCTCTGTTACTTTTTTCCATGTGCCATGGAAATGACAGGCAGAGGACCCAGTGGCTTGCCATTAAATGGTCCTGTCTCCAGAGTGGTGTGGACCCTGGTTTGAGGGTGGGGGGGGGGCTTTAAGTCGAGCTGGCCCTTGCTGTCAGGCCACTCAGGAGAATGTGAGGGAGAAAGTGGCCCTGCTCTGGAGCCCATGCATTATTTCACACAGCAAGTGACAGCCCAGCACACAGGCACAAATGCCAACAGACGCCGGGGTGTCAGTGAGAGTGTGTTGTGTGTGTGTGGTGTGGATGTTTGTCTCTGTGTGCACACAGCCTCATGTATCCGTGTGTGAGTGCATGTTTTTCCGGCTTTATGCCACTGCTGCTGTGAGAGCTCCCAGCATACAGTATCCTTCACAGCCAAATAACCCAGATCAGGACTGGACTGGACTGGAATCTAGTGAAGCTGCTGAAGTCTTCTGAGGCCATGTAAAAGCTGAATTAGCTGCTGCCAGGTCTCAAGACTCTCTTTAACAAGGTGTAGATGGCTGAAAACACAAGACAAGATGTGAGCTAAAAATACAGAAGTCTCAAATGATGATTGACACCAGGATGAAGTTAATCTGTCACTCAAATGACCTCAGATCCACTCACCTGAAATGCACTTGATCTCCTTTTGATTATCTTCTTCTTTTTTGAGCTGTTTCTTCAGTTTCATGACCTTGACACTCTTGAGTTATTTGTTCCTGTGTTGTTCTGTAAAGGCGCATTGCCTATAGAAGTAGCTCATTCATTAAAATGTGAAAATGATGCATCATTAGCTTGTGGATGCTCTCCCTTCACGCTATAATTGGACGGCGATATTAGGTGACATTAGAGCCTGGTTAAACAGCTTAGGAAAACAGTTATTTTTACCTCATCAGAGGCACACTGATCACTCTCATCTCACATGTATGGTGTAGCTAGATTCCTTCATCTCAACCTGGCTAAAGGTTTCATGAATTACTTTTTAATCCCGTAAAAAATGTCAATATTATTTCAACTTGTTAAATATACTTTATGCCTAGAGTTATTTTTAGGAACTCTACGGATTTTTTTTATTTCCTAAATGTTGGGAAAACATTTGGTCATCACATTTCACAGCATCTAAGCAATGTAGGTTGGTCCTGGGTGATCCAAAGACTCGTTCAAGTGTAAATTAACAGAGAAGATTTTGTCATGTTTGATTTGCAGCCAGATGCATCACAGGTTCAAGTTGTTAAAGGTGGTGGAAAGTTACACCAAAGTACATTTACTCAAGTATTGCACGTTTTCAATTTGTTTGTTAAAAAAACTAAAGCCTGGATGGAAACACAGTTATTTGAAAAAAGAGCCAAATGTACCAAATAAGCTTTTACCCTTGGCTGAAGCGCAAATATTAGTGTGTTGATAAAAACAAAATGCAACAAAGTGCAATAGAAAGGAGCGTTCCTCTAATTAATACATGGAGCAAACAGAAATGCCATCTCTCCATCATGTTTTTACACGTTTTTCTACAGTTTTAGTTTGGACTGTCAGTCCTGCACTCTTCTTCTGCAGTGGTTTAAAGCCATAGTGGAAGGTTGGTTTAAACATGGCTTAATAGTGGAAGTGAATGCATGACGTGGACATAGGAATATACTAAGATCAGCCTGTGCACAAAGCAGTCTCCCCTGGTTTGATATTCACTAGACCTTGAGCACCATAATGCAGCAATTCTCTGCCCCCCCCCCCCCACCCCCCCACCCCCCCCCCCCCCCATTTCATTTAAAAGCAGCTGATAAAGACACAAGGAAATAGGAAGAGAGAGAGAAGGAAAGAGACTGGGGAGATAGAGGAAATAAAACTGAAATCACAGAGACAGGAGAAAGATGGGAGCTGTCTGTCACACCAGCGTTGCCGATTAGGCAGGAATGGCTGTGTGCTGGTGTGCAGGCCCGCTTGGATGTGTGTACTTGTGCGCGTTTGCCCATGTGTGTGTGTGTGTGTTTGTGTGTTACATCCTAGCCTACTTCCTCTTTCCCCTCCTGACATTCCACTTCCCGTCACAGCCGCCTGCCGCTCCCAGATAAGGCCTTCCAGTACATTCCTCCTTCCTGTCGTCACTCTCCCCTCCATCCAGCACCGATCCCGCCCACAGCGATCAATCTCACCGATAACACTGGGCCACCAAAATAAATATATTCTGTCTTCTCTACATCTCAGTACAAAAGGTATGAGGTTGTTGCTGAATAACAGCCTCCATTGTAGTAGCAGGGTGGAGAAAAAAACAAGCCGTCCAGGGGATTTGGTGGAAATGACATATGGAGAAGTGACTGTGGGTCATGTGGAGAGGGTAGAGACCTCAGCTGCTCAGCAAGCACAGATCAATATTTTGTAACCTTTTGTCAGTGATGGATAGATTAAAGTGATGGAATGCTTCTGCACTGAACCTGAGTTAGTCCTCCGTCGAGCAGGGTTGTTAATTTAGGCAGTGTGTAGCTGGCACCACACCCATCCTTCCTGCAACTGGATCCCTGCTGTAGTAGCTATAGTGAAGGGACGGGGATGGGGGGGGCTGAACTCCTGGGGAGAGTGTGTGTGACTTTCTGTCTCCTGTTTCTGATTATGTGCACAAGCATACAGGTGCTTGGTAACTGGAGTCGGACCCCATTGTCCATTGTCCTGTCCTGGGGGATTCTGGGTCGCGGAGCAGACCACTACTCACACAATCGCTTGATTTAGAAAAGGGAGGCTCTTACCTGGAAAGCAGAGGTTTGGAGGTCTTTACTCCTGCTCCAGCTTGGGATCAAACACCAGCTGCCTCTGAGGCTGTCAGTAACAGAGAAGTGAAGAGAGAGTTACTGTGAGTGATCAACCTGCGTGATGGACTGTTCCTGCAAAGAAGAGACGATCATTATCTAGCAGAACTGGAGAGGGGGGTGTTTCATTCACTTTTCTCATTACCTGCATGTGGGACAGACTTTCAAGCCAAGAAACTACTATTGAACCTGAATTGATGATGGATTTTTATAAACTGATATTTCCACTATGTAGGAGGTGCTGGAAACTTTTATCAGATTTAGGCAGCAAATAGATTCTCTTCATTGAAAACTAACAACTAACATAAAACATTAAATAATTTTTTTTTAAATCCCCCCAGCACAAATTTCTATGGACAACTTAAATAATTAGCCTGATGCTTTTTTCCTCCTTTTATCCAGAGACACAATCGTTCTGACTACAACAAACCTGACAAAAGAGAGCCAACAATTCTCAAAGAAATAGACGTTTTCCTCCTGACAAACCATTACAGATGTGTGCACAGCTGGGAGGCAAAGATGTCATGGAAGCTTACACAGAATATGGACAATTTCAGTATTTAGACGTAGCAAATTGCTATCTGTGTTGGGTGTGTTTAGATAATGTGACACAGGAAACTCCAGTGAGAAACTCCAGCTACTGGCAGTTATAAACCTACGCTGTCAGCAGAAGTTGGAAAACACATTTATTAGCATCAATATGATGTGAATGTGTCAGATTTACAAGTCGCTGAACACGGAAACATTTGTCAAATTGATTGCCAAAGCATTAAGGGCTTCATAAAGTTTTGTACTATTCATTAAACAATGACCAAGTGAGCTGCGTTACCTTATAGCAGGTGTAATAAAATCCTAAATGCTAATAGCTGCAACAGATTTGTTGTTGGCCAAAATAAAAACCGAGCTGCCAGAACTTAACAATAAATTATAGATTTTACTTTGATGCTGACATATTAATTATAATCCTCTTTCATTGTAAAAAGCACCGTCTCCAACATGTTCTCTTTTAGCACTGTGGAGAAATTCATTCACATTTAGCCTCTTACAGCTCTGTGTTCTTGCCTGTTGTGTGTTAGGACACAGCAGCCGGGTCGTCTGCTGAAGCTGACAGAACAGATCACATCACACCATTTCTCCCATAACCTCATGGGTTACCTGTTGGTCTCAGAGTTCACTTTATGATTTAAAAGCACAGGTTTTTATCTCTGATTTTTCCCCTTTGTGTCAAAGTATGACCTTGGATACCTTTAAGAAAGGAAAATCTATTTTAGTTTTTCATGACCTCATAAGACCTCCTTTTTTTTTACACTGTACTCTTTTGTGTGTAACTTTGTCTCCATAAAAGCTGTTGCTTCTTCACTTTCATCTCTTCTTTTCCTGAAAAAACTTTCAAAGCACGTTCTAACTTTACTTTAGAAAAGTGCTACACAAAACCACTTCAGATTGCCTTAGTGTCACTGACTGATGTATGGCTCACACAAGGACAGTGATTACAGCCGTCAACCATCCATTCTCTTTGATGCTGTCTGAACTTTGTCCAAACGAATTTCATTTCAAAGTTAATTGTCCTGGTTAGCATGGGCAACAAGACTGTATAGACAACAGGGCTAAAAGCTGATAGCTTTGATGTACTTACCACAAGCACACATTGCAAACACTATCTGACACTCAGCTGTCTGTGGTGCATAATCGTATCTCTTCAGATTTCTCTGCCGTGTTAGTTCTCTGGATTTATATGTCATTCTTGTCATTTAGCCCACCACCTCGGTCCAGACTGGAATATCTGTTTTGGCTAAGATATTCATGTTATGTTATGGACCAATACCTGCAAAACCAAAAAGCAAATGTAATATATGTACATATATAAAATTTCTATATATGAAAAATATATAGGTAAAAAGTAAAAGCACATATATAAAATGTATATATGAAACCTATTTAGAAATAAGAACAATTGTATATATTAACATTTGTATCTAGTATGTTTATGTGTGTATGATTATATTGTATACATATGTTACATAAATACATATCCATCCCATAGTCTGTCAGTATATGTTAATATTATATACATTAGAGTCCAAAAATGTGAGACCACTTTCCCAGTATGGGAAAACAGACATGTTTAAAATTAATTAAGAATTAATAAAAAAACAGACATAAGCATATAGAATGCTTACATGTATGTTGTTTTAATGAACTTATGTACATAGATAGTAATAATAATGATGATAAATATATATGTTGATATAGATGGTCAAAACATGTTGTACCATATAAAAATTCATCATAAAGATATTCCTTTAATTTCTTTAAATATACAAATTTTACTATGGGTATTTCATATGTGTTATAAAAATATATTGTCATATATCCGGAGGATTTATATATGTGATAATAAAATAAGTGACATATATATCTACATCACTCTTGATATAGGGACATATGTCACATTTCTGTATGGGAACTAATGACTTTCCCAGTGTTTGGTGCTAATTAGCAAATGTTAGCATGCTAACATGCTAAACTAAGCTAGTTAACATGCTAAACCTGATAAACATCAGTTAGGATTGTCACTGTTAGCATGTTAGCATGCAGACATTAGCATTTAGCTCAAAGCACAACTGGAGTACAGAGTACAGACTTGTTAGCATGTTAGCATGCTGACATACACAGCTGTTAGCATGGCTGTAGAATCTTGTCACCATTTACCATCAAATGTTACTGTTGAAGGGTAGTGACAACAGAACTGTGATCCACAAAAACCACACGTCAGTCACATGAATGTTATGAATGTTTTTTGAACATCACCGCATCCACTACAGTTTCATTTGGACACATCTGGCAAAGTCTACAAAATATTACCTATAGTGGATTGAGGATAAGATGGTTTGACTGATGCATTTATGCACAGAAAGCCTCTTTGTGTAGCGTTAATTAGTGATAACAGATGGTCACAATCTGTTTAGTGCTCACTAAATGCTTCATCGTTTCATTCCCTTTTTCTTCTGTACATTTTTTCCATTTTCAGAGAAAGAAAAAAAAAAATGTATCCACCTTATTACATTTCATCTCAGTGTGTCTCATTAAAAGAACATCCCCTGATGACATGTTGACAGCTTGCTTGATGACTGATAACACCTGACAGCTGTGTGTTGGTCGTCACTGTGGCAGCAGCTGCTAATATTTCTCGCCATGAGTTTGATTTCCATCAGTGACATGTTTACTGTCAGTCACTGTAGCTGGTAGTTTCATCAGTGTCATGTGTGAGCAGGTGGATGTCAGTGCATGGTTGCATGTAGCTGTACGTATGTATCTGTCTGCTGCTACCATCCCCTCCACCCCAGCACCAGATGTGCTTGTCTCTTTGGGGAGCCTTACCTTTAGTACTGCCTTTGAACACTGATAGGATTAGGAGTGTTGAGGCTTAGCACAGAGTCCTCGCCGCTTCGCCATCTAACCCAATCAACTCTGAGTGCAGCAGAGATGAGACGAAGAGGTACCATGCCAACACCTCTGTCCACACGCTTTTATGTTGTATCCACTCACTAAATATGGAACACATTCACACTGGGCATGCTCAGAGCACATCTGAGCGTTCCCTGTCAAATCTAGTCGTGTTTTTGCTTCATCTAAACTAATGTCCGTGTTTAAAATGAAATATATATGAATGAATTTGTTGGATTCACAGTGCCAACATCAATATACTGTCATATGGCTGTGAAGTGATACTCAGCTTATATGGCATCCATTATAAATAAAACTAACACTGTGTCTTATGTTTTAGATGAGGACAGTGAAACTACTTTGGCTATAAATTGAAAAAGATTCTCCTGCAGCCAGTGTGTTCAATACATATAGTGTGTGTGTGTGTGTGTGTGTGTGTGTGTGTGTGTGTGTGTGTGTATATATATATATTTATATATATATATATTTTTTTTTAAATTTTATTTATATATATATATATATATATATAATATATATATATATATATATATATATACATAAAGCACTAACATTTTCTCAGTTATAGCAACATTGTACCTCCTGCACTTTTACAAACAAGAGTTTCTAAATCTACAATTTAGTCTTTAGTCAGTGATTAGAATGGCTGTTAAAATGTTACCTCTTTTGGTCTGAATACTGGACAGGTGTTATAAGACACCAGACATCATGTTATAAAAGTGGTTTAATACGGAGGCTGCAGTTGTGCCATCAATGTGGACATTTCTAAGTAGTGACCCTGAAAGTCCAGGCTTTATTTTGGAAACACATGACGTACATGAATAAAGTGTTTGTACAGCAGAAGCCTCCATCAGACGTCAGCTAACACAGCAAAGGTAGCAGATGACATTTATCTGCACCTCGTATACACTGGGTAGTAAACTCAAAGGTAGGCTACTAATTTGAACACTAGAGAAGCATTTCCTGATGAACATGCATGTGGTTGGCAAGATTCTTCAGTGACTTTATACTAACATGAAAACTCAATGACCTTAATGTATATGGATGAGTTATAGATGCAGCATAATAAAGTAATCATAAATTACACGTGCTATCACATTAGCAGATGTAAAATTGATCAATACTGAGCATTACACCTTGATAATTAAATTATAAATAAATTCTAAAAGTATAAGAGTTATCAATTAAACAAGCCGTCGCACTGATGTGACTCAGTCATCTTGGAAACAGAGCAGCAGTAGCACTGTCACCTCACAGCAAAAAGATTGTGTGGAGATGGTATGTTCCTCTTGTGTCCGTAGGTGTGAATGTGAGCGTGAAACCTTGTTTGTCTCTATGTCAGCCCTGTGATAGATTGGCAACCTGTCAAGCATGTACCCCGCCCTCGCCTATTGTCAGCTAGGACTGGCTCCAGACCCCGCCCCCGCTAACCTATAAGGATAAGTGGTATGGATGATGAGTGAATTAAAATGAATATTGGAAACATTAAAACTGTATCAAATCCAAAGGGCCTCTAAAAAATTTTCTACAAATTTATGGTAAATAAATTTGTAGAAATTGTGCTTTTTTTTTTTTTTTAGAGGCCCTTTGGATTTGATACAGTTTTAATGTTTAAAGCAGGAAAAACACGTGAAATTACACACGTTGATATACCGAGGGTATACAGTAAGTGGTCTGTGCATTTTTCTTAAAATTCCTCCAAATATTCAGTTCTGTCTGTGGCTGGGCATAAACTGGAAAAAAGACATTCACACATTTTATGACAGTGAAAAACCATATTCCCAATAAATGAGTAACAAATTTGTGGGTTGAGGAATTTTTGCAGCAAATATTATTAAATGTAGTGATTATGCCATAATCTTGGCATTTAAAAATAAGCTCTGATGCATTATAGAGTCATAAAATCTTCTACATTCCCTCTCAGTGCTTTATACTGTAGTATTACAACCTTCTAAGGGTAAATCACTTAAACTTTGTGTTCAGAGATTGTGAATCAAATCAAAAGTGTGATGATAGTCCTCTAATAGTACTTTAGATTCACTGAGAGCAACAAGAAGATGAAATTAGGGAATAAAGTGTTGGCACTGCTGTGATCAGTGTCACTTTTGTATACATCATCTTTACTGTGGAGAAGTCTGGCTTTATGTCAGTGACAGGATAATTATCTCCAGCAACAACAACAATTACTGCATGAATATAGGTTTTCTCCAGAGCTGGATTCACACGCTCCACTTATAGCCACGCTGACCCAAACCCTCCTGCAGGCCACACCATCTAAAGCAGCGATATAATTACATGGTACAATTATTATTATTGTAATACATTTTTCATACTTTATGCCATGAATGCTCACTATGACATATGAGCCACAACCCTCCTTCCTGGACTGGAGGACAAACAGTGTTTTCGCTCTCGACTGCAAACATCACACAGTCACAGTTCAGCTTTATATTTATTGTCAAAATTATTTGTGACAACCACAAAATCCCCCAGACACAATGATGACATCAGCCATCACACTGACCCAGAGAGCAGCAAAAGTGAATTTAGAGCGAGTTATGATTTTTAAGAGTCTGATTTAGTCTTAATAAACAAGGTTAAACATGGTATCATTAAATATTCTGGCCACAGTATAAGTAATATCATACTGTAAAAATACTCTCTTCAAATTAAATGTCCTGCATTTCAAAATTAAAAATAAAGACAGAGAAGTACTATCAGCAAAAGTCTATTAAAAGTTCAAGCAGTCAATATTCCCCCTGTCATGTTTATATTGATATAGAATTAAATCACTGTTACATAAACACTGTCACAACTGGTGCAAGAGGATAGGACTCAAACATGGACGTGGAGCCAGAGCTCATTTAGTGCAGTGATTCATTTACAACAAAGAGGAACAAGGGCTTATGGGACAGTGTAGGCAGGTAAGAGTGGGCAGGGGACTGAAGAAAAGAGAGCAGAAGGCCTCAGTGAGGGGCGGCCTGGGGGCAGGTTAGAGGTGGAGCAGGAGATAGCTCAGAGTTTGGACAAACAGGTGGAGCTTGGGAAGTCGAGCAGGAGGCCCGTGATGAAGGCAGTCTCTTCTGGGGGCAGAGCTGGATGCAGGGGTCCAGAGGAGGCCAGGACTGGCTGACAGGTGAAGCTGAGAACCAGATGCAATTTAGGCTGGAAACTAGAACAGTGGACAGTCAGCCTGATGAGCTGGCTTGTTTGTGGTCAGCTGAGTAGACAGTGTTGGGAATAGGCTCGAAGGCCAAGAGATGGTCTGAAGGGTCTGTCAGTGTGTCAGCGGGGCTGTCAGCTGGTGTCGCTGGGCCTTGGGAATGGCCGAGATGTCTCAGGTAAAGGCTTGGTGTCAGCCGACTTAGGAACAGATGAGACATTGGTGGGATGGCCGACCCAGTAACAGCCTCAGGAAGAGGCCCAGGAGGAGGCGAGATGTCAGCTAACACAGGATTAGAGGTGATGTCAGCCAGGACCCCCCAATACAGGAACACACAGGACATTGGCCGGGACCTACGCCACGGGAATAGACAGCAACTCAGGGTCAGAGTTCATGTAAAGGTAGTACAGTAAAAATCCAAAATGTAAAAAATGTCCAAATGTAGTGAAGTAGAAGTATAATGGAGCATAAAATGAAAACACTCAAGTACAAGTACTTTAAAATTTAAAGTAACTTGAGTAAATGTATTTAGTTACTCTACACTACTGTCTGGCTATGACCTCTTCAGCTTGTGAAATCAAATGCTGGTCATAAAGCATGTGTTGTTGTCATGGGTGTAGTTGTAGTTGTAGTGTACACAATGGAGTAAAGTGAACTTTACACCTGTGACCTGAAGATGAATTTGGTACTAAATCCCCCGAGTGAGGAACATGTCAGGTCAGGTTTTCAAGTTCAGCACTTGATGCACGTGCTCTTAGATTAAGGGCTTCTCCTTTAGCTCTTAACTGTCACTTCCAAAGCCACAGGTACATTACCATGCAAATAAATAGCACTTTTATCTCAGTTTTAAGGCTTTTCGAAGGCTTTGGGAGTTGGAAATAAAGAAAAACAGACAGCTGCTTAGAAAATTTGAACAACAATACACTGCCTTCTTTTGCCTCTAATAAGAATCTAACAAGAGCTAAACCGTCTTAAACCTGTAGCCAAACTGCAATATAGCAACATGATTTTTCATGGAGTATCGCACACACTTTAGATGGCCATTTGCATTTTTCTTGGATATAGACAGTCTGACATTTCTGTCTTGGGTCTAGGCCACTCCTGGCCCCCTGCCAACAGAAAGCTGACACTGAGCAAACTGGTATTTTTCCGTAAACAATCCCTCACAGTTCAGAGATTTAGTTTTATCAGAGACGGATGTGCCTCTGAATAATCCATTCACAAGTAGCTCTTTGATAGCTTGTCATGAATACACAAGAGACTTTTTCTCCTCTGTTTTGTTGCTGTCTCTTGAGGCTAATACTCAGCAAATATCCCAGCCATGCTGACTTAGTGGCTCAATCTTCAGGTGTTTTTTTTTTGTTTGTTTTTGAGGATGAGTCTTTCCCTCGTGGACAAAAAAAGGACATTTTCCCCCTGCACTCAGGCTGCAGGAGATATCAGGGACCAAACAGCGAAATAACCATTTCCTATGGAGACGGTGAACTTTGCCTGCCTGACTTCCCGCCTCCAAAAGCAGTTTTGTTTGTTTTTGATGCCCCCTCCCCCACATGCTCTCTCTGGGATTGTGAGTTTGCTAATTAGGATATGCAACGTCTTCTGTAAGAAGGAAAGACAGGATGTTATCAGAGGATGCTGAGGGCGCCCTAGTGCGGTACGGCGACGTGATAGATGTACAGTTTAACAGCCGATTGAATGTTTGTCACGTCAGCTCTGATAGTCCCATTTTTATCTCAGATAAAAAAGATAAATAAATAGATAAAAACCTGAGACACAAGAGTCAAATTTCTCTTGTCACAGCTGCTACACTGACTATTCGAGTGAGATGGTTGTTTTGTAGAGTGGCATCACAGAGGGAAATGTCAATGTGCCATTACTCAAACTGAAAAAGAAATCCCTCTGTGGCTAACGTCAGTATTAACAACCTCTATTGATCAACATTTTTATAATTTGATCGACCTATTTTGAAATGAAAGATTTTGTCCTTTGAAATTGATCCCCTCACACTCACACAGGATATTTGTCTGAATATAAACATCCAGTTGAACAGTAATACCCTTTTTTGAACATGTGTAAAGCGATTGATTCCTTTTACACTGTCATCACATGCAGTTACACACACAGACAGTTCAGAGAGGGAGCTGCTAGCTGCCGTGCAGACTGGTAAAACAGACTGGGAGCATCTCATCCCCAGACTGGTGCTCCTGTAAGTGCTGGAGCCTCCATATGAGATGCTTCCATCTGTGATTGTGTGTTTTTAAGCTGGAGCTGATAGTTACCCGCATCTACTGCAGAGTCTCTTTTGACCCGGGTGTGAGTGCCAGTTGTACCCTTTCACACTGCAGACATAATCCAGATGTTTTCGGCCGGTGGAAAAGGGGCTGTAGTTAGCTCAACGTTAAGGGGAGTGTGCTATTTCTCTTTCTGGTCAAGAGTTGGATATATGAAGACTGATTCATGTCCATCTGCTCTATAAAGCTTGAGTCAACAACCTTTTAGCTTGGCTCAGCATGAAGACTGAAAACAAGGGGTAGCTCGCTGGGCAGGACGTCACTGATGCCATCATAACCCATAAAGCAGAAGATGGTAAACAAGACTGAGATGTGACATGTTCATTTTTTTTTATGTTACCCCCTGCTACATGCTAACCTAGTTGGAGCTTCATATTTAACGGATGCATATGAAAGTAGTATTGATTCTCTTTTTTAACTATGCCAAATAAGTATATTTCCCAAAATGCTCCAAGTCCCTCATAAGTCGTCAAAGTTTTTCCCATTTTGTCCTCAACTGAGCTGCACCACCAGACATCAGAGGCTCAGTTAAGTTGGGATGAATTTCTCTCTCAGTTTCCTCCTCATTGGTGGTCAGTGTTTTAAACATATTTGTTGCAAGGTCATTACAGAAACATATTCTATTCTCACTTCAGATTTCACTAATCCTCTTTAGATGCATGAGCCTTCTACAGTACATTCCAGTGTGTGTGTGTGTGTGTGTGTGTGAGTGTGTTTTGTGGCTGTGGAAGTGTATTTACCAAGAGTGTTGACTCACTTGATGTGGCATGGGAAAACCACCAACGTGTCTAAGAATGTCTTATTACCCGTCTCTGTGCAGGCCTGTCCCATGCTCACTGTGTCTTTTTTAGGACTCATTGTCATTTTCACCATCTGTTGTCACCTCTGCTCCACCAGTCAATGTCAGCAGCTGTTATAGATACATGATCATATTCCAGCTACAGAGAGAAAGTTTCCCCCACACTCTTTCATCACTGGCGCTTCAGGTCAAATTAGCATGTTTAAGATGTTTGACATCTTCAATTAGCGTCGCTACACGGCAGACAACCTCACTCTCGCTCCTCCTCCTATATGTTATCAGTCTTTGTGTCAAAACAAGATGAATGCCTCTCCCTTTCCCTCTGCACAGCCCTTATCTCTCATTCTGAGCATCATCCTCCTCTCTCCTTCCTCGTCTTTTTCAAGGGTATGCAAGACCAGGCTCTTAATTATGGAGAAACCCATTTTGGACAACAAAGAGTTACATCTTTGAAGATGTGTGACACAAAATAACACACCTAAAATAAGATGGAAGCTATAAATCCTAATCAGAGGAAAGCATCAGAATCTGAACATCCTTAACTGAACTTGGAAGTAAAAGCCAATCAAGACTGTTGGAGCCAGACTATGATGAAGAACCTGTGTCTTTACTGTACATGTACACACCTGATTCTTGGGGCCTTTCTTCCTGATAAGACAGGTGAATTTGTCTCTTTCTCTCACACACACAAACACACATTAACCATCCAAACATCAACATCTGCTGCTTCTAGCTCTGAGAGAGAGGAGGTAGACCGAACGCAGGGTGTGCATTGCACCATGAGAGGACCAAATGGCGTCATTATGGACCTTGTCTGCTCCTTCAGTGGCAGACAAACTGCTTTCATCTCCCCAAAAGCAAGTCTTTCTCCCGCTCATGTGTCTTTAAAGCACATTGCTACACAGCTTGGTCTTCCCCAAGGATCGACTGACTTGCTGTGCTGTGAATCAGTTGAGTTAAAATGAAAGTTTATGTTGATGATGATCACCATATCTAATCCATTTTAACTCAGCCTGGCTTTGTTTTGGCTCAGAGCTCTGCATTCAGCCAGCAGCTGCACAAATGCATTATGGATCAAATATGATGCTGCGATAACACAGCAACTAAACACACACAACACATGCTCTTCATGAGACAGCATACATTAGAGATACTCAGCATCTCAAAGTTTACACAGCTATTTTTTTTACTTGTCACCCATTCTCCTACATACACTGTGTTCAGGCACACACCAATAACATCATTTGTCATGTTTTATTTTTTTATTCATTTTCAACAGTAGTGCCCATGGTCATCAAATAAAAAACTTTACTAATTTGTAAAATGCTAGTTATCAATACTTAGTTTTTATTACAATTATAAACTGAAAATGGCATCACAGAGTACTGGAGTCTCATCAAGTGAGGAGTCTCCTCATCAAGAGGAGAGTTGACTGAGAAGACGATGGCAGAGGATTCGGTGTCAGAGCTAAAAACAGAAGTGCCTATTTGCCAATATTTGAGATGTAAAGCTGGAGTAGAGGGTAAGATGGCCTTTATTCGTCCCACAGTGGGGAAATTTGCAGTACTACAGCAGTAAAGTGGAAAGTGCAAGAGAAAAAAAAACTGCAAACGTCAGTAACAGTACAGTAATTTTTTGTGTCAATAGGAAAAAATTCCATCATCACTTTTCAGTGTATTGTGATTCATGTAGTCTGAGATCAAATTAGACATCTGCTCCTCCTCTCCTCTCTGATTTCAGACTTTAGACATCTAGCTTGTGACAGGAGAGCGATCCTACTGGCTGTTCCATAAATGTAAATGTGTGTGCACGTCCCTTCAGATGGACAAGTATCAGTGTCAGTGAAGCAAATCAGGGAGAACTTGCTGTACTCACACAACCAACCACAGGTTGCTAACACAGTTAGCAACCAACCACAGTTAGCAACCTGTGGTTGGTTGTGTGAGTGCACTGAGTGAAAGCAGCAATTAGTAGCCATGTTGAATTTGCTAACAGTTTAGCCTTCTGCTAACCATAGCCAAAGGCTGAATTGTGTTCTGTGCATGTATGAAATGCATGTATATGCTATGTGAGGCGAGAGCTGCAGAAGTGCAGATGTATTTTCCAATGTTGGTGTGTTTTTTGCTCTAGATTGCTGCCTACACTAGCTTTAATCCTAAAGCCAAAAGGAAAACTGATATCATTAATGAGACAATCTGCAAACACTGTCTGATGACAGTGGCAGCATCTGGAGCAGCTTCTAATCTACAGATACTGAGCCAACACGTCTTTTCTTGTGAAATGTCCGGTGTAATTGGCAGCACCAGTGTTTATTATGCAGTGGGAAATCTTCCACAGTGTGGCCTCCCTGTTCTACACAGCAATCACATAGCTGTTCTTACTTCACTCATCTCTAGCAGAATCCCATCTCCCCTGTTTCACTTAACCGCCTGTCAATCTCCAACCATGCCACCACATCTCTTTAATGGCATTCACTGACACACACACACACACACACACATACAGCCTGCCACTGGTGAGTGCACATCTCCGTCCATCTTCCTTGACACAACAGAGTCACGTCATTTTGTAATGTTTCCCATCTTTTGATTAAAGTGGAGAAATGAAACCCAGACTCCAGATTGAAGGCTCTTGGGTTTCTGCAGTGGGGTCTGAGACCACTTTCCCATTCAAGTGAATAGGAAAGCGATCCCCCTGTATGTCAACACAGTCGCGCTCTCTCATGTCAGGTCATATTCTAGTGGGAGGAGGGGAGTGGGGTAGAATGACCGCTGGCTGAATTCACCATGATCCAATGGTGTCTTTTGAGGATCATGTCACCTGTCATCTCTTCATATTGTCCAGATTGATCTCCACAGTGTCAGTGACTCCCTGAACAAACAAGATCAGATAAAATAATTCTTAAGTAATCCCACAGCAAAGGAGGGGGAAAAAATGAAGTCTTTACTGTATCTGTGCACATGCATGAAATTCTCAGTGGTATGACACTGTACAGTCATGCAGCCCTCCCACCCTCGCTGTTTTAGTCTTGTGTATTCAGATCGTGAATAAAAGCAGGAAATGCTGCCTCACACGTCTGTGTTTTTCAAATTGACACTCATTAACCCAGGGTGTCGCTGCAGCTACAGGCCAAACCAAAGAAGCATATTTATCACTGACTGGTCCAGATGGCAGCTTCTGTGGGGCATGACATCCTACACCTGCTTTGCTCTGTACTGCGTGAATTCCAAAGAGATTCATGGAGCACATAAAGAAAGGTATTGCACTGTGCTGGGTAGCTGTAATTGCTTGTTTATTATCAGTACCATAGCCAATTATATTATATTTATGTCTTTATTGGACAGCTAACACTGCACACTAGTGCTGTCTTACAGATGTCGCCTTGCTTTAAGTAAAATGAATGAAAATGGACAGTAGTGTATAGGAGCTTCGCCCAGGAAGCAGGAACCTTTTTAGGAATACAGTTCCCATGCCTGGTTTTCTACTTGAGGAACCAGGACCTAGATGAAGTTCTGGGGACACAGTTTTACCGCCTAAAAAGTCTCTGCTCAGTGGGTCGAACTTTCTGAAGGTTCAGGGACTTTCAGGGTGGGGCTTGTAGCTCTCAATGTCGCTGCAGCTTTGTTTTACACCCAGCATTTTTAAAAACTGCAACTGCAACTGACAGTAATCAGGATGGAGCAGCCCAAGAGACTTTATGACCAATGGACAGACGACAAAGTCCAGGACGACGATACATAACCACACCAATGGCATGAAAAGAGACCATCGTGCTTTTGATGCGTCAGTAGATGAAGACTGTAGAGGCAGAGTAGGAGTAGCTACAGCAACTAGGAGTATGGCGGAGCCTGTAGCAGAAAGACCTTCAACAGCATTCGGAGGAAGGATTACAGGCTGAAAAGGAAAAGTTGACAGTGACAACAAACACAGATCACCACTGGTGTAGCTTTTCCTCCTTGGAGAGTGCTGTTTGTGTAATTACTCTCACTGCCAGAGAGGGGAGACAAAGGTTGTGCACTGCAGGTTTAAGTAAATATCAGTGAGTCGTACTCAAATGTGGGAGTGGTCAGCGAGCAGATAGTGTGATAAAGGCTGTTAGTGTGTTAAAAGCTGTTGGTGTCTCAGTGTGGGCTACTTCCTGTCTGACCCCAACTACTGGACTTCACTTTAACACTTCCTACCAATACAAACAGGCTAATCCTGGAATAAAGCTCCATCACAACCCTATCAGGACGCCCAGCTTTTTCCTCCCTGCCATCATCCACACAATACACAGGAAGTGTGTATGTGTGTGTGTAGAGGATGTCTTTGATTTTTTTTTTTTTTTTGTAGACAATGTGAACTTTTGCTGCTTTTTTTCCTTTTTTTCCAGTCCCATTTCTAATCAACAAAACCTGAACAGTTTAAGACTTTTTGCTGTTAGGGCAGCGGGCATTTTTTTTTTTTTTTTTTTTTTTTTTTTTTTTTTTTTGTGGTCTAAAGCTGGATTGTAATTGAAGTTGCATTGTTTCTTTCACCTGATAAGACTGATCACGTCAGATGAACGTGGTCTTTATCTGCACTATGTGTTTAATAAGAGCTTCAAGCTCTGTCAATTGTAATTTCTCCTCTCGTTCCTATGATGTCTCCATCAGATGGAATTCGGATTCCAATTAACCAAAGCACTTTCTGTTCTTGCTAAAGGCTCGGCTGCTATCAGAAACCTGCACATCAGACTGGCACATGAACACTGCTGTGTAAGAATATGAGAACAGAGATACGAGAGTTAGAATCATACCAGCTGTCAAGCACAAGGAGCTGTAGTATCATCTCTCTCAGCCTGACCATGTTTCTCATGTTTACCTCGGAAGTCAGGGAATGAAGACAACATTACAAGTAAGACAGGGTTCATGTAAACACAGTATGATGATGTTTTTCATGATTTTGATCACATAACCATTCTTGTGAGGAGGTAATGAAGCTAACAAGCTAAGAAACCTCAACCAGAAGAATCAATTGAACTGTTTTCCAATTTATAGGACATTTGTTCCTGAGCTGGGTGATTTTATCAACAGTAAATACCAACAGTAACCAACTAACCATAGTGACCGTGCTCTCCAGGTTAAACTTCAACTCAGCAAACGGTTTTGCTGAATTAAGTGTAAAGCCAAATTCACCCACAGCGACAGTCGAGTTCAGCCTCAGTCCTTCTCCTGACCTGACTTGACCTGCTCAAATGGCTTCACATTGCTGGACCACTGGCACTACAGATTCAGTATTACATTTATTATTTTACTGAGAGGCAACAACTCTGTGTTCAGACTTTATTATTTGACATAAATCTCCTTCATAATGTGACCAATCTAATCCAAGCCCCTGAGTAAATGTTCCATGCAACCACTGGATGACATTTATGCCAGGAACACACTGCCTGCGTTGTGTGCGCGTGGCGGCTGCATTGCTTAACTGCTGCGACTCACACACATGCATTCACACCTGCTGTGTGTTTGCACCGTCACTGCTACTGCCAGCTCCGTCTCTCTACATGTTGAAGAATGCAAAAAGAGGAGGTGCTCGAGGAACTACTTGGTGCCAGACCCCCCCCGGCCTGTTTGATGGCCGTGTCTGGCCCATGTATTTGAAACACAAGAACACTTAGGTTATGTTGGATTTCTTGTCATAAATTAGTTTTTGGTTTATTTTTGGCAGAAAATGTTACTACAATAAATGTCACTAAAATGCCACTGTCTGCACATACAGTTGCTAAAATGGTTTGTAAATAGATTGATATTATAGAGAAAGGTATCAATTTGATGTAATGTTGCTGGTATGATGTCAATATGACATCAACAGGTCTGGTTCTATTTTTGCTGCGAGGCACGCATCACGAGTAAAAAATAGGCAAGACGCTGAATCTCCAGGTCATGTGATACAGCTGCGAGGCAGAGTGTCTGCTCTAACCTGTTAACATGGACGCTGAAATGAAAACCAAAACACTCCACAGCCACTTATACACGCGCCACGAAGCCAGCGTGTTCCACAGAGAGGTTTCTCGTGCCATAGAGTGAACCGCTGACAATGGTTTTACTGAAGACCACATGAAGGCAGATCACCAGATGTACAAAATGTAATTTGAGATGCCTTGAGGCCCTACAGAGTCGAAACAATACCGGGCTTCTTGTCCCAAATGCAAGAAAACCTCCTTTACAAATCCCGATGATGAGATGTAACTTCACTAATAAGTAAAAATATAGCCTCTGAGCTGAATTTGTTTTGAAACTGCCTATATGAAACACCATTTCCCATAAGCCCTAGATGTTCACAGGCTAAACATCAGATCGACAGAGGAGTTTAGGCCATGGGGGAGTTAAGGGGTTGTGGTCTGTAATAACAGTAGGACAAAGAGGAGGGAACCAAGTAGCAGAGATTATAACCAGAAAGTTAACAAATGACAAAGACTGTGTTGGTGAGTGATAGACATCAATAAAACCCAGCTTGTAGTTTTTTCATGGGAGACATAGTTTCTCTGTGCTGACAAACTTTGTTGAAATCTCTTCTTCAGCTTCATATCAGCTGATGTGTTGGAAGCCGATTTGTCTTAGAAGGTTGAACATAAACTCCAGGAGCAGGCTTCCTGTTTTCAGAGCAACCGATGAAAGAAATGAGAGATTGTATTGTAACAGACGCTGGTGGAACACAGGCTAGACCCAACATAACATCATGACCTCTGTTGCTGTAGTCTCATAATAACGGCACTAAGAGTCTGCAGCCGTGCTAGCAGCTGTACTCGGGTACAGTGGTGCTTTGAGCTAAATGCTGAGGTGAGCATGCTAACATCCTCACAGCAACAATGCTAACATGCTGACATTTAGCAGGAATAGTGTTTATTATGTTCGTTGTCTTAGCTTAGCGTGTTAGCATGCTAACATTTGCTAATTAACACTAAACACTGTAGAGCTGATGGGATATTTTTTAGTTTGGCAGGTATTTGGTCAGAAATGATCATGAACAGAATGAACCTGATGATGGTGCGAGAAAGATCTTCTCAAAAGTTCGAAAGTTCTTTCAATTTGTTCAGACATGAACATCTGAATAAATTTAATGGTAGTTCGTCCAATAGTTTTGTGTGATATTTCACACAAAAACATGAATGTCAACCTTGCAGTGTCACTAGAGCGGACGTTATCAAAGAAGAGAAGCATGCCTTGCCTCCCATAGGTGGCACTGGAGATATGAAGGGCGGGGCACAGAGGGAGAGATGTGAGGATAAAACACTGCATGAGGTGAAAGGGGCAGGTTCATGCTGGTGTTCTGAAAACAGGAATTTAACTATTATAGTTTGACCTGCTTACCAAAGGGGTTAGCAGTTGCTGCATCAGTGGATGTGACACACAGCTAATGGAGGTCGTGAAGGAAGCTGACTCAATTTTTTAGTGAGGAGCTCACGGTGTCAGACTTTTAAACCCCCAGCGCTTGAACATCAGAATGAATGAGTGCCCATACATCAAGTAGATATTGAGATATGTCACTGGTGCTAGAGGAAAATTCAGTGGGATTCATCCTCTGGACACCATGCCCATCTGTATCAAATTTCATGGCCATTCATCCTCTAATGATTGAGCTCAGTCTGGACCAAAGTGGTGGGTGACACACCTTAACATCCCTGTGCCGCTCGCAAAAGCTGAGGAGATCTTGGAAGCTGTGAGTTGCCGCAATCCACATCAGATCCATTTTTCATTTTCCAAACAGACTCATTGTTTGTTGAATTAAATGATATCAGAGTGGAAACATGGGACATCTGATTGGCTAATGGCAGATGGTGATGAAAGTTTTTCCTCACTGACCCTCTACACCAGTCAAGAGTCAAGATTGTTTAATCACTCAGCTCTGCAAGAAATGAACTCAATACAAACGTGCAATTACACGTATGTAGATTACAAAGAATTTTTAAAATGTTGTTAAAGAAATTATAATTAGTGCATGTTACATATAAACAGTAATGAACGTCACTCATTGCATTGCCACATTATTATGTGCATGTAAACATGAGCATTGTGACTATGTTAAATACGGTACATACTGTCACACAATGTGCAAGGACAACAGGCCCTTCCACACAGTGCAGCCGACTATAGACTGTATGTATCAGTCTGTATATTTAGCGCAGCATGAATTCAGATGCTGAAGTGTTCAATATGCATCCCAAGACACGTTTGCAGCTGTCGAGGGAGAGTCCGGCAGTGGAGATGTGTATTGTAGGCATATACATAAACATGAACACACATGCGGAATTCTGCAGCTACAAACACACACACTGCTGACCCTCCTGGCCTCACACTATCTCTGCTCCCCCAATTAAGCAGATGTTTCCATCCTCCTCTTCTTTCTCTCTCTCTCTCTCTCTCTCTCTCTCTCGTTCGGTGTACCCGGCTGATGAGTGGCTGGTAGTTTTTGCAGCTCGAGGACAGAGATGACACATTCTTCCTCTCAGAGAGTCTCACCGCTGTCTCTCTGCTTTAATTATACTGAAAGGAGCAGCACTCGCGCTGTTATCAGATGATGAGCTCTGCCTCGCTCTCCAGCCCTGAGTCCTCTGTGTGAACGAGAAGCTCAGTGTGTGTGTGTGTGTGTGTGTGTGTGTGTGTGTGTGTGTGTGTGTGTGTGTGTGTGAGTGTGTGACTGCTCATGAACCAAATGTTCGTAGAACAATAGTATTGAAGATTGAAGAGATTCTTTTTTTTTTGATTCTCACGGTACAGAGATGAATTGTGCATGTATATGAGGAGTCAGTGGAACGTGACCATTGGTTGGGAGGAAAGGTGGGTCGATAATGGGGCCCACAGGGTTGTGTTCACCACCTTTATTCATCATGCATGGACACTTGATTTACATTTTTCATCTGAGCCTGAATTCATTGACGTTTTCTCAATACTCACCCTTCATTTTTTCTTAGTATTTCAGTATCAGAGTGCAGATATAAAAACTTCAGCCTGAAACTTCAAGAACTCTTTTGTCTGACTTGATTTGATTTCATGTGGACTGGGCCACTCTTTCAGTAGTGCATCTTTTTTTCTCCACGCTCACTTTTCCTTCATAAATTATTCATGAGGAAGTGTTTTTGTTCTGTCTGTGTGTAAATGTGCTGCTAATGTTGCACTTAAAAAAATCCCTGGATCTTAGTGGAACTAACCTGCGCTGTGAAGTTCATCTTTTCTGTCTGAGTGAGTGTGTCGCAGCTTGAAACCAAACACAACAACGCAGGTCATTCCAGTAAACAGTATTATTTTAAAATTTCCATTGATTTCAAATTAAGTTTAGAAGGAATTTAATTTTAAGGTTTATTCCCGCATTAACTTATATCCACTGCCATACAGTTGATTTGCACCTATACACAGACCTGTAGACTATCAACTGTGCATCCACATTCTTACACGTTGAGGTGATGCGTGAAAGTGAAAGTACTTTCTGCATGGTGTTTCAGTGTGTGACTGAATAATTCAGTGCTGAATATAAAAGTTATTTCTGTTAATGTGAATGTTTAACTAATGCACAGTACATAGAGGACTGCTGTGCATTGTATACTGTATGTCACTAGCGTTTGGGAATGTGTGTGTGCAGTAAAACAAAAGGGAAAGTAATAAATCAGTGAGCTGGAAAGTTCAGTATTAGTATGCTGGTACTGAGGACTCTCAATCAATATTATATTATTCAGTCATATGTGCTTTTCCCCAGTGATCCAGTGATCCACAAACGTCACTCCATTCAGTCAAATCAAACCACAGGCGTCTCAGTCACACTGTCCTCACTTTACATTTAGTAACACATGCAGTACCACCTGTGAAGCTGCCGCATTCAAACAAGTACACCAGTTCGTCTCTCACGCTGTGTTTTTGAGACAACGAACCTTTTCTATCTGGCTGAGAGCTTCTGTAACGCCTCAGGGTCATCTCAGCCTCCTGACATGAAACTGCCACATGCGGACATTCATCTAAACACCAGCGACATGACGTGTTTTTGTCCTCTGAGATAACTGCTGATAGCCACTCATATGTTTGCTCCTGCTTTGATGACAGAGGAACCACCTATCCAAAGTCAGATCTGGAGAAATTGGGTTGGTTTATCTCCATGAGCGACCATAGCATCACATCTCCACCCAGCCTCCAGAGAGAGGACGCAGTTTCCCTCCATGGGGACATCTTTTCAAACTGAACTGCTTCTCACCGCAGATCTTCCAGATCATATAATCTTTCCTCCCCTCCCCTCGCCCTCTCTCTCAGTCTTTAATCACTCCTGTTCCCAACCATTTCATCCTCTCATCTCTTCACTCTCCTTCCTTAATGGCGCTATGATTAGATGTACTGCAAATTAGGATGTAGACAGAAACCTGACAACATCTTACCTGTACCTAACATCTTACCTTATTTTCCATCTACTTCTCCACCTCTCCAACAGTAGAAGTAGCTGATAAAACTCTCAGAGGAAGCGACTCTCAGAGGAAGCGACTAACCCACCCCACCCGTCTTCTTAACATGAAAGACGCTAGTTAAGGTCACGCTCATCAAAGACTGCCCGACTTCTGCTTTATCTTCAGTGAGGCCCGTAGAAGTAAACAGACTCAATTTAAAGTGTTTCCTGTAATTAGGAGATTTGGACATACACACACACACACACACACACACACACACACACACACACACACACACAGCAAACTATCATCAAGGGAAGGAACAGGCTCTGTTGTGCTTCCTTAGCGCACAGAGGAATGCCAACCGACTCATGTGCACAATACACACTTGGCTCTGAGCTTCACACACTGAACCGAGGAGTCTGATGACAGCTTCATCTGATGTTGGCTACTTGCACCATATTGCGAGTCCTTAACTGCATTACAACTACATACGCATGACTGAGAGTGTGTGAATTCAACACATACTGACGCATGAACAACGTGTGGCCACCGTCATCCTCTTTGGTTGTTTTCCAAAGCTCGGTTTTTACTGCAGATCTCAATAACAATGATTTTATTGTCACTTGCAGTGACGGGACATTATGAGCCAATCTCATTGTTTTGCTACCTGGAAATAGTTTCCCGTGACTAAAGAACATTACATTAATAGAATTAAAGTAGAACTGTGGGTAACATCCTGGCCTGTTAAACAGAATTGTTGTGGAAACATCTTTCCCAACAGCTTTCAGAAAATTAGCATGCCAATTACACATACTGATTATACGCTTATTACACATAGAATAAAATAGCATTGAAAGTTAACATAACAACAGTATAAAACAGTGGCGTAGAGGCCGTTGCACTGCTGAAAGATTTCAGATCCTAGTCTCTACAATGTTATATTTTTATTATTTTTAGTTATAATTTGTTAAACAGTCAGAAACTCAGCTAATCTGCTTTTACAACTACAATTAAGTTTGTGACATCACCTTCTTTCAAAGAAGTCCTGCCAATTTCAAACCAGTGAGGAGAGCACAGGCAAAAACATAAATACAGTAACCTGTTGTAAAATAACCAATACTGTTTGCAGTGAGGCAGAAAATTGTGTCTTGCAGGACCATGTTGGTTTTCAGAGCCTTGAATGAAATGAGATACCAAGATGGTGGAGTGGAGTCATTCTGTTGTTCTGTAGGCTGATGAAGTAAGTGTTTCTCTTCAGTTCTCTGCCAGAAGCTGTGAGTAAATGATAGATAAAGTTCTGTGAAACTGTGATGACGTCATGATACTGCTAATGGAACGGCCCACACAGCTCATTATTTTGAGTTAACCCCATCAAGTGAAACTAGACACAAACATTTTGACCCTGTTGTTTTACATGGTTAACTTGTATATTCCTAATTACTACCTTCAGTACACTCCACTTTCCCAAAGGTTTTTACCTAAAAGGTCCCATACAGCCTGAAGGTAAATGCCCATGTGTTTTCTGATTATAAAGCAGGTCTAGGTTCTATATTAATACTGTGAAAGTATCAAAGCCTCAGTCCACAGAGAAATGCAAACAGCCTGTATTCAGAAACTGAGCCTTAAAATCAGCCATCAGGACTTCTGTCACTTTGTGATGTCACAACAAGGCAGGCACCACTCTTAGCCACACCCCAAGCCCAGCCCACCTGGACCCACCATCCAACCAGGCAGAATTTGATTTCTACAAATTTTTATTGCATCTCTCAGAAAAAAGTCAGCCAATCAGAGGAGAGACTCAGAGTGTCTCTTCTGATTAGCTGACTGACCTGTTTTTGGTTCTTAAAACCACATATACATCTTCTTATGGATATCAACACTTCAAATGACACAATGTACAATACAGGACTTTTAATCCCACTATGATGTTTCTTATCATGTCGTGCCTACAGGTCCTGTTTACAAGTCCACACTCATCTACACAGACCGAAAGATAGGTAAAAGCGTGTCCACCTAACCACGGAACACCTTGTTGAATCCGACTTAGTGAAATTCCCTCATTACCTCCTCCGATGTGACACATCCAGACCTCATTACGAACTTCATTCTCTTCACACTAAGCGAACTCGCTCCCATCTGCCTCGCCATCAGTCACCATGGAATATTTAAAGCCAATCGTCCTGGAGCCTGCAGACTGGATTTCAGACCTGCCACAGTGGGAAAGATTAAGCCTCACTGACCAAATTAAGAGTGAAGAGTGAATGTTATGAATGTGATCCCCGTGGCTTTGTTCTTTTCTCTATTTATCCCTCTATTTTCCATCTCTCCGGTGCACTCTCATCGGATTTCTGTCAGGAAATCTTCTTAAAGCAGCACTTGGCAAGATTTTTATGAAAAAAAAATATGCCAATCTGATCAGGCTAAATCATGAAGAGCAGCCCATCCACACTAATGAGGAGCTGAAGATTTGGCCCCATTTTCCTGAATGAAATGCTGGTTTCTGGGTGGGAAGTCACTACAGGTCCTGAACTGCAGGTTAAGAACAAAATACATTTTCTTGTCCACAGTAGTGAGTAAGCATCACATCCACACAAAGCTGGACTTACTAGCAACAACAGAGCCTCTGAATTCCCTCTTAAAAAAATCCTCAAAGTTAACATCAGCTGATAGTAACAGATGAGCTCAGCTAATAAGAAAGTTCTGTGATCAATCTAAACACGTATCACTGAAATTAGTTTGAGAAATATTTACTGTTTATTTCCTCTCTCCCCCTTTTCAATGATTTCTCACTGCATATGGCTAATTAAGAAATGCACATCATTTATAAAGTAGATTAGCCACAGCTTGATTAGTTTGTCAATGTTTGTGAATGTCAGACTTCATTTTATTCTGAAAACACTGGCAGCAGCAACTAGGCCACACAGACAGGTGAGCTGCAGGCTCTCAGGTGAGCTCTGATGTCACAGACAGACTGAAACTCTTGAGTTGTGTCACCCAAAGGGTTTTATACACGTATTGTCTTTTATTTATCTTTTATTTATTTACAACCTTCTGACAAAAAAATGTCCCTGCCAATGATAAAACTAAACCTACGTCCTCACATCCACCCGTCAGTCAGCACCTCTCTGGACCAGAGGTCTGCCTCTCTCTGCTGCAGCAAATCTTCTTAGGGTCTAAAGAGCAACAGACACAATGACTCTCCTCATGTTGTTGTCTGTCTCTTCTCCTCCATCTCTCTCGTCTTGTTTCATCTTTCTCTCTTTCCTTTCCTGTTTCAAATCTGTCCATATCAAAATGACTTCATCAGCATGCCTCTTTATTAAAAACAATGTTCCCAGAGGAGTGTAGCCTACACCTTCTCTGTCTCTCTCTGTCACTTATCTGCCCCATCCGTCTCCACGGTGACAGAGAAACTGATATCCACGCCTCCCTCTGTAGAGATCTCTTTACATGGTGCCTTGGTGCACTTGTAATTTTACCTCTTCCACGAAAGATGTGATTAGAAACAACATCAACTTCCTTCATCTGATATTGGCTCTTACAGATGGACTTTACTTAAAACCAGGAAGCGGATTGTTTCCCCATATCTTATTTCCAAAACTATTCATCTTGATCCAGGATGTTTTTGGGAATCAGACTGAAAGTTTGTTCTATGATGTATATACTTATTTATTATGAAATATGAAAAAAGACCTACCTTTAGCTGATATATTATTACCACCCTAATATATGGAATATTTGAAATGCCAAATTTTATTTATAACATTAATTGTGCACATAAAAAGGAAAAGCATAGTGTATAATAATGAGTGTTGTACTTTACTTTATATTTTGTTATAATTTAAGTATTAGAAATCATCTATACAAACAGGTTCAGAGGGAAAAACACATTAAACAAGCAGGACACTTCTAAAATGTGACTTTAAAGCAGCACCGGGGAACTTTGTAAGTTAGTGGCCCCAACTGGCAGCAAGCCTGAGGCGACTATTTGAATACTGGGGACTTCAATACCCAGAAGCCAAGTACCATGAGATTGGTTAGACCAAGTTTCTTTTTGTCATGTCCAGCAGGTGCAGAGGAAGTGGTGAGGTTCAGCTGTCACAGATGAGTCCGGACAGAACATTCGCTCAGCTCAGAAAACATTTCACACTTACATTTAATTGCATCACTTCCTGTGCATGGAGAAATATTCCAGTTAGTGACAACTGCGGCACCCAAACAACGGTACTAATTAGTAGGGATGTCTTGCTGAAGCAGGCTAACGGAGGATGCACGGTGCATGTCAGCGTGCGGATTTAAAAGTTCTATTTTGGGAGTGCAGTGAAGTCACTGAAGAGTGTTTGGGTTCATATACCATCAGTTTTTAAAACATGTGCATACACACTTAGAGCCGGCAGCGACGTGCCACTGATCAAACACTCCTCGGGTACACGTTTCCTCCATGTTGGATTTGTTAAAAAAGAACATCATTTGAAGGGAAGAGGCTGACTGACACAGAGAAATCCTGTCTGGGTGAAAGGTGGAGAGGTTAGAGATGAGAGAGGGACCCCAGGGAAGACTGAGTGTGTGTGTCACCCTCCTTTCTGTGCTCGTCTTCTTCTTTACTACCTCTGTCTCTCATGATTGCTGCTGTGGACATAAGTAAAAGGGAAAATGTGTGTTTTCAACATGATCCACTTCTTCTTTGGTATTTATTTGAGTAAACAGAAGAGCACTGTCTCTGTCAAACATGTACAGTACAAATCATTTTAAATTGTATACAACAGGAAAATGTGTAAACAGAAATGGGGGGGGTTCACTTCACATTTGTGCCCATGGAGCCGTTCTGTTTTGACCCTCTGCTGCCCCCATCTGGCCGTAAATACACACTACATCTTCATGAGCCCTCAGTAGTTCATTTCAGGCCACCCCAGATAAGACAGATCCACAAGTTTGTTGTCTGTTCTTTGTTCTGTTAGCACATTGTTTAACGTTTAATTGAGATGCTGAATATCAGTTAATAGCTTCATCTCAGAAGATGTGTACTATAAAATTATGAAGACGAGTGCCTGTCTGCATGGATGTTCTCCAAACTCTGGTTGGTAGGAACAGCTTCAGGAAAGAATTTTATGATAATAAATGGCCTTAGGATATTTCTTTTCATAGTCCTTGAAAAGAAAATTGTTGAAAACTCTTTCTTTTATATGTTATGTGTGTGTTTTATGTTATGCATCTCAGACTCAGCTTTGTGTCAGGGTTACTCCTGCAAGAGTTTCAGTGCTAAGTAGAGCATTGTCTTGATGATGTTATCAGTTGTTGCTCGTCATCCTTCCTGCAGTTCATTTTTGCAAGTCATATACTTATCTGTATGTGCAGTTGGGGCATTTCACATGACATATGAAGTGTCTAGTTTTATTGAAAATCACAAGCATAGTGTGTCGAGTTTTGACAATGAGCTGATCAGGTTTGCAGAAGGCTCCTGCTGACAGTTTTCTTTTCTCCATTCTTCTCTATCCAGGCATGTTAGCCGAGATCCAGATGCCCCAGACCAGCATAAATGTGACCAAAGGTCAGATGGTGGAGCTGAAGGCCACGTACAGCTCGCAGTCCAGCAGCGACCTGAGCGTCAACACTATTCTGTGGAACTTTAAGTCTAACAAATTGCAGCTGGTGAGAAAATGAATGGCAGACCCTATCAACACGCAGAGATATCTACAGTATCTACAGCATGCCAGTGAAATCTTTTTACTCTGCCATCTGTGGCTATAATATCTGGGATTACCGTTATGAAGGATGTTTGCTTGTTCTTATACTGTTAATCTGGTAAAGCTCTTCTTTTGTAAACGCTCAGAAATTAATCCAAGACAAGGCTTAAAGCTTTAATGCAAGCACTGTAATATTTCTTTACTGCTTCAACTGTGTGTGTTTGTATGGTGACATTAAGGCTAAGGTAGATGTGTTGTCCAAATCAGATTATTTGTGAAATCATTGTTGCGGTAAAACATTAAATGAAGCAGTGGAAATTTTGCATAACAAGCCCAGCTGAACAGCCCCCTCCTCAATCTCAACCCCCCCACCCCCATATTGTTTTTTTAACACGTTATCTGGGGACCTGACTGTGGTTCAGTTTACGTATCTGCCTGGGTGAGATTATTGGGCTGTACAGATGGACGACCCAAAAGAGGATCACAATCAAAAAGAAAACAGGGGAACAGAGAACTCACAGAGCTGGAAAAGACACAGTTGATTAAAAGTGAGGCTTTTTCAAACGCCTGGACAGCTGTCCACTGTCTCACTCTGCTTCACCTTCATTCAGAGCCAAAAAGATGAATAAAAAGAACAAAATCTCACTGCCTCAAAGCTCTCTCACAATCTCTGCAGAGAGACAGATCAGTATGACACACAGCTCAGCCGCCAATGTGAGGTAATCGCCTCTTACACATTAACTAGCAAGTTAAAGTTTGAGGTCTGTTCTACAGTAATATAGACATGTTTTGTTGGGTCATAGTGACCTTTTGACCTTTGACCCTCAAAATCTAATCAGTTCATCTTTGCATCCAAGTGAAAGTCCAAGACCAAGTTGTCTCAAACCTAAAGAAATTCCCTCAAGGTGGTCTTTAGAAACCTGTGGGTGATGTCATGGAGGCTGCTAATGGACCTTTGGTGCTCGAGTGAGTATTTTGGGCAGCAGGATTTTGTATGAGCAAGGCAAGGCAAGGCAAGGCAAGGCAAGGCAAGGCAAGGCAAGGCATCTTTATTTATATAGCGCATTTCATACCAAGGCAACTCAATGTGCTTTACATAAAAAAGAACAGCATAAAACAGCATAAAAACAAAAGAAAACATAGAGTTAAAAGCAGGATCAAAAAAGTAAAATAGAAGAAAATAGAGTTTTAAGTTCTTAAAAAGAGCTCAGCTATAAGCACATGAAAAGAGAAACGTTTTTAACCTGGATTTAAAAGTGCTTACAGTTGGGGCTGATCTCAGTTCTGCTGGTAGTTTGTTCCAGTTGTGTGCAGCATAACAACTAAATGCTGCTACACCATGTCTGGTCTGAACTCTGTGCTCCACTATCTGACCTGAGTCAGTAGATCTCAGAGCTCTACTGGGTTTATACTCTACTAACATGTCATTCATGTATTCTGGACCTAAACCATTCAGTGATTTGTAGACCAGTAGCAGAACTTTAAAATCTATTCTGTAGCTGACTGGGAGCCAATGTAAGGTCTTAAGAACTGGGGTGATGTGATCTGATCTCTCTATTCTGGTTAAAACTCGAGCTGCAGCGTTCTGAATGAGCTGCAGCTGTTTGATACTTTTTTGGGGGAGTCCAGTCAGAAGACCATTACAGTAATCAAGTCTACTGGAGATAAAAGCATGAATCAGCTTCTCCTGATCAGTTTGGGACATGAAACCTTTAATTCTGGATATGTTCTTAAGTTGATAAAAGGCTGATTTGGTGACTGATTTGATATGGCTGTTGAAGGTCAGATCTGAGTCTATCAGCACGCCAAGGTTTCGGACTTGGTCTTTAGTTTCTATAGACAGTGACTCAAGGTGTTTACTGACAGCAACCCTCTTCTCTTTATTGCCAAAAACAATGACCTCAGTTTTTTCTTGATTTAACTGAAGGGAATTTTGGTTCATCCAATTTTTGACTTGCTCTAAACACTGACACAATGACTCTATTGGACTGCAGTCATCTGGAGACAGTGCGAGATATATTTGTGTGTCATCTGCATAACTATGATAGTTGACATTAGAATTCTGCAGAATTTGACCCAAAGGCAGCATATACATGTGCAACTGAGTAAAAAAAAAAAAAATACAGTGTTTGTGTTTGTGGGGATGAAGGAACATGCAATGGTGCAACAACAGCACAACAGTGTGTTTATAATAGTTTTTGGAGAACACTGGAGCTCTGTGGTTCAGAGGAATGAGATATGTCAGGTTTTGGATACACAGACATTACTTGTTCAGTGGACAGATTCGGTTTTGTTTAGAATCCTTTCATGGGCTGAAAACATGTTATACTGTTCGATTAACCTTTGAAATGCAGTTTTTCTCACGGGATCAAATTTTTGGGGGAAGCGGAGGTCTTTTGTATGTCTAGTGTTGTAAGAGGTTGAGTTGGTCCTGTTTAAAAAAAATCGCCTCAGCTGCTGGTTGGTGTTCAGGGGACTAACACTCCAATGTGTATGACAGTAAATATCAAAAACAATCAGAGGTTATGAGATCTCACTAGTTTGCATTTATCTTCTGTCTAAATCTTGTGATCCACCACACCAGTGTCACATTGTGTCACATCACATCCTCCTAAAATCCAACCTAAAACTGCTAATACAGTACAAGTCTCTTAAATCCCTGGTTGATGTGAGAAGACATTTACCAGTGCAGTACAAACTGTGTTCCATATAACTCAGTTTACGCTGCAATGTATTCCACCAAGTGTTCGAGAAATGCCAATCACAATTCCCTGTGTAAGAGATGTTAAGATTAAAAATCTCTCTGATTCTTTTGACCCAGGATAATCTCCAAACACAATCATATTGACAGGAATCTCAATGAAACCAGTTGGGCTTTATTTCCTGTTTCCTTACGTCTGACACCGGCTCTCTTGTCCCTCGTCCAGATCATCGCCTACACCAAAGGTGCCCTGAGCCTGGGGAGCTTGCAGTTTAAGGGCCGGGTCGGTTTCACCAGGAGCATGCCCTCACGGGACGTGTCACTGTACATCAACAACACGCAGGAGTCTGACTCAGGAACCTACGTCTGCCAGGTTATCATTCCCAATGGCAACGCCTTCACTAACGAGCTCAGTCTGAATGTGCAGGGTAAGACGCAGATTCTGCTTATTGAATTCAACACAGTATGTTGTACAATCTCAAAAACTAAACATTTTATAATCCTCCCGCCTCCCCTCAGTGCCGCCTGCTGTTCCTAAGTGCTCTCTATCAGGGAAGCCGGTGGTGAAAGGAAACGTGACTCTGAGCTGCAAGTCCAGCTCTGGGAAACCCCTTCCTATATACAAGTGGAGGAAAACCAGTCCCACCTCTGAGGTCTTCTTTTCACCCATGCTCAGTGAGTAAAAACAGTCTTCACTTGGAAGATTTGGTGCATTTATCTCAAAAAGGGGAAAAAAGGATCATTTTAAATGAAAACTTCAGAGAGATTTTTTTGTGAAAATATATTTGGCATCTTCAGTTACAGAGCTCACATTTAAGTTCATTTCCATGCAGACAAGTTCAGATTGGTTAAATGAGATACTTAATGAAATTAGATACTAAGAGAGTATACACTGTTCCTCCAGGGAGTGCAGGGATTAGTCTTATTTATAGTCCTTTGCATGACATCATAACCAAAAAACTAAAAGCTAAAGAGGAATGATCATGTGAATAGTATAGTTCTGTAAAAAATAAGAAATAAAAGAAAGCATCTAATGTGTCAAAGAAATGGATGCATCAGCAGTTTCTGCATGCAACCAAATGCAAAACTGATAATGGAGTAAATTGACAAGTGTGTGTGTGTGTGCTTGACTGTAGTCCTCCATGTTCACTGCTGTTCTAGATGAGAAGACCGGCACTCTGAAGCTGAGCAACCTGAGCAGCAACATGTCGGGGAAGTACGTGTGCACGGCCCGCAACTCGGCCGGCTCAGAGACCTGCTTCATCAACCTGGAGATCATCAGCTGTACGTAGCACGTGGCAACACAATCAACCATCATGTTCAGGAAATCAGGAAATGATATTGTTTGCCATCCCCAGGAACAGTACAGCTTGTATGTTGTGTAGAATTATGTTTGGTGACATGTAATCATTGTGTGTTCTCCGATAACAGCCACCAATGTGGGTAAAATTGTCGGAGCCACTGTGGGCTCAGTGGCTGGCTTCATCTTCCTCCTCCTCGTCTTCCTCTTTTGCGTGGTGAAGAGGCGACGGGACGGCGAGGACGACATGGCCAACGAAATCAAGTGAGTTTGTGTGGTCACAGCAGCTACAAAGCTAAAGTGACACAACTGTGGTTAAAACAGTTTGTTCTGGTTGATGAATGTGCCTGAACAGAGAAGCTTGTAGTTCTGTGTTGACTATTGATTTTTAAAAGTGATGGTTTAGTTTTCCTAAAGCCTTCGTCAATTTACAGGATTTACATCTTGTACAAATTATAAATCTGAGCTGCTCGTGGGACAGTTTAAACAGTGATTTGTCTCTACTATTAGGGATTTAAGCAAATACAACAACACAAACAATATGTGACATTTTGCAGCTATGTTCATGAAGACCTACAGTGGAGGCTGTATCACAGAGCACAACAGCCAAAAAGAAATAATAGAAAAAGGCCCAAAAAGGTTCCTGATGAGCTGAGGTGTTGGCTCACAGGCATGAGATTCAGATTTTTTTTCTTCAGTATCAAAGTGATCCAGCTGATTGTTGTCTCTATGTTGTGAACAGAAAGTGCTGGCAGGATGCAGATTGAACCAAATGTTAATAAATAAGCTAAAAGTATTCAGACATTCAGTGACCTTTGTTGGATACTTTGTTGGACTGTGTATGCGTGGGTATAAATCAGGGTACAGGATTAAATACTGCATTTTTTGTGCAATAAAGGCAGATACAGAGAGCAGCTTTGCCTCAAACCCGTGTCTCCTCTCCACCTCCAGGGAGGATGCACAGGCCCCCAAGCGTGTGTCCTGGGCTAAGAGCGGCATGGGTTCAGACATCATCTCCAAGAATGGCACCCTGTCATCTATCGCCTCCAGCCCACACCACAAAGAGCCCTCACACAACCACAACAACCACCACCACCACCTGCAGCAGTACCCCCAGCGCCCACCCTCAGACACCGCCTCAATCATCACCGCCACCGGCAGCATGGCCGGCTACCGACCGTCCCGCCATCACGGAGCTTCCACCCCCACCCACTACAGCTACAACAACAACACCACCCTGCCACGCGGACAGACCATCTCCTCTGAGGCCAGCACCAATGGGAGCTCTCTACCCAGACCAGAGCGCTACACCCAACTGCCCCAGGCCCAGGCACTGCCGCAGACCTACAGCCAGCCTCAGCTGCAGCTGCAGGCCACTCCCTCCCCACCACCGCTGCCCACCTCCGGTGTAACCACCTCTAACATCACCCGTATGGGAGGGGTGCCCATTATGGTGCCTGCACAGAACCAGGCTGGGTCTCTGGTCTAACACCAGCCAGTGTTGGCAAATCAGTGCTGTTGACAGAAACAGTGGAACACTGTCAGTCTCCTCTCTGACGGGGCAGATGCTGATTTTTTTAAAAGGGAACACTTTAACTATAACTATTTAGCAAAGAAATACAGTAGATGAAAATGTCAAATTCACTTATGCTTTCGCATCAAGACGCCTTCGTGGTGAGACTTTCAGACACAGACTGTTTACCTGCTTTAAGTATACTTAAATCTTTTATATTCTGTATGCACTGTATACATTGCAAACTGTGTATAGACATGATTTTCATACATCTCTCCAGTATCCTCTTTTCTACTTTATCAATGCATTTCTAATGTTTATTTTTTTTCAAATGTATCATCCAGAAACCTTATTTTTTCTCCTCCTGCCACACTAATGACACAAGGTGAACAGCAACTGAATCATCACTGGGGGGCTTGGTGATGCAGATCTGCTGCACGCTGTCCCTGAAGGACGACTCAAGACATCAAGGTGTGAGCACAAAGGAAAGTTAGTGAAATTGGGTGTAATATATGAAGATCTGTGTATTAATGGCCACATTTCTGCAGCAGACTTATGGAAAAAAAGATAAGATAACATTATACATACAATGACAAAGTTTGGCATTGCAAAATATCCTAATCCTTTTTTTTTTTTTTTTTTGGCTTCATTTCTGTCAGTGGTTCAGCTTATAAAATGCTCTTAGACTCAATTCTTCAAACACAGATTAGCAAAAGCTTCTTATAATATTGAGCACTATACAGAACTGCAGTGTGACAACTTTGCTAATACACGAGTCCACACTTGAGGTTGTAATAATTTAAAAGTTGCCTCCAGCATTGAAATTGTAAATATGATATTTATTTTCTGTTACATGTGGAAGAGACAGCAGAGAATATATCTTTGGCTACAGCTTGTATGGAACATGTGATGGAGGTGATATGTTTGCCTGTAACACTGGATACTGAACCAAAGACACACAGGATGTATCAGTTCATTATGTCAACATGCTGTTTTCAAAGGTAGGTCAGTAGGGACAGAAACAAGATTCACTGCCATAACCTACAGGATTTAGGCTTTGATTGACAACAAAAAGCTGACATGAGAACATTAATGTGAAGGTGAAGGTGCCTAGTTAGTGATCTTCTACCATTTCCTGTCCTGAGAGGATGGAGAAGATACACTCCTTAAAGCTGGGGCACAGTCCCACTGTATCTACACAGCTACAGACTGGGCGTGACATGAACAAATCAGTTTTCATACACAACGTGGACATTGACACCTGAGGATTAATTTTAATTGTTCGTTTTTCTTTTTTATCTGATTCTGTCACACAAATGCCCATTAAATAGAATTTGGTCTGAGAGGAAAAGAAAAAAAAAACCATATACAGTATATGTATCATGATAGTGATCTACATCCCCATCTGTTCTGCTGGATTGTCATTACACTGGAGCATGTTTGTTTCTTTGATGTTGAAAGAAAAGGTTTGAGCTTCCTTGACAGGCTCATCATTATTATTATTATTATTGGACGCAGGCTTGGCAGCAGGGTGACAGCTGAACGTAGTTGTATCCTAAAACTGTGATGGTTTTGTATTGTCATGAACGCATTAGAGCAAAAGGGAAAAAGAAAGTGTTGAGAAAATCAATTTGATGTGTAGGACTTACTACAGCTCACTGTTAACTTGTGGATGGGTCATTTAAAAAGTGTACATTATGAATATTAAAATGTATCCAAGACAAACCTTTATTTTTATACAGTAAAGAATGAGAGCACATGAGCAGAATTTATCAATAGTCAATGTTAAAAGTTTTATGCTCACTGTCAGTGAGTTATGAACCATGATGGATTGTATAACTACTGTGGACTAACTGGTGGCCAAGCGTGCTTATTTATACCTTCGGCCGAAACTGTGGACATTAATGTGCAGTGTGCACTTGTATGCTCCATATTTATGTTCATGGAAAAAATGCTTTGTATAATATTTTCAATTAAATTACAAATGAGCTGGTGTGTGTTTGTGTGTGTATATGTGTGTATGTATTTTTAAAACTGTTTAGAAGAATGAGGTCTGATTGATTCACAGCTCGGAGGTGCCCTGAGTCACTTTCTTACTTTTATGTATGATGATGATGATTTGTACCAGAGTTAAACGACCTGTGGAGTTTATAATCAGAAAACTATTGATCAGAAATCAAACTTGGCCTTAATAAGCCAGTATAAAAAGAAGTCCCATTCATATTCTCTACAACAATTTGTGTAGCTTTATCCACTACATTTGTTTTTTTGATAAACATGATAGTAAACAGACTAATCAGTGGTGGTAAAGTTTGTGTGTATCTTATATCTTACATAGCTCATCCCAATGCATTTCAAACTCTTTAATTTTGTTACACATTCTAAGAGGTGAGCTCAGCCACCAGAGGGCAGTAAAGTAGCTCAGACAGGCTGGGATACAGTCTAGAAGAATCCTAATGTTGAACTGTGGTCTGAGGATTGTGTGTTAAACTGAACCCTCCACTGAAAATCACTTCCCTCATGCAACAGATGTTTTTTCTGACACTCATAGTGATGAATATTATAAGTTGTTTTACATATTATGAGACCTGAAGATATGATTTGACATTTTGGGATGGAGCACCCTCTCAGGAAGCAGACGGCAGCCAGCAGAGTACCACAAAAGGACAAAATAAATGTGACTATTCAACACCTTTAACATGCTGAAAAAATAGATAAATAAAAGCTAGTGCATGAATCTCAAAAAAAAAAAAAAGAACTGATTGATTTTTTCAATTTGTTGCCTCAAGATAAAGTTGTTGTGCAATGATGGAGGTGACACAAAATAATGACCCTGGTCACTTTGGTCACAATGGTCTACAGTCCAAAATGTGGTTTTCAGAGTTTGACACTAGACGCTGTTTTCACATTCATCTGCTCTGTACTAACCTTAAATCTCAGTTTAACATGTGGACATATGTGTTGGATTATGGGACATCACAAGTACCAACTGAGGAGCCAGTCGTGGTAGATAGATAAAAGTGTGATTTTCGAGGTCCCACAGACTGAGAATGGGCTTTACAGTGAAGTAGGAGACAACTTCTTTCTAGTAGTTACATTTTTGAAATGAACAATATTTGTACATTCATAAAGTAGATGTATTATAAGATTTTTAAACCAGTTAATTCATCTTTTAGATGAATTAGACATAATTTATTATTCCAACTGAATATTTATGTATGTCCTAAAACACGCCCGAGGGGTCCTTTAAATACATTTGAAAAGATAAAAAGAGAAAATTGAAGAAGGGACCATGCGTATGTTCAGCTTTTCTAATGTACATATTGTTTTCACCTACTTATTATTCTACAGTTTTCTCTTGGTATTTCTATATCTATATATAATATGAAAAATTATCTGACTGTCTTTTTTTTTTTTTTTTATTAATACATTATCATAATACCAAAATCTTCCAAATAATGGAGTGAAGAATATTTTTTCTTTGAATAAAACACAGTGCATACAGTTTATCAGTAGTGATCATGTTACCTGATAAAGGTTTAAAAAGTTTAAAAGAAGCACATGCACAAACACCATTTGGGTAGAATGTTTATTAGAATTTGCGATTAGCGATGTAACATTCACCTACATGGCGCAAAGGAAGTCATAAATATGCTAATATGCAAATATGCGCGCCTTTACTGAAATGAGCTCATCTCGTCAGGGGATGATATATCCAAGGAAACTCAGTGAGACGCCTGCACGTGGCTGAACAGGGTGGGATGCACAGAAGCCTGACGCTCTGATTACAGTAAATAAAAAAGAAAAATCAGCAACAGAGTTTATATCAAATATTTAGATACAAATGAAAAGAAATTACAAAAGTCAGAAGAGCACTGGATATAAGACAAAAAGTAAAAGAAAAAAATAAACAGCTTAGTAATGCACCGCACCCGTAATAGTTGTTTCTTTTAGTTCACATGGAGCTACAGTACTAAGTTGGCAGAAAAAGGTGCATGGCTTTAGTTTTCGTCTGAAACAGTACAGGAAGATGATGGGTTGTGGATGCAGTATGGCATTTCATTTCTCTCACTGTGCAGTCCTTATGAATCAATGAATGAAACAATCAGCTGTGGTTAAGAGGTTAGTTGATGAATAAGACTCAAATATTGGCAACACTGAAATTCTGTTAGAGGAAAGAAAAGTAAAGAAATTAAGTCAAAGAAAGCAGCGATAACATCGTATCCCTGTACCAAAGTGGTGTTGTGACCGTTAACAACATGTCATGCTCCATTAGTGAAGTCCTTTAAAATGGGATTGACCATCCCACTTGTTTTAGTATTAAGATGGCGGCCATCTTGGGGTCTGGGCCTGAATGTAATGTGCAGGGAGGGAGAAGGTGAGCTCAGCGAAAGGCAGTAGTCTTAGTCGAGGTGAATACGATAATGTCGATGGTGAGGATCCATGGCTGATAATGGTAAAAGAGGGGACATCATGCAGCTTGGGGCCCAAGGCGAGGAGGGTTGGAAAGGCCCCCAGGGAAGAGTTCTCCATCACATTGTGGCCCCTGGCATGCCGGTGCTTTAGGTAGGACACAAGACTGGAGAGGAGAAAGAGCGGAGAGTGATGTTAAGTTACTGTGTGTTAAGATACTGTATGACAAGGTTACTTTAATGTAGAGATTCTCACTGGAAAATTAGGAAGTTTGTTTTCACAATAACTATAATCACTTAGTTATTACTACTATTCACCTTGACTGTTGTGGTTGTGTTTAAGTCTTGTTTAATTCTTCCCCTGGACTACGTGTGCTGTTGTGTTTACCTTTCAATATGTAGTCAGTTAGCAGTGTAGGCACCTTCTCACTGTCCTCCTTCATGGCATAAAGAACTAGGAGGGAGAAAAATGTGTCAGCTCTGGATATACAGTACACTTCTATTAGCCAGTCATAATTCTTTCTGTACTGGACACTTACTTTTTGTGAGCATCTGCAGGTCGTCGACAGATGGAGGGGTGCCTTTCTTCTCATATGGAATAACTGTGTTTAGATACTGAAAACACAGTCAAGGTTCAGAGGGTTTAAGAGGAAACTGGGATATTTAAAACTAACGTGATGAACTGATGTTATAGCAGCTTTCTGTCACTGGTCACGACACAGAACTGAATCATAGGACTTTGGAAAATACATCCATTTGCTCTCTTGCCCTGAGTTAAATGAAAAGATTGATACCAGTCCCATATTTGTTATTTAAATATAAATCTGGAGCCGGGAGACAGTTAGCTTAGAGGTCAAAGGTTAAATCCAGTAAAAATTTAACAAACAGGATATAACAGTCAGCTAAGACTTTAGGTTCCAGGCTAGCTGTGTCCCCCAGTTCCCAGTCCATAGGCTAAGCTAAGCTAACCAGCTGCATACAGACGTGAGGTTGGTGCTGATCTTCTCATCTCCTGACAAGAAAGCAAAAAAGCACAACACGACCCAAAATGTTGAACAGTTCCTTTAAAAGTCAATGGACTGTTCATAGCAAATAGTTGAGCTTTTATCACTGAGCAAGAAATTAAAGTCACAATCTGTGATCACATGTAAACACCAGGGCAACCACACCCCACACATTACTGGAGCCTGCATCACTCTCAGACTTATTGACAGACCTTTTCCATTAATACACAGACTAATAACTAAAGTTATAAAGCTTCTCTGATGCTGTTAAGAATCAGACTGTTCATCCATTTACTGGATTTACCAGTTCATGCAGTAACATCTGCAAAAGCAGATGCAAGATGCTCCCATCAAACTTGTCATTTATGTGGATCTGCCTGGGTGTCTGGACTAAAACAGGCACATGTCTTGCGGTGTATGAGAGCATATTGCTTACACTATCAACACAGATCAAATTACACACAGCAGACTGATCCTCCCTGAGCACGACCTTAACTGTGCGTTGGACTGAGGCAGTGACATAAACATAGACACTGCGGCCGTTATTGCTGCACTTGGGCCCATGACCTGAAAGGGCCTGTTGCTGAGCTTCCTCAGCACAGCTGGTATCAGACCCCTCCAGCTGTAACTAAGTTATACTACAGCTGTAACCCAAATGGAAAGCACCACAAGAGCTCATCAAACTATGATCAATTATTACTATTTCACCAGATCCTACACCTTCAAGAATTCCTATCTGTCATGTCTGTTACATTTCTACGTGCAGGTCACTACAAAGCTACAAACACATTCTCTGACGTCGATATATTACATGTTGTACTCATATATTATGAACAAATAAATAAATGAAGTTATTCAATGAAATAATTTGTGGACACATTTTTTTTATTTAATGCTGTCTAATGTCTTGTGACAGTTGTTGTTGTGTTTTTGTGTTAGCTAAGAGCAGTAAGCAGCACAGTGCTGAAAATTCCTTTCAGACACAAAATCAGATTTGAGAAGACAGGCGGAGGATAAGGTTGCCAAGCTACGCATCTTGCCCTGCACAGGGCTGGTAACTGAGGACCTTTGTTACTACCTGATGCCACTGGACTGAGGTTTCACTCAACAATGCACTACCTGCTCCTTGTAATGTGTCAAAACATATTGTACATTTAGACTGCTACTACTTTGACCTTTGACCTTACCTGTTTCTCATTCCCTGTGCTTCCAAATGTCTGTCTGATGCCTGTCTGCAGGATGCTGGACAGTCCCTCCATGCTGAAACGCTGCAGATCATAATACATACCCACACACACACACACACAGACACACACAGACACACACAGACAGAACATTATCATAAGGTACTGAATAGACTGAAATCTGATGACGAGTCATTTCAAATCCATTACAAACCTTTCACACAAACCCTGCTGCTGGTCAACACTTAGACACTGTGAGACACAAGTCTTCCTGTTTATGTTGCATCTGCATCATTGTGTCATCTGAACATTTACATTGCTTCAGTAATGCAGCCTGAGGGACCCAGGAGTCACCAACACTGCCGTGATTTACATGGAGGGAATATCCATTAGTTTATTTCTCTGTTACTGGACAGGGGTAGACTGGACTGGACTGGGCTCTTACTGTATGAAGACAATGGGTCACCTCCACTTTAGGATCTTTCCTGGAAGGTACTTTAGAGGCTAATGGACCCAAGATCCATTACGCTAACAGTCAGAGGGAGGGAAGAGGAAGAGGGAGCGCTGTCAGACACTGTGGTTTCACCTTTCTCTAATTTACACTGGAAGGATTAAACATGGACGTGCAAATTCATGAGTAAACCTGATGGAGGCAGAAATATACAGGTGCTGGTCATATAATTAGAATATCATGAAAAAGTTGATTTATTTCAGTAATTACATTCAAAAAGTGAAACTTGTATATTATATTCATTCATTATACACAGACTGATATATTTCAAGTGTTTATTTCTTTTAATTTTGATGATTATAACTGACAACTAATGAAAACCACAAATTCAGTATCTCAGAATATTAGAATATTGTGAAAAGGTTCAATATTGAAGACACCTGGTGCCACACTCTGATCAGCTAATTAACTCAAAACACCTGCAAAGGCCTTTAAATGGTCTCAGTCTAGTTCTGTAGCTACACAATCATGGGGAAGACTGCTGACTGCTGACCACTGACACCTTGCACAAGGAGGGCAAGACACAAAAGGTCACTGCTAAAGAGGCTGGCTGTTCACAGGGCTCTGTGTCCAAGCACATTACTAGAGAGGCGAAGGGAAGGAAAAGATGTGGTAGAAAAAAGTGTACAAGCAATAGGGATAACCGCACCCTGGAGAGGATTGTGAAACAAAACCCATTCAAAAATGTGGGGGAGATTCACAAAGAGTGGACTGCAGCTGGAGTCAGCGCTTCAAGAACCACCACGCACAGACGAATGCAAGACATGGGTTTCAGCTGCCGCATTCCTTGTGTCAAGCCACTCTTGAACAAGAGACAGCGTCAGAAGTGTCTCGCCTGGGCTAAAGAGAAAAAGGACTGGACTGCTGCTGAGTGGTCCAAAGTTATGTTCTCTGATCAAAGTACATTTTGCATTTCCTTTGGAAATCAAGGTCCCAGAGTCTGGAGGAAGAGAGGAGAGGCACAGAATCCATGCTGCTTGAGGTCCAGTGTAAAGTTTCCACAGTCAGTGATGGTTTGGGGTGCCATGTCATCTGCTGGTGTTGGTCCACTGAGGTCCAAGGTCAACGCAGCCGTCTACCAAGAAGTTTTAGAGCACTTCATGCTTCCTGCTGCCGACCGACTTTATGGAGATGCAGATTTCATTTTCCAACAGGACTTGGCACCTGCACACAGTGCCAAAGCTACCAGTACCTGGTTTAAGGACCATGGTATCCCTGTTAATTGGCCAGCAAACTCGCCTGACCTTAACCCCATAGAAAATCTATGGGATATTGTGAAGAGGAAGATGCGAAATGCCAGACCCAACAATGCAGAAGAGCTGAAGGCCACTATCAGAGCAACCTGGGCTCTCATAACACCTGAGCAGTGCCACAGACTGATCGACTCCATGCCACGCCGCATTGCTGCAGTAATTCAGGCAGAAGGAGCCCCAACCAAGTATTGAGTGCTGTACACGCTCATACTTTTCATGGTCATACTTTTCAGTTGGCCAACATTTCTAAAAATCCTTTTTTAGTATTGGTCTTAAGTAATATTCTAATATTCTGAGATACTGAATTTGGGATTTTCATTAGTTGTCAGTTATAATCATCAAAATTAAAATAAATAAGCATTTGAAATATATCAGTCTGTGTGTAATGAATGTATATAATATACAAGTTTCACTTTTTGAATGTAATTACTACTATTATGACACGCACACACACACACACACACACACACACACACACACACACACACATACACTCATATAGTGTAAATAATTAAAGTCTTTAAAGCATATAAAGTCATCCTTCCCTCACTCTCTCTCACCTTGACAGGCATGCTCCCTGTCTTCTCCGTGCGTCCTGTGGAGCCTGTGTTCCCTCCGTTCACAGGTTGTGTCCCTACCCCCTGCAGACTCAGGGCCTTGTCCCGGCGTCGGCGTTTGCTGCTGTCTCGTTGCTCCTTCTGCCTGTTCTGCACCTCCATCAGGGCTGTGATGAACGTGTTCTTCACCTCTTTCTCAAACTCCAGCTCATCGCGCCGAGCCAGCTGGCTGACCAGCTCCTCTGAGTACTCACGGATGGCAGCCTCCACTCGGTTCAGCAGCTCGACCAGTGCTGAGCTGGGCATCAGGCTCAGGCCTGCACAACAGATGAATGTGGAGGAACAGTTGGCCACTATTTTGTATTAAGCATTAAGTATTTTTTTCTCAACCAGAGGTTCAGACAGAATGCTAAACATATCCATACTGTATTAATCCAAGCTAAATCAGTGGACCAAATATTCATTGCAGGCTTGACCAGTACAGCAAAAGTGAAAATCAGTCAGATTCAAGCAGGACTCTATCAGCAAACTCAAAAACTGTGTCCAGTATCAGTCTTTATTGTAACACTGTTTTCTGCAACACTAATTAAAGGTCCCATATTGTGTAAAGTTAGATTTCCATGTCTGTTTTGATTATAAAGCAGGTCTAGGTTATATTAATACTGTGAAAGTATCAAAGCCTCAGTCCACAGAGAAATGCACACAGCCTGTATTCAGAAACTGAGCCTTAAAACCAGCCGTCAGGACTCCTGTAACTATGTGATGTCACAATAAAACAGTCATCACTCTCAGCCCCACCCAAAGCCCTGCCCAACCTTTGCAGGATTTGGTTTCTCTGGGTGTTTACCTGAAATCTGATATATTTTTATTGGATCGCTCAGAAAACAGTCAGCCAATCAGAAGAGAGGCTCAGAGCCTCTCTTCTGATTGGCCTCTCTTCTCCACTGACCTGTTGTTAGTCGAGCTCCGGAGAGAAGCCTGAGAGAGGAAATGTAAAACTACACTGAGATGGTTTTTGGTTCTTAAAACCACAAATATATCTTCTGATGGAGATCAACACTTCAAATAAAAAATTAAAAAAAACAGAAGTGTAAAATATGGGACCTTTAGATTATAAAGATCAATAAAGATATTAACCAAAACAGCTGGATAGTGTTGGCTTTTTCACATTAACTGTGGTCACCAACTCTTTGTTGCTTGTGACCCCTAAACAAAACATGGTATCTTTGTATGTTGCCAAAATAGAAAAAAAAATTCCCATTGCAGGTTGTTTCATTTGAATAATTCGTATCATCAAAAGCCCAAGAAATTTGTAAATTTTTTTAGCAGGGAATCACTGAAGATGATATATATAATGATAACTTTCCTGCATATTTCTTTCCATATAATCAAATTTTTTTAACCAGTTAAGTCCTTACTGAATAATCCATGAGTAAAAATTTGAAGCCAGATGTGCATTATAATAAAAACACACAACAATGTTATACAACATACCAACACTGAGCAAATGAAGGTATTAACACGGCTGTATGTGTTCAACACTGCTCCCACAGTGGCCAGAACAAATCGAATGCTCAGAGGAACCACATGGATCTCCAAGCTGTTCAGTGAAGGGTTGCCTTATGGCAGAGAACACTGTGGCGTCTTGAACTCTCACCTATGGACCTGCTGAAATGAGATGACTAATCTAACCATGTGGATTACCAAATCAAAACCTGATGTGGATATGGTGACAATGAGGTCATGGATGAAGTGAACAATTGATGCATATCTCTCCCTAGAAATAAGATTTAGAAAGACTGAGAAAAGAGTGAACAACTGGTTTCATATGATGCATATTTAGTGCATGTTTGTCATTGACCACAGTGTCCATGCACTCATCATAACTGGCCTTCATGTCAGGTTAGGTCATTATTGACAGGGAAGATGATATTTTTCATGTCTCACCATCTCACCTTTGTTATTTTATGGCTGTTTAGTGACATGCTTCATTGTAACCTAAAATGCAGAGCCGTTCGAAAGACTGATTATCCTACTGACAAACTAAGCAGTTTCTTTGGCCAGAAAAGATTCACCTTTACAAAAACATGGATTATTTCCAGTTTTACCTTCGTAGGAGCAGTTGTTGTTGGAGGCCTGTGACAGCTGTCTGATCTCCTCCAGCAGGGAGGGGCTGGTCCTGGAGGAGCAGTGGCTGCTCTCTTCCTCATCCTCCTCCTCAGTTTCGCCAGGATCTGGAGAGTTCTCCATCATCTCAACTATCTCCTCAATGACCTTGGAGAGAGAGGGAGAGAGAGAGAGAGAGAGTGAGAGAGAGATGGAAGGATATAGGGAGACGTGTGATGGACAGGAAAGTGAACAGGAGACAGGGCTAAGAACACACACATCCATAGCCGTCCATTTGTCGGTTGAGTGTGGCCAGTAAACAAAAGCTTCCTCTGTAAGTGTACATATCATACTTAAATCCATTATTGATGTGTACACTCGCTGCAGCAGTGGACGCCAGCTTGAGATGGATTTTGGTAGACATCTGTTTAAACTCTTGAGAGCAGTCCAACACTCCACACTGTCATATGTGACATGAATTGTTGGATATTATAAAGACAACAACTCCTGCAAACTAAGCAACAAAATCCATCATTGGTCCAGGTCCTCCCTAGCATGACACATAGAGGTGGTTTCTGTTCTGACACCTCTAATGGCAGAATGGCATCATTTGTCTGTGCACAGCTGGAAAAATAAATGTGTTACTGTTAAGGTTAGTTTAGTTTTAAGCATAAAATACGACTTAGGTAAAGGTCATGGGCAGGGTTAAAGTCAGTACTTCGTTAAGGTAATGGAAACTCTGCGGTTGAAATTAGAGCTGTGTGGTTGAGGTTAGGGGACAAAGTGAACATGATTAAGGTTAGGGAATGGTTAAAAGAAACAACAACATTGAGTTCCAGTAGGAAAGAGGAAATAAACCACACTAAAATCAGATGTTTTATTCACCCATCCACCCAAACCTCCTCCCTCTGCAGATGTGCTGGGGCCATCATCATGTCACTCGACTTCTGTTTCTCCTGACAGACATCAGTTATCATGTGACTTGAACATAAACATATGTTGTTTTGGGGCATTTACTGAAACAGCTGATACTGTCATTGTTCTTGGGAGGACCTAAACCAGCTTGTAAGCAGCAAAGACTGCAAAAATGCCAACAGTGGTTTGGAACATGTGACATAAACACACATGAATCCACATTGCTAATCCATGTAAAGATTACCTAGATTACCTGCAAGACTACGGACTATCAAAATGGGATGACCACAACCAACAATGCAAAGATTGTCTGTGGAGTTCCACAGGGTCTTTTACTCTTTTCAATCCATTGTACATTCTCCTACCACTATGTCTAATGACTCTTATGCTGATGATACACAGATATATGTACACTTCATGTCTAACTTTTTAATGTTAAAATCTGATAAAAACGGAAGAGATGGTGATTAGTCCTAAAGCAAACAGGCTCTATAGCATCGACTATATATAAAGATGGATGACTCTCAATCCTCAAATGTGACTGACTGTGACTGATTTCATCGAGCAGGTGTACGGGACCTGGATACCATGGGTCCACCACCTGATCACCACTGCACCAACTCCAAATGACATCACCGCCCTAAGATGGCAGCGCCTGAATCTGGGATATTCTGGGAGTCATCCGTCTTATATAGTCCTTGCTCTACAGTCTGTTTGGGTTTCACTGTGTGAGTAGTCTCTGAGTCTGACTTGAATTTCCTCAAACATTTCATTCTGTGATGGATAAACCCTGATTCATGTCTTTGTCTCCAGCCATCTAAATTACCACAAATAATTTGCAGAATTGCCCCACACTGGCCTCCCTGCCCTGGTCACCTGTGGCATTCACAGCTGACTTTAAAATGTTACTGTTTGTCTTGAAGACTCTGACCATCCTACATTATTGGCCTTTTCACTCTATACGCCACCTGGTGATTAACAAAAATATAAGAATCTAGATGAAAAAAGCTGATTTATATACCTCACAAATATCTAAAAGAATATTATGGTAAATCCATTAAACAAAATTATTCTAAACAAAAATGCTTCAATGTGTGAAAATAAAAAATAAAAAAATAAAAACAACCCAAACAACACTCAGTTGAAGCTCATGTTACCTCTTCTTTTTCTGTCTGTTGGATCTTAAATACTCACACACACCTGATCAGCTGTGATGAGAGGCTCCTCATTCAGGCATTTGGCGTTGTCATTCTTCTCGTTCATCTCTTCCTCCTCTTTTTCGTGGATCTGCAGAAACATGAGAACCAGACAACAAAGAGATGGCTACTACAGTACTGTATGTCTTACTACAAAAGTTAGGTTAAGAAGAGTCCAAAACTGCCTCTCTGCATTGGAATAATTATCTAAAGCCGTAATCATGTGTGGGAAGGAGAGAGCAGTCTGTGATTGCACTTATTTGGTTTTACATTATTTAGTATCACAAGAACGATTAACCATCCATTTGTGAAATTGTTTAAATAGTTTAGACTTTATCAATGTAATTATTTGCAATATTTAGTTTTCATACAGTTTTGATGGTGAAGTCAATTGTAATATGAAGAAACCTATGATAGTAGGTTTGACAGTGTCACTTGGCCGATCCCTCTATTTGATAGATTGCCAAGAAATTTTGTATGAATTAAAATCACTTTGTTGATCCTCTGACAATAATCAAGAGTTTAGTTTGTCCAGTACTTCCCATCAGCCTCAGCTCCACTGTGTTTAGTACTAATTAGTAAATGTTAGCATACTACTTTCCTAAACTAAGAAGATGAACATGGTTTAACATTATACCAGCTAAACATCATCATGTTACCTTACTCATTGTGGGCATGTTAGCATGCTGATGGTAGTGTTCAGTGTAAAGCACCTTTATGCCAAATAACAGCCTGACAGAGCTGCTAACATGGCTGTGGATTCTTAGAGGGCTTGTCTCTGCTGCTAATTATTGATACAGAATGATAGTGGGACAGTTCATTAAATATTTGTCATCTGCTATTTGCTGAAATATCTAAAGCTTGCACGTTTTTTCTGTGTCTTTTATGTTTTGAAATAAATAGAATCACATGTTAGAACAGGTAGATAAGGGCAATATGGCAGATGAAACAATGTGTGCAGTGAAATAAAATATGAGTGCTGAGTATGAGCACTATGGTGCGTTCTCAAAACAACCATCTCCCCCTGGAGCGAAAATGTCTGCTCTGGCCTTGACCAGCCCAAACATGGCCTAGACTGCTAAGTGCCTGCTGCGGCCCTTTATATGTGACAGCGAATTAAGGGAGGGCAGGAAGAGGGAGGCCTCTGCTGAATGGCAGACCAGTCAAGGTTGGTCAAGCATGTCTTCAAGTGTCAGAGTGAGATTAAGCCTCAGAAAGAATGAACCAGTTAGCTGCTCAGTTTGCCACCTCAACATGAAACACAATGACACATTTTTTGGTCCTTACATTTACAGATTTCTAAAGCCATAATAAGAGAATTATGTTTTGTCTTTAAAACTAGTGGAGCAGGCATTCATGGTTAATGTTTTTAACTTATTTAACTTATTCATATCACATTGTTGATTCAGCACTTGTATGGTTTGTATAGCAATGGTACTAAACTACTCCTAGGACATGTAAATAGTGTAAACCAAATGTAAGATAAGTGAGTTGGAAAAACGAAAAAAGAGGAATAGGGAACAAAACTTCGATAAGAGAGACATTTCATGTTGCTTTTTGTTAGATACAGAAAATGTTTACGATACATGTAGCTGAAAGTTACAGAAATCCAATTAAATTCACCAAATAAAAAAGAATGTTTACTGAATACTGATTGTTTTTTTAGTTTTTTAACAGGCCTAATTTCATACATTATTAATTATACATAACTAAACCACATAGAAAGATGTGGATGACATGTACCTCCTGGTCAGAAAGATTTCCGTTGAGTCCCTCTGAGTCAGGGCCGTCCCAGGTGGCGATGTAGTTGTCAGTCAGAGCATCCCACACACTGTAAAATTACACACATACACATACATGTAAGGCAACTTTTCAAGTACAACAAATGTCAAAAAGAAGCAAATAAAAAAAAAACTCCACTATTTTTGGCTTTAGCTTTAAAGTCAGGCTACTGTTTTAAGTTGGTGTATCCACACATGATGTAATTAGACAGTTATATAACAGCATTAGACTAGAGTTTGGTGTGTTGTTTTATCTCCCTGCTTATAGAGGCGGTCTACTCAGCCCTGTCTTCAGCAGCCTGCAACTCAGTCAATATTTCAATGTGACAAGTCAATGATGGTGGTCAATGTGCAGAGCTGGAGGCTGCAGAGGAACAATGCACAACAGAAAGAAAAACACAGCTTACTACTCGTTAAAAGGTATCCTTAGCAGAGATTTAGATAAAGCTTCTCACATCATTGTGCCAGCGGTCTCTGACTGCAGCCGGAGCAAGTGTCTGTCTGAGTAGGAATGACATAAAGCTGGAAGAGAAGTGTCCTTTGTCTCACACCCTTTGTGTTTTTTCCTCCTCCAGTCAGAGGTTGGTTCAGGCCTGCTGCCCTGCTCCCAGTGGCACTGCCCACACCCGGTCACACAGTGGACGCCATTGAGCTCACGGCTTACCTCACCAGCCATGTCTGCGTGCCATGGATGCACAACAGCACATACAGCCGGACATAGTTTCAATACACTTAACCCTCAGATGAAATTAAGCAATAACTTTATGTGTGAGGTAATATATCAGAGAATTAATTTTGTGCTAATATTAACTACAATCTTATGACTACATCCTGTGAACAGACTATTGTTTGGCCCCTATGTATTCACTGGAAGTTGCCATCGTCATTTGCACATTGAGAAAATCTGCAGATAACTCTACGATTGCTGAGAGATAGAGGAGCTGGTATGAAATACTCGGTTTTCTGTTTTAATGTTGAATGCTACTGTAGAACAGTTTAAACTATGTGAAATAATGGTAAACAAAGTTGAACTTAACTGTGTGTTTTCACTTGTCCTGGCTGATTAGACCTGTGATCAGGCAAAAGGTGTTGGACATAACGTGAGGCCGACTTTAGAGCTGCTGGTAGGTGGGGTTTGTTAGCGTTGGGCATAGCTAGGCTAGCTGTTCCCCTCTGTTTCTAGTCTTTATGCTAAGCTAAGCTAACTGTCAGCTAGCTGTATGTATGTAACGTGCAGATATTAAGGTTGTAACATCTTCTCTAGTGTCCTGCATTATTTCCTGTTTTATTTTGATATACTTGTTTCCCACCTTTGATCAGCCACACCCTTCCCCCCCATCACTTACCTGCCCCTGCTGTTCCTGGTAGTAAACCCCATGCATATATACTTCCCTGTTTCCACATGGCTCTTTGTCAGATTATCTTTGTTCCATTGTGTCTTCATTACCAGTAGCTACTGTTCTACGGGTGGTAACAATCTTCTCCTCTAACTCAAGGAACTAGGTGTAAAAAATAAATAAATGTATTTCCCTTCAAAATGAAACTGAACCAAAACACCACAGTACAAACCACAACAACACATGAACACTGAAATGGTTTGGTCGTCTGGCCAGCAGGAACTGGAACTCTATGTTACAAAGCTGTCCTGCTGTGTTTGTTGGCCCGCAGCCATCAAGGAGAAATCATTCTGTTTAATATTCCAGTTCTCCGTCAGCTCGTTGGACTCACTCATATCTGGGTTTTTCTAATCAGGCAACTGCAGGGATTAGGCCAAAATGTGTGACAGACTGTTTTCAACCAAGCAGCAGATTTAGCTTTGAATCAGACCCCATCCTTCACTGGAAAGAGATGATTTTCTTATAGTCCATAAGAAAACATTATGAACATCAGTATGGGTTTACTTTATACTTGTATATTAAGAAATATTAAGTGGATGAGACTCAATTATGTGAAATCACAGCTTGGATTGTTGATGCAAGAATTGTTGTGAAGAAGGAGGAACAATGAGACATTGTTAATGGGACAAAGAATCCAGAGGAGATTGGACCAGTTGGTGTGTTTGACTGGAATAATATATCTGTACTGGTTTCCTTATGTCTGCCATGACAAATCAGTGTAAGGCATTAGGTTTGTGTCATGGTGTTAACATGCAGATTATGCAGAAACTCTCCACCCACAGTCCTGTATCAGAACAGGAACACTCTTTTTTACTAGCAATTTAATACTGTCTGAAAAATCATGTGCTTCTTTTCCAAAAGCTCTCCTCTCTTACACCTACAATCAGGCTATTTTTAGCCCGATTCATATCCACACAGTGTGAGGACGTCTGTGTTTCCGCCTCAGAGCCTGTGAGCAAAAGGAGGTGGATCTGGCAGTCAGCTGGTGGAGAGGCAGAGACGGACCCACACAGCAAAAGCCAACTGAGGCGTACAACACTGCACATTGAATAATTCAGCACGCAGCCTGACTGCCGAAGCTGGGGAGGGTGGGGTCACACCACTGATTGACTGGTTGTTTGGGATGTTGTGGTGTGTGTGTGGAAATATTTTGGCTTTGGTCATGTATCGCGCTGGGCTGCCAAGCTGCTGTTTTGGCCTCGAGTGTGCGTTGTAGATGGTTAGATGGCAGCATATTGAGTATGATAGTGTGTGATTAACATAAAGAGCTGGAGGACCAGGTTCTGTTTTAAGTGTGCTGAGAGTCTGGCTGTCATATTTCATTGTGTCACCATATTTGTGTCCCTTCATTATTATTCTGATTGCCCTGCAGGATGCATCATGAAGCCCAAATGCTACAAAATGTAGCATTTTGCTAAAGAGCTCAAATAGTCAAAAAGAAATATAGTAAATAAAAGTTATTAGTTCATTTTTTGAAGTCCATAAGTCAGCTGAAAAAATATAAAATATTTTCTGTATTATCAATGTTGTAATATACAAAGCTGTTTATTGGTATTTCTAACTTTGCAGCTTCTTCCTTTTTATTTATTTTGTTATTTATTTCTCTCTTTATCTCTTTTTTTGTAGGCTATTACTGTCCTATTTTTTTTCTGTTTTGCTCCTGTTAACGCCCGACCACCTCCTCCCTCAACCTGAACTGGATTAATGATGACCCGGCAGTGATGGAGAAGAGCTGATGCCCAGCTCCAGTACGATGGGCCAGCACAGTCACGAGGGTCTGGGGGCATCTCAAAGCTAATTTGAACATCTGAAGCTAAATGTATGAAGATTATATTGATGATACAACTGGCCCAAGCAAACCCTGCTTGTTTTCAAGACTATGAGCCTGTTGTTTGTCACACATGATACTCTTACACATGCACAAAACAGAACATGCTGTGTCATCCCACAAAAACACATCTTGTTACACCACTGTAACTGCTGATATATATATTAGAAGCAAGTCTGTCTTTCACCTGTGATGTAATTTGAATGTTCACTTTGTTTCTTGTCTCTGTTTAAATGTCTAGTCATAAAAACATTTAATAAAAATCCCAAAATACTGATGCTAATGCTTTTTTGGTGGATTTCACAATAATGCAGCCTCTCAGAAGACCTCAGTTATGCATATTGCAGATGGCTGCTTATGACAACTGAGCCTCATAACAGTTTTAACAGTTTACAGTGTTAACAGTGGTCACTCACTCTTCGTCCTGCAGTCGCTCCTCATCCTCCTGGTTGTGTGACTGGTTGCGTATGGGCGCCAGGCCCTCCGTCTTGGTGTTGTAATTGTGGAAGCAGACGTTGAGCTTCTCGTCGAACTCGTTGACCAGGTCCTCCATCGACTTGAAGCTCATCATCTCAGAGAAGTTCTCCAGCTCAGAGAAGTCCTCCCGGGTGATGGAGGCCAGGGGGACGGTGGTGGTGGTGGTGGTGGTGGTGGTGGGGGAGTAGGAGGAGTGATCCAGTGCTGGATGGTCCAGCTCATCCATCTGACAGGGCCGGAGATCCTCAAACTCCTCATCCAAACACACAAGAGGGGCTTCCATGGTGTCCCCCGTCAGGTTACTGTCCGAGCCCTGAACACAACACAGTGATGGTGAAGAGTTTAATGCATTAGCACAGCTTATAAAACTGATGCGTCCAGTTCCTCTTAAAGCCTCTGCTGCAGCAAATGTGTTTAAGACAAAGACCAGATTGGTCAAAGCACAAATGTCTCTCATGATTTTTTCATCTGCCCCCATCTGGTAGATTTACCAATATCCCAGAAGGGTTTATCTGGCGTCTCCTAAATCATGCCTGCCTCACCCCAGGTGGAATGGCACCATGTTGTCTAGACAAAGAGGAGATGGAGGTAGATGTACCAGAAGGGGACCAGGTCCCAAAGGGAGCCCAACCAGTTGGCTTTACTGGTAAACCACAGTTAATTAAGCAGCTCTACTGGGACTGAAGTGATGAAGTGTCCAAGGTTCTGGGACATGAAATTATGGGAAAATTTGTCAAAGTACATCATGTTACAGTGCGGTTGTTTTACAGTGCTGAACAGGGGTTTCGTTAGGGGTTTTGATGCTAAATATCTGGTTATTTAACAGATAATTATAAAGCTGCTCTGAGAACAGTTTCTTCTGATTTAGAGAGACAGACTCATCTTTCAATGTTAATGCAAGCATCTATATCAGTTATCATGGGTACATTTTACAGTGCAATCACACCCCTCTCACCACATCTGGAAACGTAAGAAATCTTGGATTAAATATAGCATCTTCCAAACAGACAGGGAATCAGGAGGCCATGGGAGTTCCATGGTTGTATTTTTGGTATTTTATTTTCATTTTATCACGTCCCTTGTGTATTCGGTTTAGCCTGTCAGATAAGGCAGCTTGGCACAGCTTTGAGGATATCAAATCTTGGAGCTCACAAGATGAAGTATATTCAAATATTCTAGACTAAAAAACACACTGTTTCCTCCGTTCAGGAGTTCATCCACTCTCTGCAAAATACTTTTGATTTACTAGGTTCTTTTTCTTCTATTTTACAACCAAGGCCTTCAGTACATGCACATGATGCCCCATGGCAAGACTGAATTACCCATAAAATATTTATCCAGTACTCAATATTTACCAGTAAAACCTCTTACAAACAGTTAACACATCAGACAGTCTGGTTTAAGGATTTACTTTCTACCCTCTAATACCTCAGTCAACTGAAGTTTGTAAAACCCTTAAACTTCCTCCCAGAAACACTGGTCATTAAATTGTCGCATAAATATATACTACTAATACACTAAATAAGTTGTTGGACATATTATCACTTGGTTTGGGAATGCCAAAGAGTCTGTGTTTTTAAAGTTGTATATAATAATACAATATTCCTTGTTTTCCACTTCTCCTTCACTCCTTCACTCCTTTATTAGGAAAAAAACAAAAACAAAGAGTGAACCTCACAGATCTGACAACAAAACCTGCTGACTGTGCACTCTCATCAGGACAGGGAGCAGCCAGCAAACATGGGGTTTATGTCTCATGTAGTTTGTTCATATTTAGGAAAAATGGTCAGTGCTTAGTTCTTCCTACTAGAGAAGCCACATCAGAGGAACAGGAGAAAATGATGCTGGTGATCCTTGATACAGGACTGTTATGTTGTGTAAAGGATGTAGTCCTCCTCATGGTGGACATGATGCTGCAGTCAGACTTTTAAGAAAAGTTGTGCTGCGGTCAGGCTGTCCAATGCAGAGTTATTACAGTAATGAGGCCTAAATTTCATCCTCTGTGCTTGGCTGGACCGTGGCCTGGCCTAAGTGGGTGAGCACAGAGGAACAAGCTTGTGCAAGCCTCTTCCTCCTCACCGCACCACTCAGCAAAGTGCTGCTCCGTCTCCAGCCGGATATTGTTTTCCACAGTCTCATCCTCTCTCTCTTTGTCTCTACAGATGTCTTTTCTCTCTGTGTGTCCCTCTGGTGTGTTTGTGTTTATGTTTTCAGCTGCATTCATTATCGGCTTAACACTCAGTATCTCTGATTCGGTGGCAGAGAAATGAAGTGCTCCCTGCCTCCTTTATGTGACAGTGACGACAACTTGCGTCTGTCAATAGATCATTGACTTAAGGCCGTTTGGTCTACAACATGAACATGGAAATTGGTATCTGACTCTAACCTTGCCACAGGGACTCTTTGCTGGTGCTGATGCAGTGCTGCTTGAAAACTTGGCATCGTGAAAAATCACAAATTCAATTTCCTAACAGCACGTTGCAGTCATTGTGTAGCCTTTCTGTTTACTGCTGAGTCCATTTAGCAAGATGGACGTGGAAAGCGCTGGAATATTTTCATTCTAAGAGAAGTGAGGTGTGAAATCACAGCATCCTCATTAGAGCTGACGACAGAGTGGACACTGTGGAGGTGTTTGAGACGTGCAGGTGTATACGGTATATACTGAACATCTGCATAGTGTGTGTTTGGGATGTGTGTCAGCCTTTTTTTTGTATGTGACCTTCACAGAGTGGTGGTGGTCTCAGGTGTATCTCCCACCTCCACAAGGATGCAGGTATGAAAAAGAGCCATTGACAAGAGCTGAGGTCATTTAATGCAATGGAGCCAAATCTCCCCACTGGTTTTACAGCAGGGAGGGGGGATGACCACAACTATCTGATGGAACATATTTAAAGCATTTTTTTATGTAGTCTCTGACACCATCATGGCTGTCACATATGAAGACTTGCCAGTTCTTGCACTGTGGTTGAATATTTAATGTTCTGGATAACGTCAGCACATGTCAAATGCTATTAAAATCATATGAAATGAAATTATTGCTCACATCTGATGATTTATACATGTTTACATTGAAAATGGCTGTTAAATCATTCAGTTACAGTTCTATGTGAATATAAGTGAAGCGCATTTCACACAAATCAATAATCAGGCAGAAATGGAAATCATTCAATCAGCAGGTCCAGGTCATCAGCTCATCAGCGGAAGAAAAAAGAGGAGACTGGGGGAGGGAGAGAAGAGCAGTGAGGAGAGAGGACGAAGGGATGGAGGAAACCATGGTTACAAGGCAAGGATGGAGGGAAGATGATGCACAGCTAGGAGGTCAGGACGGCAGAATAAGGCCAGGTGAAGTGAGAGGGCGGTTTACCTGCAGTGGAGCCGCTGTCCCTTATGGCTGTGGTGTGTGGGCAGGACCTTCTTAGACCAGGAGGATCGGAGTCTCCCTTCGCAGCGGCAGAGGAGCAGCAGCACTCACATTCATTCCAGGATGAAAGAGAGAAAAAAACGATCAGGGGGAAGTAAAGATGGCAGCGTGGTCTGAGCTTCGGTCTGTATCCCTTCCCTCACCCGTTAGCCCACAGCCACCCTCGTCTGTCCTCCCACAGCCCGTTGTTTTCCAATCAATAGGCATCCAGCCCAGCTCACACGGAGCCTGCGCACTGCCAGGCCTCTGACGACATCAGCTCCCCCCTCCCTCCCTCCCTCCTTCCTTTCTTCCCTCACTATCCTCTCTTTCTCCCTTTGTCCCTGCCTCCTCCCTCCCTCCCTGCACGCATTAATTCCCCAATATTCATGAGGAGAGCAGGAGGAGCAGGAGGTATGGAGGTATGGAGGTATGGAGGTATGGGGGAGGGAGATGGTTCTGTAGCAAGGTGGCACGTCTGCTTACCTTGTACTTGTACTATGTCACCAGCTTTCCCCCCATTGTCTGCTTCATCATTCTGCCATACACCTCAGTGGAGCAAGAAGAGAATGTATTTATTTATTTTATTTTGAACCAGTGTATTTGCACAGAGAGGAAATGCTCAGTGTGGTGATTTAACTCCAATAAACACAATATATCTGCTGAAGGAGAAACTCATTCAATTCAATTCCATTTTATTTCCTAACGCCAAATCATAAAATACATTATCTCATTATCTCAATCACAATATACATTATCTCAAGGCAATTTGTAGAGTAAGGTCAAGACCTTACAATATATATTGTATATATAACAGAGAAGAGAGAGAGAGAGAGAGAGAGAGAGAGAGAGAGAGAGAGAGACCAGGCAACAGCTGTTGTATTCGAGCACTGTCAGACGTATAATAGACTAATAATAGTGATACCTATAGATGCAATAGTGTTATTGATAATAACAACAGCCATGATAGCAGCACCAAATAATAATAATGATAATAAGCTAATGATGATGTTAGTGTTGAGTGTTGAGTAGTGGTACCAGCTCAGCAGTCAGAGATAGCTGCAGGATGAGGACAGAGAGAAGAAGCACGACCTACAGGAGAGAGAAGACACTGTTACAGTTGTCCAGTCTAAAGGTAACAAATGCGTGGACGAGTTTCTCTGCATCCTTTTGTCCTATTGAGACAGGATGTTTCTTATTATCACAATGTTGCACAGGTGGAAGAAGGCCATCCTAGAGACTTGTTTTATGTGTGAAGTAAAGAACATGAAGTGAAGAAAATGACCCCAAGGTTCCTCACAGTAGAACTGGAGGCCATCCAAAGGTGGTGCCATCCACAGGAACTCTATTATCAGATAATGTATTTCTCAGGGGTTCAGGTCCAAGTTTGATAACTTCAGTTTTGTCTGAATTTAGACATTAAAAAAATCTGGTCATCCAGGCCTTTATGTCTTTATGATGAGTCTGGCTCCATAGATAAGTACAGCTAGGTGTCATCTGTGTACTATTGCAAATGTATGTGTAGCTTCCTGGTAATATTGCCTAAAGGAAGGATATACAAGGTGAACGGTTGCACAGAACCATGTGGAACTCCACGACTAACTTTGGTGTGCATGGAAGACTCATCATTAACATGAGAAAACTGGAATCTGTCTCATAAATATGCACTTCCTTTAATGTCAGTGACGTGCTCCAGTCTCTGTGATAAAATAATCAGTGGTATCAAATGCAGCACTGAGATCTAGTAAGACAAGTATAGAGATGAGTCCATTGTCTGAGGCTATGAGGAGATCGTTGGTAACTTTCATCAGTGCTATTTCTGTGCTATAGTGGACTCTACATCCTGACTGAAAATCTTCAGACATACCATTCAGTATCTAGTGTTGTACACAATGAGGCTGCAGCACTATCAGCAAGATCAGCTTGTGAGGCTGAAAGGTTGACATAGCTGTCCTCCACTGTATTGACACATGGCATTGAAGTAAATAACAGTGGGATTATTTTCTCAAATCTGGTTACAGTATTATCAGATAGACGCCTACTGTGATGGAATTTTTTTCCTTAATGCTGTGTAGTTCATTACTGTGAATTCAAACATTACTAAAATTATCAGACAAAGGAGTTCACTGTTTCAAGGAAATATTACTAAATGTTCAATTTCTATGTAAGAACAAGCTCAAGGGTTTCATTGTTAAAGCAAATGGGATCTTTTACATTTTGAGAAAGGCCAGTGGAGTCTTATAGTGAATTAACTGCAGAACTACCTACATGAATGTTGAAATCACCCACTACAATCACTTAATCTGTACTAGGAACTAACTCAGATAAAAAACGGCAAGGGGCAGGCAGATGATATACAGTAACTAGTGGAACAGTTTTTTGTGTTTTCCAGCTTTCCATGGGTTATAACTAAGTTTAGGTCAAGGGTAGCTGTGACCCTGCCTCCTCAGCCTGTGCTTCAAAGAATGTAAGAATTAATATTAGGGAGTGTAGATTAATTTAGACTAGCATAATTTACTGCTGCAACAAGGTTTCAGACATAATAAATCAGTAATATAAAGCTTACACCAAAAATATATTGTTTTGTATCCATTAATATTCTAATACCAAGAAATGTGTTGATCTCTGAACAGAGGACCAGAATCAATGGACATGACCAGATTCAATAACTAGAAGGGAACTCATAGAGTAAACAACATACACCAGACTTCATAGAAAAAAAATCTAATTTATGGTTACTGATCCAGATCTGTAGCAAAATTTAATGAGTTGTTCCCTGACCCATGACCCATCCCTCCACCAAGTTCAGTTCAGATTGGTTCAGTATTTCTTGTGTAATCCTGCTGACAAACAAACAAGGAAACAAACAGACGCAGGTGTGATAAGTAACTCCTGATTTGTAGTGATAAAAGTGCATTTGATGTAATGTGTGACCTTCTGACCTTCTGTTTCATGAATTTTGTAATGCTAATGCTAATCTGTAATGTTTTTGCAGTGCCTCAACATCGCATCTGTACAAGTATATACAAAATCAGGTTTACTGACAATAGGTACTAATGTGTTAAAGACATATAATGAAAACATAGATTTCAATTAATGTTGAAAATTACAAACCACAGCAAAGTTAGGATTCTCTTTGTGATCTTTAAAATTAACTTGAATTGAAATATTAACGTCAGACAACATATGAAAATAGATGCGATTAAAAATTTTTTAAATGATCATGACAATGACGTTGACTCCTGCCTTCATCACAGTGTCTGCTTTAAAATCTGCATAATCCCTAGTTTCAATCTGTGGTCGGGATTTAGACCTCCTGTCTATAAGCTTCAGATGTATGAGCCTGAACACATTTACTCATGAACAGTTCACATGTTATTATCTCACTCAGACAGGCAGATATTATAACATAGATATCTACCCCTCAGATATGAGCAGATTTGCACTTTTACAGTCTAGTCAGAGAGGTCCTGTACACGCTGTACACAGGTATTTAAACTATTTTGTGTTGTGTTTTGGAGTCCACACTGGCAATTAGCACACAACTGATAATGATCAGTGAAAAAAAAATGTTTGTGTCTTCCCAAAATAGGTCCCATAATTTTAGAAATTGGCAGCAGATACAATCAGGCAAAGACAGTCTGCTGCAGACTGGAGACGTCAGTGCACAGGAGGAGCTGTGCCTTCCTGCTCTGCTGCACACTATGAAAAATAAATTCACAAATCACAGAACATACTGTACTTACTACACCTACACACACACACACGCCTTCAGTGTGAAACACAACCAGTCAACAAACACTAACTTCTCTGGTGTCTGTGAGCAGCTGCGTCCTCCTCACACAAACAAGAGGAAGAAAAGGGGAGAGAGGGAAGAAAGGAGATGCGGCCCTGTCAGAGGCCTCCCATTACTCCAGAAACACAGCTCACACAGCCCAGCATTGCATAGACGCTGGTTGCCATGGTTATGCTGTAATTGGACTGGCAAAGGAATTACTCCACAAGCAATGGGAGGGAATAAGAAGGAGAGAGTTTCCAGAGAGGCTGCTCACGTACTGGGTGCATTTGAGGAGGTGTGACAGAGCAGCTAAAGACCAAATGATACAAAAGCACTTTATGTTATTTGTATCAGAAAGGCTGATGTGGGAATATTCATACTGTACTTTGACAGAAAGAAAGTAGTTTCCCACTTCTCTTTATTTTTGCAGTGACAAGTTTGATATTAATGTGCAGCACGTTGTTGTTTAATTTGGGTGCGGAGAACAATCATCACACGGTCTCACATGCAGCAACACTTGCAGTGACAGCTGTTGGGTTTTAATTTGAATGGAAACAGATTAGATGTGTGTTGAGGTGTCATATCTGATTTCACTGATTAACACACCTTCAACCTGCTAACGAGCTTTAACAAGCTGCTGCTGTGTTGGCCAGAACAATGGATCAGTAGTTGGGATCCTATTTGCCCTGAATTAAGCCTTCAGGAAATATAAATCCCACATTTATAAGGATTAGAAGGGAACTCCAGCTTTACCATTCTGTGCACCCCAGCTGTTCTGAGGCCACAGTGGTGCACGAGTGACACCGACAAAAAGAGAGGAACCCGACCTCCACAGATTAAAGAACACACTCATATCCAGTCACTACATCCCTCTTCATAACAGAATACTTCTATATATGCTTCAACATGCAAAAATAAAAATATAAATGCATATTCTTGATACTTCATACTGTGAACTATTGCACATTACACATTGCACAATCTTCTGATTCCGGTTTTGAAACACATAAATGACCAGTCAGAAGTTTTACAACACCTCAGTTTTTCCAGCTGTTATTTGAACTTACATGATTTGATCCCTCAGTGGTTCTGAAATTAAAGCATGGGAAAAAATAATCAATTAATCAAAGCATGGAAATCAATAATCATGAAATCTTCATTGTTCAGAAAGTTGGTCCCATCACTGTTGCAGAAGTTGCATATTAACCCGTGACCTCTGGGTGCTCTGCTCTCTATGTCACTATGTATGAACCTACATTAATCCACCTAGATATCTAGGTTTCATGAAATTAGTTCAAAAAAGAATATTAGCTTAGAGAATGTGCATTTGTGTGTTCTGAATAGATTTTTGTTTTGTTTTGTAACAGATGACATTTCAGTAGGCATTTCAGTAGGTTCTGTTAGAGACGATGGCCGACCTGAGCTGAATTGTGATCAGTCTGTCTGATATTTAAGATCAAACTTTGCACAGATTTAATTTCAATAAAGGAGGGAGAGACAAAGTCCCAATACACATCGCCTCTTTATTAAATCTCCCTAGTAAACATACTGCAGCTAAAGGTTTCTGAACAGCCCTTATTTTAGGATCTTTGATTAAATCTCAAGCGATGTTTAAGAAAAAGGAAGTGCAATACACTCAAAGTGCTTTACAATGTCAATGTCAATAAAAAGAAAATTCACATACTAAGACAAATAAAAAACATCAGTGACATAAAGCTGACAGACCAAATGTTTCAAGTGGTGGTTTGAACAATGGACAACAACACGCCCTCTCAGATGCTGCTGCTTTTCTAGTGTGGTGTCAGAAGTGAATAAATGTAAGCTTCAGCATTTGGACTGCTGTTGATGAGTCAGATACAGCAGATCTATTTATTTTTTTCTTAGCTCTTTCTTAAAAACCAGTCAGACTGGCAGAAGCTGGCCTGGTCAGTAAACAGGACAATGCTTGTTGAGGACAAATGTCTTTAGAGGTGTGATAACTGGCACCATATGTCAGTTCTGACAGTGCTTTGCAATATTTTTATTTAACTTGACACTGGTGAGGACTCTGTGGAGAAGCTTGAGGATGTGGGATCAGTACACTTCCTTGCTTACCAAAACAACCCAGTCAGTTAAGTACTGGGGCTGAGTCTTTGAACCCTGAACAAACTGAAGGACTGAAGACTTGACTCTGTTGCGGTCTTTATTCAATCAGCATTAAGCCAAATCTGAGCTCTACATTTTACCTGATGCCTTCATCTGATCAAACAGAAGTGATGTGACATGAAGAAAACACATTTTTACGAACCATGTACATCCAATAGTATCTCCAATAATCAAATAGCTGCAGTTCTACTTGTCTTGACTTGAGATAATATATTTTTTTTTCTGCAGAATGAAATTGATTTCTGGATATAGAAAGAGTCATATAAACTTTGCTGGGAGAGAACCTGCCCATATTTGTAATATTTATATTTACTGTAGACAGATAATAAACAGAGAGTCTGTTTTAGAAAGTCCCTTCCAGCAAGAATAGGCTGTTTTCTTAAACTGTTGTATTTTATGTAAAAGGTGGGTGGATAAGCCTCCCTATCTTCCATTTAGAGTCTATCATATGTTTAAGAGGGCTATTTATATCTGCTCCTAATAAAAAGTAAAATACATCAGTGATAACTAAACACAATGTGTGACAATGTGAGGCTGTAATTTTGTATATTGTTGAACATGATATGGACTCAGTGTGTCTCTCAAGGTTTGTTTGAAATCTATATTGTGAGTATCTGTTTCTGAAAGGTCTTGGTTGCTTCACAGTAAAGCACAGTGTTATGTGATAATAGATATTTTTCAGTTCAAATGATTTACAATATTCTCTCCTAACATCCATTATCTTCTGACAGGGTTGTTGATCCTGAAGCCTCCTCCAGTGAAGTGAGGTTTGCTGCTCAGCTGGGGCAGCGGCTCCAACTGCTCCACTTTGGTCGTGGTCCTCTGCTCACTGAGGAGACGCACAGAGCACCAGAGTAAACACAACTACCACATTCATAACATAAATTCTGCACCCATCACTACTACTCAGTGTTACTGTAGCGACAGGATGTCAGACAAACCAGGAGAGTCACCTGTGGAGCTTTTTCTGGCTGAGGTACTTCTTCTTGATGTTTGCAAGCTCATTGGCCAATCTTTGATTCTCACTTTTGTACTCATTCATCTTTGAGTCAAGCATTTTCAGCTCTGCAATCAGCACCTGAGAAATCAAAAAAACATACATACAAGGAAAATGATTGTTATTTCCATGTATTTAGGCAACTAGAGACACATGATTAAAACCACTGACAGACAAGTTTTAATGGACAGAGTATGTGAGGGACAATGGCAATGAAAAAGTGAGAGGAATCATCCTCATCTATTTATAAATTTGTCTTTGAATATGATCTGATCTTCATCCAAGTTACAGTAATGAACAAACATAATGTATTTTTCAACAAATAACACACAAATCATCATTGTTCTTGTCCATAAAACAAACATTAACTGTGTAGGCTGGAAAATGTAAATGTGAGCCCATCGGCTAATGCCATGAAAAACAGCTAACTGGAGCCAGGAGTTATAAAAACCTGGAGTCCAGTCAATGAAACCAGAGTAGAGCTGTGGGTTAGAGCTAACAACAATCTCAGAGGAGTTATTTTCCACCAACTCTATGAATGTTGATTATAATTGTTTGTTTTTTTTAGCTCAACCTTTAACCTTTTGGTTATTAGCTTAAGCACATTGAATTTGTTTATACTTGTAACTTAGATGCAGATCAGATCACACTTTGACTTACAAAGCCTTTGTCCCAAGTTGACTTGGGACAACCAGAAGCTGATGGAGTCAGATACAAATAGAATAGAATAGAATAGAATAGAAGAAAACACAACAGGAATGGAATACAAAAAGAAAAACAACATGAGACAAGAAAACAACAAACTGGCTGAGACTGTGAGATGATGGTTACTAAAGACCTTGAGCTTTTTGGTTCTCTCTCTGACAGTCCACTGGCACTGCTGGAGCTGCTCAGCTGCCTCTGGCCCAGGCTGTCGGGCCAGAATGTGCTTCAGCTCCACATACAGCTTCTCCTTTTCCTTGGTGGGGAAACAGGCAGAAGATAGGGGAGACGGTTGCAGAGAACAATAGAAGGAGAATAAGTGTTCAAGTTCACATGGCGTACAACTTAAAACACCTATTTTGTTTATTACAGTGAGGAAGGAAAAGTGACCACAGCATATAATACATGTTCCTGCTGTGTCTCCATCGTACATTATCTGCTTCTCAAAAGCCAGTACTGTCTGTATTTGTGGAAAAATCTAACAGTCCTAGTGATGGTGGTCAAAGATTTCATTTGAGACCATTGATTGTCAGTGTCCTGGGGTCAGATCAATGCTGTATGCTACAGTCAATCAAGCAATCAATTCAGCTGTAATATGTAAAACACCTTTCATACAGGTTAATGCAAGTAAAAGTGATTTATAAGTTAATAAAAAAACAAATATTAAGTAGCTTACATTTTATATTATGGCCAAAACACTTATCAAAGGCTGAGAGGATAAAGAGGTTGGTTTAAAAAGATCTTAAAAGATATCAACACTTTGAGATGCTGTCAGATCCTCAGGGAGGTGTGTTGTCTTTCCTAAAACCACCACTGAACAGAGCCAAAGTCAGACATTTTCAAATCGTTGACACAGTGGTTTAAAAAATCAGAACGAGAAGACTTAGTATATGTTGATAGAGATAGTAGAGTAGTTTACACACCAGCTCCTTTCTGGAGATGTCACATTGCTCCTTGATGATCATTGGTCCAAACAGGCATGTGCAGTGTGTGTGTGTGTGTGTGTGTGTGTGTCTGTGTGTGTACACATTGTGGAGGGAGTGTCTACCTGTAGTAGAAGTTCGTGTTCCTCAAGCTTTTGTGTCTTAGCAATAAGTCGTTTCTGTAAGGACTGAATCTTCTGGATGAGTTCGTATTTGCCGGGGTCACTGCCCTGCAGAGGAGAGTCATTTACAAACTGTTAACAGCCTGACCTTTCCCTCTCTGAATACTTAGCTTTACACAGCTCAAAGAGTTTGAGAAGAGAACCAAGGCTAAGGCTGTTATGGCTTTAAGCTAACCCACACAGACACTTCTTAACAAGTCTTTCACCTCCAGTCGTCTCCATCTGTGAATATTTATGGGCTTCAGCTGTTCCTCAAGGACACTGCTTCTCATCCTTTCTCTGAGCAGCTCCCTCTGCAGGTGGAACAGCTCTCGCCTGCAACACAACATCTCAGTTGTATTTCACACAGTGCCTACATACAGCTACACACTGTATGATAGCATAAAGATATCTTTATGGAAACATGCTGTAATGATCATGAGAAGGCATTTTTTATCGGAGGAAAACAAAAAAGAAAAACAGAAAGAAAAAATACCAGCAGAATAACAGGCGAATGGCTCTTTGCTTGGTTATCTAACAATAATAATGAAATATAATAATCCTTTTTGAAATATTAGTACAAATCTAATGTAATGAATGACATGGATGCACTCTGACTGCGGTCTGTAAGGTGATGCAGGGAAACTTTACCACAGAAATATTGTTTAGTTTTAACATGAAAGAGTTCACTGTGGTTTTGGAAGCTAGAGGTTTAAAGGAGGTTGTTCCTACCTCTCACCTGGATCTGTCTCCACTTTGCTCCATCTTTCTGTGATTCGTGCGCTTCTACTCTATTCTTCTATTCTACTTTGTAGGTCACCACATTCTCTCTCCATCCTGCTGCCTGTGCTCAGTGCTTGTGTCCTGCCTCTCCATGTCTATTCCAAACTCCTCTCTTTTCTCTTGATGCTTCTCTTTTTTACCTCAGGTCCTCAGTGCTGGGTACAGTCTTGTCCAGGATGCTCTTCTTGTGCCGCAGCGTCTTGATCTCCAGCTTGAGCAGACGGATGTCCTCCATCCGCTGGTTGTAGTGGAAGTCTCCCTTGCTCAGGATTGATTGCTGGATCCTGATCTTCTCATACAGCAGGGCGCGCTCATCATTGCGGCGTAGCAGCTGTTTGCCCAGGGTGTCCCGCTCTCTGATCACCTTGAGGGAAGTTTCACCAACAAATAATCAGACAAGAGAAAGACAAGGACAGACACTAGGTCTGTCCTTGTCTTTCTCTTTACCTCTTCTATTCTACCTCCTTCTCCTTCTTTACCTGTTCCAGTTGTTTCCTCTGTTGGATCTGCTCAGCATCAGCATCTGCTATAACCTTCTGCAGTTTTTGCTGCTCTGCTTTTTGATTGTCAACACGCTGCTTTGTTTCTTCCAGCTGCAGCTTAATCAACTGCAGCTCCCCCTGAAGCAGGACACAGAGACAGATACACATGTATGTATATGAATATATGTTAAACCACTCTGAATGGTCCAGATTGATCCACTTTATTTTATCTAGGCTATATGAAATGCAATGTGTCTGTCATGAAGTCCATTAGCAGTACAGCTAAATTACTTTACCTGTCTGTGGAAAAACACTTGCACTAAGCCAGCATGGCTTGGCTTTACTAACCTCTGGACAATGGAAATCATTATTTGACCTATAAGTGGGTCATTGGTTCCCAGTGGCATTAGCCAAGACAATTTTAACAAATGAAATGAGTGTAATGTTCATTTTCATTAACATGAACATTTATTAATTTCAAAAAGACTTTTCTTCAGGACTGAAGTTACGAACAGGACTAAATATTAAGAATCTAAATGATGAGGAGGAGCTCAGAAGAACTGAGGAAGACTGCAGTTTACCTTCAGGGATTCGTTATCCTTCTCTAAGCGCTTGTGCTCCTGCTGATCTTTGGCCAGGGCCAGCTCCTTCCCAGTGATCTCATCTCTCAGCCGCGTCACCTGGTTGTTCATGGTTTTCATCTTCCTCTTGATCTCTGCAATTTCCTCCTAAACCAGGAGATAAACTTTTCAAACTAGCAAATACAAAATATAAAGACAAGAAACAGAAATTAATGAAAAAAAAAACCAAACAAATAATTTCAGAGTATCTCACAACCACTTTTCCATTTCCCAGTATCTATTCCTGTCATGCAGGCTGGCGGACTGCAGCTGACTCACCTTCTGGCTACTGGCTCTTAAACTGGATGATTAGCTAATGAATGCATCACTCTTACCTGAGCCTCGATGAGGTTTTTGCTGTAGAGGTTCCTTTCAGACACAACAGACTCCAGCAGGTTCTCTTGCTGTTTCAGCTTGCACTCTGCCTCAGTCACCTTCTTCCTCCAATCAAATATCTCCATCTCTCTTACTTCAACATCATTCATTTTTTGTTGCACCTGGTGAAGGGAGTAAAGTTACACTTAGAATGGGCCAAGGTTGAAGACAGGTTTTCCAACCTTGTGTTTAATAAATAACTAAAATTCATCCTGTAATATCTAAATAAATTAATAATTAAACCCATTAAGCTAGCTCCTCTGTATAACCTGCCTTCTGCATGAGGCTGCTGTTCTCATTGATGTAGCGGTCACGTTCTTTTTCCAGCTGTTGGATGATCTTGCGTTGCTTCTGGGCCTCCTGCCGGTATCCACTGATCTCATGCTCCAGTGTCTTCTTGTCCTGCTCGAGGAGCTTCACAATATTCTGCTGTTTCTCAGTCGACTGCGCAGCTTTGATCATGTTCTATTGATGGGGAAACATAAGTAAATCAATGTTGATTCTGGTTTTGAATGTGTAATGAAAACCAGTAACACAGGGTCTAGTTGGTTGAAGAACTGTAGTTAACATGAACTGTAGTTAACGTCATATTCCTTTTGCTCCACTTTATAACAGACAAGAGAGAAACGTGTACTGAAGAGACCTGAAAACACAAGACAGATACCCTGTGGGTGGGTCAAGGTGTCATACATACTGTACCTTATTTAAGATGTCTCTCTCTCGGATCAGCTCGTCCATGGCTTTCTTGTCAGCTTCCACTTGCTTTTGTGATGATTCAAGATCTGTGAGAAGAGAGATGGAGCCAGTTTGTATTGATGATCAAAGCCAGTTGTATTGAATATTTTTCTATCAACTTGCTCACTTCCATGATTGTGCCACTATGTCATTTAAGTCATTTCACAGCTCTAAAGTCTCTGAAGTCTAAATAACACATTTCACTGCAGAAATTAATTAATTTCTATGTTTGAATGAAAATAGTGGTAACACACAATATAGAACGAAATGAAATACATATAAGGAGAAACAAGACAGTATAAGCAAGAAATATCTGAGACCAGAACAGTGGTGAGAGGAACCATACATTTGAGAGACAGAAAATAGTAAAATGAAATAAATAACGAAAATAAGATATGAAGAATTTATCACTGTGTCAGTGTGGCCATTTCCTCTCCTCCTCCTCTCAGTTACCACATAAAGCTGCTGCTGGACTCTATTCATCACCCTGACGATCTCTGTTCCTCCACTCTGATCATTGAAGCCTATTCAGAGAACGGATGATTTTCAGCGGGTGCTGTTTCAGGTGTATTTGCACAGTTTCCACTGAGACAGATTCTATTACTTTCTCTGGATTTTCTCTTTCATTTCAGGCTAAATGCTGACTGTTTGGCTTCTAAATTTTTAACTGTGATAATGATCTGATGGAAATGCCAAACTTGATAGCATAGTGTATGTGGATACAGCACACATGCATGTGTGCACGCAAAAACAGCATGTATGTTGTGTGTACCTGTGTAGATTACTCTGGGTGTATTTCTGCATCCATGTCTGCATACACACATATATGTATTTAGATTTATTTGCTTGTGAATGAATCTTGTTTCTTGATGCATGTTTGCTTGATGCATGTTTTGGTTTGAAGGTGGCATGAGAAATGATCTGCAGTTAATATGACAGATAACAGATGGGTTTACATTATTTAAGGCTGTCTTAAAACGATACACACACACTTTCTGTGTGTAAATGTAGTTATTGTTGTTTGAATTACTGCCTGTAATTCTCCCTCTTGTCCATACTGGCTGTGCAGAGATCCCTTCTTTAAGCCATTTCAGTGTCAGTAGCACTCCACAGTCATTGTTCTGTGTGAAGATGCATTCCTAATATGAGGTCTCATGTTGGCTTCAGCTGGGATGCTTCCTTCCCTTCACAGTGTGGTGGAGACACATAGGCAGGGGATCTCTTCAAAGGCAGTATGGAGAGTGGGTATGATTGCAGTTAATATCTAATAATCTAACCGTGCATTTACCTATGTATATACTATGCAAAAGAAAATCTATTGCAAGGTTTTTTTTTAATTATTTATCACTGGCTAATTGTCTATTTCCTCCTCACATCTCTTCTCGTAACTTATTAATAAGGATTAAAGTTAAAAGTTAGTTTAGTTAGTCATCACATTTAAACTTAAGACTGATGATCTTACAGGGATTAGACACAGCAGCAGCGAGGGAGCGACTGAGAATCCCGGAGGTCATCACTTATGTCAGTGTATGTGTGTGTCTGTGATACCTTACCTTTCTCCAGACCAGCTATTTGAGCTTTCAGTGTCTCCTTCTGCACGTCCACATCAGCTTTCTGATCCTCCATCTGGTGGAACTTCTTCTGGATTGCCTCTCTCATCTTCATTTGTTTGGCAATCTCCTGACGCATCTGAGTCACCTCCTCTTCTCTCATCTGACAGGTGGGGTGGTATGAAGCATTACACAGAAGTAACAGGGAGGAGAAATGCTTTTAACAGAGTGGACAATTATGCAACTGTGCACTGAGGATAGTAACTCAAATTTGGTCTCTGTCTCTCTGACCACAGCCCTCAGATAACTTTTTTTCTGACTTTACTTTCTTGGTGTAGGACCCAGTTCAAAACCCAATAGACTTGTTTGTGACTTGCTCATTATAGGTCAGAGCAGTGCCCCCTTGTGGTTCAATAGGACAGAAACATGTCAGGATTCATCCACTCCTGTAGATCTGAGGAACATGTCAAATCTTATTCCATCTTGCTTTAAGATAGACAAATAAATAAATATTACTGTGACCTTTTTACCAAATAAGGTACTTGCCACAGCGATCTGCCTACCTAAGCATTAGTGGAAAAACATCTTGGAAAGAACAAGCTTATGTTCTCATATCTCCATACTGTGTGATTTAGCAATCAGGAATTTGGGTCTTTCTCTCATCAAGAATGTCACTATCAGTTCTGTTACTTTACCTCTCTGTCTGTCCCATTCACGTTCAAAGTCATGCATGCACAGGCACACACAAACACTGCCAACATAGACAATGAGGTATATATAGTGTGCTTCTGTTGCATAGGTGTGTATGTGTGTATCAGTGGACAAATGTGTACCTTGAGCTCATTTGCATTCTGCTGGTTTTCCAGTGAGAGATGCTCTTTGACTGATGAGAGCTGCTCACACTCCTGCTGCAGCTTGGTGTTCTTCACCTGCATCTGCTCTAGCTCCTTGTTGGATCGCTCATTCAGCATCTGTCACAATCAGGGGAAAATACTGTTTATTGCATACTGCTGTACACAGCCATATATCATTAACTACACAATTACAGTTTAGTTAACTCTTCTAAATTAAAAGATGCACTGACATGACTGATACCAAGCAGTGCTGAAGCTGTTTTGGAGGCTTGTGGTGGCCCAACACCTCACTATTTCATTTGTCACTGATCTGTATATTAGTTCATTTGAATATATAAGGTATAAACAAAATACCAGAAAGAACTTACAAATATATACAGTACATACAATGCAGTATATGCAGTTCAATCCATATCTAGTCCAACTTTTTTGCCCACCGTAAAGGTAAGGGTATAAAGTATGGACATAGATATACATAAATACATAAGCCTTTACATATTTAGGTTAAAAAAAATTGTAATGACAGTAATAAAAACTGCACATTCATCAAAATTTTCAACGAAGGTGATATCTATTTTAGTAGATGCTATCTCAACCAGTGCACCATAAAGGCTATGCATCTCACAAACTGTTCACCTTTAGCTCTTTCAGCTGCTGCTCCAGTCTCTGTTGCTCCTCTTTGGCCCTTTGGCCCTGCAGATTCAGAGCTTTGATGTCCCCCATCTTGGCCTCCATGTCAACGTGCAGCTGCTTCACCTCCTTGTCCAGCTTTTCCTTCAGCCTCATCTCCCGGGAAATCTCATTCTGTTGCACCTGGAGCTCCTGCTGGAGCTAGGTTCAGACACACCAAGAAGCAACAAGCTGGCATCAGAGCTGGATTTAATTTTATTTTATTTGTGAGGATCTCCACTGGCTCCTGAAAAACAATAAGTATTCCTCCAAGGGTGCACTGAAGTCCATTTAGCATTAGTGGAGCCCAAAAGAACTAAGTCAGGAACTACAGGAACTCTTTCATTGTACTTAAAAATATCCTTCACACTATAAGTAAAGCTTTTCCTTGCTTGTTTAGAAAAAACGGTTAGTGGTACCCTTAGTCTGCTAATGTAGTGGTAATGCTGAAGCATATAATTGATGCAGATGCAATACTTCACGTATGTACATACATCTGCAGACTGATTGATGTGGTAGAAATTTGGCAAAACAATGCAGAGCTTTTCTACGTGTACACTCTGTTTTTACTAAATCTGGTGTAGTTTATCTTTCCATCAATAAAAACCTCATTAGCCTATTTGTTTGTAACGCTGAGGGTGGAGTTTGTGAGTCACATACACTGCCTGTCTCTCTACCATTCATTTAAACATGTCACATAAATTTCTGTCAGTGAGAATTTGAACCATACCTACCTGAGAAATATTCTCTAAGGCACTCTGTCTTTGGGCCTCTATGTCCTGCTGGGTTGCAGTGGCCTTATTTAGTTTTTCTCTTAGACCCTCCACAGTTGTCAGCAGCTGATCCTTCTCCTTTGTCAACTCCTCATTCATTTTTAGTAGATCACTGAAAACAACAGATTACAACTGATTCACCATAGCTACAGTATCCACACAAACATTTATTAAAAGGTTGGGAAAGAGGACAGATGGCTCACCCGTGCTGTTGATCCATAGAGAAGCCAGTTTGTTGCTCTGCAATTTTCTTTAGGCTGGCGACTTCTTCTTTTAAGTTCATGATGGTTTCTTTGTCCCTCTTCTCTTTATCATGAGCAGCATCAACCATTTTCCAAGCTTTATCCAGCTCCTACAGTAAAGACAATGGAAAATTTTAGCAAAACATTGCTGAATTAACATAATCTGAGGAGTCCACAGGGAAAAATTATAAAATGTCACTTGCATAACTAAATAAAACTATACTATAGCAAACACAATTACTCTATCAACTGGCATTTCTGGTCCTTTAATTTGAAACAGTCCATGTGTAACATAACTTCCGTGTTTGAAATTATGCCAAATTTGAGCTAGAAACAAACAAATTCATATACTGTAGCCTCTCATGTTGTGACAGTGTACCCTTTTTAGTGAAGCTATTGTTGTCTCATCTTCTTGGGACAGTTTCAGGGCAGCTGCAACTTTAGTTGAGGTGGACACGATCTCTGCATTCAGCTCCCTGCATTTGGACATTAGCCTCTTCTCATTCTCTCGTGACATCCTCAGCGCATGGATGAGCTTCTCATACTCCACCCGGATTGTGTCCATGCTCTTGTCCCCAAGCAGCTCACCAAGTACCATCTGGAACTCCTCCAAAGACTCAGCCGAGTCCTCTCCTGCTAGTCCTGTCTCCTGGAAGTACAGCAGAGCCACAGACTGAGAGGTGTCCCACAAGTGTCTGGGACTTATGAACTAAACAGGCTAGACCTGTGAAGCTGGGCACTCCACAGATATATAAAATGTATGTAGCCTTATGTTATGTGACTGTTATCGCACCTGAAATTACTTTTAATCTTTTAAACTATCATGTTCACATAAGATAAGATAAGATAAGATAAGATAAGTATGTATTAGTCCCACAGTGGGGAAATTCACAGTGTTACAGCAGCAAAGATGCAGTGCAGAGAAAAGAACGCAGCAAAGAAACTGCAATAACAGATATTTAAGAAAGATAAATAATAACAATATAATAATATACAAATTATATATAGTGTACATAAATTACATATTTACAAGAATGTACAACAGTAGCAGCGTGTGTAGATATTGCACAGATTGGTGTGTGAGGTTGTTGCGATGGTGAGCGAATTGTCAAAATGAAAAATTCTGAATTCTGTGTTTGACTCTTTAACCCACAGAGGGTTAGAGTTAATACACGTAACACGAAATAAACATTAGCAAACATGCTAATTAATAGATAACTTGCCATATTTCAACAACTTTTTTTTCTTTTTTGCTGACTAACCGGCGTTATATTAACTGTACATTGCTCAGTTAACATGGCGCTATGTTGCCATGTTGACCTTTTAAGGCCAAAGTGTTAGGAGAAGCACTTACCTCCATTATACGAACTGAAAAGTCAATATATAATTCGTTAATCCTCACAGGAAGCGTAGCCCTGGTGTTTTATCACTAGAACTGTTGACGATGGTTGCTACGCAACCGCTGATCTCGCGAGAGAAGGAGCCACTGGTCTGCAGCTGGAGATTTCATTTGATCAGTGGAGTAGTATGGATGTATTCCATGGTAGTAGAGTCTGAAATCATGGGTAAATCATACGATACACCCGCCGTTCTCCACAATGACCAGGAAACATCCGTGGATACTAATCGACTCCTTCCTTGTTCAGTCACATTTTGCTCCCGTAATAATATATAACGTTCCCAGAACATCAGCAGCAAAATATAGTTGAAAGTACTAAGAAGGATTTTGGGATAGTTGAGATGTTTACTCCGGTATCCAGCATCAGACTCACTGTTGGAGCCTTGTCACTTCATGTCACTTCAACTCATCATCGCAACTCAACATAAGCTGGTTTGCGTTTGCCGCATAGTATGGAAAACCTACCACGTGTAAGGGCCATAGAGAGCAAAGATGGCAGCACAGTGTCAGCAGCGCTCCACAAACCAAAGAATAAGTTTTATGTTTCTACATAAATAATTCTGTCCTTGAAAGTGAAGTATCATGTGCTGCAGCAGATTTTTCCCATTGTTTGTTTGCATCTCAGACAGCTTATTGGTGACATTTGGGCTCCATATAAAAGCACTGTCACTGATGCTCTACATGGTGTATTGGTGATAAAACTCAATTCATATTTCGATAAATTTTCATTGTCATTGATACACTGTCTTCTGCTGTGTAACAACATTGTAGAGTTTTTATTTTTCTCTGTCAGTATTTGTTTTGTCTGTGTGTACAAGTTTTCTCTGATCTGGGCTGGAGGAAGGGAAGACCTACACCCTGGACATATGGGAGGAATGTGACGGGCCGTGGGGGTCTGACCATTCCCATCTGTGGGTTGTGGGAGCTAATTCATCTTCAGGGTTCCCCGTGAGGAACAGTCTGAGGAACTATTAGACAAAAGACACCTCTGCAGTTGTGTGTTTTTTTTGTTTTGTTTTAAGAGTCACTAGTTTAATTTGATGAGACACCAGGACAATCCGCTGAATATTTAGTGAAAGTGGTAAACAGCAGCCTTTCATGATAATGAAGTTTATAATCAGCTTGTCAACAAAGTCAGCTAAAGAAGATGCATCTCTCTCACTCTCTGAACCTGCTCCTGCTCCAGCAGCGTTGGGAAGTGTGCACATTCTCTCTGCAGTCATTTTTGGACTTCAGGTTTCCTCTGAAAGGAGCAGACAGCTGTCATCAGGTCACAAACTGAATTGTCTTTGCCTCGTAACTTCAAATTCAGTTCAGGTATGAAGTGATAAAAGCCACAATATCCCTGTTCTTCTCATCCTCTAAAAATAGAGAAAACCGTGTTGCCTTCTGGCTCTAACATTTGAATCCAAACTCTCAGCAAAAGCAAAAAGGGCCTCTTTCTGTAAAAAAAAAAAAGTCCTGCTTTGTAGGTGGAGTACTTGGATTCCCTTCATGGCTTTACAGAAACGTCTTCACAGTTCACCAGTCATTGAGTCGAGCACTGGATAATATACATGTCTTTCAAAGCCTTCCCCTCAATCTCCAAACTGACTGCACATTTTACAGCCGTGTCCTGCACCTCTGTCCACAGAACCTCAAAAAGGACCTCACTCTTGTGTTGCTGCAATGTGTCAAGTAATGATTCCACAAGACTAACAGCTGCTGCAAGGTCCAGTGAGGGGGACCACAGCATGTCGCACAAAAACTCAGACTGACCCAGGACTTTGTTCAAAGTAACCAGAAGTCCAGTAACAGTAAAGTCAATTTGCACTAGTAAACCATGAGCATTCAATGTCTGATCACCATTACTTTCAAGCCCAATCTCTTGCAGTACAGGGTCTACTGCAGGGAGCCTACATGACAGCCTGCCAGCCCATCTAGAGATACTCAGTCTTGGAAGAGACTGTCCTGTAAAAAATGAGTCCAGAGGTCATCTGTGCAGCAGGTTATTATAACCCATAGTTACATTTTGTTGTTAGGTGACATCTAGTGGCCATAGTAATGATGACAGGAACAAAGGGAAAAGTGTGGTGATGTAGTTTATAGAGACAAAGTCCGCATCAGGAGGAGGTTGCAGATGGATGGAGGGGTCAACAAAACACAGGAATATGACACAGGAGAGCTGTGCTCAATTCCCATGTGAAAGTAGCAGTTCATGTTGTTTCTATTATCCACAACCATTCGACAAAGTTAACCACACTGTTATTATTGCAACCATGACAACAAATATCATCTAATGCTAAGAAAGTACTTATGTTAACCCAAATGAGGATCTTTTCCTAAACCTAACCAAGCTATGACCACTATTATAGTAACCACGGCAACAAAGGTACTCCAACCTTGGTACAGTCTGCGCATTTATTATTGTAACGATGACAAGCAAGGTCTGGTATGCCTGCCGTCGTAGGGGCGCTATTTCAGGAGACACTTCATTGGGTTGGATCAGGGAGTCAGACCTAGGTAAGACCAGTCCAATCAGGAGAGACAAGTGAATGGAGTGAAAGTAAATATTTTAATTAGACAAGACGTGATGATAGTGCTGCAGTTATAGACTTTGGCGCTTGGTCTCGGGAGGGAGATGTTTAGAGTTAGGATGAGCAGCAGCAAAATATATGTGCATATATGTATATAATCCCCCTGAGACCAGACACTGGTGGTGGTGGCGGCGGCTGACTATCCCTCTGATGCTGATGATGGCCGAAGAACCTCTGAAGCTGACAATGGCTGAGAATGCTCTGAAACTGATAAGGTTGAAGATCCTTTGACGATGGGATGGCTGAGAGACCTCTGACGTAGAGATGCCGAAGAACCCTCTGACACCGAGAAGACTGAAGATCCCTCTGAGACAGATTATGGCTGATGAACTCTGGAACCAGGTGGAGATTGGGGGGGGGAGGGGAGCACATCAGCGGAGCAGGAAACTAAAACTGAGAAGGAACATCTTTAAAAAGGGAGCGCCAGCAGATAATAGGCTAATGAGAAATTGTGTCGCCCTGCTATTGATTAATTGTGAACCGCTGTCTGAACAGCTGATAGGATGATGACAGCCACAGGCCGGAAGAATGAGGGAATAATGAGTGAATATGTGAGGTGTGCCTTAATTAGGATTATATACAGCACATGCATGCAAGAGGATAGGTCTTCCTGACTGAACTTACGCTAGAGCTTCATTATGGTCGTTCAGGTTGGAGGAGCTGTGGTCTTGTTGTTGATGAGGCTGGCCACCATACATGTTGTACACACTCCTTAGTGCTTGGCCCTCATAACAACAGCATCCCCATAGCCCTGACCAACCAGGTAAGTACAATATTGTAGGTAATGTCTTTCAAGGCATTTTATGATCACATTGGTTAGACCTGCTGCATCTGGGCTATCAGCCGTCTGAAAGTCAAGAGAGCTCTTATGTATGACCCCATTGTAATAGTAACAAATGACAGAATTGCTCCTCCTTCTGAAGGTCTTTATCCTATTACTTCAGCTTGTACCATTTCTGCAATGCAATCCAGTATTTCATTCTGGATAGTTTTGCTAGTGTACTTAACATTTCCATGAGCTTTCATGGGGTTCTCTATCAGGTGATCATGCTTAGTCATTTCTTCTAGAATGTCTAAGAGGTTTCCTCTGTTATTTGAGTCCACAGATTCTCTTTGACCTCCTCAGGGGATGTGGTGGTGACAGTTAATAGCAGTACCTCTGCCTGGTTCTCTTTAATGGTCTTTTCCCTCTCTTTATTGATGGAAGCTATTGTACGTGGATTTGTCTGAATAACCATTTGGTGCTGCTTCCATGCAAACATTTCTGTGGTGCTCTGATTCAGAGTGGTCTCTAAAGCCACCTTCGAGCTGGAAAAGCCTGTTTCTGACCTAAATACAGAGGATGGGGCATTCCAATCAGGAGCGACTTCATTCTGAGTCAACAAGGAAACTATTGCCATGTGCACGACATAAGAGGAAAGATGTGACAGATGTGACAGATGTGAGAGTCTTATTAGATTACACTCCATCGTAATGTCATCATATGTGAAAAGGAGGTGAGGCTGAGTGAAGTACAGGAAACCCCCTGGGGTCTAGACACTGGTGGTGATGCGATGAAGAGAATGCTGGAGATCTGGATGTGATGAGGACTCTGCTGAGCTCAACCTGATACTGGATGTAAAGACTGGAGGTGGATGGTGTGAAGGAGGGTCGCAGCAGCTAACAGCAGAGGAGAGAGGACAACAGATTTTAAAGTTGGAACCGAAAACACCTGTAGTCAGCTGATTACAAGAAGTGGGGTGAGAGAGAGTGAGAGAGAATTGTGAATGAAAGAGGCATAAAGATAGTTTTCCTGACTGAACTTTGGCTTTGCTTCATAAAATGCCTTTACTGATGGGGTACTGTAACCATGTGTTGTCATTGTACCACATATTATTAAATACCCTCCTACCCTCCTCCTGTCCCCATGCTGCATCTCAGGGAAGACCTTGAGGTGAGACTGCACAGGACCCTCTGCTCTGGACTGGGAAATGTCTGGAGAGAGGCTTGATTGTGAATGCCCCCCAGCTTTCATAACACCACTGTCATCATGACATATACAAATAGTAAATAAGTGTTAATCACTATGTAGTTTAATATAGTACTATGAACAACTTTTACAGCATGAAAACATATGCATACCATCAGGTTCTAGGGAAGAAGAGTAGGTCTTCAAATGTCTGGAAAGAAGCAAATGAAATAAAACTTAACTCTTACTCAAATGTGAATGTCCCCCCCGCCTTCTCCATACTCCCACTGTCATAATCACGTTCAGTAATTACAGTTGAGAGACATGCAAAAAGCTTGTCATCAATTATAAGAAGCGTTTGATTGCTGTAATAGCCAATAAAGGCTTTTCCATTGATTATTGAGAAGGGTATGAATCATTTTGGACATGCCATTTTTCATTCAAATGTTTCCCCAATTATACCCCTTGTCCATTGTCTTATTATCTTTTGAGATATGCCTGTGTCATTACCAATCAGAAAAAAAACTTCTTGGTTGAATAAAAATCACTTTAAGTCAAAATTTGCCAGGGGCGTGAATAATTTTGGCCTTAACTGTACCTAAAATGTTGGTCCAGAAATATCTAATTTAAATTCTGCTCACTGCAACTGCAGAATGAAAACAGCAGCTTACCCCCAGGTCCTGCAGGAGCAGAAGGACTGCTTGGTGACTGATGGTTCTGGAGAGTTGATCACAGTCCCCTGCACCAACCATCCAAAAACACGTCACAGACGTCTGTGCTTGTATTCAGCTACAACCATGTAATCTGACAACGACACAATCACAACGATTAGTACATTTTAAGAGAAAGACTTGATGTTCAAAACATTCAGTGAGAGTTCTGGTAGACATCAGAAGTCACTGCTCAGCAAAGCCATTAAACCTGATCACCGTAAGGGACAAGAGTTTAAATCATCTCTCACTCGTCCGTATGTCCATCTGTCAATTTCAGTGTCATGTCATATAAAATGCAGTTATTTTTATCTGTTGTCATTATCTTGCTGTGTCTAAATATTTTCTGACCTGGTGAAGAGGCATTGAAGCTGTCTGGTCTTGACCTTGGCTGGTTTCTGCTTGACTCCCTGTTGCTCCATTCTCCTTGATCTCACACTGCTCTGCTCACCTTCATTTTCACTGGCTACCAGGCTGGGCGTCTTTTTGGCCAAACACTACTGATTATCTGCCTGTCCCTTTCTTTTCATACTTTCTACCTCTGCCAAGCATTATAGTAAAGGAAAAAAATGCTCATTACCAATGACTGCACAGAATAACATAAGTGGTATGCTGAGTTCGGGTTGGCACTCAAATCCATCCTACTTTTTGAAAAGGGAGATCATACAGTTCCCCAGATCTGAAGTATCTGGGAAGCAGCTTTAATTTTATTTAACTCAGAGACAACTAAAACATTGTTTTAGATGGTGAGCTTGTGGCTGAAGTTAAACAAAAAAAAGACTTAACTAGAATTGTAAATAATAATGAGCTAACATTAACCAGCTAGCTTTAGTACAACAGTAGAGTAGTTAACTCACTACTTTCCCTTTCACGTGAAGTAAATACATTATTGTTATAGTTACAAGAAGTGCCACAGTTTGTTAAGTTTTCTTATCTGTAAAGAGTCAAAAGACTAGTGACAGGGCAGGGGAACTTCAGATTTCAGATGAGGCCAGTGCCCCTCTATCTACAGATTATGAAAGGACGAAAGAGTTAAAAATGATCTACAAACTAAAAAAGGTTCAAACTTATCTACATATCTAAAACTTACCTGCCTTCAAACTAGGAGGAAATGAAACGTTAAAACATATTGATATAACAAACAGAGGTAAAACTTAACAGCTAAAAAGCTAAAAATTAAGGAGAAATAAAATACTTAACTTATCAACAAACTGAGAGGAAATTAAAACGTTATCTACCAACTAAAAGAAATAGTTTTTTTAATAAAAGGAAACTTATCAACCAACTAATAATAAATGAAAAAGTTAAAACTGAGAGGAAATCAAAAAGTTAACATTTATACACAGATTAAAGAGAAATGAAAGAGTTTAAATTTAAGAGTCAGAATGAATAAAAGACAAAAATCTTTTCTATGTACTAAAAAGAAAAATATTTTCTATAAAATAAGCAGGAATAAAAGTTTTAAAACTCACAATCCACAAACTGAGAGGAAATGAAAAAGTGAACTTATACACAAACTAAGAGTAAATGAAAGTTATCTACAAACAATTTTTTTTTCAAAGGAGCTACATTCTAGGAGGAAAGTTATTTAACAACTGAAAGGTTTAAAGGGAAAATTAACAACTCATAGGAAATGAAAGACTTAAAATATATCGACGAATTAAGAGGAAATTAAAGTTATATACCAACAAAAATTTTTTTATTATTTTTAAGGGAAACTTAACAACTAATAAGAAATGAAAGAGTTAAAGCTTATCTACAAACTAAGAGGAAATGAAAGTTATCTACAAACTAAAAGATTTCTTTTCATTTTTTTAAAAAAAGGAAACTTAACAACTAATAAGAAATGAGAGTTAAAACTTATCTACAAACTAAGAGGAAATGAAAGTTATCTACAAACTAAACTAAACTAAATTAATTAAACTACTAAAAGGTTTAAAGGGAAACTTAACAACTAATAGGAAATAAAAGTTATCTACCAAAAATATTTATTTATTTTTTATTTTTAAAAAGGAAACTTAACAACTAATAAGAAATGAAAGAGTTAAAACTTATCTACAAACTAAGAGAAAATTAAAGTCATTTAATAACTAAAAGGTTTAAAAAGGGAAACTTAACAACTAATAGGAAATGAAAGAGTTAAAACATATACAGTCAGGTCCATAAATATTGGGACATCGACACAATTCTTGTGTCCCATTACTTTTGGTCCCTTAAGAAGTGGGAGGCACATATACAAACTGTTGTAATTCCTACACCGTTCACCTGATTTGGATGTAAATACCTTCAAATTAAAGCTGAAAGTCTGCAGTTAAAGCATATCTTGTTCGTTTCATTTCAAATCCATTGTGGTGGTGTTTAGAGCCAAAAAGATGAGAATTGTGTCAATGTCCCAATATTTATGGACCCGACTGTATACAAATTGAGAGGTAATGAATGTTATCTACCAACTAAAAGATTTTAAATTTTTCCATAAAAAGAAAAATTACAAGGAAAGTTAACAACTAATAAGAAATGGAAAAAAGGTTTAAAGGGAAACTTAACAACTATAAGTAAATTAAAGAGTTCAAACTCTATAAACTTGAGAAAATTAAAGTAATCTACCAACTAAAAGATTTTTTTATTTTATTTTTAATTTTTTCAAAAAAAGGAAACTTAACAACTAACGAAAGAGTTAAAACTTAACTACAAACTAAGAGGAAATGAAAGTTATCTACAAACTAAAAGATTTTTTTTTTTGAAAGGAAACTTAACAACTAATAGTAAAGGAAGAAGTTAAAACTCTACAAACTATGAGTAAATCAAAGTTATCAACCAATAAAAACTTTTTTTTAAGAAAGGAAAGTTAAAACTTACCTACAATCTAAGAGTAATTTAATTAACTAAAAGTTATCAACTTTTTTTTTTTTTTTTTTAAAAAAAGGAAGCTTAGCAACTAATAAGAAATGAAAGAGTTCAAACTTATCTACAAACTAAGAGGAAATGAAAGTTATCTACAAACTAAAAAAAAAAGGAAACTTAACTAATAAGAAACGAAAAAAGGTTTAAATCAACGAAAACTTTTTCTTTTTTTAAAGGAAACTTAACTAATAAGAAATGAAAAAGTTCAAACTTACCTACAATCTAAGAGTAAATTAATCAAACAAATAACGTTTAAATAAAGGTTTAAAGGCAGGGGTCGGCAACCCGTGGCTCCGGAGCCGCATGTGGCTCTTTCATCACTCTGCTGCGGCTCCCTGTGGCTTTAGAAAATAAATAATGAGTATTTAATTTAAATTCACTTTATTTTAGTTTGTTAGTTTTTTTATGTAATTCTAAATTTGAAGATTATGGTGATCTTGTAACATTAAAATAAAACGTGTTTAATTTTTTGTCGCTCAAAATATGTCACAACCGCCGATGTGGGATACCGGCCGGCATGCGATTTATTGAGCTTTTCAACCCCCCGTAATTTTGTTTTCTCTGTAGCAGTTCATTGATTTCATAAATGCAACACACTATAGTTTTTTTTATACATAGCATAAAGGTAAAAAACGATATATATAAAGTGTTATCTTCATCTTAGATGTCAAAAGGGTTTTGTGGCTCCCAGTGTTTTCTTTTCTGTGGGAAACGGGTCCAAATGGCTCTCTGAGTGTTTAAGGTTGCCGACCCCTGGTTTAAAGGGAAACTTAACAACTAATACCAAATGGAATTTATCTACAAACTAAAAGATTTTTCTTTTTAAAAAAAAAAAAAAAAAAAAGGAAACTTAACAACTAGTAAGAAATGAAAGAGTTAAAACGTATATACAAACTAAGAGGAAATTAAAGATCTCTACCAACTAAAAGATTTTTTTATTTAAAAAAAAAAAGGAAACTTAACTTATAAGAAACTAAGATGAAACAGAAGATTTTTTTTTGTTTTTTTGTTTTTTTTTGGGGAAAGAGGAAACGTATCTACTAGCTCAAAAAAGGCAAGACTTATCTACAAAAAAAAAAGTATCTATTTACAGAGGAAGAACTTAGAAACTTATCTACAGACTTAGCAGTTAAACTAAACCTAAAATAAACCACTTATACTTAAACTTTTTTTTGAGAATGGACAAATATTTTTTGAAGAAGAAATCTTATCTACAAGCTATCTTAAAAAAATATGAGTTTCACATAAAAAAGGAAACTTAACAACTAGGAAACAGATTTTTTTTTTTTTTTTTTGGAGAAAGGAAACTTATTTGCAAGATAAAAACAGTTAACAATTATTTACAGACTATATGTCTGTGTGTGTGTGTGTGTGTGTGTGTGTCTGTGTGTGTGTGTGTGTGTGTGGTACTGCTACTGGCGGGTCCAGCCATGAAGCTACTACTCACTCCTCCCGGCGGAATGGAGAGTAATATGGAGAGTCTCTTACCAAGGCGTTCAACATCCCAATCACAGCATTCAAACGAGGGCGTGGGAGACGCCCGGGTTGGGGGCCGTACGCACTAGGTAAGGACATGGCACCATCCATAGGCTCCTGGAGGGCTCTGGGCTGGAGCTCCTGCTGCCTTTCTCCTGCTGTTCTTTCCTGAACATTTTAGAGAGACAGAGTAGAGGAGGAGAAAGGTCAGACTGGTTGAGCTACACTCTTTTGACTGATGCAGCAGAGAGGGAAAAATGTTTGTAGAGACCATCGAGCTCAGATACAATCTTCTGACCAAGAGAAAAACACGAGACAGGTGAAATCCAACACTCATATGTACATTTTGGCACTCACCTCCAGCTGGACCCCTTCCAGTCTGGCCTGTGGGGCTGAGGTGGAGGGCTGAGGGCTGGGGCTCCGGTCCAACAGGTCAGGCGTGGCCTGACGGAGCCTTCTCTCTGGAGGCTCCTCGAGGGCTCTGGAGGGGCTCTCCTGCTCCCTCTGTCTCTTCCTGCTCTCAGCAGCCTGTTGGAGAGATGGACAGAGGGAGGAGGTGAGGGACCAGGTCAGAACAGTCCAGTTCTGATCCTCTCAGACTGCTGCTGCACAGCAGACGGCACATGCAGTGTTTCATGAGGTCAGATACTGACTCATGAGATCACAAGATGTGTCATTTACCACCTCGGCCAAACAATGACCTGCTACAGCCCACTCCACAGAGCCCCCACTGACAGCAGTGATAAAGGAAATCAGACATGTAACACTCCAGCACAAACCTCCACTCCACACTTCTACCCACAACTATCATCATGCAAACACACCCACCGGTGAACAGCAGCGACACGTCAAATTCACTGATCAGACAGACCAGACTGATCGCACGGACCGAGGCGGAACCAAACAATATATCATCATCCGGGCGCACACGAAGACCTGCAAGAAGACAAACAACCAGTGCGTCAGCTGACTGCAGCACATGCAACCAGTGGGACTGAAGACAGATGTTACAGCTGTTCAGCAACAGGACCAACAGGATGTGAGAGACAGCAGCTGAAGCTCCTCATGCAACATACGAGATGGTCCTTTATCCTCCTCCCCTTGTCATTGATGATGAAACTCTTACCTTTACGTCATCTCTCTGCTGAACAAGGTGGAGGGCAGAGAGCTGAGATACACTTCCACAGAGACTTCAGTATTCAGGGTGCAGACTTCCTGGCAGGAACTGTTGGACACTCTCAGGATGGGACACAGAGATGATCTGCCTCCCACCATATCTCCAGCAGAGGGCGCTTCATACTCACATCTAAGCCTCACATGATGAGGCATCACAGGTCAGCAGTGCCTTAACCAGTGGGATGGAGGTCAGAGGCTCTGCCAGATTATCTAATATCTCCACTGACCTCCAGTAAAACCATAACTGATGCCTTTCAGACCAAATGATACAACTGTTTTATGTATAGAAAAAAGGAAATAGTTCACAGTTCACCATCTGTAGGGACATTTTGTTCATAATTAAAATCCAACATGAAACAAACTTGAAATCAAAAGGCAGCTGATGCACCACAGTCAAACAAGTCCACTGTCCAAACGTCTTTATATGTTCTTGAGGGTTATTCACTAGAAAGAAATCAGGGCTCCTGCTGCCTCTTTTGCTCTGTAAAAGACCTCTGTAATAGATCCTCCCAGGTGCATGCTGGTCCTACACCTGTCTGTCTATGTTGTTTCATTTATTACTCTTTATAGTTATTTACCTCAAATTTTGTTGTTCAAGGACTTAAGACAACTTAAGAGGTGATGATTTCGAACTTTTCAACCTGTTACACACTGTAATTCGTCATGTTCTCTTTGTCCTAGCATCACAAACATGACAGTTTTCTGCCACATGTGGTTGTGAGTGTTGATTTTCTCTCATGAACATTTTATAATATGGAGCTAGTATTCCCTGAACATTTCAGAGAGACTAGAGGAGGAGAAAGGTCAGACTGGTTGAGCTACACCCTTTTGACTGATGCAGCAGAGAGGGAAAAATGTTTGTGGAGACCATCGAGCTCAGATACAATCTTCTGACCAAGAGAAAAACACGAGACAGGTGAAAACCAACACTCATATGTACATTTTGGGCACTCACCTCCAGCTGGACCCCTTCCAGTCTGGCCTGTGGGGCTGAGGTGGAGGGCTGAGGGCTGGGGCTCCGGTCTGACAGGTCAGGCGCTGCCTGACGGAGCCTTCTCTCCGGAGGCTCCTCGAGGGCTCTGGAGGGGCTCTCCTGCTCCCTCTGTCTCTTCCTGCTCTCAGCAGCCTGTTGGAGAGATGGACAGAGGGAGGAGGTGAGGGACCAGGTCAGAACAGTCCAGTTCTGATCCTCTCAGACTGCTGCTGTAACATCCGCGGATTCAGTCTGTGTTTCTTCTCTGACTCAATGAATAACTGCATTTCATCCAAAATGGCTTCTGTTGCTGACCTGGGTATCACACCGCTCTGATTTAATATAAAACTTTGCTGTGCCGAAATAACTAACTTAATCATTTGTAGTTTGTCTCTCAGCAATAGCGGGAGCCACTGCAGCACATCCTATAATAAGTTAATAAATTACTCCTGGTGGACGTCCAAAAGCTGCAGGGTTTCCCACAGTTTTGGAGATCTTAGACCACATTATCAATCAAATACTTCCTCCGTTACATCATAAAAATGAAAACAATTTATGAATTAAAATATGAAGCTTTGAGGAAAAACAGCAGAGGAGTTGTTGCACACAGCAGACGGCACATGCAGTGTTTCATGAGATACAAGAGAGATCACAAAATGTATCATTTACCACCTCGGCCAAACAATGACCTGCTACAGCCCACTCCACAGAGCCCCCACTGACAGCAGTGATAAAGGAAATCAGACATGTAACACTCCAGCACAAACCTCCACTCCACACTTCTGCCCACAACTATCATCATGCAAACACACCCACCGGTGAACAGCAGCGACACGTCAAATTCACTGATCAGACAGACCAGACTGATCGCACGGACCGAGGCGGAACCAAACAATATATCATCATCTGGGCGCACACGAAGACCTGCAAGAAGACAAACAACCAGTGCGTCAGCTGACTGCAGCACATGCAACCAGTGGGACTGAAGACAGATGTTACAGCTGTTCAGCAACAGGACCAACAGGATGTGAGAGACAGCAGCTGAAGCTCCTCATGCAACATACAAGATGGTCCTTTATCCTCCTCCCCTTGTCATTGATGATGAAACTCTTACCTTTACATTATCACGTCACATTATCTGCTGTTATCACTGAGGTTATGGGCATTTATATATTAATTGTATATAAAACGGTACACAAAGCTAAAGATCATATTCCAAATATTATCTCAGATCAGTGCAAACTTATAGCAAATGTACCAGGACACAAACTTTTACTGTCTAGAGCACAGGACAGCTAAAGAAAGGTGTTTTACCCTGTTGGTGTCGGTGCTGCTCTGGCTCCTGCTGGACTCTGTCCGCCAGTAGTTATGGTCATGGAGGTGACGAGGCACATCACACATCTGTAAGCATTAACATACAGTTTAGGACAAGAGACACTGAGAAAAATGGCTCACTGTCGTTTCACTTAATTAGAAAAATCTTTTCTACTTTGTATGTAAATGTTGGTTCTTTATCTCTTTCCTTTTTAGTTGATCTACTTTTTATGTATTTATTGCTGTAATATCACATTAAACTTGACGCAGCAACTGAAGCAATAACAAAAAAGGATACACTCAGGCTTGGACAACCCCCCAAGTGGTAAAAACAAAAGGTCGGGTGGGGGTCTTACACATCTTTCTCACCTGTAATTGTAAATATTACAATATATTTCCCATAATCATTCCGAGAAAAATCTTGTAGGTTAATGCGATTTCAGACACTCACAAAGTGGACCGTACCATGTCTTCACGTTAGTCTAACTTCTTGTCTACCTTCCTCACTCCATCGGCTCACACGGGTTAGACTGGACCGGAGTTGAGCTCCCGATATCATATCACACTTGTATTTTATTTTTTAAATCTCGCACAAAAGCTAATAGCATATTATACAGCCTCTGACAGCGAGAATAGCACTATTTGGCACTCAAAAAATAATTTTGTTCTGTGGTAAGTTTGAAATCGCTGCGCAGTAAGACACTGACAGCGCACAGACAGAGCAGAAGCGACTTCTTCAGACCATCAGAGCAAAGTATGGATGCTGCTCCTCTCTCTGTTCGCAGACGGGTGTGAATGACTGACCATGCTTACGCCGATGCTGTCTCTTGGTTAAATACGTTTTAAAAATATAAACGAGCAATTGAGGCTGAATGCACGCCTGTGCAATATACAATACTTTATTTTTGCCCAAAGTAAACATGTAAAAACTGCATTGTGCAGGGTTAGTCATGTCTTCACATTTCAGTTGTCTACACCAGAGACTTTAATATTTAATGTTTTACATCACGTTACTGAAAAAACTTGACTCTGCATGAAAGTCACTCTCGCGATATCGCGAACATTAGGATGAACTGGGGCGAACATTCGAGGCCTAAAATGGCCGAGGCCTCGAAAAAAAGGCTTGAAAAAAGTCGTTTAAATTATCTTAAAGCCCTTAAATTCTCACATTTTCCATGATAAAACTGTGACAGGTGTCAATAGTCGTCCACGTGGCTCCTTTTTCCGTCGGTGGCTTCTCAGGTTTTCCAGAAATCGTCGAGTAAGAGTTTTTAGTTGCCAATCTCGTCTTCAGTGTCGCAGACTAAAATGGTGGATTTCGAACGACTTTCTTAAATATATAGGCTCTCCATAGCAACCAGCGTCATATGTCAGCACGCAGACCAGCTGACAAACTGGCAATTTGAGTATTATTTATTAATTATTAGTATTAATTAGTATTTGATTAATTTAAGGAAGTATTATTTTTATTGAAAATTATGACACTGTAAAATAAAATACTGTGTACTTATTCACTCAACATTCCTTTAGTAATATCTATATATTCTTAGAAATAATAAATTAAAATGTATTATTATAGTAGCAGTACTAGTAGCAATAGTAGTAGTAGCATTTATTTTATATATATTTTGCCTATTATTTTATATCTAGATACCATAAATAAAGTTGGATTGTAAATGATTGTGGCTTTGATAAACAAGCCAAACTCAGTTTATAATTCTTGATATTTTAAAGGTTTCCTCGCTGAATATCCAGTAATCAACAAATCCGCATTGCTTCTGAACTTGCTGGGCCTGATTCCAGCACCTGAATCCGGATTCGGTTCAGTTCATTCACCCAAAAGACTTTTGAATGAATCGTTCGCGGGCCAGTGAGTGTTGGCAGGTGAGTACAAACCTGTGGCTTATTAGGAGTGTCACTTCCAGCCAAGCCTAGCTTGACTGTAGTAAACACACCAAATTTTCCTTTGCTGGAAAAAATGTAACAAAATAAATACTAAGGGTCCGTTTTTCTTGTATTTATTACGCTTATTACAGTCAAATTCAGTGGATTAGTTTCTAATATTTTCAGGAACTGTTTTCAGTTTTCATTCACGCTTTGGTGCCTCATACCATATCGTATCCGGCACGTTACTAAGGTAATATAAACCAAAATGTTTTATATTTGGAGAGATTCCCATCGATTTACTTCAGGACTCTAGCTGCTGCAATATGTTGGATGAGCCAGGACAATGCTCTGACAAGTAAACACACCATGTAGTTTTAAGTATTTCAGTCAATGCTGAATTAATCCCTGAAAGTGTGGCTCAAGATGAGAACGTCAAGCCAAACTTTATTGAGAAAAATGCAGTTTAATGTTTCTTTGCTAATCGGCAAAGCTGTACCAAAAGGTACATTTTTACTGTGGAGGTTTTAGCAATCATTATTGTCCTGTTATATTCGGCATATATTATTTTAAATTTAATGTCAATATTAGTGAGGTCCAGCACTAATGCTCAATTTAGTCTGTATTCCTCATATGAGAAGGTGGCACCCTGTGGCAGACACAGACAAGAAAATAATTTTGAGGTAAGAAAGTTTTTTTTACTTTATTTAATATTGTGATAGCATTGGCTGCTTTGTAGTTCAACTCTTAAGTCATGTTTATTGTGCGTCTGTGTAAATGACTTTAATGCTAGTTATCAGTGCTAATGTTTTAGCTGTTAGCTGTAAGGTAAGCTAGTTCATGGCTACAAAAGTCTGGGTTAGTTGTAATTGCAATACACAGACACAAAGACACACACACACACACACACACTCACACACACACACACACACACACACACACCAGTTATGTTAAAAAATCACTTAAATGTTGAATAAAAATCGTTAAGTATGAAGTTTTTGTCATAATCTTTATATCATGATGTTACCTTTCACCCCAGAATATGTTAAAAGTATGGGGTGAATCATACCATTTCTCTTCTTGTGTTTTAGGCTGAACCATGCATTTTCTACCTGTGTTGCAGAGATAACACCTGCAACATTTAACAGCAGACATGTGTAACTAGTTTGTATTACGTTTTTAACACACTGGCTCAAAATACAGACAGAAACCATCCCAGGTCTCCCCTACCTAAAAATATGTGTCCATATACTGTACATTGGATTGTCTGACTTTATGCATGTAGGCTACTGGACTGACGTCAAGTTTTGCTGGGTGTGTTTATGTCCAGGGTAACGGACAGATTTTTAGACAAAATGATCACTTCGACTATTACTTTCCAATTCTTTCAGGAAAGATGGAAACATAGGGCTCAATGACACAGCACTAAAATCCATCAGGAATGTGGGTGAAGTTACCTCGCTGACTGTCTACCCAGCTGTAGAAAACAAGCTAGCACTTCAGTATGGAGGCTGTGTTCAGGCGTGGACTTTGACAGTCACTCCACGTGAGCATGCTAGTTTCATCCTTATTTGATATTTTACTCAATAGTTAAAGAACTCTTGAACGTCCAATGAATGACACTAAGGTACATCTCACATAACATGCATCAAACTGCAACTTTGTACAGTTGGATGGGGATGATAGATTTTTATACACACATTTTCATACATCCCTCTTTGTGTGTGTTTTGACTGCTGTCCCTCATCCTCTCTTCAGGGCTTCCTTGACTCGTTGAATCCCACTGAGGTGTTTGCGTGTGAAAACGACTCATTATTCTTCCACCAGGATGAAAACTTCTTTCTTACTTTTGGTGAGATTATTTGGTTGTGTGTACACACTGGTTAGTTGTGTTTGTTTTTCGCCTGAGAGCTACTTTGATAAAATAAAAGGGGCTGAGAGCTCCTTATATCTTATATTACTGGTTACATTTATTCACATATCAGATCAAAACACTCAAATGTTGATCTCCAAACCAAATCAGATGAATAAGATCATTTAACAAGTCATCAAATATCAATATCCAAAGCTCACATTTTGTACCAAAAACATCTGAAACTCACATCAGTGTCAATTTTTGAGTCAAAAATCTGATTCAGTCAAACCTGAACACACAGACATGATAACACTCTGCAAATAAATCTGCTTAGAAATCAGAGAAAAAAGAAGGTCCTCAGGCAGTGATCCAGTGATGGTTGGCAGTACGTCCAATGGTACAGAACAAACAGGAACTTTAAGTAGATACTTTACTTAATTTTCCAAAATATAAACAAACATGGGCTAAAAAAAAAGGGCTCAAGTTGAAGCCCAGAGCTGAACTCACTGTTGTAAAAGTTAAGTTTACATCTGAATCTGTTATCCAGAAGAGCTTCTATCACTGCGTGTCACCTACAGCATATCAGATGTAGAAAAACCTGTCTGTGTGACTCATTTTCATAACTGACAGATAATGATTTGGTGTTGGGGGGGTTGATTTAGTTGCATTTAGTTGAAAATTATGTTGCTTAGAGTTTGCACTATGCATCCATGGTTTTTACAGACTATATTCTCTGAACCTTTGGCTGAGCTGCTCTAAAACAAGGGGTGAGCTCCTGGTAGCTCAAGAGCCACATGTTGGAGACCCCTGTATTAAAAACTAAAACCCTGTTGGCCTGCACAGTTTTTTCACAGAGATATTTCACCAGTGGTTGATCAGACTGATATTGAAATACAGTGAATTCATGGTTCAAAGGATGAATCCTAATGTGTCTGGTGACCTTTGACCTTTTGTTTAGCACCACCATTGGCCCAAAATGCTAAGATATCTCAATCTACTCTGGTATTAACTTTACTTGCTTATGTCATTATCCTTGTCATAAACACAGTCGTCCCAGCAAATGTGTTTATCGCATGGTTTAACATTTCTTTTAATTCATGTCTCTGCAGCTCTTTTTCTCTCAACACTCTGCGTCCCCCAGTCGAGCTCAAGACCAGGAGACCTCCTATGCTGCTGGGTCTCCTGGGTGGAGAAGAGTCCACCCACTCCATCCACAATCACAACGGCTTCACAGCTCTGGACTCCTGCAGCCTCTGTCTGACCTGTGTGGAGACTGCAGGTACTCACTCCGTCATCTCCCTCTCTGCTCTTCCTGGTATGGACTGCTGTTTGGGTCAATTAGCAGACTTGCTTAAAGGGCCAGTTCACACAAATGAAAACAACAGTATTTCTCACGTATACCTGTGCAGACACTTAGCTCAGTTCTGGTTTGATTTGTCCAGATTTTGAGGTATGTCTTAAATGTTTACACCCAGGCCATCCTGTCTTTTTAAAGATCAATCAATTTGTTTTGAAATTTGGGTGAACCAAAACTTTTAGCAAGTTTCATGTCTCTACAATTTATTTTACATATCATAGTAAAGTGAACTGACTGCGTGGAAGATTTAAAAAAAGGTGTTGGGATTCAGCTGCAGTTGTCCTCTTGGGTGTTGTTGTCACAAGTGAAAGTTTTGCAAATACATTTCAGATTCTCATTTTTCTACCAGACCCAGACGTTCCCAAGGACTTTGAGATAACGTCATGGAATAGCAGCAGCATATTGTTGGCCAGGGACTGCCCTGAGAACCACAACTATGCTCTCCTCCTCCTGACCACCTTCTACCTCAACAGCACAGACCACATCACAGAGGAGGTGCCCCCCTGGTTCAAGGAGGGCAGCTTCGACTTCACCCTGTCTGACCTGCAGCCCTGAAGCAGGGTGAAGTTTGACCTACAGACTGGCAGGCAGGGACGGAGCCTCGCTACAGCAAGATGGTCGTGAATGATGGGAACTCTGGTGAATCCTGGACAGACTGATGAACTGACTAAATGAACTTTGAGCGCTTTGTAAGTTGATATTGAACTTGAATATCTTGCATCACTGATTGAAAGTGCTCATATGCACAGTTACTGTACAGTCTGTGAAATAATTTTCTTTACACATTTTATTCTTCAGGTATTTTTCATTTACTCTGTTTTTTCATTCTTTATTTTGGAGCAGCAGTTTATATTAGAAAACACACATCAGGAAAAGGCACTTTACTTTCCTGTACCGTCCACAGTTTTTGAACATTAAAAAAATTTGTACACTTTGGGAGCGGTAAAGTACACACAAGAACAACAAAATGTCTGAGGGGGGTCTGGAAGAAAATATAATAAAACTAAATAAAATAAAATAACAAATAAGCTCAAAGTAAAATAACATTACAGGGTCAATCATTCAATATTTCCACCAAATCTGCCTTTATGGGCCTTACATATTTGATCTCATTTTCTCTGTCTTAAAGCAAAACTATGGAACTTTTTAGAGAAGAAACAATACAACATTTCTTTTTAATACAAATTAAAAGTAGAAACACTGAGCAATAAAATGCACCAGTCCCCAAGTTTAAACCTGCAGGGGATTTGAAGATGCAGCTTTTCTTGGTCAAGCATGACCAGTAGCTTATGGAGGCTAATTAGCTAATCTAAGCAAAATGTAGGTTGATCATTGCCTTTATTCTTATGTTGCTGTGACACTATATTTTAGCATGTTCATTATCTTGTAATTGTCATGTGTGGCCACAGTGGTTGTCTCACTTGAAAAATTGCTGGCCCTTGAAAGTGATTTGCTGAACCCTAGAATTAGAGCTGAGCAATATGCGATATTGCGATTGCAATATGAGTCACGATTTCGGTTGAAATGGTTATTTTTATTTTTCACTGAAAAAAATATAATAATGATGATGATGTGATTTTTTTTTGTTGGGATCTGTACCAAACATTTTCCTTTATGTCTGCAGAATAGGGTTTGTTGGCTGGCTTGTTTCTGTAGCACCACAATTCTTCATTTGTGTAACCTATGTTGTGACATATTGTCAAAAAAAAACTGGACCTCCTGCGATTTGGATATTGCACTTGTCCATATTGAGATTTTGATCATATTTGGAGTACAGTTTTGTTTACTTGCACTAATGTGTGAAATAACCAGTTTACTGAGCACAAGGCACATGTAGCTGCAACAGTTCACGCCAGAAAATTACTCACATTTGAAGAGAGCATCAGCTCCAAGTAAAACTGAGAAAATTTGGTCGCTGCAACAGCAAAGAACAGACTGTATCATGCACAACATGTGAACATTTAAATGAAAAGGATTCCCGTTGTTTTAACGGCCCTTCTGATTTGAGTCATTTCTATTGTTTTTTTTTCATTAGCTCTTGTGAGGAAGGACGTGCAGAAAACAAACAGTATTCATTAGTTCAAAGGTAAGACAAACATTTATTTATTGTTGTTGAATTTTTTTTAAGATTTCCACAATTGAACTTGTGAAGAGTCGTTCAGAGAAGACTGTAGGACTCCTCAGTTTGCTCCAGAGTCTGGGCCTTGCGTCAGACATTGTAACACCAACAACTACACCCTGAGGTGGGATGTGAAAACGGGGCGCTGCAGGGCACCACCCCACACACCAGCTACACTGTCAGGGGGCTGCTGCCGTGCCAACAGTACCAGGCTGAGGTGGAGGAGCTGTGTGGAGATGGCATGCTCATTTTAAGTTTTAAAATGAGGTGTGGTCAGGGACATTGTCGGCACATTGCTATCTTGAGACAGTGGAAAGTGACTGTCTGAAGTCAGTGGTGCAGCATTTCACTTATTTTAAGACACATTTTCAAGAGAGTAAAATGCTCCTACATCAGCAGACAGCACATACAGCACGCTGTTGCACACAAGCAAGTTGTATATTACGCCCAAAACACTCACACAACAGACTTAGTACATCCGTTTTGAACCATGTGCCTGCAGCAGCGATTGTTTTTTTTCCCTGCCAATATTATAGCAAAAGTTATAAGGACATGCCCGAAATGCATTTGCGCAACGTGCTTCAGACCGTGGTGCACTTTGGGTCTTTAAATAGAGACTAAGAGTCTACAACCAGCAGCAGCCCCATCTGAGCAGCTCTGTGAGGCTGTACTTCAGCACAATCCTGCAATGCTCTGTGTGCTGATGTTGAGCAGTTTGTCGTGTTCACCATCTTAGTTTTGTGTATTAGTTTGCTAACATCCAATAATGACAGGGGGACCAGATGTCCCCGTCCTCTGGGGACAGTCCCTGTTTTTGGTGGCCTTTCCCTGGAAATGTCTCTGTTTTTAATTGTGAATTAAAAAACAGGGTGGAGACAAAGACCAGGCAGCAGAAAGACAGACATCTCACGTTGTGTTTGTTTTGGTCAGCAGAGGGGGCTGACTGCTCACTGTAGCAGCTTCACAATACTCTACTACTAATCATGTGCTATCCTAGTTTAAGAGCAAACTGTTGTGTAAAACTCAACCAGAAACCTGTAGTACAGTACAACAGTTACCATGGTCAAAGTGCATGAGAACTGTCCCCCTTTTTTATTTCATTGATAGAAATATTGGATATTTCAATAATATATTCACCACCAAGCTGGAAATATTTTCATTTCAGAAATCTGGTTGCCTTAAGTTACACTGAAACAAAAAAGTAAAGTGTCAGTGTACATTTGACTGAGAGGAACTCAGTTCCTTCTACCGGGGATAAATGATCGTTTGATTAACGTTCTTAACATTGTTTTAGCACAAAGATTCACAAACATTTTGATGCCTGTGTTCATAGGGCTTGACAAAAGGTCCAGTATTCAATGAAGTCAATTATATTTCAGATGAGTCTATAAATACAAAACCCTAATAAAAAACCAGCGTGATACATGTTTAAGACAAGCCTGGCAGACCCGATGGTCCCATCTTCACTCACCTGGATGAAATGATGAGTTGATAGATTTTTGAAATATGGAGGCTCCTAAAGTAGTCAACCAAGTTGAATCAGCACATATTTACATGTTACCTCGTTTCAAATTGAGTACCTCTGATAGGCCTTTACAACTCACTGCAAGTAAGGCACAGGTGTAAATATTTCTGCTTCCTGGGGACCATCGTCACACAGGACCTCAAGGGGGAGCTGACCATCAGCTCCCTCGTTAAGAAAACCCTGCAGAGGATGTACTTCCTGCAGCAGTTGAAAAAGTTCAACCTGCCAAGGATGGTGGTGAACTTCTACACCTCCATCACGGAGTCTATCGTCACCTCCTCCATCACCACCTGGTACAGTGCTGCCACTCCCGAGGACAAGAGCAGACTGCAGCGTATCATTCGCTCTGCTGAAGCAGTGATTGGCTGCAACCTGCCATCCCTCCAGGACTTGTACACCTCCAGGACCCTGAGGTGTGAAGGAAAGATTGTAGCTGGCCCCTCCCAGCCCGCTACTCCCCTATGGCAGGAGGCTGCAGTCCATCAGTAGCAAAATCTCTCTCCACAGGAACATCTGCAGCCTCATTAACAAGGCTGGAGGCCCCACTGCCACTAACACCTATTATTTATGACAACTATTGCACACTCCCCAAGTCTTTGTATATATTTATATTTTTCTGTAATATTTTTTCACATCTTCCACAAATTTTCTATTTATGTTTAAGTGATCTGTAGTTTTATCTTTGTTTACATTTCTTCTTTCTTACTATGTTTACTGGTTTGCATTAAAACAAATTCCTTGTATGTCTTGTACTAGTCAATATGTTGAGAGAGTAGATTGTTTTTGTTGCCTTTAGGATATAATTTATGTATAAAACCTTTGTTGTGTCTTACAAATAAATCTACAGCAGGAAGAGCCTCATAGGTCATACTATGTATTTTACCTTCATCACAAATATGTATGCTGTACATGCAGTATCGTCATTAACATGGTTTAAGGAGACACAGTAGGATTATTTTAGTAAAGGGGGTGGGAGTGGGGAGGAGGGGAGGGGGGGTTCTGTTCTTTTGTATTGACTAGATTCAATTTTATGTATTAACATTCTTTATCTAATAATGTAATAATTCTATTAGTTAACTCTTTTCCACTTTATGACAGAGCATATTATTATTATTATTATTATTTTTATTTTACATGTACAGAAAGTTAAAGGAGCTCCGTAGCTGCCTGGAACAGTAGGGAAAACAGCTCCACACCTATTTCACATCAAATGATGAGAACTGTTTTGCTCAATAACATGAGAAGTCATCTTAGAAAATTTAAACATTTTAATAAATAAAAACTGATGTAATATACACCATTATGAATATACAACTACAACAAGCATACCAAGACATTTGAAATACAAAAAACCGACAGTTCAATTTACTTGCTTTAAAAGCTTCAATTTTTAGGAAGAGTGGGGGTGAGCAGGAATTACAATAGCCATACATTCTTGTTTGAGTTTGTGCCAACAAATATAAAAAGTATCATGAGCACTGACTTCTCAGAGATGGTCAACATAAAACAAAGGAAAAAATAAATTTAAAAAAAAGCTTAACAGTTACGTATCTGGACTAAAGATTTCCATGAAGAGACATTTTGAGGTACTGAGTTGTCTATGCCTGTGACTAACAGTGAACACACGTTTGTTGTTTTCCAACCACAACAAACATTTCCAAAACCTGTTAAAAATGAAATCTGTAACTCAAACCAGTTCTGCTTAGGAAGACCGAACAATTAAGAGGAGACAATGAGTTCACTTTGTTCTTCTTCCACTTGTATTGCATTTTGTGATAAAAAAAAAAAAAAAAAAAAAACAACCCAAAAAACAAAACAGAAAAGAGATAATCAGCTTCATGTTCATAGTTTTCATGTACAGAAGCTCCAAAAAGTTGAGTTGAGTGTTTGCAGCAAACACTTTTAACAAGTTTAAGAGACAATATCTAGATGCTTTCTCTGGTCTTCAAACATAGTAACACTACAGGTCCCTTATCAACAACAGCCTCCATGAGTTTTGGAGCAGTTTGGCTGCAGAAGAAACGAGTGGGGGTCTTCAGTCCACTCACTACAACACAAGGGTACCTGCAGGGGGAGTTAGTATGTTTACCTGACCTGCTGGAAAGACTACAGAAGGATTTAAATGTCTAAGATGAATACCGCATCAAAGGTCATGGTGAATGCATCTGATCACTCAGCACCAAACACAATGTGTGGATACTATTTGCAACCACAAATACACTTTGAAGCACTGTGAAGTTCAACCTAAATGAACAGGAAAACTGTAAACTCAACCCCAAGAAAATCATTATGACACGTGTATTCAAATTAATGTCCTATTAAATTTCCTTGCTTTGAAATTTGCCACTCAAAATGTAAGTCCTATCTGATCTGTGTATTCCCTGAAACAACAGCAGTCAAAGAAAACCCTCTGAAACACATGACCCAACCGGGTCAAATCACGACTTACTGGCCAAGCAGCAATCTACAGTACAGTACAGGATTGTGTAGCTACATTTTGTCTGACGCAAGGAAAGAACTAACTTAAGAAAAAGCACCACAGATGTTATTAAATAGCACCAGTTGTCAGAATGTATATGATGTGTTTTTGGCAATGTACAGCACTGAATTGAGTGTCACCAATATCAGAAGTAAGTTTTAGCAGCTGCTGCAATGCTCAACCTCCACTTTTAAAGCGAAAGGCAAGAAAACGTTGCGTTTTCATCACATTGATTTGCACGTGCTTCTGTTTAGAACCAAAAACAAACCAAAACCAAATGTTTGGATCCCCATATGTTAATTCAAAGCAGCATCATGAAGCACTGTCTGTTACATAGGCCTACATACTGTAAATATACGCTGTAAAACATTTCTATCTGCACAGTTTGTAAATTAGATGAGTATACACTTATATTTCTGTGCTCTGCTGCGATACAGATTGCAAGGGAGCACCATAGTAGGGAAAAAGATTCTCACCATTTTTTTTTTCATGCTAAAACAAATTTAAAAAGATGAGTATGTGACTGCAGAAGCCAGCCTGGTGAGTGACCACAAACTAAACAAATAATAAACAAGCTAAATCAGGAGGAGCTAAGAAAAAGGAGCTAAATCATCGTCCCCTAAAGAGCAAATGATCAGGGTGACATGACAATGGCCCACGTATAATTCAGAAATCACATTTGCAATTCACACCACGGACTTAGCTATAAAAACTAGTTTGCTGCATCCTTCTCTGAGAGTCTGTGTGTAATAGACAGTGAGATATACAGTACAGTGACAGCCAGTTTGGTGCACCATTGTCTTTTGTTTTGTACACAGCTGAAAACCTCAGACATTATATTTCTCTACTTTGTGTAAGATTTTGCATTGCTACAGTATAAAGCAACAAATGGATATAAAAATAATAGAATATAGACTTATACATTCTTGCATTCTTGAAAACAAGTACTGTTCAAATATAGATACTCATATAACCATTTTAACCATTTAACCATTTTGGTTCCATGAATATATATATATATACATTCTATATATATATATATTCTTAAACTAATTTCTAACATTTAGAAGATTTCCATTACTCACATACGGTATACACACTGGTCTGTTACGCCATGTTATAATGTGTCACTGAAGCAGACCCTACACTACTCAGTTCCCACTCAATCTTCAATATAGATGATGTGCACCATATTTTCTCCTACAAAAAATATATATGACAAGGTATGCTTATTTGAGATATTTACATGATGTAACTAAACTTCCAGCTTTTTTTGTTTGTTTTTTCTTCTTTTTGAATCTCAAATCTGTAATGCCTTTTTGTACACTTGAGTTTGGACAAAAGTTGGTAATATGTCAATACTTTCCTCCTTGTGGCCGTTTCAATGGCAGGTTTCATTAAGACTGATTTTAAACAAGCTTAGCTCTGGTTTAGTTTAGGTTAAGGTCTCTGCCTGAATGCATCCTTCCACTGTGGTCATTCATTACAAGATGATATTTCTGCAATTAGCTCTTATTTTTGTTTGTTGCGTAACTTTTTTTTTTTTTTTTTTTTTTTTTACAGTTGGAGGATGTATCTATTATCATATCCCCTCTTCTTGTAAAGGATGTTCTTGGCAATGAAGCAAATGGCTCCTTAAAGAGTCTCTTTAAGTGTGACAAGTTAAAATATTATTGTATAATTTATCCGTGGTCTTCTGCTCAATGTGCAACAGTTTGCTGGCCTGTGAGCTATTATTTCTTTGGAAAGACAAGACTAGTGATTTGTGATGTCATTATATCACCTTGAAGTTTGTGGCCGACATGTCAGGATAATATTGTGAGCACTGTGATGTCTGTCTGTCATAATGGTGAGTCATAATATCAATATGTCTATTTATTTACAGAAACCTCACTTATCTCAGTGATATCATTAAACTCTATGCCACAGCATGAGTAAATTGTGTAAATTTGTAATTTTTTTTTTCTTTTTTAGAGAAAACAGACAGAAAACGATATGGCAGTTTTAAATTTTGGATCGTGTGAGCTCAGAGGGAAGAGAGGCGTATTTCCTCGAGCAACTCAATATGGTAAAAAAAAAAAAATCCCCTTTACTTGTGTGGCATGTGTTAGCACCAGAGATTCTGCACTCTTAGCATACTGGATGTCAAAGATGTGAATATCTTTAACGTACGATGAGAAGTCTCTTTATATGCATCTTAAAACATGTAAAGCCAGAGTAGAAGGACACCAAAGCCAGACTCTAGTTCTTCTCAGCTGAAGAGCCAAGTGTGGTACAGTACTGAGATTTTCTTTACAAATTGTCTTTTAATAAGTGATTTAAAAAAAAAAAAAGGGTGATGTTTTTTTTTTTTTTCTTTAGACACTACAAACACAGCTAATTATAAGCTATTTCCGAGTCATATCATCACTGTTATGTCAGAATGTGTTGAATAGTACTGCTGGGCACATATGACAATGTTACAGTATATATGTGAATCGTATGCAGAGTTATCCTCATAGAGCTATTTAATCCATCATAATTCTGAGCTGCGTCCTTCTAAGGTTACATCTATTTACTGTACTTTACACAAGCTGTAATTTGACAAATAGATCATCAAAGTTGACTTGTTTCTTTTTACTCCAGACTACTGTTTGTGAGGTTACACAAAAGGCTACAAAAATATCAAATTGATAGACATCACTGAAGTAGTGAAGAGAAAATCTACCAGCACCTTATTTTTCCAAATCACCTTCAGACGACTCTGGGTGCTGTTTCAAACCCACTGAACGAATCTAACTGCATGGCGTGTGCTTTTATTGCATCTCAACACTAAAAGAGCAAAACTTCCTTTAACATCAAACTATTTAAAAAAAAAAAAAAGAACGAGTAAGTCTCGTTGTAATCCAAATTTAGTTTCATTATTAGCCAGAATAAGTGAACAGCAGTGCTGTTTGTTCAGGGTAATATTAAGATTGCATCTTCAAGTGCAGTTGGTGATTTTACTGAATTTACTGAATCTCTAGTGCACCTCTGGAAAATGTGTTTTATCGTCCGTTTGTTGCCTTTGACTTTGACCTTTCAGGTAAACAAAGCTTTTACTTTAAAATCTGCGACTAAACAGATCACTGTTGTCACATGACAGCTATACACTGCGTGCTCTGGTAGTGGTGATTCCCCATTTTTTTAGTCAGTGGCATTCAAATGTTCATACCATGCAAATAATATCTGTCACTATACACTATGTACATGGACACATTTTTCTGTGGCACATTAAGAGGTATACAGTACTTCTCGGTTGAGGCAGGCCTGACCTCACCCTCAGCCGTGTTAAGATGTCACACCCGTCCAGCTCACACCGTCCTCACTTCACATTAGTCTCATTAAAGCCCCTGGTGATGAAACAACTGACTGCACGGCCGCACAAAGCTTCGGTTTCCCACCACCGCTGGTATGAAGAGCTGATCTTGTGACTTTGAATTTTCATGTGATCTCAGTGCGCAACCAAAACATTTAAAAACAAAATAATACCACTGAAACTTCACCGTGTACAGAACAATGTACATTTTGGTGCTTTGGGTCAGTTAGTTTATCATTTAGGGTGTGTGTGGTTTATTGAAGCATTTTGGAGGCGATGTAGAGACTCACCCTCCTCCACTGTGCTTCACTGTCAAAAGCTGAAATTGGAAGTAATATATATATATAAGGGCTGTATACGGGGTTTGTGAACACAGTCACATCAGCATCTACATAAAAACTATTTCCATACAAATATTAAAAAAAAGGGAATATATTTTATATTAAATCTTTTAACTGCATGCATATTATTTACCAATTTTAATAAAATATGCAATTTCTTATTTTACATTTTACAATATATAGACTAATTATATCTACAAATTTCAGTAAAGAATCTTCTTTATAATTTAGATATTTTTCCATATCTGTCAGTTGTGGTTTCTTTAAATGTGGGATAATTACAACATGAAACAACATGTTCAGTGTTAAACTGGCAGAGTGCATCAGTTATGATTTTGCAGATATAATATATATATAATTGAAAATTAATTCCTCAACAAAAACATTGAATATGTGTGCATATTGGAACAATATGTATGTACATTTTTCATACAATTCATTTTGTTTTAATATCTTGATTTAATCTTTAGAGGAAGTTCCATGAAATAAATGCCTACATTACTGATCTACTAATCAATATCTGACATTGAGTCTATCCCATAATCACTGATATAGTGATTGTTTTGAAAGACTGTGTCAGAAATGCTCTGCCAGCACCAGGAAATGTCTGATTCCCAAATTACTTAACAGCAATCTATTTGCTAATTTCTTATGAATGTAAATATAATAATTTAGGTCTTAATTGTGGAATTAATTGTTAATTGATCTCAATCACACTGCCTCTTTAGTAGTCTTCTCATACACAGTGCCATATACAATGACTTCTGTCCCCTCTATCATGCAGGCCTAAAAAGCACAACGCCAAAGTCTTTCAACGAAACAAACCCAGTGCCGTCACTCATTCAGTTCATTCCCTCCAGAGCTCCACTAATAGGATCCACAGCAACACACACATCAGAGGGTCTGCGGTGAAACATTCAATAAACCAAAATACCTTCTGAAAGGAAACTTCGGCCCTCTTCTTCTTCTTCTTCTTCTTCTTCTATCTAATATACCTTCCTAAAGATGGCATAAAAACAACAATATCCTACAGCAACAAAGCACAATTATACACTTGATTTGTAGAACATTATGCGTCAGAATGCCTGTTGTTATTATGCCATAATAAAGGCTTTGATGGAAGAAGAGCTCCTTGTTTCTCTTTCAGTGTGATTTTGAATCCAACCACCACTCCAACAAATGACTTCTAAACACAGATTCTCTTAAACAGGCCGCAGTGCAGCCTCTTCTCTTTACTTTATATATTCAAAAAATGCTTATGAAAATGGAAGTGGCATTTGTTACTATTTACGGAAGAATCACTCATCAGTAGCCTGTAGCATTATTTCATGGTTTGCTTAGCACCTCAGGCTGCAAGAAGAGCCTCTGTTTGACACCACTGCTAAAGCACCTATGATGAGATGACCTCTTCACTTGTTTCCTTACATCAGCTGGCACCGTACAGAGAACGTGGAAACAATGATGTCACATGGTAGCTGCTCCATCCTCTTTTGTCTATGCACAGCCCTTCAAACACCAAGGCATTGACAGAGGTGGGCAGTAGTTCTCATTAATAAAGTAATGCTCAAATAGTTGATCCTTTTTTATCAATGGTCTACATGCATTTTCATGCCACTTCATTCTCACTGAAATTATTCATGCTGACTGTGTTATCTTTGGATGTAGAGAATGTGGCTTCACTTTAGTTATAGACGGGAACATCTTGTTTTATAAATTGTATTTCAAAGTTATTTCCACAATAAGTGCATTATATTGACACAAACTCAGTACTTGACCGTTAGCCACCAAATGCTCCAACCTTGGAGAAATACTAATTCCATCATAAATAAAGGCACTAGCTTCTTTACTAAAATGGTTGGTTGTTTTTAACTATGGTTGCTATGCTGGATATGGTTGTGAGTCAGGACATTTCTTAAATAAATTGTACAGGTACAAATTGCTCTCAGGGGATGTAGGAATCCTCTGTTTTATTAAATAGATGCCAACGAAAAGATGTAGATCTCCTCTTTGCTCCTCCTGCACTTTAAAACTGAAAGTATGAGAGGAGAGGTCAGTTTTTAGAGCAGAATTTGTGAAACCTGAACACTGCCCATTTTGCAAGCATTCATTGCGGAAATACCTTCAATGAACCAAATTTAGTCCCTTTCAAATGTGGCTAATTTTAGAAGACTATGTTGGAGTTGCAGCTGTGTCAGAATCTGCTCAAAATCACAATAAAAATACACAAATAAATCAATAAGTACATAAAAACCACTGAACATAACTATGAGCAATTTGACTCCAAACACATTTCACTGCCTTCATTTCGCATTAGGAGGCCAGGATATGTTAACATAATGTCTACAAGTGAAAACACCCTCTGAAAAAAAACTGAGCACCTTTTCAGTGGAACCAAAACAAAAAACAAAACAAAAAAACAAACTGCAATTAAATCTTGAACGATACATGCTCATCCTCTGCTGAATCTTTCAAAATAAACTGCAAGCTGCAAGTCAACAAAACTAAACACAATGAAACCTTTTGGTCACTTTGTGTCACCTTCAATGCCACATACTGTTTTCTTAAAGGATGACTGTACTCTCATTGCTTCCATTATTTGAAATGACAAGCACATAAAGAAACAAAATAGAAAAAGTATGAATAGAAAATGGTGAAAAGAGGCAGGTACTTACACGAGTGCACACAAACACACAAGTAAAAAATTCAAATAGAAATAAAAATTAGACACAAGTGAAGCAGGCAACCTACCAGAAGCTCCATTAAGGCCAAACAATTGTTTTTTTGTTTTTGTTTGTTTCTTTTGATACTCTCTAATAAGTATGAAAAAATACTATCACATACTATGGCACAAAATCCTATCCTCCAATATGTATGGTTTGTTTTTTTCTCTAACTGGATTGTTTTTGGCATGACTATAGTTCTCTCTGAATAGGATTTGGAGCCCTCTAAATGACCTAAAGTAGAAGAACTAGAGGAAAGATGTCAAGGAACAGACACATACAGTATCTATTGAGATGGACAAGATTTTGCTCCAGTGCAAACAGTTCTGAGATATGAGAAGCTGAAGCTGGAGAGTGGTTAATTGAAGCAAGTTTATATTGAACGGTTCAGTCTATCAAATGGTTTTCTCCATCTTTCTGAGTGATGAAATGAAAAAGTGAAAATGGACATTGTTATTAGAACTGAATTCCCTTCTCATTGTGCCTGTTGTTAGGTTTGAGTGTGCGGAATTTGAATGTGATGAAACCCTGTGTGAGTCACTGCTGAATGACATCTATTCAATAAGAAATAACATCTACTGAGAATCAATAGAATTCCTTCTCTAGGCCCAGTGAAGCAGTTCAGGGTTGGATTTCTGTCCTTAAACAACGCGCCCACATCCTGATCATTTACAACGGAGCAGAAAAGAGGAGTAAAGGTGAATTATTCTTCCGCAAGATAAATAAATGAAATTAACTCGACATATGTACATCTAATAAACTAGAAGAAGCACATACATTAATGGGAAAGTAGAAAACGTTTTTATATGAAAAGCAAACAGAGCAAACAATGAGGACTAAAGAGATGGAAAAAGCTAGTTTGTTCTGCTGGCTGATCCTGGTGGTTGTGTGGTCTCGTGTCCTGTGCTCTGAGGTATACTTGGTAGGAAGTGAGAACACCCATATTTGTGAGGCGAGTTTCTCGGCAGATAAGAGACGTTGCTGGCGGAGAGGATCCGGTGGGAGGTGCTGTAAACAGAGACCTGCACGGGAGGGGGGGGTTTTGAGGGGATTGGCTCAGCACAAGAAACACAACTCAAGCCTGGAGACGTATTTCAAATTAAAAATGGTAACACTGGTGACTTAAATAAAAACTGGAGAAAAAACGAAAGTAGGTGATCAAGTATTGCCTCTTTTGGACTTAATCCTTTGCACTGGAGTAAAACTTTGGAAAAGTGTGGCAGCTATCGTTTTGATTGAATTGCTAGTAGTCTAAACACATTTTTAAAAGGGAATACTACTTGATTTAAGCATACACTGAACATTCTTGTGCCTTTGGGCATCCCAGTCAGTAAAAATAATCCAAACTTTTTCAGAGGAGAAGCCTTAGAACCAGGACTTCAATTTGTGATGAAGTTCGATCTCTGAAAAAGAATTCTGGTTGGTTATTGATCTCATTTCTGATTCAGGGTAGATGCTTCTAATGCAGACTGAACTGACCAAGGGCATAGTAAGAATATACCAAATCTGAATGCTGAAATTAAGTGCTATTCCCCTTCATAGATAATAAACTGCAAACATCTTTAACTGATAGTGTTGTTTTTTTTCCAACTGGGATGTAGCTATCATCAGCTAGAGTTATTTTGGAATGGGGGCGTATTGCATGGTTGTGACCTTGTCCTCAAGGACTTTCAGAGCAGAGTGGCATGGTCAAGGTCTGTGTTGTCCATGCTAGCCAAAATAGCCTTCTGGTCCTCCCGAATTGGGCGGCGGTACAGCAGAGCAGAAAAGCGAGTATATGGGTCATGGAGGATGGGCCGTTTCCTCTTCTTGCGGAGGTAGAGAGCTTCTTCGGGCTGGAGTACCTGAGAGGTGTAGGCCTGCTGGGTCTGGGTCTGAGAGGTGGAGACACCTGGAGGAGGGGAGATGAATGACAGGTCACTGCCACCAGAACTCATGGAGGCAATCTTAACAGCTGACTCTACACAATAATGCCACTGTGCTTTTTGGAAACAGGCAGAGAGTTAAATGAGAAGATTGATACAACTCTCATATTTGTAGACTAAATACAGTATGAAACTAAAGAGCCAGCAGGCAGTTAGCTGAGCTTAACATAAAGACTGGAAGCAGAGGGAAACAGCAAGCCTGGCTCTGAAGATGACAGGCATCTCTAACACCCCATTTACACCTTGCATTAAAATGTGATCTGTGTCTGGATATGTTACATGGATAAGGATTAACACAGTGCAACGTGTAAATGCACGCAGATCACATGTTGGGCCACATTTGGAGGTTGCCAGGCTCGCACTGTGAGATCTCAGCCAAGTGTATATGCAATCCATGTAGCATTTCTAAGAAAAATCCGCCCAGCAAGTTGAAAGAAACTTTTCTCTGCCTCTTCCTGCTAATTTAAACAAGCCTGGAAAAACCTACAAGGAGTGGCTGTAACTAGCAAGTCTTCCCTCGCAAAAAGTGATTTAAAAAGTGGCTGTTGTCATTTTGTCCAATCATGGCATTGCTTTCCTAAATCTTGGACACTGTCTATTGACATGTCAGCCACCCCTCATCTAACTAATGTATGCATATTGAGATCTGGTCACAGTGTGGGCACCATCTAGACAACATGAGCTTTTTTTTACTGCAGAGACCTGTGGATTGGATGCCATTATCCAGATAAAGTACCAGGATACAGGTCACATCATAATACCAGCTGTATGTGGAGCCTTAATCTCACCGACGCCTGAATTCTCTGCTGGTTGCCATGCAACCACATGGTGACGATGAGGTCATTGCTCCTGGATAAGTAACAGTTCTACACAGATTAAACAAATGAGACATGTGACAAGAATGTTAATTAGGAAAATGTATATATACGTGCTTTTTTCAGGCCAGGCTAGCTGTTGCTAAGATAAGTCAAGATAATCTGCTGCTGGCTCTAGCTTTATATTTAGCACACAGAAATAAGAGTGGCAAGAAAGCAAATAGTCAATTTCCTTAAATGTCAAACTATTCCATTAAGATATCAATACATTTCCATACCAGTGTCACATTAGCCCATGAAGGCCACTGTCACTGAGAGACGCCATACAGACACTGCTGCATCAACCCATACAGCATGTGTGGAGTCTCACTGACTCACTGAAGAACTGCACAACCAAGTGCTACACTCAAAATAAGCAATAACTAAACACTTTTGTTGTGTGTCTATGTGTGTATCTGTCTACAGTATGTTGTTTTGGTTGTAGCAGCTTTTAACAAGAGAGCCCCTCACTGATGGCTGAGAGCAACACTCAGTCATCATACTCAGTGTGTCATTTCCTGGTTAAAAGCAACAATCATAAGGATATGACTCTACTCTAAATCAGTGACTACTGAGCATTAAACAGTTCTTTTACTTTTCAGTTTGTTTCAGTTTTGTTGTCAAGTGTCAGGATCCTAAATGGGTCACACATTTTAAATTTCTGAAACACACATCCACATTTATGGAGAGCAGTTCACTGTGTGTTGCAGCTGTATATTCATGTTTCTATGGTGAAAGACTGCATGCAATCACTGATACTTAACTTATCACTACAATTGCTGAAGGTCACTTCTACATCATAGCTACATCATAGACATGCTAATTGTTGTTTTGGTCTGTAAGCTGATTTTTTTTAAAAAATTTTTTGAAAAATTTCTTTATGTATGAATTAAACTACAACTTTTAAACCAATTACGCACCAATTGGATTTTTTCATTTGGAATAAGTTGCTTGTTACACAATAATACGCCCATGTCATGCAAAACTGGACTGTTCATGTAAGTGGTGTGTGGGAGAACTGACAGTTTAAGCATCACTGTGTAAATAGAGGTCAATGTATTTCTGCGGCTGTAGGAGAAAGTGAATCATCTGTCAGCCCTTAACAATGTACATTATACCATTAAACGGTCAGAAATTTCTTAAAATTTTGGCGGAACGTGATCAGAAGCAGCTGTCAATCTTTACAATGTGACACATCCCCACCTCTGGTGTAGACAGGAGGTTAAAAGATAAAATTACAAAGCTGGAACACTTCCTTGTTACTGAAATCCATTGCAGTAATAGACCTAGTTTAGTATTGTACAATGTTGTAAGTACTGAGGTGCATTTGAATGGTGATGCAGTGGTTTAGCTTACAAAACAGTGAATGTCCGTGTCCGCTCCCAGGTTCCCTTTGTCAGACCCCATACACTACATGTTATGAGTGCTTTTGTTTGGATGGTTCAGTAGACAGTGGGTATGTGTGAGTAAGTTTTAAATCAAATTAAATAAATTTAGCTTTTCAGCTCTGCAAACTGGCCACTGGCCACAGAATTATGATATTCACTGCTTTGCCAAGTCAAGGTAAAGTTATGATAGACTTTGCAGCTCAGCATTTCAAAAGATTGTTTTTATGCAATAATCATGAATGTATCTTGTGATAATTCAGGCAAAAGAAAAATGGGATTAATAAATAATAAATATGGATTATGTAGGACTAGAAGCAGCAACATTTCTTATGACTTTAAACTTTAATGTGGCATAGCTGAAACTTTTGGGTCTTAAAATTCTAAAAGGTAATATACACATTTTATAACCATAACCATGCTTGATTTATTGGGGCACTCCACAAACTTTATACATGAAGTTGAGTTTATCTGTTCATCAAGGAGTAAAACTCAGCCAGTCAAAGTAGTTGGACAATGTCTTTTGTGTCTCTGGAGGGAGCACTTAAATGCGCTAAACTTATACATACACGCATATATATATATATATATATATATATATATATATATATATATATACATACACACACACACACACACACATATATATATATATATATATATATATATATATATATATATATATATATATATATATATATATATATATATATATATATATATATACATGCGTGTATGCATAAGTTTTGCTATTACTGTATCGCAAACATTAGCATTAACAGCTGTTTACTTACCAGTCTCGCTAAGAGCTTCAGCCATTGTTGCATTTACAATACAAGAGGTATATGTCCTCTGAGCAGCCACTTCTTTAGAGACGCTACAGTGACTCGGTATCGGAAAATGACCAGATAGACTGGTGATTTGAAACAAATGGGCATTTATCAAGCAGGGGGGGGGTCTAACGAAAGATGTATTGAGTTGCATAATGGGAAATGCAGGACATAGTGCTTTTGGAGCTTGAACAATACTAGTCAGGATAGCTTGAGCACTGCTGCTTTCAATTTGGCCATTGTTTTTTTTAATCTGTTGTTTGTGGAACCCCCAGATTTTTATGCCAAATCAGCACTGACCCCATCTTATTAAATTGAGCCAGAGTTTTACTTCTCTTATGTCTACTGATAGACACGAAACTTTGTGAAATTAAAATACATTATGTAAAGTATTATCATTTTTAGTGAGGAAATAGTAACTGCTTTATCCCCTGCCAAATGACTGTGAAGAAAATTCACTTCAAACATTTCTACCAAGTGTTTTGTGGAAATTAATTTAGCAGGTTTACATATACACAGACATGGGTGGAAGTATTGATATGATCACAAATAAATCTGATGCATCCAACATTAAAATAAAACTTTAAGAAGCAAATAAAAGGCATTTTGTCTGTGGTCATCATGATGTAACAAGTTTTAAAAATATACTGGCTTTAAGAGTGAGAACAGAGAGAACAGGGCTCACACCTGCTTTCTTTCTGGTCTTGGAATTATTGTTGTTCAATGTCATCTTCTTGGCCTTTTTAATACGTTGGTATCTCAGTGCATCAATCCTCTCAGACCCCGAAAGGGCACTCGGCGCACCTCGACGTTTTCTGGATAAAGAAGAGAGAGAGGGAACAACGGGTAACTCCGGGCCAAAGGTAGTCAGTGGACAATGTTTCTGCAGTACGGAGCGCAACAAAACCAGAAACCTGCACAGTCTCAAAACAGCACTGCTCGTGCTAAGCCAGAGGTTCAGCACATTGCCAAAGGATCAATGTGAGACACCTAAAGAGCTGTACTCTGAAATCCAGCAAAAGGAATTATAATTTTTTTTTGTTTTTCAAAGGTTTTCAAAGGAACAATATGATTAGTTCCACTACTGCTATAACATTGTACATCATCTGGATTTACTAGCATTAATGTTCAGGCAAATCTTAGGTCTCACAAAACAAGTTCATAAATCCAGATGGTATATTAAATTGTACACCTTGAAATTTCATTGCCTTTCAGAGATATCTAAGGTATTTTGCTCAAATTGATCCGAACAATCTTTATCCAAAGAAAACAAAGTATTACAAGATTCATGAAACCATCTATTTACCTTACAGCATAGATTAGGACAGTGAGTGAAGTTTTTGAGAAGATACAACATTTTAAAAAAGCTTGCACTGTTGGTTTCAGAGGAAAATTCTGCAAAATTGAACAACCTTTTCAACAAAATTAATTAAGACTTTTCAATTGATGACAGATTGGATGTTTCTTCTCAAAATGAATCTGTCCCACTCTGAAAATAACAGATGCAAATGTTTCCTTGGTGTGGAGTGTATATTTCTCAGCTGCTCATGATTGTTTCTACAGACCTGCCTCCCATTCATGAAAGCAGTTTTGACTTGGCAGCCCACAGATTTCTGCCACAAACAGACACTTGGTTCTCTCAAGGCACAGAAAACAATTAGCATTACAGAGAGGCCATCTTCCCACCGTGGCTGCAGAGAGAAACCGAAGTTCATTAGTAGAGGGGGAGAATCACAGCTGAGCAACAAAGCATCATCGATATGTATTCATAGACATGGATACTGTCTACAATGGGCTTCACCATGCTGACAGGGGGAGAGATGGCGGGAGGGGAAAATGACTACTTGGGAACAGTCACATAATGAAAAATAAGCCAAAGAAAAGCGAAGCACTAGGACAACAAATGTAACAAGAATTTATCCATATAATTGTTTCTTTTTTTGAAACGGAAGAGCAATATTTAGCGATGGCATGCATGGCAGTTTGCACATGGAACACGACTTTAAAGGGGAATACATTCAAAAGCACTTCATTGGGCAGTTCACTCAAACATAAGGGGATTCTAAACCCACCCTGTGTGCCCTCCAACCTCTGCAAGCCCTTGGCAAAATATTTGTTCCTTAGGATAAAAAGAAGTGCATAAGCTTTTTGGCAGGACACTTGCTTCTCATGGCAGTAAGAACTGTTCTGCAGTCCAAACTTGCAAGTGCAATTGCATACTTAAAGTAGATGGTTTGATTCATGCCACAGATGCTTTATACAGGGGATTAAGGCCATGTGTCCACCAGGAATCTTTTAGGTTATTTGGGCTAAAGAGATGCTTTTGGTAAGTGCTGGTCACGGCTCCTGCTATTGTTTGGTGGCTGTTTCTGCAAATAATAATTTCTGCAGGATTTTTAATTTTTTTTTCATCTTGGAATGGTTGCGCTGAGAACCTTACACATGCTAAGCTTTCATCACTGCCCAGAGCATGCAAGAGCATTTCAACTGAAGTGTTGATGCAAAAAAGAGCTGCGAATGACAGCTCCCAGTGGACACACAGCTTAAGGTCACGTCATAACGCCAATCTTACAAAATATTTCTTGGAGATTGGGATCCAAAATATTTTCAGTTGGTGTCATACAACATAAGCATCTGTAAAATATAAATGGCAAAATGTGTCACGCTTGAGGAGAATGCTAAGAGTGCTTTTACAACATGATCATCTCAGAGTAAAACTGTCTATGTGGAAGAAAGGCCACATAGGCAACCATTTCATAAATACACTGGATGCCACACCTTGTAATAATCTGTATAGTGCAAAAAGACACAAGACCAAAAGTAAGTAGTGATCATGCCTTAGAAAAGCATATAAGCTTTTTAGAATGAAAATCAACATTACCCGAATGTAACTCAAGTTCTGTGTCCTGTGTGTGGCCATTTAATGGACTTCAGTATTGGTTATTTTTTTAAAGGAGGTAATTACTTGGAAAACTCCTTTTATTATTAGCAGGATTTTTTTAGTGGCCTCTGGCCAGGGGTCAAAGAGTAGCTGAGGCTGGTCTTCCAAACTTGTAGTAGGCACATATTCAGGGGAAATCAGGAGTACCTAGAGTAAGTAAGTTTAACATCTTGGTGGATGGAGGAATGGTTCTCTCATGGTTGATAGCAAAGACCTGGAGTGTGAGCCTTGACAATCTCTTAGGCGATTAGTTCAGTCTTGTGGTGGTTGACACAGGCACTAGGCTAGGCTAGGGCTGCACCCTGAGCAGCATTAGTATACTGTTAATGAAACTGGACCGGACTGATCAGCAATTTATTCCATCCTGAGGAAGATAAATAGAAGAGATGGCTTACTCACTCAACTTGTATTCTTGACCTGTGAAATTCCTTAGTCTTACTGTCAGGCCTTGACCAGTAAGCCACCTTGACCTTGGCATGGATGTAAAGCTGGTGGTAAAGTCATCCACTAGCATTTCAACAGTGGAGGAGGAAGAGGGATCACTATTCCCATCGGATGCCTGCAGCAGATAGTTGAGTGGCTAGTGGTAAGTCAAAGAAGGTGAGTGGGTCTTCCTCAAACTTGATGCCACTGAGCTGGTGTGGTGGGAGGAGGACAAGCTTAGTGAACTGCAGCAGAAGCAAGTGGGAGGGAGATCTTGAGCCAACATGGCAGTGGAGAAGATGGAACAGGTCTTGTCCATGATAATATCTTGATTGTGAGAGTCATTTTTGCTGAAAAGTGCTTTGCATTGATTCAAGGTGAAATGGGGGAGATAAACACCAATGGCATATTACTACCTAACTGGGTGTCAAGTTCTGAGGCACAGACTCATTAGGGTAAAGTCTGTAGAGGGCTGAACTTGTACAAAATAACATAAACCTGCAGTGCATTGTCAAATAAAATGTAGGAATCTTTTGTAGGGACTTTAACTTTTAGCGGATGTCATGACATATGGGTGTGTGTGGTTTTATCTCTAGACAAAAGGTGTGTGTTGAGACATGTCTGACTCTAATGACCGTTCAGCTGGAGAATAGTCCAGTTGGCCATGTAGAGACGTGTTCTTTGGCTTTTGCACTAGATACCATCCTGAAATGTGTCACATACCGATTGGTGACCTTCAAAATCATTTTCAGAGCAGGGAACCAAATAACTAATAAATATATAAATATATATACTTAAATGGGTTAATTATTACTGTAACTATTGTCTAACTTATGTCTATACCTGAGGTAGGTTTATCTGTGGTGAGATATTCTTGAATGTGGTCAGTTAGCAAACTACTCAAGCATGAAATCATGTTGGTGATACATCTCTGACCTAATCTATTAGCTAAAAGATGGCATATGCATATCAGTCAGAATGCATAGTGTAATAAAGACTGCAGAACTTAAAATGCATAGCCACTTCGAGAAAAAGGAAAAAGGAAAGAACTGAAATTAACTACACGTGTCGAGTGAAGGAAGGAACAAATCAAACAAAGACTCAAAGTCTTGTATTCCCCTTTAAAGGACGAGGTGATCAAAAAAGTCCCACCTGCTAACCCCCCCCTTTCAGACATGGATCCAACCCTTACCTATTGCGGTGTAGAGGACCTGGTCACAACAACGCTGCCCAGATAGCTGAGATCAATCAAAAACAAAGCAGGTAAGACTCCAGGAGCCATCAAGAACCACCATACTGCCCCTAATTCATAATGATGGAAACATTGCAGTACATGAGAAGCGGACAGGCCCTGTGACACACTTTGCCCAACAACCTTTCCTTGGTAGTCAGACCTGGGGGAGTCCTGGGGGCAATTAAAGGGGTTGGGGGAAGGAAGGTTATAGAAAGGGAAGGGGAAGTTGGGTAGGAAAAAATTCTGAAGGTAAGGGAGAATTGGTCATGCAGTCAGGTTACTAAGGCCGAGGATGGGCCGCAGGGCCTGCCAAGATGAACTCTTCTTTAAGCATCCCTCTGCATGATAAAGGCATCTTCAAAGGCTTGGAGCTAGACATAACAATGGGTGTTTGTTTTGTCTGGGGAATCAATTGGATGAATATTATGGGATTCCTCCTGTTAGGTGAAAGCAGGGTAACGCATGGTACAGATGGAAAAACAGAGACCCTGTGGTGATGTCTGCAGATTCCCAGGCTTTTAGGGGCTTGTGTCAAACAAATTACACACTGCACTGACAGTAGTATTTTTCATCCGGATTGACTGTAGCCCCAAAAGGTCTGAAATGTGATCTGTGAAGCAAATGCATTTTCTTGTCAAATCATCAAATAATTTGTTTCACAATTTATACTTTTTGGTAACTTTTCACTGGAAAATGCTACATCTTTTTCAAAGTGATAATTTTGGAGCAATGCTTCACAGATGCGGTGGGTGAATACCTCTAACTTAATGTTTGACATGAAAAGCAGCATTGACCATTTTGAAACTATACTGAAAACTTCCAGAACTTATCAAATGAATCGTCACAACAAAATAGATTTCCTTCAACCATACGGTTTTCATTTTTCACATAAAGGTATTAACAAATGAAGAAAAGCATAAACTTTAAATTATCAAACTAATTTGCCACAGAGATGATAAAAAAAATTGATGGATATTAGACAGCACTCCAGTAACCAAAATGTTAGAGCAAATTCACACATCAAAGCATTATGGGCTGGGGCAGATGACTCAAATGGTATCCCTCTCTGCATGCCTAATGCACCTACCCTGACAACTGGGGTGGAGAGGGCTCAGATGGAAGGATCTCCTCCTCAGTCCTCCTCTGAGATGGCATCTGCCCAAATATGTTGCTGCTTTCCATGGGGGGTGACGGGGACTGGGAAGCTGGGTAGCTGGTTGCAGAGGTGGCAAAGGCCATGTGGGAACGGTAGCTGGGGCTTGCTCTCCTGCTACCCTGGCCTTGGGCAGGTGAGGAGGAAGGGGAAGATCTCCTTGAGAAGCTGGCTGTGGAAGGAGGGAGGAGGGTAATCTCAGACATCTCTGGGGGTATGGGAGGTTGGACAATGCTGGGACGTGGCCTGGGACGTACTACAATCTCTGGGGAGCCTTCATGAGAGCTAAGGGGGCTTTGAGTGAGGGGTGAGAGTCGAGAGGGCTGGAGAACCACCTGATGCATGCCAGAATCCATCCTACGAGCCTGTCTGGGACTGAAACGAGGGGTGGTTTCAAACCATCGTGTGTCCAGGCTACTGAATGTGCTAGGGACAATATGGGCCATTGGATCGGTGTAAGGCAAAACCGGCACACCCATACCGTGGCTTGTGTGTCTTAGCTGCCCTAATTGTGCCTCTTGCATAGCTAAATGCTTGGCTGGGGAGCCATGAGGCTTGGCCTTACTGGGAGACTTGCTTGCGTGGCTCTTTGGGGCCTCCAGTGGCAGGACAGCTGGGTAAGTGGGCATTGGGAGGGTGGAGGGCTGGAAAGCACTAAGGGGGAGAACATGAGGTGGAGGGGGGTAGGGGGAGTCGTGGCGGAGATGCAAAGGGTGGTGTGGCGGAAAAATGAATTGGGGCCCCTCCAGGCTTGCAAAAGTGAAATCCAGTCCCTGCCAAATCTCCGGTGAGCGAGCAGAAGAGGTGAGTGTCAGAGGAAGTGGGAAACCAGAGACAGCATATTGTGGGAAATCACCCTCCCCCATTTCTTCAGGAATCATGGGGTGACCAAAAGGACCTTCAGCAAGATATGGAGGGGAGGACATGACAGAGCTGAGAGGGCTGGTATCAGGCATGTAAAAAGGAGGTGGGGGATCATGATCCCCAGGGGGGCCCAGGTAGCCATAGAAAGCCCTGTGGTGGAGAGAGCCTCGGATCTGCCCTGTGGCCTGAAGCCGACTGCTCTCCATGATGGTCATACCTTCGAAGGGCCTGTGGAAACGAGGGCTGTAGGCTGGAGGCTGCAGATAGGATTCCTGACTGGAGATGGGGGAAAACTGGTGAGGTCGAAGGGGGGCCATGACTGGTGGCAGAGGCCTGGGATCATCATTCTCTTCATCTGACTGCCGAAATTCAGGATAGAGGTCTGATTCTTCCACAAAGGGGAAGCCCTCAATTCGTCGGGGCCTAACAGACATTTCTGCATCAGTGGGATCAATGACAAAGCGTCCATCTGGGCCTCTGCTGATAAGTTCAATGGGTGTTGTTGCTTCAGCTTCATGCTTGGCAATACCATACTTCTTGCTTGTTATTGCTCTTTTGGTCTTCTTGTATAAAGACAATTCCTCCTTCTTCCCTGGACTTGGGGGTGGTTTCTTCCCACGCTGGTCATGACTATCTTCAGATGATTCTGATGGGGATGCCTTTGAACGAATGCTCTCTGGGCTCACTTTTCCTGAAGATGACCTATGAAAAAACAATATAGAAAAAGTGAATATTCAACAAGAAAAAAAATTTCAGTACTCTGCAAAGCAGAGTGTCACTGATGCTCAAGACAAGTCCAGCTACATTGGAAGAAAAATTATAACACACCTCACCCAAGCATGTGAGTGACAGGTGAGTTCTACTTCAAAATACTCATAAATCATTAGCGAACAAAGGTATCCTGCAAAATGTGTTGCCTGTTAATTTCCAAACAGTGCAATAAAGAATAAAGATATAATTGTCACGAATCTTTATTGTCTTGAAAATGAGCGTAAGAGGTGTAAAGACTCCTTCTTCAACAGTCATCCTTTGTTACTGACTTGGTAACTTTATCTATGCTTTCTTTTTTCAATCAGGAAGGTGTGCACAAGGAGGGGGTATCACACACTACATAGACCAATGTGAATCTCTAACATATATTAAATGCATGCATAATTCCATTACAAACTGACAACAACAAACTGGTTTGTTAATATCTTCACAGTTCCCTGAAGGCAGAACAGTTTCAGTCAACTTAGTCAATGCAAAGTAAATGACTGTAGACCAGCCTGTGATGTCAGTTTCACTCTAGCTATGTTAAGTGTGAAGTATCTTGACATTTTCAATTGTTTTGGCTTTGTACTCCAGCACATTTCATTTGAAATTAAACAATTAGGTAACGCTTAATATTCGTGACAAAATTTCTTCAAGTGTTATTTATTATGAGCTGAACTCAGCTAATCTGCTGCAGGACTGTGGGTGTGGTTTGATTAGAGATGACTGACAGTCAGTCCTGATTGGTTGCAAAAACTATTGCCACTAGAAAGAAAATAGATTGTTCATGAAGAACATCCTCAAACTGAAGTTCAACATGAAAAACACTCTTTTTCTCTTTCAACAGTATAAAATAGACGTCTCTCACTATGTCTGTCACACATTTCAGTACAAATCTAAAAATGTGCTGTGTTAGAAAAGTCACACTCAGGAGAGAGTCTTTGTTAGTGCAATGGACACTACTTTATGCTTTAGTTGAACATTTTGGGATGGTAAGGATGTACACTGAAATATCTGGAGTCCTTCTGGGAGTCCAGCTTGGGAAAAACAAAGCTTGCTAAACCAAATCAGGACCAAAAAGTAACTGTCCAAAGTGAAGACAGAACCGGGTTTGGTACTAGATTTGAGCAACACTGTAGTAATAGGGTTGAGGTAGTTGGTATCAACAGCAATGCAACACTCTTTTACAGCAGACAGGTGGTGGAGAAGAGGCTCTGATCAAACACACCTACAGAAAAGTAGGAGTATTACCGATCATTAATTGAAGTGATACTAAAACCTGCTAAAATTGGCTAAAAGGTCACTCCAGTCATGAAGACTAGTCGAAATGACCCAACTGGGACTGCCTTTTTCCTATAGGCCGCTCTGGATTTGAAAAGTCTAGGTGGTCTGGGTCTATTGATCTTTATTATAACTGAAGCATCCTGTCTGGACTCATTGTTATCAAACTTTACAAGTTCATAATTTGTAACTACATATAACTTCAATATGCATGATGTGAAACTCAGTTCCCATTTGCATTTGATATTCTTGTCAGAAATCACAGTAACAATTGGTTTAATAAGAAGGAGAAAATAAAACCACGATTTGCTTTGAGGCCAAAGTCACTTTATTTAGTGGTTAAATGAAACATATAGCCAATCCTCAGTGGGATCACTAAAGCTTGTGCTTATAATGACTTATGTATAGAGTTGCCAATGAAAACCACTGTTACATGTGATAGATATTCAAAGATCGTTTCCAGGGTCCAGTGCCTTTTCAGATGTGGTTTCTCATTTAGGAAGCAACAATGACGGCTCATACAACATAACTCAATTCATTGAATCACTAATATTTTCTATTTTTGTAAATTTGACCATGATTCCTATTGGTTACAATAAGATTTTAATCAATTCATTTATGCAACAGACTAAAAGTGGACTTCTTTTACAGTTTCGGATTGCTTTTATTTGTAAAAACATTTAAAAAATGTTGTCAAGCTGTTTCAGATAACACAATCGTGATCAGAGACTACAACCATAAGGAATAATGGCCAAAAAGATAAAATACAGGCTGTATAAAATCAGAATCTGCTCATTATGTGCTTAGCACACACACAGTAAAAAATACTACTGATGCTCTTCAAACTGGCTGTATCATTTTAAAACACAAATTAAGCCTACACAGTAATTACTGCACCATTACACAACCACTGAATGAAGATTCAGTGATTACTACTGATGCTGTAAAAATATAGGTCCTTCAGATTTACTAACATTATACAGTTAAATAAAATACTTCACAATGTTTTTCATAAGTTTACACATTATAGCAGCAGTAGGCACTGATTGTTGTTGTTGTTGTTACAAGCTAAAGCTGCAGAATAACAATAAAAACACAAGATGTGTGACCGTGACAGCATCTGGGATGGGAGAGGAGCAGTGGTGAAGTCAGGAGTGTCAAAAAGAAAGTGTTGGAGGTGAAACAGTGATTTAAAGGAGTTAGTGGGGACAGTCACATACAGCTCAAAACACATAAATAGTCACAACGTATAAGCAGTGTGCTGTGCAAAAAACAATGCTTGTGTTAAAATGTACTCTTATTTGCTTTGTTGTCGACACTTTGTACAGTGCTAGGCTACCTGGCTGCTAGCGGTAGCTTCTGTCTTCTCATTTAATGGTGTCAGAAATCAAATTAGTGCACTTCCCAAAACATTTAACTATTATATAACAACTACAGTAAAATACTGTCACTGAGCACAAAGCTCTGCTCTAGAAACAAGTGTCTCAAGATTTAGACATAAACTTCAGAGAAAATCAGCAACATGTATGCTTTACATCTAAAACAGCAAGAACGTTTGATCATCTGCCCTGAAGTCATTGATGTTTCAATAAATGACTCACCATTACCATACAGTGAATTATCGATATAGTATATGAAGTTGACCAATGTGATCTTAGTGTCTGAAATCATATCTTATTATTTAAAGGAATAGTCCAACTTCTTGGGAAATACACTAATTTTCTTTCTTGCTAAGAGTTGGATGAGATATATTATTGATACCAGTCTTACTGTGTGTACACTGAATATGAAGCTAGGGCCAAGGCACAGTTAGCTTAGCTTAGACTAGAATCTGGGGGAAACAGTTAGTTAGTCTAGCTTCTCTCAAAAGGCTGAAAGCTCCTGAATCAAATAGTTATCTCTCATTTGTAGTTTGTAATTTGTAGTTTTGAGGGTAGTTATGTGCCAGAGTTAGTATTAGACTTTAATGGACTGACCAAATTGGTCTGCTATTATCAAGGATAGAAAAATGTCTTGTCATTTGATACCAAATTTCAGTACCTAAGCAATAAATGAGTAAATGTCATCACTGTCAGTGAGCCAATCAGCATGCAGCATGCTTGGACCACAATCTAATAATGCTGGTGATTGGCTGTTTATCTATGCAAACACCTTTGAGTGTATAAAGACTGAGGTTAAAAATAAAACTACAGTAAAACTAGAATATGTACCATAATGTATATTGTAATCTTTTTGGTAAAGTGGATTTGATAAAATTGGTATAGAAAAAGTATTGTTTAGAATCAGTATTGAGGTCAAGGTATCAGTATCAGTAATAATATCAAAAAACCAATACCCAGGCCTAGCCAGTATGTTTCTTGGCTGGGAGCATAGACGTCCTTGAGTATTTGCCTGGATAGATCCAGGCTGACTGTTTCTCTCTGCTTCCAGACTTAATGCTAAGCTAGGCTAACTGTTCCTTCACCTAACTTTACATTTAGTGTGTCATGAGAGTGGTATCAATTCAGATTTAATTAAATGGAATGAGAACAAGCATATTTTCCAAAATGTGAAACTATGAAATGAAAGTGAAGATTACATTATCTCCTCCTGCTGTCCTGAAGAGGTCTAAGTGAAATACTGATTTCATCATCATCCTCTGTGTCTTTTAATCTTGTTCCACATGGATGGATGGATTATCTATTTAAAAATTCTCACATTCCTCATCTTCTGATGATGATGATGATCCTTCATCTTTCACGTACAAAAGACCACGACCAGTATTGTTGTTGCCTTGTGGGGACATTTGGCCAGAAGCATGCAGCCAGGTCAGGAGTCTGAGGGGCTGGGGCTGAACCCAATTGCATAAGGGGGTGTATACAGTGTGCAAGAACGGGGGACAATGGTTGGCACACTCACTGAGGACTGGTAGGTTGGGGCCTGTACCTGCTTGCGTCCAGCCCCTCCCAGTAGGGCTCAATGCTGGGAATGAAGCTAAGTGGACTCCTGCAGAAGTGGGGAGATTAGACAGTGAGAAGTGGGGAGAATATAGGGGTAAATAGGAAGCCTGTCAATGAGAGGTATGTTTATGAAAAAAAGCAATAGAAAATGAGAAAGAATAGCTTGATATTGTTATTAACTGGGTTGAAAAAGCCTCAGAGAAGATCTGAGAGAGAGAAATATCAGTGGAGAGAAAACGTTTGCAGACATGAGAGGCTACATTGGAGCAATAAGAGGTAGGTTAAGGTGAAAGAGAGGAAAGAAGGATCAGTAAAGATGTGACGACTGTACTTCGAGACAGTTCTCCATTTATTGCCTGTAGCAGTGGCCAAAATCCCACACATTCAGAGCACCAGTCCTATGATACAGCTCAGATTCCTCTAGGTTTGTCTTGTGTTTTGATTTTTGTTTTTGTTCCTCCCACTTAAGACAGGAAAGAAATTCTGAGGTGTCATCACTTGCAGATGACAGTTGCACAGCTGTGACACTGCTCTGTAGCATCTCTGTAGCCACAAAGTTTTAAAATATTAGCCTAGGCATGTCACACAATCAATACTTTGGCAAGTATCCACACATGGACAGCAAACCTGTATATGGACTGTACAGATCAGTCAAACTTCAGTGTTTAGTTAAAGCCCCTATGTGTAGAAATTTGACATGATTATAGCATCAGATTTTCTAAAAATGAGAAAATCTAGATGAAAACCAATGTTGTATCTTTCAGCCCACTAATCACTGTTTAAACACTCTGTAAATACTCTGACTGCCAGTTGCCAAAGTCAGAAATATTCAAATTCTAAACATGGAGGCTTTAATCTATAGGAAAAGGTTGTGTTTCGGGGTTTCCTTGTCAGTCAGAGCTACACTTCAAGGGTAAGGCTGGTGATACTGCCACATGTCATGAAAAGTCCCAAACCAACTGGTTCCTACAGAAAATGTAAATTTTATATTTTGTTTACTGATTTCTTTACTTAAGAAATAGTGCATTTGCATTTTCAGCCATGGTGGGCTAGCTACTACCAGGATGATGTATCTGAGGTCATCTCAAAATAAACTACAGTGTGTGTTCTCCTAATAAAGAAATATGTCACCTAGTGCAACAGTGTGGTTCAGTGTTTTTTGGTCTTTACATGGGATTTGTTAAAATAACACCAGACTTATCCTTTAACACACATCAAATGACAGTGGCCTCAGAGAATATTCAGATGCCTTCCCTTTTTATACACTTTGTGTAGATTTAATTTTCCCACCAATCCACTCTAATTTACCAACCTCAGTAACCCATGATGACAAAGTGAAAACAGGTTTTTGAAAAAAAGGAGTCTTTGCTAAAAATCAAAAACTGGAATCTCTCACTTAGAAAGGTATTCAGGCCCTCAATTCAGTTCTGTGTAGAAGCCTCTTTGGCGGCAGTTACAGCTTCGAGTCGTCTTGGTTAAGTCTCTGTAAGATGTGCACACCTGGATTTGGGCAGGTGTGTGTCTGTGAACTGCCATCTGCAGGTCTCTCCACAGATGTTCTATATCTAAGTCTCTTTTTTGGCTGTATTTAGCAGGTACTGTCACCCCAGTCTCAGGTCGCACACTTTTTGGACGACCAACTCTAGGAAGACTTCCAACAAACTTCCAGTTTCACAGTTATTGAGGCCACTGTGCTGCTGGAAACACTCAAAGATTTAGAAATGGTTTTATGCTCTTGCTCTGATCTAAGCCTCGCCACAGTTTTATCACAGAGGTCTACAGAGAGTCCTTGGACATGCAGTGTGAATTCTAGGACTTCATATACACAGATGTGTAGCTTTCTAAACTGTGTCCAGTCAATTCAGTTTGCCACAGGTGGACTCCAGACAAGTTCTGGTCACGTCTCAAGGATAATGATACCAGAGAAGGACGTACCTGAGCACAATGTGGAGAGGCTCTAAAGACTTTTGTCAATGGGAAATTTTACTTTTGAATTTTTAATAAATGTGCAGAAATGTCCAGTCATGTTTTCACGTTGTCATTGTAGGTCGTTCAGCATAGACTGATGGGTAAACATCCATTTACAATTAAATCCACAACACAGTAAAGTGTGCAAAAGGTGAAGGGTCTGAATACGTCCTGAATGCATGTAGATGAATCAGAAAACAAATATAGAAAAATAAATGAATGTTGTTGTTATTTGTCCACAACATCCAGTATGCAGTCATTTATAATAACCAGAGTGTGTCCTGAAAAGACTACACCCATACTGAGAACAAACATTTTAACTTGTCTCATACAGTTGCAACATATCGATGGACACTTTCTGTTTAGATGCGTCAGTAACGAGGCTCACTGTGATGTCATGATCAATGTTATTAGTTCTCGTTGTGCTCTCTCTGGTCTGGTGTGTGAAAATGTCTGCTGTGAAAAAGGTCTCTGAAGGGACATGAAACGTCCTTTATGATCGATTTCAGGGTCACACGAGGACAAAGCAATGAAAACAATGGGATGGAGCTTTTGTCATCTTTAGACTTGTCATTGAACTCACAGCGTTTTCCGGTAACATTTGACACATACAGTAGATACTGTACACAACTGGATTCAAAAATAAATAAGCCGACTTCAGACAGGTGTCTGAGGTCCTTATTTTTTGTAATCTTAAACAGGAGCAACTCCCACTATATTCTAGTTAAACAATGACTCTTTCCAACCTGGAAAAACATGAGTGAGACATGGTGAAGCTTAAAGCTGCTGAGCTCTGTTCACTAATGCACAAAGGTTTGTCTATTCTGCACTAAACTATCTTTCACATTTAAAAGATAGTTTAGTGGGAAAATGTCCAGTTTCATTTCCATGTTTGAACAGGAGATGTCCATTATCTTGTTGTCCTGTAAGCATGTGTCATTTATTGTCAAATGGAAACACAGCTCTTCGCTCTGAGGTGCTGTAGTCTGAGGGTGGGCAGCCTCATAGTCAAAATGTAATCTATGTGCAACTGTGTGTCTTGTATTACACCAATCTAAAATCAAACAAAGAAGTAACTGTACATCTTGAAGGGAAGTGACTCCCTCTCTCTCCTCTTTTATTTAGGACAGTATAAATAGAATTTCTGAAGTGAGGCCATGGGGCATCCAAGAGTAAGAAGTGAGCAAACCTTTTAGTTATGCTTAGTTCGATGAAGACTATTTGTCATAGACATATTATCTGAATATAATATCAGAGGGGAACAGATTGCTTTCCATTGTAAGCCTTAATGAGTCATTTCTGATCAAAGAGATCATCCCTTCCTGAAGTCCCGTCTGCAGGTCCAGTTAAATTCAACATGTCGTCTTTTTCCTGCATTCATGACTTCATGAACTACAGAAGAAGAACAAGTTTGCAAGATGCTTGGAACAACCTTCCTTTAAAAACTGTAATTTGTGTAAATGAAGTTGTCATTAGGGTATCAGTAGGATACATTGAGTGTTTTATATATACTATATATACAGTCTAAATATATAACCAGTTCTTGTGCATTTTGCTCTACGTTAGCAGTAATGTTCCTAAACAATGTGAATGATGTTACTGCTCACGTCCTATGGTTAGAAGCACTGTAATGTAATTTGAACCGGACGACAGGAAACTGTGATTATTAATGACGGTCTGGTAATGGAGCAGGGAGCGAGATGTATCCTGAGTGTTGTGCTCCTTGACTGTGGTTTTGTTGTAGACCACTGTGCAGTGTTGCTCTTGGGGAGAAGTAACAGTGAACTCTGTTATGTGTGATGTGCAGTGGGGGGTTACTTACGGAGTTTCCATGCTTTTTCTGCAGTGGGTTATGGAAAGTGGGGGGTCTGGAAGATGAAGAAGGAAAAAAGACCATTAAAGCACATATTCAGTTATTAGTATATATTATAGTTTTTATGCATGATAATCGCAGCAAATTTGTCCACCAGTCATTACAAAACTATCTAAATAAAGGAGTTCATGATAGATGCTACACCCTCCTTCCTGGCACTCAGGCAGACTGTAACCACTGAAGCTGGAAGCAGTGTGAATACAAGGAGGAGAATGACCTGTTTTCATATTCAGTGATAAATTTGATTTTCAAGCAGACCTTAAAGTCCCTGCACCTCGTTATTTACAAGAAGGAAATGTCTTTTTGGTATTCATGGTAAACAGCACTGATTCAAGACATTTACATAAAAGATTCATAAGAGTGAGTGAGTGATTTCCCAAACACAACCGTGTTGCTGCTGCCAAGCCTCAGGCAGGATCTGAGACCCAGTGACTGAATAACAGTAAAATCCAAACGTCACTTTAAACAAAAACCATAAAATAAAACGACTCTGATGTGGCTGCTTTCTGAACTGTCACTCAGCAACTTTTAGCTGATATGTTAAGTCAAACAGTGAAATTAATTTTCTGCACTGGTGGCTGGTTCAAGCAGTGAGGTGAGAATCTGTCAGAGGACAACCAAAGAGAGGTGCAGGGTCTTTTTGACAAGTACGGATACAACGCTTTTCTCATCGGTCGCCTTCCTCTAGATTGGGTTCTTCCAGATACCAGGGATCAAAGGTGTCTACTTGTCTATCAGCCTTATGATAGACTGGCAACCTGTCCAGGGTGTACCCACCCTTGCCCAGTGTCAGTTTGGATTGTCTAAAGCCCCCCATGACCTTAAAAAGGCTTATGAATGAATGAATAAATGAATCTTTCTTGTTTGCATGCTCTAATAAAACAGCATGTTTGCAGTTCAAGTACATCAATGGTAAATTTTCCATTATTGTATTCAAAACTAACACAGTGGTAAAACACACAGCTAGACACCATGCACCAAACACAATGTCACAACATCTTATTTTTGTGCTATTTTAAAAATATGTTAAGTGATTGTGGAGACAGCACTTTCCCATCACCTCTTTTCCTCTTGAGCTTCCTCCGGCGCTGTTTGTTGACGAAGCAGGCAGCCATCGTGCTGAACAGGACAGCTGCTGCCAGGAAACAGATGGTGGCCACAATGCCAGCCACCACAGGCCGAGCCAGTCCGCGCTCCTCCACCATCTCTGGAGGAGGGAAGAAGTCTGTGATGTGAGGAGGAAAACAGGCGGGGACATAATGGTTTGCAATTAGACATACAGTATGTGTGCAGGCAGAGGTGGCCTACCCAGAGGTGAGTGATCGATGCAGCAAGAGGGAACATTAGTTAAATGTAGGAAACAGCAAAGAAACAACTGTAAAACTCCAGTGATCACGACACTTCTAATAACGCACTCCTCAAGATTAACGCTAATGTCAACTGGCTCTGCAATAGGAGGTGATATTTACTCTGAGATTACTGCGCAGATGTGAGTCGACTGAAAAAGAGCAGACTTTCCCCTGTAAGAAAACACTGTACTCTGACTGGGCAGCTTTTTTTAAGATGAGAGCTGACAAACTGAATCAAGATTTTCTGATATTTTCTGAAATGTAGGCCCCACTGCCACTTCCTCACTTGCCAGATGATTTTTGCCACACTCACTAACCAAAACAAGAAGCCTGATCTAATCCAATGTTCCTGCAGATTCAAATATAGAGCTGACCTTTACTACTGCATGTGTCTTTGAAATAGGCATTCCCTCAGGGTATATGCCATGATGACTTAGCAGTATTTTTTCCAACAGTGCCTACATTCAGAACTTACTGTGTTGGAAAAATAAACCAAATAATGTTTTACTCCTGACAGAAATCTGCTGTGATGATGGAAATAAGGCTAAATGTGCACAACAGTCTCCACATTAGATCTGTGTAAGTTGTTTCTGTGATGTCACAGAAATCCTCGTGGATTGTAAATGTGAACTGAGAGTTAAGATGAGCTCAGAGAAACTTTCCTCCTTCAGCAAATACATCTGAAAACATACTGTGCAATTCTGACAGTGCAAACCTTGAGTGCAATATTTCAATACTACTATTCTCTGTTCACAAGTGCAATTTTAAACTGTGCAATTACACAATATATATTTTTGCATTAATATTGTGAAGGAAATTTTCTTCACTTCAGGTGTTCCTCTTGTTTTCCTAGGCCTCACTTACACTCATAACAATCATAACAATCTTAACAATCTTCAATATTTCACTGTTTAGCTTCTACTGAGACTGTTGGTGTCTAGACGGAGCCGTAGCTGGGTATGATAGATAAGGAGGTAGAAGGAAAGCGCAAGCTTAGAAAATATTGTTCAAAACTAGTTACAAGACACATGTGATATTAATTCGAAAAGAACATGTGACAAAACAGATTTTGGTTCCAATAGCATCTTCACGCATGAATGTTTAGACTATAGTTTAGCCTTATTTGGAGTAAGGTGTGGTAAAATGTTGCAACCATGCAATACCTGGGAATATATACCCACTGTAAGACAAGTCCCCCGGAGGAGATTGGTGTGGCACTACTCTGATTCACATGCTGACTGTGTAATGCTCATCATTTTCTCCTTGCTGCCAGGCTCACAATAAATAATTCTGCCTAAGACATCTGAACTCCTGGTGATTGTCTTTTTCCACCACAAATATTTATATTATATATTTATATACTATAGTATAAGGACATATTTTTACATTTTATGTTTACATTTATATTTTATCTTGTCTTTTTACCTCTATAGTCTAATGTTATTCTCTGCTGCTACATTTCAGTTCTTGAGGGACATAACCTAATTTCCCCCTGGGGATCAACAAAATATTCTGATACATTATTCTGCACAGTGAAGTTCAAACAGTACATGTTCGACATTAAGGGAACTCGCTGCAATACAGTAGAAAATCAGCTGTAACCTCAACTCTATCCCTCCTGCCTGACACAACAACAGACACAGGGGGGGTTTGTTCATATGCCCCTTGGTGGCAGCAACACTGTGTAATTAGAGTTATCTGACTAATAAATATTCTCTATCTAAACATTATTTTAAACAACAACAGGACAAGAGCAGATAAAACGGTTTCCCCTTCAGTAGAGTAAAGTAGTAAAGGAGAGATGAAGCAGCGAGCTCCTCACACAGGAAGAAAACCTGGACGTTCACTTGTATCAGGTTATAGTTAGAGATACCATGATATTTAAAAACAGCCACGAAAACTTGTTTGTGTTTGCTTGTTTTAGTGCTGCATCAGAATTAACTCTCTGGAAAGATGAGAGACTCTCACTTATAAATAATAATCCATCGTTTCTGCAAGACTTCAGAGAACATTTGCAGGTGAAGAGGCTCGTCACTGCCCGGCCCAAAGCTGACATCCTGCTGTCAGACAACGCAGATGGGGTTTGTGTGTACATCAGTTTCTCTTTGTCAACTTTGGGATGACTTTCAATTAGAATTCAAACCTGTTCTCCAGATCAGTGTTTCCCAACCTGTGGGCTGCAAAGTTATTGTCAGTGGGCTGACAGATAATTCGCAAAACAGTACAATTCTGGTGACAAGACAAAATTATAAAATAATAAAACATAAATGGCGTTTTAAAATGTTTTCAAAATGAAATAATCTTTAAAAATATAAAAAATGTTGAAAATTTCTTCCCGTTTTTTTTCTCATATTAAGGTCTATCACTGAGATAAGCCAATCACAGGAACTTTAATGTTGTCACCAGCTGGACCACATTGTATACTTGTTTGCTATCTCAGTCTGATTGTGTGCTAAAAGATTACAACCCTGGCAAAAACTGGAGTATCAAGATGGATAGCTGGTTAGCAACAGGAAGAAATAAAAGGAAGGGGATGGTGAATAGACAAGTGATCTCTCCCCCGTCAAACTACAGCTTCCTCTGCTTTCAGTTCAGTCCTGGATCATTAAAATAAAAAGTGCTCTGAGAAGGCATTATTCGTCCTCCGTACCTTCGGTGAACATTCATTACATAAGCCAACAGTGTTTGCAGAGCTGTCATAGCCTCAGCTCCACTGCAGTTCAGATTACCAGAGTAAACACAGCACTGTGCCATTTTCTAATGCTGCTTTTCTTCCTGTGAGCTTCAGCTTGTTGCAGTCAGGGATGCATCACAGCCAGAATTCATGCGTCCGGAACAGTTGTGAACAAACTCATCTGCTGCTGTGCAGCTACTTTCACTCCTGCTACAGAGCGACCAACCTTCAGATCTGTCCTCACTTATTAAGACTGGGGCTGTTTTAGTGTCCTACATGATAATGAACCACTCAGTGAGGACTGGGGGGTACAATGTGTCAACACTTGTTATGAACTAGTTAGAGTGGTTCATGTGCTGCAGAGGAGCATGATACAGCAAAATGCAAAGTATTGGACCTGCAGCAATATTGACATGTGATATAACTGATTGGCTCAAAAACACCTTTATATTTGAAAGGACAGTGTGTATCCACATCAGGTTTTTAGCATGATATTCACAAAACAAAATGCAGAGTAAACAGTCAAACTAATACTAGTCAACAGGGAAATGAGCAAAGACCTTTGATCACCACATTGCACAGCTCTCCAGCTTCACCAGAGGGGGGCAGCAGAGTTCTTCCAGCGATCTGAAGGCTCCTGAGCAAAGCTCTATAAATGCTACACCAACTGCTGCTCTTACTGTGTACTCAGTGACCTCTGCAGGGAGATGGGGGGGTGGGGGGGCAACATCACATTTTGAGGGTTTTAATTTCAGATTCAAAACAGACTAGACTCAGTTTTGTGACCAAAAAAAAAAAGACTAGCTTTAATGAGTGTTTTTTTTTTTTTTTTTGCACAGAACAGCCGAATGCAATCTGTGGGAGACTGGCAGAAGGATGATGTCATACTTTTCAGGTTGCTACAAAGGAGTGTGCATGTAAAGCAAGCTTAAATTTAATAGTGCTGAGTGGGCAAAATGTAAAGTTGTGAGCTGCTGTGTGTGCAATAGATCCACGGCCCCTCCTCAGCTCCTGTTCAGATAGCCCGAGGTTATCGATGCAGGTTACAGTTACAGCCAGAGGTTGTCAGGATGAATCTGAATTCATGGCAACAAGCAGTGTTTCAAGCAGAAGATCTGTCCTTTATTCTTCCAGCCTCATGCGTTTATACTGAAAAATGTAGCAGTAGATGTTTATTCTTCTTGTTCATGTTGACCACAGTATGTGATGTAATGGATTACCTGTGCTGGACACGCCTACTACATTGCTGGGCTCGCTGATCATGTCGTCCATGACAGCCATGACGCGGAACTCGTACCAGGCCTCCTAGGAGCAGAACAACAGACATGCAAAGCCATCAGGAGGTGAAACCATCTCGATCTCATGTGTGGTTCGATCAGGCTGTAGGATTCTCCAAAGACCAGCCAGCTGAGCCCTCAAGGCTTTGGAAATGAATAGTGCAGCACAGTCACCATTTAGTTTTAGAAGCATCAATCATGAGATTTACAGGTGAAAAAATGGATCATTGCTACATGAAAGGCAACAATGGAATCAGTTGTTACTGTAAACTGAATTTGGTATGAGTCTGTTTTCTGATTACGGGGTACACCACCAATATTAATAAATTGGTATTTATTGGTTGAATCAGAATCAGAATCAGAATCAGAATCAGTTTTATTGCCAAGTATGTTTTCACATACAAGGAATTTTTTCTGGTGATTGGTGCAATTGATCAGCAACAGTGGGGCTCTCTAGCCTTGTTGATGAGGCTAATAGCAGATGGGAAGAAGCTATTTTTGTGGCGAGAGGTTTTGGTCCTGAAGGACCGCAGCCTCCTGCCAGAGGGGAGTGTCTCAAAGAGTTTGTGTCCAGAGTGGGAGGAGTCTTAATATAGGAATCTTAGGAATCTTAATATATAAGCATTATGAACATTTTAAAATCTGAGTAAATATGGGGGTGACTGTGGCTTCAGTCGTAGAGCAGGTCGTCCACTTATCTGGAGGTCGATGGTTTAATCCCCTGCTTCTCCAGGCCGCATGTTGAAGTGACCTTGGGCAAGGTACTGAACCCCACGTTGCCCCTCATGGCCGTTCCATCAGTGTATAAGTGTGATATATGACTGTGTGAGTGAATGGGTGAATTATTATATTATTAGTGCTTAGTGTGTAAGACTAGAAAATAAGTGCAGTGCATTTACTGTTTACCATCATGGTGATGTCATCAGTACAGAAAGCCTGCATTACCAGTGAGGGTTGTCGAGTTTGAAAGAGCTGGACATTTACCAGACAGGAAGGTCTTACAGAAGAAGCTGACGATTTGGGAAATGTAGGATCCATTATTTTCAGAAAATCTTAACATCTGCTGCTTCAATTTCAACTATTATTTTTTTTTCATCTGTCTACTGTAAATCTCCATAATTCAGAGAGTGATGGAGGTGTAGTGATGGTGTAGTGACGGTGGTGTAAGTACCCCTTTAATGAATATTCCACCAATTTTACACATCAGAGTCTGTCTGAACAAGTTGTATGAAGCCTTATGTGTCTCCAGAGGGAGCTGTGTGAAGTCTGATAACTGTGATGTCACTTGAATCAGAGTCAGCCGGGTCTGAAGAAAAAAATCTGTGAGTGTTGAGTTAGAAAGAAGAGAGGCTACCTGAGCTGCTACTAGCATAGCACACCTGAATCTATGAAGTGTCAGTGATCGTGACTGAAGAAGAATGTGCAGAATAAAAAAGACGACACTTTTTGTTAACTTTTTGTTACATGAGTGCGATGATAGATCAGTGGAGTACTCTTAAAGGAAACAGCGCCAGAACAGTTTACTGATCTAAAATAAAACAGCTCTTCATTCAAGCAGCAGAAGGATGTAAACTTTAATAAATGGAAGCTAATGAGCTTCATGTGGCTTTTCAGTTTATGTTAAAATCATCAAGAGGTTGTGTGATGATGAGAACAAGATGTGAAAGAGGAAAAGAGAAAGAACCTTTTAAGACCATGACAAGAATCTCGATAGAAATGAAGGAGCTGATTATGTGAATATCATAATGAAAGATTAATGTGGCTAAGATGTATAAATCACCTATGACTAAGTCATTATGAAAAGACACATTAAGCCTTTTGGAATCTCTTTTTCATTGACATGGTGCTGTTTGTGCAGGGTTAGACACAGAGCTGCAGCTCCAGAGATAGAGAGTCAGTCAGCGTCTTGCTCAAGGGCACTTCAGCAGGGTGCAACACCTCCTTCTCTGTACATTCATAAACCTTCAGTTGCATATGCTGTGCACTGAGCTCAGCTGTTTCCTACACTGTCAGAAAAGACTGAGGGAATGTGGAGAAGTGTGTCACAGCAAACATCACACCAAATGCCCACTTCACACAAATCACACACACATATAGTGACAACCAGGATCTCTCCTGGTGAAATGACCTCAACTGATCCAGTGAGAGATTTGCAGCAGAAAAGTTATACAAGCTAGGTGCAGCGTGCGCGCGCGTGTGTGTGTGTGTGTATGTGTATGTGTGTGTGTGCGCGCGGTGAGAAAGCTGAGCTGGAGAGAAGTGTGTGTGTGTGTGTGTGTGTGTGTGTGTGTGTGAGTGCGTGTGTGTGTGCGTGTGTGTGTGTGCATGCGGTGAGAGAGCTGAGCTGGAGAGAAGTGTGTGTGGGTGTCTGCTGTGCAATGGAGGGAGAGATAAAAGCATCTGCATGGAGCTGAAAGTGGTGGTTAGATTAAAGAAAGAAGCTTAAACATGTCATGGGAGGAGAAGCAGTCGACATGAGCAAGATGTGAGATGCTGAAAAAGAAGCATTGTGTCAGAACTCATAAATCAGTAAAACTATGCTGATTTTCCTTTGCTGTAGTGAGAACGGCTCTAGGAATATTACTGCCCTCTAAAAAGCACATTGTATTCATAATCTATATTGAGACAGTGGATTGAATTTCATGTTTCAGCTGTGGCTTCAGTACATGCAGGTGTTCTGCGCACTACATGTGAGACAAGTACAAGAGTTTCATTGCTACGTACCCAAACCCAGAGATGGTCAAAAAGTGAGCCGAGTTGGCGTGCACTGTTACCATGACAACCAAGGTGGAAATGGCAGCATAGTGTTATACATATGCAGAATCTGATCTGGGTCTATGTAGAGCATTGACAGCAATATTTGAAAAACAAATCAACTTTGCCTGCAGTGGGAACAAAGCCTCATACTGGTGAGTTCATTAAACATAGTAAACAAGTTGTTAGGCCGGGGGTCTTTCTGTGTGGAGGTGTCATGTTCTCCTCATGGTTTACTCCAGGTGCTCCACTTTCCTCCCACAGTCCACACACATGCAGGCTTGGGTTAACTCTCTAAATTGACTGTGGGTGTGAATGTGGGTGTGCATGGTCTCTTTGTGTAAGCCCTGTGACAGACTGGTGACCTGTGCAGGGTGTGCCCCGCCTCTCGCCCAGAGACAGATAAGACTGAGGTAGAGCTAATGGATGGATGATTCAGTTGTTATGTGCAACAAGTTAAAGCAGAAGTCTGTTACATAGTGAAATAAGGGATGCCAGTCATAATGTTGTGTTACACAACATGTTTATAGCAGATCTACTGCCTTACTGTCACGTTTTGTTCTTCAGCAACCTTCAGCAGCAAACAGTGGGAAACTGTGATACAGAAGTCAGTGCAGATGGGATTTGAGCAACCTAAATTCAGTCACCTTGACATTAACAACACCAAATAATTTCTGAGGACTTGATACGGTGACAAGCTGGATCTTTCATCTACATGTAGAGGTTAATTCTGCTCATTTTCATCTTTGGTTTTATTTTCATAGTTCAGTCTGAAAGTAACTCTCGCCACTTCTGCTGTAGATTTCGGCAAAACAAAGCCAGCAGCAGGAGCCCCATAAAGCTCCAAATTTACTGTAATTTTACATAGATCATTTCAAACACTTGTCTTGGAGTCCAAATGAAAGTAAACAGAGAATTAGCTACTGCAGCTAACTACACGGGGGTCTATTTCCAGGGCAATCAGCAGCCTCTTCATCTACTCACACTGCTTTGTTTACATGTGTAAGGCTGTGAACATGGAAGTGAAACTGTCCTCTAAGGAGACTCACAAAAACCCTGAAGTACAATGATGGGTACTCTCTTACTGGACTGTTGTGAGGAGATGGACTTAGGCCTTATTTATTTCAAACTGAACACACAGACAAGTAGCTGAGTCAAATGACAGAGCTAAGATGAGACACCAGAGGACACTGAGGAGGAAAACCTTCCTGTACAGGGGGGACTTGTTGACAAACCTGGAGCATCTAGACCTGCACATAGATGAAACTGATTCCATCTGTGTTACAGCATCAGGGTCGGGCATTATTATAATATATGTTTACCTCATTTGAAGTCGAATCATGGTATATATGAAAGGATGAGTAATGCCCAGCTGCTACTACTGCAGATGAATAGGCGGACTGGGAGCTGGCTAACCAAACAGTAAGCTCCATTAACCAGCAAGTTTCCCTGGAAATATATCACTTCACATTCAGCTTTAACAGCTAAATCAGCCTCTACTTCCTGTTTACTTTTGTTTCGACTCAACGAGAGAAGCTTTGAAAAGATTTATATCAAATCTAAGTTTATGTGAAAAGTCTGAGTGGGCTTCTTTAATGGAGGTGACGAGTGCAAAGTGCAAATGTTGATACAGAATGGAGAAGACCCAGCTGGTGAGACTTTTAAGAGTCTTATGAGGTGTATGAGATCTTTTCTGCAAATTGAAAGGTGTGTTTAACCCACCACTATGTCCCAGATGTCTCTGTAGCCTCTTGTGCCTGCAGCTGGCAGATCTAGGTCTTGTGTAATACTGTGTGTAAAGTCCACAGTCCCCGTTTTGTCTTTTACCTGGATGAGGTCTCGAGCAAGCAGCTCCGTCTCCCCAGCGGGAATGCTGTCGTCCAGGACCTCCCATCGTTCCCCCAGGCGGAACTCCATGACATAATGCTGGATAGGTGCTGTGTGATTGGCAGGCGGGATCCAGGTGAGCAGGACTCCCTGCTGCGTGCGATTGGCTGTGAGGCACCGTGGTGGGGTAAGCAGCACCAATGGTTCAGGGGTACTTATAGGAAATACTGAAAGAGCACATCAGGGTTGAGAAGACGTGTGAGTTACATATTTAGTGAGCAGCTCCACCAGCATGATAAACGAGAGTCAGCCCCTCCTTCACACTTTGACACTGACATGTACAAGCATCTTGAACTGCAACTAGATGTGATTAAGATTTTATACCAAAATGCATCTCTAACATGCATAAAATTCACACCTCATCTCTGAATCCCTGCATCTTTTAAGACCATTTCATAAACATTTCATCTCACTCGCTCATATCCCAGCTATGACTATCCTGACAGTCCACGTCTGGCCAACATGCTGCTGCTCATCGTCCTGCTCGGATTTGCTGAAGTTTATTCCCACTTTTATGACTGCGATACGAGGACTGAACTCACTCTGCATCCTGTGATCACACCTTTTTTTTCCCAAAAGGTTGAGTAATGCCCCAGGATTTCTGACTTGAAAATGATTGGTGGAAGACTTTGTCAAAAGGGTTTTTAAAAGGAGGAAAAGACAACAAGGCGCCCCTGGGCTGAATGCCTCGCCTTCTTTGTTTCTGCTCCCTGGCTGACACTGAAGGTGATGCAGCGTGAATAGTTATCCCAATTTTCAGCATGTCACTTATCTTTAAGTAATAATCTGTGACAGCTTCATTTACACTTAATAAACGTCCCCTTTTCTCACCGCTGTAAGCAATGATATAATGCATAATGACTCAACCAAGGCCCAGTTAAAGCTCTTACAAGATGGCTCCTACATTTTAATTTCAGATACTCACCAATAAAGGTCTTTGGCTTCTCAGGCTTATCTGTGATACTATAAAAAAACAGGGCTGAACAATTAACTGTTGTGTCTTAACAAGCTGGACCAAGTGAAGCACCGAACTGACCTGTTGATTTCAGGGCCTACAATGACATGATGGCTGTTGTTTGGGTAATGTTATTTAAACTCTGTATCAGAGTTTATCTACCTCATATCATTTCAGACAGGTAGTTCAGCAGCTGTGTAAATGGCCAGCAGTGTAGCTAAATATAACATCACTTTTGAATATCATGGTTATATCCTAATATTACTCAGTAATATCCAGTATATTACTAATGTAATATCTTAATAAATGTGAGTTAAACTGGTCATTTTTTTATAGGACACTGGTCAAGTTTACATAGAATTTCTCTTTTTTGTTACTGAATGTTTTAACAAAAATAATCATTATTTTCTCAGATCTTATCACTGTAGAGTTTGTGATAAAGTTTGGTACAGTCATGTCTGTAGCTTTAAATATAATATAAAACTCAATATTAGTTAGAAAAAATGACAATCAAAGATTTTCTGCTTTAGCCCGATGATTGAAGAGGTGAAGCATCTTATTAGAAAATGTTCGGTATTCCATTCGCTCATTACTCCCTGACTCTGTCCCATAGTGGCTAACGGGAGGCTTTTTGCATTTTTGTCTCTGCTGTGATGTTTTCTCACTGAGCATCTGCTGACATGAAGGTAAAATGTGCTTATAAAAAGCTTATAAAACATCTGCATGATCCTCTGCAGCTGAGGTGCAGCTGAATTCTTTAGTCTGTGAAACATCACACGAGCGGCTCTCACACTCAGGGTGTTGTTTGGATTTTCCACAACTGAGGGCACCAACCGCTGAACGTGTCAGACTTCATTTACAGCACAGACCTGCAGCACTAATCTGATCTGGAGCATTAGGTTCATTAAAAGAGGAGGAAACTATTATTCAAATTCTATTATAAAAAATATTATGCTATTATAAAAGTGGTATATTGCAAATTAGAATTAGGAGAGTTTAACAATGTTTACCATCCTATGATCCAAATTTCAATTTAGGATAAAAACAATGTGATGTGAAAAAGATGCTAGCTGCATGCCTGCCAAAGTCATTTCATTGCTGGATCCCTTTGTCCTGCTCGAGCAGTCATGAGTGCACTCACCTAATGTGTTCACAGTGACAACCTCGCTGAAGGGGCCTGTGCCGAGCTTGTTTTGGGCCAGGACGCTGAATTGGTATGTTGTCTCTGGCTCCAAACCAGGCACCAGCATCCAGTCATGGCCTCCAGGCACAGGTATGGAAAGCCAGTCATGTGGACCTAGATGCTCCCTCTTCAGCCTGTGCAGGAGTCAGGAGAGGTGAGAGGACAGACGGGAAAGATTTAGAGTCACAAGTTTGGATGTAGAGAGGAGGATATGTTTTAAATTCAGGTGAAAGCTGCCTTCATGTTGATGATATGTAATAAAAAATTCATTTCTCAACATCATTATTATCACACTACAATTTAACATGATTTCTGCAACAGCTCTGGTTCCATCACTGATCTGACATCATGAAATAAACATTTCCTGAATTTTGACCGTCCACTTCATTCACATCACGACTGTGACTTGATGGTAATAAGCCCATGCTGCGCTCAGCTTTGCACATTGCTGTTTGCCCATGCCATCCACACATTCAGCCTCGACTGCACCTGACCACCAGATAAAGCAGAAAACAATACTCATGCAACACCCGCAACCACCTTATTGTAAATGCACAGAGTAACGCTGTAATGTAGTAGTTTATGCTTCATGCTTAGATATTATTTATGCTGCAGGGAATTTGTGATGCAACACACAAACTGAGATAACTTCATAATATCATTTTTAAAGTTATGTAAACTGGGATATTAGAAACGTTTGGGTGCTGGCATCATGCCACAAGATTAAAGAGGTATCATTTTTAAGAATCAGTGCATTTATCAGTATCTGCTTATACACTCTGATGCACTGTTAAAGGTCCCATATTTTACATGTTTCCAGTGTTTTATTTGAAGTGTTGATTTCCATAAGAAGATATACAGTATCTCAGTATCAAAAGTGAGTACAACCCTCACATTTTTTTGTAAATATTTTTATATCTTTTCATGGGACAACACTGAAGATATGACACTTTGATACAATGTAAAGTATAGTAAAGTCAGTGTACAGCTTGTTTAACAGTGTAAATTTGCTGTCCCCTCAAAATAACTCAACACACAGCCATTAACGTTTACAGCTGGCAACAAAAGTGAGTACACCCCAAAGTTAAAATGTCCAAATTGTGCCCAAAGTGTCAATATTTTGTGTGGCCACCATTATTTTCCAGCACTGCCTTAACTCTCTTGGGCATGGAGTTCACTTCACAGGTTGCCCCTGGAATCCCCTTCCACTCCTCCATGACGACATCACGGAGCTGGTTGATGTTAGAGACCTCCTCCACCTTCCGTTTGAGGATGCCCCACAGATGCTCAATAGGGTTTAGGTCTGGAGACATGCTTGGCCAGTCCATCACCTTTACCCTCAGTTTCTTTAGTAAGGCAGTGGTCGTCTTGGAGGTGTGTTTGGGGTCGTTATCATGTTGGAATACTGCCCTGTGGCCCGGTTTCCGAAGGGAGAGGATCATGCTTTGCTTCAGTATGCCACAGTACATGTTGGCATTCATAGTTCCCTCAATGAACTGGAGCTCCCCTGTGCCGGCAGCACTCATGCAACCCCAAACCATGACACTCCCACCACCATGCTTGACTGTAGGCAAGACACACTTGTCTTTGTGCTCCTCACCTGGTTGCTTCCACACATGCTTGACACCATCTGAACCAAATAAGTTTATCTTGGTCTCATCAGACCACAGGACATGTTTCCAGTAATCCATGTCCTTAGTCTGCTTGTCTTCAGCAAACTGTTTGTGGGCTTTCTTTTGCATCATCTTTAGAAGAGGCTTCCTTCTGGGACGACAGCCATGCAGACCAATTTGATGCAGTGTGCAGCGTACGGTCTGAGCACTGACAGGCTGACCCCCCACCCCTTCAACCTCTGCAGCAATGCTGGCAGCACTGATACATCTATTTAACCTCTGGATAGGACGCTGAGCATGTGCACTCAACTTCTTTGGTCGACCATGGCGAGGCCTGTTCTGAGTGGAACCTGTCCTGTTAAACCGCTGTATGGTCTTGGCCATCGTGCTGCAGCTCAGTTTCAGGGTCTTCTTATAGCCTAGGCCATCTTTATGTATAGCAACAATTCTTTTTTTCAGATCCTCAGAGAGTTCTTTGCCATGAGGTGCCATGTTGAACTTCCAGCGACCAGTATGAGAGAGTGTGAGAGCGATAACACCAAATTTAACACACCTGCTCCCCATTCACACCTGAGACCTTGTAACACTAATGAGTCACATGACACCGGGGAGGGAAAATGGCTAATTGGGCACAATTTGGACATTTTAACTTTGGGGTGTACTCACTTTTGTTGCCAGCGATTTAGACATTAATGGCTGTGTGTTGAGTTATTTTGAGGGGACAGCGAATTTACGCTGTTATACAAGCTGTACACTGACTTTACTATACTTTACATTGTATCAAAGTGTCATATCTTCAGTGTTGTCCCATGAAAAGATATAAAAATATTTACAAAAAAATGTGAGGGTTGTACTCACTTTTGTGAGATACTGTATTTGTGGTTTTAAGAACCAAAAACCATCTCAGTGTAGTTTTACATCTCCTCTCTCAGACTTTCTTTTCTATGGAGCTCTAGTAACAACAGGTCAGTCATCCAATCAGAAGAGAGGCTCTGAACCTCTCTTCTGATTGGCTGACTGTTTTCTGAGTGATATGATAAAAATATAGCACTCAGAAAAAAACAAATCCTGCAAGGTTGGATGGTGGGTCCACTTGGAGTGTGGCTGAGGGCAGTGACTGCTTTGTTGTGACATCAAAAAGTAACAGAAGTTTCTGAATACAGGCTGTGTGCATTTCTCTGTGGACTGAGGTTTTGACACTTTCACAGTATTAATATAAAACCTAGACCTGGTTTATAATCAAAAAACACATGGACATCTACCTTTAGACTGTATGGGACCTTGCAGTGTATTATGTTTTCTCCCTACATGATACAGCTGCACAGTGCACACTCAGCCTTAAGTAGGCCTTCACTAAAATTAGTCACAGTAACAGAGTTTACACATGTCTGACAGCTGAACAGCTCTGCATTAAGAAAATGTAGCATGGTCACAGTTTACCTTTAAAAGGTCCTGTAAAATATTTGGTAGACATAGCACTCAGTCTGTTTCTGTTGTGGTAGGAAGGTTTGGAGGGCGTTTGGAAAGCCACTCATCATCCACAGCAAGAAAAAAAAAATCCTGAAGTTGAAATCCTCTTTTAAATAACAGCAGGACTGTGGAGTCATGGCTCACCTGAGAAATGACACTGAGATGGATGCAACCCAAAGCTGCTCTGCTCACATCACTCACTGATGTTTGCTCTCAGAAGGAATATCATTAATTAAAGCTGCTGTCTTCCTTTTTTAAAATATTTGTTCTGCTCTGTGTTTCCCTCACTGGATTAATAAAGCATGATGGGTTACAATAACCAGAATCGGGCTTATAATGCTTTACCCTGATACTGTGGATTAGTTCAGGACGTCTCAGTATATAAATATTAAATTAATTTTGATAGAAGTCGTCACCTGACACCTGCAACACTGTTAGAGTTGAGATCACATTTCCAACAAATCCTCAGCTGCAGGTAGGATGATACTAACTGCTCTGTTTGAGGCAAAGTGGTCTCTTTTGTGCCTCAAAACAATATTAGTATAACAATACTTCCCTCACACACAACATGAGATGTAACACAGAGCCCAGCAGGTTAGTTTCTTATTGGCCGTCTCATTTGTTTCCAAAGATTATAACATGTTATACAGAACCTGTAACTCAGGTGTGTGAAGTGATCTAACCTCCTGTGTTACTCTCACCTAATACTCCACTTCATACTATATTTACCTTGTATATGAACAACACAGCAAATATGTTCAAGTTATTATATGTAACTTTTACACACTAGACCCATATTATGTATTTTGTTGATCTGTGTTTACAAATGTCACGAATGTTTCTCAAACCAGAGAAAGCTGTGATTTTAATCATAGTAATAGTCCGTTTTATTGGTCGCCTGTCTATGACATCAGATTCTCTATGCTCATGTATCAGTGTTTTGGTTTCCTGCCAGGAGCTCAAAATTGACTTTTATCCAGTTTTAAGTCACATTTTTTACACCTTGGTCGTTTCAACTATGTATTTTAAGAAGATGAAGGATTTTAGTCATCTGACCTCTGGAAAAAAGATGTTAGACAGCTCAGCTCCCAGCCGCTTCAAGACGTCCTGTGTCTGCTGAACTGTGTCGGTGATTCACTGATTTTTAAAGTGAAACTGCTGTCTTTGTTTTTTCTACTGGTTTTAACCTCTGGGTCTGTTTGTTATGGAGAGGAGGAAAAGACCTCTGTGGATGATTCAGCTCAAGGTAAAAACCTCCTGAACCACTGACACTGGAGGAATCCAAGAAGCTGACAGCAATGGTGGTGAAGACAACAACTCCCACGATCCCATGCTATTTCATGACATCACCCAACACTGTCTTTTATATTTGTTTTGAGTGAGAGACAAATAGCAGCAGAAGGTTATTTTAGCAAGTCAAAATTCACTTGCGTGTGATTTAAGTCACATTGAGCAAGAGATGGCTAAAATCTCAAGTAATCAAATAAATGAAACATTTTAACCCAGGCCCTTCCCCCAGTCAAGCAGCGGCAAAGCAGCAGCAGCAACAGCAGCAGGACAGAGACTTTGGGTCATGTTCAGCATAGTTGCAGTTGATTTTCCTTCAGAAATCCCAAGATTAGAGATGAAAACACACTCACACTGGACCGCCATGTATTTCCATCTCTACGCTTCCACAACTGTTCTGAACACAACCCTGGAAAAGACATTTTAAGAAACAACACAGGAAGTATTGAAAGAAGAAAAAGCAGGAAGCAAAGCATGCTGGGATGACTCACACATAGCCATACCAGACTGAGAATGTCTGTTGGAAGCCGCCATCGTAGCCCGCCTCCCAGGACACATTGGCCCAGGTGGAGGATGCCACCACGTGGACGCTGGTGGGGGCGTGGGGGCTTGTGCCTGCAGGGAGGGAGAGCAGTGAGATCTGTGTTGTTGAAAGGGCACATTAGTCACTGAGTGGTCCTGCTGTGGTACAGTACATTTTACTTGTCAAAGAAATTTACTGTGAGCTGGACCCAATGATGTATTGTTCAGCGGCTAGCAACCCAATGCAACGCTTGACTGTAAAAAAAGAAAATAAGAAGGATGTAAACAGTATCTGCATGATGTAATCTTAAAAAGATGTAGTCAAAAAATGGTTTGTTTAGGTTTTTACCTGCCAAAAATAAGCCCAGTCAAGACAAAATTCTTCATATGCATTTTTATAGGATAAAAAATAAAATATGCTCATTTCCAGTTCCATTGTTTAGGACTGTGCTTGAGCCAAAGCAACAGGAAACCAATTGGAGGGCAGTTCAATACAGTCATTGTACTGCTCTGATTTAAGTGGCTCACATCCAAAGAGGAAGTACGGTGGTCAGCGAGGACAAAGACTGACCAGAAGATTTCCACATTTCATAACTAATTCATGATGAATGATTTTCCTCCAGGACAGACTTTAGTGTGTAGTTGTTGTGTTTGCAGGATGCCAGAGCAATAAGGATGCTAGCAGAGTTGTCCACCAACGCTCCTGTTCCTTTGGAAACGCTGCTTCTGGTCCAAAAGTGTCCCCCACCCAGCAGTTTCATGCTTCATGTAGTTTTATTCATGTAACCACTGTTACTGTTGATTACCATCTAATGTGTCATCATCTGGTTTATTACACAATTTAGTTCTACAGCTCAACTCAAGTTCATAAATACAATGACCAACACCTCTAAAACTCAAAGATTATTGTGTATCTTGTTTGGTAATCGTAAAGAGAAATGTAAGTTATGTGCTGTAACTATTTATTGGTGAACAGCAGCCTGGTGCAGGAAGTCAGAGGGAAATAGCATGTAACTCCTTCCATTATGGTGTGACTACAGGTTAAACAACCCTTCACGATATACAGCATGTTAATTAGTGAACTAATCTCAGCTTTCACTCCAGTTAATGTGCTGACATGAGAGTGGTATTGATCTTCTCATCTAACACATCCACCTAAACTTCCTTTAAGAATAAAAGGATTACTCTCTCTCCAGATGGTGAAACACTTTGCATGAATGTGAAGGAGGAAGGTGAACTCAATTCAACTCAAAAACTCAAAATTGGTGTCTAACGATGTGTTTGGATTACAAGTGGTGTCCCATCCAAAGTGGTATAATTTTACAACAAACACACACAGCTTTCTTTCTGAAGTGCTTCTCCAAACCAGGGGGTGGTTCACAAACAAGGGAGAGGGCTAAGAAGGAGAAGTTAGACTATTTTCTCTGTGGTCCTACCTCCTGATTCAGATCCTGAGTGCCCTTGACTGGCTTCTCAGTAGAAGTAGTGGGGACAGGGTGAGTTTCTTGTAGACTCTACACTGTCTCCATAACTCGCTTCAGAAGAGGGTCAGCATGAGACAATTCAAAGTCGACTCATTAGTTTCCTGTTGGTCCTGATTCACAACCAACATCTGACCTTCCTCATCTCCATGTGTCCTGATGACAAAGTGTGTCTTGTGTTTCACAGATGACCGACCTGAGCATTTTGGAGCTCCCACACCACACAACACAAGACTGTGTCTTTGTGTTACATTACAATGTAGTTGTGTGTTGAAAGTATATGTACATAATGTTATTATCGCTCCTGTTAACTTCCTGAGTAACTGACTGTTCATTAGATTCTGTCCTGAACAGTTGTTGTCCAACCACAGCTCTGAATTTCTCCACTTGATTAAGTGATGGACATGGGGCTGAAGTAATATAAAAATAGATAAAATAAATAAAAAATATAAAATAAGATAATAATATATAAATACTACACACACACAAAAAGTTGTGGAGGGTGGTGCCGTCAACGGCTGATTACAGCACTTGCTAAATAAAGAGAATCTGATGTGATGTACAGCGTGTATTAGCATCTATATGTGTGCGCGTGCATTCTTGTGCATGTTTAGTACCTATGACTTGGACGTGCGTGCTGGCAGTGATGCTCGTGGCAACGTTGGTGGCGACACACTCCCACTCCCCATGGTCCTCCTTAGTGAGTGACTTGAACTGTAAGCTGCCGCGGGGCAGAACATTGTGCTTACTTTTACTGGGCTTCCCGACCTGCAGTCAACCCAGGCATGGAAAGACAGAGTCAGCCAGAGACAGAGACAAAGACAGAGAGAGAAAGAGAGAGAGACAGAGGTGCACAGTGTTGGAACAGGATATGAAAAATTCACAACACATAGGTCACACATTCAAACAGTTTACCAGCCACCAAAAAACAGTCTTCAATCTCCAATCTACTGCAATAATACTGCTTTCAGTATCTAACTTACATATCTAATTATACAGAATGATGAGATCTAAATTTCGTAAGTAGGAGACAAAAACAATAGCTCATCACACAGTAGTCAATGAGCAAAATTAAACATGTCTCATAATCAAGCAAACAATTGAGAGAATCTAATATGTTCCCTTGATTGCGTATTTTATAGACGTCATTAGAATGTGATTAAAATGACACACAGAATTAAAATGTGAGAAAACAATGGAAAACACAGGAACATAATATGAAGCACTGATTATTAAACAGCTTCATAGAGAAAAATTGCCAAACAAATTATATAAAACGGAGCAGGAGTGTAGAGTGAGGAGTGTGAAGGGGGTCTAACCTTCCTCCATGTGATGTTGGGAAAGGGGTCTCCCTCTGCCTCACAAGGGATGACCAGTTCTCTCCCAGCCTCCTGCCTGTACTCCCCTCCAGGAACCACTGAGAATTTGGGAGGGTCCTGCCCAGAGTGAACCAGAATATGGGGTGAAAACCGATGAGCCTTGTGCCTGTGTGGGTTTTCTAGTAGTCTGACTTCCAAAGACATGCAGGTTAAATGCCAGGCGACTGGCAGTGTGAATGTGAGAGTAAAGGGATGTTTGTCTCTGTGACCTGTCAAGTGTGAACCCTGCCCCCGCCCAGTGTCAGCTGGGATTGGCTTCCCCCCTAAAAGGAGCAGCAGTATGGCTACTGAATGAATAGATAAACGCTCAGTGACTATGCACATACCTTTAGCACCAGGGGAGCGGGAGGGGACCATCCCATGGAACCCAGGGCATTGTAAGGCATGCAGGTATAGGTGCCGAGGGAGTCCTCTGTCACCTCTGCCACACGGATGCTCCCATCGTCCATTTGGCTCCAACCAGGGTACTGCGGATGGAGGAGTCACGGGCAATGTGTAAGGAACAATAACTCATTGCTTCTGTCAATAACTACAGTTGGAAATGAATAAGAAGTCCTGGAGTTTTCACTCAGTAAGAGAGAGTGAAACACAGAAACTGAAGGGTTGAACCAAAGACCTGATTCCAGTCTGAGGTGAGTTAAAGTGAGCGGAACCACAGCTGCAGAACTGCACTGGCTCACCTTATCTATCCGCAGAGGGAGGCCATCTTTCTTCCACTTAACCAGAGTTACAGGGGGGTTGGCATCGACAGGACAGCGGATGAAGCCAGGCAGACCAATGGCCACATAGATGACAGATGGCATGTTTACCACACGGGCAGGATCTGGTGTAAAACGCAGAGAGAAAACCGAGTGGTAAAACATGTCTTTGCAGTGCAGGAGGTCTGGTGCCTGGTGATTATAATAGCTGTGTAGAGAAGATTGGGAAATCACACAGTTTATGGGAAGTGGGCTCGTCATAAAACAACAAATGAATTTATGTGGAGCACAGCTGGTCTCAGAGCAGCATTTGTGTGTTTGTGTGTTTGCAGGGACACAATCAAACTCCCAGCACATCAGGTTTATTCGTCAACTGAAATTAAATGAGCAGCACGGTGTACATGACAACGTGCAGTAAAACACACAAGATCTGAACATGATCGAATCTCACTACAACCTGCTCCACGCGTGTGTGATGCACCGTCTTCTGTCAAACTTAAACTGTCCCCATTCACTCCACATGAAAACAACTGTGATCAGCTCGTGTCAAAAAGAAGAGAGAGAGAAACTCAAAGAACAACGCTGTTAGTTAAGTTACATATACTTTGAAACATCAAATGCATAAAAAAATATTCACTGTATTTATATGTAACCTTGACACCTAAATATATTAAGCAGCTTGGATGGATCCAGCACATCTTGTGAGAGGCACAACGCTGCTTTGAGCTAATGCCAGCATGCTAACATGATCACAATGACAATGCTAACATTTGCTAACCAGCAAAAAGTACAGCTGAGGATTGTCATCATTTGGCATGCATTTGGGCATAATTTCAAATTTGGACTTGATGATGGTGCTACAGTCAAAAATACATGATAATAATCCTGAAGACGACGTGAACATCTGCACCAAACTTCAGGACAATACATCCAGCGAAGGTTAACCGTCTGGACCAAAGTGGTGGATTCACAAAGCCGTGCCAACATTTCTAAATCTAAGATTAAAAAAATAAATCTAAGGCATTATATGACAAGGTGCACTGATACTATAGAAAATATATACCTGTAGTATTTCTTTAGCTTAAAGGTTATGTTCAAATTTACAGCTCCTGGAAAACTCTCACCATGTGCGTCTGTTAGCATTGTAGCATAGTATGTATTTAACACAACAGAAACACAGTCTTATTACAGTAAAAGAGAAAAATCTGATCAAAACTGTGTCCAAAGCTTGAAGAAATAGTTTGACATGTGAACTATATGTATTCACTTTGTTGCAGAGAGTTAAATGAGCCAATTTATTGATTTGATTGGAGCTGATTTGATTTTAACATCTGTCTGTTAAATATGGAGCCATCTCATTTTTAGTTTTTGTACCATGTAATTTAGCTTCGGAGGTGCTGGTATGTGGCTCTCGGTACCTTTGGACCAAACCAGTCTCAGTGTTTCCACCTGTTTCCAGTCTTTATGCTAAGCTAAGCTAACCAGCTGTGAACAGGACTGATTGTCATGTGTCAGCCCTGTGGCAGACTGGCGACCTGTCCTGGGTGTACCCCGCCTCTCCCCTAATGTCAGCTGGGATTGACTTCACCCCCTCCCCTGTGACTCTCAAGGGACAAACGGTGCAGCTAAAGGATGGGTGGATGGAGTTACTGTCACATTTAGTTATAGACAGTATGAAAAATCACATTACATTACATCACACCAGACCATCCCCACCTCAATCAGTCTAATCTGATCAGCTCTGATCTGCTTGAGTTTTATTAGTATATTTGCTCAACATTACTCACTCTGCTTTCACATTTTTCCATTTGTACTTTAAGTCTTAAATAATTATAATTCGATATGGTTGAGCTACACCCTTGGGGCAAACACAGGCGCACAAGAAAAGGTCCATCCATCCATCTGGTAGAGGAAGGAGGAGGAGAAGGGGGAGGGAAAAGAAGAAAAAAAGCTAAAACTTCTCCTTCTTAAATCCTGAATTGTGAGGAGGGGCGAGAACAGTGTGGTGCCTAAATGAGGTCAAGGAGGAGAGCGTCAAAGCAGGCACTGGGTGATAAGGAAGAGAAATGGTCTGAGTGAGAGGAGGAGGAGGAGGAGGAGGAGGGGTGGGCGCTATCAGAGGAGCGATAGAGGAAGGACGAGCGAGGCAGAGCACGAGCGTGGGAAAGAGGACAGGTGAGAGAGAGAGAGAGAGAGAGAGAGAGATGTGACTGAATGACGTAAGGTAGAGAGGTGCTGGTGGAGATGAGGCGGCGTGACTGCGAATGCAATAACCCAGGCGTTGCGAAGGAGAAATTAGAGAGTGAGGGAGTGACTGTGTGACATGGTGAGATGGAGGGATTGAAGCACGGAGAGAGAACAGCAGCAACAACTTTGAACTACAACTGCTGTCCTCCTAACCACCGGCCTGGCAGCGCTCAGCCACAAGGAGCCCAGAGGAGCACTGCCACCATCGCCACAGACAAGAGTATCAGCCAAGTTTCTAAATATAGCCCTCAGACAGCGCTATCGCTCACGACACGCTGGTTCACACTGCAAGATGCTTTGGGGAAGTTATTCACTGGCAAGCACTTCAGGGAAAAAGACAGAGGGAGGATGGAGAGAAAAAGAGAGAGTGGGAGAGAGATTTTGCAGAAGCGTGAAAAAGGGGCATGAAACAAATGCGGAGCAGCAGATGTCGAGGACTGAGAGGGAGGGATAAAGGGAGGAAGAGGAAACAAAAGGAGAAGATGAGGAAGAATAGGGCAGAAAGACAGAGAGAGAGGGCTCCGCAATCTGACAGAGAAAAGTCCCTGGTCTTACAGCAATGATGTAATTCCCTCCCGCTCACTTCTCCCTCCCTCTCACAACTGGTGTTGCCTGCCTCTGTTCGTTACACACACACACACTCACACACATACACACACCACACAATCTAATGTACAGCCATCGAAGGAGGCAGGAGAGCGAGGGAATGCAAAATGTCTGTTGCCTTGACTACTGCCAGTGGCCGGTCACCGGTCGACGAGGCTAGAATCTCAAAGCTGGTCCTGCTCCAAACAACAGCCAGCTGCTTCTCTGAGGTGACAAATTCACAGAGCCCCATGTTTCTACAGCTGGGAGTGACTGATGGAGCCAGCAAGTGATTCAAGGGAGGAGAGAAGAAGGAGGGAGAGACAGAGATGTGTCAGTGTGCGTGTGAAAACGTACATGAATGATTACATAGGAGAAATGAAGACAGGGAGGGAGAGAGGGAGAGGGAGAGTCGGGAAGCAAACATATGAAAAACAGAAAAGTGTGTTGGGTGGGTTTGGGTGTTAGAGTCCAAATGAGTTCCTCTGAGCAGAGGGTGCACTGGTCTGAGGACAACAGTGTCAGATTTATCAGGAAACAATGCTGCTACAGACCAAATGCATAGAAACTCACATTCATGGTCTTGGTTAGAACCGGGGTCTCTTCTTAACAGTGTGTAGAGATGAAGACTCTGTGCTCACAATGTTGAGTTACTACTATTCCATTAAAACTGGTGTCATATTTGATTTCACTCATTTAGAGAACGTATATCGACCAATCCACTCCCATAAGAAGCCTTCAGTGCTACTGGATGTCCTCTCTGTCCTTGAACAGGAGCATTTTGATGCTACAACTGAGTTATTATTGGACCAGTCTAAGCTAATTTTGAAGTCAAACTCTTTTATATTTGTGGGACCGGGCATGGCAGCCAGGCTACACCAAATCTCCCTAATATTGTTACAGGGCAGTGGGAACAATTATATTGTAGAGTGAAAATTATGTTACCAATCTTTCTACCAAACATGATTATTTTATTTATTTATTTTTGTCAGCACATATATAATATTATTATTTTGTTTCTCTACAACATCAAACATTCATCAACAGTCATTCATGACTAAATAAGCAACAATTAAAATAAAAAAATGAAAAAAAATACAAAACATTTTAATATTTTAATTCAAGTGTTGCTGAGTTCTGATAGATGCATGAAAATACATGACATCGCCTTTTTACGAAATGAACCCCTCCCACCTCAAGCTGTGCGACTTAGTAGAAACATTTGAGTTGATATCAGAACATTGTTCATAGTGAGAAGCTGATAGAGAGAAAAGGTTAGAGTAAGTAAAAGTAGTAATAACATGCAATAACTTCTGATTTTTCAACTGGTACAGCTATTAATACAGATATCGTTTTATAATCCACACACACAGAACATCTTTATATAACAGCATCTTTCTCTGCCCAGTTTCCTTCCTGTTGAACCACAGCAGCTGTTAGGTTAAGGTAGAAATGATAACAGAGCCGAGGTGGCCTCAGCTTTAACAGAGGGACACTTACAATGCACCAGAACAGTGTTTAAAGTTTAGCACTGATTACAAGTAAAAAGTCGAGGGGGGAAAAGAAGAAGACAGCACACTCACATTGCACAGTTAGGTAGGCAGAGGCAGTCGGCGGTCGGCCCAGGCTGTTGCTAGGAGCACAGGTGTATTTCCCAGCATCCTCTGGCTTGACTTGGGCAATGATGAGGGAACCGTCGATGAGAATACTGACTCTGCGCTTTAGGTCACTGTGAAGATGAAGACAAGGAAAACGTCAGCGTGAGGCTCGGTAAACCAGGTGTGTTTGATCTGATGTCATGTCACCGAGAAATAAGAATGTAAGACTTAAACAGTGTGTGAAATACTTTGCAGCAGCAATCCTCCCGACTAGCTTCAGCTTCAGTTTTCAGTCATCTACTGGAGGATATTTATGACAGATGAACATGTGTACTGTCACTGCTATATGATGCAATGCTCCTGTGAAGATGACAACACTGTGTTTGGCCAGTGCCACAATTTCTTGCTCTTTTTTGCTCATATCCCAGTGGATATGTAGCTCTGATTTTCAAATGAATGATGCTCGGCTTGATTCATGGTTCAGAGCAGAGCAGCTGGTTCGAGGTTCTGCAGGCTTGGAAATGTAGCTGAAAATCACAGTCTACCCCCGCTTATTAGTGACTGCCATATAACACAAAATCATTAGAATAGGCCAGAGTGTGGGTGATAGATTTATTGATAATACCAATGATAACTTTGTCAGGCTTTTGAAAACCCATCCAGCTTGTAGGGGCTCTGTGCTGGCACAGCAGTAGAGAGGGATCACAGAGATTCCGGTTCATGTTTGACTTAGCGTCACGCACAGTGCCTGCAGAGGTTTCAGCGGCACATTCATCCTTCAAAAATCAGGTGCAGTAGTATCTGAGGTGTGAAAGCCTCTGGAGAACTAAAGTCGCCATCATGTGTCTGCAACTAGCTTCAAGTGCAACATTAAATACCCATTTAAACAGGGTTGTAGACTGTCACTGTGAATTTACTTCCTTTTTACTGGCTCTGACTAATGATATCAAGTACACTTACTCAAATAGATTTTTGAGGTACTTTTACTTCACTTGAGTGTTCCCATTTTATGCTACAGTGCTTTATACTCCATTACATTAATCTGACATAAGATATGGCGAATTTATAAAATACACCACTGCGCACTGTTTTAAGATTAAACCAGTGGTTCTTTGTAGCCAAAGCTTTTACATTTTTCTGATATTAGAAACCGCTGGTACTCCTTGTGACAAGTAAAATAACACTTATGTGTAAAACAGGTGGATTGCCCCTTTAAAATGTCGTAACACAACAGTATTAAACCAAAGGGCACAGTGTGTGTTATTCAGCGATGTGAGTCTGCTGTTTTGCAGAAGACAGAATGGTGTTTCCATCCTTTTTCCACTTCAAACGTATGTTTTTATTTGGAGCTGGACTGAGTTTTCAGCCCTGAGATCTGGGTCTGCTGCCTGCTGACCGGACACTCGCCAGTAGTCAAGGCAACAGATATTTTACATTCCTTCACTTTGCTCCTTCCACTGTCTGTTTCCAGATCAGACTGTGTGCAATGAAAAATGACATCATCCGTGACAGAGACAATACATTTAGTAACCACTGTTGCTGTGCTGCTGCGGATACTTTTTGCAAAGCAGTGTTTCTGCTGACTGAACGTCTAAGCCGAGAACATTTGCAAAGTTGATCATGATTGCTGCTTCTCAACCAAACTAAAAGGAATATTGTGAACAAGATTTGGGATTGTTTGGCAAAGGTAAAAACAAATTAAAACTACAGTAAGGTTTCAACACCACACAGAATGAAACTTAACACATTTTTAATGGTCAAAACTGGTCAAAAAATTATGGAAAACAAGAAGTGAAGGCCTACAATTATTTATTGTGTGACATTATATCACATTTTCTCTACTTTTCTAGCGATAATTCCTAATAATATATAACAATGAATCAATTAAAGTGACCTGAAGCAGGATAAGCAGAGACGGAGAGAACTTGGCGTACTTCACCTGGGAGGTAGGTGTTGTAGTGGTCGGTTGTATAGGTACACTCACCATGACAGCAGGTGATGAGTGGCCATGTATGAGACGCAGGCATGTGTCCGTGAGGGGAGAGCTGCAGGAGGGCAGCTGTGTTTTCAAAGTCCGGCCTTTTTTTTTCTAGATTTCAGCCCAACACAGCTTTAATTTCATTTCACTTCATTTATCAACTCTAGAAAATAAAATAGCAATTTTTCCTATCATGTCCATATTTTAACCTTTTAAAGCAGAGTCTTCCCATTTCCGAATGGACCTTACAGAATATGTTGTTTAGATTATTTGCTGTTTTCATCTAATATGATTAAATAATAGTTTGGCTGGCTTGAAATGGCAATACCAGTAAAAAGGAGAAAAGCTTCCCTTTGTTCAACAGTTGCAGAATAGCTGGATTCATCCCTGTCAACTCTATCGTCTTCAGAAACAGTGCGCTGAGGCAGACGTTGATGTGATGCATTGTGAATGTGCGTCATAAACCTAAGTTAACTTCAAGCTTTGGTGGCTGCGGGGCACTTTATGGTTAAGCAGAACGGACAAGTGCATTGTCTCTGTCCGAACAGCTGCCAAGCGTCAACAGTAGAAATGTCAATGCCTGTGGCCACAGAGGGAGATGTGCCTACTGACGAACATCTCTGGAGATCCATCGTACAATTTGAATGATACAGTTTATTTACTTCAGATAATATGGACCTTCAACTATGGAGGCGTGTGTCTGTAAAAACTCAGCATACTGAGCTGGTTGTCTCTCTTCTCTACATGGTAGTGACACAAACACAGGCCCACTGTACTTACATACATATATACTCGGTGTTACGTTTTCAGACATGAAACACGTAAAGGTCCCATATTGTATAAAGGTAGATGTCCATGTGTTTGTGATTATAAAGCAGGTCTAGGTTCTAAATTAATACTGTGAAAGTATCAAAGCCTCAGTCCACAGAGAAATGCACACAGCCTGTATTCAGAAACTGAGCCTTAAACCAGCCGTCAGGACTTCTGCAACTTTGTGATGTCACAACAAAGCAGTTGCCCACCTGGTCACACCATCCAAACTTGCAGGATTTGGTTTCTCTGAGTGTTTACCTGAAATCTGCTATATTTTTATCATATCACTCAGAAAACAGTCAGCCAATCAGAAGAGAGGCTCAGAGCCTGATTCCGACTAAGCTCCAGAGAGAAGCCTGAGAGAGGAGATGTAAAACCACACTGAGATGGTTTTTGGTTCTTAAAACCACAAATATATTTTCTTATGGATATCAACACATAAATACAGGATGTGTAAAATATGGGACCTTTAACTTAACTGACTTCATCAAGCAGTTAAAGTTTTAGCTTTTTGTCATTTAGATACAGGTGACTTATACAGCTTGATTCTGATGTTACGTAAGTTGTCACATGAAGTTGTATCACTGCTGGAACACAATGACAGGAAGGAAGAACCTCTCTCTCAGTCTGCATCACTGATGGATTTTTAAAACAAATTTTACCACTGAAGCTTTAGTCTTTAGTGTGACGGACACTTTCCCCTGCTGCTCTAATGAATCTCTTAATACATTTTCAGCATTTAATTGAGAAAACTGCTTTCAAATGTCCAGTAGTGCACAAACACAGAATGACAAGGCTTAAGTTGGGACTGACATTGTATGCAAAGCGTTTTGGTAGATTTATTCATTTATTCATTCAAGCAGTTAGATGCAATAAAAGTTGAAGGAGGAAGTGTTTAACCTCTTTTACTCCTCACTGCACCTGATTTCTATAAACTGATCTGAAATTAGACAAATCTCCCTAACAACCTAAAATCTGGTCATTTATAATGTTTCAATAGTTTTATTGTCTCTGAGTCAAGGAGATGATAATTAAATTATACATTTATTAATCTTAATTAGGTGAATAAGATTCAGTCTCTCTGTCCTTATCTAACCAACCAACTTTTAAACTAATCTGACAACATTCAGTTCAGATTTGTGCCAAGACTTTTATGTGACTTGATACTTAATCAGACATTACACCAACATGTTAAACTGCCAAAACATTTTTTCTGAAGGGGAGGGGAATGTTAGAAATGTCTTTACTGAATTGTGTCAAGAATGGACTCTCATAACCACTGGAAAGGTTAACATTCAGTGTGTACGTCACAATGTAGGAACATGAACTAGAACGAGAGCTCTAACTTTGATTAACACCAGTGAACACAAGTCAATAAATGTCGACTTGTTGGAGGTGAAGAGTATTATCTCAGCTTCAAGATGAAGCAATACACTTTAGGGAGGTTTTTGGCCCTGAGTTTTGCCTCTCAGGTTAAATTTAGTGTGATAGGTTAGAGAAAGACAGAGATTTTAATTGAGTCTGATGATGTGTGAACAATGCAGACACTAAAGGTTTGACTTGGTTCAGCCATTTGGATGAATGTCTGTTTTTTGGATTACCACTGGAAGGTGTGAAGGTTTTGCAAGTGGGCCGAAAAATAATTTGGAAAACAGCACAATTTGCCATTGGACCACATTGTATACTGGTTTGTCTGATTGTGTGCTAAAATATTACAGTATCAAAATGTCCCTGGTTAGCAACAGGAAGATTTAAAAGGAAAGAGAGTCAAGAGACAGATGGTGAATCAACAAGTGATCTCTTCAAAAAATAAAAACTGAGCTTTCTCTGCTTTCAGTTCAGTCCTGTATGTTTGATCATTATCATTAAAATAAAAAGTGCTCTGAGAAGGCATTATTTGGCCTCTGTATTGCTACGAGGTCGGATGTTGGCCGCCAACATTTCTGAGATTTTCAAGCAGGCCATGAGTTGGAGAAGTTTGGGAACCACTGGATTACACAACAGTTATGGTGACTGGCTTACTGTTAGTGTGTACCCACCACAAAAACAACACAACACAGGACTCTTGACAGTGGCTCATGAACAGTATGAACAGAACAGACAGGTGACATGATATGGCAGACAATAATGAACCCGATCATAACTTTACTTCTTGAAGAAGACGTTGTCCTCCTCCCAGAACCAGGTGTAAGTCAGGTTGCGAGGGTAGGCCTCCGCCTGGCAGGTGAAGAAGGCATCCTGCGAGATGTTCACTGTAATGTTTTCCGGTGGTGATACAATGAACGGAGGGCCTGGTGGAGGAAAACACAGACACAGTCCTCAAAAACATTATCATACTCATTAGGACAGGTGACGAGTTGAATGAATTTATGTCAAAGAGAGACCACACCCTGTCTCTCAAACTAGCTGGACACTGCAAAACCTCATGATTTCATACATCGGTGTTAAATCTGACTGAACTTTGTACAAAGCGAACTAAGCAGGGTCAACTGGCGACCAGCAGCAGCAGCGGTAGATCTCACCCCGTTCATCACAGAAATGAATGGGCTGTAAAATCTGGTGTCACTACAACCAACATGTTCAGTGTTTGAACAACTGATGTGTTAGTTTGAATTGATTTTCTGAGAAATGCTGACAGCAGCACTGTTAAAGGAAACTGTTCAACTCAGTCTGTTTCTTTTTCCTCATTACAAGCTGAGAAAACTCATTATTCACAATGTGAAAATGGAAAAGAAGAAACTAAACCGGCCAAAGCAAGTGGTCCCCCTTACAATGGCTGCAAACAGAAATAGCCATTTTATTAGTAATAGGTAATGGAGACTTGACTCGGATGTTTTGATTGCATTTATTGACAGTGTGATTGTGATATAGGCTTTTATATTTTTCATTATATCGATTTTTTTTTTTGCACAGGCTGATGAGTCCGACCCTCATTTCACTGATTTGCTTACTGTTCATTGCACCTTGGCATGAGACAAATAAAACTTTGAAATGGTGTTTAGTGACAGCATCACTTATACCTGAAACATAAAATACAATAATGTAATTATGTATTATTAAAAAATCGCTTGAAACATAGACTATAATTATATCCCATATATTGTATTATTATCGTATTGTATATCAAATGTTTGGGTTGGACTGTATCAAGATACTAAATTTGGGATATCACCCAAGCCTATTATCCACTGATCTCAGGGCTGGAGACTGTTTATAGAATAAAACTAATTTGTTTGAAGTTATTATGTCATGAAAACTAAATGACCAGATTGTTCACAAGGGGAAAATGAGTCAGTGTGACATCCCACAGATATCTCCTCTCTCAGTGACAGACTCCACCACGTCACACACAACACAGGAATTAGTTCACATACTGGACAAGGGTCATGTGTACTATTTATGACCATACTGTAGACGCAGGGATCAACACCAGCACATCCACTCTGAAGTCTTTGTTGGAATCGTCACAGACCTCAAAGTCATATCACATACTTACTTTGCACTCAGTGAAGGATTATGAGAATTTATTGAGTGATCCTTGCTGTGGCAGATGGATAATCCTCCTTGCACACATGGATATATTTATACCATGATCCTTTATTTGCAGTCATTGCCTCCCTCTGACCATAACCATAAACAGTATGTAACAATGTGATAGTTAGTCTGGAAGCTAAAACCAACCTTTTCTACCTCAGATGCTTACCACACACCAGGTGCTGTGTTTATCAGAGAGCACCACTCAATATAGAAGTGTGAGAATATGCAGCAAAATAGGACATATTACACGTAAGCAGCAGCTATTAAGGTTGGAAGACCTCATCTGAATGTGTCTCCTGTCCTGCGCGACAAGATAAAGATGCGTGGATTGAATTCTTTCAAATTGAGCATCACATTTTCTACAAGGCAGGAAGTACTGCACAATCCATGGTTCAATGAGAAGATGGAAACAAGCAAATCTCTGCTGAAGAAGGAGCATGTATCGATGGACCTGCACGCTAAGGAAGTCTCTCTCTGAGCTCCTCAACTGATTGGAGAAGTGAAGAGGTTGATGAGGATTAAAAAAGAATGAAGAGACTCAGAAGCCTGTACTCAGGAGCTAGGAAGAGTCATAAAAGACAATCTGTGCCACCAGACCTAAAATACTCAGGATGTGGAGAGGACTGGTGACGACGAGAAGATGGTACCTACAAAGTGCAAGGCTGAGGAATCAGCAGCTAAACCTCGCTGATCCGGGAGCAGCAGAAGGTGCAGTTAGCGGACTAAAGCCAAGACCAAAAGATGAAAGAGGAGAAAGAACTGATGCTCAGGAACTGTTTTAATAAAAAAAAAAAAACCCTGGTATTACGTGCACTCTGTGACAAACCACATGCTAGAACTGGATGAACGCCACCTGTCTGTGAATAGATATGCATTCATTAGATTTGATCATTAGCATCATCACTGGGCTCCACGGTGCGAGGGTTTCACTGACATGAGACTAAAAACAGATGTGTGCTTTTATTGTGGAGCATACCTGCAAATAAAAACTATTATGAAATCCAGGCCAATAGCCTCACAGCAATGGCCTCCAGTGTCACTGGAGCCCTGCAGTCTGCTGCAGACTGCTGGCTGAGCTCAAAGCAGGCCAGATGACCTGCTTGCAAAAGCTGCTCGGCCGCTGATAACCTCTGTGTCTAAATGGACTGAGTAAATGTTTTTGGCATTCAAAACTGAGAGGAACTATTTTATTATAGAGGTGTTCATAAGGTTCAAACCAAGTGAATGTTTGAGCTGAGTCAATACTGAGATATTGCAGTCACAAGGCCAAAATGTGAGGTCACAGTGACCTTGACCTTTGCCCTTTGACTCCCAGCATCTAATCAGTTCATCCGTGAATGTGAGGAAATGTTTGTGCCATTCACCCGGATGGGACGGACAGACAGACGACCAACCTGAAAACATAATGCCTTGCAGCCCCGGCTGTGGCTGGTGCAGAGGTTCTCACGCCATGGTGATGATACAGTACGATAATTTCATTTGCATTTTTACATTTTTTTTACGTTTACATTTTTATTTTAGTTTTGGTAACATGTTTGAATTTGACAAATTCACTTTCTCTTCATGACTTATGAATTACAAAGGGTCTGAACCTCTCAGATAAAGCTAACTTGAATACTCAAAGCACAAGATAACTGGTAAACACCACAAGTTGCCACGTTACAAAAAAATCTGTTCATACAAGTGGTTCTTGCATGAGACTCAGTGACAGTTTAAGTCTACACTGCAACACCAAACACCATCTAGTGAAGGTGCAGACCAGCAACTACAACATCCTCGGTTCAAGTCCTGCGGGGCACCTTAGATTTCCTGTTAGCTCTCTGCTGTTGACTTCATAATAAAGGTATAACAGCAATCCTTTAAAAAAGTGATGCATCTCTCATCCAACTTAATTACAGTATGATTTTATTTATTTTATTTTCTGTGATGGGTCTTGGGACTGAAAACAAATGCAATTTAACTGTAATGAGGACAATGTTAAGACCAACATTTAAACATTTCTATTGAGGTTTAAAATCCCAACAATATGAGTTATCTCTTGATGAAAGAGTTGAGTCCATTGTATCAGTGATTGTACAAGCAGGTACTTCTGCTTTATTTATTTTATGGAGTATTTTCATTTATGATATTTTACATTTTTACTCCACGACAGTTACTTGACAGCTGTTGTCTCTATCTACTTCACAAATGAAGATTTGTGCAAACAAAACATATGATGAGCTTATTAAAAGATGCTATTTTGATAAAACTGCCAAACATTTCATAGAATCTGAGAATTTACTGCTTTTTCTTTAAATAATAGATCAATAAACAGTTTTGTCTGTTGGACAAAACAAGCACTGAGAAGGATTCACTTTGGAGCAATAACTGACAAGTAACATATAAACCAGAAAATAAGTCTCTTTCATCTAGTACTTATTTGATGAGAGCAAGCTGTCAGAAATGATGGGACTTTCTCTCTATTTTCTGAATTTTTACAAACAAACAATCAAATGATTAATCGAGGAAATAGTCAGGATATGAATCCATACTGAAAATAATAATTAGTTACAGCCTTATTAAGAATATTTTAAAAATATACTGTATGTCGTCTGCACTTATAAAGCAGTTTTCTAGTCCTATCGACCACTTAAGGCGCTTTACACCACAAGCCACACTCACCCATTCACACACATTCACACAGTGCTTGTTACTTTGGGGTCAATTTAGAGTTCAGTATCTTGTCAAAGGACACTTCTACATGTGGACATGTAGACAGGAAGCACCAGGAATCAAACCTGGTCTACCTCCTGACCCACAGTTTCCCCCTCATCTCTGTGGTAGCAAACTTCACATTCTTTCTTGTGCAATACAATCTCATTGTATATGCTTCTATAGATTAAACTCTCATCAATCTCACACATGCACTTTTTAGTCATGCTTTGGTTTGAATTTTTCACATCACTGTAATTTAGTGAAAAGTTCTCCTGGAGGCTGTGCTTTATCCCTTATGTGCAGTATCATTCAAACAGCAGTGCCTCATCCAAACAGGATGACTGTAAAGAACTGCAGAAACACAAGAGTATCCATCAGTAACTTCTGAACCCCCTCCACACCTTTAAACACCACCCAGAAATCCACCTGCAGCTACAACAGGCTGGTACTTAATAACTTCTGAACTGAACACTTTCTCCTGACGATAGATGTACACACACACACACACACACACACACACACACACACACACACACACACACACTCAGATACACACACACAGCTGAACTGAGCCAGTGTTGCAACTATAAACTGCTAGTCCCATATGTTAGTCCTGATCTGTAGCCCACGGCCTGATCCTTTAACAGGCAGAGTGTTACCATCTGCCAGCCCCTTAGCAGGACAACCAGGACTAGGTCTGTGCTGGATGACTGTGTTGTTGGAGTGTGTGTGTGTGTGTGTGTGTGTGTGTGTGTGTGTGCGTGTGTGTGTGTGTGTGTGCGCGCGCGCATGTGTGTGTGTGTGCCAACCTGCTCTATTTGGGACCAGCTGAGTGCTGGAGATTTGTTGGCACTGTAGTCTCTGAGCTGATCTGCTGCTCAGTGGCTTTCCAGGAGGGCCTCTATTAATCTGTCTCACTCGTAAATTATACACGACGGGTCAAACAACCACTCTGGCTCAGTTCTGACTTTGTACTCAGTCGCAAAAAGAAATATGTGGACATGTTCACTGTCTGTTCTCTGATGAATGAAAGCAACTGGTAAGTAACATATACAGTACGCCAGAGAAACCTCTCTTATTTGATTAGAAGTCATGGCGCAGCTTTTTGCATTTGTAAAAGACTTCTTTCTACAATTTCATGTCAACTAGAGCCTTTATTTATAGATATGGTGGCCAACACACTCATTTTATCACTCAGTGTTATTAAAACCCTGTATGTCTGAGTGTTTAATCAACCTTTTAGCCTCCCAGTGTAACCTCAGCATAATACAAAACAAATATCTACTCTACATTTACTGTTATAATCACATTGTAACAGGCCTCACCTGCGACCTCCTCCTCTGTTTGAGCTGCTACCTGCAGGGCTGCTTCTGTCACCTGACAAAATAACACAAGGGTGCCTGCCATATGAACATCTGAAATGTTAGAGGATCACTCAATGCTCCTGGTGCCATTAATGTCTGTACACAACAGTAGTCATTCAGTCTAAACCTCTGGCTGTCAGGCAGCTTTAGGTCATATCTATTATTTTACAATTATTATTTTTTAAACTGCAGCAGAAGAAGGGCGGCCTGATGGTGGCGTGGTTACAGTGCGTACCACATGAGCCGGTTCAACTCCCGACCGGCCCAACTCTTACCTGCGTGTCATTCCCTCTCTCTCTGCCCCTTTCCTGTCACTCTCTCCTGTCCTGTCAATAATGGCAAAAAAATACCCAAAAAAATATCTTTAAAAAAACAGCAGGAAAAGAAATGGTAAATTGTGAAAGATATCCCATATTGCTGGAAATACTGGAATATTTGACATTACTAAATATTGATATTGTTGAATAGCAGCCCAAGTCTCGACTGAAGAGTCGAGGGGGGGAAGGCAACTTCAGAGACGCCTGTAAAAACAGCAGGACAGAGAGGACTGAACACTCGGAGAAATCTTTTCAATCTCATGGCACACTCAAAAATCTCAGAAATGATGGCAGCCTACATCCAAACCTGTAACATCACGGAGGCCAAATAATGCTCAGAGCGCTCTTTAAAAGAGCTCTTCTCAGAGCTCTTCTCAGAGCACTTTTTATTTTAATGATAACGATTGAACATTCAGGACTGAACTGAAAACAGGGGAGCTCAGTTTTTCTTTTGTGTTTGATGGGAGAGATCACTTGTCGATTCACCATCTGTCTCACAACTCTTTTCTTTTTAATTTTTCCTGTTGCTATTTTGATTTCACTTTGAGATTCCAGTTTTAGCCATGAATGTAATCTTTAAGCGCACAATCAGACTGAGATAGCAAACAAGTATGCAATGTTGTCTGGCCAGCGACAGCAAGGTTTTAACGTTTGACAATTTTAACAGCATTAATTTAAAACTAAAATATCTAAAAAGTGACATTATAAGTGAAGTTTAGTAAGATTTATGCATATGTACAAAACCACCTCACACCAACGTAGTTTAGTGTCCATGCTGCTGCACTTTTCTTAGTTTTCATGGGAGCTGTAGTTGTTTTCTGCGCACATAAAGTAATAATCGTGGTTTCTTATAGTAACTGTTACAATGGATTGTTTCATTTGAGAATATGTAGGTGAACCACCGGAACATGTTGAATGACAGATTGTACTGAAGCTAGTGGAGGTTAGTGGCTGGACCGGTGGTGGCATCAGGACTTCAATTTTCTATAATGAAGTAAAAATGTCTTCACTACTTGCTCGACTTTCCACGGGAATGATAGGAATCAATCAAGAGAAAAGTCAGTGACCATGTTTCAGTTAGAGATTGAGGCTCAGTTTAGATGAGGTCACGACCACTCAGCTGTGTTCATCTGGGGCAGCGATCTTTAAATTACATGACCTGGAATCCCATGTTTGCTGCTTTATCATTTATCCTCTTTGGCGAGGCGTATCAAATCTAAGGTTGCTGCACAGACACACATCTGAAACTGTGTTTACTTTCAATTTGACTTAAAAGCACTGATGTGTGCATGTTGTGGCACATCGTAGACGATAAATGATTCATTTGCTAAATATGTCTTGATTTTGCAGTGGAGTGTGGACTGATACAGACAGATTGCTTTAGTTCCAGACGCTGACATTTCATTTAGAGCTGGAGGCAAAGAGCTTCCCATCCTTTGATTCTTTTTTTCTCTTTGGGTCTCTATGAATAACAAACTGCTCAATAGTACAAATACAATCGTTGAGCTTCAGATAGTCTTAAATGTTCCAGATATAAAATTCAGTTCTTAGTGGTCCCCAAACTAATTTCACTACAGTCTGGTCCCAAACATACTGCTGCATCACACTGTTGTGTTCACATGAGTGTGATGACATGCTCGAGGGATCTGTTAGCTGATATCACACAGACTGTGACTGTGTTGCACCAGCAGAGAGGAGATATATTTAGCTTTAACACAATTACCACAAACTTTCACTGTTTCACTCTTCTATATTTTTAGCCACAATACTGACCACATGGCTCAAGGTCTGTCTGTCAGCTGGTCACCACTTTGGTCCAGACTGAAATATCACCACAATTATTGGATGGATTACCATGAAGCATTGTACAGACATTCATGTTCCCTATGCCAGTGGGCCAAAACCGCCACCAGCCAGCCAGCAATAATATCTGGCCCTACGGATTATTTTGAGAATTAGATTTTTTTTTTTTTAATCTTACACTAGCTGAACAGAGAATCTACCTCCACCTGAAGATGCTCTTATACTTTTATCCACCTTGAGAGCGAATGATAGAATCACTTCCCCTTTAACGATTACGACAAAATAAAAGTGCAACAAAGTTCTTTTTTTTTTTTTTTTTTTTTAGCAGCAATGCTTTATTTCAAGCTATTGTGAGCTTCTATTCTGAAAAAGTTCTGACAGGAAGCTCCAAAGGTTCTGTTACTTACTTAACAGACCTCTGAAACAGTGGACATACAATGTGTGAAATGAAAGAGTTCAGTGAATGAGTCAAGCGTATGATATGTGAGCCACATGTGAACTGTAATAAAGTCAATTCAAGCTGTATTTATCAATCCATCTCTTAAATTAGCCTTTGATTATTTTGATTATGTCTAATGGATTAGAAAAAACTGACTGTACTTCCTGACCCCCTGGTATAGAGGATGAAGCTCATGTAATCCGAAGATTTTTCCTCTGGTGCCACTGTGAGATTCACATTTGTGTTTTGGAGCAAATTGTCTCATCAACTACTGGATGGAAGTGAAGTTCAGTACAGGCATATATCTCCCTCAGGGTGATCCACTGATATGGCCCAGCCCTATTGGCATGTGATGTTTTCAGGCTATATCGCAACAATATATATCACAATAGTTTGAAATCTTTAATCTTTATTGGAACAATTTTAAATTCGCAAAAAGAGGGATATCACAACCAAGTTAGATTTGACCCTTAAAAAACACACATTAAACCCAGTGCTGTTTCTTTTCTGAACCAATTTGTCTGCAATTACATATAAACTCTCTTCACTTCTTTAGGTGAAGAGAGTTTTCCCTCTGCTACAAGAACACACTTCACCTACATCACACATACGGATGGATGGGAAATGAAACGCTAAAGTAATTACATGACGATTTGTACTTGATGTCCACGATATAGTCATTTACTACATCCCACATGGAACAAACTGCCATGCATTGATTATGTTCGATATAGCGTAGCCCTACATGCTAATTTAGGTACATGACTGCTGATTGGTCGACTGAGCTAGAGAGCTGCACACACATTCACTGAGAAACACAGAGCTATAACTGATTTAATTCGCAGCCATTCGCAGTTTCACTGTGTACTTAGACTTGCATGGCTTAATCTTTGAGACAAGCACATGCTACTGGCAGGATCAATCAGGTAGCCCGATCTTAGCACGGGGAACCGGCGTGGACGCCCGCCCAGACCCGTACCCTTGAGGGGAGTGCGTGAACAAGATTTTAAAAGATGAAGTCAAGTTAACTAACATAGCTTTAAAAACCACTTAGAATAAAAACAAAGAAGTAGCTCCTCAGACAAACAGTGGGGATCAGTGACTGGCTTATTGGTATGTACATTCACAGCTCATTCAGGCTGCTGATTGGTCGACTGAACGTGCCCTGTCACTGATCCTGGTCAGTCTAGAGAGCCGCAGACACATGACAGCACATTCACTGAGAAACACAGAACAGCACAGACAAATCACCTCTACAGCAGCTGCTTTAAGAAACTGAAACATTTTCTTTGATTACTTTGTGAGCAAAGGAAAAACTACAGCTCCCCACAGGTACTTCCATCATCGCAACTTGGTTTTGTCCAGAAAACTTTGTTCTTTTTAATTTTCTTCTACTTCCTCATCCTCTTTTATTTTTTCTACTTGTAATCTCTGCTGGCTAAACTTTTCTACAGAGCACTTATGGGAAATGGTGTTCCTTAAAGGCTGCTAAGATATTGAATAAACAATGTCATCTTTATCTAGACATATGAAGCCAGGCACACAACACAGTGCTGAGAAAAGCTCTGTTTCCAGGCTGCAGTTTTAGCGTAGTTACAAATGTGACTGAATAAGGTTTTCTTAATTATGGGACTGAACCCACGTGGTCTGGTTTCATTTCAGCTCTCTGTTAGTATCTCTCTTCAAGAGAGAGGAGTGGAGGTCTCCCCAAAAACCCAATAGCTTTGGAGCTAAAGGGGTTTTAAAAGTCTTCAAGCCCTCTGACAATGTTATTAAGCTGGTAACACTGATGCTCCAGCCTTGCAGCTGATAATGAGTCCTGGTCCTGTTACATTTTTAGTTCTACATGCATTAAACAATATGCATTAAATGTTACACAAACAGCATTTTTGGACAGTGTTTCCCCCTGCTTCCAGTTTTTCTGCTTATCTAACCTACAACATGGACGTATCTTTATATTGGCCACAAAAACTAGCTCCAGTGCTAACTACTTTTATAACATTTATTCAACAAGACACAGGATGTACCTATTGTACCACTAGTACATAATACCTTAAACGTCACCATGTTTGATTGTCAGTCACTGTCGTGATGTTTTTTGTTCCTACAGTGGAAACTGCTCAGAGTGATCAGACAGGCGAGATCACTGTAACCGGTTTCCACTGAAAAAAGACAAAAATGGTTTGAGGGTTCACAAAGTTTCCGTTGCTATAGACCAGTTAGATCAATACAGATCATGGTCCGTGTCCTTGCTGTTGAACGGGTCTGGTAGTTTGAAGTGTATTTTATTGATTTTTTTGAAATAACATTTCCAGTGGTAAATAGCACATCCACAGATTTGCTCCATTCTTCTTCATTAAAGACATAATCGCTCTTTGATTTCTCTCTTTACTGCTTCTCCTCCACACCACTCTCTCTCTCTCATAGTTATCCTCTCTCCAACAGTACCTGCAGTGGTTTATGCTGCACATGTAAATGTATCACATTAAGCTGAATGCAAACTTACAGTGAGCACAACAGACTGTGATAATGGGAATATGGTTTTACTCTACAAGTGACTGTTGTAGCCTAATGCACATATCATTATCTTTTAAATTCGCTTCACATCTGTAATAACACACAGATATTTATTCCCATTTACATGCAAATTCATGCACACCTCATGCATATAGTAAAATGCAGCAACTTGTACCTTGTATGACTGTGACACATTTAGTAGTGCTCAGAGAGACAAATTAATATTTTAGTGTAACTGTGCTGTTGTGTCTATTTAGAGAATTTTTATTTTGGTCTTCCTTTCATGTGACGCTCCCTTTATCAGGATTTTGATTCGCTGCTTTTGTTCTTTCTTTGTTCTTGTCACCATGATATTTTTACTTTTTTTTGTTCTGCCTGAACCTTTTAAGTTTGTTGACTTTTGGTATCATCTTCTTATTAATTCTTATTAAATCAGCACTTTATAATTTCTGCAAGATGTGGTTGAATAACTTGACCTTGTATAAATGTTCCTTATGTTATAAATTGAGTGTAAAACCTACAGTAAACAGACGACTAACACTATCTCAGAGCTGTTTTCACACGGGTGCAGAATTCAGCCCTGAATAACAAACGACTGATGCTGAAGGTGCTGAATGTGATTTTGTGTGTGTCCGTGTTTCTGTCTGTTTCTGTGAATGGATAACTGGGACAACCTCTGTGTGTTGTAATACTTCCTCAGACACCTGATGAAGCTCTAACAGACCGAAACGTTGTAAATTAATAAATGCTGTGTGTGCGGCTGAAATCAATTCAATCAAACCACAGCGAATAATTTCTTCCTGAAAACAAATTTGTGCCACAAGAATATATTCTCTGCACCTCTTGCAACACACAAACATGCGCCTACCTTGTACTAGCAGCCGTGTGGTGTGAATGGCCTCTCCCTGGGGACTGAAGGCCCGACATGTGTAGGCCCCACGATCCTCCCGGGTGATGGATAGCACCGTCAAACTCCCATCAGACACCTGGATAAACACATACACATTTAGCTATTTAAAGCCTAAAACAGGGCCTGAAACGTTGGTCCTCTGACCAAAGAACATTCGTATTTGACTGATTCATCCATCATGATAGATGGAAGAGGGAACAAATCAAATCACCAGAGAGCAGAGAGTACACTCCTGCAGTGTGGCAACTTTAATGGCTGCATTTAAGATGAGTTGGAAGCTGGATCCATCTCTGTGCCTCATAGTAACTAAAAGTTCAGTCTGGTTTGGTTTGATGTAGTGACTGTGTCCTGAAGATCGAGGAGACCTACTGAGTTTATATTTTTCAACAGGGATGGATTCTGGTCAAGGTTCCCACCACTACTGTATTACTGAAAGCCAAAGGTATGATATAATGCAGATATCTACATGTCTTGAAAAAAAGAGCAATGTGCAATGCAGACATTCAAAGGATATTTGAATGTCACTGTTTCTATGTAACCTCCAATGTAGTCACTTCCTTTTGAATCAATGATATTGTTTGGAGATTTATTCTTGTTTAATGACGTTAATTTCATTTGTTTTGGTCATGGGGAAAAAAGGTTAGTGGCAAATTTGTGTCTTAACAGTTTTCATTAACAAAATGAACACCACCGCAACCTCAACAGAAATCAGAGAGCAGGGTTTACTGCACAATAGCTGTGTCCCAGTTCAGGGGCCACATCCTTCTGAGGCTGCATTTGAAGACTGATTACGTCACAGCGGCGCGGCCAGGCTGTCTCCTTCAAATGTGGCTGAGAAATGCATCCTTCTTTTCCTGGGTTTCACTGGCGTATTGAAAGCAAACAACATCTACAGAGAGCCTGAAGATCACACTTTTAAATCTAAGTATTGTGTTTCAGCTCAGTTCAACAGCTAATAGTACAACTGTTAAAACCGAGAGCCCTAAAACCTCAAGCTTTTGTTAAAAAAAAAGTTACATGTTGTCATGGTTGCTAGGCAACAGGAGCTGTGCTTTTAACAGACACAGCTGGTTATCGTCATTTTGGGTTATTTCTGAATTTGGGCCGCTTTGCACTTTTTTATACCATATTTTATTCCATATGGACACTTTCCCTTGAGCTATTATCCTTCAAATCACTATTCAGTCAATAAAAACTTTAACGTTTATTGTTATCCAAAAGACTGAATGTGTGCCTCTCCTAAATTCATCAAGACTGGGCAGATATGAGGGTCTGTCAGTCAAATCTGGCAACATTGGGTCTGGATTCTGTGTCTGTATAAAGACATGAGAAGGAGTGTGTTTTGTTTTTTTTAGGTAATGGCACAGGGAGGAATGTTGAAGATGAAGTGGTTGAATCTCTCCCTCTGTATCTGCCAAGCAATTAATTCATTAATTTTCACATCTTCAAAGATCCCCATTCATTTGTCAAACTCAAACCACTGAAGCCAAATATTAGCTTTTGCTCAATTTTGTGCATTTTAGTGTAAAACAAAGTCCATGGATTTTGTTGCCCATTATTTATATCAAAAGCGCATGAAGAAGGATTCTCTAAATGTCCAGTCCGGGAAGAAACAGGAAGAGTTATTACAGACAGAAAAACCTGTTTCCGCAGGCACCAGATTATCATTTTAATACAGACATGAAAAAACTCAGTCCTTTAAATACAGCAGTGTCAAAGGTTATTCATCTGCCTTTAATGTACAAGACAAAACAGGACCTGTGCTGGCAGTTTTCTGCAGAAGCTTTTAAAAAACAAATACATATTTCTATGGTAAGCATGTCATGTCAAATAAACACAACTGAAGTCCAATCTCACAAGACACATCCAGCCTCTGACTTCCCTTCCCATAAGATTTATATTCTCAGTATAAGATGTAAATTCATTTTTCAGTCCATTTCCTCCAAGTAAACCACTACATCTGACAACAAAGAGCAGAGCGTGATGTGGCAGCTTCCACGTTAAATGTGACTGAGCAACAAAAACCTGCTTTTGTTGTGTTTTCATGAACCAAATTCAATCCAAAATCAAGCAATGTTACCATAACCATCCGAATCCCTTTTTATATTTATCCACATAAAACAGAGCAGAGCGCAGACTGTCATGTCAAAACCATCGATGCTCAGATTTAAAGATCACATAAACCTCCAGTCAGTACAGAACACTTCATGTTAGCAGATCTACAGGTTGTACAGTCTCAGCAGCCTGTAGAAGAAGACTGTACAATCCAGTGAGTTAGGGAAAGCTGCAGTCTGAGACAGGGACAAATTTAGATATATAACTCTCCTATGAATAAAGCTCAGTCATTTAAATAATTGATCTGATGTGGGGGAGTCATTTCCATTCCTACATGCAGGATTTAGTGGAGGATGTGAAGCACACACCACAAACACAAATGCGTCTTTTCTCATTTAACACAAACTCTAACTAAAACCAAAGAAAGATTAAGAAAGATTCCAACTGCACTTAGTTTATTCACTGAGCTATTGCACTTACAGTGAATCCCACAAGGTTCATACTCACTAAAAAGTGATAATGGAGTAATGATTAAGACAGAACAAAATACAGTAAACCTGGTAAGGAAACAAGAATACTGCAGATGATGTGGTTATTTCAGATGCTGGACTCTTAACTGATGAGTATGGTCCTTTATTTATACCGGGGGCTTAGGTTGTAGGAGGATGAGCACAGCCAACTTGAGATTGCCCCAGAAATACAGCCGCTACAATCTAACACATAATTCAAGTGACCAATATTAAGTTTCCATAAGATGTAGAGCAAAACGTCAGCCATTCAAGTCATAATATACCACATCCCCAACCCCTGAAGAGGCTTTAAATCAGCGTTCTATATTCATAGTACTACATGTACTGTATGTGAAAGGTATTGTTCATGATGAAAAAGTCAGTTATGTTTTCAGTGAACATGTTGCAAAAACCCACTGTGCACCAAACAGCAGACAGACACAGATAAAGACACAGTAGAGAATTTAGCAGCCGTATATTTTTCCTCAGGAGATGGTGGAGACCAAAGACAGAGCACAAAGTGCATGAATGCTGGGCTTACGTTCATCATGGCACTCACGTGGCCAGAAACAGGACTCCAGATGAGCACTCTCGTGGCTCCATGTTTGCTGGATGTGCAAGGAAGCAACTGCTTGCCAACAAGTTTGCCTCATTATGGCTTCAAGTTGAATCGTACCAGTGTATAAAGATCACAAAAACAAGCGGTGCACTGGGGTGAGGTGAGCAGAGCTGAAACTGCTGCTGCAAACCAGAATACTGCAAGAGTGTACTGCCTCAGAGTCTGCAGTGTCCACTCCAGCTTGGTTTGAGAGGAAATGGTGAAAAACCAAAACCTTCTGTCCATGTACAACACAGAGCTGGGATGATCTTAAGCTGGACACTGCACACAGGTGAGACAGTCTCTGCTGAGCTGTTCTGTGCTACATCGCATTTTTAATCAGAGCTGACAAAGTGCAGTGTAACATTTATAACTAAGTCAACTTTTTCAAAGCAAAAGGTGACTGATGTGTGTGTCACTGCAGGCTTGGCACACAGAAACATTATCAGTGGCGTCCAGCAGTACTGTCACCGCAGCTCCAGCCAAAACACCGTCCACTACCCCACTGCTGGCACCTGCACAGGGGAACAGAGGAACACAAGGAACCGGTGGCCTTGTCACCCAGCCCCAAGAGGTAAAACTAAACAGTGTATGAGAATGTGAGACTATTGCGAATAAGCTAATTTGTCAGATAAAAGCTACCTGATGCTACACTGAATAACTGTTTGATTATATGATTCAAAGTAAATCACTTAATCATAATACAAATTTTTAATTACCTTGTGCAAATCTTGTTTGTTACAGTAACATTACAGCACTATGGGTTTTTATTTTCAATGTGATATGCATATAAAGGATTACTCATGTATTTATAAAGAAAATGTGGGATTTCATTGTTCTTTTGTTCATCTTGTGTTCTGATTTTAATAAACCACCTCATGAACAGACAGACGTAGCTCTGCCATCAGTCCTTATTGTCTGAAAACCATTAGCATTTAAATGCATGAGAGTAAGAGCACGACAGGGACAGAACTACAGTGTGTTTCTGATGCAGACACAAGCAGTTGACGGACAGTGTATGTTGATAATAAATAATAATAGAACAAAGTCCCTTCGCTGTTCAGTATTTCATAAGGGGTTTTGAAGTTACAGTGAAAGCTAACATTAATAATCTATACCATGTATTTTGTTTTACATGAGAACACAACATAACTTTACTCTAAAGCATTTATGAGTTATGTTACTGTACTAACAAGACGTTCATCTCTGCATTCAGCCCTGCTGGCTGTGTTTTTCTATTTAAGAAACCCTAAAATACATTTTCAGCATCACCAACTTCATCCCAAAAATAAATAAAAAGTCACAGTCACCACCTCTTGGTTGTTTGCCTCCAGGAGCCAGTCAGGAAATTGCAGGAAATAATCTCTCTTTTCTGTGTTACAGCATTGAATAATGGCCAGAAGTGTTTTTACAGAACATTATGATGTCACAGTAAAATTGACCTTTAACCTTTTGGATATAAAATGTCATCACTTCATCATTTTTTCCTGTTAGCCATTTGCGTTTAATTTTGTTATAATTAGCCAAAACGTTTTGTGAGGTCCCACTGACCTTGACCTTTGATCTTTGACCAGTCGATCATCCTTGAGTCCAACTGAACATTTGATGTCTCAGGCGTTCCTGAGACATTGTGTTCACAAGAATGAAACTGAAACTGAAAAAGAAAGTTCAATTTTGTCTCTATCAGTGTTCATCTGTCCCTCAGACTTCCCACGAGACATCACCATTAGCTGCAGAGCGAGCCACCCTGGCGGCTACTTCCTGCTCCATACACTGTTGGTTCCACAAGTTCTACATCTCTATATTCCACCTTGTAACAGCAGCACCGAATATCTGACTCAAACATTAAACCAGGAAGGTACATTTCTTCCACATATATTGTTTTGTTTTTTTTTTTCTGTCCATACAGGCTCAAAACTTGGTCCTGTGCTCCTTTATCCTTCGTGGGTAAACCCACCACAGTGCCACTCTTTCTGCTCCAGGAGCTGCCTCTTCAATAAGCTGTGGTGTCTGTTTCCACAGCTCTGTAATCAGCCTTATTAGACTGGTTGCTTTTTCTTACCTCTTGCTTGCTCCCTTCTTACCTTGTTCACCTGAGATTCTTGCCTAACCCCTTGCTGACCTCAGCCTGCCTGCTGACTTCACCCCTTGCCTGCTCTGCCTGCACCTTTCTAATGATGGTCAACTGTGTGAACCGAACACAGCGTCTGTGTTCACCTGAGCTGTGACAAATGTTGGGGGCCTCTGTCGCCTCAGATACTGGTGAGCAGACGATGTACCTTCCAAAGTGTAGTTTGAGAACATCAGATGCCAAAACAATGTACAAGGGTTTTTACAACGACAGTTTTACTCCTTGTTGTTATTGTTGGTGTCAGTGTGAACATGGCGTACCTTATACTTGGCACTGCTGACCATGAGATTGCCTTCCCGCAGCCAGCTGACTGAGGGTTTGGGGTTGCCGAAGGCCGTGCAGGTCAAAGTGATGCTCCCCCCCTCCTTGGCCTCTACATACTGAGGTGGCGTGTCTGTGAATGTGGGGGGGGCTGAGAGGTCAGGGGAGAAAGGTAGAGAGAAAAACAATCAATCAAAAGGATCAAACACAGGTAGAACACTTTTTGTTTTGACCAAATATAAACTGTAACTTTAAACTCCAACAGTGACAACAAATTTTAACACAATGCACTTCTGAGTACACTCAGTCCTTTGACATAGACACTTTTGCCAATGAGGTTTGAACAGTATATACAGTATATATCAACATACCTTTTTCAAAATATCATATTAATATTATATTGGCTATATTTAGACCAATAACTAAGTGGATAAATTATTTCTTCTGTGCTGATCTGTGTTTGATGACTCTGATTTGTCACTAGTACACTGTCCCACAGGTGTGCAGGTATGACTCAAAGCAAAAAGGAAGTGCCTGATTACACTCTGTGGTGAGCAAACACAAACACAGACCAGTGCAATAACAGCTACATGACTGCTGCTGTAACTCTAAACAGATTTCACCTACACTAAGAGGTGAACACAGCTTTCTGTTTAGCCACATTCCTGCAGGTCAACTGCACTAAATAACCAAATTCTTTGGTTAGATTTGGTTTATTATTACAACTCATAGACCTGCTGTGGTGTCTCAGTCTAGTTGAAGGTGCAGTACCTTCTTGCTCTCCTGTTTATTGTCAAGCATTGATTAGCCACTGCTGCCGCGACCACGCTGCACAGTGCGTGAGCATTACTCAGTGCTTTCAAAGCCCCGGGCAAAACTCCACAAATGAACACAAAACTGCACTGCTAGCTCAACTTCACTGCACATACACAACAACATGCACTGACACAATATTCATTTATATTGCATCATGTACTGGTATATTGTGGTTGCCAGGAGACTGAACAGGAGAACAAGACTGTGAGAGAGCTGAGTGATCAACTGTCAAATGTTTGGTGCTTGATGAACATACATGTGGGTGTGGGGGAAAAAAACTTCCTCCTTGAAGTTGATTATATTTCCAATAATAGGTTCTCATTACATTTTCACACCGTGTCTCCTAAATACAGTGTTCTCAGCGCTGGGACAAGAAAGTGGTGGTGAGTGTTTGCAGAGAGGGTTCGTAAAACTCATCAAGTTTTAAATAGTAATGGTAGCAACTAAGGACCTGACTGAATCATCTTTTCTAGAGCAGATGTGTATTGCATTTTTATAGACCATAGCACTTAATATCATATAAAGGGATTCTGAGATATCACCATTTTCCTGGGGAGGCTGGGGTCCTTCAACATCTGTAAGAAACGTCTGGTGATGTTTAACCAGTCTGTTGTTGCCAGTACTCTTCTCTATGCTGTAGTGTGCTGAGGAGACTGAAACTGACTGCTCACCCACTGAGCCATGGGCACAACAGGCATTTGTACTATCTATATGTTCTATATCTGCACTGCTCTATCCATTGCACATATGTTTCCATAGAGAGCGTTCTACACCTCTGCACATCGCATTACATGTGCAAATTGCATGACCTCTGTGACAGTTAACACTTACAGTATTGTTGTGCAGCTGACTTTTTTCTGTTTAGTTATGTATATATTTTTATTCTGATCTTTACCTTCTTATATTGTACGGAGCCCAGGAGGGCACATGGAGAAAAAAAAAATAAGGTTGAAAAAAAAAAGATGTACTTTTCTAAGATCTCACAAAAGTTTTGCTCCCTCCTGGCAGATAATGATACTGATTCTGACTCTGGGCTTAAACAGCCTTTGTTAGCCTCGCCACTGTAGCCAGTCTGACTAATCAATAACAGAAATTCACAGCCAACCAACCAAATAATATGTGTATTATTTTTGGCGTGTTGGCTGTAGAATGCACTCATACATCACATCATATAAAACTCTGACTGAGTAACCTATCACTATGCTCTCTACCTGCATAGACATGACTAACATAGACCTCGGGGTGTTTTCTCACTATGATCTATCTTTGTTAGTCTGAAGTGATTGATTACATTGATTACATCTGATATAGTTTTACTGTAAATGCCAGCACTGGTGTGACTCTACACAGGCAGGCTCCTTTATCTGTCAGGAGGGGGCAAAACTTTTTTTTTTTTTGGTGAGATTTTGCAAAAGTACTTTTTTATTTTCCAACCTTAACTTTTTTTTTCTTCATGTCCCCTCTGTAATATATTGGGCTTTTTTTCCCCCGCAGGATTATTCAAGTATCTATCTGTTTAAAAGCTATTTCTATTAGCAAAGGCCACATAAAGACTGAAAACACTTTTCTTGCCATTTTCTCTAAACATCCCACCTCAACGATCACAATCTGTTTTTCTAATCACAGAGACATTTGCACTGTTCTGATGACAATCCCAAAAATGTCAAGTTTTCACCTCAGCACCTTAGCATTTATAAAACTGTGGTGGAGTTAATTTGACTGAAGATAGCAATTTAGACAAAAGGACTGAGACTTCACTGTTCTGTTACCTGAAATGTATCCAGTGAGCCAGGAAACAGATAAATAAATAAAACAAGTGAAACGCCTCAATCATTGCAAACATTTCATGAAATACTAAAGCGCTGTTTCCAGGAGGAGACATTTAAATCTTTAAAGGTATTTTGTTCCTCAGTAGAATAAAAACCTCTTGTTCCTCTATTGAGGGCCGTATGTACATACGTACCAGCAGGAGACTGGCCAATCAGACAAGTCACCAAGAGACCACTCAATACTGTATGCGTGTAAACCTTCACTGGCTTTGCCTTTGGTCTCTGCTCGGTTGAACATGTCTCATGATTTTAGATGTGTAGAGAGTAGACAGTAGGTAAAGTGAGTGTGCTTGTCTCAACAGGAAGATGAGCTGCTGCTGCTGTAAGAGCACATGCACCAACAGAACACGCACATGCATTCATATGCACAACAGAAGTTCGTGGAAGACTGTTTGCAATGTTAAACATCTGTGCACAGGCACATCTGTGCACAGGCACATCTGTGCACAGGCACATCTGTCTCTCTCTCACTAAGGGACAGACAGGTTTGACATTTCTGCAGCAACAGCGTTGTTTTAATAAACAGGAGAGGTTGCTCTCGTCCTTTTCTAAGATTCCTTGAAGTCGGAGTTGCAAAGTTGTGTTTCCATTTATGACGCAACCTCAAATTAAATTGATATGATGAAAGCTGATAAATGAATACATCTTAATATCTCATCACTGATCCATCTGAACAGAATAAAAAAGTTGTTCACCTTGCTTTTGCTTTTAACACTAGAATGGAGTGTAAAGATGGGGAGAGATGCGCCAACCATGCTGCATTTTGTAAAACCATTTTTCTAAATCCTCTTTAGCTCAGAGGCTGTCTAGATTATAGGAGGGATGATCATACAAGACAATTGGCGGGTCTTCCTACCAAAACATGCTTAAGCTGTGTTTTCTGACCCCCCCCCCCCATTTAACCCAAACAAGCTCTGCTCTGTCCACACACACATACACACACACACCGATGCTGTCAGCGATTCAAAATACAGATTGTGTTTGGTCATAATTCCTGTTTTGATATTCTCAGTCTAATCACTTTAGGACTGAAGCTGATCTGCTTACATGTGTAATCCTGTAGCCTCTCAATTGCTAACATGTCGTTCCATCTGCAGCCATAAGCCAGGCCATAGTGCTAATTCTACACGCCACAGACACTGGAGCAATGGAGGCACTCCTACCACACAGCTTCTTACAGGCATTTATCATTTATCTATTCATCCAATATTTTGAGTGAAAGTAAGAAAACAGCAAATGTGTTGGATTGCGAATGTTATTGGGCAGCAGAACAGAGACATATTGATATGTAATCATCCATATTAGCACAAGAGAATGCAGTAGATATCCTCTGGTATTATTATTATTATTATTGTAATATTATGATATAGTTTAAATAGTGATGCTTTTTCATATTTAATCCTTGAACTACAAACTGCACTAAACACTAAACATTTCAGACCACTCTCCACAGCACATTTCAGTGAAAATCAGTTTGCACAGCCATTAAACTTGCTCACCTTGACCTTTTGCCAAAGATACATTATTATCATGTGAACTTTTTATAAAATTCCTCAGTGATGCTTTCAAGGACTCCCAATAAGTTAAAAAGTGACTTTTTTTACCAAGCTTTCTCAGTGCTCTTTCATTGTATTCTACAATTTAAAGTCAGTGGCTGAATGAATAGTTTTAAAATTGAGTTTTTAATTATGTGATGTGGGTTCAGCCACTTGCTCACACTGTCGCAGCCCCAAATGGGAAAATAACAGTTCACATTCCCAGAGTCTTTGGCAATGAAAGTTTGATACCAAGTGGGTTTGGCTGCCTGTTGTCCCACTATAGTTTGATTTGCTATTTTCCAAGTAAAGTCGTTGTCACATGCTCATGGTTGGCAGTAGTTCATATTTCTTTTAAAGAGGAGAGAAACAGCATGAGAGCAAAGTGGATTATCCTCTACAGCACAAATGTAAAAATCTCACTTTTGAAGAAAACATTTGACATTAAATTGCTCAGTGCCCACCAGCTGGTACAAACCAAACCACTGGTAAAAAATGATCACCAATTTAATGTAAAGTGGTTCAACAGGGAAAGATGGCTCGCTGCTAGCTTTCAGGATCTCAGCATCCTTCTGAATTTTTTACCACACATGAAAGTGACACGAGTTGTCCTGACAATGCATTAAAATCTGATTTAGAAAACTCAGCTGCTGTAAAAAAATGAGCAGCACAACCACCAGGTTGAAGAGAGCAGGCAGGTGCTCAGTCCTTACGTGTTTTGCCTGAGTAACCACAATGAGTGTGTGTTGGGCTCCGGCACGAGCAAACTACAACTCAATACTGTGGCTGAACGGCTCCTGTGTAGACGCACAGCGAGCAGTGGAGCTGCTGCTGTTGCTCTGCTGAGCTGTTCACAGTTTGATGAAGTGTGTTTGTGTTTAATCATATATTATGCATTTCTAATGACCTGGCTCTGCTCAAGGAGCAGTACTTTCCAGTCCAGCCTTTCCAGACTTACATGTCTATCAAAGATATTTCAGTAGGACACCACATGAATAAATATTTATCTACTGTGAAAATAACTTGACTTTCTGAGCTTTCTCTACTCTACCAGCCTGTTGTTGTTATTGTTCAGTAAACCAGAACTAGACTGTCTGCATCTCCTTTGGCCACTATTTGATAGGGTTGGGAATGTTGGGGCCCAGCTGTGCTGTGAGCAGCCACGACCGTTCAAGCTGTGCTGACATGGTGCCAGTTTTTTGTCCACATCACTGTGTGGCATGTAAAAGACACGGTCCACAGATTTGTCCTACTTCTGAATAAATGTCCATGTATCTGCTTAGAATATTCTGATAATAATGCATCATTTATAAACTGTAATTGACGGCTTTCTTACTGGTTAATAAACCATTTACTGGTGCTTCAAAGAATTGTTAAAAGCCATTATTCAGACAAGCCTTTTGGTTTTGAGTTTATGGAAAATATTGTCTTTCAGGCTATCCCTGTAAGTCAGTGGGCATTTGATCTCTCCAGTTGACTGAAGAAGAGCTGCAGGACACCTGGACCAAAATGCATTTATAAACTACTCATCAACATTTGCAACTGCAGACTTATTATGATAACCAGTCATGGCGATAACATTTGACTAGCTGTTGATCTGCATGCAAAACTGTAGAGAGAACAATACATTAAATGTGACATGTTGATGGTAAGAGTTATCATTATTCTGTAACGTCTTAGTCTAACTGGGTTCATCGCTCTCTGAAAGTCCAAAATAATATCACAGGTAACAAAGAGCGGAAAATAGGTGTATAAGCTTTTTAGGTTTTAAGAGGATGATATTTATTTAATACAGCGTTTTGTCATGGTGGTTTGGACACAGTTGTTTGTTAATCCTGTGTGGGATAAGCAGTGGCCAGTGGTCATCTGTTTTTAGACCATGATGTGGAGGGGTCACAGTGACGTTTTTATCCTCTTTTCCTCAAAGACCTCAACCTGTGCTGAGGTAAAGTGTACGTGCGTGTACTTGCAAGCTCATTATAGAGTGAGGAAAAGATGAGGGAAGAGTCAGGGATACACAGACAGGCAGAGGTAAAAGGGGGAAAGAAAGACACCAAGCGGGAGGAGAAAAAGAGAGCGGGGCTGTTGTGCAGCACTGCAGAGTTCTGCTGCAGGATACAGGGATGGCAGGCGGGAGGGTGCGTTGAGGCTATTTTAGGGGGAGTGCCTGAAGACTAACCCTGGGAGATATGAACCTTGTTTCTTTGGCATCACCTCATGCTGGACTGAGGCCTGAACTGTGAGGGAGGACAGGGCAGCAGTGGGAATCTAAATCATCTTAGAATGAAAAAGTGGACAGTAATGTCCCAAGAAGCTAGAAACTGGGATACTTCCCACTGGACTGTGCGAAGGTGGTGATCCTCTTCATACCTCCATCCATCTATACATGTATCCATTTTCTAAACTTTACAATACTTTCTTTCACTTAAAATTTCACAATTATTCAGAGGAAATGGCTTACGCAATAATTACATCACTCCAACACACACTTCCTGTCTTCCTGCTCATCCTGTTCTTCGCTCACACTCTGTCTGGAAGGAGTTTGAGGGCGATGTAAGTTCACAGGAACGAAACAGAGGTGTCAAGTTGTGGAGGAAAAGCATGAGCACGATATAGCACTCTCACCCACAGTCTATATGCATCTCACGCAGAATCTATATGCATCACTTACTCCCTCAGTGCCAACAAGGCTGACAGCTAAAGTGCACAGAGTAATCACTGACAACTGCTGATGTTTGACAATGATAGGGAGAGGTGGATTGCAAATGGAGGGCTATAAATAGAGGGCTGCACTGCTGGAGCTCCATGCAGCATGAGTATGTGGCAGGGCCCTGAACCTAAAAGATTCCACACTTTGAAATATGGGGCTGGAACACAAAGTTAAGCATTCATGACGCTAATGCCCAGGTGAAGGATGCACACCAAGGTTGCATGATCGCACATGTTCCCTGTGTCTATATCTACAGCCTGCCACTGCTGTTTTATTCAGAGAAACCTTGGATTTGCTGATGTGTAGCTTCGTTGAATTCATCTACAGTAGCCGATGTCTCATCGATTTCAGGCTTGACCACTAATCCTCTGATTTCTGTGATCAGAAAATCTGCATGTACATGATCAGCCCACCACAGAGGATCAGGGCCTGTATTTATCAAAAGGCAGAATTAAAATCTTGGTCTTTAATGAAAGATTACCTTGAGAATATAAGCTACACAGTTTTCTTTACAATTAAAAAATACCTATATTCAAGGAAGTTACAAAGGCCTTTGAAAAAATCCACAGACACTGATGAATCGTGTTATGCTGTACATACATAACCATTTAGCTCCACCATGACAGTACACGCCACCAACCTTAACGAAATCGTTATTTTTTTTAATGAGAGAGAGCAGGAGTGTGAAAGAGAGAGAAGCTAACCACTAATTTAAATGTGAACAACTGCTGAATTAGTGAAAGTCACTAAAAGAAAGAGAGAGCTGGAGCAGAACTAGTGTAAGTTTAAATGTACAGCAGGTAGTCAGTCACTGTGATGAAGAAAACAGCAACGTGAACTGGGTTAAGACAGAGCAACAATAAATGTTACCAACAGAAACTCCAGAAACTGTAAAAAGTAGAAAACATGCTTATGGTGATAATAATATATGATTAAACTTAATTCCAATCAGGCACTTTGTTAGCCTGTGCATATAACTAATAACTAATACATATATATGGCATATACTAATATATGGCAATTTATTAGGAACATCCAGCTAAAACCGATGCAGACTAATACAACATGAAGATTACATATATAAATGGGGTGGACACAATAATAGAAACACCTGGACGCCACAGTGAGAGTCTTTTTGTAGCAGTAGTTTTGTGTTGGCATATCAGTTCTAAATACTAATTACTAATAATTGTTATAGGACTCAGCCCTGAAAAAAACACATCAGTCAATCCTCAATAATTTACTTATTTTAAGGAGAGATGCATTTTCTTTATGAAAGAGAAAAATTATTTTTTATCAAACCTAAAATGAAAAATAATCAAGACCCCATGACTTAGTTAAAAACCATTTACTTATAATCTCAATGTCAAGATCACTGATCATTACCATCAATACTTTGTTTACATGTGTCTGTCACCAAAAAGACTGGAGGTAGATTAAAGCATTTTATAAATCAACAATACAACAAGAAAAAAAAGAGTGGTAACTCTGCAGTTAAAATATTTATTAGGTTTCAATTTAATCAAAATTTAGTTTCATGGCTTATTACTTGTAATATTACTTTTTATTACTTATACCATAGCCACTTGAAATTTGAATTCTAATTGTCTGAAAGTTTGGGTTATCCTTTAATTATGTACAGTCAGAAGTTTGGACACGCTTCCCTGAAAGTGTGTCCAAACTTTTGACTGTACTGCATGTGTTTGCGGCAGTAATATTTTCTGCACTAACCCTGTTTTGTTTACGCAAACAACAGAAATTCCCAGGCTCAGGAACTATATGATTTGATTTTTAATGTTTAAATTTGGAAAGGCAGATCAAATTTAGCTGTATGTGACTGATACTTTTAGTTTATACAGCATTTGGCATTTTGTAGGCAAGTGGCTGTGGTATAGGCAGGAAAATGTCCTTACATAACAGCTAATAGGGTTCCACATATCACTACCACTATATCAGCAACAGCTCCTGACCCAGCCCAAGCTCTCTAAGAAGACGAGGAAAAACTTCCAAAAATCCTGAGGCCAGAAGGAAAATGGGAAGAAACCTCGGGAGAGGCAATTCAAAGAGAGATCCCCTCTCCTCGGACGACTGGGGGTGCTACAGGAACTGCAGGTGGGAAAAATTTTACAATATTTGTATATAATATATAGTTATATATAGTTCAATTAAATGAAGTGTGAAGTGGAACTGTAAGCGTCTTCATGTTTCATGTCGTCCCTCCTGTCAAAAAGAGAACAGCATTAGTAATTGTGTGACATTTTCCTAAGGTATGGTGTGTATGAATTTGAAGTGTGTGTGTGTGGGTGCGGTCTATCTGAGCCATGGGTGAAGCTGGAGCTGTTCCAGAGAGGGGCGGTGCGTGGGGAATTCGGTCAAACACATTTTCAAGAAATCCTGGCAATCTGGAGAGTAAGAAGAACAAAGATGAAGATGATGGCTCCAGTCATCCATCTGAATGTAAATTACAACAAACTTTTGGTTTGGTATCTGCTGGCAGGTTTGCGTATGAGTGCGTGTTTCTTACTCTCGGAAAGTTCGTTGTCAATTTCCAGCTCATTATTAAGGAAGCTGCTGGTCTCAAAACGTCCTTCACTGTGGAGCATATCAAACAGGACCACTCCCATCTGCCACACCGTGGTGGGGCCGGCACTGTAGGTACAATGACTGTAGTACTCCGGAGGGACATGATCAAAGGTACCTAGAGTACACACACACAATAATAACAGTGAGAATGAGTGGGAGGAGACGCTTTGATTGAACATTACGGAGCAGCAAATTATTGAAGAGCAGTAGTGGGAGCCAGACATCTTACCATAGAAAGCATGAAAAACTGAGCTTTTCTCGAAGAAACAGCTGAGTCCAAAGTCAATGAGGCGAACACGCGGGACATCTGAGCCGGTCTCAATGAGGATGTTTTCCACTTTGATGTCACGGTGAAAGATGTGCTTATTCTGAAGTTCGGTTGCTGCGTGTACCAGCTGTTTCATTATGATCTGAGAGACAGACAGACAAAGAGACATGAGGGATGTGATGTTTTCATGGCTGGGACTCTTTGTTAACTGTTGTGATTTAAAGCCGACTACAACTGCAGTCGGACACATATGACCGAGACACAAAGACTCCTCCAGTAGCTTACCTTGGCCTCCTCCTCCTCCAAAGCACCTCCGTTGTCCTCTATGTAGTTGAAGAGGTCATCGCAGGGGACTGGTCTCTCCAGCACCAGGATCAGCTCCAGGTCCAGGTCATACCAGTCCAGCAGGGACACAGGCGCTGATGTCCCCACTGATCCAGTTGTTTCAGCGGCGAGTTTCAGCATGATGGCCACCTCCACAGCGAGCTCTCTCCCATTCTGGTCCTGAAACATCACAACAAAGGATGAGGGAGAGCCGCTCCATAGATGACTATAATTCATCCATAGTACATTCAGTGAGGGCGCTGATGAATACAGCACATTTCAACAGCAGTTTGTGTCATTTACTCACCATTTCTTTGAGAAACACTTTATCTTTTGGTACGTGTTTGATAGCTACCTACAAGACACAAAACAGGACTTTGATTAGCACCTTCTGACCATATTGTGTCTCTGTGTGCATCTGTGTGTGTCTGTTTGTGTATGAGAATCTACTTACTGGTAGATTATCTGCTTTGCGGTAGCCAGCAAACACAGATCCACACCCTCCTTCACCAAGCTGATTCTGCTCTTTGTATTTGGCCTCAAATTGAGCTAAACAAAAACACACGTTTTGTTTTAATACAATTGTGAGTAACATCAATTACTCAAGCTCTAATACTAATCCCTCCTATGTTACACCTGATATAAATCCGTCGTTTCACACCTCCCCTTAACATAAAGTCAAACTCTACATTAATCTTACCTCTTTGGGCTTCTATCGACAAGTCCTCCTCCTCCTCCTCCTCCTCCTCCTCCTCTGTCTCCCCCTTCTCCTCCGTCTCCTCCATCTTCTTCCTAGTCTTCTCTTTAGTCATCTTTTGGGTTTCCTTTGAGTCCAGGCTCCTTGGCCCTTCTTCTTCATTGGTGGCTTTTCTCTTAACACCTCTCTTGTTCCCACCTTCCACAAATGTACTGCAGCCTTCTAAAGGGTTGCTGCTGCTCTCTGCAGATGAACAAAAAAAAACCCTTGTTGACAGTGACAGGCACTAATGTGGACAATAAAAATCCTCCAACCTAAATGACAAAAGGCTCCTGTGATTTTGAAAGGCACTGAATCATGCCCTTCAAAATCACACAAGTCTTTTCTGATCTGTAACCTCTATGGGTAAATCTAAGTTTTAAAAAATGCTTCAGTATTTCAGTTCATTTCAGTTTCTTTATTGGAGCTACTTTCTAGCAAAGAAATAGTCCCAAAGTAAAGTTTGCCTGTAGTGTGTTTGCAGGATTGGCCCAGTGAACAAAGAGAATACTTTTGTAGACAGATGTTGCTTTTGATTTTTGAACTGCAAAAATCTCAGAGACAAACATCTCAAAATCTGGATGAAAAAAATCCAAACAATCTGCACAAATAAAAACCACTAGCCCTGTTCTATTCCTCTGTATGTGTTTTGAAATGTGCATGTGCATTTGAAAATAATAAATTCTGCTCTGTTTGTCGGACAACAAAATGATACTTTTCTTAGAGAGAAGAAAAAGTTTTTCTTTGTATTTTAGGTGAACGGATTGTATTTAGATACCCTAAATACCCTATTGATTAAAATATGTTTGCTTTCTGTATAAATGTATCCACTAAATATAAGCCTCATGTAAACTGTAAACTGACATTACACTCCCAACTGTAATTTCACAGGATCAGCCTACCTTTACTAATGTCCACCGAGGCAGGTGCTGACTCCTTGTTGTATTGTTGAAGGTCGAGTACTCGCATCTTCTTCTTCGTCCTCGTTGATGGTCCCTCTCCGTCATCCGGTACTTTCCTCTTCCCTCTTCTCACGATGCCATCCTCCGTAGTGCTGCTACAGGATTCAGCAATCTTAGAGACCCTTCTCCTTTTTCTTTGGGTCTTCTTTCCAGTACTGACCTTCCTTTTAACTCTCTGAGTCTTGCCATCTATTGCAGATGCTGCACCTTTTTGAGCGGTGCTGCTATTGCTCTCTGTAAAATGAGGAAAACACAGTGGAATATCAATTTGTTGTGAATTGTAGTGACTAACGATCATAGGTACTAACTGAAATAGTGCCCACTATAGCTGAAAAGTCACATAAATCATTAACATTAGTGACTTAAGGGCTCCTGCCTGGATTTTTCACATACCTTGATCTCTCCTGAGAGCCCGACAACGGCGATTCCTAATCTTCCTTGTAGGTTCTTTGTCCATGATGATTCTTGAGAAGTTTCGAATGCGATAACTTCACGAATACTATCACTAACTTTGCTAACACGACGAGTGTATGTTGATCCAACAGTGGTTTGTTGAAATGTGAAATAAAGTGTTCTCAAGGTGAGATGTATGGAACACGGAACATGCTCATGTCAGTGATGTCACAGAGTAGAGTTCCGGAATATGCAAATGAATGTGTATGTGAATTGGGTGAAAGGGCGTAGTTTAGCCACTGAAACTCATTAAGTCACATTTCATATGAGTCAAACAATACAAGCATATTGTGCCATTATTGATATCTGCTGTTTTTCAGTCACCTGTCTGACCTGCCTACCTACTAAAATTACCCCAGGTTGCTTATATAACTCCGTGTCCCATAAATTATGTTTATATACAACAAATTTGCAACTGCAAATATGTTTTGAAGGAAATGAATTACCCTTATAACAACATATCCTCATTTTTATAGAAAATGTAATCTGTTTGTAACTGTGTTTCCTGTAAAATGTGTCCGTCTTTGCAGTTTAGTCGTATGGAAACATTATTCCCAGGAGACAGGACTGAATGAAGATATGTTGTTAATTTACGTATTAGGCAAAATGTTCACAGACAATATAATTGCTTTCTGCCCAAGCCTCTTGCAGTACAGCATTATTAAACTTTCGATGCCTCAGTGCCGGCAACCACAAGGACTGTTCGTCTGTCCGTTCCATTCGTGTGAATGCGATAACTCAGTAATACCTTGAGGGAACTTTTTAAAATTTGGCACAAACATTCACTTGGACTCAGGAATGAGCAGATTAGATTTTGGTGGTCAAAGGTCAAAGAAAAAATTAAGATATTCATAATTATAGTATAGTAAGGATGTGGATTTAGTACTGAATAAAATGTTTTGTTTTGTTTTGTTCTTTAGAAAACAACGATGACCACATAGAATCAAATAAGAATACAATAAATACATTGTAAATCAATCCCCTCAGGGACACCAGAGGATCATCTGATTTGTTTTCTGGTCTTTCTGCTCCTCTGCCATCTCGGTCTCTAGCATTGCAGAGCCACATTTTAATCAAAGCCTCCACTTTGGATGCTGCAACCCGGCTCCTTTTCACAGCATCTAATTGGGAAAGAAAACAACGACACAACGGTTTTGTTGTTGGCAGACATATGTTGGATATGAAGCGCTCAATCAAGTTAACATGATTTATTAAATGGATTTCCAGTCTAATGAACACTTATATAACAAACGTCATATTATATCCTCGGTAGCAATGGGGCACCATTGCTATAGCTTGGCCATGGCTTGGCTGGTTTCAACAGATACAATAGTGGGGTGACCCAGTAGCCGAGTGGTTGGGGCACGTACTATGTGAGCGCAAGATGCTCTTAGCAGGCAGTCACCAGTCCGACTCCCGACCGGCCCGACTCTTTCCTGCATGTCATTCCCCTCTCTCTACCCCCTTTCCTAGCAGTCTACACTATCCTGTCAAATAATAAAGGCAAAAAAAGCCCCAAAAAATAAATTTACAAAAAAAAACATACAATAGCAGAGACAGAGAAAGAGGGCGACCATGAAAGATAGAGGCTGCATCTGTCTCTCCTTGAACACAGCTTTCACTCCAAACAGCAGTATTCGTGCACAGTTGCCCCCCCTGCCACCATCCCACAGTCAGACACACGTCCCCTTACCTAAAAATTTCCTATAGTATCTTTGCAATATAGGAGTTATCTGATGGGAACTTTGTTATACAATATAGGAGCAAAAATGAAAATTCAAAATCTCAAAAATGAACCACAACCATTATAAACACCCAGGCCTGAAAGTATTCACCTAAAACTCCCCAGCGCACATTTGATTCCTCAGCCAGAGAAGGTCACAGCTGATGCAAACCTCCAAAGAACATTTTCTTACCGTGTCTGCTCATTTTCCAAAGCAGTCAGTCAGGGCTCAACATGATCACCCCAAGGTGTTGTCCTCCTTTTCTAGTAGAATCAGAAACACAAAGTTTGTATATTTTATAGTCACCAAAAATTTCTGTAATTTGGCCTTTACAATGTGTTGCTTATAGCCTAATTTTATTTGATGTAAGCCCATGTATTTCATGAATTACATTGCTATGACCCTACCAGTTAGTAAGCTACCCACCAATGAGTAAAATGTATTTACAGTCTTTCATAACATTTTGTTTACAGAAGGTATTCAGGTTACATTTTATTTGGACTGTCTCACCTATAGAGAGTTTACAGAGTATTTGTAACATTTGACTAACCTTTGTTGATCATTCTAATGTTCAACTAATGTTCAACAATACAAATACAATTATTCAACAGTTAGTAAACCATTTAATAGTTAAAGTTAGGGTACGGGTCACGGTTAGTAACACAGTTGAATCTCAACTTATAACCTGTTGAAATGTTACAAATAAAAAAAAAATAATTGTCTGCGGACTATCCAAATAAAGTCACCAGTATTCCTTCTAACAGGTCATGCATGAAAATTAAGGCTACATGAAAACAGCAATGTCTGCCCTAAATATTATCTACTATCTAGGCAATAATAACTACAACAAAAGTTATGGTAGCTGTACTCTTAAGGTTTAGGTTGATCACTCATGCCAAGATGAAACATAATTCTGGAAACACACGTTTGTGTTTCAGTAATAGAAGAAGTTGATGTTGCCATTCCTCTGGAGGTATATACTCTAAAGTTAGTATTATTAGTGGCTTTTTTTTAGCCTGCAACCGCACATTCTGTGAGGCCACAATAAACTGAATCTCTGTCATCATCTGAAAAAAGACAAACTGAGTTAATGTAACTAGGGTGATAACACTAGCTTTACAGTATGTCCACTACTCAAGGGATGGCTAGCAACACAAAATTAAACCACAATTAGAAACTGACAGAGGTGATAATGATAAGTAAACATTAGCAAGGTTTGCCAGCCAGCCATTTTAAATTACAAATTACATTTTACAACAATTAACATAGTTAACATTACAATTTTACATTAGATAGTTAAGTAAGACAAAACTTGAAAGTGGTCAAGGAGGCCAGTACTTATACTAGCTAGTTATACTAGCTAACCCCCCCCCCCCTTACTACCTTACTAAAATGGCAAAAATAGCTCACTTATGGTGACATGGTATATGTGATGTGCTAGTCAACAGTTCTCTGCAAACTAATATCAAATTAGTTAGCAAATGTTAGCCTACCACGTTTACTAGCACTAACGTTAGCATACTAACGCTAGCATACTAATGCTAGCATCACTAATGTTAGGTCAATTGGCACTCAGTTTAAATGTACACTTACCTCTGAATCTCTGGGCTTTGATTTTGGTGACCTCTTTGGTTTGGTGAAATTGAAAGTCCAACCACAAATCATTGCTGGCTCCACACATTCATTCAAAGATTTAACAGTAGCTAGCTGCGAGTCTCTGTATACTCCCCATAATAATGGACAACACACATTTTACTGACAGGATGTTGCTGATGACAAACAGGTCCAATATGTATTTCATTGTGAATCAGTCATGTATGTTCTCAGGATTCAACATGCCACCTGCGTGTGTGTGGCTGTGCATGTTGTTTTATATTTAGTAGTCAATATTATATCATAATTACAATATTTATCAGATAATTGTATTAGGATTTTTTTTCTTTTAATTATTTATTTATTTATTTATCTTATTTCAAGGTTACTCAACCGTAGCCTTCTACAATTCTGTACATTCTTAAATATTGTTTTTTTTTTTTTTTTATTGGATTCACTCTCTTGAAATCAGTCATTTCTGACCCACACACAATGAGCCCAACTAAAACCAACAGTCCTGCAACATTAACACGTAGACCATAAATGAAATAGTTTCAGTCGGTCTACCCCTAGCATGCGATTTGTGTGTTTGCCCACACTAATATAGTAAAGGCAATTTCTTAGGAACATCTAGCTAAAACTGATATAGTCTAATACAACAGTCCTGCAATAAATCCTCCTTCATGAAGCTTATAATGCTCAGTTTTTATTAATATTGTTTCACAGTTGTCGCCTAAACTAAACAAATGATCATTTTGGAGGTTTAATAGTGGTGTTTCTGTTGAGCTGTATTGCATTATAGAGAGGTGTTTCTGTTATTCAGCCTACCTTCATGGATATAAATTGGGTGACAAAATAATAGAAACACCTGGATGCCACAGCGGGTGTCCTTATGTGGCAGTAGTTTTGTGTTGGCATATCAGTTCCAAATATTGGTTATCGATCTCCTTGATTACTAATAATCAGTATCGGAATTGGCCCTGTAAAAACCCTATCGGGCGACCCTTAATGGACATCCAGCCTTGACAGCGTCTTCCTGCCAGACAAGCAGAGGAGGGAGCTGAATGTACATGACATCAGCAATCAGTAAAGTAGCAGGGACTCCCCTGAGCCCCGGTCCCACGGCCCCTGCCACCACTTCACTGCTGTATATCTCTCCACCAAAGGCTGAGGGAAGACTCCTTTCACCTTTATTTGACCCAGCAAGCCTCACTGTGTTCAGAAACCTCACCTTCCCTGTCAGTAAATCAAGTGCTTGCTCAGGCTGTCAAGCAGGGTGTTCCCATGCCACTTCATGTCCTCCATGTGAACTTCTACCTCCTCAAAAAGCCTGACTGCTGAGCTCCCACTGGCTGCTTGTATGCAAATAATCAGTGCACCACTCAGCAAAGATCAGTCTTCCACTCATCTTTCAATGGGCAATGCCACAACACATACCATCTTTTATATACTATTGTTGACCCAAGCTAACTCTCAGCTATCTTCTTATAGACATGTGAAACACTAGAAACCCACAAATTCAATAGAATTGATTTATCTTAACAACTAACTCATAACTCATAGCCAGTGTTAGCATTAACAGCTGTTTACTTACATGTCTAGAAGAAACAATCCGAGTTCATCATCAAACTTCATTCCTTCACTCACCCAGAGCTGTCTCCAGAGGTGGAAACGTCAATGTTGACTCTTATCTCTATCATGTCTGTTCTTCTACTGAGGTTAGCATGCTAACCAGCTAGCCATTATAAGCTCTTGTGTTATAAAGACAACGAAGGATGAAGCTCGTGTCAAGCGGACATCACCACCTGCTCCCAGCAAGAAACCATGTTCGGTGGCAGAGAAAACTTAGCCGTTTTAAACATATTCTATATTCAACAAAAGCAACAGGGAGAAGCGAGTGATTAAGATTTACACAGCATCAAATTTGTGAGGCTTTGTAGTGGGATCATGTTTCAAAACTGGACTGAACGCAGACCTACTGTTGTCAGTAGTTTGTGATTTGATTCCACGAGGCCAAAGTACTTCACGATTTAAAGCAAACAAGCTCTAGTCTCTATTTTTGGCACATCACTGACCACAGTTCACCACAACATTCAACTAGCAACTCAACACCCCTGTCTGACTACTACAACTGATAAAAGTGTGTGGCTCTTGTCTAATGTGGCAACAAGGCAGTAAAGGACGTTGGAGGACTGATGGACATGAAGGCAGAGACAGAAAGAGGCAGCCTGAGGGCTTTAAGAGAGGAGAGGCGAGGCCAAGTCAAACAGAACAAGGGCAACACTGATGAACCTGAGCTAATGTGCCGTGACCACGAGGAGGAGGTGGGGTCTGTGGTGTGTCTGTTACCACAGCAACACGCATCATCGCATGCTGTCTGATTAAGTGACTTGATAAACGCTTGAGCTAATGTACCAAGTGAATGTGAGAATATCTGGAGAGAGGGTCCAGTGAGTGTTTACTTACACAGTGTGGTACTTATTGTATGTACAGGTGTTTGTCTGTTGCATGTAGAGACTTCACTGTTTTCCTCAGAGACAACTCTGTCCTTTGTCCATAGGTACTTTGGACCTCTTACTACAAGGGCAAGACATCTGTCCAGTAACTTTTTACTGGACAGTATCTCTGCCCAGCTCACCACTGTATAAAAATTTTACTCTCATGTCCAGAAAAAAAGAATTTAGCTTTATATTCTAATAAATGTTGATTTCTGGTTATTTCATTAGAGCAGAAACTACAATCTGACTGCTGGTTCAACCACCTGGTTCCAAAGGTGAGGATTTGCTGCTTTTTTCTGTTTAATATAAATTTAAGTGCAGTATATTTGGATTTTGGTTGGTTGGACAAATTGTGTAAGTCATCACCTCAGGCACTGAAAATTTTTATAGCAGAGCAACTTTTAAGGATTTTTTTTGCCATTTTTAAGCCTTTATTATTACCAGTAGAGAGATGTCAGGAAACAAGGGAAAAACAGATGCAACAAGTCAAGGAGTCAAACCAGCGGTGCTGTGACTCATGGTTACCTATTTAACCTCTAAACTCCAGGCACAATCCTTATAGCAGAACAGTTCATTAGGATATTGGACAAATAATCAACACATTAATCAGTATTGACGATACTTGTTGGTTGCAGCCCAAACTGTTAAATTGGTGTAAGGCTTCTACTAATGAGTGGAGGAAATACAGTTACGGCAGCTGCACTAGCACCCAACAGTCTGTGAGGGCACCCTCATCTCTCCAAATTCTGCATTTTATGGCCCTTGATTGGTCCAAACTGCTCAACACATAGTTGGAATAAACCTTCAGATAAGCTTACTCATGTCTATCATAAATACTATTACATTTCTGATCCGTGTGTGAATAATACTGTACGTGATTATTCTGTCTTGGAAGCAGTGTTTTCAAATTCACTGTTGTTTTTCTTTGTTAAAATCTTTGTTTTTCTTTGCTATAATAATAAGCAATTAGCAGTTGGTTGCTAAATTGTATGTGCGCCTTACAATCTTTCTGTCAATTAGGAATTCATTGAATTTCCATTGATAACAGTGTCTATAATTGAATTTACTAAATTAAAACTCTGTGATAGTCTGAGTTGAACCTTCATCAGTTACATGGCCCTAAAATCCTCCAGTATCACACACCGTTAATCTGATTTCATGTGCTTGTGCATAAGAAATGGTATAGTGAAAGGGTGACCTTTAAAATCACAGTTGTCTGTAATATCGTGTGTGTGCATGCAAGTGTTTGTGTTTGCACTGAATGTGTGCACGTCTCAAGGTTAACAGGGCCCTGACAAATCTTTGGTAGTCACTGCTGCTATAGTAGTGACACTAATAATCATCATCATTATAAACATTGGAACGCCTGTAGAAAAATATTGCATAATATTCCCATAGACATCAAGTGCAACATTTCAAAGGTAACTTGTTCGGATAACATAGCTGTCCACATCTGTACCATACACACATCTGTTTCTCCACTGCTGCCTTTCCATTTTATAGGTCTGATGTTGACATTGAACAATTGAATAACATATGCTGATGGTTCTTACCATTGACGGTCAGATGCACCCAGCTACCGTTGTGGAAGGTGTCATACTGCTGTTCCAGCATCAGCACCTTACACTCGTACCAGCCTTGGTCGTCTGAACGCACATTCTCTATCCGCAGGGAGGACTTGCCGTGCAGACTGGCCCGGCCTGGACGACGGTGACGGAGATGCGTTGTCAGCAGGAGGGGACGCAGAGGTGAGAGGAACGGGTGGAATTTAATGAAGGAAATAAAGGGAAGGGAGAGACAGGTGAGAGGTGAATGAACAGAGAGAAGAGACAAGAGAAACACCAGATGAATGTTAAAGAGAGTATCAGCCTTTGAACAGTTCAGATGTACAGTAAATATGCAGGGATCACAGAGTACACAGCGCTGTGGTGGTGCAGGGTAACATCACAGTACACAAGACATGTCTCTAAACAGAGGCACTGCAGCACTGTTCATGTGCAACACAACATAAAAGTAGGCTTTATATGCACAGTGAAATCTGTCACTTAAGCCTCAGTGCGGCGGAGATGTCCTCCTCTCCGTGTCTATTTTGGAGATGCACTGAGGCAAGGACAGGTCGTTACTTCCTACGAGGAGTGGGAAGTGGCCAACGTGACAACATGACAACAGACGACCCTCAGGGTTACACGGGAGTCGCAGCCCGTCACAACAGATATCGGCTTTTGACTGGGTGAGCACAGAGTCGGGAATAGCTGCATTTTACTTCTACAGATCAAAAGCTGAAAGAGGGGGATTGATGATGTTGCTCCAGGCAAATCTGGCAACTAGATCATAACAGATGGCAACTGGCAATAAGGGCTACACAAAGTGCTTTCAGGGCGCACAGGCTGGCTCAAAACATCAGCATTATCAAAGCCTGGCTATCCCTCATTAATCCCCTCACTCTCTCCCATCCTGTCCACTTTGTGGGTATTCATGACATTTTATTTTGTTTCCCTTCACAAATCCCTTCTTTATCATGACACACCAGGTAAATATGGGAGCCACACTGGCCTCAGAGAGCTCAGGTAGACAGTTAAAGTGGGGTTTGCTCCCAAGCCTCTCTGTGTGTATGTGTGTGTATGTGTGTGTGAGTATGTGGGTGTCCTGGTTACGCTATTTATATATCAGATTATATTTGTCCAGCTTCCAACCATGTCTGTCTCCTCTCTCGGCTGCCTGGAAGGACCTGTGAAAGAGACTCCATGTGAAGTATGAGTATGAACTATGTGTTTAATACTGTATACAGTATCTGTGGATCCTTCACTATTGTTGGCTCCTCTTCCATTTTTCCTTGTCTGAGAGAAAACACTCTGTCCAGACCATTTACTGAATGTCCTTTTTGAGTTTGATGTTAAAGTTAATGAACAAGAAACCATGCATAAGTGTGTCTGTATAAACGCAGGCTAGTATGCTCTCCTTCACATATATTATGAAAGTATAGTGCTGCTCAATTTCCACACATACTGTTTGCTTTAACTATTGTAATCTTATTGGGATGTACCCTGTGTGAATGTTTATATGTCTTAAAATATGTTCAACAAAAAGTACAGAAAAGTTTCAAACCAAGTCTGGATGACTCTGTGACGACTTTTGCACTTTAATGTGTTGAAAGTTAAATTGTAAATGGATAGAACTGCCATTTTTGCCCATCACTCTACGCTCAATGGCCCACAATGACAAGATAAAAACCTGTTATTAAAAACTTTTTGCAAATTTATTAAAAATCAAAAACTGAAATCTCTCTTTAACAGGATTCAGACTCTTTGTTGTGGCAGTGTGGTCAGATTCGTCCTCTTTGCTTTAATTACCTTGATATGTGTCAAGAACTTGAAAATTGGAAATTGTGGAAAATTGATTTGACTGGACAGTTTGGAAAATAAAAAAACTAGGTTTTTTAGTTTCTAAAAGATAAGTTTAAAAAAAAAGACTGAAATCTGAAAGATGTTTGATGGAGTTTAAGTCTAGACTTTAGCTCTAAGACTCAAGGACAGTCAGAGACTCGAGCCAGTCCAGAGTTGTCTTGGCTGTTTGGGTCATCGTGTGGCTGAAAGGTGAACCATCACCTCAGTGTATGTCATGTATGCTCTAGAGCAGGTTTTCTTCAAGGACCTGTCTGTATTTGGCTGCATTTATCCTTCCCTCAGGTCTCTCTATCTATCCATCTATCTATCTATCTATCTATCTATCTATCTATCTATCTATCTATCTATCTATCTATCTATCTAGGTGGGTCAGTCAGAGAGACCATGAATGTCTGTATCAAATGTCATATCAAATTACATGTTAAATCTGGTACAGGATTAGCACACATGAAGGACCTTGTGAAGGGGTCTGAACACTCCAGAGTTCCTTGTATGACTGGAGTGACAGACATTCAAACTATTAAAGGACAGTGATTCACTGATGGACTCTGCACCAAATAATCATCAAACTGAATCGAGAAACTGGACTTCTGAAAATCACTTGGCAACTTTGTGGGTACTGGTCAGGTCTGAAGAGGTCTCACAGGTCTTACAACTAGGTCAAGTCTCACAGCTGTCGAATCTGTGACGTTACAACTAAGTTAGCATGTGGTAACACTTTTTTTTTTACCACACATTTTGCTTTGAAAAACACTCGTATGATCCTCACACAGTCTTCTGCCTGGAACACAGGCACACTTAACTTAACTTAACTTAACTTAACTTAACTTAATCTTACCATCAAACGGCCCTTTACTTTGGGACATTTTCTCAACCGTTGATCGACTGAATTACTACGCACAAGTGCACCAAATCTGCTGCAGCTGATACACTGACTCTGTATAAGAACCTCACACAAACCCATGTCAAATAACCCAAATTACCACAATAAATACAAACGTGTTATGCCATTGTTATGTCAATGGGAGAGCATGAAGCACATCCCTTACCATGGTGAATGTGATGTTTCACCACACATCACCTACAGTTTCATATATAATGGAAACACTTTAAACACAGCTTAATTAATTAAAATCATTGTATTGATGGGTCTGCAGCATTAGAGGATAGAAGCCATAAAGTAATCAAAATTTTGATCTAAAACTCAGTTCAGCTCACAGTTGGATTTTACAGTATACTGTAACTGTTACAAGTGAACAGAAGAGTCTCCCCGAGGCAGTGAAAGCAGCACTCAGCAGGACTTCTGTTCATTTCAGTAATTATGAGACAAGTCCAGCTGTTCGTCCAGTCTTGTTCTGTTCAGCCGGTGTGGCCCCTCTTCTCGTCTCTTGGCAGTCTGACACTGAGCTCCACTCCTCATCACTGGTGTGATAACATCAGAGGCGGCTGCTTCTGCTGTGGGTTGACTTGCTACCACTGCAACAGTGCTCATCAAAGGCAATGCTACTGATAAACTGTGGGCTGCACAGGCTCTCATGTTTATTTTTTTTATATTTATTTGTCTTTTTTAAGTATGAGCTCTGCAGTAGGTCTGTTTGATTGTATTGGTTTTAGAAGTAGTTTTTAACAAAGTGAGCTACTTTAAATGCACACCCAAAATATTCTGCATAACTTTGACAGAACGACAAAGCCAATTTATTAGCTTCAGGAAATGTGTGTGGGGGTAAGTCGTTTCAAATGTCGCCATTCTTCTGGACCAGCTAAGAGATTTTCCATGGTGATTGGGAAGATTCAACAATGTAATCTGGGGACTTCTTTCTATTTCTTTTTTTTTTTCTCTGTTTCTCCATTTCCAGTTCCATCTTCATTTTCTATTGCTTTCTTCCTGCCTGCCTATCAATGCATGTCTGTCTCGTCCTCTCTACACTCTCTCTTGGAAATGTTTTATATTTGGTCTGCCACTCTTACTCTCACAGATGTTTTATAAAAAATAAGATAACGACTCGTTTGAGGCCAACGGCAGAAGGATACACAGGGAACAGTCCCCCCGTGCTTGGCTCGACTCATTAACCCTCCACATCTAAAGAGGGCACAATGTAAGCCTCTGTATCCCAGCAGCTCTGACCGTGGCCTGTGACTTTACTCCATGATGTAATGTCATGGTCACACTGAAGCACACAGGGAGGTTGGCGTCAGCCTGCATCCGGCTGTAGAACTATAGACATTTCAGTGCTGCACTTTTAAACAAAGGGCTGTCATACGCCTTCTACTCAAACTGGCTTCCTTTCAGTCTCTTTATCATAAAGGCCTGATTGATGGAGAGCTGCTGAGATGGCCGTCCTTCTGGCGGGATCCCCTTAATCTCTGCAGAGGACTTCTGAAGCTCTGTTAGACTGACTCCCTGACCAAATCCCTTCTTGCCCGGCTCCTCATTGGCCAACTTTAGGAAGAGTCCTGGTTTCAAACTTCTCCTGTTTCACAGTCATTGAGGCCACTGTTCTGGGAACACTCAAACTGTTTTACACGCTTGCCCTGATCTATGCGTCACCACACTTTTATCACAGAGCTCTGCAGAGAGTCCTTGGACTTCATGGTTTGGTTTTTGTCCTGACAAAACTATGTACTATCAATTCAGTTTGCCACAGGTGGACTCCAGTCAAGTTCTAGATACATCTCAAGGATAATTAAAGCAAAGGAGGGTTAAGATGTACCTGACCACAATTTGGAAAACATTTTTTCTGGTCACTGGCTGGTTGATGATGGTTAAAATGGTAAATGTATCATTTTAAAAAGAAATCTGTGAATTTTGTTCTCATGAACCAGTGTCCAGTTAAATTCTGGATCTGGTTAAGCTCTGACGTTAACCAATCTCATACTGAACATTTTAGCCATGTTAGCATCATGGTTGTAGGAATAGCAGGTTAGTCTATGACTGAGTCTGACTCCTACTGACTTTGGTGATCATCTGGCTTCCCCTCTAGTTCTTCTGTGAGGCTGACATTTGTCTTGAGTGAAATATCTCAACAGCTATTGGACGGACTTCCTCAACATTAGGTACACAACTTGTGAGCGGAGGCTTTTCCCTCTGGCACCATTAACTGGTCCAACATTTCAATTTGTCTAATTTGGTTTCTGACTGTATGCTTAGTGCTAATATTAACATGCTAACAGCTTAACTTAAGATGATGAACACTGAAGCTATCAGCATGCTAAATATCTGCATTTTAGCATTGTCATTGTGAGCATGTTAGCGTAGCATTCAGCTAAAAGCAACAACATGTTACAAACAGCCCCACAGAGCCATGGCTGTAGACTCTTACTTTTCCGATTCTGACTAAAATGAAACTTTTGGCTGTTGTCTTATGCTCAGAGATAGCTGCTGTCTGCACTTTGGAAAAAAAGTGTAGTTCAATAAGACCAACAGCATGGGGAGTCTTCTCCAGAGAAATGATCCAGCTGCATCTCGTCAGATTTCAATGTCCAAGTTAAATTTTCATGTGGATATTTTAAACTCATATCTGATAAAATAACATATGACTGAATGAAATGCTATTGAACTCCAGTCTAACTCAGGTGTGAGAAGGGTCTGCTGAAGCTGACAAGCAAACACCAACTAAAACATGTCAGTCTGCAGTCTCAGTTCTCTGTTTACATGTCTACTATACAGACTCTGGTTCATGGTAGGACTCATACACTTCATGATGTAATTGGGACTTTGGATTACGTTCATATCCTACTAGTCTTTTTATTGTGGTCTGAACCATAGCTTCATAAACTCAGCAGTCTTTCCTGTCAGGTATTTGTGCTCAGTGAAGGTGAAGTGTGTGAGGATGCAGACAGATTATACAGGGTTTCTGTATTTTTGCCACCATCTTCTAGTTTGTCAGACTATTTTTCTTCCTGCTGCAGGAGGCGGGTGGGATAAGCAGCGTAAAGAAAAGCAGCCTTTCCCTGTATCTGATGCAGACGCTGGCAGATCAATCAGCTGGCTTTCAAACAGATCTGGAGATTAGTTTATGCCATCTTAATGGAAAAAGTTTCTAATTAGCGTAAACCTGTTTGGGACCACGTCTGAATATTTGCAACTTGTCACACACTGTCAGTAATATGTATGTAATGTAATATATAGACTATTTATTTTTAAAAATATGTTTAAGTTGCAATAAAACCGATAATTACAGACGAGTGGATGTTGTGTTGTATTTGAGACGATGGGACGGAAAAAAAACAAATCGAAATTTAAAAAAAGCTAAAAGCTCAGTTTTTCGTGTGGCTAAAGCAGCAGGGAGGATTATTGGTATATCCACCCCAGTTACAACTCAAGTCTCTATTCAGCAGACCAACAGGATTTTATCTGACCCTACTCATGTGTTGAACTCTGAGTATCTGATAATGACTTCTCTTATTTATATTATATTATATTATATTTTTATAGTTATTTCAAGATTTAGACTCAAACAGAAAGAGGAGACACCTCTTCACTCTGTATCTTCTTTTAAAACACTTAAAAAAAATAAATTACCTTTTCACAATTTTGCCTGGAGATAAATTATCTATAGATAACAGATCTCCAAAACAAACAGATCACAGCGATTGTTACGAGTAAAGTCGTTGAATAAAGCAGTTTTACATTTAAAGTCAGTGCTTTGCCGATGCTATACAGCAGACACAGGACGTCAGGGAAGGGTCGGGAGCTGAGACTGCTGCTAACCTTTGTTTTGACTGTTTCTCTGATAACTTATGATCCAGATAATCAGGAGGTCTTTACCTGGAGCTGAATTACCGGCAGAGGTCTCCTCCTCTCCATACCAAACTGGCCAGGGAATAAATCAGTTTCACTTTAAAAATCAGTGATTCACCGACACAGTTCAGCACACACAGGACGTCTCAGAGCAACTGTGAGCTGAGCTGCCTAACATTAACTCAGCTTTTTCCTCTGATAACTTAAGCTCCAGACCTCTGATGGCTAAAATCCTTCACCTGGTTAATACATATAGTTGAAGACAACCAAGGTGTAAAAAGTGTGGCTTAAAAAGGTCGATTTTGAGCTTCTGGATATGACGTCACTGACCGGCAACCAAATGAAACAGACTGTTACCATGATTAGAAACACAGATTTCTCTGGTTTGAGAATAGAGATTTTAATGTGGAAAAGTTACATATTATAATTGTAAAGCTTAGATGGATCAAGGAATGACATTAGAACAGAACAGCATCATCTCTCAGGATCATTAAACTGTTATCATCATATAAAGCTCAGAGGGATGCTGCAGTTTGACTCTTCAGATTATCCAAAATGTGAGTGGATGCTAGTTTCACCGACTCCTCCTCACACTGGGGGAAACTCACATTTAATTTGTTATGACATGAATGAATGTGTGATAAAAGCTCTTTTGAATCAAACACATACCAGAAGGGGGGGATTAGTTCTGAAATCCAATGATCAGAGGAGAGGAAATCAAAAGCAGGCGAGGGGGAAAATCCCTCTCACCTCCTCAGCAAACTTCACACCGAACACAACACGTAAATAATCTGCGGTGGAAAGAGCTGCTGCCTGCATAGGAAACGCGATCTCTTTAAAGTCGTCTACATTCCTTAGTAAACATATTTATTATATTCTGCAATGGTAAGCACACTGCTAATCAAAGGAAGAGATGTGAGGAAGGTGGTGATGAAGATGGAGTTATGTCTTTGTCTAAATCCTTTTACCAAAACAAAGTGGAAGAAAAAACAAGTGCAAGAGTGAAAAACCCTGATTGTGTGTAGCAGCATGTACGGACAGCGAGAGACTGGTCGGCAGAGTATCACTCGTTTTACTACAACAATACCACGAGTGAAATAAATCTCAATTGTGTAAATGTAATTGTTATTGTTGCAACAATAGCTACTGTCTATTTGTCATCAAATGCTCTCGTGGTCATCAAAATCCCTAAATGAATCCAAGTAGCAGCATAATATAACCACTAAAAGATGCACTGCTCAAATCAGAGCCCAGCAGACACATTCCACTGAGATAAGGCATGTACATAATGCAGAGGGAAGAAGATGCCGTTATGATGTGTGGTTAACAAGAAAGCAGAGCAGGCGGGCGCTGTGGTGTTGGAGGGGGGAAATCTGCATAGGCAGAAGTAGCAGAGGCAGCATGACCAATCAGCAAACTGAGGCTGAGGCTTCAGACTGAAGTGGAGTTATTTCATACGGTGAACAAAACAGTCAAGAAGGTTGTGTCTGATATGACTTTTTTCTTACAAAATAAGTTCAGTTACCCATAGTTAAAACATTTGAAAATTTGATCTCCTCCTCTCTCAAGGAAAAACCCACTGAACTGTTTTACTGTGCACTGCAGGCTTCAAGTTTCCACATCACACCTGTTGAAGTTGCACACTGGACCATGAAATCATGCTTGTAGGTGCAGAATTTCATCTCAAGATTGTCAGTGATCATGGATAAGTCATCAATCAAAATCAAAGTGAAGTAATAATAAGTAAAGCCCAGTGGAGTGGGACTTTAAAGAGAAACTGGCTGAAATAAGGTCTATGGCTAACACAAGCTCAAGACATTTTCACCCTTTATTCTACAACATGAAATACATCAGTAAATACCCAGTCCTGATTTCTTTAAGCTTTTATGTTTTTTGAAAAAGGCTGGTTGCTAACAACGGGCTAAATGAGACTTCAGAGGTTCTCGGGGACGTTAAATGTCGTCATACAGAACACAGAATACCTGATGTGTTTATACTCATGCTCCTAAAAACTATCACTAACTTTGTTAGAAGAAAGGCTTTTGTAGAAGAGGTCAGAGCTAAATCAGACTACAGGTTGGAAGTTTAGTGGTGGTGACATTAAGTGAACGTTGTGTAGTTTATGGTGTTTGTGCTGAACAAAACGTGTAAGTATCATGAACTTTTGCTCGTCACAGAGTTTTCTGCAGTAATCTCAAAGTTAATGTAAAACTCCCATTGACTTTTTGCTGAGGGAACCAGGTGATGCTAGCATCCAGGTTGGCCTACAAAGATACATCATCCCTGCAGCACTCTACTGTATATAAGTCAAACCTTTGTTTAACTTCTCACCTTGCTGCAGTGATGCAGACGTGCACTAAAGACGCTGCAGGTGCAACAGAGCACGCTGAACCAGACCCGACAACACCTCAACCAGAGAGAGTAGCATCTAGTGTAAGTATCTTACCTGCGTACTCTGGGTCCACATGAGGAGGGTAGAAGCGAAAGTTGATGAAGAAGGGGATGGGCATTCCATACTTGAACCACTCCACCACGTAGGGCTGGCCGTTCAGGGGGTGGGACACGTCGCATCCCAGGATGACGTTCTCTCCTGCACGTGCCGTTACAAACTGGGGCTCCTCTCGCACTCCGTGGGCACCTGGGGAAACAGTGTGCACGGGTCAACAAACCCAGTCTCCAGGCCCACTCTCAGCCGACACACTCGAGCAGTTTACAGTGTAAAGCAAAACAATGTTTCAATATCTAATGTTAAAATTAAACTTTTGAAACTGCTGCAACTGCTTTCACACAATGTTATATAATTACATTTAAATATAAGTCTTTCACATTTAGCTGACATGCTCACTCACTTCCCTCTAACCACACCAGAAACAGTGGGATAGAAAAGAAAAGGCAGGCAGATGAGTGAAAATGACTAATTGCTGCTATTCTAGAGAGTTTGTGAGAGTTTGATTATCTGCTTTCTGTTCACCAACTTGATCTCGCTCATGACTGTTCATTTGGTTAATACTTTCCCCAGTGTGTGCATTCATTAACTGGATAAATGGATGACATGAGTGCAAACACTGAGGATATGTCCACACTATTAATTTTAAAATGCATCACTTCTGCTACGTTCACACCTGACGTCCACACGACTCGCCCCCTGATTGGGTCTTATCAGTCACAACTACCAGACAGTGAATGCAACATGGATAGTGACCAAAGGTAACACCACAACTTGTTTAATCACTTGGACACAATCACACTGATAAATATGAAGACTGCATGGCTCAACCAATAAACACAAAAGTAAAAAAAGGTAAAACTTTGAAATAATCATCATTTTGATCTCCCAGCACTAGTTTGGTCTCCTCAGTTGGACTCAGCTCAGTTCAGTTGTCATAGCCTGAGTTTAGTTCTGTTTAGTTGACCTCTGTTATGGGCCCAGAGGTTTTGTCTTCTTCTTGGGTAAAAACTAGAATTACTGCCTCGCAGTTGAATGCCTCCTCCACTCACATCCAGAGTCATATTAAATATTAAGCATTGTGTGAATTTTTGTCATAATCGCTGCTAAGTCTTGAGTAATGGCTAAATAGTGTTCTGTGAGGTCACACTGACCTTGACCTTTGGCCACCAAAATCTAGTCAGAGTATAAGTGAATGTTTGTACCAAATTTGAAGGAATCCCTTGAGGAGGTCTTGAGATAATGTGTTCATGAGGCCAAAATCATGTTTTGTGATGACCTTGACTTTTGACCTTTAACCACAAAATCTCATCAGTTCATCCTTGAATTCAAGTGAATGTTTGTGCTGAAGGCTGAGGCATTACTGAGATATCATGTCCACAAGAATGGGACGTACAGACGGATGGACGGATGGACAACCCGAAAACAATATGGCTCCAGTTCTGCAGTTCTGCATTCTTACATTTAACAGACAGGTAGTGAGGGTGGTATCCAGCTTCTCATCTAACTCTCCACCTGAAATATTTCCCAAAATGTCAAACTACTCCTTTAAGAACACATGACAGTAGTGGGAAAACCCATCTGTTCACCTGTTCCCTTCATCCCTCGTCTTTCACTGACAGGCTTTGCTTCTTAATCTTTAGACTATCATGACATCAGTCAGTTTGAAGTAAACAACACTGGTATCTGCTGAGCTCATTCCACTGGTGTAACAGAAATGCCAGAGCGCAGATTAGAGATGGTTCTGATTAGAAAGAAATATAGAAAGAGGGTCTTTAGAAAGCGACAGGAATTCACCCAGGAAGTGAGTGTTTGTTTGTGATAAAACAAACATGCTAAGCTACAAGTTCCATCAATCAAGATGGTGAAGACAGCCAGTGACAAATCCAATACCGAGCCAAGGCCAAAGGGTTGGGAGAAGCATGATTAACAGCACTTGCAGACACATGAATGTGATCTATCTGGACAGAAGCTTTTCATCTCGTTGGACTGACAGAACGTGGGCACACAAAAGCACGAGAGGTAATGTGACTGTAATGCATCTGATGTTGAATAATATCTGGACCTTTAACCTATTTCTAAAACAGCTCACTCTGTTAGCTCAGTTAGTGATGGAGCAGTCCCACAGAAACTGTGTGTCTGTGGGCTAGCTGCTGGACGGCCACATTGATCCCAGGCTAATTACTCTGTAGTTTGGCTTTATGAGCGGAAACCTGGTGTGTTAGCTTTTTACCAGTCGATACAGCTAATCAGATGTACTCACTGCTCGTCCCTCTGTGGCCTGTATGGACGCCAGGCAGGCAGATGAAAACCTACTGCCTACCTTGTCTCTCATTAGTGAAAGCAAGCACAGTAAGACAACGTATCAAGTCGTGTGTACCAGGAAGCGACGGGACGTCATCTATTACATCTGCAAATGAACTAAGACAAGGATAAAGTTTTGGAATTCAGTTCTTTAGCAAAACACAGTAAAAGTGTCAGTCAGTGAAATTAATTCAGAGACTGACCCAAAGGAGATTAGCTAAAACTGTCCCTACACGCAAATGAAGATGTTTCCTAGCTACTGTCTGCCTGCACAGAGGAAATACTTGGAAACGTAGGCTATGGAAAAAGATTGCAGTAGTGTAAAGCTTCATTTATACTTAGAGAGATACGTCATACTAACAATGGCTATGCTATGTAAAGCTTGACCAATACTGCATCAATATCAATATTTGGGAGTTTAAAAATGAGATAACCATATACTGAACTGTGCAAAAGTTTAGACACTCGTAACAGGACAAAACCTAAATCAGATCAGTATTTGCTGTGACACCTGCACACAGTTTTTCAGGTACTTGGAGAACCTGGCTGTCTCAGTGTCTTCTGTCTGCTGGTGTGATCCCAGACTGACTCCATGGTGTATGGAGTTTGTATGCATGGAGCATATACAACAACCTTCATATGGATTCCTATGGCGACTGCAGAGATACTGTATGGGGACTGTAAGAATCGTGACTGGTCATCTTGGACTGCTTGTGTTTTCTTCTACGTGTGTCCAGTGATGTTGGAGATTACTGAGAGCGAAGACAACATGAACCAAACTGAAAAAGCCATCTCCACTGCAAACCTGCACGCAGCGACTGTACAGAGTACTCCCATAGTCAGTGAGAACGCAAAGCAGACATTTCCACCATCAGAATAATTAAAGCACGATACTGCCTGATCACGTGCAATAGAGTATATCTGTCTACAGCTGTCGTGGAGCATCTCTCCAACCAATCAACTGGTTGGTGGGTTGGTCCCAATCTGCCTGATTAATCTTTAAACATGCCATATTAAACATTTAAATGCAATATAAGCCATAAAAGAAACTTTTCAGAAGCTTGTTAGGATTATTTGAGACAGAGATGCTTCAGTATTATCTTACAGATGTTTCAAAGTGGCCAACACTGGGAGATAATGGCAGAAAAAAAAAATTTGAAACAGAAATAATGGAGCAACATTAAAATTGACTCAAAAGACATTCAATGAGTGTCAAATCAGTGTTTTCTTAATGTAGCACAACGTGGGAATGGACCTCTGGCCAGTGAAACACAGGACACATTTTTATTAGGATTTCAGAATATTAGCTGGGCCCAGCCCTCTAGCAGCTGGATATAATAAAAAAAAAGTTGCTATCCAAATTATTCATCACAACTCTAAACTGCCAAAAGAGTCGTGTCCTTAAGATGTGTTCAGTCAAATCTTGCAGAATTCGACCATATATGCAACAACCTCCAATACACCTCCTGTCACAACGTCATTTTCTTTTTTTTTTTCTTCAATGGGGCGACACAATGACACATGGTCTAGACCTGGTTGGAGAAACAGTAGGAGGAAGATAAACATGAGCCACTGACAGCAGAATGAGACTGTACTGTTTTGGGGCTACCTTAGTCCACATTTCCTCCAGCAGAGGTCCTGTGTGTGAAAGCAAGAAAAAGGTCAGAGGAAAAACAGCTTTCTAAAACCACAATTACTCAGTTTATGATATTCTGCTGAGTCCCAACACTCGATGTTTCTCCATTTTGCAATTACCTGAATGCGCTCGCTGCAGAACAGACGAAACAAATTACATGGCTGTAATTATTGAATATCCATTCAAGGCCACGAGTAAATTCTCAGCAGTGTTAACCCAAATTATCCGTCTTCACTCGACAGCTTCAGCTTTCAGATGCATATTAAGGCTGCGGCAAAACATGAAAACCTCCACAGTCACCTTGAACTGAGGTCAATATGAAAAGCGACTTATTTTCTGGGTTTTGTATTAAACAGAAGGTGTTTATCTTATGATTAGGCCTAATTGTGAACATCGGTCCATTGGAATAAAAACTATTGCAGATTCAAAGAGAAATGTAAATAAGGAAAAACCAGGAGAGCCTCGTTTCTCCAGACCCAGAGCTTAGAGCTACGGCACACGTTAACCATTTCAGCAGAGCTCTGCAGTGAGATTCACGTTATAGAAAATCGTAGCGCACATCATCGCCATTACAGGCCTATAGTGTCTACATGACATACAGTACAGCACCCTCATGTTCCATGTATAGACTACTACATATTACATCACTGAGAGGCTGTGTGTACCAGAGGAAGCCTGTGGATTCGTCATTTGATGTGAATGTGTGCTCTCATGTTTGCCGGCAGAACCAGATAATAACTGAGCTTTTCCCAGTGGTGAATCCCCCCCACCCCCTCCCCTCCTTCTCCCATCTCTCACACACACACACACACACACGCATACGCACACACACACTACCTCAAGCAGCAGCGCTACATGTTGATTGGCTGCTGGTGACATCATCGCAGATAGCACGAAAACAGGCCCTTTGGAAGGTATGACTTCACTGTTTATAGCTGATGAGATGGAGAGGGAGCGCGAGAGAGCCGAAGACAGAGAGGAGCAGCAGAGCTGATTCGCTGTCATCCAACCCCCCCTCCACCCCCCCACATAAGGGTTTAGCTCATTTACAATCAAAGACCCAGGGGAGGACACCATCGCAAGGTACAACCACTGAGGAGCACTCAAACACACACACACACACACACACACACACACACACACACACACACACACACACACGCACACACACACACAATGTGTAAGCAAGGTGGAGGAGAAGAGGGAGCTGAGTATTTGTGATTGTTACCAGGAGTATTGCAGCACTGTGTAATGTAAATCAGGCTATTTTGAAACTACAGTCAAATTAAAAGTGTGCTGTGCTGCAATATAAATCAAGTCGTCGTTAGCAACAGTACACTGTAGGGCTGTCACTGTCAAACTGTGACACCAGACTGACACCCATTTTATTTAATGATCTAAAAGATCTTTGCTGTTTTGTTGGAGAGTTGATGATTGGAGAGGCCTTGATGGTGTTAATACAGAGGCACACACTGCAGCGACAGCACAGAGATGTAAAAGGTGGTTGGCGAGCGTGATGATTGGTTGACAATCATGCGCTAATTTTATCCTAGTAGATGACTGGATAACTATGGTGGCCCTGAGAGCTCAATGCACTGCAACTTAACAAAACACATGTAAACACAAAACAAATTCAGGGAACATCTTCATCAGTTTGATGCAAATACACAATACAACCAAATACACAAACGCGCTGCAGTTACTCACAACGCAACAGAAGTGTTTCCAGGGGACACGAAAAAAATGAGGTTCATCCAGGTTCATCACTTTTTAGTGTCCCCTGGAAACACTTGTGAGTAATTGCAGCACATTTGTGTATTTGGTTGTGTTGTGAGTATTTGCAGCACATGCGTTGTCAAACTGATGGAGATGTTTTCTGAATATGTTTGTGTTTTATCTGTTTGCTTGTGTTTTCTTACGTTGCAGTGCGTTGAGCTCCCCGGACACCTGAGAGGAAACCGACCGTGAGGAGGGAAGCAGCATAACCACTGGCTTCCTGTTTGAACGTAAACAAGCTGGTTTGGGGAATAAAACTTCAACATGGAAACATGTAGTTTGCAGAAGTATTTACTCACTTTGCTTCTTTCTCTCCTTTTATTTTTCTCCTTTTCCAAGAAAAAAGAACAGACTGAGGTAAATGATAATTGTTTTGGGGTTTCTGCTATTTTAGTGCAGTCCAACAGAAAATCCAGTGTGATTTACAAGTGATACTGAGGTGTGAAATATAAATTGCTCCTCTCTTATATGACAGTATGACAGACCATATATGACAGTATTATACTGTGTGACAGTACAAATAGGCTCATTGTCACATTGAAGCCTCACAGAAAACATCATTTCTATATTTATACAAGGTGACAAATGAAATTGTGCATGGAAATTCAGTGAGATGCAATAAATAAACAATACAAGTATACCACAACACACTCCGGCATACTATTTCATCTGAGACTCTGTGTTGGCACTTAAAACAGAGAACACACTCGAGCCCCCCGTCCTTGTCTCGACTCGTCCCCTGGCTCGTCCCTGGCACGGTGTAGTGGTGACAACTGGCCCAATCTGATAAGTGCCAACCAAAATGAAAAATAAATGAGATTTTTACACAATACAACATAAATAATTGATGACTATAGCAAGGCCAGTGCATTATCATACAGCCAGTCATTCTTGCACTTGCACTTAGTCTTCCCGAATCTTATTCCAAAGTTGAACTCATATTGTGTTGGTAATAAAACGATAGCCCTGTGAAATTAATGGAGGCATTAATAATGTTGCCAGCCAGTCCACTAAGCCAGGAGGGCAGGGTCTGTGAGCTTCACTGCTCACTGTACATGTGCTTTACCTGACACTGCACAACACAACGCGGAGGAGGTCAGCTGATCAGCCTGTCTGCAGCAGGGTCACTTCAATCCACTTCAATCCCTTTACAAAAACTGGTACGAGTGGGTGCACAGAACATTTCCCTTTCTTTCTGACACTTTGCCTCTAAACTCCATCACCATCTGCTGACAAAATCCTGAGGCTTAAATCTTGGGCTTCAAAGTCATGCAGTGGCTACAACAGCAGAAACTCACAGCACACAGTCAGCTGCAAATATCAAACCGTTTTAGCTTGAACTATGAGAGATTTCTTTCTTTTGAGATGCTTAAGTTTTCACAAGTGTCACCAAAACACCAAACATTCATTCTATGTTTCACTAGATTTGTGACAAGACTCAGAGTCTGCAGCCATGCTAGCAGCTCTGTGGGGCTGTACTTCATCATGAGCTAAATGCTAACACACTCACAATGCTAACGTGCTGATGTTTCAACACATGTTTAGCAGGTTTAACATGTTCACAGTCTTAGTGTAACATATTAGCATGCTAACAGTGGCTAATTATCACTGACCAGTACAGCTTGTTTAGTTTTGTTTATTTGATCATAAACCAACATGTTGGACTGAAACTGACATTTTGACCTGATGTTGGTGCCAGAGGACATGTGGGGAAACTTCTTACAGTTCATCATGTGTGAGGCATGAACACCTGTACCGAGTTTCATGACAATACATCAAATAGCTGACAAGCCAATTTACCCTAAAGCACAAATGTTAACCTCATGGTGGTACAGGAGTCAGAGGATTAACAAATATCTGTTGAGACATTTCAGCCAACCCGTCCAACAAGGCCACCCCTCCAGCCACACAGCTAGCATGATTTACTAGTACAAGTTTGTGTGTAAAAGCTGACTAATTCTACTGTAGAAGAACTGCTCCTCTCTCTTTGTGTCACATGGCCTCTAAACTCCATCACCATCTGCTGCCAAAATCTCAGGGCTTAAATCTCGGGGCTCACAGTTATGCAGTGGCTACAAAGGAAACCTTTCACAGTAACTCACAGGAAGTTGCAAAGATGTATTTGCTTAGTTTCCTGATACTCCTAAGAGAGGTAAAAACAGAGGTAAAAACAGACTACTAATAAGACAACTGAGCACTATATATATATATATATATATATAAACTAAAGTTGACTTCATCAGAAAGAAATTCTCACCGAGAAAAAAGTTTTCCAGCTTGTTCCAGCTTGTATGTCTATATATACACATATATGTACATACAGTTAAGTCCAAAGGGGGAATAAAAAAAAACAAAAAAAGGGCATCAAAATTGTTTCTTAACCAAAAAGCATTAGAAGACAGTGACAGTGTCTATTCCCCTGCATGAGATCAAAGACAACTACATTACAGTTTTAGATCAATAGAGCAAAATGCGCAAACCATGCAAACTACAGTATATTCACTGTGCAAATACTTCTCGCAGGAAGAAGGAATCCATCTGGAAGGAGCAGTGAGTGAGAATATATTGTGTTCTTCAAACACAGCCTCAGTTTAAATGAGGAGAAAAACACAAAGCAACATCCTAAAAGTCAAAACATTTTGCCTATAAGCTTTAGCAAAATTGCATTGCTCATTTGTGTTTGTCAGCTTGTGCTACAATCCCCAGATATACCAGGGTGGCTTAAAACACTAATACTACACCAAAGGGTGGGAGACTTGACCTAATTCTGGTTTCCTACTCTCAAGCAAGCATCCCTCATTATTTGGGATTCAGAGGAGATCTTTGCAGGGTGCAGCATCTGATCCCCCCTGCATCACATGGACTAAGGGAAAGAAAAGCTCTAAGTTATGGTATTGGGAGCTTTTATATCACTACACTGCAAAATTTAGTGAGTAGTCTGGACCACAAGACAGCAAAGTTAATTTTCAAAGGCATTTAATCCTGGATGCTCCTGAATTTCCATTTGTTGTTCGCCCATGCAGACAACCAAAGCTACAGGTCAAGGTGACTCTGTCCAGCTTCTGTCAGACAACAACTTTTATAAGCAGACTTGAGGTCAGCTGTTTCTATCATGGTGGTGCTGTCAACAAAATGTCCACTAAGTATTTTGGCCATTAATCCTGTCCCTTTCTGTGACCCACTTCTACTGTTGCTGATGCTCATCATCAGAATCCTGGCAAATTCAAGAGTGAAATTCTGATTTTAGTGTCACAAAGATCCTGTAGGTCAGTGGTTGGCAACTGGCGGCCCAGGGGCTAAAACTGGCCAGCCAGCAATAATATCTGGCCCACCAGATTAATTTGATATTCTGATTTTTTAAAAATCTTATAATATTGAACTGACAATACGTTAAGCTGTAGCTAATGTAGAAATAGTGCCCACTCCCACCTGAAGATGCTTATTATACTTTTATCCACGTTGAGAGTGAGTGACAGACACAACCGTGTCACATCAGGAGCCTGGCTTTACAATGTATCTCCATCATAGCAGTTACAGTTACCCACAGAATCACTTCCTCTTTAGTGATTTTGTCTACAAAATAAAAGCACAAGAATCTTCATTTTTTTCCCCTGCAATTCTATATTGAAACAAGCTTTTAGCTTTTATCATGAAAAGTTCTGACAGAAGGTTTCAGAGGTTCTTTCACTTGCTTGATAGACCTCTGAAATAGCGGACATATGATGTGATAGGAAATAATAACTCCAGATCAATGAATCAGTCAAATGTATATATATGTGACTGTGGCCACACAATGAAGTAAATTTAAGTAGCATTTTTATCAATCAGTTTCTTAAAATTAGCCTTTGATTATGTTCTGGTCCACTGTGTAATGGGTTAGGAAAAATTGTCCTGAGGCCAAACTTACTTGCCGACCCCTGCTCTAGGTGGTCAAAGAAATAACTGCTGATGAGAAATGATTGTGCATCCCTCAACAGTCCCAACAATTGAATCCAAACAGCTTCTTAAGGTGTGCTGATGATTCACCTCAACCTGTACAGCATGAATAAAAGCAGTTCTGTGTTACAAATATTGCTGCTGACAGCTTCTTTAATGGGCTCTCCTTGGTCTTCTGCCCTCTAGGTTCCCCCTGCAGTTCCCTTTGCCTGCTTCCTTTCCCCACCAGAAATGTCCGACAATTGAAATTCATTGCCTGTGATATTCTACTGTGGCTGCAGGAAAATTCAGACAGAGCAGATGGTTCAGACAAGAAAAGGTGAAAAGAGGCAAAGACGTATTGCAAGAGCCATAATCTCAAAGTTTCTTTGGCTATTATGTTGATGTTGCAGCCAGGGAGCAGAGCTCAGACCACCATTTGAACTTTAACCCTCCCTAATGAATGGACTTAAATGGGTAAAAATTGCTTTGCATAAGTTAAAAATCTGTTGTGAGCTCACAGGGAGTCAAATGTTAGAAAAAAATGAATGTCGATAGATTAATCTATACACATTTATTAAGATTCAAGTGAAAATATATATTTGGGTATAATATTTTTTTATTTGTTAGTGCGATGGAGCAGTGGTTTTAAGAGCAGGTGCCCATTTGTGTGAGTATTTTGTATGTGCACATGCATGCACACAAAGACACTGGTGATTTAATATTCAGTCCTGCTGATGGTTTCTCAGTATCCTCCTGATCAGCAGTTCAAGGAGGTGCTGTATCAGCAAATATAACAATGCACTGACATACTGTAAGTAAAGTATGAAAAGTTAATACAATAACTTTTCTTCAGAGCACCTTTAATCACCTGCCTACAGAATGAAGGCGCACGTTAATACATGGTACAGTGTTAGATGGTTCACATTAGGCTACATTATGACAATAATTATCACAGTATAGTTTTCCTCTATAGAAATATTACAAATGTTTGATAAATGTTCAGTACAATTATTTTCCATGCACAGAGAAGAATCACAAGCTGCCAATCATGTCGCAGGAATAGCATTATGCATTGTGCCATTTAGGTTGCACAGCAAGAGGACTATACATTCTGGCCAGCACATGGTGTTGTTTACAGACAGACTTGGAGTGAAATAAGCAAAAATAAGTATTCATTTACAATCTGCTTAAAAACAGCATCGTGCACTGCAAACTATGCTGAAGACACGTATCATCACAGAGAGGCAACACCACCAACCTGTTTCATCCTTTGAAACAAAATCAACTGTTACAACTCGCAGCAAGTACGAAATTACAGCCCAGAACGAGTGTTAATGTTTGTGCACCATTGACAAGCAACAGGCCAGGACCCAGTGAGACTACCCAGAAGCATTTCCAGCACTGTTCCAAAAAAACACACACAAAAAAAAACAAGAAGTCACAAAGATATAACAAATGCAATTGCATTTTAGATCGCAAACAACATCCCTCAGTAGCACCATTGAAAATGAGGGATTCAAGAAGCCTAACAGAGTCCTTGACCTGAGATATGAGCTACTTGACCGGAAACATTTCTGGCTGACTGCACCTCCCTAGCTGTCTGCAGAGTGTAGGGAGATGGTGGAGTGGTGACTGCAAACGGTCTCATTCTTCACCATACTTCTGATATACGGTCTCTCACACATCTGGGCTTTATATGATATATATTATACTCTCTGGTGAATCGTACCTGTGTCCTACCTTAAGCCAGTGCTTCACCTCTTCAGGGCAGAGGTCCTGAAAGGTCCTCTCAAAGGACATAAAGACAACGGTTTCAGTGAGAGGTATACTGACCAGATAACAGATGAGCTGCTTTACGTGGTACCCTTGGTCGGGCCGTAGAACTACCTCATAGCTCCAGACGAATCCCTGGATTGGTTTGATTTACTGTAATTATCCTTTAAACTTTGCAGTTTGACCACCTTACATGTGTGCTGTACCATTTTGAAGCACTTCATTTTTCTATCAAGATATTTATTTTGATGAGGAAAAAGGGCTGAAAAAGGATTTTACTCATGCAATTTTGATGTTGAAAAAAGTTTGGTCATAATTGTTTTCAATGTCCTACCTCCGATTTGTTAAAAGTTCCACTGTTTGAAGAATGTGACATGTGAACATAAAGACAAGTTTTTGGTTTTTTTTTAAAGAGAGAGAGAGAGGGGGTTCACACAGAAGCAAATATCAGCCTTTAAAGGCGTTATGTCTAAGTTTTACTGTTGCTACATGTTAGCATTACCGTCTGTTTACTTACCAGTCTATAAGAAACCCTTATTTCAGCATCAAACTTTATTCCTTTACTTGCCAAGAGCTGTCTCCAGAGGTGGAGAGCAACACCAATGTTAAGTCTTGTTTTACTACTGAAGTTAGCGTGCTAACCAGCTAGCCCCGTTCCATCTTTCCACTGGCGGCCCTGAAGAAGTAGCGCTGATCAGAGGACATATTACAACCTCTTGTAAACCAACAGTGGCTGACGCTCTTGATAACACGGCTAACAGGCAAATGCTATTGCGGTTAGCCTGCTGTCTATTTAGCAATGGCAAATCTTTCAAATAGCTTAACTGGGTTAATTTAACTGGACTTCAGTTTAGAGGATGGGACCTTTCTTTTTCTAGCATATGAACCCTAATGGCCTCTGTAATTCCCTCAGGAATAATTAGAGTTTGAAAAATCCAAATATTTCAAAATAAAATACTTATCTTGTGTACATACTCTATAGCCTGTTCAAATGCTGGACTTAGAAACTATGCTAGTAAGAGTGCATTTTAATAGAGGTGTTTTTTAGAGAAGTGGTGCTTCAACTTTTGAACCTGTTGTAGACCTCCACCTACTGTGAGACTCTTAGATTTTGCCATAGAGTGTTTGTGAGGGGGACAAAGAAGTGTGTTTGAGCCTCTTACCTCCTGCTGACTGGCTGGAATTAAGGTCAGATGGCTGAGGGTGGATCAGCAGCCACTCAAGTTCAAGAATGGTCACAAAGAAGAAAAGAAAACCGACTGAAATAAAACCAATATTTGACTCTACACACCGTATTTAATTCTGTTTCAGTGTTAGGACTGTAAGTAATATTTCACAATCAGCAGCAACAAGAAAGCAAATTACCTGCTGCAGCTGCATATGATGTCCCTGTCATTACATTACTGCATCAGACGCACTATGCAGCTTTGGTTACTGTAGGTGTTCAAATTTGTTGCATTGTGCTAAATGTGTCTTAACCTGCTGCTTTCACACCTGCTGCAGTTGAATCAAACTCTGGCGCATCTACGATTCATTTGGGAAGGTGAGAACGCCCTAATCAAAGTCTGGGCTGCCACAGAGAGGTAATCTTGGAGCACTTCCAAGCGAAGGCTGCAACATTATGTGAGGGAAAACTAATCAGAATAAATGCTGCACATTATAGACTGACTATGTGGTGATGCATTCTTGTCAGGAATGGTGTACACACACATTTTGCATCTTGCCTCACTTGTTTTCCCTCTAAAGATTTCCCACAATGACAAAGTGAAAACAGAATTTTAGATTTTTTTGCTAATTCATTAAAAAGGAGAAATACCAATATCACATTGACATAACTATTCAGACGCTTTGCTATGACGCTGTAAATGTGAGATGTGGTAAATTCAGCTGATTGGACCTGATTTGAAAAGACACACACCTGTGTATGAGGTCTCCATGTATCAGAGCAAAAACCAAGCATGAGGAGGAAGGAGATTCCTGCAGGAAGCGAAGCATCATCATAAAAATGTATGTATGTATTTATGGTCCAAGTAATCAATGCAAAAAAAAAAAAAAGTTTGTCACCTGATTTTAAATGACTGAATCAATCAATTACCCTTCACCGACACACAATGGCTGACAGTCAGAGTAATGCAAGAATTTCTCCTGGAGTAGACATTATTTTTCCTTCCTCAAGGTCAAGGACAAATTATGCTTATGAGTTGGAGAATATGACTTTCTCATATATCGTCTACACTGCATGGTAGAGACATTTGTAGTTGTTACAAACTCTCACTTCTTTCTAAAAGTCTATATCATTGTTACTTAGCAGCTTCCAAGCTGTGTAATCAGCCCTCGTAGCTTAAGGTTTTTTGTTGTTTTTTTTTTACAGATAAAGCAAATAGTATTCTCATAATTTGCATTAGTGAGGTTCTTGCACTCAAGCACAGGCCCCTGTCTGGGTCCACCTGCCACAGCCCAAGATGTAGCGGCTTCACATCCTTACAGTTAGCATCACTACACACAATTGCATCTCCACATAAGCAAATATTACTTAAGGATTGATCTGTGTGTGTATAATAATCATCCTTAGTCCAGTTTTTCTGGATAGCACAGGTGTATGTTCAACATTTGTTGACATAGCAACAGCAATATCATATCAGCTGCTGCGCCACCATACTGGACATTCATACTCCCCAGTGAAGAATGCACATCAGCTGTACTAACACAATGCTCTGGTCATGACATAGCACACCAGGTCTGCCTTATGTAGGTAGAGTATAACTATCTGTAGACAAAAACACTTTTCTTGACAATATACAGTTATTATTGTGACAGAACTGAGCTATAAGACTGAATATGAAAATAAAGATTCATATTCATTTAGATATTCTTCCTCCTTCTAAGGGCTTTCACAGGGTGTAACCACATTTAGGATAACAAATTCCCTGTCATTGTGAGGAATCTGTAGTGCAATACACCGGTCAGCACCGAGCCTGACCACATATATTAGTTTTACGACAAAACCTGAATGGTCATTTAGCGGAACCAGTGAGCGCCCACAGCGGCAGCAGGCACGCTCATTCCTCCTGCAGCAGGTGCAGTGTTTGACCTGGAAACACACACTCACACTAGACAAATGCCCCTTCTGGCCCGAGCTCCGGATTGTGCATTTCACCAACCTCACTGTATTCAGCAAATACTTTAAATGAGCCATATCTACTGTGTACAGTGTCAGTATTTTGACAGGAGTTGGAGCAGCTGACTGTGCATTCCTACATGTTTTTAATATATCTGTACCATTACATAACTTAACTATAATGGATTTTACTTTTTACTTTTTTTCAATGAAAACCACTGGCTGCCTTTTCTGGCTGCCTCTGAAGATTACTTTAAGGCCTGATATAAGCTTTGATCATACCCTCTAGTAAACTGATTGTAGATGTAGTAACAAATTAGTGGTGCTCATCACTTAAGTGATTCAGTTGAGTGTGTCTACGCATTTTCTTCTTCATCATTAATATACCTCATGTCTTCTCACAATGATTCAGGCTCTGTAATGTAAGCAGATCACTTAGTGTTGGTCTACAGTTAAAGGTCAGACCTGACACAGGCCAGACTGTCTCTGCTGATCCTCTGCCCCATTCTGAGAAATCATTAGAGTTAAGGTTTCTGCAGCACCAGCGGGCCATGCAACAAGAGACACAGACACACACACAATTAACCTATATCTACCGTAGATGGGAGGACAGTCAGCTCATTTGGGACTGTCTCATCTGCTGCATGAGAGACAGCAGCAGGAAGTTCAGTAGAACAGCTCAGGGAGGCGGCTGTGCGCTACACCTTAACAGAGGTGGGGTGGTTATCCACACATACATTTGTTAAACTGATCAGTTCCTGTCCTGGAAGTCTCTGTGTCTTGTAAAACCAGAATGTACAGTAATATACTTTTAAATGTTCAGGTCATAATCCTGAGACTTCTACACTAGTCTACTGGTGTCTACTGATGTGACTTAATTCCAGTTATATGATGCTGAAATTATGTATTGAATGAGATCAGGTCAGTCCAGGCCTGAGGCTTAAAGGTCCCATATGTTACCCTTTCTGTTGTTTTATTTGAAGTGTTGATATCCATCAGAAGATATATTTGTGTGTTTAAGAACCTAGACCTGCTTTATAATCAAAAAAGACATGGAAATCTCACTTTAAACTATATGTGATATTCTTATCTTACGGTCCAAACAGTTGAACTAATCCACAGGAACCTGTGGGATCCTCTTCCTGTTAAACACAGTACAGCCTGCAGGACAAATGTCAGTGTGATGACAGGTTTACATTTGCAGAATACAGTTCTGGAGGTTTATATGCATATATGATTTAAATGACAGCAGTCATTAGCGAGACAGTTTAAAATAAACACCTCTCACATTATGATCTCATACACATCAGTAAAGTCTGTCATACATCACACATTAACAGTTGTAAAAAAATACTGCTCAGACCAAATGAATGATACCTAATCTAGATAACCTGGGATCCAGTACTTCTCTCAACAGACGCCACTCATGCACAGCTGCTAAAATGCCAACACTTCTGTCCTTGAATCTACAGTGTAGCAGCAGTGGCCTTCAAAAAGAGACATTTAATCAATCCAGGACATTCAGGCTTTGCGGTGTGTAGCCGACATCTGGCAGAAAGCAGAGGGAACACTTGCTTTGAAATAAATCTCTCTCTCTCTCTCTCTCTCTAGTTATATGAGCTATCACTCCGATTAGTCACCATCTGTGTCCTCAGACCTGACTTGTGTTTTCCAACCACAATCAATAAACAAATGTCCATTCGAGATTTGACAAAGGAAAAGGCTGAGGAGCCGCCAACTGCCATCTGACTGTTTGCTCATCAACGCTCACATGCTAACAGCTGCTTATTGGGTGGTGACGTGTGGCTGTCATTGCTCTGACAAGGTCATGGCGCCAGGTCACAGCAGATGAGGGGACAGCATGAAACTACAACAGAACCCACAGTCTATACTGAAACAATGAAATAACAATGCCTCTAACTTTTATTTATTCTTTACTCTGTCATGACACAAAGTTAGTTCTACTCATAAAGTTATGACTGGATGTGTGATTATTTAACAGAAGAAGAACAAGTAGCAGATACTGAATAACAATGAGATTATAAAACAGGATTCATGATAAATGCAGGGCTCAGATCCTGTATTGTTTGCAAAATGCCTGTGCCTCATATTTTCTTATTTCACAGGAAGCAAATTTTACCTGGTGGTGGAGGATATTTAACACTAGCTCCCCTAATGTGTCTCTATTTAGACATGACAGCTGTTCCCTGCTCAGCTTCTTTCTTCCCAAATAGCTTCCTATTTTCTATTCCTCTCTCCCTCCTATTCAACATAAATCCAGACAGTGACCCTTTACATACAGTCTCTCCAAGATGCTGTATGATGTTCTCCATATTAAGTACCAGTGCTTTTCACTGATGCTTCTTGTGTCTGGATTGTTTCTCAAGTGGACAGAAGTGGTCTGAGCTTCTGATTAAGATTAAGAACAGTTCACGTCAGCAATACGTTCGGTAAGTTGTTACTTGACACCTTGAACAATCGTAGAGGCTGATCCATCAGTGGAGAGTCATGGATACTGCTGAGGGCTCATGGGCTGAAACAACTGCACATAACAGCTGTATGACTGGGAGGATATGGCTACAGGCTGAAAACATATTTCCTCAGACTACAGATTCCTTTATAAATACATCAGTTTTTGCAAGAGATAGAACAGTTTTGGTTATTTTAACATGAGTCGTTTCTGTTATTCTCTGTGATTTTGTTAGTTGTTGGAAGTTGGTGGCACTAAATGGGCACAAGATAACTAATATGCAAAAAAAAAATTTCGCAGAAAATGCGATTGCGATTTTTGCATTTTCCTTATATTGAGAAAAATTAAAAAATGATCATTTGTTTTTTGTTGGTGCTTGCACCAAACAAGCATGTTCCCTTATATCTAACAATGTACAACCGCGTTGTGACACATTTTACCTTTATCAAAAAATCTGCCGCAACTGTGATTTGGATATCACACTTCATGTCATATTACAATTTTGATCATATTTTGATTAATTGTGCAGCTGCTCTATGTTCATTGAGGGTACAATTGAAAACTGTTGTAGAACCACTGTAAAGAACTATTTTAAATGCAAAGTAGCTAAAGTCTGTTAAAGTTGCTTAATGATAATAGATCAGTGGTTCTCAAACGTTTTCACATCAAGAACCCCAAAACTGACACAGATTAGACCACAGACCCCCATCTGATAAGATTTTTACTTTTATATGTTTTATTACAGTGTTTGAAACCCATGACCAAAGTAATCAATCGAATCATGGTGAAAATAAATTATTCCCCCCTCAAGGACCCCTGGGGGTCCCCGGGAAGCCACTTTGAGAAACACTGCACTAGATGACCTGTTACAGTACTCATTCATATTCATGATATCATCACATGATATTTACTTCAGCCTAGTCTCAGCCAGTTTCAGCTCTTCATCCGTATGCTTCTCTGCGCTCACATACACAGTGTTTTAATCCAGCTGGATTCACAATGAAGCTGTTCTCACTGACATGTTTTTCTGTTTCTGTTGTCAGACAGTGGAACAAGTATGAAATAGTGACTGAACTGCAGCCCATTAAAACTATAAATTAACCAGCAGTCACTGACCTGAGCCTGACCTCGTGCTCGCAGGACAATACTGGTGACTCTGTTCTACGGAAAGTAGCTGAGGTTTTTGAAAAAAAGTCACTAAATTTGTCACTTGGTGATTTTTTGGTTCAGGGTCTGAAAAGTCAGTAAATCTAGGACCTCCAACACTCTAGCAGCCGACCAACGGTGTAACTTCATCATGTTTGGCCTCACTGGTGAGGTGCAGCCAAAAAGTCATGTTACATAACGTAATGTACAAATCAGGATTAAGCGACATTTGAATATGAACCTGACAACATTTGGTGGGTTTTTTGATGTTTTTTTTTTTTTTTTTTTATTAGTGAGTTTTTTAGCACTTAAATTTATATATATCACTGTAAGATGTTTAACTCTTATATTTGCTTATTCGTATGATGAATATTTAAAGTTTTCAGAGGTTTTAATAAAATATGATGCTTTTTTAAATAACATTAAATCTCTTACAGAGTCTCCCAGACACATTAAGATGACACAAACTTCAGAGAGCGCTGGGTTGGCCAGCGAACTACAAACTGATTTGCCTTGCTTTGTTTTTCTCTCAGTGCCCATTATTAGTACATTTGGTGCATGTGTGACCTAAAAGGTTACGGTTAAGATTTGTTGTGACATGTTCTCTTACACCTCCTCAGACAAATGAAAAGGAAACACTCTGGTAATCATTCACTACTCTTATTATTTTGGACTTAATTACTGCTGATCACAACAGTCATTTATCTGTGGCATCCATGTACTCATGTACACTGCTGCCATGCAGCAGGGAGGGGACCACGTGTCATCCACTGTGGATGACACGTGGTCAAACACCAGAGGCCAAACACCAACATATGGTTAGGATGTAAAGCTAAGATCTTGGGTGGAATTCAGAGTAGCAGAGCTGAGGCTATGGTGAGGTATCTTATGGCCTGATCCAATGAATGTTTAATGGGTCTGGAGAAGTCGGCGTGGAGGAAGCTGACTGTGCTGTATCAGTAGGCCCGGCTGTAAAATGAGACAGGGGAGGAAGCCAGCCAGCTTAGGATGGCTGGAGGAGGAGAGGAGAGGGGAGGAGAGGGGAGGGGGTGTAATGGAGTATTCGGAGAAAGTATACTGAACAGGACAGAGCAACCAAGATGTATGTTAGCAGGAAGCCATTAACAAAAACCACAGGAAAACGCTCCATTCCAAACCTGCGCTGAAATCAGACTGCTTTTAGGAAAAACACACAGCATTAACTTCACCATCAGCCTCACAGCTCCGTCTGGTAAAATGAATATATATACTCCACTCAGCCATCACACTGTTCCCTCTGCCTGACAGCGCGTGTGTACACGTGTCCATGTCTGTAACACTGGCAGCGGGTGAGCACAGCAGTAGAGACGCACTGTGCTGTGGAAGCTGGGATCTCGAGCGGGAGATCAGGAATACGCTGTCAACTCGAGGGAAGGCTTTGCTCCGGGCGCTTCGGATGAATCTGACTGCAGACACACACTAGAAGCAAAGAGCATTACCACTGTCTGCAAACAATGTCAGGATGACTTCAGAGGTCTGTTGTAATGTCACAATAGTAAAGTTAAAAAAGGCAAAGGATCTGACAAGTCTCCTGAGAGACCCCGGACACGGCCCGATGGCTGCAGGGTCTCAGGATTATTGGAGGCCGAAAGGGGGGAACAGTGACATCAGAGCAGACTCAACCGCAGAGTGGGCCCTGACCTAAGGGGCCCTCCTACCTGACCCAGGAGCCATGTAAACCATTTTTTATTAATTAATATTTTAGCTATTGGTCATATTGAATGAATTGATTTCATGTTTCTTGTTTCTTACATTACAGACGGCAGCTGGAAGACCTAAAATGCTGACAGTGCTGAACTGAATTTTTTTCATGGGGGGTGGGGTTTTTTAAATTTTTTTCCTCCTTGAAACTATCATTACTAACAAAGGTTGTGGAGCGTCTTGGTTTTCATTTTGGTGCCCATGTTAACAGGTCTGAGCAGCCACAGCGCCTGCGTGAGACGCTCCTCTGAGGTCTTGAGCCTAACTTCTTCATCGAGAGTTTTGACGGTGGCGCCTGTTTTTCATGCAATAGTCCATTCAAACCAGCAACATTACATAAAACCTTTCAGTATAGTTTCAATGTCTGAACCAGTCACAGGCATGAACAAATATAAATATTATTATTTTTAGCCATTTTAGTAATTACATGTTATTAAAGGGGACACTGGAGTCATGTATATGATATAGACAGAGCAGAATCCCAGTGTATATCATGTCAGTAAGTAACAGATCCTTAGGTGAAGAGCGAGAAGTTTTCCAATGTTGGCTCACTCTCTCTCTCTCTCTCTCACACACACACAGTTCAGAGAAGTATCCGTCACACACAGGTGAGGAACTAAAGCTTCCACTGACCATCAGGGACTGTGTTACTCTGTAAATCCATATGCCCACGTGTGAGCCCCACACAGCTGTGGGCGATGAGCTACTGAGGCCTGTGATCTACTGGAAGTCCACCTTGTAAAAAAGAACTTCACAACAACTTCAGGTTAGACTAGAGTCACTGCCTCTGCAACTCAGACTAGTTCCAGGTTACAGCCCTGTGTGTCTGGCTGGATTATTGCAATGCCCTCCCCCTGGGCGTTACCAGGTCCACCTTGTTTCCTCTACAGCTGGTGCAGACTCTTAGCTGGTACCAGGAAGAGAGACAGCATCTCACCTCTACCTGCATCCCTGCACTGGCTACCTACCAGTCAAGTACCAAATTAATTTTTTTATTTGTTTTTAAGGCTTTCCATGGCACCCCAGTACATCTCTGAGCTCCTCTGCCCCCTTTCCATTATCAGATCCTCAGACCAGCTGCTCCTGGCTGAGGCGAAAGGGTGATCGGGTCTCCCTGTAGCCACCCCAAAGCTTTGGAAAAGTCAAGTGGCCTGTTAACTGCATGGATATGAGTTTCCCTAATGTTTTATTTTTCACATTCAGCCTCTGCATTTTTACTTCTCACTGTTCCCTGTCTGTCTCTGACTAAGGGACAGTTAACTCATCTCAAACCTTTCCCATGTCATGTTATTTCTTTGTATTTAATTGTACAGCCCTTTGGTCAACTCTGATTGTCTTAAATGTGCTTTATAAATAAACTTGATTTGATTTGATTTGATGACCCGTGAACGTGATGATCACCATCAGCTACAACTGAGAGGCTGCTGGATGAATGTTTTGGACGCTGATGTTTGCTAATGAGACAGAGAGAGTCAGACTGTGTGTTATGTTATTTTGCCAATTCAGATATTTGCACTCACACACTCTACTTTTTACTCAGGTGCAAAGTGAAACACTGCACTGTGGAGCCTGACTGTGGAGGGAGAGCAGCACTGCAACAGTAGCAGATTTTGATCGGCTTTATTTTAGACCACACGATCCATCAGAATATGGCAGGATTGGCTCCATTACTGATCCTCAGGATCAGCTCAGGACAAAATTACAAATGGAAAAGTAGAATTTGTAAAAATGGAAATATCCTCCTCTCCAGTCTTAATGGTTAAACACAGAGCTTAAGAGATAAATGTAAAAATGACACTGTCACTTTGCTTTGACTTGTTTACCGGCGCTAACCAAAAAAATTAAACTAAAGCACAATCTTCAGTACAACCTAATGTACACTAACATCACTGTGGCACAACCGGACGTCAATGCAGCTGGACAAAGTTTTGATGATGAGCCCAGTCCACACAGCCTGACCTCAGCAGAAAGGCTACAGCCATCACTAACTGGGCAGCTTCAAGATGAGTCAGCAACACTGGTGGAGTATGTTCAGAACAAACACCAGAGAGCGATGCCCTCGTGCCCTCCTGCTCCCTGTCAGATACTTCCTCATGATCAGGGAACTACACACACACTTATCTGTTAATACCACAATCTATTTCAGTCCCTAACAGATCTGAAGACCAGCTGTGAGACAGTCAGAAGGAAGTAAGTTGTGGGTAAAACAGAGCAGCTGTCTTTACGTGAGCCAGGAGACAACTCCAGAGATAGTGTCTTTATCCAGGCTGAACTACACCAGTGGACCCAAAAATCCGCCTCTGCTGCTCCCTGCTCCTTTCCACAGTGATATATAATTGGAGTCAGACAGGAAAGCAATACTAGATAAGCAACCCCCATCCTCCCTCGCAATGAATTAAGTGACAACCCCGGGACGTTGAGTGATGGTGCAGACAAACACCTGCAGCTACTCACTGAAAGCCTGAAATCAGCTGTTAGCTTTACAGTGTCTGTAGCAAAACTTTGATGTCAATTTCAAAGTCAGCAGCAGCAAATACAATTATTGAGTCGTAGCATCTAATCTTATCAATGATCCTAACACATCCACAGGCGTACATGTCCAGCTGTTAGCAGTCTGGGCGCCTCAAACCACAGATGTTCTGATACGTGAACTTGAGTATTGGCCAACACTGAGCGCTGATCCGATACTATTGCATTAAAAAAAACTAGAATTACCGCCTCAGACTAGTTTCAGATCACATCCCTGTCATAAAATATGAACCATTTGTGTGAAATTTTGTCACGGTTGCTGTGTGATGTCTTGACTAATGACTAAAAAGTGGTATGTGAGGTCACACTGACCTTAACCTTTGACCTTGGGTCCAAGTGAACACTACCAAATCTGAAGAACCTTGATCTTTGACCTTTGACCACCAAAATCAAATCAGTTCATCCTTGAGTCCGAGTGGACATTTATATTAAACTTTAAGATGTTCTGCTGGGGCATTACTGAGATACTGTGACGGACGGACAACCTGAAAACAATATGCCTGCAGCTCTGTCACCGTATTTGACATGATTTCTATTGTTGTTGTACAGCAACAGCTCAGCTCAGGTTAAAACCTTTGTAAAACATGAACAGATACAAGAATTTTATGATCTCATTTAACTGTCAGTGATAAAAAAAAATTAACGCCTTGCGTTACTGAACACGTTGCCTTCTTACTGGTGGGACTTTCCAGTCGAACATGCTGCTGAATTGCTGATGTTTCGCTGAGGGCTAACGTTACTCTACTTGCCAGAAACCAATTCTTCTTTACCTCCTTTCTTTCTTACATTCTGTGGTATCAGATCAGTACGTAGACTTTCATACCCGCTGATACCTGATACTGTATTGTAGGATCGCAGGTGTTTCCAATACTACTATCTGAACAACTCCACCTCAAACATGAGAGCATTAATAATCATGATGTAAATATGGATCACATGTGTTTCTGGGTTGACTGGGCTGGAACAGAAACACACTGACCTTAGTGAAACACCTCAGCTCAGCTCATAATCAACAGAGATCTACAACAATCAGAAACTACACCTGAAGCACCTCTTGCATCCAGCTAAACACCCCTGACAGACTGCTTCACTGCTGGGAGCTCGGGGGGTCAGACAGCAGCCGCCGCTCGCTGTTCCTTGGCCCAAATACCAGGTTGATTGACATCTGAAGGTTGGTGACTTTTATGAATGTCTGCCATTTGCCCCGGGCTGCTGGGGTGCTACTTTTCTTCCTCTGCTCACAGAGAACTGTCCACAGCAGATTTAATAAAGATTTGCAGGAGGCTTTCAGCTGAGATGCATCCTCTGATTCTAACAGGGTGTGTGACCTCAATCCAGGAAGTTGAATGTTGGAATTAGAGAAACACTTTATCTGAAGCCACAGGGCTCAGTGTGTGCCATCTTACTCTGATTTCAGTTTAAACTTTGGTCTGCAATGAGAAGCAGTGCACACCTACACCCACACATGCACACACACACGTTCACAGCAGAACTTCAGAGAACGTGTGCAGTGCAGAGAGGAAATGAGCTGCTCCGAGTCCAGAGAGCATGAAAACAGACTGATGGAGGCGGGTGGTGCCCTGGTAGATGGGTGTCATCCTGACATTACATTACCTTAATGTGAAGGTAATGTAGTAAATGGCTTAAAACAACCTTACAATTGTTATAGATACAGTTACTCATGTTCTCCTTGACGTAATAAATGTCAAAGAATGAAGTCAATACAGAAAATGACCTTCTCTATTTATTGAATATAAACAGAAATAGATCACGTAAAAGTAACGAAGTTAGTACTGTGACGTGTAACACTCCAGTTACAAACATTACATATCAGATACATAAGCTGTGAAATAATGAAGCACAGATGTTTGTTTTGCTTGCACAATGTGAAATGAATGACACTCCTTCGGAGTCATCTGGGAGTTAATGGGGTGCTGACATAATGGTCCTATGCTTAAAACTTTCATTTCTCAAAATTAAAAACGGTTTGATAAATTGTTCCATGCAGAAACAAAATTTATGAACCTCTTCATCACCTGGGGAGCAAACCTCACATAGGTGCAATACCTGCACAGGGTCCAGTAATGTTCCCTACAGACGTCAGTGCCTGGGCTCACCGTCACACTATCTCTTTAATTATAATACTTAATGAGAAATGTGCAGCAGTGTGAGTAGGCTGTCCAACAGACTCAATGCATAGTCTAACAGGACGAACTAGCAACCATTTAACTCGGCCACTTCAGAAATGTTGACTTTGTTTAACTCAAAGCACGGTGGCCCTGAGAGCTCAACACACTGCAACTTAAGAAAACACATGCAAACAGAAAACATCTTCATCTATTTGACAACACGTGCTGCAAAACACAACACCACCAGATACAACTACGGTGGCCCAGACAGGTCAACACACATGCAAAAGCTACAACACAAAAACAAATACATTGTGGCTCTTGGATTTGTGTTGTGACTTCTCCATTGTGTTGACCTGTCTGGGCCACCGTAGTTGTATTAGGTTGTGTCGTGAGCATTTGTAGCACATGTCTTGTCAAATTGATGAAGATGTTTTCTATTTGCATGAGCTCTCAGGGCCACCGTATCATATCTCTACTTCCTTAGCTGAAGAACTTGTCTTAGTAAGAGGCAGGTGGGTCTATCTTGTCACCGTAAGCCGTTTTCCCTGAGCGTAATAGGCGGCTGCAGCAGCGAACGGCCTGTGTTAGACAGCTAACTGATGATGTCACTGTGCAACATGTGTGAGTGTATTTGTTTGTTGGTGTCTTGTGTGTCCCCTGGGTCCCCAGCCAGCTACATGAAGCACAAGTTGCAAACCATGTGAAATTTGTTTACAGCAATGCTCAAAGGGGAAACACTGGTTTTCAATTGTATGACTTTTACTCATAGTGGAGTATATATATGTGCAGTACTGACACTTTCAGGATCTAAAAGTTTCCTCCAGGGCTGATCAACACACTCCTCCCATGGTGCCGCAGTATAACGTCACCACCAGCTCATGATCGGACAGTTTGCACTTGTTCGCACCATATTTGCAGCTGTATGAGCTGTGGAGCTCACAGGTTATGGAACGTCAGATTCTGATGTTGAAATACGCTGAGTAATGTAGTCATTAACGTCAGCGATCAGCATCAGATCAATACAAGCCCAGATTGGTGCATGCCTAATGAAAAGAGCACAGAAGACTCAATACACAGGTCCTTCAGTGAGAAAACGCTGAACACCCACAGGATTTAAAACCACGCTGTGAATGAAACACGAGTTTCCCTTTTCTTGGTCAGCATCTTTGTTTTTGCCAGGCAGCCACCCACTTACAGGGAGAACACTCATTAAGTGATCACACTGTGGAGATCATCAGAAAACAGGGATATGAGGGAAGTGTCTCGGAATAAAATTAATTAGGCACCATCTCTCCTCACCAGCTCCATTTACACACAGCTTACCCAAAAATACACATCCTCTGACTTAGGACACAGCATCACTGACTCACAAACACAAGCTGAAAAGTTTCCTGGAGCTTTGGAACTCCAGACAAATCTCATACCTTCAAACAAACACAGCTTTCATGTAGGCGTCCTGTAATCAGTCTGAGCAAAAACATATCCAGGTGTAAAAACAGCCGAGAACATTCAGGATCCAATCATTCACCTGCACAGGAGGTCAGACGTGCAAATGCAATACTTCCTCAGTTTAGAGGATCAACACAAATAACAACTTCATCACATGGGTCAAACTGAACAGGTGTCTCTGTAACATCCACCTCAAAAACAGGCTGATGGATTCTCATGGACAAGCAACACCATGGAAGATGGAATGACTGTGTGAGAAGAGGAATTACTGTGGGTGGGAAAGTTAAACTCGCAGTTAGAGGTGTACAACACAGTACCTCAGTGCTGAGTGTAACTAATCTAAATCCAGGCTAAACACACTGCAGATATAAAGGTGCTTTCAGACAGTAAAAGCACGACAGCAGCTGTTGTTTGTGTACATGCTCAGTTATAGGTCGCTCAGGAACTTTTTCAGCTTGCCCCCTTGATTCATCACTGACCGTGACACACAGAAACAATACAGGAGCTAATTTTATTCACATCTTCACAGTTCAGCAGTGAGCAGTGGTTCATGCTCTTTCTTATTTTACTTTACTCAGACTCTCTCACTTTCATTGACAGTGCTGCGCTGGCCCACACAGGATTCATTTTTTAACCTAGTGATGTTTTTCTAATTACAAAAAGAGGCAAAAAGGTATTTTTATCATGATATTACAGGTTCAGGTAGTGTCACTGTCGCCATGTTTCACTCACTGAGGAACTATTAAAATCATCTCAATAGGACAAATGCACAACACACCTCTGTTTTTACTCCTTCTCACTGTCTGGTGTATGAAAACCCCCACACCCACATCTGCTGATGAGCATATGTGTTACCATGGCTACCAAGCAACCGTGCATAAATATAGGTTATACATTGCCTTGTTATAGTCTACAGAGCAGGAGAACGATGTCAAGAAGTGACAATCAGCAGATGGATTTAACTGTAGTTTATGATTTCAGGATTAAATCATAAATGGTCTGCAGTGATGGCTCTGAAATTAGTCTGATGCAAGTTATACAGTTTCACAAAACCCTGACTTATTTTAAGCTTAGAAAGTTAGCAAACCTCCCTCCAGGCTAACTCTGGACTGTTTCCAGTGACACCTGCAGACCGCTGGCACCAAATGACAAACAAGAAGAAAACATGACTCCTAATCTGTGGCTTGCTGACAGTGTTGTGGAGTGAGTAATGAGGAGTTAAAGAGATTTCAGAGAGCGCAGTAACCTGTTGGAAATGTTCGGCAGCGAGGACACTGTCAGTCAGTTTCTCCTGTGTGACCTGACTCAGGAGTTGGCTGAAGTACTGAGTCCTGCCTCATGAAGCTCAGTGCTGCACTGACATTTTTACTGGAAGTGTCTGCGTTGGTAATTGAGCCTATATTTGGGAAAAAATACAAAAACACTTTGTAATTCAGCAGCCACGACTCCAGTAGTATCAAAGCAGCTATCATGATCTTATTTAAACCGACATCAGTCAGAGTTTGTGTCACCCTGCATGATGTGCCTTATGATACTTTTGCAAAAACTGTTTTTCATGAACTAGCTTTTTGTCACTGTCACTCTGAATTTAACCATTAGTGAGAGAACTTCCTGAACTGTGATCTGGTGAATGACATGGTGAATACGTTGTATTCATAATGTGCCATGTGCTTTTCTGCACTGGCCAGGATTACTTCTGCTGCTCATCCTGTTACATTATTAAATACCACTTAAACCATTAATGTTGGTGCATATTCGCAGAGTAAGGAGGATCTCAGGTACTCAATGACATTAACTTGACTTCATGAATGGAGCCTCCATATGAAGATTGATGTAAGTTCCCATGTGACCAGTGGAGGCAGCGCAGCCATCGGCCAAAGTTCAGCCGATTGTGTTTAGAACATTTCCTATTGTCACCATTTAATCAGCCAAACTAATTAACTGGTCGAGCTCTATTATTGATATCTCTCACTTACTGTAAAGAACCACAGGGCAGATATATCAAGGTAAAATCTAACATTAACACTGATACATTTCACAGGAGCTATACTGTTTGTCTGTATCTGGTTTCACTTGGTACCAAACTGCTACAAAGATGTAACAACAAAAGAAGCTGATCAGGTTCTGACAACATTAGAATAAAACACAAACACAAACCACAGTTCGACTGAACCCGACCACACAGTGTAGATGTCGAAGCAGATGGTGAAACTTCAAACATGAAAATGCTCTTCATCATTTTCTACCCCATTGTTTCTATCCGCTATACTCCAAACAACATCCCCTTCAACCCCACACCCCCACCCACCCCCTCCTCCTCAATCCCCAGCAGCCCCCAGCCCTCTTGGCATGTTGTGGCATATGTATTTATCGCACAACCGAGTGGCATTTATCTCACAGCTTAGTCATAATTAGTCCAACTTAGTCTGGGGCAGGCAGCCTGTTAGTGGGCATATGTTCACATCCTGGTTAAAGACACACTGCTCCCCGAGGGGATGGCTGCGTGTTGACATGTGTGTGTATGACGCGTGTGTGTATGTGTGTGTGTGTGTGTGTGTGTGTGCATGAGTCGGGGTAACAAGTGTGTCTGTGTATGGCAACAGACGGTTGCTGTGGAGCGCGCCCTGAGCCTCCATTAACACAACCCACCATGTTCCCTTCCCTCAGCTACCCAGCCATGCCGAGAGAGGCCACTTGAAACCTGGAGGGAAGCGAGTTCATCCGAGTGTGCGGAAGAGGAAGACGTCAGGACGGAGCAGGAGAGGGGAGACGGGAAGAGGAAGGGAGGGCGACGAGGACCTGAGTGAGATGGGAAAACAGAAAGAAGGGAAGGAGGGAGCGATGACACAAGGTAAGGAGGAGAGGAAACCGGAGAGGAGACGGAGAGAGAGGCAGTCTGGCTCTGGTCCAGGGTTATCACTGGCAAAAGTCGAGCCATTTGCCAGCTGCCAGCTCGAGACGGCAGCACTCAGCCAGAAGGATGCCACCCTGTGCAGCCTCTGCTGGCTGATGTGTTTGTCCGTGTTTGTGTGTCTGTGTGCACATGCATGAATGCTGCAGAGCACCGATAGCTCCATCGATGTGTCAAAGCACAGGACAAGGACCATACGCAGAACCAGTTAGACTGAGTGAAGGGACAGTCTTTACAAAACACAAACAAGTCCAGTCGCCACTCCTCCTCCTCCTCTGCCATCCAGGAGTTAGTGCTCAAATCTGCCAAGTTCCTGCTTCCCAGCCGTGGAGGAGAAGCTGCTTAAAAACATCTCCCTAAGTCTCCCTCTTTTGGCAGACGATGCTTAAGTGTATCCTCTTTAGGCGGGACATTACATAACTGTTTGTCGAACCCAGTCACAAGCCAGAGGGATATCAACAAAAATAAATACACATAAACCTGTGAGATTCTGAGTCAAAAGTTGAACACACAGTGTCGGGAAACTAGAAAGCCCTTCTCTTCATCATCTAATCAGTGATGCTGCAGCACAGACGCTGTCCCAGTTTCCTCCATCTCACCTCTCTCCTGAAGATGAGTGGTAGGAAGGCAAGAAGGGAGGGGGCAAAAGTGGCAAGGATTCAATTTTCTTTGGGGTACAGTGTGATGCCTGATGCAGCTACACTTGCTCACACTGTCATCAGGAAGATGTCATTTATAGTTACAGCTGGAGCATGAGTTATTTAACAGAGTATCAATCATCAGAAAATTAAGTTTTCTGCTTTTCTTGCTGTTCTGTGACAGTAAACTGAACCTCTCTACAGTTTTATTGTGAATGCCATTTTTCACTATTTCCTGACACTTCATAGACCAAATGAATAGTCAGTTCATTTAGAAAACATTTATGAAAGGTGATTCTGCTGTATTAAGCTCTGTTCTGACTGACACACACAGATTTTATATTTCATATCTTTCCTCTTTCATCCCCTCCACAGGGAGGTCAGAGGTTATCTGCAGGTGGCATAATTCGAATACCTGTCACCTATGAAGCCATCATGTCACACAGGACAGTCTGCTTTTAACAGCACGAAAGTTGCAGCCCACACCACCGCCTGAGGAGCGGCCTCAGTGTGCTGGGAACCTTTTCAACGCGCTTTAGTGCAGCGCCGGCTCAGGGGGCGCTCCCTCTAGCGGGCAGAGCCGGGAACGACACGGCTTCAGCAGGAAGAGGTTAATCCACTCATCGCATTTTAATGACATCCACACCAGCGCACCATACTAATCACATTTGCCTTCACGTTTCACGAAACGCTGGCGGCCGGTGTGCAGCTCCGTGAGCCCGGCAGCTGCAGCGCCAGCGGCTGTGCCCGCAAGATGTCCTGGAGCTCACACATCCTGGCAGGAATATGTCAACCCAGACAGGCTGCAAAATCTATCACTGTGAAGCCGAAAACGTCACAACTCCGTTTATCACTGAACGCCACACATTTCCATGGTGTATCACAGTGGGAATAAGCAGCTTAAAACAGCTGTGATCAAATAAGTTGTGGCTACTTATTTCTAAAGCTCTGGTATGATTCATCCAACCGGGGAGCCGGTCCGTGTCTCTCATCATCTGCCGGCCCGGCTCCGCTCAGGTGCGGCGATGAACACACGTATGAACTTCATGACGTAAAGTATGACATTTTTAACATGCAAGCCGCATTTTCAAAGTTATCAAACAGACAGGCCGGAAAACGCCCTTTTAAAAACAGAAAAGCAGCCAAGTTGAAAGTTGAGCAGAAGGCGCCGGAGGATAGAGAGACTGCACTTCGACTCACCTTGAGCGGCCGTTCCTCGGGTGCTGAATACACTTGCTATCAAAGTGGCCACATACCAAATCATAGTACTATTGCCGACCAGAAATAAGCCTCATCATATCTCAAAGTGCCCCTTTCGGTGAATCTGTCATCGCCGAGTGGCCCAGGACAAACTGAAGCGGGCCGGTATCCTGTTTTCTTATTAACCGAGCCCTGGACACTTTTCCTTCGGCGCTTTCCCCTCTCTCTTCCCCTCTCCTCCGCTCTCCTCTCGCATCCTGAGACGGATCACCTGCGCCAATGGGACGAGAGCAGACGACGCTATGAAACCAAGCGCAAGCCTTTAGATAACCGCGGTCCCGCCTCTGCGCTCGTTCCATTGATGGGCGTGGGTGGGCTCCGGCCGCTGATTGGTTACCTGCGCTGTCGGTTTCCCAGCCGGAGTGATGCATTCATGGAATATGGTAAGAATAAGGTTTCCATTCTCCTGTTCAAAGAGTGGATTTCAGTGTAATTAATCACTGCCCACAGAAAGACAGACTTCTCACTCGTTATTACCCATTTTTCAAGAATAAAATATGAAGTCTTTCTCCCCTAATGCATATACATTTTACAATTGCTATGAGAATTGCAAAATAATAACAATAATAATAATAATAGCAATAAGAAGAAGAAAATACTGTTATCTGTGTGACCTTTTCATAATAGATTTGAATTAGAAGGAGGTCTTTTTAGGCCAGAGCAAGTCGATACAGTCTAGAAAAAAAAAAAACAAGGTTGGAAAAGATCAATACACGCATACATACAGTACATAAGACACACTGTGGCAACATGGTAACTTTCAGAAGTTAATATCATAAATAATTGAATGATTGAGCACTTCTTAATACAAAGACAAGAGGCCGATTCATTGTTTTTAATCAATGAGTTCATTACATTCGGCTATTGCAATACAATCACTACAACAGCAGAATCCAACAGGTGGTTGCTCTGTATAATAAACGGGATGAAAAATCAGACGTGTTTCTCACAGAGACAGTAATACTGCCGATACTTGACCGTAGGTGTTTATGCGTGACGCAAAATTTAGAGTGAGTCTGAGGAACCAGAATCTGACCACTACCGCAGTTTCTAACTTTTAAAAGCATTTTAGAATCTTCCCGTATTATTCGGAGGGCTTTGAACGCAGCACCAGGGGGAACCGTTTCAAGGTGGGTTGGAGCGTGAAACCGTAGCGGAGCTGCAGTATCATCCTGCGCAATAAGACGAGAGGAATCCTCCGGGCCGAGCATCGCCGCATCACTGCCAGCCTCACGCTTCACATGTGACGGACTGTGTTTGTGAAAACGATCGCTGTGAATAAATAAAATTGCCGTGGGCAGGTTACATTAGAAATACCAGTGTCATCAAAGACCACTGACTAAAGCAATTTGCAAGTCTTGCACCGTCTGAATTCAGCACGATTCATCTTTATTGATGCGGTGATTCAGTCAGTAAGAGCTTAAAAGTCAAGTGACTCAGAGTGTCTTGTCAGATCCAGTCCACCTCCAGGTCTATGGACCCCTGCTGCTCCTTCAGGAGGAGGTTGTTGCATCCCCACAGTTAGAAATCAATCAAGTTTTACCTCATAACAGAGGAGTTTATGATGCAGCCAAATGACGTCTTCTTTAAAAACCAGTCTTCTATAGTTCAGGAATAAACACAGGGTACATAAATCATCCCAAGTGGCCAAATGATGACAAATATGACAGATGCTAGGACTTGTCTTTCAGCCTGCGTCATTTGTTTTCATCTGCTCAACAACAGAAGATATATTGGGACTGATTTTCAAAACTTTGTGAACAGTCTTTTCTGCAGCCCTGTCAAGTTCAGTCTTGGTTTTCATGAAACTTGTGCCATTACACTAAAATACAAGCAGACCTAATAGCTTTTATGTTGCTTATAACACACTGAAGAATTTTACGGTGTTGGAAACCCCCTTGCCTTTAGCCTCTCACTCCCACTCAGTGACTTGAAGATGATTATCTGGATTATTTTTCATTCATTTGGAGAATATCTAAATCTTTCCAAGGGTAATTACACACTTTTTTTTTCCAAACTTCAAAGTTTAACTCATTCTATCATAGGTATAGGGATAATCATTGATTTTCTTTCTTAATCAGTTAGTTGTTAGCTCTGAAATCTATATGAAAGTAATGTAAAGGGCTCTTCCCATTTATGAGAGGTGGGGGCTCATCCTTACACTGGAGGGGCTGAAACCAGGAGATTCTCTTCCTTTAGAAGAGTCACTTAAATGAGCAACTGGTTGATTTTCTGTCATTTGGGTAATCAATGAATTAACTGATCAACTCTGCTGTAACTATAGATTGTGTCTTTGTACTCTCACAGCAGATTGTCACAGGGCAGGAGATCTAGGATTGACAGAAGATCCATTGTAAGAGGTCCTTGATGTTATTGATCCTTGTGTTATTTGAGTTAGTCCTATTTTGTATTTTTCTGTTTCATGCTTGTTAATTCATATTGGGGACCTTTTAGGTTTAGATCAGGACAGGTATTCTATAAAGATGGGTAAGATGTTAGATATGTGGAAGCTTTATGATGGGACTTTAGAGCTAGAAAACTGAGAATGAAAGGAAGAAACATTTTCTTTGCTCTGTTTTATATGTACTTAACTGTCTTTCAATAAAGATATATGACAAAAAAAAGTTTCCCTGACAAGTAAGTACCAGCCAAACTGCTGTGGGATGGATGGGCTTTAGGGAAAAATTTCTATAACGGATTTATTTGAGTGTTAAGCATTGATTCATGTTCATTTTACTTGTACACGTGTGATGGTCAGTGCTCAGTGATCATCAAAATCAATAATTACATAAAAGATAGCAGTAAAGATGTGATGTCATGATTTTCAGGAACTTGGTGAGATGCTGCTTTTCCCGAGGTTTCAGCAAAATGGTAAGAAAATCCACCAACCACTTCGGATCAGATTATATCACACCAACTTGGGGATGGACGTAAAGATGATGAACCCTGCTGACTTGGATGATCCTCGGACTTTTCCCTGTAGCACCACCACCAGACTGAGATTTGTGGTTTTAACTTTTAACTGAGGTGTCTCCAGATCTGTTGGGTGTGTTACGATGAATTTTACTACACGTGTTCATGTTCTCCTCAGGATGAAACACAGTGACTTTAAGTCTTAGACTTTTCCTGTAGTGGCATCATCAGGTCAAACTTTTAATGTGTCCAACACTTTGTTTTATGACCAGCAGTTCCATCAGTATGCACAGGCTGCTGTGTGTTAACGTTTAACAAAACAAAGAGTGAAGGACTTAAAAAAAACATCTTATTGGCCAGGGGGGAGATTTTAACTGGACCTGACTGCTCTAAACTTCAGTAATTTCCATTACGTAAACCCACAGGAAACTTCCTCTTTTCCTTTTCATAAGGAGTGATGGAGATGTTAATATAAAGCAGCATTTTGAGGCAAACATCCAGGTACAAAACATCCACTCTGACTCTGTCACACTATCTGCCTCTCTTTCCTTGGGCTATCTTGATCTCTATCTCACAAAGCCTGTGAGGTCTGAGTCACTTGTGTTGGCTCCTCTCTATAAGCAGCAGCCAGGAGAGTGTGGCATGTCAAGCCCCGGCATGTCAGCGTCTCTGACAGAGACATCACCGGCTACAGACGCAGCTGAAGGCCATTTTCCTGATGCTCAGCAGCCACTCTGAACACTGTGGTGATGGGAGTACAGCCATGTCTCTCAGCTAACTGTCACAAGGAGCAGTGTGCTTTAAAAGAGCTGTGTGAAGTGCAAGTCTATTCAAATGCAGCTTTCATCAGGCTCTGTGAGCTACACCATCACACTCAGCATCAATCAGGCTTCACTTCCTCCCTGGTGTGAAACGAGCCGGACTCAGTGGAAAAAGTTCGTTTGATAATCAGTTCAATTCAAAAGTTGCAGAAATTCACTGGTTCCAGTTTCTCACATGTAAATATTAGTTTTCAGAGAGTAATCTGAATATCCACAGATTTTGTTCCACTTTTTTTATTTTTTTTAATGACTTTTAACTATTTTCTTATATTTTAACAAATAATATAATTGAAAATAATGAATAGCCAGTTGTTTTATTTAGTGGTTTATATAGGGACATTACAATACTCCAGAAAACTATTAAAGGAGTATATGTTTTAAAACATATGCAAAGTGACCATTTTCAACACCTCGTGTGCGGGTCATGTTGTTGATAAAGGCTATTCACTCTGTGTACTGTGCAGGGAAAGAGTTTCATCGTTCATCAACCATTCAACAATAGACCAAACAAGACTAAGAGCCTATAGCCACAGCAGTGGCTCTATGAGTCTCTATACACGCCTGAAAGGGATAGTTCAGGTAATTTAACGTGGGCTTGTGTGAGGTAGTCATGCATCGTCAGTGTGTTACCTGCAGTACGTTCAGATCGGTGCGATGCCAGTTGGGAGAGGCAGCAGAGCGATATGCTGCTGTGTCCGGGGCCAGCAGAAAAAAACATCATTACAGCTGGAGTGGGAGAAGGTGTAAAACTGCTCAATAAAAATTCTGTTGAACTCACAGCCACATATTTAACTTTTCAGACACCATTTTTGACCAGAACATAGACAAATTTGTCTTCTTTCAGACAATGTGTCTACCAAAGCACAGAGACTTACAGAATTCAAACTAGGAGTCTCAGGGTGATGGGAGTACCATCCAGCTGTCCCACTGACTGCAATACAAATCCAGAAGCAGGATTTTCAGAGAAAGACAGAAAAAAACTTTTTAAACTCAATCCTGTTTTCACATTTTTGACTATAGGAACACCAAAACCACACAGACATGTTCAGGAAGGTCTTGTGCTGTTAACAGGGTAAAAATTGTTTTAATATGAGGTACCGTTTTTTGATAAATAGAAGTTGTTTGAGATGTTCGCCGTGCCAAATTATCACGCATCTCTGTGTCAGCTCTGGGTCTTCCAGCAGCTGTAGGTTATTGCTCATTGACAACCTCTCTGATCTCTGTGACGTTCACAACAGCCAGACTCTCTCTCACACACATACACTGATCCTAATGTAAAGACTGTATTTATCAGTTTCCAGGTATTGTTCAGTTTGTCATTCTAACAGACAGACACAGAGACATAGACAGAGAGACAAGCAGAAAGACAGACAGGCAGACAGCCAGAGACACAGACAGAAGACAGAAATACAGACAGACAGACAGACAGACAGAGTTAGTTGCAGCTGTTTTTTTAAATGTTTGTTGCTGACATTTTGAACTATAAAGCTCAGCTTCAGCCTTTTCTTAGCAGCCAACAATGCAGTTTAGTTGAATCCATTTCTCACTCAGTGGAAACTAAGCAATGAAAATCACCATGGTAACCTCTGAGTGCAGGTCGGGACAAACAGCAGCTTCAGATCACTTGATTAGACTGATGAGAGACAGACAGACAGACGGACAAACGGACAGGCGGACAGACGGACAGGCGGACAGGCGGACAGAATAGTTGCATTTTGAACGCTGAAGCATGGCATCTGAGTGCAGGTGGACACAGACAGCTGTTACAAATCAGTTAATTAGACACACTAGGTGGCGTCCATCAAACATTTGACTGACATTTACAACAGTTTTCACTGAAAATATGTTTAGTACGGTTTTAGTCAGACAATCATGTTTAGATCACTTATTTATTATTAAGTTGAATAAACGGCACAAAGAGTGAGTTTTCTTCTACACACATCAAGGTGCATATATTTTGTGATTTTTTTGTCACAGGTATTTGTCACTTCTTATGCTTTTTTCAGGAACATAATTGTTTTTAATCACTATATTAGCCTTATAACTGGATTCACTCATAAGACGCTGATATGATTTTTCATAACTACCCCAGAAACAGTTTTCTTCAGAGTATTTTAATTTCATAAGTAATTTACCTTATATGTGATAGCACTGTGCCAGCCTGACTGCCGTTCACCAGCCTGTCATCCGCTCACAACAACTGCGTTATTATTTTATAGGTAATTCTATGACTTCAACTGTGTCAGGGGGTTCAAATGATAACTGACTCTGGCCTGGATGCAGCGTCCTCTGGGTCAGCAGCGGTGGCCTGAGATGGTGCAGCCTGCTTCCCTTCAGGGTTATGATTTTTTTTAATCCAGTGTGGCTTTAGGCTCTAAAGCTTCAGACACATTTCCCTCCAACATCACAAATAAATTAAGTCTTTACATGTGAACCACGATATAAACGACTCTCAGGTACTTTTCAGAACATTATCTTCACTGTTTGTTGCTGTTGCCATTTGTATAAATCCATGGTTTCAATTCCAGGGGGAGTCCTGTAGAAGTCTTATTACACATCCATAAAGTCTGTGAGCAGAGCACCAGTGAACACGCAGCGCCAGATCGAAAACGTTGTTCGCTCGTTCTCATTGCCCAAAGGCACGATGGGAGTGACACTACTGTGCAGTCTCTATTGGCCGCATAACACGGAAGTAACCTGGAAGCCAGAAACCTTTTTTCGGCGGATGCTCCAGACGAGCAATTTGTATGAGAATGAATGGGCACCATTTTTAGATCCGGTATCCTGTTCTTATAATACATCCATGGCTAAATATCAGGCCAAGTCGCCGATGAGTTATAGCGAATGAGAGCCCAGGACATGAGGAGGAAAGAGGCAGGAACCTGGAAGCCTACAACAACGACCGAGGAGAACATGGCAAAAAGTTTTTTCAGCACAAAGGGTTATGCAAACAAGTAGTGCTTGTTTTCACCTGACCTCCATTTTTCAAATCCTGTTTCGCGCAAAGAATTGTATCAGAGTGACATATCAGAGTGTTGTTTCCTGTTTCACTTGTTGTGGATCTCTTCATGACAGAGCGTTGTTTTGAACTTTCTACAACTTCAAGGTTGCCCGATCACAAGTCTGCAAGTTGCCAAGTGTGAACTGTTCAGTGATCCAACACCTTTGAAGTCATATAGTCTGAGCTTAGCTTAACTGACTGCACAAAGACAGAGACACACAGACATGGGCAGACAGACAGACAGAGTTAGCTGAAGCTCTATTTTAAATGTTTGTTGCTGGCATTTTGAACAATGAAGCTCAGCTTCAGACTTTTCTTCCATCATGTCTCACTTAGTATAGACTAAGCAATTAAAATCACTATGTCTACTTCTTAATGCAGCTAGACACAACCAGCTGTTCCAGGTCTGCTGATTAGACGACTTCTGTGGTGTTTAGCAAACACTTGACAGACACTTCTGTCAAAGTCCTTCTACAGAGTCCACACAAGCTACAGGCAAGACAACATTTTACACACATTTCAACAGTTTTCACTGTAAATATGTTTCAGTACAGTATTAGTCAGGAAATATTTGACAGTTAATTTCAGTTTGTCAATTAAAATGACTGCACACAGACAGACAGAGAGACAGGCAGCCAGACAGAGAGACAGGCAGACAGTTAGCTGCAGCTCCATTTTTAACAGTTGCTTTCAAACACTGAAGCACAGCTTCAGACTTTTCTTAGCAGCCATCAATGCAGTTTAGCTTCAGCCGTCCCACCACAATTTCTCCAGAGGTTACATCGTCTAGTTTACACTTTTCTTCTTGCAACAAGACTTAGTGTACCAAGCACCTGTTTCTTACTTGTTTTAGTAACGACACCTCTTACTGTGGTCTCATGTGCCTTTAGCTTTCTGTCACTGAACAACATACAAAAAACAGAAAGGGTGCATTCCCACTGCAGTCCATTATATGATTGAGGACAGCGGGGAAATCTGACAGGAAAAGCACAGCCTTTATATTCTCACATATAGTATTGGCGGGTGGTCATATTTTACAGTTCTCTATTCATCCAGGGCAGACTCATCCCATACCAGCATCCAATTTATCATCATGACATCTTGAGTGGAATTCAAAATTAGCCACTGCACACTGAAGCCACTTTACTGTGACTTTTATTTGGAGCGAGCATAGAGTTTTGCCTGTAGCTTCTTGAACACAATTAAACCTTATGGACTTAATGAAACACAGGATTCCAGTTCCTTTCTGTGACGTGAAAACATTAACTAATATCTCACTCCACAGGATATTTGGGCCAACAGAGCGACATCTAGCTCATATGACAGACATGAATCACCCCATACACCAGTATGTTCCTATCTGTGTAGTGTGCAGTCTATACTATTATCAGCATTACTAATTCATAACCTGACTCACTTTTTCCTTATGAATTATATTAACCATTGCTGCCTGAACCCCAATAACGCAAATAGTAGCCTACAGTTTTATCTTCTGACAAATTTAAACTGAACTTTATCTAAACATACAACTCAAGTTGAAATTGCTAAGAATTTTTACTTCAGCCGGGTCTTATCAGTTTATCTCACTTTAGCCCCTTTACTAGTAACAGGAAGTGAACTCTTTAACAAGGTTAATCACAACCACTGTGAGCTACCAATACAAGTTAAACATTTCATGTCATATCATAAAGATGCTGGCAAAGTAAAAAGTGCTGTTAGTGAGTATGTAGGGAAGCTGATCAACTGTTTTCCAGGTTTTCCAGGATGCCTGGGAACCCTGTCTGACTCACGCCTTCCATTGAATGGACAACTGTATATGCTTTCTCCTATGCAGTCAACTATATATGGTAGTTAGTTTTCTTTTTTATGTTAAAATTGTGTAAAAGGGTGTAATTCCTGTAACTCTCGGTAGTATTAATAATGCCATGTTTTTGATAAATGTTTACCTTTGATAAAGTTTTAAAATACTTAAAAAAGAATTTACAAAATGAAGACTGTGATGAGCAGTCATGTGACCCATATGTATTCATCACACCTGGCTGTGAGTGCTCTGAAGAAGCTACAGGTGATAATAAAAGTCACAGTGAAGTCAGTTCAGTGTGCAGGGGTTAATTTTGATTATCAATTAAGATGTGACTTGGTCATTAATACAGTCTGTGCAGGGGAGGACTTATTGGAAAAATATTTGTGATTTTCTCAAAAAAAAAATAATGCAATGCAATTTGTTGTAGCAGAAATGAATCAGTCTGTCTGTCTGCAGAAACTCAGGAGTGTGTAGCTGTCTGAGGTGTGTCCCTCTAAAACATCAGTGCGTTATACACTGTTTTGTGTTTCCTGGTATGTTGTGTCCCGCCAAGGGACAACTGACTGATGTGACAGGTTTACCATGTGCCTTGGAGCACACAGTCTGGAACAGGGAGGGGATCAATGCCCCCCCTTGTAGCAGTTTGTCAATAAGGCTCTAAATGGCAACAACCCCGCACAGTGAGACTCCCCATTTTCACGACCTCAATAGTGCCCCAGTAGAACCTCTGGTAAAAGTTTTATTATGTGGGACAATGGTTAAATGTTCAAGCCTGAAATGATGACTGTGCCTTTGTTGAAGCCATGTAACATTAAAACAATCATGCCTGTGGTGTGGCATTCATAGTCCCCATAGGGTGAAGCCCTCTGACTTTGATGATCTTCTGACTTTTCAGCCAGTACCACCAGTAGGTCAAAGTTTCCATTAAAATGTCTACATCTCTGAGATGGATTGGCACAAATGTTGGTGCAATCATTCACGATCCCCAGAGGATTAACATTATTGACTTTCCCTCTAGTGCCACCATGAGGTTGACATAAGTGGTTTTCATTGTAATGTCACAACAACTGTTCATGGGCCGTTTTCAGACTGCCAGCCAAAATCCGATTTTTAGCCCATCCAGATTGGAACTGGATGGCTCTTTTGAAGTCTGAACAGTCACAAATCACATGAAATCCAATTTTTGGAAACCAGATCAAAACCACCTTCGGGAGGTAGTTTCAGGTCGCATTTGGACAGATGCGTCTCAGTCTGAACAGCTCCATGGTCTTTGGGGACATTGGTGACCCTTTGACTTCTGATCTGGCCCCATTGTTTGGTCAAAAACTCTAGTTTGTCCAAAAGTTTGGTTTATGACCAAATATCTACAAAACTAATGACTTTCCCATTAGCCTTAGCTATAGCAGTATATAGCAATCCTAGATGACAACCAGTACCAGATATATTATTGACAGTTCATGGTTTAATGTCCAGAAAAAAGAAAGATTGTATTCCTAGCCTCTCTCAAGCTCATGTTTTCACCCATCTGCACAATGATAAAATAAAATCTCACCGGTGAGTTAGCTTGTGGCTTAAAAAATCATTACACAAATAATGCAATTAACACTTTCCTGCTCACAACATAATAAACCTTTCTGATATATGATGCTAAAAACGCCACCCTCTGTCTCATTTAACAACAACAAGATCAAAAACTAATTTTGAATCTCAACTGTTGTCCTCTGTTGTCTTTACAGTTATCAATAAAGCCCCAAAGAACTGGAAGCTGGCCACAAACTCTTGGTGTATTGATACTGGTGAACATTCTGGGTGTCTAATGTCTAGTGGTGAGCTCAAGGTGAGACTACAGCTACAGTGTTATTAACACAGGAGTGAAAATAAAGGCCACAAAGCTGAAAATGTTCCACAACACAAAGTTTTTTTTGTTTTTTCTGTCTACTTCCTCAACACCTACAGGGCCTTTACAGATTCTGGCAACAGACCTTTTCAAGGTTGACAGCTCATCAAGACAAATAACAGGTGTTACAGAAAGGGAACATGAACAACTCAGGGCTACAAGGACCTAATTCCCTCTACAAGGAAAGCTGCAGCTTTTGGTCAGTATTGGTTTGTGTGAGTTCATCATCCTGCCTGTCTATACAATGTAAGGTAATACATGTGAAACTATTAATTTACAATTCTAATGAGTGGTTTCTTTATAATATAATTGAATATGACTCACTGTACTGTGACTGAACACTAATAAAACTTCAAACCTAATGACAGCACAAAGGAGAAGTTAATCCTGAATAAAGTCGTATTTTTATCACTAAAACTGATTCGAAAATACAGTTCCTCATAGAAGACATCAGAAAGAAAGAAAAAGATGTGAATGAACATGTAGGACTCAATCCAGAGTATACAATGAGAGCTTGACAGCAGGTGGTAGGATGATGTGTAGAGGAGAAAGGATGTGGGTCTGTTTATTGGCAGTGATGAATAAACAGCTCTGGGAGGGAGGTTTCATATTGCTCCAAACTGCTTCATAATGTCTTCCCATAAAACATCGTCCAACTGTTTTGTTTCTGATTTCTGAGTTTCAAAAGCAGCAAGTGGTGGAAAAACGGCCCCTCAGAGGATTGTTTCAGGTTTGAGCTTTGTTCTGGAGGCGATGTCAGCTCACCACCATGATGGTGCTGTGGTGGTGGAGAGGCACAAAACTGGCTCCCACTTTCTGACGAAGCAGCTGTTATAAAAGGTTTTCATAAATTCTTTAATAAATGACTTCATAAGTGACATAGTCTTTCTAGCTAGCTTGTTCATTTATTAGGGAAAACCCTACCATACAATAGATAATTGTTCAACCACATAGTTTCTGGAAAGAGCAAAAGATCACTGAGACACAAAATCCATTTATTAATAACTTATTAATGAGACAAGACTGAGCAATAAATCATTGAAGCAGGAGCCTGCACCAGCCAAGAAAACTGATGCTATAGCTATGTAACTATAGCTTCTTCAAGCTGGAGCATGTTACTCAAGTGGATACCATAATGTTTAAAGCTGCCATAATTAATATTATTGGCTGGACCCAACACGCGCCAGCGCTATGTTCACCACTCTCCAGGAGTGAGTGAATGAGTGAGTGAGTGACCAGTTGTTTCAAACCTTTTCCAATTGAACTGAAAGCAGGAAAAAACTCACTCAATTCACCATCTGTCTCTTGACTCTCTTTCCTTTTAATTCTTCCTGCTGTAACCAGCTATCCACTTTGATACTGCAGTTTTTGCCATGAATGTAAATTTTAAGTGTGCAATCAGACTAAGATGACAAACAAGTTTACTATGATAAAGTTCCTATCACTGGCAACATGAGTATGTTAAATGTGTCACTTGTGGAGATGAATGCACCGATCCAACTAAGGTAACTTAAGGAAACATGCATCTTGAGGCTAAAAGCAGCTCCTAACTTGCCAATTTGTGGGAAACACCTAAATATAATGGGCATGTGGGCCTGTTAACTCCCTCCCTGCACTGTGGAAGTAGGTGTTATGCCACAAACCTCTGCTCTGTTTCTACACATCCAAAGACCAGACTGCTAAGACTGCGTTGCTTGTTTCCACTCTGATTGAGATCTTAATTTTGAGTCTATGTTAAGACACCATACCATCCATGTGGAAATGACTGCAAAAAGCATTTGAACAAGACCTTGTTGGTTATACTGCTCTCTAAAAACCACTAAACAAACCCGGTGGCTCAAGCATTGGTTTGAATTAGTACAGCACACGTGCCAATATCCACTGGGGGCAGCACATCAAGCGACCTATGGGATAACCGTAGAGGATAAGTCAAATGGACAATTTTAAGCACCATCATCTTGCACAGTGGACATTTTGGCATTTTTCTTTTATTGTCCTTTTCCTGTTTTTATTGATTTGATAATTTGTTAACTAAGTTTTAGCCTCCGTCTTGTAATGCCACTAAATGCTGCTATGCATGATCTAAAAACTGCTTACAAGAACTTAGACTGACATGAAGCTTGGTGGTGGGTGGGTTTAAAGTACTACTTTACAAAATAAAAGCTTATTCTGGGCTTTTATCTCAAGGTCTTATTGTACGAACATGTGACAAATAAAACTTTTGAATATCATGGGGATTGACTCATGCCAATGCTGATGGGCCTTCATGAAGATCTATTCATACATACATACATACATCTTAATAACGTGACAATATTTGGCCATAACTGAGCCATAATTAGCATTGGTTCTGGTTGGCTCACTTTGGCAGGGGACTGAGCTTCCCACAATGACTTCAACTTAATATGTTACCATTTTATTACAGTGCAGGAATGGTCTGTCAAACACAGCACAGGTTCAGCTCCACCACCATCCTGGAGATTCATTAGGTGTGAGTCACAACCCAGGCTACATTTGGTCACTTTTAATGAAGGCAGACATCACATTCCTCAGTTTATGTCCTCTGGGTCTGCAGCGCACATGACTGGGATAGACGGAACTAGGGTGGAGGGGATCAATTAGGGTTGTCTGCCTGCTCTCCCTCCCCTTTTCCTCTTTTTCTCACACGCACATATTGTGTCTCCTCATCAAACCTTTCCCCAGGACCCAGGAGAGCTGAAGGTCCAGCTGGCATGCAGCCCAGGCCAGGCCTCATCCCCCCTCAGACCACCGCCATGGGGAGTGCACCAAAAACCACATTCACAATGATATCCAGGTCACCACACAACTGTGGCAAGATATGAAAGATGCACAGTGATGCACATACTGAAACTGTAATTTTTTATAAAATTGGACCTGCAGATGCTTGTCATTTAAAACTGTTACTGATTGGAAACTCTAAGGTCATGAGGACAGTACTAAAATCACTGCTTAAGTTTGGGTTAAAAACCTGTGATTTCTGGGAATTTCAGACCAGTTACAGGGAATATATCACATCAAATAATTCAGTTAGATGCATATTGATAGCAAAAATCCTTGATGGATCCCCCATAAGTAACATTTGGATCCTCAGCAGCAAAATTACACACATCAGAGAGTAATTAATTTAGTACAACTTTGATAAAATATGTTAAGTTAAAATCAAGCAAAGCTAAAATAAAAGCTCACATCATCTGTTGCTAATACCTGCTCATTTTATGACTCTGTGTAAGGGAGTCAATATGCCACACTTTAGGAGGAAGACTTTTTTTTTTTTTTTTTTTAAATAAGCATTATTACTTGAATTATCAATTTATTCATCTTGAAGATTTCAGTTCTGGATGATTTGATGACACCTATAGTTAGTAACAGCAAATTCAGTTTAATGCTACAGGTCACAGACTCCTAGGGGCAGCAAAACAAGCATGGTCATTTTAATAAGGACGTCAAGTTAATAAAGCTTATTTGCTCTCGCAGATTGGTCTGGACCTCGCGCAGGGCATGAGTCTGTAAACGGCAGGGCACAGTGAGAGGAGTTGGTTACCTCAATGAGAGGCCGGAGGTGTGCAGCCTGTTGCCTGCAGCTCCTCGTCGAACAGCTCACTGTTGCTGCTGCTCGTTCCATCACTTCCTGCAATATTTCAAACTGATCTGCTGTCAAAAAATGTAGATGCATTTAGATGAACGATAGCAGGAGGTGCTAAGCTCACTGGCAAACACATTACATTTCCTGTGACTACTTCATAATAAAAGTCAACTTGTGTTGTGCTAGGTAAATGCTTTTAATGTGAAGCTGCAGGCGTAGGAAATGTTTGGTTTGCAGCAACTTAATACAGTGTTATTTTTTTTCTGGGAACATCATCAAACTCACAGAGTTACAATATGCATTAGTACATCAGTGGCTCATCAGTAGGCTTAATCACCATAGTGTTACCTCATTCTGAAATAGATAGCAACTCAACATTTATTTCAATGGAAAACTTTGAGATTGCCACTTTAATATCGTCCTCCTAAGTCAAAAAGACTAAGCCAACTAAAGCATTAAGGTGCCATGAACAGAGCTGTTGAGACCAGGCAGGAGGGGCCGGACAAGTGGACAAAATATGGGCAAACAGCCACTGATGAAAGAACTGCTTTTGATGCCAGGAATAAATGGGCCAGTGGCTCTGACCTGTTTTAGTAGTGTGTTTAATAGTATTGTATGAGAAAGAAAGAAAATATAACACATGTGCAGTTTGTTCCTGAGAGAGAAACAAATGATAACATGTCGTCAGTTGTTTTCATAGTAATACCATGTGGTGTTGTCTGATCTCTAATCCAGCCCTTTCTGGAAACAAGAACTTTTCTCTCTCCGGTGACATCAGTGTTGTGTTAGTGCACTCCCACTGGATCACCAGGCTAGGCTAGGTTGGGTTGGGTTACATAATGTAAGGTATAACTAAGGTAAGGTAAGTCAAGTTAAGTAAGGTAAGGCAAGGCTAGGTTATATCAGGTAAGGGGAGGGGTTAGGTTAGAATAGATAAAGCAGGGTTGGGGTAGTTAAGGCTGGACAAGGTTAGGTTAGGTTTGAATGTCATGAAAGCATGAGAAAGAGATAAGTAAGAGATTCTGTATTTTACAGTATACAACGCAGTATACTGTACATTTTTCAAAATAAACCTTTGATCTATTTAAATAAAACATCAGTGTTTCATCACCGTCTAAAACATATTATCTTCAGGATGATTAGGACGATTTATTGTGATGATCAAGTTGAATTTGCTCAAATTAATTAAAGGTGTTGTGATTCGGTACCAACACAAAGATGATTCCAAATGCATTATGTGTTATATAAATTATTGAGGGTGGTTTGAGGTTGCGTAGTGTCAGTCAGTCTCAGATTCTCAAATGAAACTATACAAATGAAACTGTTGCCACCATTCAGACAGGCCTCAGGTTCCTCATGTTGCAAGTCAGTGTTTTATGAAAAAAAAAGTAAAAGCAAAAGATGACTCCTTTGAGTGTCACTGCATATTAAACAGCTTGAATGAAGATGGAAAAGATTTTTGCCATGGGAGCCTTCAGAAACTAAGTAGTTCATCCACTAAGGGTCACAAGTGTGAGACAGTTTGAAAAAGCTTTGCAGAAAGGTATTTAAAGATAGTAATGTGAATTGGATAAGTTTAAGGAACCCATGGTGTCCGTATGTCACTGTGGTTTTCTGCTGCCAAGTAAAGTCTTTATTTTTGCTCCATGTTGGTTTTGGTTAAATGCGAGTCTAATGTTCTTCCCATTTATAGAAGGATTATGGGGAAGGGAAATCCTTCCAAACGTCTATGCATAACTCAACTCTGCCAAATAGTTCAATTTAACCCCTGTTTTCAACTTAAAGAGGTTGTTCTGCTTTCACATACCTCTGACTAAAGACTTCATGTGCTTCATATTGATACTTCAGTTTCACTGTTAACAGCAGCTGTTAAAGTTCAGTACTGATGATGATTCACTTTGGATGCAATTCACTTCAAGTTTGAACAGCTGCTTGGGCTCCTGTTTTTTAACAATTAGAAATTTAGTTTATATGAACAACACATCTATTCTATATTCTACAGATCTATTTTGAATAGAACTTTTACGGGATCTACAGTGCATCCAGAAAGTATTCACAGCACTTCACTTTTTCCACATTTTGTTATGTTACAGCCTTATTCCAAAATCGATTAAATTCATTTTTTACCTCAAAATTCTACACACCCCATAATGACAAAGTGAAAAAAGTTTGCTTGAAACTTTTGCAAATTTATTAAAAATAAAAAACATCAACAACATTCATAAGTATTCACAGCCTTTGCACAGTACTTTGTTGAAGCACCTTTGGCAGCAATTACAGCCTCAAGTCTTTTTGAGTATGATGCTACAAGCTTGGCACACCTACGTTTGGGCAGTTTCTCCCATTCTTCTGTGCAGAACCTCTCAAGCTCCATCAGGTTGGATGGGGAGCGTTGGTGCACAGCCATTTTCAGATCTCTCCAGAGATGTTCAATCGGGTTCAAGTCTGGGCTCTGGCTGGGCCTCTCAAGGACATTCACAGAGTTGTCCCAAAGCCACTCCTTTGTTATCTTGGCTGTGTCCTTAGGGTCGTTGTCCTGTTGGAAGATGAACCTTCGCCCCAGTCCGAGGTCCAGAGCGCTCTGGAGCAGGTTATCATCAAGGATGTCTCTGTACATTGCGGCATTCATCTTTGCCTCGACCCTGACTAGTCTCCTGGTTCCTGCTGCCGAAAAACATCCCCACAGCATGATGCTGCCACCACCATGCTTCACTGTAGGGATGGTATTGGCCAGGTGATGAGCGGTGCCTGGTTTCCTCCAGACATGACGCTTGGCATTCAGGCCAAAGAGTTCAAGCTTTGTTTCATCAGACCAGAGAATTTTGGAAGGAATTTTTCTGTACCCTTCCCCAGATCTGTGCCTCGATACAATCCTGTCTTGGAGGTCTACAGACAGTTCCTTGGACTTCATGGCTTGGTTTGTGCTCTGACATGCACTGTCAACTATGGGACCTTATATAGACGGGTGTGTGCCTTTCCAAATCATGTCCAATCAACTGAATTTACCACAGGTGGACTCCAATCAAGTTGTAGAAACATCTGAAGGATGATCAGTGGAAACAGGATGCACCTGAGCTCAATTTTGAGTGTCATGGCAAAGGCTGTGAATATTTATGTACAAAACTTATGTGCAAAAATTCCAAGCAAACTTTTTTCACTTTGTCATCATGGGGTATTGTGTGTAGAATTTTGAGGTAAAAAATGAATTTAATCCATTTTGGAATAAGGCTGTAACATAACAAAATGTGGAAAAAGTGAAGTGCTGCGAATACTTTCTGGATGCACTGTATGTGACTGATCCAACAGGTCGTCAATGATGTACTGTTCATTTATGATGTATTTCAGCCTGGTCTACGTGGAAGATGTAGAACATAAAATTAAAGAGCCATATCTGAGGTGGAGTACAACACAAAAGAGATCAGAGTAGAGAGGATCTGAACCTTCAGCTGTCTTTCAAGCCTCAGTAATATTCCAGTAATATGAAGAATGTTGTCCTATATGTTCACGTTCCTTCACGGAGCCGTTCACAGTTTCGTGCCTTTATGAAGGTCTCTTTATTTTTCATAAAGCTCATGTATTTATTAGGAGGATACCATTATACACTCTTTAAAGTACACCTTTGAAAGCTTAGGTACAGGAGAACAACCATCTTTCATATCCTTCAAACTCCTCCGTATACTGTAAGAGTTGTACTTAACATCTGTATTATTTATCGGGTGCCAAAGTCCATTTCAATCTTTATGAAAAACAAGGATGTCCAGACTACAACACTAAAGGAAATTTGATAACATCCAACATTCATAACTAATCTGAAAAAATAATGAATTTAGTCTTATAGGCCATCTGCAGTAAGTGTAGGATGCTGCTCTGTCGTTATGTCTTTGAGCCTTATCTTATTTTACTATCTTGTGGGGATGATGTGGTCAGTATGCAGCTGCAGGAGATGGGGGGGGGGGGCATTGAGGCTTAGGAGCAGTGCCACATGAGTTGATTGATCAACTGTTGCTTGTTGACTAATCATACTTTAAATGCTATGTCCATCTTTATTCACAGTCTGTGGTCTCCAGTATCAATTAACAAATGGTAAACAAATAAATGTCAATTCCATTATAGGTGAACAACTGTGGCAGTTTGCTCTGTACAAAAGCAGCCAAATACTGCAGCTGATTTTCTGAAATACGACAAATGATGACTAATGTTGGCTGTGATACTTTTGTGTGACTGGAATCTGTAATCTATGATTAGACAGAGACAGCCTGTTTTGTTTTCTCTTTCTCAACCTGGTCCCCACGGCCTCTCATGTACATACTAACAGAGCCTGGTGTTTTCCCACCAACCCCCACTTTCACCAAAGTGCAGTAGAGCAATACTACAGTGGTAGCAGGTTGTCTCATTTGAAATTAATGGACTGACACTGGAGAGCAATGCAATCAAGGCATGAAGTGTCATCCTGGTGTAAAAGCCTCTCCAGTCCTCCAGAGGGACCACGGGCTACCCACGCTGAATCTTATATCTTTTAGCACTTAGAGGAGGAATGGTGTAATGAACCCACAGCTACTATTAATTAGTTTGCATTCTCCAGCATGGCCTGATTTCATAGCTGCTGGTTTCCCTGTGAGGGCAGCTGGAAATGTTTAATCTATAACTTTTGAAAGACTGAAAGGCTTTACAGAACCAGAAACAGGGTTAACACGGTTAACATCCTGCACCTCGATTTGAACAGAGGAACAGAAGACTTTAAAGAAAAGCCTGTTGTAGAGCAGACACACTAAAGGGCCTCCATCTTTTCAGCTCTAGTTTTATCAATTTTCCTACCTATGTCAGACTGGAGCCCCTGCTGCCCTCAGGTTGGACACATCTGGACCAGCAGGTTGTCACTCAATTTGTCTGTTGTGGCACATACCACTCAGCTGACCTATGTCCCCAAGTGGTTGTGTAACTATCAAAGAGGAGGCAATTGAAACGATTAGTCTTGTAACTTCACACAGGAGGACAGGTTCAAGTCTGTTTTAATCATCCATCCATCCATTCATTATCTATTCTGCTTATCTGAACTGCTTATCCCAGCTGACACTGGGCAAGGGCGGGGTACACCCTGGACAGGTCGCTGTTTTAATCAGTAACTGGGAAAGGTCTCATTCAGAATCTGGTCTCAGACCGTGTATGACTGTATGTGAACTGACTGTATGTGAACTGAGGGAGGTTATTGTTTCTCCTGTCCATACTGGTTGTGAAGAGATCCCCTCTAACTGAGCTATGCTGTAAGTGACAAGACAACATCTAGTCCTTGGTCTGTGCAGAAAAGCACATATGAGGCTAATAAGAAGCTTCTGCAGTCTGAGCCAAATTGAATGGACATGTTCACTATCAGTGTTTTTTCAGTAAAGGAAATGCTCCATTTACTTACTAATAGTAAGGACTCAGTCAGAGTGAATGGTATTCAACACACATCTTGTAGTCTGCAGACTGGAGTTGGCAGCCTGAGTCTGTGTGTAGTTTGGTTCAGAGGCAAAAACATTTGGTTGAGGTTGGGCAATGATCCTGATTTTGTGGTTAAAGTGGATCCAGTCAATATTTTCATGTGCAATGTGAATTGTGTCTCTGGTAGTGATGAACCTACAGAGAATTATCACCTGAATCTGCAGCTCTCATAGCATCATGTTTTCAATGGAAAAACTCTAAAAAAAAAAACAAAACAAAACCCTGTACACCACTCAGAACCAAGCAGCAGACAGACAGAGTTGGCAACAAGCTTATGAGCATTTAGTAGCTAAAGAGTCAGATATTTCCCCCAGGAGTCGGTGGAGACCAAAAACAGAGCTAAAAGACAGTGAATAGTGGACTTAGATTCATCAGGTGGAAACAAACACCACTGCGGATGAATGCTAATGTTGCTCTGTAAGTGCTCAATGTGGAAATAATTTAACTTCTCTAACAAGTTACATATCAAGACAATGAAACTGTATGTCAGTGTTTCTGCTGCCCCCAAGTAGCCAAAACAATGGTTCCTGCAGGTTTAATAAAGGAAACATGTCGAGTCTCGACGCGGTTTCATGTCAGTGTTGACTTTTTCAGTATCATGAAAAAGATCACAAGCTTTCCCCAACCATAACCAAGTGCTATGAGAACCTAAGCAAGAGCTTAAAAAACAATGATCTCACTTTAGTTGTTATAAGTGGATACTGTGGGAAACAAGTGAAAACTGCTGTCAGTGAATGTTTTTCCAATTGAGTATAAACATTTTGCCAGTTGGCAGATAAGTGCACTGAAAATCTCTCCTCATTATATTGATAAAAAACATAATTCTAGCAGATTGAATTTCTCCCAAAATGTATTTGCTGTGGCACATAAGTACAATATAAATAGAATCCTAGCAGCTATGGTGGGTTACCTGTCCAAAGGCAACAAAATCCATTCACAGCATCTCTGAATATCACTACTTAACACACTAAATCTTGATTATTTAATTCATACAAAAACTGAAGAATTGAAACAGCATGTTGCAGTTTGTGTTTTTACAGGTGTTTATGTGCCAGTCTGTTTCTTTAGTTTATTCCATTAGACCTGTTCACTGCAGTGTCCACTTGGTCAAGCAATGGTCAAGGACAAATGTCTGAAGGTACATTATCTGGTGTTTAAGAAAGTTCTCACCACCAATGTCAAGGTGAAGTTTAGGTATTCCACTCTGTTTCTGTTCTTGTTTCGGCAGCAAACCTGGCTTGTCTACTGTCTTGCATGTTTCAAACACATGCAGGAGGCAGTGGAGCTCAAACTGTTTGCAGTATTTAAGCAAAATACCTGGTCAAATTTAAAAGAATTTAACTATAAATTCAATTACATAGCCAACATAAACATTAGCAGCTGTTCACTTACCAGTCTAGAAGAAACTCTACAAGTTCATCTTCAAAAATGCATTCCTTTACTCAGAGGTGGAAAACAACTCTATAGTTTTGCTTCTATTTCTATCACTTCTTTTCTTCAACTAGGTTAGCATGCTAGTCAGCTAGCCTCAGCCCATCCAATCTCATAATACTACTGAAGAATATGAAGAAGTAGCGCTGATCAGAGGATGTATGATCCTAGGATGATGTACCTCTTGTCTCGTAAACACAAAAATGCCTGAGGCTCTTGGCAAGTGACCGTTATCACCATCACCACCACCATCACCAGGTACCGGCAAGAAACTGCAAAAAGTTTAAAAACACGTGTATACAGTATGTCCATCTGTCACTCTGATCACTATACTTTTTTTTTTTTCTTTCTCTAAACCTTTAGTCAAATACTTTGGTGGAAAAGATTTATTTCTCTCTCTTTTCATGCACAGATAACTTGGGATTTTTAGACACCATGCACATTTCCAGACATTTCAGGAGACCAGGCTGAAATTTCCCCAGAGTGCCTTAACAATGACACATTCAATCATATCCTGATGAGCCTGACCCCACTTGGGGCCATCAAATGCCGATGAGATGATAAAATCTCAAAAGCTGTTAAGTGTACTCAATTTGGGTGGAGAGGAGATATCCTTCAATATCACTTTAGACAAAGCCCATAGGAGAAGCATTTTTCTTGTGGAATGAGATGAACAGTAAGAGAAATAATCATCCACCTTTGCAGAATAAGCTTTAGAAAAAGCCTCTGTAATCAAAAGGGACTGGGGCAACTGAGCTTGTCCTCTAAGTTGGCAGAACACGCAACCACCTGGTTGCATGTCACAAAGGCCTGAGTTCATGTGAAAGGTATACATAAACTATGTTCAGAGGGAATATGATTGTTTGCTGAGAATAAAGGAGACAGAGAAAAAGCCTTTATTATAAAAGACCACAGTTATGAGTTAGAGTCTGGACATCTAAAGTCTTTCAGCCTGATGAGGTTAACCAGAGCAGCATAAAGTTTTACTGTCAAATTACCAGAGCACAGAGAGTCTTTAAGCCTGTGGTCAGGAAGCAATGCTAACCATTGGCCTTCACCGTGGAATCAGAGAGATCGGTATAGTGTAACATCTGATTACCTGGAGATCCCCATAACCTGAACCCTCAAGAACCTGCGGCTTTGGTGATATATTCTGTCAACCTTTTGGAGGAACATTACTCTGGCTGCACTGGGATAATTTTATGAGGTAGACTACAACAGAGTAAGACTAATATTGATTTTCTGTCAAAACTACACATAATGGTTTCTAAACATCAGTATCATTAAATTATGGAAATGCACCCACCTGTGGTAGGAGGCCAGCCGAACTGAGCAGACAGAGAACAAGGTCTGGATCCGGAGCAGATCCCACCCCACTGATAGGGTCTCCAGAGCTTGCTGTGTCCCTCAGGGCAGGTGGACTGCTGGTCCCCCTGCTCCCTCTGTCTCCTCCATACAGTCAAACCTGAGTCAGAGGACGGGAGGTGATGGTGAAGAATCTGGTGAAGATGAAGAACTATCATCAATGATCTTTGTTTTAAACTACAGTGATGTAGCTGTCGTCCAAACTTTCCACTACACTAAACTCGTTATCACAATCTACAGTAATTGATATTGATAATAAATAATAAGGCAGCAAAACACAGCCATTAAATATTCTAGATCAGATTACCTACAGTATATATTGATCTGGATACCTGTCTTGTATTATTAATTGTCTCAGCATATTTTGTGCAAAATGGAAGTGCTCATCACATTTTTGTGAACAATTATTTATTGATTTCCTCTCAGAGAATTCACCATGCCAAGAAAACAGACAAATGAAGACAGGTGTGTTAATAAATAGAGAACAGTAGGTGTGAGGAGATAAACAGATCTCACTTGTCTCACTGATCTACTGTGTATGAAGCAGAGAAGACAACTCCAGAATCCATTAAAAAACAGTATTTCACCATGTTGTTAATGGTGAGATGGTTCCCTCTTATTATTAAATTATTTTTACAACATAAGTAAGTGATGACATTTCCTCCCATACAAACCGATGTATAAGGTGGGACACTTCCTTCATCTGACTATCCATCCAGACCAGACTAATGAATGTGGACATGCACTGGCTCACTGGTGTTCTTTCATCGTAGCCCATCATCATTAAATGCAACACGCATTTAATGATGATGTCCTGGACGTTCAACCTGACAGATGTGAAAGATCTGGTGGAATTTAATTTTTCTTTTCTTTATTGACCTTATTCAAAGGTAACACAATAACTTGAGCTCAGAAATGATTTTCAGCTTTACAGGATACTGAACAGATTTCCATACAGTATATACTGTATATACCGTCTCTGCTGGGTGAATAGAGACCTCTAGGTCCTTGGTGCATGTTAATGGTCTCGGCATGAAAAGTACTGCTCATTCCCATCTGCCAGTGCAATCCTCGCACACAGAGCTCGCCCTCCTCCTGGAGCTGCTGCTTCTCTGCTGTCAGGAGACTCAAGAAGCTCCCACATGTATGTTGTGTGTGTTTTTATGCTTCTACTGCCAACATGCAAACTTTGCTTTTCAACATGGTCATCCTTTACAGTTTGTTGCCCTTTTTTTTTTTTTTTTTTACAAAAGCAGCAGCGAGTTTCCTGCAGTTCACCTCAAACAGAGCAGATGGGGTGGAGAAAATGTGTTTCCACTGAAAACACAAACCTGATGGCGTGGGGAGAGCAGAGGTCCTAAACACACTACATAATCCACAACACTTCTATGGACCAAAGTTAAAGTGGTGAGAGCACACTGGCTGTGTCATTCACCCAGGTGGGACCAAGTTAAGAAGATAATCAGTGTCAGTATTGGAGGATTCTGCATTTTGCAAGTTTTTTTTTACTTCCAATGCCAACATTTTTAAAATTCTCACTTTCTACAATACCTGCACTTTGCAGCTACTGTAGGGAAAAATAATGGACAATAAGTATGGTTGGCAAAGGATAGATTAAGGCTTCAGGATCTAAAATAGTTGGTTATAGTTAATTTAAGATCATGGTTAATTAAAGGTTCTTTGTGATACACACCCAACCCACCACCCCAATACCCCGACCTGTAGTGACCCCAGTTGGCGTCACTACAGACAGAGCTCACCACGTCCTGTATTGGCACAGATTGCTGGCGCTGGACATACATCACATATCATATCATGAGATGCAGAACTGTCCAGTCATAATTCCAGTGGATACTGGGTTGTACAGCACTCCTCAGAGCTCAACATACTGCAACTTAAGACAACGACATGCAGATTATCTATATAAACACAAGCAAATTAAGAAAACATCTTCACAAATTTGACAACACACTCGAAGAAGGAAAGCACAACCAAATGTGCAGAAACACTTGATATAGCACAGACAACAACACAGATGTGTTACAACTGTGACATTAAAAAGCAATAAACACATCTGAGAGATTGGGACATGGATATTGTTGCCATGGTGATACATGAAGTTGAAGTCAATAGTATGTCAGTAGTGTTGGAAAATGAGCTAACGTATGTGATTACATGATTCAGATGTTACTCTACTTACCTACTGTTAACCTGTTAACCCGATCTGAAGCCCATTTGGTTGGTTTTTACTGTGGTTGTGTTTTATATATTTGCATCATGTTTATATGTTTTCTTTGCAGCATTTATTCTGAAAGCTGTCCCTGTGTTGTCACATTGTTGAACATTTTCACCCACAGTAGCTGGACTGTGAATTGTCTGTTTTTGTGTGTTTCCTTGTGCGTTGATTATTTCGGGCACTAGGGGGCAGCACAACAAGATGTAAAAACAACACTGTCATATTGTCATACTATTGATTGATAAGGCTGATGTTAGCCAACAATGACTTAAACACCCAGTGGACACGGAGTCACAGTAAAACAGTAAAGTTTCAGCACAAAAGCTGTGTAGAGCTGAGGAAAACTGCAGTCTTGCAATAATTTTCTTTGGGTCGATCACCACAAGGGACCCCTTTCCCATTACACATAATCATTTAATCCAGTGTTGATATGAAAAATATTGATTAGTGCAGTTTTAGCCAACATAGCAAATACATAAGACTACCCTTCTATGGACCAAACTCAAAGTGGTGCTTTATCTGCCGTGTAACTTCATGGAGTGGTACATTTAGTGCAAAGAGAAAACCCATAATGGCAACAAGCCCTCAAGCCCTTCCATATGCAGGGCTGCACTGCATCCTCTTATCGCACTCGTCCACCTAAAAGCACAACTTTGCATATCAACACAAAACCAAAGACTGCACAATAGTAGAATAAGAGGAGCTGAATGATGCACAAATGAGATGTAGAAGTGAGTGAGGAGAGGGGAAAAGGGGCAAAAGGCAGCAAGGGAGCAAGACACTGATGCATTGTGGAAGGAGAGGGAAAGGAAAGTGTTAAATGAAATGTGTGGCCTGTTCTGGCTTTGTGATGAGGCACTGAGCAAAAACTGATGTGCAGACACATGGATGGTATCTGAAAATGTCTGGTGACACCTAAGTTGAAACCTGAACAGATCATTGGCTGATAAGATGATCTGCTGAGTTTTATGCACCTGCGTCATGTGTTTTCCCAAGAACTTTAAATGGCTTTTCAACAGTTTGGATGCACATGGGAGAGAATGAATTACCACACCTCCACTTTTATCAATTCACTCAACATTTATTTGAATGACAGTTTCCTGCAGGTTGAAACTAACCAATAAACAGTGCTTATAAAAAATACTCAAAAATTATTTTTATGTCCACAGAGCAATTTAATATATTACAACTATAGAATATAAAATCCATGTTTACATATGTTTTTATATCATCTGAGTCATTATATGTGCAGATTTGGCAGCAAATCCAGTGTTGACCAGGACCTGGACACTACAGCTCAAACTCTGCCAGCCATGTCTGCCTGTCAAGCTCAGCCACAAATTTTCAAATGATCAAAGATCTGGACTCTGAGATGGCCTCTCCAATATCTCCAACCATTACAACCAATACATCAACAAAGTTGTTTTAAGCCATTCTTCAGCAGTTTTCTTCTTGGGATCGGTGACTTGCTGGAAAACAAATCATCTACCAAGTTGTGGTTTTCTTGCATACTACAACACGTTTTAAGAGCAGGACTTAGTTTGGCTTTAAAGAGGACCTATTATGCTTGTCAGAATTTTCTCATTCCTATACCGTGTCATAAAGATTTTTGTGCATGCAAGTGGTTTACAAAGACACAAGGCTCAAAGTACACACCAAAGGGAGTAACTGTGTCAGGGCAAAAAACACATTTCTCACTTTCTCATGAAATGCCTTGTTCGGGGCTGGGCTTTACTTCCCAGACCTTCAGTGTAGCCCCGCTGCAAGATGGACTCTCCCTGCAAGCTCAAGAGTCAGCAAAGCTCAAAACTACTTAAAATGAAGGCCAGGATTTTTTTTTTTCGTTTTATAGCCATACTGAAAAGACATGGTGTTCTTAACTATCTGAGAAATCTAGTTTGTATGAACCACAAAGAACTCAGTGTCTGATTCAATGTTTCCATGGTTCCCTCCACTGTTCAAACATCTTACTGTGATCCTGCTACTGTGAAGACTGCTTCAAAACCATGCACAGTTCGATGCTGCATTTTACAGTTTTTTATGTCTGAAGGATGGGGCAGTTCCCACTTTATGTAGCCCAACAGAAGACTCAGGCTCACAGCTTGTAAATCTGTATTATTATTATTGTGGATTTGTGATATTTAACCAGGGTGTTGGTGACCTGATGACATTAGTGTGAAGCAGTGTAGCAACACACACAAAAATATAAATGCTTAAATGTTTGTCAACATTGACATGCTATACCTCATTAGCTCTGATAAAATATCCACAATTTAACTATTCAGCTCATTTCTAAGTAAAACATTCAGATTTACCATCATCATCATAGCGTGAAGACTAAATGATGTTGACTCCATACCTTTGAAGCAGTCATGAAGTCCAACTGTCTGACCTCAATTATTTATATTCCTTTAGTCCATAAGTGTCGACAGATTAAAATCAAATGGTTTTTTCATAAAAGAATTTCAGGTTATATAGAATATTGTCATGTGAAGTCCTTTGCAGACTGTCGAGCGACATTATTTACGTCACTTTTCTCCACTTTTCCCCCAATTTGACTGCCTGGCATAGGGCACACTTGTTTTCCTGCTCCAACCTTTGAAAGTGGCCCAGGTCTATCATCTTCTTGTTTAAGATCTGACGCTGGCTCAAACTGGTGAGGCAGAACCGACATCGTGGTAGCAGCCCAAACCGTTTGTTCTTCTTCTTTGGTGTTTTTTGGCTTATAGGTGCACTACTGCCACTGGAGTGTGGATCAGGAGATTATGCATTTATGAACTTAATAATGTCACCATCTTGTTTGCTGATTTACTCAAGAGACCTGGCAATGAAAAGTCATAGGGTTTTTCCCTCCTCAGTGACTGAAAGAGGTGATTTCTCTTAATATTGTATTCCCTACAATAACGCAGTACATATTTGACTCTTTCTAGTTGGTTACAATGTGTGCATTTGGGTGCTTACCTATTTTAAGTAATGTATAATTGAGTCCTGTATGACCTATTCGGAGATGAGTGATATTTCATTACTAATATCAGTTCTAAATAATCAGCTTGATCTTATGCTTGTAAGTGCTGAATACCCATCTGATGCAATTGTATAAACTGACACATGATCTGTCACCTTTTTCTTGATAAATGTTGGGACATATACTGCTGCACCTGCACATCCTGCATCAGGATCTGTGAATATAAATACAGAGTCTGAGTCTGCTTGAAATATTTCTGGACAATGAGCCATGCTGTAAGTTGCTCTGATTTATTTCCCAATTCTTTCTGTAAATAAGGTTAATATTTGGTAAGGGTAATAACCAGGGAGGAGTAACCCTAGGCTTTCTGCCTTCACCTCACCTACTCACCCAAAAGCTATTCAATTAGTCTCATTATGCTCTCAGCAGTCTTTTAGTAGGATGTTTGTTACATTGTCCCTGGAGATTGACCCAATATGCCAGCATTGACTTCACTCTCCTGATCCTTAAACACATTTCTCCCATTGCTGATACTGGAGATGTTTTGAATGACCCATTACAGATTCTCAAACCCTGTGCTTGTGATATGTCCAATGTTATAAGGTTTGATTCTGCTGCTGACATGTAAGCTACATATCCATCATCAAACATAAACCTCATGAGTGCCCAGTATATATTTTGAACAGATGCACCCATCCAAGTTTTCTATAACACTTAGAGTTCAATTTCTTCTTAGCTGAAGAAGTTACTTCAGGTTGTTGCACAGAATCCCGTAAAGGTTTACTTATGGAAAAAGGTTAAGTAATTTTCAGCAGTGAAGGAGATTTTAGAGCTGTAAAATTCTACAGTTTCCATGGAGACTGTTTTCTGGCATTAGTTTGTGACACCTGTTATAATTTTTGGGAAGTCGGTAACATAAAAAGAGTGCCCTACTATCTCATCTTCATGTTGTTTTGATGGGCGTTTACCCTCAGTGAGTGACCCAGCACACCGCTTATCTGCGGACATTAAATACCTCGACTGTAAAGATCCAGAGCATGAAACTGCCGAGTAACCATTAATAATGAAGGGGCTGGAGGAGCATAGCTGCACAAAGTGGAGTAATCCAACTCTAGACGCTCGGAGAAATCATAAAGTGACTACCGGTCAAATCTGTAATGTAAAATCACCTTTAAGTATGTCTCCAAATTGTGAAACACTCTTTTTGGGATGTGTTAATTTTCTTTATTTATCACCAAAAACTTGACCACATTGAGTTAAGATAGAGTCAGAGCTACCTTCAGTTCTTTTTCCTTAGTTTGGTCACTAAGGTCTTTTATGCAACAGCCTAACTTACTTTAGGGGATTTCTTAAGTATAAGACCAAGATAAGGAGAAAATCAGAGACACTTAAGTCAGCATTTTAAGAAAACCTCAAAGGAAGACTTCAGGATGTTTTGTGCGACTAATTTTATTTTCAGGAAACCTGAAGTCAGACGTTAAGGTAAAATCTTAATTTAAGGTGTTTTGTGCAAACAGCCCCTGAGCTCTAAAAAAAACGTTTAAGACCAAGGGTGAAAAGTGATGCCCTGAAGTATGTAAATCTATTTTAGTAGACACCGGGAATAAAAGGATGAACAATAAAAGTGGCCATAACATGTCCTCTTTAGGGGTTTTTAAAATTTCATTGTGCGATGAACTGCAGCCACTTGAAAAAATAAAACTGCGTTGTAGCAACCAACTTAACTGTAGGCTAACGTTGTAATGTTGAACATGATTATTAATCTAGTTTTTCATGTTTATTACTGACTTGACTTGAGTAAAACTTTAAACAGAAAAGCTGTGACTTCACCTCCACATGCAGCATCAGCTCTCAGTCACATTCAGTAGCTGAAGTTTTCTTGGGCCAAAGTGGGAATCATTAATGATGGATTTTCTACAATTTTACTGGGTAGAAAACTGGAGGGAGGGAAGCTATGCAAACAAGTATATTGTATTTTATATTTGTGTATTTAATTTAGATCACTGTGTAGAGACGTCGATCAGTGTCTTTGGTTCAGTGTTGAAGAGAGACAGAATTAAAACTTCGGGGGGGGGCGACACTTTTTTATAGACTCTATAATTACAGGGAAATGATTTAGATAAGTGTATTACCCTTTGACTCTGTAATGCACTAATGAACATAATGATTAATTTCACAGTAAAACTCATTTGCTCATAGATGTATCGCAAAACCTGTAAACATAGTGTATGGGCTGAATATGCTCTCACAGCAAAGCAGCTTGAACACAGTGTGCAGCGCACACTGAAGCCAGATGGCAACCACTGCTTAATTGCTGAATAATCTTTCCAAACACTGGATTGTGTGTTTTTTTTAAGTGTAAGCCAGCATTTCCAGACTGCACGCTGGGTGATCAGAATTTAAGTCTCAACTGCGGGGGAAATTTCTCAGCGGGGCCTCGCCTGTTTTACAGCAGATTATGGCTGTGAGACTCTGTCAGTCTGGTGCTGCTTTGCGCTGCCTCGTCATCTTTGTTTTTGCTATCATTTACAACAGAGACATGTGTATTAAACAGTCATGGAGAGCAGCCAAGTACATTTACTCAAGTGCTGTACAAGTTAAACTTCTTACTCTCTATATTTGAGAGGGAAATTTTGTGCTGTTTGCTACATTAATAGCAATAGTTACTAATTACTTAGATTTTAATATGAGGCATTATTATTAAAAAAAAGCCCTGCATTATTATGCAAGTGCTTTCACTTATTTTGGTTTTGTGGCACCTGGTCCAGTTGGGGTCAGGTTTACCTGACATCACCTAATTTGACATACTTGAACATGCGTACAACTTCTCCTTCAGTAAAAATAACGGGAGAGTGAGAGAGATGTTAAATAAATCCCAGTCTGTACGCTCCCACACATTCCTCAGAAAAGGTCTAATCATGCACTAAGTAAAAATACCTGTGGGGGTGGACCGTGACTGTGCAGGAGCTGTAAACTGTTCCTGCAATACTTCAAATTAGCTCCACCTCAGCCATCCAGGTTGACGCATGGCTTACACATAATAAGAATCCACTGGTTAATACGGAGCCCTCTGAAGTCCTGGAAAATCAAAAGTGCAAAAGTTCAAATCTTGTGCACAAGATCAAACGAGTCACGAGCTCTGTGCGGCTGCACTGAGGCACAGTGGTGCTCTGAGCTTAATGCTAACTTCAGAATGCTAACATGCAGTTATAATGTTTGCCATGCTCACTGTCTTAGTTTAGTGTGTTAGCATGCTAACGTTTGAAATGCAGATGAGGTTCTTTAGTTTTGCAGTTGTTTGGTCATAAACCAAAGCACTGGACAAATCACAGTTTTGACCTGATGTTGGAGGAAGAAGAAAATTACAAATTCCTCCTAAATATCTGTGATGAATATCATAGTAATCCATAGTTGTTGAGACATTTCACTCAAAATCACAAATGTCAACCTCATGAGTAGCTGCTCATTTTGTCTTAACTGTAAAAGCTCGAACATTACAAACTCTCAGCTCTGTATCTTTGCCATATACAGTAGAGTGCCTTAGCATTAAGTTTGCTTGTGAGCGTGATGTGAAGGACAAGTACCTCTAGATTTGCAAAGCAGCTGCTATTTGACACTCACTTCAGGTAAAGGTAGCCCTCCACACTGACACGCCTCAGGTAAGCAGCATCGATTTATTGAATACTTCGGCTTCCCCTGCATACAAATGATCCCAGCTGGACTGGATCTTGAAGGACACTGATGATTAAAGAGTTGGGCGGGAGAAATACGTCGGTCTGACCCACTGCCACGTAGCACTGTGACTCACTACGATGACTGTCGTCCTCCCATCCATTCAGACCTGCTATTATACCCTTTGCAAGTGAGCTGCTCATTCATTACCATCCTGATACCTTGATTCATAATAAATTACGTGAGTAGTATTTTATAATTCAGGTCCAAGTGTTTTCTTAACTCTTACTTTTGATTTTACCCTCTCAAGTCTCAGAAGTGGCTGAGCTGTGTTCAGTGGTTCTGTCAATATGTCACATTATCATGGTACTGTATGCGTATTAAAGGGCTCAATATGGAGGATGGTGCTATGACTGCTAAAACTCGATACAGTATGTATGTTAGTTACCTTGACTGAGGCTACCAGACTGATTATCATTATCTGATTATTATTCATTGTGATAAAAATCAGTCATAGTCCCTCTCACCTCACTGAAGTGGCTTTTGTTTTTGGAGAGAATCTAATCTCCCCACACTTCAGGACCCGTCCTGATGTTGGCTTGCACATAATAAACATTTTGTTATATGATTAAGGCAATTTGGACTACAACAGCCTACAACTGCCACAACCTGTGAAATACAAGCATCTGGAAGTCAGTCTCAGCAGTGCAATATCTCTGTATCCACAGCTCATTTATGGGCCTGTGTCGATGTAGCAGTTCCCAATACATTACACAGATAATAAAGGTGTATATTAAATCTGCTATTATCAATGTTTTTATTTTGATAATAGTTCAAATGATGACATGTGAGTGATGAACCCCCAGCACCCACACCTCCTGACTCTGAAGTTCCCCTCAGCTCTGCAAAGCATTTTAGCCTCTTTCAGGTCATTGTTTTGGCTCTCCGGCTCACTGGCCACTACCTGTTCATCCCTAAAACAGACAGACACAGTTAGAGGCCAGCCAGTGAACTTAGTGGAGATGATAGAGACTTAACACAGAGCTAAAATACAGTGATTATTCATCAGGTTGACACAAACACCATTCCAAATAAATGATGATGCTCCCTCATGTCTGCTGCAAGTGTACGAAGTAAGCAACTGTTTATATAGACTGGACATGATAATGTATTAGAGCTGTGTTTACAGTTTGTTGCGCAGCCTCCAAGTACAATTCATACAGATTTAAATGACCACATTGCTGGTTTTGCATTCACGTATTTACATTTTGGACATTTTTGTTTTTGTTTTACATTTTCTTTTTTTTTTTTTTTTGGACAACACCCCAAAATCAACTGCCTCTCAAAGGCCCATTACATCTGAATGAACATTTACTGACCTTTATTAGTTTGGTGACATTTCAGAACCATGGTGTGTGAAAGCTTGTTTTGAATAATCTGTCAGGTGCTGCATTCAGGTGCTGTTGGTAAGCTTCATCTCCTGATTGGGCAAACACAAGCAAAACAGCGACCTTTTTAATTCAAGATTATAAAACAGTGACATCATCATTTTCATCACTTTTCTGTCAGACTTAATATCTGACATTACTAATGAATATTATGAATCAGGAACCAGATACTAAGACTTTGACAATACTAAAGTCTGACACCCTCTCACATCTAAAGACAATAAGTCATAAGTTACAGAGTTTAGTTTAGTCTCACTCTTTAATAAAGACTGGGTCAATATCTGCAAGAATAGATTCCTGTGAGATTGTCATGACCTGGCCCTAAAATGAGTGTTTGGATTTTTTGTATTTATGATTTCCTGTTTTATTTTGAAATTATTTTCCTAGAGTCCAATGTCTCTTGCTTCCCCCCTGTATTTAATGCCAGCCTTACACCCGTCTCCATGTTCACTGTCAACTCAGTTTCCTGCTTCCTGTTTGGTGCTGGAGAAGGCATCACTGAACGTCACTATTTGCACAAGCCAAGACTAAAAATGTCGGATACGGTGAGTGCAACTGTGAAATCCCTTGGAAAGTCATTTGGTGTGAGGCCGGCATTAGATGTGCCCCCAACAAGTGGCAAAACTCCTTGTACCTGCACTTTTACATTACATTTCAACATGCTGTTCACTGATGAAGTTTTATCTCAAGATAGTTTAATGTATCTGCAAGTTGATTTTCTTATCCCGCTACATTGAATCCAACAGCTGCCGGAGGACAGAAAATCCAAAAAACTGGCTTCTTGGAAATGAGCAGCAGTAAAACCTGTGTAGCGAAAACACTGGAACTGTCCTTAAATGACCAGAATAAAACTGCATTAAAAGAAGCCTTTGTGATCACCTCAAAGGAACAAGATTTCAACAGGAACATGAAAACAGATCTTTCGAAAACTTGCAGAAAAATTTTACTATGAGGAAATGCACCATGTTACCCAGTTCAAGTTTTGATTGACCTGAAATATTTTCTGAAACCTTCTTATGTGTCCATCTTAAACTTATATAACTTTACCAAATCCAAGACACATGCATACATTCAGGCTCCACGCTGACTTGTAGGCAGCGTGAAACTTACCATGACTCAGTGGTTGATATTTCCATGTGTGGGCTCTAACTATGAATAATCATGACTAACGTTAATGACCTTTCTGGTCCAGCCAACGCCACATAACGTACTGCATTATTCCCTCTGACATCATCCGCTCAGCAGCCACCCACCAACACCTGATGCAAGCGAGCGGCCTGTCGCTGTTGTCCTTCGAGCATTGTCATCGAAATATTGCCTCTCATCAGCCACTCACACACTTCATGCTTTGTGTCTGCGTGTGTGTGTGTGTGTGTGGTGATCTGGGGGAGAACATGAATGAGTCACCTACCTTTCTGTCCCCCCTCATCTGCTCCTACCTCCTGTGTTGTTGTTTTTTTCGATGGATGGTGTGTGCATGAAGGGGAGCTGGGTTTTCTCAGGGTGACTCACTGCTGGAACTGCAGGTTCTGATTCCCACTGGGTCTCTGAGTGAGCAGGGACACAGTCAGGCAGCGCATGTGGCCCTGAACCAAAACTCATTTTAATTCACTAGAGGCTGATTTTACACCAGGAAAAACTGCATTTTGATTCAATTCCCAACCTTTCAAACAAAATCATTTACTGGCTGTATTATGTGTGTATATTACAATTCTGGATGCAAACACCAATAACCAATGGAAAAAAATATTCAAAATCATCTATAGTATGTCTATTTTATAATCAATTCTATCCCAAAAACAGAATTCATCAGTGGGCCCTTGCTTTGTTATTGCATATAACAGTAGGTTTTTGCTACCAGGGTGGAAATGTAGATTATTGCCTTAAGAATTATGTTTTTGTCATCTGGTTTCCCACATTATATTATTGTGGTGATGTTCTGCTTCTCTGCCTCTGTGTTTTTCAGTTTATAAACTCACTGTTACAGCACTACAGTAATGTTTTAATGTGTCCATATTCTATAAAAACAATGGAGGTAAAAGTGAAGCATTGATTTTAGGTGATGTGCTATTGCTTCAAGAAAATGCAATACATATGAACAGAGATGCAGCTTGTGAACCAGTAAGTCAGGCAACCGCTTGGGGCCCCAGGCTGTTAGAGGGCCCCTGAGGGCTGACAAACTTTACTCCACATCAGTGTCTCAGAATCTGGCTCCCTGCCCCTGAAACAACAGGTGGACTATTTGCAACGACATCTCAGTAGGAAGCCTCCCTAAAGGGGCCCCATGTCATTGCCTGGTCGATTCGCAATGACATCTCAGAGGCAATGTTGCCAACTATTTTCAGTAAAGATCCTCATACATACAAGATTTTTTTAATCTAAAGATCATTAAATTAAACTAAACTGACTGTTACTTCCTATATAATTAGCCTTTTTTTCAAGCAGCTCCTAAATGTGCATCGAAATCTAGCGCTAATGTTAAAAAACTGTTTTATGCAGGCTGTTGTTCAGACTGTGTGACTGAAGTATGATGAATAGAGGAGTGGAATTGATTCACTGGTGTTAACTCTGTCTATTCTGACAAAACAAAATCAAACTAAGACAGTAAAGTTAAGTTTCCCATTCACAGCTTGTTTAAGTCTCTGTCTGGCTGATGATTGGTCGACTGAACGTGTTGCTGCTCTGTCCCAGCCCATGAAAACGTCAGTCCAGAGCCACATCAGAGCTCATTCACTGAGAAGGAGAGAAGAGGAGTGAGGATTTGTCACTGGCTGCTTTTAATGAAGAAAAGTAAAGATTTTAAAAGTCTCCAAATCTAGAGTGAAAATCAGAGAAAAGTTGCCAACACCACTCAGAAGGAGACCTCCTTAAAGAGCTTTATGTGTTGATGAGCACAGACCTTATAGTATGGGTTATTTACAATGTGACACTTTTGAAGTAAGTCAGTTATATATTTATTATTACAAGGTTTTAAACATTCTTTATATTCATATTTTGAAAATCCTACTTTAAATTTAAAAAAACATGTTTAGATTTCATACATTTAAATTTATTTAATTTGAGGGACCCCCTGCCAATTTTTTACCTAGAGCCCCAACAAACTCTAGAATCATCCGTGTATATGAAAATAAAGCTGCAGCATATTTGCTGTAACTGTGGCCAAGTCAACTCAGGTGAGGAGTGTTGCAATCAATCCAGGCCCAACACACACTAATGTAAAAGTGCAAATTAGTGAGGTAATCACTCTGGGTTTAGTTTTCAAATTTGACCCCTATTCAAAAACAATTCTAAATAAATGAATTAACAATTCATTGTCTCAAACAATTTACTGCTTCGTGATTGGGCGGTGCAGCATAATTCAGTGGTGTAATATTGTTTTGGACCAAGCCAGCTGAGCTTGGATTGACCCTCATGTTAATTCATTAGTTCTTGTTGGCGGCGCTGACTGCAGGCTCCTGCCATGCCCGAGAGGCAAAAACAACATGCAGTGGAGAGGCTGTAAAAACACGCAGGATCTTATTCAAGCTTCACATTAGGACTGAGGAAACTGCGTCTACTCCTGGGTCGGTGTGCGTGTAGTTAGCAGCCGGCTGTGATCAGTGTTTTGACACCAAGGTAAAGGTTGGACCAGTGTGAGCATGTGTTCACAGGACCTACGCACTTTGGATCATGTGAGGTGAGAAATGATGCAGGGAACACTCACTGTGGTGTATTCACAGTTCTCAGGGCTGAGCGTTCTGACGTCTTCTCAGTGTGTGACTCCAGCTCAGTTTGTGTCTTGCTCGCAACCAAAAAAGTAAAATCTATGGGATCTGTATCTGTTCGCTGTTTTATATCAGGCAATATACAGATATTTAAACTCACATAAATCAGTGTGAGTGGTCGGGGTGCAGCTGGTGTGACGACTGAAAACCTGCAACATCTGATTCATCTGGCAGCAGAAACAAACTGAAAACACAACACTGGCATGAAGGTGATGTGGAGAACTTGTTGTTACACATCCAGCAGTTACACATCAACATCTGGAGAATCATTGATTTGGAGTCGTGTCTCTGTAAGTTGAATATTCACTCTCTTTGGTCTCCACCAACTCCTCAGAAAAATAACTGGCTCTTTAGCTGCTGGATGTTCACCAGCTGCTAACTGTCAGTTTGCTGTTTGCAGCTGTACAGGGGGCGTACAGTGTACAGAAGGCGACGCTGATGACACCACTGAGACCAAACTACAATGGTAAAGTTGTGGGCAGGTGATCATTCTCTGTTGGTTAAAAACAATGTAATATATGGATTATAAATGATTCAGTGAGATAACAATATTCACATTCACACACGTAGCTGCAGATACTTCACACCCACCACAACTGCTTCAGTCTGGCCATCCATTCAGAGCCTCAGGGGCCAACCGGAGCCCTTTATTCCCTCTGCTGTACAGGCAGTGGCCACAAAATGACTGCATCAGGAAATAGTTGTTACTTGTTACTTATTACTTGTTATTTTATAATCTTTGCTCTCTGGTATTTATACAACCTACCTGCTGCTGCCTGCTCATTTGCACTGTTGTATGTTTGATTTGTTTGATTGTATGTATTTTTACTGTACTTTGGGAGAGGCCAGAGACAAACTTCCTCTAAGGTTGATAATAAAGTCAATCAATCAATAGGATTTTGAACACTAAAGCAATAAATCAGACCTGACTAGCGTTTTACTGTACCCATGTTCCTGGAGGAAATGTAAGTGAAGTGGTTTTAACTAAAAAATAGTGAAACAGTCAGAAAAGTCTTTCACACAAGGGAATCTTCAGTCTTATGATGATAATGTTGATGATTAGCTAATGAGCCAAATCCTGGAGTCGCTGACTCCTGCACTAACATTGTTGATGGTGTGTTCACCGTCCAGAGTGACTAATAGGAAAGTGCATTAACAGGTTCATAAATGATGAGAAAGATGTTTTTAATGTTCCTTCACCATCCTTCCTGTTCCACCCGCTGCAGTCATTAACACTGTCAGCAGCAGCATCACCAGCTCGCCATGTTCACACTGAGAGTAACGAGAGGGCTGCACCCACGTCACATCACTGTCTATCAGACGACCTGATAAAAAGTGATGCGGGGACAGAAGTTCAAACAGCACTTGGAACAGTGAGTCCATAAAATCAGGCTCAAATTGGTTTATAGTGGAGCAGAGATTAGTGTGGAATTAGCTGTGGGAGAGAGTTGTTAAATTAATGACTGTCTGAGGTTGAGTGAGAGCAGGTGATGCTGCTGAAGGTTTTTCTGTAATTTTTCAGTTTTGATGCTAAATGTCTAAAGAAAAGAAAAAAAACCATTTCAGTCCATATTACTTTAATTTCATCAGAGTCATCTTTCTTGAGTTTTTGTGAGGTGAGGGATAACATGAATAAACTAAACTGTCTGGCTCTTTCTGATTAATATTTCAAACGGTCTGCTTTGGGAATGTGTCTTTCATTAAGTTCTATTGGCAGCCTCATGATTAACACAGTGCTGCAGATGATTTATTTAAACAATCCATATTAGATGTGGACGAAGTCAGAGAGGGATGTTTTTCATTTGCAGTGTTTAACACAAACTTTTCAAGATGTGGACTAATGTGTGTGTGTGTGTGTGTGTGTGTGTGTGCAGCCTTGTTATTTTTATACATTGATCATGCTAATGTACCCTGGGTTTAGAGTATTATTATGCCTCTATAAAATTAGCTCATGCGTTCCAACAAATAGTCATGATCATAAAGCACTGGTAGCTGCCCGAGGCAAAGGGAATAAAAATGAAATCAGCGGCAGAGCCCAGCACAGAGAGGAACACAGACAGCATTATTTAGAGATTAGCATTTCATTTTCAGTCTCCAAAACCCACCACAGTGCACACTGATTTAATCAGGGCCTATCTGATCTATACACCACCCAAACATCCAGCCATGCAATAAATGAAAGAAACAAACCGAGACGTGTCAATAAAAAAAATAAAAAATTAAAAAATAAAAAAAGCTGTAAACCAAAGTAACAGTTTGTAATGGAGCTGAACTCTGCTGTGATTTCATCTTGTCGTCACAGGGGGGCGCTGTTGCTCCCCCTGTGTTCATTAAATCAATACTCTGATGCTGCAGCAGTGTCAAGATCACAAGCCTCAACATCATACAAGGAGACCATTGATTTAGTGCTTTTTTTCACAGAATAAAATCAGTCAATCACTGGAGATCACTAGAGGTGGTTTGATCCTCAAGTACTGAGCGTGTGTGTGTGTGTGTGTGTGTGTGTGTGTGTGTGTGTGTGTGTGTGTGTGTGTGTGTGTCCATAAACACTGAACACAGCTCATTGTAGTTTTCTGTGACTAATCCCTTCAGCAGGTTTGGGGGTGCAGTTTCCTATCATAGTATTATTATCTATAACATACATATGATATATTATAATATATATATATCTATTGCAACATATTTTATAATATTTTATCCTTATTATTTATTATTCTTTTTTTGTTTTTAAATGCTATTTTAATGCCATCTACATGTTTTTTATTTAAATGTATTTACATCCCTCTGTAAAGCACTTTGAATTGCCTTGTGTCTGAATGGTGCTATAGAAATAAACGTTCTAAAACTTTGTCTTAGCTTCAGCTAATTCAAATACATGCAGATTCACGAGTTCAGGCAAAAATGGTGGAAAACAAAAGCAAACTGATGTAAATGACATGCAGAAGAAGGAGCAGAAAGGAATGGAAAGGTGTTTTATTTTAAATCATTGTTATTATAGTTCATCTCTTTATTATCACCTTGACAAAACAGTCAGTTAACGGATGTACTTTGTAACTGTGATTATGTGCAACTGAGTATGTGAGTGTGCTCAGGTTTGTGTTTGTAATCATGTACCTGACATGTATGATCACGCCTACGTTAGCTATATAATATATGTGGACATGTTTTTATTATAATTTTAATAGGGTCATGGTTAATAATTGTAATAATAACTATAATATAATAATTTATAATAGATTTTTACCTAAACAAACGTCTTTACAATGCAGGAGACATAATAATGATGTGCTGGTTCCTCATGCAGTGGGGACGTTGCACTGGTGCAGGGGCAGACTGTGACCAGCAGGGGGAAACATTTCACCACAAACAGGACAAAAGTTTCTGCATCATGTTGACAGTTGAAAACAGAAATGAGTGAAACATAGTTTCTGAGAAGTAAATCCCTTTTAATTTAGAGACAGATGTTACTACATGTGAACATGTAAATTACAGAGTATAATAGTAACACTATGTTGAGATTTGAAATTCAGAAAATGTACTTAGTCATGAGTGTCTAGAAGTAAACACAGGTTTTCTATATTTCAAGTTTTATAAATGAATGACTCTGCACTCTTGTCTATCTACACGGAGACCAGTCCTCACAGGGGTGTGTGTGTGTGTGTGTGTGTGTGTGTGTGTGTGTGTGTGTGAGTTAAATCCATGACGATACACACTTCACTTCACCTGTAGCTTTGAAGTGTGACGCAGGAGCAATAACACTGAGGCGGCAAAAAGAAGAGAGAGGAGGGCAGTAAATCTAAACCTGTGTCAAATGCTGGCTGCCAGTAAGCTGCAGCCTGGCTCTTTTCTTCGATGATTCTTCCTGCTGTCAGGGCCAATTTCCATGGCCCCCCAGTGCCCCCCTTTCCCTTCATCCAGAACTGACAGCCAGTGATTTGGCTGTGGGCAGGTGTATTGCACTAACAGGTAGCCTGTGAGCTTCCACCGGCCTGACAGAGCAATTAAATCACTTTCACAGGGTTTGCTGTGTGCACCCGTGGGCTACGACTGTCATTCGAGCATTTAGCAGAAGGAGAGTGTGTATTGTGCTGAGAGAGGGGAGGGGAGGGGAGGAGTTTGCTCTCTGGCGTTCCGGCTGCGAGTGGCTGAAAACAGTGGATTAAGCGAAGGGTCATGGCCTTGCTGGCGGGATTTTTCTGAAAATATAGCCATGCCCCAAAGCAGTGTTTTCCTTTCAAATATATAAATAATGTTTGACATCACGGGTGCATTATTAACAGAGCAGGACGCCACTGCTGGAGACACATTAAAACCCACTTTAGAGGAGATGTTCCCTGTGTTCCTTCAGACCTCCTAATGTGTTTGGATCAAATTTAAAGCTTTGCTTGAGCTTCTGAGAATCAAGATTACAACAAAACAAATGGATTATATAGTAACAAAATCGAAATGACAACAGAATAATTAGAGCAGAAATACTGACATGGGAAATAAACACAAAAATAAAATGTCTCCAGTGCTTCACATAATCATGGGGAGTGGGAGAGACATTGGATTTTTCTGTCAGTGTGTGTGTGTGCGTGTGTGTGTGCGTTAAGATAATCAACCACTTGTAAACAAGATAAAGGAGGGTTAACTGAGCTGACGGCTTCAGACCACTGGAGCTTTACCTCTTGATCTATAGTTTATATTTAATAGTGCAGCTGGAGCATCGAACCACGTGACAGCAGATAATCCACAGATCCTATAGACAAGCTGTTTAAATTTCTATGTGTCCTGTCCTTTATTATATGTTGATGTTGATGACCCAATGATGCAGACGTCAGGACACTGAGGACTGAAGAAGAAAATCTTTTTTTACATAAAACCATAGCATAAAGTTAAAGTTAAATTACAATATGAAGGTGAAATTTTAAAATTACTTTAGTTACGTTACTTGATCATTTTTATTCTAAGCTACTTTACACTTCACAACATTTAACTTCACCCCGCCTGCAGTCACTGGTACATAAAACAGTTCAAATCAGGTTCACATTGACAGAATTAAAATGCTGCGTTCACATTCATGCATCAGTAATAATATCTCAATCATGCACATGATAAATGTAGCCGTTTAAAACTTTTACTTAATACTTTGAGTACATTTTGATTCAAACAAACTGTTTCATCAGCTGCTAAAATACAATCCATTGCTTAGAATAAATGACCCAGCAGTATGTAAAATGACCAGATGCAACATTAAATGCTGCTCTCAAACTAATGTATTAGTAATAATCCAAAAACCTCAGTGAACCAGTGGGTGTTAAAGAAAAAGGTTTAATTTTTTTTTAACTTTCAGGAGAAATGTTTTTGCCATCTGATTTTTAAAGACAAAAAATTATTATCTGATCTAGTTTTTAAGTTTTTCTGAAGGTGTGTGTCATTGAATTTAATTAGATTGAAATTTATTTTATTATATTATATTATTATATATTATTTTATTTAGTCAAAAGGTTACTGAGTTAAAAATAGATATCTACAGTCAAAGATTATTACATTTATTAAGACAATTAACATTTTGCAGTAACCTCATCTTACATATCAGTATTTATTTACTTATGTAGTGTGAATACTGTATTGCTGCTGCATAACTTGTTTTGGCCAAATTTTTTAAAGACAGTTTTATAAAATATCAAACTCTGTACACAGGTGTTTAATTTACTGACAGAAACAATTGAATTAATTTCTAATCATCTCACACACCCAGCTGAATGTACCTGTTGCTTCAAAGAGGAGAAAACACAGGGAATGAGTCGCCACACATTGATCACGGAGCCTTTGTTCAAAATGTCTGGAGCTAAAAATTATGCAGAAAATCCTCTGAAGATCCACAATGGAGACTGGCCTGGACCGCCAGCATTCCTCTGTAATCTCAGCCCCGCACACACCCTCAACATTTGTTCACATTCACTCCTCCTTTCTTATCCTATCACACATCAATAACCGCCCGTCCTCTCCAGTAAAATAGAGTCAAATAAAACAGAGGCTGGTCAGTGTTTCTGCTTTATCTTACTGCTCTGTCAAAGGTGTTTTACTTAAACTAACGGTGAAACTAGAACAGTTTCACCGTGGAAGAGGGCAGATACGTGTGGACAGAAATAGAAAGGAATGAGGGAGGTTGGTGTTTAAAGGAAGAAGCCTTCAGGGATGTGTAAACTTCCACGAAGAGCATTTCAGTGAAAGCCGCTGTCACAATTCAGAGGCCTGACATAGTCTATTAAACAGGATTCATATTGTTGTTTTCACTTTGTGCGACTCAGAGTGAAGCATCATGGGATGTTCTGTGGAGCTACTTAGCTGAAAATCAATGTTACACTCAGTTTGTGGATCTATGATGTTTCCAAACAAATAAGGGTCATTCCTCTGCACATTTTTTCATCAGCTGACAGGACATGATGTGGATTTAACCTTTTTGTGTGAGCTCAGTGTGTGAGTCAGGATCTGGTTACTACACTACTACTTCAGCTAATTCGTATTCAGAGCAAAATGATGAAACAATTCTTTCAAAAAACAGGTTTGGTGCAATAATAAAATATAATTTTTGAACTATAAATCTCCACCCCACCAAACTCTGAGTCTGTAAGTAGAGGCAGATAAAAGAAACTAAAGCTAGCTGCTTAGCCTCTTAGCTACTTGATGTAATTCAGTAAGACAGTACAGCGCTTACAGATTTTAGCATCTCAGTCACTTTTATGAAAGGTTTCGAAGAATTCACAAAGTGTGAGAGATTAAAATTTGTAACTATGAATAAAATTACATTAAAAAACTGTGTTAAAACACTTGCGCTGTGTCTCTGTTTGAGTACTTCCATACCTGCTGTTTTGAGTGCATAAGTGTGTTCACACTGACACTGTATGTTGACATGCACTGCACTGTTAGTACCCAGATGGTTCACTTGAAAGGGTCAAAATATAAAAAGTTAAATGATGGACACATCTCTTCCTCAGCGGTCGCCATCTTGGATTGGTAGTAAAAGGGAAGAGACCACTAATGTATTTTCAAACTTGTGAGAACGTGACCAAAGAAGGAGGACACGTCATCGGATGGCAGCGTTTTAATTTGACACAGGAGGCAGACACAGGGCAGTAAAACATTTGCATATGGACAGTACAGACAGGGCTCTACCAATATCTGAGTGAACTTGTTTGCACTGTTTGGAGTGAAGTCATTAAATTATTCAGATGTCGCACATTATTGGGTGGTTAATACTGATACATCACTGGATTAGCAGCATTTTATTGTTGTAGCAGCTCAAGGTGGAGCCAGTTTTAGATGTGAAATCAAAGGGAAACTGTAGCACTGGAAACATAGAGTATAAACATGTTTATGTTGGATGAAAAAATACAAAAATGTGTGTTTTTTTCTCTCTTCTCTATGCAGTAATTTCCTAAAATGTACTTTCTTTTAATCTTGTATGTGTTTCTGTGTATAGGTTTATGTAAATGTAAATACAGATGATATGTTAATAAACCATTCAGCTGGCAGTATTAAAGAATCCTTTTTGTTTTTGAGGGGCAGGGTTGTCGTGCGTCTACCAATGTAGAGACCAAATCTACGTCCTTCGTCCAACAGGCCACTAGTAGCTCCTGACCAGAGTGAGGGTGGCTAAATGGAGGCATTAAATGGAGGAACCTATAAAAAGCCATTGAAGAACTTGATGATATTAGATTCAACTAAAAATAAATGCACTTGGTGCAAACACAGCAAACAACATTTAACCGTGCAGTGACAGGTCTGTTCACCAAGAACACTAACAAAAAGAAAAGGTATACTGTATTCTCTGGTGCTGACCTCAAGAAGCCTCTTAAAACCAGCACTGACATGAAGTACATACAGACGAAGTCGAGGTAAAACAGTGGTAGAAAGAAAGAAAACATGCAGTTACACAGGTGCTGTTGGAGCCATATTATGAGTTTTACAATTATATTAGAAAAATCTGTAGATCTGTGGAGTATGTTTAGTTGAATTTTGAATTGTATTAATTTGACTTATGAAATACCAGGGTTTGAGTGGGCTGGCCAGAGGGCCCTTGAGGAAAGTATAGATGAGGTGATTACTGGATACTCACCTTTTGTTTGTTGATTACCTGACATGTTCCGGCTGTGTTTGGATGTGTTGCTGTCAGGTTACAGCAGAGAGCAGCAGTTTTCTGACCGCACACAAGTTTAATCATGTCAGATTCCTGTTTTGAATATTATTTTTGGAAAGTCAACCGGAGTATATTATTTAATAAAATCCAGTCTGAGCTATTGAAAATACGAATACATCTGTGGGAGCTTTATAAGTGTGTGGGTCAGTTACTCCACCAAACCTCCAGTGGTTAAAATGAATGAAATGGATCAGCCACTACAGCTACTAAATGAATAATGGTCCAATGTTAAAACATTAAAACAAGCAGCAGTAACCTAAGGGTGTCCTCAGTCGCTCAGACTCAGGCCAGGACCATAAACAAAATGTCAGATATGTGACTGAAGCAGCTGCATTAACTGATGACGAACCTTTGTCATCAGCCACAAACAACCCAGGAAATGTGTAACACCTGACCTGCAACATTAACACACATCAGTCAGTCCTCAAAACCATCAAGAGATTCTCTGTGCGTTAAAAAAAGCTCAAATAAACACATCAGTTTAACTCAGAGCCAACAGACAAGGAGCAGTGTGTATGTAAATAATCTGAACAACGCTTCCATCACTGTTGAGGACAGTGTAAAAATAAAACCACACTGACCTTTATGGTTGACTAGCCAAGCCTATACAGTGCTCAAATTGTTATTATTAAATGTATTAGTTTGTTAAGTTTGACCAGAGGATGCTAAATGAGGTGAAACTAACAGTGGCCCATGTTGTAGCCTTTGTCATGTCATGGTTGGAGTAAATCCTGAATATGTTTATCTTTCAAATGACTAATGAGCACCTGTAGGAATCAGGGGGCAGTAATAATAAATTAGCTTATGTAACCAGCAGTTTTAATTAGAAATCAGCCTGAACGGTTTTCAGCTCCATGAGCACATTTGAGGGTTGGTTTCTGCAGAAACCCCCATGTTATTCAGGACATAAAAAATTTACATATAGAGTTTTT